>NW_026692881.1:25062500-26320000 GCF_021218885.2 Marmota monax
TTTCCCAATTTCATGGAACTATATAATTTTTCTGAGCTATTGAAAGAATCGGTATACAGTTATTGTTTATAAATTAAAAAGCAAAGAATGAAGTACAGTATTACTTGTGAAGTACTGAGCTGAGGCTTAATACTTATATTTATTATATAAATACTAGAGCTCAGATTCCTCTCTCAATTAATCTTTTTCTGGGCTTTTCCAGAGGAGAGTCAAACTAAGATTTAGACAAATATGAATAGAATTAAGTCACAAAGTGTAGTGTTACCACCCACTCACAACTTGAACCCTGTCTTTTACTTGGTAAAACCTTTTAGGAGATTATTGTAATGTTGTTAATCCATTGAACACCTTTTCCTTCTCAGAAGGGTTTTATAAAGTAAAGTATTGCTTAAGGCATGTTCACAGTCTACCTGCGGAAGAGTGCTCGTCTGTCAGTGCCCTAATATAAAGCTAAAGAAATTTCTGCCTTATCAAAGGAAAGCATGCTCAGGAGAATTGTGTTATGCTAGGTTGCCTCCAAAAATAATTCAAAAACTTCTTTTTAGTTGGGTCAGAAAAAAAAAGTGATATAGTACAATGAAAGCGAAAACTCAGAACAATTAAGTAATTTAGAAATAAAAACATACATCAAAATGTCAATTGTCTGTCATTACAGAACTATGGCATATTTTAAATTCTGTGAATTTTATTTTTCTAGAGGTTCCAAATGACTGATATGCTTCAGGGCTATTAAACAAAACAAGCACATGGGCCAACAATTGCTCTCTTGTATCCTTTTCTTGCCCCAACTTTTATATCCTTCCCTGTCAACAAATGAAAAAAACTTTTTTTTTTTAATTTTAGGAAAATTGTGCCAAAAATGGAACCTTAAAAATAATTCTTGTCTGACTTGACTAAATTGGCAGATGTCCAGCAGTGTCAAACCATTTGCCATCTGCCAATAGTAAGCTTTGTTATTTACCACTTTTAATCATGTAGTGCTCCATTTTAGGTCACTTGCATTCCATACAAGTTGTGAATATTTACCTTCTAGGGATAAATTACTTCTTAAGTCATAGTGTTAATAAAACATATCTTTCCTCCTAAGTGAAACACAGCCTTAAAATGATTCTACTAATCACATCTAATTAGTAGGGCCATTTTTAAAGGCACTTTTGTTATTTTCATTTTATGCTTTTAAATGAACAGTTACATTACAAAGCATTCTTCAAGTGTGGTGTTCATGCTATGTAAGGATCTCTGTTTTATTAGAGATCCCTGACAATATTTCTTCATCTTTCTCTGTCGTCCCAGAGGATAATTTGATATAATAAAACAATTACACTGAGCTCTGGGTAGGAATGGTGCTGTGAGAGAATTAAACTTATGTAAAAAAAAAAATAGATGTAATTCTTGTGTGCTTTTTATATATAAAACTAAGGCAGTGTCTTACACCATGGTTATCAACCGTTTTCTCACTTCTGACTTGCCAGCACGTAGGAAGTTTGTTTTGGTTTCAAAATATACTTTACCCCATGGTGGCTGGCAGGGTACAATACTATTGACATCACTGCATTTCAAATAGAAAATTAACAAGTAGCTACTGTTGTGATTGCAGATTGCCTTCCCAGTCCCTGTGAGAGAATGCTTTTTCTTTTGGACAGCAATACTTCTCAGCCCTTTGGTACCATTAAATCAGCTAATGGGTGCTGCCAGAATAGAGATGAACACCAACAAAAGGCCAAAGAGTAGAAAACTGTTAATAAGGCAGAAATCTTTAATCTGTTTCCAGAGTGATGTGAAAGATAAATAATTTTTAAAAAATTCTCTTCCACCCACAGCAAGTTTTGACAGTTGTCCAGGTTCAGAGCCTGATCTCTCCAGAGAGGAGTATCTTTTCCCTCCACCCAAATCCCCTGGAGATTTGCCAAAGCAAAATAAGCTATTTTGTATTTAGAACAAATTGCCACTGTTTTCTCCAGTGATGTAGTCCTATTTCCCAGACTTTGAAACTTGGAATACAGAAAGTTCTTGTGTGACCCAAGAAAAAATATGTTGAATGAATGATCAAGTTTGTTTTTGTTTTTTAAGAATCAAATCCTTATAAACAGATAAGAGGAGATGTATATATAGAAACTAAATTTAAAACAGAATGGACATCAGTGGAGCAATTTAAGTCACTTTATGTTCCTTGTAGGAGGTTCTAGTGAAGAATATATGCTTTTGGGACACAGTTTTAATTATTATTTTCAAATGATGCTGTCAGAAATGAAGTCCTCCTTAGAGATGAATATAGGACAATAAAAAATTACTTGTATATTCTCTACACTACAGTTGTCAAATGAACAGCAGTCCAGAGATCTTGTAAGCTTGTCCATACAGTAGTTTCTGACTGTGGAGTATTTCTTTTTAGAATTCCCTCTCATACCTTGGTTTTCTTAGCTGGTTCTTTTCTATTTTTTCCTTAGTGATTGCCTTCTACCATTATACTTAATATGGTCACTACTTCTTGAACAACAGCTGGAACGTGCCAAACTTTTAGGTCAGGTCAAATATTCTACATGTTAGGAGGCCTGTTTTTGTTTTTTAAAGACAGGTCTCTCTGTGTTGCTCAGGCTGGCCATGAACTTGCCATCCTTGTGCCTCAGCCTCACAAGTTGCTGGGATTACAGGCATGTGCCACCAGGCCCAATTTTGGAGGCCCATTAAGGCCAGAACGTTGAAAGAAAATTGTAAGAAAATTCCTTCTGAATTAATTTCATTTGGCATTATTGTTGTAGTTTTTTATCATTTTAAATACTTTAATAATAAAGTCATTTTGTTGTAAAGGCTACAGTTCAAAATAAGGTGTCAAGAGGACTGGGACCTGGGACTAGGAATGTAGCTCAGTGGTAGAGCACTTGCTTAGCAGGTGCAAGACTCTGGGTTCAGTCCTCACCACCACACACACACACAAAAGAGTTGTCATCTCTAATCAGGATTCAGTTGGAGACTGTCAGTTGCTCTACATGTAGATACCTTTGATATGGCTCACCTTAACATTCATTGGTGACCTCAGCTACTTCAGAAATAACAGATTCATAAGCACATCTCTCCCAAATGCTGACCTGGCATCTGATTATACTGTTTAGAGATAACAGTATTGATTGTTACCTCAACTTTGGTAAGTTGAAGAGTTCCAGAAACATCCATTAGAAATTATGTTACAGCTCTTCCTCCCATTGTGTGCTAGTCAGTCTGTTTGGTGTTGAGAAAATGGAAATGATTAAAAATAAGCAATGCAATAAAAGTATGTATTGATTAAAATACAGTGTGATTAGTATAAAAATCAAGTATTAATTATCTGAGGAAGGAGTCTGGCAAGGAAGGTCTCATGGAAGAAACATTAATTTGTCTGTGGGCAGACAAATGTGTTAGATGCCATCAGGAAGAGAGTGGAAAGAAGGGCATTCCAGGTAATTCGCAATTAGAAAGCACATTTGGTTGTAGAAGAGGTTTGTAAGGGTATGAGTAATGGGAATGAGACTGTAGGAAGCAGAGAGCAAAATTATAATCTTCAAACAGATAAAGATTACTACTGGCAACTTTAAAAATCTTCATAGCATCTAGCTCAGTGGCATAATAGGTTGGGGTTGTTTACTGGTGATCACTGTTATTGACAGAGTGACACTTCATGTTCTTTATATGTCTGAGTTGTAAAGGCTTAATATTTCAACCTACTGGGAAACCATGTAGTTTGAGAAAAAAACGACTACAATTTCATCATTATGAATTTACTAAGTATTCAAAGCTTTCTTCCTTTTCCTTTTCCTTCTCCCTACTGCCCTCTCCTTTCCTATATTCCCTCATCCCTGCTCCCTTGTCCCTTCTCTCTAAATTTGGGGGATATAATTCTAGCTGTAAATCATACATGATGTTCTGAAGTTCAAAGCTTTAATAATGATCTGTAGTAATTTGATCTAGCAGTATGAACATAGATTTCTGGAGTTTCAGAAATGTGGTATGAAATAATGTGGAATTTATTTGAAGCCTTCTTTTATTTTAAAAGTGTATTTTTCTGGGCACAGTGGCACATGCCTATGATCCCAGGCACCTAGAGGCTAAGGTAGGAGGATTACAAGTTGAGGCTAGCCTGAGCACCTTAGCAAGACCTTGTCTCAAAATAAAAAGGGCTGGCAATGTAACTCATTGCTTGCCTAGCATATGTGAGGCCCTGAGTTCAGTTCCCAGGACTGCAAAAGAAATGAATAAATTAATTAACAAGTGAACATTTTGCATTTTCTGTGTCTGCTTTTATGTAAAATAGTGTCTTTCTTCCTAATCTGGGAAAATGATGACTTCTGGAAAAGATACCTTATTTAACCTTATGACTTCAAATACCCTCTGTCTTAGTGATAGATACTTCTAGGGGTATACATAGCCAACCTTTAGAACTGTTCAGATTTTATTGAGAGAAAGTCATTTTAAAAAGTTTTCCCAGAGGAATGAAAGGCGAGCAAGTTCCAGTGTAGGACTGTGCATCCAGCGGCATCAACCAATAACACATATTTCAACTGATTTTAATTCTTATTTTGTATATAGATGAACCCCTTTCATGCTGAGGTTAATAATGGTACAATAGAAAAATTTGTATTACTGGACCATAATGTAGCATACATTATGTAATTTGCAACTTCATTATGATACTTGATACTCCAATTTGGTTATTATACAAGTTACCAATTAAGAGGAATATTAAGTGAAATCAGCTGCTTTTTGAAAAGTGAGAAGAGGGTCTCAGTTTGAAAAGTGAAAAGAGGGTCCAAGCTACTCTCCTGTTTTTATTTGTTGTTATTGAGTCCCATGACTACCATAGTCAAGTCTGACGCTAGGGAAATGTCACTTGCCAAGTTACTACCTGGGAGTTAATAGTCTGTTTATTTTCTGTGAAGTAGATAATCTGTAAGTTTTAGGTGAAACATATAATTATCAAATACCATTTTATAGGAATAGCTTATCTAGCTTATTTCATAAACAGAAAAAGCTGAACAGTAGAATGTGATCATATATGTTTTAGTAATTAAAATTCATGAACAGTGTAGTGTTTGACCTATCTGGATCCATGTTTCACATAAAAGTCAGGCCAGGTTTGTGTATCTTTGGAGAGTTTTATAATATTCTCAACATAAACTAAATTTTAGAAAAACTTTGGTATTCAGGATAAGCAGCTAGCTGCTGTCATGTGCTTGCAGGGGTGTGTTTGTGGGGAGTTGAGAAACCTGGCCACAAGCCACCACAGCTTTGAAGAATGTGGCTCATGGGAGGACTCACAGGCCATTGTGTAACATTCAGCAGAGAGGAAAATACTAGCTCTGTCCCTATCACTTGACTTGTTTTCCATTTTGATTTAGTTACTTGGCAAAGTCTTGGTATCCTGTAGTGGAGGAATGAAAGGCGAGCAAGTTCCAGTGCAGGACTGTGCCTCCAGCAGCATCAGCCAATAAACAGTTTGTGGGGTGGGCAAGGGTTAGATTTCTTATTGTTGGGTTAGGGGGATTAGAGTTTCCAGAGGCAAGTTGACAAAATTTAAGAATTGAAAAGCATAGTCATATGATGCTTGCAGTTTGTATGTTGTTTTTTTTCCACCCTGAAAGGAAATTCTTTCTTCTCCCACAACGTGTGCTTCTTATAGATTGATATACCTGTGCTTTAAAATATTATAGCTGCTACAAGGGGCCATTTTACAGCAAAATCATTTCCCTTCATTATTCTATGATACATCAGTTTGGCAGTATATTTACAGGATTTGAGACCAAAAGCAACATTGGTTCCTTTAGGGAAAAATGATCCCACTCTACTCAAACAAAAAGCAAACAGACTTTAATTGTTCTCTTTCCCATAAGGGCTTGTCCTTTCTAAAGGTATGTGCACTTAACAGGGTTAGTAACTGCAAATTGCCTTTTCCCTGGCTAAAACCCACTTTTGAATCTCATTTTAAAATAACAACCTTCATATTGTCTTTGAAAATAAAAGAACATTAGTATCTCTCCATTCTCTAGTAACACCGCCCCTGCCAAGAGACTTGAGTTTTCTCATAGGTCACCTCCTTGCTACAGTATCTAATCCTAATTTTGCTTTACTATAACTCATACTAATTTAGGAATGATTTTGGCTTTTATAGCTTTTATTGAGCTCTCCATGTGTTTAAAAGAATACCTGTGTGTTAAATAAAAAGTTAAGTAAATGCTAACAAGGGGGCTAAATTTTTTTTAAAAAGTAATTTTCCATTAAGTCCGGTTCCATCAATCTTATAATGTCAGGTGCAGGACCATGCCTTTCCCAGACCTTTATTCTCTGTGTCAGCTCTTCTACTCTCTGGAGACTTGAAAAACATTGTATGATACTTGCATGTTATCTTTTCTCAGTAAATAAGGATTTTCAAACCAAACCAAGCTTTTATCTTCTTTGTTTCTTGTCTGCTTTCTTTTCCCCAAAGTTGTACAGCCCATGATTTGGCAACCCCATACAGGAGGATCCTGAGCTACCAGTCACATGAGAATGAAGACAAGAAAAGAAAAGGCCAGATGGCATCAAAAGATATGCCTTTCTAGGTCATTGGTGGTTAAGCTTGCAATCTGGTTAACAGCAGGGAGACTATAGAGTAAAGTGTAGAGAGCAGCACCATGGTAAGGGAAGAGTAATTTGCCATACATTTCTTCTTCTAGGAATTTGTTGGAGAAAAAAAACTTACACAACAAGGAGAATATGATTTAACTCTTCGCGATTTATATCCATTGCTCTTTGAAGGATGCCTTTGCCTAAGTGGCACATAGACACAAGTGGAAAGTGTATTTTGTGAATCGTGTTCTGAAAAGTGTGGCTCCCACCTGATCAGCTACTGACTTTCAGCTGCCATTAACCCTTTGTTATTTTTACTCTCCAAATGCCTGTTTCATAAGTGTAAACACTGAAGGAAATTATACTTAGCTCCCACAAATAGACCTCTTCCCTTAGAAGAGCAAACATCACTTACTGCTCATCCTTCAAGCCAGTGTCTGTTTTGGAGAACTGTATTTGCAAAGCATGGAGAATGGCATCCCTGGTCTTTGTGAGATAAGTCTTCTCAGGGTGTTTTCTTAGTTTAAGCTGTATCTTAAGAGCAGATTTACAATTAAATAACTGAAGAAATGTTCAGGAGTGTCTAATAAAACAGATTTTTTTTTAAAGGGGACTCTGCCTTTTCAGTTCATTTAAGCATTATTTAAGCCTTTACTCCTTTGGTCTCGGCTCCTGATTTATTACTTAATAAATTTTAAAGTAATTTATTGAAGGTCACCAGACAGTTCAACTTAGCTGATCTTCCTTATAGAATGTCAACTAAGTTGTTTTCTCTTGAATGAATGAAACAGATATTTTTAATCTTAGAATTAAATTTATTTTCCAACTATAAACCTAAGTCCTTTCATTCTCTTAATTACATGGAAAATACTTTCTTCTTCATAGAGAAGTTCAACGTCCTTCAAATCCAAAGTCAAGTTTCAGCCTCCTTTACAAGTCTGTCTCCTTCATTTGGAATGTCTCCACTTTTTCAGTGTGTTGCCCTTGATATCTATACAACTTACTTCAGAATGATACTAAACAAATAGTATGTTTCATGTTGTAGTCTGCTTATAAACTCTTAAAAGTTCACTTTATACTCTTCTCCCTCAGGCAGATACCTGGAACAATGCCGAGTTCACAAAAGTCATTTAATAAGTACACAAATAATGTTTAAAAGAGAGAAAAAAGACTGTAATGTTACGTGTAGGTTTCAATAAGTCTAACAAAACAGAAAATTGACCCACCCTTTTTATTCTTGATATGAAACTATAGTAAGGAGTCAGAAGTTTCTTAAACTAAAGTATAAGAAACAATTATATACCAGATTTCTGAAATTAGAAATTTGAACAAAATTGACAGAGCTGTTCTTGTAGCAAGGTACTATGTGCAAACATTACTAGTTGCTTTTGTTTGTTGCATTTAAAAAAAAAAAATAAGGCTGAATCCAGAGCTGAACCTTTAATTAGCAGAGAACCACCAGTCTCTCTCTCCATCCTACAGTCTTATATGAGTGCACTTGTTTGGCATATGCCATAATAATCTAATGAAGAATATAAAGGCAGTTTTTACTTTGTGTATGGTTTTTGTTTTTGATCTGCTCATCTAGAGCAGTCTGATCATGTGAAATTCTTCATTTTAAAGAGATTTGGGTAGCATAGTAGAGGAGCATAGTGACTTTAAAAATCATTAAATATCCTAAGGGGACTCCATTGATAAACCTTTAATTCAGAGAAAATAAAAACATGCCTTTATCCACATCAAGTATGTCAGCACAGCCTTGAGCCAAATATTAAACTTGAGATGATGAATGCAATAGATTTGGAATGGAAAGTCTTAAAAGATCTTTAACTGTAGCTAGACTAGTGGGCACTATAAGAATCTTGACAGTTCATCAGCCAAACCCCTGACTTCACTACCTTTAATCGTCCTTGCTTGTCAGTGACATAATTGGCTGCTTATTGCCTTCTTCCACCTTTTAACATTGCTAGCATTTGGGTATTTCACTTTTTATTTCTTGTGTATTAAGAAATAGAAAGAATGTTTTTTGACAGAGCTAGTAAACCCATTTTGGTCCTCTTTGAGAAGAAAATGAGGAGAGTGTGTTTTGTTCCCAGTGCAGCTAAATTAGTTGCTAAACATTTCATTTACAGCTCTCTCAACGAGTTAAGGGGAAATTATGAATACATTTGCGTATTTTTTCCCGTATCTGTTAACTACTGAATTATGTTTTAAGAAGCACAGAACCAAAGATAAGAACAGATACTGTTTTAGGATGAAACTAGGTAGTCATTCTCATCATCACAATCATGGCTTCTTTTAGAGCACAGGGAGGAAGATAAATCCATGAGGCTTTCCTAGCATTCCCAGGAAACCTGACTTTTCCATAAGATAGATGGATTTGAGGATGCAGTGACTTCAATAAAGAATTATCATCTATTTTCTTGTATAGAAGAGTTAAGGAGTGAGAGAGAGGAAGAGAGAAAAATAAAAGCTAATGAGCTCTTCTTGTACATGGATAGGAAACTGGGAACTATTTAAGTGAGAAATGGTTGAGGATCAGGAAGTTCATTTGGTTCAGCATAATACATAATGACAACACGTAACACACTGTAGGGTGGCTATAAATGCAGAGAGGTAGGGTTGTATTTGTATAATTAAAAGATGAGAGAGGGGAAATGGAAACTTGTGTGCATTTTATACCTCTTGGGGGTACCCTATCTGAAAACCCCTATTCTAGTGCATGGTTTTAGGCATTCAAAATCAAGTACTTTTTGCTGTATTATTAGTATTCTACATTAATACAGTTGACAGTTTATGAGGTAGACTAAAAAATAAACTGTCTCTTGACAGATTACCATTGGGGATAGTATGAAGTGACTGGTGTCTTCAGACTACAATGGAAATGGGAGGGACTGAAATGCAGACACCTCTATACTTGCAGATACTTTGAAGAATTGTTTATAGGCTGAATAATCCCAAATTATTTTCTTAAAATAGGTTTTATGCTGTTTCCAGTAAAATATTCAGGTTGTGCTCATTTGACTTTTTTTTTTTTGGTCTCAGACGAGCTCATCTGCGCCTGTGTTTAGAACGCTTAAAAGTTCTGATTCCACTAGGACCAGACTGCACCAGGCACACAACCCTTGGTTTGCTCAATAAAGCCAAAGCACACATCAAGGTGAGAGTTTTTACTTTCAGATTTGCACATGATTCTCTGGGTCCTAGTTTAGTTATTACCAATGATTCCTGTTCATATACTTTAGCTGGCTCACCATGCCCTCCTTAATAACTGACCTTAAGAGAAATCTTTCTAAAAATTGATCACCTAATCTGAGTGGAGCAACATAACCTGATAAAACTAAATTGTTTTGACAGTGTGGCCATTTGAAGATCTGAGAATGCTAGAAAAATAACAATTACTCTTGTGATATCTACAAGGAAGACCATTGTGCCCTCTGGTGGAGATGACTTCATTTGACTGTGTCCTTCAGTATTTTTCCATCAAATACCACACTGCAGAGGAAGTCTGTCCTTTATAGAGATTACAGACTTTTAAAATTCTGTCTTGTTTATATGCAGTCATACACAAATAAGACAGGACTCTTTTGATGTTTAAAAATATGAATTTATATGTTTTCATATATGCAGACACTTGTATATTCACTTGTTTTCTCAGCCAAAGAAGAAATCTTTTAAGATATCAGGTAGAAATAAGTTAATGTTTGTATTGTACTATCCACAATGTAAATATCATTTCATCATCCTAGAAACTTGAAGAAGCTGAAAGGAAAAGCCAGCACCAGCTTGAGAACTTGGAACGAGAACAGAGATTTTTAAAGCGGCGACTGGAACAGCTGCAGGGTCCTCAAGAAATGGAACGAATACGAATGGACAGCATTGGATCAACTATTTCTTCAGATCGTTCTGATTCAGAGCGAGGTAGGCAGTGTGCCTTTTCTCTAATGAAATACTAAGCATCTCTGTATCTGGAGTTAGGGAGGCACACTGTATTTGCTTTCTTTTTAGCCAACACTGACATTTTTTGTATTCACAACATTGTATAGTCCTGCCTGTGTGAACTATGTAATTCTTATTCTGGGGAGGTGGGGATTATCTATCTACCTACCTAAAACTTTTCATTCTGAAATACTTTTAAAGTTTTCTGTAGAAAATTGTAGGGCCCTCACCTACCTTAACTCAGTTTTCCCTTATGTTAACATCTTATATAACCATAATAGAGTTATTAAAACCAGGAAATTAAACTGACATAATACTAGTAAGTAATCTGCAGACTTTACTCAAAATTTAGTAGTTTTTCCCACTGATATCCTTTGTCTGGTCTAGGATCCTATGCAGCGTTCCCTGTTGCATTAGCTATTCCTCAGTCTTTCTTTCATGACCATAACATTTTGGAGTATTTGCCAATCTTTTTATACAGTGTTCCTCAATTTGAGTTTGAAGTTTTAAAATTATTGAATTGGGGCAAGAAATATCACTTAAGTGATGTTGTGCCCTTCATTTCATTGTTTCAGAAAAATACTGAATTATGTTTTATTACTGGTGATATTAATTTCTTAATGTATATTTTAAAGTACCACACCCTTCATTACTCTTTCTGCCTGTCCTCAAACATTTGTCTTTGGCAGAATTATAGAAAAGAAGTCAGCCAAAAAAGAAACAGTCTAAACTTTATAGCTCAGGCCTTATACCATAATAGAAAACCCTGAGGTGAACCTTGATGATTTTGAGCCTTAAATTTGAGAAAACAGAATTAATGAGATCTTAAACATTCTAAAATATTATACAAGTGACACTAAGTTTTTAAGTCTTTTTTTTTGTTTTGCCCTTTTTAATGGAAATTTCCAAAATATTCAAAAATAGAGAAAATAGATTAACTCTCATGTACTCATCATTCAGTTATAATAGCTGTCAACATTCTGTCATTCTTGTTTCATCTAATTCAAATATGAAACACATATTTAGAGTTTGTCATAGAGGAATGGAAAATCCTATTTTTATTCTAGCCCTTATTGGATAAAACAATTTTTAACTTTTATTTTTAAACTGTGTATTGTTGTTATAACGTATTGGTGATAGTATATGTAGTACTTGACAAGGTCTATATAGACATCATATATGTGTTTAAGGGTTTGTTTGGGTTTTTGAAGTTAAATACCACCACCCAAAATGCCTTTCCTGTAATCCTATAGATCTCACTATAATTCAGAGACTTATTTTAAGCTTCAGGTCTTTATTTCAAGCTATATTTGGGGCTGAGAATGTAACTCAGTGGCAGACCACTTACCATGTACAAGACTGTGGGTTTCATCCCTAACAAACCGAAAAGATAAGGGAGGAGGTGGGAACTTCAAACTATATTTGGTGCAAGAAAATTAAAGACAAATCCCTCAAAAATCTACTTTATAACAAATGGCTTATTTTAATTACTAAATAGCAAAATATCTTCACTATGAACCTTTGAAGTCTGTAGAACTATCTGTAGAATGGTATCTCCAAAGGCTTGAATGAGTAGATTTTCTAGTTTGCTATTTTCTTTTCCTTCCAGTGTTGGAATCAGGCTTTGTGCATGCGAGGCAAGTGCTTTACCACTGAGCTATACCTTCAGCCCCTAGTCTGTTTTTAGGTTTGTGCTCCCCCTCTGCTAGTCAACCCTGATTAGTAAACAACACTGAGAATTAGTTTTTGGTTTAATGTAAGACAGATGTTGTTAAACCACTTGGGTTGGGATCTTTTAATATTAATTAATAATTCCCAGATTGGTGGGAGGTCCAGACGGACTGGCGTCAACAGGGTTTTAGTAAACTTGCTGCCCAAATTAAGACCACCATTGTATACCAGAGATTCCCCTGTACAGAAAGTATTTCTTTGATCTTCAGTTTCTCTGTTCTCCAGAGCTCACTGATAAAAAAACTGGTTGTATAACTTTTGTTTTATGCCACTTTTCCTCATGCCTTTTAATTTTTGAAGGTGCACATAGAGTAGATTATTAATGTTTTTCTTTTTTTTTCCCCCCCCTTTGGCAGAGGAGATTGAAGTGGATGTTGAAAGCACAGAGTTCTCCCATGGAGAAGTGGACAATATAAGTACCACCAGCATCAGTGACATTGATGACCACAGCAGCCTGCAGAGTATTGGGAGTGATGAGGGTTACTCCAGTGCCAGTGTGAAACTTTCGTTCACTTCCTAGAACCCAGCATGACATAACAGTGCAGGGCAAAATATTCACTGGGCCAATTCAGTACAATCTCTTAAATTGGGTTCATGATGCAGTCTCCTCTATAAAGCTAAACAAAACTATACTTGAACAAAGGGTCAGAAGACCTGTATTTAAGCAAATACTTAGCAAAAAGTGGGGTAGAGCCTCCCCAGCAGAACAAATATATTCAGAATATTCACATCGGAAAAATTCACAATTTCTAATGGCAATGGAAAACTTGTGTGAAATTATCTTGATTTGATCTAATTGATTTCAAAGAGGACACTGGAGATTCCATCTTCTTTTTCTCGTTTGCTCATACTACATTGAGTAGACACATTTAAAAATGGGATTATGAACCCTTCCTGAGCTTTATGGCCCTAGGGAAAAAAAAAATCAAACCTATAGTAAAGAAAAGATAATCAGGCATTAATCTTCGATAGCTAAGGAGCTATTAAAACTCAGCCTGGGACAGTTTATCATGAAGCCTGTGGATGATCAATTCTTTAAAACAAAAATGAAACAAACCCAAACTCATTTCATGCTCTACAAAAGGAGAGACTCCCATGAAGCCTTTTGAAAGGGATCATCATGCAGCTCAGCTTTCTGTTGGATTCCATGCTAAACAAGCTAACCTTATCCTGCATTGTTAGCACTAGGGCACCCAACTGCCATCTCGCCAGCCCGCGGCCTAAGGGCTGCATGGGGGCAGTCCATGCATGACAGCCTCTATCACACAAGGCCTATGAGTATGGATTGGGGAGCCAAAAGGAAAAAGCTCCATGTGCCTGTGTCTGCATGGGTCAGAAGAGTTGTGCACGCAGATTAGCAGGCCAAGGTCTGAGCCACGGCAGCATTTTTATTTGAGATTTTGATAACTGTTTATATGTGTTGAAAACCAAAATGACATCTTTTTAAGGCTTGTCCATAAGTAAACATAGATGTCTTTTATAGTGGAAAAACACATGGGAAAAATCATCTATTTTGATGCAGCATTTGATAATGATAAAACACCTCACACCTCACTCTTTATAGTGCACAAAATGAATGAGGTCTGGGCTAGGTAGAAAAAAGGTCAATGCTGTTTTTGTTTTCTTTTAGAATCATTACCTTTTACCAGCTTTTAACCATCTGATATCCATAGTAGACACACTATCATAGTTAACATAGTTAAGTTCAGCACTTGTCTCATTTTAATGTAAAGATTTGCTTCCATTTTCTACAAGCAGTCTTCTTCACAATCCCCCTGTGCAGGTGCTATTGTTGCTCTTATAAATGTTTCCAGAAATGTTATTTTCTTCGAAGTGAAATTTCTAGCCTGCACTTTGATGTCATGTGTTCCCTTTGTCTTTCAAACTGCAAGGTTTTCCTTTGGTCCTCTCTTACCCTGGGAAGCCTTCCTGGAGACCTTACCCCCAGCTGTTTGGACTTTGTATACTTTAAATAATTTAACTATCCTTAATTACTTAAAAAAAAAAAAAAGCTTTATGATTTTCATAACTTATTGCTGATTTTAATGGGTTGTTAATTTCAGTCCTGTAGTTTTATTTTATGTTTAGATAGGGCTGGGCAAGGAAAAAGAAAATAAAGACAACCATATTTAGCAGTGCAGTTGAGTTGTGTGTTAATGTTAGACTATTCTTTTGTGAGTAGCACTTAAACAGCATTCACAACTTTTATATGGAGTGTACCATCTTGGT
Source organism: Marmota monax (assembly GCF_021218885.2). Taxonomy (NCBI): domain Eukaryota; kingdom Metazoa; phylum Chordata; class Mammalia; order Rodentia; family Sciuridae; genus Marmota; species Marmota monax. The sequence goes on from NW_026692881.1 coordinate 25,076,976, forward strand.
CATACATAAGACCTCAGCATATATATATATAATCTCACTTGTTCTTGTGCTCTCCCTGTGCCTCCTTCAAAAAAATCTTCCTTGATTGTGCTGTGTTTGAGTGGAAGAAATTCTTTGAAATAGATGTGTGTTTGAAAACTGCATGCCTTTAAAACCCAGTACTAGGACTTGCTACATTTCAGGTGCTGGGAATTAATGAAAAACATGACAAAACAGATTCATTTCTGTGGCCCAAGTAAACTGTTTCTAGTTTCGTTTATAATTATTCCTGGCTAGGTCAAGATGTTGCTCTATATATTTGCTTACTTTTGACTTTCCCAAGTGAGAGTTTAAGATTGTACTAAAATTACCATGGAAAGTAAATGGAAGCCAATGACTTTTGTTATTCCCATGGCATTCACTGGCATCTTTGGCATAGGGCTGGAATTTGGGACAACATTCAGGCAAACTTGAGGGGCTGCCATTTTGTTGTATGTGTACAGGATAATGGGCTGTACAAACCTATAGTACATATTTCATTTGCCCCTAAACTCTTCTTTCCCTGGTTGGTTTTCCTTTTGTGGGGGTGGAGGATATGGATAGATTGTATGAGTAAGAAGTATTAATTTTTTAAAAGACAAGTGAAGACACAAAAGTTAACACAAGAAACAGAAACTGAATAATGAATACCAGAATTATTTTCTAACAAACACCCTTCTCCGTGAAGGCAAAAATATGGATCAGTAGTCACAACTGTCTCCCAAATGTTTACATTGGTACTATGTCAGAAGTCCAGAATTAATAACAATTTGAAATTTAATCACTCTTCTGTTCTAAAATTTAAACATCTGTTTTTACATAACCTAACTGCAGGTACCTAGTAACTGCTTCAAGTAGGTCACACAAACATTTGTCATCCTCATCTGATTTTGAAACATTTTAGAGAATCCCTTTGACTATAGCATTATGCAAACTGAAGTCTCCATGTTCCCATTTGATGCCTTAACCCTCATTAATCTTATTTAGGATCTTTTAGTAAAATGCTTGTTGAGTGACCCTTAATATTACCAAAGGATTCTAATGAAGTCATTGACTCAGACTAGCATAGATATGAAAATACAGAAAAAATGCTTTTTCTAGTCCCCATGACAGTGTCTATATGGCAATACCTGTTTTTAGAATCATGAAGGGGTTTTAAAAGGCAATGAGAATTGTTGAGGCCGAGCTCCTTAACTCTAAGGCCATACTGCCTCCTGGTTCCTGTCTCCTAAAGAAACTGTTTAGCCTTTTAGGAATTTTGAGAAGCTTTTTTCCTTCGCTTGACTAAACAGCTGCTTTTCCCCTGTTTTTTATTATCCTTCCACCTAAATATTCTTAACCCAAATCAAAGTCAGATTCCAACACACCTACCAAATGTAGCATAATGGGGGAAAAGCAAGGGTTTTAATTACATTTAATCCCATTATAACATTTAGTAGACACTGAGCAAGTTATTCAATCTCTTCATGGAGCCTGTTGCCTTCCTGAAAAGTTGCTATAAATACTATCTTCATCTTGAAAAATAAGGATTTCGCTGATACATGCAACTTATCACCCTACTCCTAAAATCCATGTGAATAGTACCTCCATCCATAAGAGGTATATATACTTCTCTACTTTTTCTGATGAATGCAATCTTCTAATTTCCTTAATACTGAATTTTAGCTCAGGTGTGGTGGCACATGGCTATAATCCCAGTGACTCAGAAGCCTGAGGCAGTAAGATTGCCAAATTCAAGGCCAGCCTTAGCAATGGAGACCCTGTCTGAGAGGCTGTAGCTTAATAGTGAGACACCCCCGGGGTCAATCCCAAGTACCCCCAAAAATTGTGGTGCTGGGGATTGAACCTAAGGCCTCATGCATACTAGGAATATACTCTTATCACTGAGCTACACTTCCATCCCTGAAAATAACTTGCTCAGTGTCTACTATTAACACAATTCCATGGTAGTAGTACTTTTCTTTTGAGATAGTGTTTCACCATGTTGCCCAAGCTGGTCTGGATCTTGTGAGCTCAAGTGATCCTCCTGCCTCAGACTCCCAAATAGCTGGAACTACAGGCATTTATTCCTGGCTTGACTTTTGATCATCTTATTTCTTAAATAAAGGCTTTATAAGATTAACGTGTTATCAATTTTTAGTGATTATCTGGTCTTTATGGACTAACATCATACTGCATACTATAAACCTCTGTGAAAATAAGTGTCCTAGTTAATATTTAGTGCTGACCTTGCCAAGTAAAATCAGTAGCTATCTTCTTGGCCCATGGTCCAGATAGTAGGAAACTGCTTTTCTTGTGGACTATGTCAGATTCTTTGATACAGTGTATTTGAAAAAGATGTACTGGATGAGGATTCTACTCTTGGTTGTTTTATATCTCCTCCAAGTCATTTTGACTCAAATGAAATGCACTTAAAATACTCCCAATTAATCTACTGTAATTTTGGAAATGTTTCTAGTCCCTCAATTCTTTTGCTCCCTGCCATGGGTAATGCTTAAAAAGTTTTTCTTGGTAGGGCAATAATTGGGATATTTATTTTAGATGTTCACACCAGGGCAAAGAATAGCATTGCAAAAATATAACAAAAGCCAAGTACTTCTAAAATGTGTATTAAAAGAATATAAATTTAAGAGGTCAGTTGTTTCTAAATTAGTAACGCATCACACTTTCTGAAAGCTAGGTCAACTAACCTGACAGCACTTTTGGAGGAAAAAAAAAAAACACTCCAGGCAAAAGAACCAAAGGGATACTTACTCTTCCTTCCTGCTACTTCTGAGCAATGAACAACTGGACAATTACCATCTATTAAAGACTAGCCTAGCTGTAGATCTCAGGTTTCAACTCTAGTTTCTCAGGATATGGAATCAAGTTTTCTCCAAGCCTGAATTCTTTCTTGGGTCACAAATTCACTGCATCTTGCTAAAGTAAGTACAGGGCTTGAAAGGGAAAAAAACAAAAGCACATCAGTTTCACCAAGAAAGGGAAATCAAAGAGCAAATTAATAACCATGATTTGGGGGGCCCAACTTGAAAAAGTAGCTCTTCAAACTTTTCCTTCTCCTAAGAATGGCTCCTTTAGCTTTGCTTTAAAAAAAAAAGACTAACTGGGGAAACAAATTACAATTTTAAAAATCTCTGTGACTTGAGTGGTTTCATGAAATCAACTAATGAAGTGTAAAAGAAGCAAATGTCTAGTTTTTACTGCCTGGGAACTGAATGATAAATAGAGTATCCAAAATTTGAGATTTTCTTAGCTAGTTAAGCTGTCAATCACTACAAACCCACTGTTAATTCTCAGATCTGTTTTATCCCACTAAAGGCCACAAAAGAACCACCTTTACACATAAATTGAAAAGTCAGGGGGAAAAAACTGAAAAAAACTACACAGATGTAATTCTATCTTATGTCATCTTTTCTACTCACTCTAACCTAATCCAAAACATTCTTAAGCTGTCCCATCTCTTTTAATACCAGTTTCTGAACCTCTTAAGAACTTATCTATACAGATAGATATGCTTTAAAAAAAAAATCATACAGGATGACAGGGATTCAATTATTGGGGGTTTTTTTGGTTGTTGTTTAAAACTACAGAATTACCTGTTATTTTGCCTGCTATGCTCTTCCTCTCCACTGCAGTAAAAATTCTGTTTAACTTGGAACTCAAAAATCCTAGATATAAAGAACGTTTATATTTACTGTCGAATTAATAAACTGCTATTTATACTGACTTTCATAGTATAATACAAATACTTAATACAATTCAGCAAATATTTATTGAATCTTCTAAAGATTTTAACAAACACAAAACCTTGCTGGCTTAAATAGATATTCTTCTTTTGTATTTCAGTTATTATCCAATTTAGCTAAAAGCTTTAAATATATTTTTGGCTAAATTTACAAATGTTATTTTTCATCGTATAAGTTGTAACTATAAAATTATAATCTACAGACACACAATCACAAAAAAATCAAATTTTCCTCTGTCCCCTGATGTTTTCCCTTGCTATTTATAAATGAGATATACTCAGCATTGAAACTACATCATATAAAAACAGACATACCACCTTTCACTATGACAAAAACAAGTTTAAAAAAAATGGAAGTTTTAGAATAATCAATGTATTTTACGTTGGATGCCTAGTTTTCAAAACTAGACTAAAAAAAACTGCCACTAAATGGAATTTTTCTTCAAGAATCAAACTTCTCTTACATTTAACCTAAAAACATGGTTCTCAGCAAAGGAAACACATCAGAATCCTCTATGGTGTTTGTCAAACCATATACCTTGGCCTGGAAATGTTTAGGATAGGAACCAGACCCCAAGATTTCCTCTTTAAGAATTAAGGGTGACTTTTATTATAAATTTCTCCCTTTCCCACTAAGAAACATGCCTTCATATGAAGAATTTTAAACCTTTACTAAGATTTATTTTATGTTTCTTGGCAATTTGGTAACATTTCAGTAATAAGTTAAAATTGTGGGTCTGGGGACCAGAAATCATAAGCAAGTGGGTATTATTATCCATTGCAATGTGAACAACTGTTGTTCAAGTTAAGGAAAAAAAGTTCAGATATTCACCATTGCCACTTTACAGTAAATGGCAGATTCTTCTATAATGCTTACCATATGCCAGACACTGTAGCTCTTTACATATATTAACTCAATTCTTAAAACCTAGGGAAACTGGTATTATTAAATCCATTCTATGGAGAAAAATGAGGCAGAGGAGTTATACACAGTAGCTAATAAATAGGGAGTCAGGAATCCTTGCTCTTCCAATATGCCCTATTGACCTTTCTACATGTTAATAGCATTAGTTATACAATTATTAAAATTAATTTGGGTTATTAACTTTTGGAGTGTTCAGATCATTCATTTCTTGAAATGGTAACTGAAGTGAAATGTCACAAACTTGAGAAGATATATGCAGGCATTCCTACTCAGGAGTCATAACTCGGTATTTTTACATTTCAGAGCTTCAAGTCTCCTTTCTTGACAGGAGAAATTCTACATTTAAATTTATAACAAAGCTCTATAAGGATAAGATTCCTATTCAGTTTTAGAATACACAGAGCTTACGTTTTCATTTGTAAAATACTATTGCTATCATGCTTCTCATTAAGTATTTTCTCAACTTCAGCATCGAACTGTGGCAGGTATTATCTCCCCATAAGTTCTTTCAGTTTAGTCCAGAGACATCAACATCTTCCTTCCTGACACTAGGATTTTCCAAAGGGCCATATCCAGGTCTTTGACACAAGAGGTCCTGATCTTATTCTGTATGGCTCCTATTTTCTAAACAAATACTTGTTATGATATGGTTACTTTTATTCCTTTTCTCTATCCTATTGCAAAGCCTTCCAGGAAAATTCATATGCACAAAGGAAAGTCTTTAGGGTTAAAGGAGGAATAAGTCTCAGTTCCAACAGTATTGTCTGTACAAACACCAAGTGAACTACTATCCCAACAAACATAAAAAGATAATCTCAATAAAAAACATAACTGGGGTCACATAATTACAACAAATTTCTTGCCAGTGCATTTTCATTCAAATAATTATCTTGTTATCTTTTAAGGCTACTACTGGTTATTTAGTTATGCTTTTAAGATGTTTTTACAATGGGAAAATCATGCAGCTACTGAATCTCAATCTTAAGATTGAATAATCTCTAATAAAAATTTTAAAAGATGTTTTGTTACAATGGTAAAAGATGAATAATAGTATACTTCAAAATTTTTTATTTCTAAGTTTTCAGGTTTAAGTAGCCTTTTCTCTATGCCTGTTTTGGGGTCTGGAGGAAGGAAAAGAATGCTACTTCTTACCGCCATCCTAAAAGTCTCAATTTACTAATGAAATTAAAATTTGTGAAATAAAAACTTCAATTTTTCCCCTTGTGCAAAAATTTGTGAATACCCCATACATAGCACAAGCCAATAAAATAAAACTAGGCAATCCTTAGTATCCAACTCTTAATGTCTAATGGAAGGAATACTTAGGATTTACTGAAACCTTTATCCCATAATCAAAATTCTTTTTAGTGGCAATTCTGTGTGCAAGTTTGAGGCATGTTAAAGCTAAAGACTTCATCTTCTTGTTAACACACCCTGGAGATTTTAAAAACACTTTATTTAATAAAAGTTAAACATACAAAACTGAAATTAACACACATTCTAAAAATCATCTCCCATTAATAGGAAGACCCTTTTCTATGCATGTATTTGGCTTTAACTCAACTCAGGATAACTGATGTCACACCAACAAATGCTGGCAACTTGATCTAGTTAATAAAAATTAAAAACTCAGCTACATGAACATAATATACAGGGAAATTATGGTCAGATTAATGCACAAGAAATACAAGAAATTTTAATGATGAAACATTCAGTACTCTTGTTCATTAATTTAGCCTTGGTTTTTTACAAAAATAGTATCTACACTGTATACAGGGCTATACATCAGCTTTTTGTTTTCCCATATAAACATTACACATCCAAAAATGGTACCACTAACCATATGTGAAAAACTGACAAAGGAAAAAGCAAACATACAAAACCACAAAACACCAAAAAAAAACACCTTAGAAAGGTAGCTCATCCTAACATGGTTTCTTACATAAAACTAACTCAGTGAATAAAAGTAAAATCTAGATCAATTTTGAAGAGATGGCGTACAGGCTTAGAAAACAAGTTATTGAAGGAAAAAAACCTCAAACAAACTTTACCATTTACAAATTAACCCATATTTTGGCTTGTCTGGTTAAGAGCTCAGTTTTAAAGTTGAAGACAAAGGGGGAAAACCCCAAAAAGATCTCCTTAGCAAGTTGGTGTTTTGTCTTGATGTTCCAAATGAATTGCTAGAATATGTGTCAAGTTCAAAGTGTTTGAAAATTAAAATTATGACTTACAAAAAGTTTACACCATCAAGTGGGGGGCCTGATATTAGGAAGATCAACAATTCATTTTAAGTGCTGATTTAAGCAGCATCTATCTAGAAAAGTTGCCTTATTCAACAAACTCTGAGGGAACTGTGGTAGTATAAATGAAAAGTTAAATGAATAGCAGTTATCAAATGCAATTTCTTCAAGTTTCATTCTATTGAAGTCAAACAATGACAACAATGATATCTTCCTTACTCATCTAACAAATAATTTACCTTTAGAAAAATATAAGGATAAAAAGGTAAATGTAAAGCCCTGCAGAGATGAAATCCAACAGTTTTTCTGATTATTGAGGCATCAAATGCCTGACATTGTATTTAGAGGTATCTTGATACTGTGTCATAGGTTTATCAGCAATTCCACAAGTTCCTACTCCAACTTTGCCAGTAACACTCTCAGGTGAAGCAAAAATACTCCTCTTTACCTAAGGGAAAGAACAGAAACCATTTCTGATTAGTTTTGGGAAAAAAGTAAATTTTAAACTTTAGTATTAAAACAGTCTAGCTTCAATATTTTAAAAAAGAAAAGCTCATTGCTTTTGTTTGCTAGTGTCAAAATTCACTAAACAGAAGCCATTTATTCTAACTTATAACATGTGGAAATTATCACTACACACTACAAACACTCATAACACTTGGACATTTACCTGTCTCCAGATTATAGTTTGCAGTCTCAAATCTAACCCTAATTTACAATATGAGTCTTCAGTTCTAGCATAACTACAACTCTGACTATATTGAAGTTTATAGCAGTGTCTATTGGATATCTAAATTATGAAATCCCTTGCCCTTTGTTAAGTCATAAAATGAACATCTTTATGAAAAGGAAGTACTATTTTTCCAGAAATCATGTCTACCAATGGAGGTGACTAAACAAAAAACAAAGATGTGTACAATAGCCAGGTTATCCTGACTGTGAACTTCCATGGATGTTATGAGTATATTTTACCTAACTCAGAAAGTTAACCAACGGAACTTAAAAGCTTTTTTTAAATAAGATCTAACAGCAATGCACATAAAGACATGTTATAAAGCAGAGTTCAGCACACTGTCCCTAAATGGTATGTAAAGCAGCAAATAATTTTTCAAATTTGTCATTCCTAACATAAACTCTCATGAATAATGTTTTTATTGTAGAGACAGTGGCTAATAAGAGACATTTTTCAAAAAGCAAAATTGAGGAATGGCAATGATTTTGATTATAATAGTTTCAAAAATCTATGTACCTCCTTTTTCATTTTAAACATTTTAGTGACAATTGCATTTTTCAGATTTGCAAAGTGTGATGAATAGATTTACCAACCTGGCCTTTTTTGTTTTTAGAATAGGCTCTGTTGTTGAATTGTTGCCATTTCACCTTCTGGTCCTCTCTTTCCTGTTCAAGTTCTTTTATTCTCTGTGCTTTTTTCAAAGCTTTCTTCTTTTTGTATTCACGCTGCTGGGCAATCATTTCCTTTCTGTGTGGTAAAAACAGCTAAATGTCAACTATTAAGATTTAAAAGATGACCTCCTTGTGAACCTTAGACGCGGCACGGCACACACACAAAAAAAATCCAATAAACTTACACATACTTCTCTCCATGAATAAAAGCACTGAATCATTAAAATCAATGCCAATCACCTGGCACTAGTATACAAATTGTTTTTTTTTTTAAAAAAGTATCCTTAAAAGCTTTCATACGTAATCTCTCACAAATATAAATCAAATATTTCAGCTAAGCCTTTTAAAAAAGTATTTTTTACTGGTGCAATATCATTATATATAATAGTGGTATTCATTATGCTGTATTCATACATGCACTTAACTATATATTTGACCTTTTTTGGGGGGTACTGGGGATTAATCCAGGGGATATTTAACCACTGAGCCAAATTCCAAGCCCCTTTTTATTTTTTGAAACAGGGTCTTGCTAAGTTGGTAATGCTGGCCTCAAACTTGCCTCCTACCTTAGCTTCCAACTTGCCAGGATTATAGGCGTGTACCACAAGCCTGGCACTTTTTATTTCACTTTTATATAGCTTCTATCAGTTGTGTTTTAGAAACATGTTAAATTTCAAATAATTAGCTGCCTACAAATCAATTCCCAAATAGACATAGAAGTATAATGCAGAGCATTTGAAAAAGTGTATGAATGGACTGAATACAGATAAAACTATTTCACCCAGAAGAATGCAGCAGCACAAGGGAAATCATAGTTTTTTTTTTTAATTGTAGGTGGACACCTTTATTTTTTAAAATTTATTTCTATGTGGTGCTGAGGATTGAACCCAGTGCCTCATGTGTGCTAGGCAAGTGCTCTACCACTGAGCTACAACCCCACCCTCACAGCTAACAATTGTTAAAAAAAAACAAAAAGCAAAAACATGGCGGCGGGGGTGGGGGGTGGTGTGTGTCAAAAATCCTACATAGGATTCTAAATAGGATTAGAGCTTAAAACTATCAATAATATGCACTCAGTTAAAACCAACCAAATGAAGGATGAAGAAAAAAATCTTTTAAGAGAGGCAATAAAATCTAGATCCCCATACTATATAATTGCCACCATGAAGCCAAGTATGGCTTTGTATACAGAAGCCAAAAAACTAAAATCAGAGATTACACACAGTTTTACAATCTGATTTTTCTTACTGGGGATGTTTATGTGTTATTTTAACAAGTGACAGAATTTTTCCAAATATATTTACGTTGTAACTTAAAAATTTGAAAACCCCACCTTCTAGTCCCAAGTTTTTACCACAGGTACCTTTCTGTTACCTCTACTGATAACTGCAGTGCCAGTACTTTATCTTTGTTCCCTTTGTAAGTATGTTCTATCCCTTCCTAATATCTTCACTTTATTATTAAAGTGCTTTGATTAAGTGTTCTCTTTGGATATAAACTCAGTATACTCAGAGGAAGCCTAAGTTGGTCTTCATTGTGATACAGCCTCAGCTCCTGGCTTATAAAAAATATAGTAGGAAGATGTCCTCAGTACAGTACGGTATCCTCCTAATATGGAATGCCCAAGAGGGAACCAATATGTCATCACTTAGGCATACACATAACAGACCATGCTGAGCCTGTGTCACTCCTAAATCTTTAGAACAATAATAGTATTCTAACTTCCTCACCCCAATTTAGGCTACATATAGCTTCCATTTGCAGATTACTTCAAGTACCCAAATGGGGAACATCTAAAATGCCAAAGTTACTTACTTTGACATGGGTTTATTCCCACTGTCCTCCTTTGCCTTCCTTCCTTCTTCTACAGGCTTCAGGTTCAACAGTGGAGTCACTTCAGCATTGCCATAACCAGCAAAGGTAATTGCAGCGGTGCCATTTTCTTCATCTATCTCCTCGATCTCCGCTTCGTAACACCTGTAAAGATATCATGGCTGTAAGCAGGTGAGTAAAGATTTAGTACTCAGCCTACAAGACTTATACTGCAGAGATTCAATTATTATATGTGATTAAAATGAAACTTCTGAAGTTAAATGGCCCTTCTGACAAAAATAATTCAAGAGTGGCTGGAGTTACACATCTGGTATTAAAAAAGAAGCCCTAATCAAAATATTGCCAAGAAAGTTTCTTAAACATATATCTATTCAATATGCTTTAGTTCAACTCTCTGAGAAAAAAATAAATTCTTATAGGAGTGATTTCAGTGTATGCACTTCACAGAAATCTGAGGTAATCTACCATTTGCTCAGTTTTCAACTTAAGGAGGAAATAATTTAGATTATTTCGGAAAACAACTATTTATTTTTCTCTCCTCTGGGATGTAAACCATTCTTCTCCCTCAAACTTAATCTAAAGCTAAACCTAAACTTCATTAATGGCAACCACCCAAAAACTGGCTCTGTAAATCACATTGCCTATATGGAAAGATTAAAATAGGGTAGTTCAAACTGAATAAAAAATCTTACCATTGTATTTTATTATTGCATGTTACAGTTAGAGGGCTTTTTTTTTTTTTTCTACACTTACTGTCCATCTTCACTCCAGATTGCCATACACTTGTCTCCGACTTTCCATGAATGAGTGGGCTGAGCAGAAGCAAAACTATCTGAACTTGCAAGAGTTTCTGATGGTTGAGTTGACAGGAGGTCTTTGGTTAGTTCTATAACTTCCTAAAAAAAGATGACAAAATCATAACATTAACATATTATCAATTACTTTCTTAGTTTTTGATAATAAATGCTATTTGGTTTGAGAGCTGATATAGTTTATAACACTAAGAAATATTGAGATTTACTCCATGTTGAAACTGAGATAATATTTTACATAAGTAGTGAAGCTGTGATTTAAGCCTAACAATCTTCATCTTAATCATAAATACTAATAAAAATAAAATAGACTTGAGCTTGTGCCATGCATTATTTCAAAGTGCTTATTAGTAAATAAATCTCTCTAAAGATGAGAAATACAGTATGAGGGATTGAATTAGATTTGAGGTCCCTTTTACTTCTATCATCATGTATACTTCATGCAACTGTTCTGTCTTCTAGGTATTACTTAGCAGTTTTATTACCTGTCTAGTCAATACCCCCCCATTCCCAAAACACTTGAAGCAGCCTTATTTGTGAACAAAAATATTCCTACTTCCACATATTTCTACTAAAACACTGTAGGCATATGTAAAAGAAACCAGTAGTCTTCCTATTCATTTATTATAAATCTCACGTCAACTGAGTAATAAGCACACATCAAGTTAATTTAAATATACCTTGATATTTATTAATCACACCAGCACAGCTTAATTTAAAAGGAAAAAAAAAAAAAAAAACAAAAAAACCTAACACAGGCAGGCAATGCCTCTGTGTGGCTAATAATTTTCTAATTCAGGCTCACATTTATTGGTTTCCTTCAAAGGTATGTTAGGGATGGTTCCAAAACATGAGAAATAGTACAAATTTATAGATTCTGCGGTCTACTGAATTTTTACTCTAACGAAAATCCAAGGTCTGTACCATTTTATCTGATTTATTTTAACATACTGCATACCTATTCCTCCACATTGTTTTATTTAAAATATTCTGTGTGTTTGGGGGAGAAAAACTGGCAAAATTAACTCTACTTAGTTTCTTCTGGCACACTCTTTGAGTTTTTGAAATAGTAATTCTGGTTCAGTAGCCAAGACAGTTAAATATTAGCTCTTTCCTAAAGTTTTTAAAACTTACTGGCTACTTTTGAAAAACTAATATTTGGGTCTTAAAAAAAAAAAAAAGAAAGAAATAGTAAGCCTTTGGAGAAAGGCTGATTTTGTGGATTAAAGAACTAGAAGAGTCAGACTTAAGTTGTAGATTTAGTACAGTAGCACCTCTAAGTTTTATTAGCTGCCAATAGTTATTTGAACACTTTTTTTTTCCTTTTGCATAGTCCCTAAAGATAGGACATGACGTTTTTTGGTGGTACTGGAGGTCTTGTGCATACTAAGTACTCTACCATTGAGCTATAGCACGCACCAGTCCTCAAATACCTTTCTCCCCACCTACTTGTAGATGGACACAATATCTTTATTTTATTTATTTTTATGTGATGCTGAGGATCAAACCCAGCGCTTCACACATGCCAGGCAAGTGCTCTGCCACTGAGCCATAACCCCAGCCTCTTGAATACTTTTTAATTAGACAGTCCTTTGCAAATAAAGCAAAGAAGTGCCACATAAAGTAGTACACAGAAGAGAGTAAATTACCCAGTCTTGTTTTTAGTTAACCCCTTTTAAAGCCAAGGATATAATCCAATAAACCTGACTCAAGAGCCTATAATACTTCTATCATTAAATACTTCCACATCCTCCTATGGATGGTTTAACCATTGAAGCTCAAACACAAATTTTTCATTTGTACATCTCATAGTTAAAACTCTATTATCTTTTCAGACAGAACATTTTCCCACTATACTCATAAGAAAAGATATTTTTAAAGAAAATGGTCCTAAAAAGCTGTGCATGTTCAGAGCTTTGCTCTGAAACGACCCCTTCTCAACAAAAACAAAATCCAGAGCATTTACCCCTAATGTCCTGTAACTGACTTTGCCATGGTTTTATATATACTTCCCAACAAACTATGAAGAGCTTTCTAATTTTTTGTTTTCTTCACATGTGCATATGGACGAAAGTATCAGAAAACTATTTCACGTATGAGGGGGTTCTTGAAGGTACATACCATTAATTACTTTTCCTCCCCCAAGTTTTGAAACTGCTCCTTCATTGACAGATGGGCAGCAGTTACAGTAATCGGCAATTCCAGGAAGCATCAGGTGTTGTGATCTACATATCAGCAGGTCAAAGGGGGTGCACTCAAGCACTCTGCTTACTGAAGGAAGGCGTTTCGGGGATGCAGAGAGCCACTGTAATATATGAGACAAGTGACTTGACCCCTGCCTCCTTTAGAACCAGTTTATTCAGCAAAACAGCCTAATAAATTGACTATTTTTGTGATTATCATACACTGCCTGGGGAGCTAATCAGCTGGCTAGCCCGAATTTTAATATACCTATTTTATCTTTTAAGTGAAAAGAAAGGCTGATAGAACTTCAGTAGATTAATTTGCTGCCTGCTGAATACTACTATGAAAGACAATAAAAGAGATAAATATGGAAACCTTATTGGAAAAATATGTCACTGAAAAAAGTTCAGAAAGAATGTTTTATCATAAATCAAAGGGCAAATAAATTAAGAATCAGGATATGATTCCATAAGAACACAAGAAATTAAAAACATATGATGATCCAAAAACATGAAAATGATAAAGCCAGAGACTTAATAATCAATCTGAACAAGCTTTTCATTAAAGGTGATAAGCAGTATTGAATACTAATGGCACAAGATACATTGCAGAAAGCAGAAAAGGGGGAAAAAAAACATTGCAGAACAGAAACTATAACTATAGTCTCAAAGAAGACAACAACTACTAGGTGGAAACATATATCCACACACCATTCAGAATTTTATCTAAATATTAAAAGATGCTTTCCATCTTTGAGTAGTTTCAGTTCAAAACAGGCTTCTATCTAATAATCAAAATCAAATTTTTTACTCATCATGAGAATAAAAAAAGTAACTCATCAAGACTGGTTAGTTAAAACATTCTGATTTATCACTATCTGAAGGATTAGCACTTAAACTTCTAAATCTGTGCCATTCCATATGTAGTCATTTAATTGAGTAAAATTAAAAATTCAGTCCCTCAATTACCCTAGCTGTATTTCAAATATTTAATAGCCATACGTGTCCAGTGGCTATGGTACTGAATATCAAACACAGAATATTTCCACGATCACAGAAAGGTCTACTGGACAGTGCTGTTCTAAATAGTTACACAATATTTTTATTGTCTTTTTGTTTTTGAGAAAGGGCCTTTCAATGTTTCCCAGAATGCCCTCAAACTACTGGGCTCAAGTGATTCTCCTGCTTCAGGCTTCTGAGTAGATCAAACTACAGGCCTATAGCACCACCAGGTCAGCATAGAAAAGATATATTTTATAAAAAAACAATTCCCAAGTCATTAACCGAACCCTAGATAAGTTTTTTATGTACTCACTACAATGTCTACTATAGTGGTTTCTCCCTACAGTATCTACTGCTATAAACTGTGTCATATTAAGACAGTTGTGCCCAGAGCCTAAAAGATAATTTACTCTAGAAATATTAAAAAGACCTGATAATAATCCTGTTTTAAACTCCACTCCCAATTCCCCTTCCACCAGTTCCACATCTCTCCTCCCATTGCCCAGGAAGCAAGGTACAATACAACATTGCACACAATGTTTTCTTTTCTTCAAAGAAAAAAGGACTGCTTTTAAGTTGGTAAAGTAGACTGAGCATCTCTTTGAGGCAAGGAAAAAAAAAAAAAAACAATACTTGAAGTCGAAAAGAGGTCGGTTTGCTTTTGTTATATCTGCAATGCATACTCACAGAACACGTGAGTAATTCACTGAATGGACAGGAGCAAACCATCAGGTTATTTTTACATAAGGGCCTTGAAGTAGGCCCTACAATCCACAGGCCTGGCTTCTATGAAGGATTCTGTTTGAACTGAAATTATTCCAGATATTTTCTATGTTTTTTAAAACAACATACACTTGCAAGTTTATCCTAAATCTAGAACTGAATTTGAAAATATTCATTCATTTTATGCCTGGATAACCTCTTTCAGAATCTAAAACCTAGACCCCAATTCAGAAAAGTTTCACTCATTTTCAGTTATAAAATCCCTAAAATTTAAGATTTAGTGGGTAACAGGATGATAAAGGGACAGATTAATTAGACAGGATATAGAACCAGTACAGAGATCATCTAATCAAAACCCCCTGAAAACTTTAAAAAATCAGGTTCAGAATTTTAAGGAAGTTCTTAAGATGAAAAGTTATAATACTAGTATTTACAAATTACATATGGTACTTTTCTTAACCTGGTGTCCTGAGAAACAACAGTATTTACTATCATGTTTTTATGTTTATCTTGAAACCCACTGCAGGTTTAAAAATGTTATACTTACTGAACTATCCCATAATAAATTAAGATCTCAACTTGACAAAGGTCAAAACTACACTATAAAATCTAGTCTTAAGTTCAAACACCTAACTAACATTAATACCAAAAACATGTATCTCTTTGGGATATCTTAATGATGTGTTTTTAATATAAGGTGTAACCCACTAGCAATGAAATAAAAAGTTATTAAATGTTTCACTCTCAATATTATATCACTAAAAAAGTTTTAATCTGATTATATTTTCTTTTTTTTTAAATCTTAAGTTACCTTTTGAACTCAATTTCTTTGCCAAAACTTGAAAAATAAAAGCAAATTCCTTTGTAAAGTTTCTTCTGTTGAAAGTCTGACACTTTCAAAATCAACTAATTTTTAAGAAATCCTATGAGCACACAAGATTTACCTAATTAAAAACAATGTTTATTCTTTTTGATGCATATAAATTGAGGAAGTAACCATATTTCTCTACAAGCCTCAGTGCCTACACATATGTGTACACACATAGGAGGGGAACCTGCTCCAAGGGTGTTTTGAGTACCTATGGATTCTAAAAAAATAGATCAATTGAAAGCCATAGAAATTTTTTTCCAAGCAATGTTAACTACAATTGTTCACTCGTACTTACTTGTAAATCTTTCTTCAATTTTAGCAAATCTTCATTTTCTCCATTTCCAGATAATGCAGCTTCTACTTGCTGGAGTTGAGCTTTGTAGCTTGCCAGCTGTTTTGCTAGATCCTCTGACATCTGGGGAAAATAAAGAGGTTAAGACCATGAAAACTAAGTCAAATATCAAAGCACAAAAAATATTTCCTTAACCTGCCTGAATCAACCAGGCAGAAAGAATGTTTTATCATAAACTACTCCTGCAGCTTATATTTATCACCATTATTTTTACTTTTACTTTAGACTTGAGCTAAATCACAAACTTCAAGGTAACATATTCTGAAGAATACAGAACATGTCAGTTCAATTCCATTTAAAAAGGTTGAAAAAGCATGGGATAAGAAGAAAAACTTCTTTAATTTTCTTAACTTATTATAGGAAAGCACTGTGATCAGCTCAATAATTAAGGTTATTATCATATCTTTAAGCATGAAAGAATACATCCACGGCGAAATAAAACTGATTCCAAGTTATCTACACAAATAACTCTCTTTATTTGAACAAATCAATTAAGCATGTATGTAGAAGTTCTTCTCCAGAATAAAAATCTTTCACTCAGTCAACTTAAATTTGCAGTTGTCGATTCATTTTCTTAAGTAGCAACACAAATACTCCGCTGGGCTGAGGATGTAGCTCAGCGCTAGAGCATGCACAAGGCCCTAGGTTCGATCCCCAGCGCTTCAAAACAAAAACAAAAATACTCTCGCATGTAGGCATTCCCAGAAACGCTGCCATTTGCCAAACGTAGCTCGCACATTCTCCAGCAAACAAGATATGAATGAACCCTTCCTTGATGATTTGTAAGCAATCGTATGGGGCTTTCTTAAATTCTCGTCCAGCGAAAGCCTGGAATCTGGAAAGACCCTAAAGGGTTAAAGCAAGCCAGGCAGCTCTTGTGCCAGTCACCCAACACCTTTAAGCCCGCCACAACTTTGTCGATTGTTTCAGGCCTGGAAACCTAAACATCGGCTGTCCGAGGCTTTGCAGAACCGCGCGGGCGTCCCTACCCGACCCGACGGCCGCCCCAGTCCGGCCGTGTTCGCCCTTTCGCACAGAGGCCCCAACGCAGGCCGGGCCGCTCACGATCAACTCTGGGTGGGAGAGGAGCTGGGGCTCCTACCCGACAGCCCACGCCCAGACCTCTCTTGTGAGGCTGGCTCCTCGGTCTCGGGCCTCTGCTCTAACTCTGGGGAGACCAAGGCCCGGCGAGGCCTGACGCTCCCTCACAGGATTTGTTACCTTGTGTGGGGTTGGGGATGGGGCGGCGGGAAGGGGTCGGGGAAATGAGCCCGGTGGCGGCGGTGGCGGCAGAGGCAGTAGCAGTAGGAAAAAAATCTTCGCGACGACAACAGGGCAACCCGGTCTCTAAAGGAAGAACTCCGTCGGTGGCGAGGGGGAGGGGAAGGAAAACCGGGCGCTGGAAGGAGGAAAAGACAAGGCAAACGAAGTCTCGCGAGATATGAAAAAACATCGCGAGATGTCACTCGACTCACATGATTCCTGGCGCCCTCTAGACGGTCAAGCTTGCTCTCGCTAGGGAGGTGAAGTAGGCGGGGCTTAATAGGAAGGAAATGGCGTAACCGGGCTGCGCCGGGCGCAGTGTATAGGATCTTCATACGTAAGTTCCGGCTTTAAGTGGGTAGTCATTGGATATTCATCGTGAAGCGTGTTCTGTTAGGCTCTTTCTGACTGCCTTCTTAAGCTAGCTATGGTGGAATTTAATGCAGCTTTTATACTAGTGGTTAGTTTTCAGAGTGTAGTCCCTGAGTCCGCAGCATCAGCATCGCCTGGGACTTTAGTGGAAATGCAAATTTTTAAGTCCAGCCCGAGACCTCTGGAATTCAGAAACTCTGCCAGTAGACTCGCAGTCTGTTTGAATTAGCTGTCCAGGTGATAATGATGTCCACTGAAGTTTGAGAACCTCTACATTGTGTAATAATAAATTCCTTAATAGGAAGAGAAAGTTAATTGTGGCAAAAACTATTGAGAAGAGGTTGATTTATTTAAAATCCGTTTAACCTATTTGTTGTTAATTATCTTGCCTAATAGAGAACAATCTCGGGTTATAGTCTTGAGTGATAAGTAGACTGGTATTAGACTTCCATTTATGTCCAAAAAGAAATGCTCATTAAATGTGCATGTTTGCAATAATACAATATATGTGAGTTCTGACGCACAAACCTATCTAAGGTTTGGAATGGAGGCCAAATGTTTTCATTATCTTTTTTACTGTTTCCCCTTTTTCCTCCTCTATCTTCCCCTCCTCTTCCCCCTCCTCTTTTCCCACCATATTTATATAATTTTATTTCATTTCTTTAAAAAAAAGATAAAAACTTGAAACTAAAGCTATCCAAATATCTACCTCCCTGGGGGATTAACTAAGAAGACCCTTCTCTCAGTTCCTCCTCTTGAATTTGTGCAACATCTTGCTTTAGTTCCTTGCTTTCTTTTGAAGGAGCTCCATTTTTGTCTACACACACACACATTCCATACAGTAAGTTAGATAACCATGGAGAAGAAAATCAGGACAGGTATGTGAGTGTGATTGGGATGGAAGTCAACTTGCAAGTGTGAAAATACTGCAGAGGGCAGCAGTATGTAGTTCTAATTAAGAAGACAAACCAAAAAAGATGTACATTTCCTTAAATAGAGATTGATTTGAAATAAAATGTAATTTTTGACAACGGTTCTTATCCTAATTTTGCATTTTAAGAACTGATGCTAAAACGTGTGAAAAATCTCTCAAATGAGAAGTCTCCCTGAACCTTCTAAATCAGAAAATAGGGAAATATTTATTATAAATTCCAACATAGATTTCTATACCATCTTGGCAGTTTTGTTTTCAGTATTATTTTTAATTCTCAAACTAGGTAATATTGATTTATAAAGAAAAGCTACATTGAATTTTAATTATCACTAAGATATGATAGCAGTTGTATGTACCAGACACCATTCTGAACACTTTACATGTATTCAACTTTTTCAGTTCTGTGTGGTGTTATTATAAGCTTTGATGAAAAGTGATACTTCAGATAGGCTTTCTGACTTACCACCTTTGAAGTGTCAAAATCTACCATGTCTGATTTTTCTTAAAACACTCACTTAAATGTAATCATGTTTATTATTCAAAAAGAGCAGTATCTTAGCATGCATGAGGCCCTGGATTCAATCCTAGAACAGCAAAAACAAAGAGCAGTATGTAAACCTCCAGTTCTTTATTTCATTGAAACCCAGTGAGTAAATAAAATGTAAAGTCTCCAAATTGCCATCAGATTATATAACTATTTTCCTTCACATCTAAAGAAAACTGAAGGACTACTAAATAAAATAGAAGTATAGCTGCTGCCTTAGGAAAAACTCCACCCACCATAGGACAAAGAGAAAACAATAAACAAAATGTGTTGGTCAAATGAGATACTGCATTATTTCACTTTTATTGTATCCTACCTGATTAAAAGTAGCCTCAGATTTTCCCGCAAATTTCCTATTTCCACAAATGCCTAAGTTGCATTAGAAATGTGCACAGTATTAACACTTGCTTATATATTTTTTGCTTTCTTTAGTCATAAAAGGTTTCAAATGTTTGCATGGAAATTTGCTACTGGGTGAACTATTTGCTTTTTTGTGTTTGAGTGTTTTAGGGTACATGGCATTTAATACATATATTCTGGGATGATACTTAGATGGCATCATACTTTAAAGGCTTAGATAGATATTGGTAAGTGCAGATGATTAGATATTCATAGGTTGTAGCAGTCCATTTAAATTTGCTGGTCTTAGGATGTACATTTCCAGCCATTTTGTTTTTTCTCTATCACTAAATAACAGAAAACAATCACAAAGGAATAGAAAACATGCCACTAAAAATAGAAAAGGATTTCATCAGTTTGAAAAAGATGATAATCTAAAGCTTTACAAGGATCAGAAATCACTGTTATTCAAAATTCTTTAGACCTATTCAGAAGTGTTGTTTAACAGCACATGTTCAGTATCCCTTTTTTTAAATACTTGAGGCCAGAAGCATTTTAGATTTGGAATATTTCCTTGTATATAATGAGGTATTTTAGGGACAGAATGCAAGTTTAAACATAAAACTTATTTCTATTTAATATATACCTTTACACATAACCTGAAGATAATTTTATACAGTATTTTTAGTGCACTTGCATTTTGACTATGACCTATCACACTAGGTCAGTTGTGGAATTTTCTACTTGTGATGTCTTTTTGGCACTCAAAAGGTTTCAGATTTGGGGGCATTTTGGATTTGGGATTTTCAAACTAAGCGTACTCAACTTACAAGTATACCTTTCTTGTGGTATATATTCTGGGCATAAAAAGAACCCAAAAAAGCAAAAACCCTCAAATATCGTACCAATGGTAGTACAATTTTGAAACTCATTTCTGCTATGGATAAAAACAAATAATAAATTTACTCTCAAATTGGCCAAAAAACTGCATAAAATTTTACAAAATGTGTGTATGAATATATATACTTATATAGAGAGACAGAAAAACATGGCAAAACATTAGCAGTCACTGAGTCTAGGTGGAGGGTATGTTAAGTGTTCACTGTACAAGTCTTTCAGCTTTTCTGTATGTTTGATATTTTTCAAAATAAAAAGATGAGGAAAAGTATTCATAGCCTGGTTAGAACACCTTTTAGAATAGTTTGGGGAAGGGATGTGTTTGGGAATGGTGGGGAAGTTCAGGAAGAAACTCTTGGAATTAGAATAGCTTAGAAAGATCAGAAGTAATATGGGAGATGACAAATGTATATGTGGTTATCAGAAACAAAAGTAGAAAGGTGAATGGGTCAAGGCTTAATGGGAAAGATGGGGGCAGTGGAGGCCAAAGAAGCCGTCACCAGCAGGTCTTCGAAGGCTAGGAAAGAAAGTGTAATTAAAATGTGAAATAATTATTTTGAATTCTCTACATACAAGAGGGTCCAATAGGCCTTGCCCTCTGATGTATGGGGATAGGAGCAGTTTACATTTTTTGGCCTTGTTTGGTTTTCTTAGAGGACAGCTCTAGCAGCAGTCCTTCAGGGTTGGCTTTTAAACTTGGAGTTAATTGGACTCATCTGTTTCATGGGCTCTGAAAACACCTTTTTGTGTGTGTGATTAATTTTCTTTATTAGGGTGAATAACATGCACAGATGGGCTTCAGAACTGAGTAAGCAAACTTATTACCTCCTCTTACTCCATGTACTATGGCATAATGTTAAGCAATAAATGATGATTGCAAATGAAATCCATATGTCATTTGCATGTATAATTTAACCCTAGGAAACATTAGAAAGGTTTGGGTACTTTTAAGCTTAGGCATGTGTGTCTTGGAAGTCCTCTTAAACTTCCACTGAAGACATAGAATCTTTTAATCCTGAATAATGTCATGCTTAAATTCATCACTGGATTTCCACAGTACTTATATAAAGATGTAGGAAAGTCTTGGACCCAATTATTGAATATATTAAATCATTATTTTTAAAAATTTTTAATTTGTTCTAAATAGTCATACAAAGCAGAATGCATTTTGACATATTATATATAAATGGAGAATAAGTTCTCATTCTGATTGCACACGATGTAGAATTAAACCAGTTGTATAATCATATATACACATAGGGTCATAATGTCTGATTCATTCTACTATCCTTCCTACCCCCATATACCCTTCACTCACCTTTATCTAACCCAAAGTACCTCTATTCTTACTTAGCCCCCCTCCTTATTGTGAATTAGCATCCGTATATCAGAGAAAACATTTGGCCTTTGGTTCTTTGGGATTGGCTTATTTGGCTTAGCATGTTATTTTCCAGCTCTGTTCATTTACTGGCAAATGCCCTCATTTCATTCTTCTGTAAGGCTGAGTAACATTCCATTGTGTATGTACACCATATTTTCTTTATCCATTCATCTGTTGAAGGGCACCTAGGTTGGGACCATAGTTTAGTTATTGTGAATTGAGCTGCTATAAACATTGTTGTGGCTGTGTCACTGTAGTATGCTGATTTTAAGTCCTTTGGGTATAAACTGAGCAGTGGGATAGCTGGGTCAAATGTTGGTTCCATTCCAAGTTTTCTGAGGAATCTTCATACTGCTTTCAAGATGGTTGCACCAGTTTGCAGTCGCATCAGCAATGTATGAGTGTACTTTCCCCCATATCCTCACCAATGTTTATCGTTGCTTGTATTCTTGATTATTGTTATTCTGACTGGAGTGAAAAGAAATCTCAGTGTAGTCTTAATTTGCATTTCTCTAATTGCTAGAGATGTTGAACATTTTTTTCATATATTTGTTGATCAATTGTATTTCTTCTTCTGTGAAGTGTCTGTTTAGTTCCTTAACCCATTCATTGATTGTTTTTTTTTTTTTTTTTTTGGTGTTAAGTTTTTTGAGTTCTTTAAATATCCTGGAGTTTAATGCTCTGTGGTAAAGATTTTCTCCCATTTTATAGTCTCTCTCTTCACATCGTTGATTGTTTCCTTTGCTGAGAAGTTCTTTAGTTTTAATACATCCCATTTATTGATTCTTGATTTTACTTCTTGCACTTTAGGAGTCTTGTTAAGGAAGTCAGTTCCTAAGCCAACATGGTGAAGATTTGGACCTACTTTTTCTTCCATTAGGCATAGAGTCTCTATTCTAATGCCTGTCTTTGATCCACTTTGAGTTGAGTTTCATGCAGGGTGAGAGATAAGGGCTTAATTTCATTTGACTACTTAGAACCCATGAAACAGCGTCACCTTCTCATCTTGCTTTCCTCAGATTAAAACTAATGGAAAATTGCCTTGATGCTTCCTGCAGATGATACCATGTTTGTTTCAAATTGATTTCAGATATATATTTTATGCTTCAGGAGAGCTTAATTGTGCATAAGCATCTCAAGTATGAAGATTAAGTACTTCCTCTATTGAAGAATACTCTTCAATTTTTTTTTTTTTGGCACAGTTGGTTGATTATTTACCCCAGTATATCAAATGCCATTAGAGTGAATTTTATTTTTAAAAAGGAAGGGGAGAAGGCATAAATGGTACTTTCTGAATGAAGCCTCTTTGCAGGTAATCAATGTATGATCAACTATTTATATGGATTTCCAGTTTCCCAACACCATTTGTTTTTTCTCCAATATATGTTTTTGATGTTTACTATGAGATAACTGTATTTATGTGGGTTTGTCTATGTGTCTTCTGTTCTGTACCATTGGTCTACATGCCTGTTTTGGTGCAGTACCATGCTGTTTTTGTTACTATAGGTCTGTAGTATTATTTAAGGTTTGGTATTGTGATGTCTCCTGCTTTACTCTTCTTGCTAAGGATTGCTTTGGTGAAAGCACCTTTTTTATCTAGGAATTTCATACCCCCATATTCATAACACCTACAGCTTTTTATTTTAGGAAAAGGAGAAATAGGGTGAAATATTTCATATCACTTTTTCTGCACAGTGGTAACAGAATGATCTTTTTTGAAGGTTAAACCAAACAACGATGGAGGCCAGGAATATGTCTTCTGACAGGTAGAGTGGAAAAAGGAGACAGTGAACTTGACTTTTTACGGAAACCAAAATGAGCCCTAGAGTTTTGCCCTCTCAAGATGAGTGACCTTTGGTTTAATATGGCCACATATAGCCATTTTATTGATACATTGTAAGCAGCTAAACAACCCAACCTCAAAGTTACTAGAGATCCTAATACTCAAGAAGTCCATTAGGTGGCAGTCAGGATCCAAGCATTTTTGGAAGCATGCTCCTACACCACCCCCACTGCCTGTGGAGCCTTAGTGAATATTACCGAGTAGTTTATGGGGAGAAGGGTTAAAACAAACTTTGAAACTATGGCTTACTAACCCAAACAACTAAGTATCCGAATGATGAAGAGTTGCAGATCATCTGTACTCAACTCTCAGTTTGGTTCTAAATACATGTTTTTATGTGTCCTTGATGGGATTCCTTAATAAATTTTGTGTATTCGTTTATATCTAAAGCCCTTTAGACCACTTGAGTGCTGCATCTTTGTGTTGTTAGTTTTAGAACATAAATAGGAAGTATGGGTCATTTTGTTCAGGACCCAGTACGTTTAATAGGTACTTTTTATAGTGACACCCTCATCCCTTGTAATTATTGTTAATGAAAGGCTTTTTGTGGTCCTGATAGGTTTGTAGGTTGGACTTTCTGGGCAATGACTCCTGAGATTTTTGTGCAAGAGAGAGTGCCCTTGGGAATATCACCTATAAAAGGTGGTGGGGAGAAGGTGAACTGCTATGCCTTAGCCAGTCCCTTCTATGTGGGAGGCTGGGCTTTTTATGTGCCCAACCTTAATTGTTAATCAGTTGATCAGCCGCCCCTGTGAAGAGGGCTAAGAGCAATTCAGCAGAGTACACTTGTACTGTTAGGAGATAGTACCTCAGGGCCGAAGAGGAGACTGGGCAAAACCCACTACAATCGGGAAGAAGGCACTTTTCTCATATCACTCCTGTTTTGGGATCTGTGACACTGCCTCTTGTGCAGAGGCTACTTAGAACCCATGAAACAGTGTCACCTTCTCATCTTGCTCTCCTCAGATTAAAACTAATGGAAAAATGCCTTGGTGCTTCCTGCAGATGATACCATGTTTGTTTCAAATTGATTTCAGATATATATATTTTATGCTTCAGGAGAGCTTAATTATGCATAAGCCTCTCAGGTATGAAGATTAAGTACTTCCTCTATTGAAGAATACTCTTCAATTTTTTTTTTTTTTTGGCACAGTTGGTGATTATTTACTCTAGTATATTAAACGCCATTAGAGTGAATTTTATTTTTAAAAAGGAAGGGGAGAAGGCATAAATGGTACTTTCTGAATATAGCCTCTTTGCAGGTAATCAATGTATGATCAGCTATTTATAAAAGATTTTTAATTTAAAATTTTCCTGACCTTGGCTTCTTTTATATTCTGTTAACAGAATACAAGGGATGAGGGTGTCACTATAAAAAGTACCTATTAAACGTACTGGGTCCTGAACAAAATTCTTCCTAATTTTTTTCCAGTTTCAACTGAAGGAATCACTTTATCCACCTACGTTCATTTGACTAATCCTAATGACCCCCTTAAGGTCTTCTGGATATGTCTTCAACCCTTCCACCCCTATGCTTCAGACCAGACTTTCAACACTTTTCACTTAGCCTAATGCAAAAATTTAAGAATGGGATTCCTTCCCTGAGATGCCTTCCTCCCCTCTTGGCTGTCCAACTGACCTAGAAGCACCAATCTAAGCCCTACACTTACATATTAAAATCCTAATTTGTTATCCTACCACATAAAGCCATCATGGTGTAGTCACAGCCTTAACAGATTTGTACACTCCATGTACAAACCTGCCTTACTGCTTTTGCCCTGGGTGTGTGTTCTACTTTACTTGCTTTCCTCTCTCCCCTACAAGAGTGTCTTTAAACGCATCTTTCAGATGGACATTAGTGATGGCACACCAGCTTTCACAGGTAGAACTTCCCTCTTCTGCGCCCTTAGCAATCTTGAATCTACCTAAAGCACCCTGGATTATTTGTATTTAGAATAAGTTCTCTAGATATCATATCGTAAGGGGCAGTAATTACATCTCATTTCTTGTATTTTCAACCTCTGGCAAGGTGTGCCTGCACTAGTGGATTCTCTGTAGCATGACTATCCAATTGGACTGAGTATTAGTCTCTTTAGGAACATGGAGGAAGCAAATTTTTGGTCAGTGAACATTACAGTTGACTTTGGTGGCTATAAAGATTCCTTGTAATTGGTATTATGTTTCCTAACACTGGTGCCCATAACATCAATTTCTTACTAAGCTTATTACTATATGAAAATATAAGGAGTTAATGTTTTAAGTGTTTTCATAATGAACAGATCTTTTGATTGATCCTAATTACAGTTTATCTCTCACATGTAGTTGGAAGAGATTTTTACACTCATGTGTGCTGGTGAGGATTTAGATAAGAAAAATGAGGACTGTAACAGCAACTTGGATATAAACAATTCCATCAATGTATCTCTGCTTTATTTCTTCATATTTCTGACTAACATCCAAACTTGATTTCTCCACAGGCAAAATGAAGTAGAGTTGGGTAACCTCACACTCAGTAAAAGGACAAAAAAGTGACTGCAATATATAGATACATGTGCCCACATTAATTTACTCTCTTGCTATGACTTTTAAAGTGACCTGGGTTAAGACGTTTTACTTCTTCGTGTTCTATCTGGGAGAAAAAGATGAGAATAATGTATTTCTCTGCATCCTCATAAGACAAATTGATATAAAGATGGTTCCAACAGTTTGTAAGCCCAAATTAAATGACAGAGGGCTTTTCTGTCAGTGAACATTATAGTTGAATTTGGTTATTATTGAGGTTATATTTTGATTTTTTTTTCTTTCTTTTTTTTTAACTTTTTACATCATTCTCAAATCTCTATTTTATGATCAAAGGAGGATATTTCTGTATTCATAGCTAGCAGGTAAAATAGTACACTGGACAGGAATCTGTAGGTCTAGTGTGGAAACTGTATCTCACTCACTTTGAGACCTTCAGCAGAGAGACTGGAACTTTAGTGGGTCCCCATCTTCTTATTTCCTTATAGTACTAAGACTCTGATTCTTAAGTTTATAGAATGTCAAGAAAGTGAACATAGTGAGTCTTCCCTGATGGAACCAGTCCATAGATAATTACTTAATCACCCATCTCTTTTCCCTCTGAGTTTCTGCTGCAGTGTGTACCATATCTACACAAATTAAACCGTACTAGTCTGCTGGTAAGTTCTAGTAAGGCAGGATGCCATGTATGAAATTCTATCTTGTTCCCCTCCCCCACCTGTCCCAGCAACTCCCAGGTCTAGACATTTGGTGTGGATTCAATTAATGTAAGTTGACTGAAGGAGGACACTCAAGAACTCTATAGCTATCTCTTAAAAGTTGTTCTGCCTTCACAGAGAAAAGGAAGGTCATTTGGCAAGAATTCTTCAGACACCTCCCCCCTCCAGCACACACACCTAAAAATTATTCATGTTGATTCATCATGAAAAGGATTGAAAAAATATGACTGCTATGGTTTGAATGTCCCCATCAAAACTCATGTTGAAATTTAATCCCCATTGTGATGTGTTAGAATTTCGAACTGGTGACCTTTAAGAAGTGATTAGGTCATGAGTGAGGGCTCTGCCCTCAGGAACAAATGGGGTAATGGGTCATCTCAAGAGTGGGTTTGTACCCCTCTCACAATGTGCCCTGTGCTATGCTGGGACTCTGCAGAATTCCCACCAGCCAAAAGGACCTTGTTAGATGCAGTCCCTTGACCTTGGCCTCCCAGCCTCTAGAACCATGAGCTTAAATAACCTTTATTCCTTATGAATTACCCAGTCTGTGTCTTTGGGCTAGGTAGCAACAGGAAATGTGCTGAGGTAATGACCATATTGAAATTTAAATCTTAGGAAAAGATGCCCTTCCAGCAGATGCAGCATCAGAGAGGCTCAGCTTAGGTACTATGTTAGTAAAATGCCTCTCCCTCTGGGTAGACACAGCCTCACATCAAGGCTTATGACTTGGAGTACAGAATGCCTTTCTCAGCTAGGAGTTGCAGACAGGACATAACTAATACAACCACACGTAGCATCCCTGAATGTCCAGCAAACAAACAGGTAGTAAATTCTTCCCCTCCTTCCTTGTATCTCAGAGTCAAAAACAGAGGTCTTCCTTCTGCAGGAGGCAAACCCCTCCAGCTAGTCTGAGCTCATCTCTTTTCCACTGTCCCCTCAGTATTCTGTCATCTTTGCAACTTCAACCTTACCTGCTTTCTAGCCTTTTCCCCAGCCTTTGCCCTGTGTCTCTATTTGCTGCCACTTCGTATTTCACTGTGATCTGGTTTCCTCTTCCATTGCATCACTGAAATGACTGTATTCACAAAGTCACCAAGGTCCTCCTAATTCCGAAAGGTAGACAGCCACTCTGCAGTTCTCACCTCACTTGATCTCTGTAATATTTTACATCTGCCCTATAGAAACTCCTGCTGTGTCTTCTGTAACATTATTCTCTCTGTATTTTCTCCCTTTGGCTGTTGTGGCCTCTATTTTATAGGCTCTTGTTCTATCATATAGCCTGTGAACATTAGTGTTCATCCCTCACTCGTGTTTTCTTCTCACATTCATTTAATAAGTATTTACTGAATACCAACTTCATATGAAGTTGTTGCCTTGTGCAAGGGTCAAGCATTGAAAAGGCCTTGTGCTCAGAGAGCTTATGCCTTAGTGAGGGGAGACAGCAGCAATTTAAAAAATAGATCTGTAGCAGTTACATAAGCACTTTGGAGAAAAACCAAAGAGTAAGGAGATGGGTGGCACAAAAGGAGGGGATGGTTGTATTTGTTTTATAACAAATGGTCAAGAAAGCCCTGTTGAAAAATTGACTTTGAGACCTGAAGGGAGTAAGAATTAGTGGAAGGCATTCCATACAGAAGGAATGGCGAATGCAAAGATTCTGAGGTGTGGGGGTGCCAGTTTGGGATATATTAAGTTTGAAAGACCTATTAAATATTCAAGTGGAAATGTCAGGACAGCTGGAAAAAAATCTATACTTCTGGACTTGGGGAGGAGCAGGTTTGCTGGAGGTGGTAGTGGGAGACAAAGAAGAACAGAAGTTGAGTTTAATTTGGACTAAATTAAGTTATGTTGTTTATTGAAGGTCAACAAGGAGATGTAAAGTGGACAAGAATTTAATCAACAACTATTTATTGAGAACCTGGAAGTCCATGTCTACTAATAATATAGTAATTCACATTGGATTAATCGTTCTGCAAACAGCAATGATAAACTCTGGAGGGAAAAAATTGACCTAAAGTCCTCAAAGAGTGAACTCAAAACTAGAAAGTTGGCACTTGGAAGAAGAGAATGGTACTGGATGAGTTTCCTGTTTTGATTGTTTTTTAAGTGTTTTTTTTTTTTTTTTTTTTTTTTGTCTGAAGGCAGGCTCTAGTTTGAATTTGGATAGAAACTCACAGTTTTGACGAACTGATTTGAGGAATTAGAAGATAGAGCTTTAGGTTTTCACAGCTACCACAGCAACTAGAAAATGGTATGGTAATGGGAATCCTAGAAAGAAAGGAACCACAGAAAGAGAAGCTCCAAACTCTATATATCAACTTTTCCCAAATCTCTGGCTGGTCTCTAAATTAAACACACTTAGGGCAGACTTCAAATACCCTAGCTAATGATAAAATAACTGAGCAGAATCATTAGCCCTTGCCCACCACAGAGAGGAAAGAGTTTGGAGTTTTAGTCTAGGCAAATTAACAGTTTAGTAAAACAAACAATTCAAAGCTTTTCACAGGAGCATAATGGAAATTATAGTCTGTTCAGATCATAATCCAAACTTCTTGAATAATTAAAAAAATGTGACCCATATTCAAAAGAAAAGACAATCAGTGGAGATTGAGCTTAAGATGATATGAAATTAGGATATAATTATTTAAAAATATTATGAATGCTCAAGAACATAAGCAAAAATATGTTCATCATGAATGAACAGAGAGCAAACCTCAGCAAAGGAACAGAAACTCAATAAAGAACTAAAAGGAAATTTTAGAAATATAAAACTGAAAATTTTTTCACATTCTGCTCAGCTATAGGTAATAGACTGCTCTTATTTGCTTTCTATGCTACTTTTGGTAGAATAGCACTCATGCCTGTCGTTCATATTTCTAGGGTCCTTGCTTCTAACCTTTAAGCAACTCATTTGCCAAAACAAGACCCAAATTTCTCCCAAATATTATCTTTTGTTTACAATCATTTCCAGCTCATCAGCATTATTGGTTTCAGGCTCTCCCAAAGAGAAGTCTGCCGAATTAACACTAGGAAAATGATTCTCTCTAAACTTAGGGACCGCTTAGACAAGGAAAGATGGGACTCACAGAAAGGTCTGACCCTCCTGGCTAAACAGGTCACCTTACATTTTGTAGGGAGGCCTCTGCTGCTGTGTCACCCCCACATCGGTTGCCCTCTCATGACTCCTTTTGTTTCTTTTTATTATTATTATTATTTATATATGAAAGCGGAATGCATTACAATTCTTATTATACATTTAGGGCACAAATTTTCATATCTCTGGTTGTATACAAAATATATTCGCACCAATTTGTGTCTTCATACATGTACTTTGGATAATGATGACCATCACATTCCACAATCATTTCTACTTCCTCTTCTCTGCCAAAGCTGGTTGAGCATAGAGCTGGGAACTGAGTGAGCCAGCTCTCAACTCTTCCCTCATTGGCTTCAGCCAGTTCTGTCCTCTGTGGCCTGGTGCTTTTTTCTTTCTCTTTCTTTCTTTTCTGTAATCCTCTGAGATGCTAACCATTCTTTTATAAATGTTACATCATGATCCCTACTTGGAAGGCATGCACACATTTAATTTTTATTTAAGAAGTTAATTGCCACGTGTGCTTTCTGTAGCTACCTCTTGATTAGCCAAGAGTTTTCATCCTGAACCCACTTAATATATAATATGGAGGGCTCTTGAAACCTGGGAGAAGCACTGTTCCTCTTGAGAGTCCAGCCCGAGCCACACACTGAACATCTGTTGCCAACTGTCTATCCAAGTTTCTGTTCTTTAGCAAGGGAGCCCCCTTCAGAGTTCACTAAAAAGCAATTTATAAGCAGCAGAAGTAGCACCAACAAAGGCAGGCCAAAGGAGGAAGGTAAGTTGTCAAGAATAGTGAGTAATGGCAGAGTTAAAAAAAAAATCAATATCTGTCCACATATTTCTAGCATGAGGTGCATCCATCAAAGTGAATGGGTGACATTTGTCCCAGCCTGGCTGAGGGAGCTGATGCTGGATGACTCACCTTTTGTGCTATCAGCAAACCACCCAGCCTCTGCCTGATAATTTAACACACTCACTAAAGGAAGCTCTATTCTGAATCTGTCACTAATTGAATTTTTAAATGGAATCCAATTGCCAACCAGTTTACAAACTTCCTCCATACTCTCAGGTTGTTTCCAACCTTCCTCCTAATCACTTTTGCAGCATAGCTGGATTTGATTTGGTTTATCTTTGTCTGCTTTGAAGGACAGAATCGAAATGCTTCCTTCTCTAAGATGATTTTGTACCCCTTGCACAGCTTGGGTAGAACACAGAGGTGATCTCATAGGGTTTTTCCATCCAGTGTATCTGATTTTAAAAACATAAATATGTAAAAGCCCCAGTACTGCCTCTTAAAATCCCCTTTGTGCTCTAAGAGGAAGCTAGATGCTAATTCCAGCAAAGTATCAGGAATATCAGATAGCACTGATTCACCAAATTCTGGAAAAAAAAAACCCTCAGTTTCTCTAGTCGTTGATTCAAGATGAGAAAATTTCCCTTTCCCATGAACTAATATGGCAACAAACCATAGATCAGCCTGCCCTCTGACAAAAATGACACATGAATGTGACAACTGTTCCATTCTCCCCACTCCCAGCTCATACTGTGCCCTTCTGGCTGTGTTGCTCCCCTTGGATCTTGACTCAAGTCTCAATCATCTTTGGAGGTCTCTCTGTCTTCCAGAAACCTTTTCCAACATTTTCTTTGTCTCCCAGGAATCTTCTGGCTAACATTCTGGCTACAGGGAGCTTTTTCTTGAAACTGCTCTGGCATGTATGTGAAAGTCTCTTAACTGACATTTACTATGGACTTTCCAGGGCAGAGACTGTGTGCTGAATTCTTATGTGGATACCAGCAAGATGGTGCTACTTAGCATACAGCTTAGGTATGCAACGCAGGCTGGGTGTCTGCAGCTTTCAAAAACTATGAATGACCAGGTCCCATCTCAATCTTTCTGGATCAGAATCATTCCACAGATGGTCCTGACAGACCATTGCTTTACCATCACTGAAGGATCAAATGAGCTGTATGTTAATATAGACAGACACTATTTTAAACTTGAGACTTTTTTGGTAAATGCTAATTATAATTTGTAGTAAATTATAATTTACTAACTTCTACTTTTCATATATATATATAGCAAGTAGACAGGTGTATATATACGTAGTTATGTATGTATGGTATATGTGTGGTGTATATATGTATATGTACATGTGCAGCATACCTTTGTATGCAGGTGTGTGTTCATGTGTATACTCATCAGCTCTGAAGTCCACTTTGTCCACACAGCCCCCTTGTTTCAGCATAAACTGACCCCACCCTTACTGTAGGTGAGGGTCTGATGGGTCTAAGGTTAAATCTATGATTCAGGAGCGGGGTATATAATCCATTTCTGGCCACTGAAATGCAAGAGGATTGCTGGAGGCTTCTGGGAGGATTCTTCCTCATTCTTCTGGGAGTTTCACACCCTTTCTTACTCTTATCCTCATTTCCTGATGTTCATCCTATGATCTTTTCCAAAAAGAAAAAAATCTTAGATGGTTGCTGTATAAAGCCTGGGTCCTGGATGGTGGATTGAGCAAACATGAGCTGATCTAAATTTGGACTTCCACTTACCTGCACTAATAAATGCCAGAGTGTTTAGGGAAGGTCTGTTACTTATGGCCAAAATATCCTGGCTACATTTGTTCTTTCTGTCTCAAGCATCACCTGACACAGTGTCCTCTTTCATAAATACATCAATAAGCATTTGTGAAATGAATGAATTCATTGTCATTGAATTAATTGTCAGTGCATATAAAGGCTAAGTGTGGCGATAAACGGTAACTAAACAAAGTCCCTGTCCTTGAGGATTTTATATTCTGGTAGGAATAAAACTGCACTTGTAGGTCAGATTAGTAGCTTCTCTAAAAAAAAATAAGCTTCATGCTTCTGCTTCTGTAAGTAGGTTCAACTTGTATAAGTGGGTAGAATGGGAACCCTGCACCAAAGGATCACTGCTTAGGAATTCACCTGACCACCAGAGTGACTTTATGTAGTTAAAAAAAAGGAAATGACAACTGGGATCATGAATAATACTTTTTCTTCATGTTTATGACTAAAAAGAAAAACTATAGTACTCTGGTTCCCAGATCTCAGCCCCAGAGCATAAGACAGTTAATTATAGGGACCAAATGGGAAGGGACAATCTGGAAGAGTTAAGAGAACTTGAGTTTAATACATGAGTGAAAATAGGAGAAGGGGAAACTGATGAGTTAATGTCAATATTTGGGTCTATACAAGGTAATCATGAGAGGTAAGACAAGTTCATCTCCAGGTCTGCTGTCTGCAGGGAAGCAGGCTACTTGAAGACTGTCCCTGCCAGCTTAAATTGGAAAGTGGCCTTTTTTAGAGCAATTTTAGTGTAGGATAGACTCTCTTTTAAGACTTCCCTAGATGAATTATTTTCACAAGTAATGGAATGATCCCATGACTTCTCTAGGGAAGTGACTGGGATTAAGAAAGGGTCACTTGGCATGTGAAATGACTGTGTGAAGGTAGGCTTTGGGCTGACCATAGAGCAAATTCCAGGGGATGAAATAAGAGGGAATAGTCCAGCAAATGAGGCAAGGGGCAAAATCAAGAAGATCAATGATGATGCAAGAAAAGCAAAGACTGTAGAACTGGAGAGGCACTACTATCTCTGTCTCATTGAAAAACATTTTCATCACCCTCAAAGGAAGCCCCATACCCAGTAAGAAGTACATTTAATTCACTCCATGAAAGATAAAGTTCATTTCTGAGGTCCAAATAGCTTAGCTTCACATAAAACAGCTCTTTATTCAAAGTATATTGACAAGCCAGGCTAATCTGTGGTGTTAGAAGTAACTTTTGAGGAGAGGGTTTGCAATGAAGGAAGGAAAACAGAAGGTGCTAGAGATGGTCGTTTACTCGACTTGAGTGATGGTTACAATAATGTGTTCATGTGAAAGTAATTACTTAAGCCATACACTTATGTACATTTTTTCTGTATGATTCAATTTTTTAAAAAATTCTGATAACTAAGGAACCAGGAGGCCTAGACTTCAGTTCCAGTACTGAAGTTGATTAGCTGTGTGATCCTAGGCAAGTCAGCTAACCTCTATGGACCTTGAGTTTCCTTATCTGTAAATGGAAAGTTGAGCCAGATACTCTCCAAGGTCCCTTCCACCCAACATGTTTCCTCGACCAGTACTGTTGAAACTAGCCCCAACCTTGGCAGAGGAAGAGTTGGACCTCGACCTTGGCAGAGGAGGAGTTGGACCTGTTTCTTCTTTCAGAAACTAACACTTGCAGCTGACATGTCTGTGGTCCCGCTTGTCACTGACAAGGCAGCTGTGAAGCTAATGGTAGTGCAAATAAGAAGCTGCTGGTAATTAGGCGGCGGGATGTTCAAGCATTATTGTTATTTTAAAAAATCAATTAGCTGAATCAGAAAATGCCATTGAGACACACATTTATTTTTCTCTCTAGCATGGTTCCACCTGGGTAGGAGGATAATGCAGTCAATTCCAGAAAGGGAAGATGTTTCTGATCTATTAGAACTTAATATATTTTTAAAAAATTAAATAGGAGAAAAGGAGGCTTTTAATTTTATTTATTTATTTTTAAGTTTCTGTAGGGGAGGGAGACTCTGCTGTGATTTGTACTCACTGCTGCCTGGTTAACAAGCATCCAACTCTAGCAGCAACTACCTCCCCATTTCCTCCTCTTAGACTATAATAAAAAGAATGCCTATAGGAAGTCTGGGGTTATTGATCTGGGGCCCAGTTTCTGTGATGAGAACCTGGATGCATCCATCTATAGAGCAAAAGAAATGGGGCAACAGAAACATTTCTCTGTCCTTCTCTTGTTCATTGTTCAAATAACTGCACATATAACCAAGCAGGTGTGCTCAAGCACTGTATCTGGAACTGTTGCCTGAGCTGGCCTTGGCCTGTGTCCTGAATGAATCCAGAAAACCTGAGCATGTTACTGAACCTTCCTGGGGTTTGCTGTTCTGAGAAAGAACACAGTACTTCCAGAGGTGTGTATGCGTAAGTGCATGCCCAAGCTTGCAATTTATTAGATAACAGAACTCTTAAAAAATGCTTTGCCCATTGCTCAGCATTTAACACAACTCAGGAAATACTGGCTGGTTTTACTCTTGGAAGAGGTAGTTCTTATACCTGTGGGGAAGGGGCTGGCAAGATCGGGCTGCAGAAAGTAGGTCCCACTGTTTACATTTTTTGTGGCCTTGTAGCTCTGGCATGGGGCCTCTTGACCATTCTGGCTCCCTTGAGACTCCAGCAGGGATCTCGGGGATCTAGGTGGCCTCTTCATGGATCCTCTTTCAGATCCTGCTTGGGCTTTTACAACCACAAATAGCCTCCGCTGCTGCCAGCAGCAGCAGCAGCAGCAGCGAGAGAGTCAGATATTCTGCATCTTCCCCTGCTAATGGGTGGTGACCACACCCCCTGACACCACAGCTGGTGACACAGGCCTTTAGCATAATGGAAGGCATTTGGGAATCTATTTTCCTCTCACTGCGCAGAGCATTACTCACCTCACTCCTGTGTCACAAGGAAGGCGAGGGGGAAACACAATAAACTGCCAAGATGAGTCAAATTTCAATAGAGTGGCTCTGCTCAGAGGCAGTGCTGCTGTTTCTTATGCATTCCTGAGATTCAAACTGCTCCTTTCTTCTTTCTTCCTGGGAAGGGCAGCAAATAGAACTGTGCTTCCATTGTGCTCTTTCTTGGTTAGAGAATGAGGAAAAATGATGCTCTCAGAGCTGGTTGCCTTAAGACCCCTATGAATCTGCGGGATGGACACAGTCTGACTCTGCTGCAGCCTCATTGTCTCTCGCAGAGTCGGCCCACATCTGAGCTCCTCTGCCCTTCCTTCCCAGGAGTGGCCTCAGTGACTCTGGGTCTTTAGGTGGCTCTAGATCAAAGATGAGTGTGGAGAATAGCTCCTTCCCCCAGTACTCTGCTGTGGTCCTCTTAGCTGGGAGACCCTGCCACTGCTTTCATTTGGTGGAGAAGATGGACCCTTCCACACATGCCCTGGCCTCCCTACTAAGCTCTCCTCTCAGAGTGGCAGGAGGTCTTTCCCCAGGAACTGTCAAGAGAGATAGACATTAAAGGGAAGGAAGAGATACAATTGAGTTTATGGTCATTTGGGGTTAAGCTGAAGAGTTTTCTTATGTTGCATTTGCATATGTTTTCTGTCTATGATTCAAAGCAACAGAAAGGTCAGAAGGAAGGCAAAGGACAGGTTTAGTTCAGCATATAAGGCAGGAACAGAGAACATACAACATTTCTGAATTAATCAGACTTCTGTATTGCATGAGGCATATTTTGAGTATTTCTGCAGGCCATAGGAAACAGTACCATAAAAAACATTAATTTTAACTGAATTGATGTATTTGAAGCTGGTGGTCCCCAGACTTGATCAAGCCTTAGTCACTGAGGCTCTCTGATGATACTGTGCAAGTTTCCAGCAAATTGCTGGGTCTTAGGTGGAAATCTTTATTTCGGAAGTTCTCCCAGGTGGTTCTGATAACTGATCAGGTTTGGAACTACTCAGTTAGGCCATATTTTGAAAGGCATCATTCACATATCATCTTGTGTTAGTCACCTTTTTGTCACTGTGACCAAAAAACCTGACAAGAACAACTTAGAGAAATAAAAGTTTATTTTGGCTCACAGTTTCAGAGATTCAGTCCATGGTCAGCCAACTCCATTGCTCTGGGCTCAAGATGAGGCCAAACATCATGACAGAAGGCAGAAGGCATCAGAGGAGGAGAAGTACTGCTCCACTTCCAATGGCTAGGAAGCAGAGAGAGAGGGAGGGAAGAGCCAGCGGGCAAGATGCAATCCCTTAGGGCTTGTCCCAGCAACTCACCTCCTCCAGCCATGCCCCATTGTCCCAGAGCAGCAGTACTTTCAAATTAGGATGGACTGATTAGGTTATAGCTTTCATAACCTAATTATTTCACCTCTGAACATTCCTGCATTGACCCAGGAGCTTTGGGAGGATGCCCATATCTAAACCATAATGTATCTACCAACAAGGCAGCTCAGCTTTGTTTTTAAACCTTTAATTGTAAAACATTCATACACAAAAATACACAGAGCAGACATGTGGATTAGTGATTTAGCTCAAGTGCAAACAACCAAAATTCATCCTCCCAGTATGAGAGGTAGCATATTGCCAACAGACATATTTTTTTTTTAGCACCTAAACAAAATCTTCAAAATGTTCCCATTTATGAACCACTGGAGTTATTTCACTTCTGTAGCACCTTGGGGTTTTAGTTGTATCTTTGATAGCCTTTGATTAAGGAGCTGACTTTTCTTTTGCTTTTTAAATATATTTTTATTTTTAATTGACAGATAGTAATTATAGCTATCTATGGGGTATAGCATGACATTTCAGTATATGTATACAATGTGTAATAGTTAGATCAAGGTAATTGGTATATCTTACCACCTCATATGTTTATCAATTACTTCTGTTGAGAACATTCAAAATCCTCTCTACTGGCTATTTAGAATTGACTTTCCATCCTTCATAATCTTCACTCAGATCTCATAATTAACCAGGAGTCAGAAACTTTCTTCAAACCCCAACTCCTCTTTTTGTCTGCAATGTGATCTTGGACAAGTTAACATCACTGATCCTTAGGTTTCTTATATTTAAGGTAAGGAGCATAACACTATGTACCTCACAGGATTTTGTGAGCATTACATTTATTGAACAAATTAAATAGTGCCTGGAAATCCCACAACACTCTCCAGTCAGATCCCATTGCTTCTTTGCTCCTCTCCAAATGATTCTTCCTAGCAATTATCCCCCTTCCCCCTATATCTGAGCCCTATGGCAGAGGTCAATGTCACTTCCATCCATATGCAGACTTGCTGTCCTCTCTTGCTTTATGAGGAAATATACAAACCAAACCTTCCCTGACCTCACACCTCTGTCTTGCCATCACCCTATTTTCTGTTTCCCTTTGTGGTAAAATTTTTGTAGTTACCATCTCAGCTTATTCACTCTTTGTTCTCTCCTCTAGCCTCTGTGGTTGGAGCTCCTGTCTCCACAAAGCCACTGAGACCACCCCTGTCAGGATGACCAATTAAGTCTGTGCTGCCCAAGTCCAGCGACAACAGCTCCATTTTGAATCCAGTTCTCCTTCTAGTGGAGTTTGACAGATTGACTGTGCTGAGAGTTGGCAGGAGCATTCCAGACAGAGGGAACTGCAAGAGCAAAGGCCCCGTGTTGGGGACAAGCTTAATGGGATCAAGGAACAGGAAAAAAGCCTGGTGTGGCTTGAGCACAGGGCTGAGAAGGCAGAGGTCAACCGGAGTGAAATTTCCCCACTGTGCATGACACACAGGTGCCCAGTTTGGGCTCCTACCATAGTGATTATGAAGAGCTTGGCAGTGTGAAGTATGAGGTGGGGAGGAGGGACTGGGTAAGGAAATGATAAGAAAACCCCAGACCTGGAGCAGCTTTTTCTCTGGTTGAGGGTCTAGATTACACAGGTGACTCGACAAGAGAGCCTGCCAGCCATTTCTGGATGGTCAGTGTGTTGTCGTGGCCTGCCCCTGCCCCACACATTTTCTTGGTGAAAATTGTGTTCTATCAGGTGATTATCTCTGGATAATTAGTTTTATTCTTTAACTCCAAAGGGAGAAAAGTGGGTTAGGAGTCACAGGGAAGACATAATGAAGAAGAAGCCAACTGTGAGGTTAGCCCTGGTGTCCTCTGTTTTTCCAAATTTGTCAAAATAATTCCCACTGAATAAATAATAGCAGGTCTTTGCTTTCCCATTTGTACAAACCACACAAAAGAAGTCAGATGCTGGAAGCAGCCCTTTGGATTCCTGATGCAACATTTGTGACCTAAAGTGGATGAGTTTTAACTCTGGTTAACACACACATTCCTAACAGGGACACACATGTGCACACACACACACACACACACACATAATTGATACATATTCGATAATATACACATTCAACATTCAGATATTTCATCTGTACAGTTATTCAACACACAAACATGCTACATACATACACCCAACAGATACACAACTCAGTATACATGTACTCACACTCAACACACACTCATTGCACACATACATACTGAACAGATACACATGCAATAATCTCATTAAACACACACACTCCGTGCCCACACATTCAACACTCATGCACACGTCC
The DNA here is from genome assembly GCF_021218885.2 of Marmota monax. Lineage (NCBI taxonomy): Eukaryota > Metazoa > Chordata > Mammalia > Rodentia > Sciuridae > Marmota > Marmota monax. The sequence continues at coordinate 25,116,163 of NW_026692881.1, forward strand.
ATGCACAACCTGAACATCTGTGCTGCTGGAGGACTCTGAGTTATATCCCATTTCTTTGCCTACTAGCCAGAAAACTGAAAGCTGGACAGTGTGGAGAACTAAAATGACTTAGGAAAGATCCACCACTTTCCTGCTCCTTAGTTATCAATTATTTAAAAATATTTGTTTTGTAGTTGTAGATGGACAGCATGACTTTATTTTATTTGTTTATTTTTATGCAATGCTGAGGATTGAACCCAGTGCCTCATATGTGCAGGCAAATGTTCTACCGCTGAGCTACAGTCCCAGCCCAGTGATCAATTTTTTTTTGGGGGGGGGTATACGGGGGATTGAACTCAGGGCCACTTGACCACTGAGCCACATTCCAAGTTCTTTTTTGTATTTTATTTAGAAACAAGGTTGTAAATAGTTGCTGAATTGCTTAGTGCCTCGCCATCACCGAGGCTGGCTTTGAACTAGCGATTCTCCTGCCTTAGTCTCCCAAGCCACTGGGATTACAGGCTTGCGCCACCGTGCCTGGCTCCAGTTATCAATATTTATGTCACTTATCTGCCAAATCAGAGTCTGGTAGAAAGAAGATCAAGAAAAATGAGCAGGTAATTCTTACAAATGAAGACCCAACTGCCATAGGGTGCTGGTTTCCCTACTGGTTTCTCTGTCTCCATCTCCCTCTTATGTCTGTCTCTATCCCTGTCTATCTCTATCTTTAATTACAGAAAAGCTGGCCCGGAAAGGTGACCCACTTAGAAACAACCTCAACAAAAGTTACTGTGTGCTTGGCTGTTAAAGGGAACCTGTTTGAAACAGACCATCCTGAGTTAACTCTCTAAGCTTGAAAGCTTAGGGAATATGCCAGATAGAATCTGGAGAGATTAATTGACGTTGAGTGATACACAACCAAAACTTTAATGAAGAATCCCATGAACAAGTGGAATGGATGATTCTGCCATTTCTAAAATTAATTTGCTTTCATTTCCAAACTCTGACGCTAGCAGTGTTCTTCCTCAAAATGATGAAGCCTTAGAACATTCTGGGTAATGGCATGTAAATGAAGATCGCTGTGTTCCTGGCTTCCGATTCTGGTAGACCATTTCATATGGTAAGAAATGTGCCGAGGTAGAATATATTCCATTCTTAATCTGGTTGTGTTCAGACTCTGCTCTGTGAGGACATTTTGTCATTATCCTCGTGTTCTAGTGTTCCTCTTTTTCATGTCTGCCAGCTCGATTTTGTTTTCTTTCATGTTCCATTTCTAGCAATCCAGGGCTGTTATTTTTATCCTCTCCATTCTAAATTCGAAAGCATCTGTTCGCGTGTCTAAATATGTATGGATCAATGCAGGTGCTTCATTTGAAGAAAACCTGAGTATGAAGAGCTAAAGTCCCAGAAGAGGGATCGGCATGGTTTCCATGACAATTGCTTTAGTACAGTTTTCCTTTTTATTTTTAACTTATTTTAATAATCTTATTTTGTTTTAGAATGTATCAGAACGCCACTAATGGAAATAAAAACAACAAACAAAAACTGGTTCATCACCTGTAGATAGGTCGAGAAACAATGAAATATACAACACTAAAATTTTAAAATTCATTTCATGAAAAGACATAGAAAGAATTAAAAAATAAGCCATAAAATGAAAGACATACCATCAAGAGAGTTATAATTATTGATTCAAACAAAAATGGGTAAAAACCATGAACAGGCACTTTGCCTGAGGAAGTCCCAATGCCTTGTGAACACGAGAAGCGTTCAAGCTCATTGCCACCAGGAAAGTGGATACTATAACCACAACAGGGCTGGGTTGTAGCTCAGAAGTAGGGGACTTTCCCGGCACGCCTGAGGCCCTGGGTTTGATCCCCAGCACTGCAAACAACAACAATAACAAAGGTCACAGAGCCACCAGGTCAACAAAAACAAAAATGTCTCCCAGTCTCAAATATTCCTGAGGACACTGAAGAGCAGGAGCTCTGGCTCAGGCTGAGGGCATCAAACCTGCTGAAGTCCTTGAGAATGCTCAGCTGACCCCAAGCTGCAGCTCGGCCCCATCCCAGTCCTAGGAACCAACGGCAAAGGGTGAGGACCCAAAGATGAGTATGGGAACGTTTGTAGCAGGATGACTTGTGATGGTCACAAAGTGGAAACAAGCCAAATGTCCACCAATAGCAGACTGGATAAATAAACGTGTCATATTTGCACTCTAGAAGAGGAAGCAGCAGTAGGGACCATCTAGTCATACCTTGGGGCATTGTTGGTCAGAGTTTTTGCAGCTCCTGCTTCTGTTCTCTGCTGTGGCCCTTGTGTTCCTGGTGCCACCTCCTCAAGGGTCTGGGGATGTTGAGGGCCTCAGGATATTCTTAGGTTCTTGCATCCTTCATTCCTTTCTTCTCTCCCTGTGAGCTCAGTACATTTTAAAACAGCTTTTGTCATGAGGGATTTTTCAAGCAACATACAATGAGGCAGTCTTGGCCCTGGCCTCTGCAGATGTAGCTCCAGCGGATGGCTGGATGGAAGGCACATGATGAAAATGTTAAAATGTGCAATGAATGCACAGACTGGGTGCTCAGCACCTGACTTTTCCTCTAGAAAATAATCAGCGCCTCTTTTCTTTCCTCGCTGTGGGTCCCTGAAGCCCCACTCCTGAAGCACGTCTTCCAGTTCCCCCTCTACTCCCCACAGAGATTTCATTTGCTTGTTACCTGATTGCTCCAAAAGACTTTGTGTTTGTCAGGGTTTTTTTTTTTTTTCCTTTTGGGAACCCTCAAAATTGACTTCTAATTTGCAACCCCCTCTGAAAAAGATCAGCATCCAGTTAGATCAAGCCTCAGCTCCAGCTTCCGAAGGAGGCCAGTCACTGACTCCTCAGAAGCTCTGTGAGGCTTTCACATCAAAATGAGGGCTTTTGTAGTTGTTAGTTGTTGCATTTCTCTTTCAAAAGTTAATCTACTTATAAAATAGGTAAGGCGTACACATTATGCAAAAATGAAAAGGTGGAAAGGTGTACCATCTAGAAAAGAAAAAAAATTATAGTCCTTCTTGCTCTCATCCCCATCTCCAGCCTCCTGAGCACCTTCTAGAAGTAACACGGTGGTTTCTGCCAGAAATGGTATCTGCAAGATTAAGTGTACACCGGCTTTTACTGTTTCAAAACGTGAAGCAATAGCACACTATCCCCAGTGTTGGCCTTTTCACTAAACTTTATTTCTTCACAATTGTTTGTGCAATACATTCGGCTCTGCTTGTTAAGGACTTTATACTTTTCTAGCATTTGGCGGTCCAAGGGATGATTGCTTAGGATTTTTCCTAGTGGGATTATAGTGAAATAAGGATCTCTGTTGCAATTGCCCTTCTCCAGACTGAATTTCCTAGGTCAGTCTTTTAAATATTAAACTATTTCTCTGAAGGGAAAAAAATGGTGTGCAATGAAGCAGTCTTCTGAGGTGCCTGCTGGGGAATCGGGCTGTTCTGTGTAGTCCTGTGTCTCATCAGGAAAGCCGCCTGTACATGAGGATGAAGTAGGAAAACTCCCCTCTGAGAATGGTCTGGATGAAATGTGATGGCACATTGGTCATGGTGCTTTAAGAAGTTGACAGTGTCATTCAGAGCCTAAGTTCTGACTACAAAATAATGGGACAGATTCTACTGGAATCATACATGGGAACCAGCCACATTGCTTTATGATAAGATAGATGGTACCCAGAAGATCGAGAACACCTGATTCAGATTGCCTTAGGGAAAAACTAGAAAATGACCCTCCATATAGCTTCAAAGTCCTTGGGGGTAGGGCCAGCTTTAGGTATGGCTAGATTCAAAAGTCACCTGGACTCAATTTCTCTATCTTGGTCCACCTTTATGTGTAGTGCGTCCATCTCACAGACAGGAAGGACAGCCATAGCAGCCCAAGCTCTGCATCCTCTCAGGCTGTGTTCCAGCAGGAAATGGATGGGATCCTCTTCCCCCCTAGCTGAAATCAAGCCTCTGTGGCTCTGGACAGGTTTAGGTCGGATGGCCCTTCCCGAGAGATAACATGGTTGCCTAGTTGTCTTAGCCTGGATGAAATTCCTTTTCCAGGACTCAAGGAGGAATCAATGCCATTGGCATCCTGTGGACTGAGAAGGACAAAGTGGACCTCTGACGATAAACCCAGAGCTCTTCTGGCACTCTAGGCATGGACACTGGGCAATGAGGAAGCCACAGATGCTCTCTACATTTTGGGGACTTGCTGTTCACGAGCCTGTCCTTTGAAAATTCTGGCTCAGGCAGCTGAGCTCTTTTCAAGGAATATCTTCGCATTCTGCTTTAGAGGGTGGTGGAAACAAGCCATTAGCTGTGTGTGTGGTGAGAGCAGTGTCTACCTACTGAAATGGACTTTAAAAATATTCCTTCCTTTATGAGACAGAAGAAAATTCATCTCCTTCCACATAAAGAGGTTTGCCCTACAAAGATCTGGCAAAAATGAGTGTACTTCTTACTCAGTGTTGCCAAGAAGGCAGAAACGTGGAGGCTGAGCATCTTCCCTCCACGTGACTGTGAAGATGGTGGGGGTTAGAAACCCCCAACACTGTGCACATAAGGAAATTTAAATCAGCACAGAGGGGAGAAAACAAGGATTGTTTTTGATTAAATATGATATTGCTTTTAAGATAAACTCACTCATGTTTTTATGTTTCACAAGGGAAGTAGAAGCAGCCCTTAAATAAGCTCCCCCACTTTCAAGCTTTGAAGGAACCAATAATGGGAAGCAAATAACCCAAAATTGTGCTTGGAAATGAACACCAGAATAACACAGGAGGGTGTCAACTCTCTAATCTTATTTTCTCGGCTTATGAATCTGTTTCACCTCCTTTCTGCATCCCCCTTCAGTTTATTTCCCCAGCTCCACTGATCCCATAAATCTGTATGGAACTTGCCAGTCTCATTGGGCTCAGTGATGGCTGCGGTCAGTGGATGGTCCCTCCTGAGCTAAGGCAGGTTCACCATTCATAAGGCAGCAGTTAGCATCCTGGACTTGACTCTGCTTTGGGTAAAAGTGGGATGACTCTGGGGACAGATGAGCCCTGAAAAGCAAGCTGAAGAAGTCACAAAGCAGGGCGGGTGGAGAGTGGTTGATCTGACAGCCTCAGGGAGGAAAAAGGACCAGAAGGGCCCTTTGGCTCTTTTTCTGGCGCTCTGGTCAAGCAGCTCCAGGTCCTTCCCCACAGGCTTTGTTTCCAGGCAACCCGTTCCCCTAAAATCAGAAGCCCCAAGCTCTATGAATCAGCAGATTTTGCTTTGGTGAATTATAGGTCTTGACATTAAATTCAGATGTTTTGGGTGCAGTTTAAATATCCTTTAGCATTTCCCGGTCCCCACCCTCCCTGTTCCCTTTCTACTGGACTGCAACACCGTAACTCATCTGCCTGGCCCATGAGTTTGGGACCTCAACCCTCCGCTGGTGGAGGACATATTAACCCCCTCATTTTGATTACTTCAGCTCCCCCACCCCACCTGCCCTCCCACAAGCCATCCTGCTCAGGTGCTGCACACATTCTGGAGGGCCCTCTGCTTCCCACTAATTAATTCACACACAGTCTCCAGAACACTACTTAAGTGTCACTTCCTCAAGGAAGCCCTCCCTGACTGCCCCAGAGGGCTGGATCCATCCCACGTTCAGAATAGACTGCACTGCTTCTTCCTGGTTCTTATCATGACTGTTTTGTATTGATCGCCTGTGCAATCAGTCATCTCCGTACTGTTCTGAGGTCTGCCTTCCACCCCCTCAGCCCTGCCCCATCATCTCCCATGTGAGCCCCGGAGGCCAATACTCTGTTGGTCATGTTTGTAGTTGTATCTCATGTCCAGTGCCCAAAACCGTCTGACCTCTTATTACACATTGATGATAAACAAGTGAATGAATTAATTAATAGATGATGAAAAGATAGTTGTGATGTCATCAGACAGAGATGACAGCAGGGAGCATTTCAGGACAAAGACAGCAAGAGCAAAGGTTCCCCGGGGGAAGTAGACGCATGGAGGACATGGAGGGCTAGTATAGCGCTCAGGTCATTCCTCAAGTCCAGGCTCTTTGAATGTGCTGGACAGCCCCAAGGCACCTCATGACCTGGAGGCTTCTGTTGTCATTCTTTCCCTCCCTGCAGGGTCCCAAGTGCCCACCACGTACAGGCAGAAGAGGGTTTCTTAGCCACCCTTTGACTCAAGTCCCCTTTTGGCCCCTCTGCTAAGCTCTCCTCCCTTCCCCACTCTGTTGAAACCCCTTCCTCCATCCCTTCCAAAAAAAAAAAAAAAAAATGGCCACTGGGAAAGCCTCCCAGTTTCTCTTGCTTCCACCTTGGCCCTGGTCCTTGGCAGCATCCATATTTAGTTGGGTGGGGAGAGCAGCCTTCCCAGGATGCAATTCTCTAGACTTTTGTGCTTTTACCTGAATTGTTTTGGTTTGAAGGTTACATGGATCTGGGTTTTCCGTACCTATTCAGGAACTTTGCTGTTTAAATAAAAGAGGAGTATGCCAAGGAGAAAACACCTCTCTTGGTGAAAATCACCTTCAAGAAGGACAGACTGGCTTCCGGAGGCCTGGCAAAGCAGTGGGTGGGGGCTCCAGCCTGGGTGCAGGAGCTCTGGGTGCTGAGCCTACTCTAACCCCATCCCCTGACAGTGGCCTTGAACACCACTGCCCCTCTCTGTGGCTGGAGGGGGTTCACAGGTGATCCTGAGTGCTCTATAACTGTCTCACCAGGGTTCCCAGAGCTTGGTGTCCATGGGAGTTGCTTTCTTCCACTGCAGAGAAGCCCTGGAAAGCCTCAGAGTATGTTGGTGGCCTCAGTGGGTTTGCCCTTGTCCCTAGACAAGACAATCATCATTTCTATATGGGCAGCAATGCTCCAATTTACAGGAATGGAAGGAAATCAGAGAAGTGGCTCTATGTTCAGGGAAGATGCGAAATGAGCCCCTGCTCGCTTCCAGGGCCTGTGACTCAGGAATGGGTGGAGGGTTGGGTTGGATGACGGGTCTCTGCACACATGGAGTTTCCTTATAGTTCCTTAGCACCCCACCTCACCCACCCCCCAGCTCCTGTTACATCTGACTGGATCGTGAACATGCTGAGTGGTCAGGTGGAAATGTGCAGAAGGCACTTTCTCTGCACCCTGATTCCTCTACAGCAGCACATTAATCACCAAAGGGGACAGAGAGTTGGTCAATCATTAGATAGTCACCATCCTCTGGGGAACACACTTCAGTGAAACAGAAGAAATTCTTGGAAGAATCACTGGCCCAGGGACACCTATGGACCAAAAAGTTAATAATAAACTCCAGGTTGATGAACCCTAGGACTAGAGCATCTAGGGTCTGATCACCCCCCAGGGCCCAGGGCCCCAGAAAACAATGGCAACCACTCAGAGACACTCAGAGCTTGCTGAGGGCTCAATGCTGGTCATCAAGAGAAATGGTAGGTGGAGAAGGACATGGGACAGGGACTCAGGACTCCATGTGCCAAGCAGCATTACCAGGCCACCAAGTCATGCTGCTGAGCCCTTCCTTGTGAAACAGGGCGAGGTTTATGGCACCAAGCATTGCAGCACCCAAGACTGGGTGGCCTTCAGACTTCAGCTTGGCCCATCCAGAGCCTTCCCCTCTTCCCAGACACCTTTCATTGGCTTTTCCCTGCTCAGAAAATTTTATGAGCCGCTGATTTTCTAAAGCAAAACACATTAGACCTTGCCAGGCTGTCCTGGTCTTCCATAATAGACCCTGCCAGCCCTTTTCCTTCCTGCCCTCCATTAACCACCTAAGGCAGTGCATTATAAACCTCTGAACCCACTGCTCCCAATCCTTGCTCCTTTTCCAGGTCTACTTCTGGGTTCTCTTCCTTCTTAAAGCCTCTTCTCATCGGTCTCCACTTCCTCCAAATTCTGCATGGAATGAAATGCTGCAACTTAGTCCTGATCCATAGACTAAATGGGGGTAAGGGTCATTACTGTTTCATGCCCCAATGTATAAGATCCATCATCTAGGATAGTAGCCAGCACACAGCAGGTGCTCAATAAACATTTGATTTAATGAACTCCTTTTTTTTTTTTTTGGACTTATTTCATGCATATGATTTGTTTGCCCCAAATAAATTATAATCTTTTCAAAGCCCAACACTAATCTCATAATTTGTCCTTATGCATTGGTTAAGGTGTTCATCTGAGCCCAGGAATAGTGGTTAATGTGAGGGATTATATCTCTGCTGATCCTTTTTCTGGAACTCAATTTGACAATACAAACCAAGAAGCTTAAAACTATCCATTCACCTTGAGATGGAAGTGAATTTCTAGGAATCCATCCAAGAAAATTAACTTGAGATGTCATTGATATTAGTAAAATAAGAGTAGTTGTAATTAGCATCTGCATGTGCCAAACACTCTGTCACTGGCTACTTTACACATAATCTTTCATCTGATCCTGAGCCACCCATGAGATAAGCATTATGATCTCTACAAACAAGAAAACTGAGGCTCAGAAAGAATTATGAAACTTGACTATGGGCACATCCCTGGTAAATGGCAGAGTCCAAATTTCTTCTGGGAATATAAGACTACAAAGTCCATGCAAGGTATTGCTATTATAATAGTGGAAAACCAAGAATAGTCTGACTGTCTAGCAAGAAGAAAATACACAGAGTTCATTATGATACATCCATGGTTAGCCATTAAAAATAATGCTTTTGGAAGACTGCTCAGTATGGGAAATACTTCAGAGAGAAAGTGAAAATAGTGACACTGTAAGAAATTCTGTCCCCCATACGAGACAGAAAAGGAAAAGACACAGAGAAGTATAGACAGTGATAGGAAGATGGCGAGAAAGATTGGACCAAGGAATACCAGCAACCACCAGAAGCCGGAAGAGCCAAGACACAGATTCCCTGCCTAGATCCTTTGGAGGAAGTGCAGCCATGCCAATACTTTGATTTCAGACTTCTGGCTTCTAGAACTCTGTGAAAATGAATTTCTCTAGCTTTAAGCTGTGGTTGTTACATCAGTCTCAGGAAATAAATCCAGATTTCTAGCCATATATGCCTGTTGTGGCAATCTAGAGCTGCTGCCATCTGACCCTAAGCGACATTTCAAGCAGACAAGCATTCTAAAGACCTGACCCAGCAGATGCCCTTGCTACTGTCCTGGGCCTGTGTCCCTCAGGCTCTCCATTCAGCCCCGTGGAGATCAGTACACGTATAGACGTGTGCTAACAACGTGTGATACAAAATTCCATTCTTAGTATCCCACTGGTATTTGGTGCTATTGATGCTGACCCAGGGCCAAATCCTATTCTTAGCACTAGGTACAATACCAGGAAGATCACTTCTGGCATGTAGTGTTCTCCATTTTGCAAGTCACATCCATGTGCATTAGTCTATTTGCTCTTCAAACTACCCTATAAGATAAGTAGGCAGAAAAATTTATACCAGTTTTGCAAATGGGTAAACTGAGTCTCCAGAAATCTTAAGTGCTTTGAGCTAAGTGGTACAGCAGGTCCAGAGCTTTCCAGGACCCTAAGCACCTTCCAAGCCCAAGTGCTTTAAAAGTCTGGGGAGAGAAAAGTGACATCTCACAAGAAATCTGGGTGGACTTCTTGGAAGAGGTAAGATTCAAGCAGAGTTTTTGTAAAATAAATAACTGTAGGGCAGGGATTATTAAATAATGGACTGCTGGCTATACCTGGTCCACCTTCTGCTTTTGTCAATAAAGCTGTATTAGAACACAGCCTCCCTCATTCATTCACATATTGTCTATGACCATTTTTATATCACAAAAGCAGAGCTGGGTAGCCGTGATAGAAACAGTGACCTGCCAGCTCTGAACTATTGAATACTGAGTTTGACCCTTTATAGGAAGAAGCTTGCGGACCTCTGCAACAGATGTTTCCATGCTTGGAGGAGGAGTTTGTGGAGGTTGTGACCTACAAGATAAGGAAATTCACAGCCCCTGGTTAAAAGTACTATTCAATTGCCTAGAATGACTATCTTTCTAATCTTAATAATAGCAAATACGTACATGGTGCTGATTGTGTGTTACACAGTATTTCAACTGTTGTACACATAACAATTCTTTATTATTACTGCCATCCCCACTTTATAGGTGAAGAAATAGGGACACAGAGATCAAGTGGCATGGCCAAGCTTGCCCAGCTGGCATGTAGCAGTCAGGGTTTCTGCCAGGCAGGGCACACGAGAGGCTGTGTGGGGACGCCCCTACATGCCGCATCTCACACCCTTGGGAGTCCTGGGCGTTGAGTCCCCCTTTCTTCAAGGAGGCATGGCACCTGACTGCCACGAGGGCCAAGGGGCTGTAATAAGAGCCAGCTGTTTCTTTCCACTTAGGCGTTTTCTTACCAATTTCCTGACAGCCCCATAAACCCTGATGTGTGGTGCCTGCCACTCACCTGGGAGCACAAAATATTTGCAAGGTGGTGACTCTCTTTTGATGCACTGGCCTGAGGAGGAGAGAAGCTATGACCAAGCAAAGGCTTTTCCGGAACAGAGACAAAGTGCTAAAGCCAGGATGCAGTGATCTAAGGCAGAGTCACCAGTTGAGTAAGGCAGGGAGGGAGGCTGTGCGGCCTGTCGTGACGCTCGGAGACTAGTCAGCTAGGCCTTGAGGACATCTCACACCTACGGAGGTTGTCGGGCTCTGCTTAAAGCTACTGGAGATCAGTTGGCGAGGATGAGACATGGGTGACACCCTCCTCATGAGCACCAATCAGCTGCCTTCAGCTGACTAAATATCCTATCATAGCTTACTTCTTATCTCCCGGCAAAGGTGATTGGTGCAAGAAAATGAAGTACCTGGTGTTTGTCAAAAGGAAAAAAAAAAAAAAAGAAATAAAGAAAAAGAAACCATTCTGATCATTTCATCTGAGGTGGGCGGAAGGAAGGAGGATGTTCTGCGGGAGTGTGTTTTAAGAGGAAGCAAAGAGCAGATAGGAGCATGCGCCCACCTGCCAAGGTGAACGCACCTGTCCCTGGGCTGCTGTGGTCAGATTCCATCCTCTGCTGCTGGGGAGGGGGGGTGTAAAAAAGCCTGCGGCAGGGGCAGTCTGGTCTCCATTGGTACCCTGCTCTCCACTCCCCCACTGCTTCCCAGGCAGCCAGCCTGGGCAGAGAAAAACAGTGCTTCTTTGTCACATAAATCCTTTGCCTCCCCACCCGACCAGCCCCAAACTGAGAAGAACAAGAGAAAGGAGAAAGAATAATCGATCAGAGCTCCCTGGCTCTCAGGAGATAGTCACACACAGCATCAGTCAGGGAGTCGTGGGAGTGAGGTTGAAAGAAAAATAAATAAATAAAAACACTCTACCCCAAACTAAATGGAATGAAAGAAAAAAATACTTGGGTATGAGTAACAGGCTGCTGTCTCAAGACAACTCCATTATCTGGAGGTGAGCCCAGGGGGCAGGAGATGGAGGAGCTGTTTCTGAGTTTCTTAAGTCATTCCTGGTGTGTGCAGCCCTCAGAGGATGCCCATCTCGGCCATCACCTTTGGACCTTGGCTGACAGCCCCTAGCACAATTGCTGGTGAGCTGGCTGGCTCGGGGGTTGGGGTCCTTCTAGCTCAGAGAGCTGGACTCCTGAGAACAGGGCAGAATTCCCAGAACTACAGAGAGCCTGGCTTGGAGGTCTGTGTGTGCTCCCCGGAGCTTCTGCTCTGAGGGGCTGGGCCCAGTTCGTCTTTCCCTTGTGTCCTAGAAGCAGCATGCAGATCTGGCAGGGATTTCAGGAGTGAGCTGGCCAGTGGTCATTTGCTCCATGTGCCTCAGTTCAAAGGACCAGATGCCACCATTCATTTGAATCAGCCAGTGATCATGGACAGCCTCTGTGTGCCAGGGCAGAGGCACCAAAAACCCAGACCCTACTCACACGGAGTTTCACATCCAGGAGGAGTGAAAGAAAATACAAGAGAATACGGAGACAAAAAAGAAATGGAGACAGAACAGAGCTGCCATGCTTTATGAAGCTGCGGAAGGGCATATTTTCAAGAAGAAAATGGCAGATGGCTACAACAAGGGTCTGAGTTTTATAAGGTTTAGCAGGGCTGAGTCATAGAAGGAATTTTGTTGGTTGCTTTTGGTGGGCTCATTTAGGGAGGGCAGGCAAACATTTGTAGATAAGGGGAATTGTGAAAGGCCAGAGTTCTTTGTTCCCTTTTCCTCCGTGGGTTGTGATTTTCCATATCCTTAATTCCAGACTCTAAAAGGAGATAATGAATTGTGGTGCTGATATCATATCTATCTACTTCCTGGTGAGAAGGAGAGGAGTAGGGGATCCCCTAATCAGAAGTCTGGAAGAGAATATGGAGGTGAGGGATGCCTTGGGTTCCCATAAGATCCCAGCAGTTGTGGCTTGAGAGGAGTGTAGAGGGAGGGAGCCTCAAAGTCATCACCGTGACCTCCCCTTTGTGTGGCTCAGGAGGGTCAAATTGTGAGTGTGGGAGGAGAATATTTTTGACATGTTCTTGGGTGGTGACTCTGAAGATGGCAGAGACATGTTCTGTTAGAAACCTCTGGAAAAAAATTAATGAAACATGAAAGAAGGGTGATAAGTAAGATAACCAGGGAGTGGGGGGTCATAATGGGCCAAATACAGGTCAGGAGTCCTTCCCACCATCCAGGGGTGGAGGAGGTGGTCGCTAGATGAGCAACTTGTTACCTTAGCTTTCTTATCTTATCCCTTGTGATTTCTGATTTATTAACATAAAACAGCATTCTTCTTTCAGACATATGCATAAATCCCCCTTTTCTATGAGGATTAAATCTAGACCTCTCCAGTTTTGAAGGACAACTGCAGTCAGAGCGTCCAATTGATCTTGGATGTCATTAAGTCAGGAAGCTATATTGTCAAGTGATTCCCTAAGTGCTCTGGATGGCCACTCAGTCTTGTCTAGGGATACCCCAAGAGCAGCAGTTCTTGTGGCCACCCCTGTGAAAACTCCAAGACCCACGAGGATGGGAATCAGGCCTGGGATCCACCAGCTGCGATGGAGAAACGGGTGGCAGGGATAGGGATGACAGAGGCATCCTGGGTGGAGGATAAAGGGGAACTGCAAATGCTAGGGTACAGATTCCCGTCCAATTTGAGGGGAGGCATAAGTAGGCCCAATCCCCACATATGAGAACATTCCCTGCTTATATTCCAGGCATCCCCAGGATGTGACGCAGAGAAGCGGTTCTGTTCTGTCTGCATTCAGCTCCCAGTCTGGGTGGGCTTAGCTGCGCTGCTGTAAGTGGTTGTAATTTCGTTTGCAGTGGAGGGAATGGGTCCTTCAGAGGTGAGTCTTCCCATATTTCTGTAGAGGAAAAGGCAGGGAGGGGATGAGGTGGGAAACCCTCTGCAATGGTTGTTTTGAAAAGGTTCAGGATAGGATAAACCATAAAGTGGGGCCCCCTGGTATGTGGGGGCTCGCCCTTGACAAAAGCCTGATGTTGTGGATGTGGTCAGCCCTGATATAACCGGAAATGAGGTGTATTAAAGCTGGTCAGTGGGTGTTCCTTGAGGCCATTTGGTCTGAGATCCTCCTGCAGTGGTAGAAGAGTTCTTAAAGGTACAGGGAGTGGGAATAGTTAGGGTGAGGAAGCAGTTTGGGTAAGTACCCAAGGGGTTTCCTCCCTGAAAAGAAGGCCTAGAAATGCAGAGGGGGGCTTGGATTTGAGGAAGACCTTGAGCAATATGGCTGAGTATGGGGAGCTTGGTCCAGAGAGTGGACGAGCAGGAGTTAAGTTGTTAGGTGAGGGTCTGGAGAGTTTGTTGGCCATTTCAGGGGCATTAGATTATTTTTTTTAACTTATTTTTTGAGGAGAATATAGAAACCTTGGATAGATGGTGATAGGGCCTCATGGAACTGGTAGCCCAAATGCTGGGGGGGGGGCACAGGTGTAAAGAGCCATTTGGTGGAGATAGCCTGAGTGCACACCCAATAGGCTGCCCACGCTGGGTTAGCCTCAAAGAGGAGGGTGGCTGAGGAGTTGGTAAGAGGGAGTTCATAGCAGTGGCCACAGAGTCAGGAGGCGGGGGTTCGTAAGGGATGAGGCTAGTCCAAGTAGAGCATAAGAATGAGACAGAAGTAAAATAACGTAATTTGAAGGAGGGGAGAAGAGAGGGTTCCTTGGAGCCATAAATCGGTATTCCAGGAGAGGAAAGATGGAATGAAGTGGGATGTCCTTTGAAGAGTCAGTAGAGGGAAGGAGTTAGATCCATATGGATGGTGGTCAACAAGAAGTAGAATTCTTTGAGTGAGAGCATTTAATTGTTGGCTCCTTCCTGCTCAGGCATGGGGGGAAAGATTTCCAGATTCCTTGAAGACTAATTGAAGTGGGGCCTATGGGAATAGATTGGCACATGTCATTAGTAGGGGCAAGTTTCAGACTGATCTGATGAATGTAGGAGCGGTGGCCTTCCAGTTTGGCTGCAGTGGGAATGGTGAGGATTACCTTGAAGAGACCCTTCCATTTTTCTTGGGGGGGGGGGGTGGAAGGCTGGGGAGGAGAGAGATATACTAAGTCCCTATGGAGATAGGAGTGGGTGCCTTGGAGATTGGAGCTGGGGAAGTTGGGAGTGAGCCTATTTCCAAAGGGTTGTTCTAAGATGGGCTAGGAGGGGGTTCGGGTTCATCTGCTATTTCAGGGGCAGTAAATGAGGAAGAGTTCTGGGAGTCAGGGCTTGATCTAGAGGGCTTGTGGAGCAGGGAGTTGGAGAATATTAATTGTAGAGCGGAGCAAGGTTGACATAATGAGGCCTTGAGAGAAGGTAAAAGAAAGCCCAGAGGCAAGGAACCTGAGATCATTTGCCATTTTGTTGGAGAAAATAGTCTAAGTCTTGGAGGATTTTTTTTGGATCAGAGGTCCCAAATTTCAAATTCAGGCCATTGACTTGGGTTGTCTAATTTATACTCTGCTCAGATCTGAGTCCTCAGCCTAACAAGGCATTTACTTTTGAGATCAGATTGGAAGTGGAGGATTTTAATTTTTTTATGAGACACCCTAAGGGGGAGTCCCCTAGTATAGACTGGTTAGCCCCCATATTGGAGAGGTTTGATGGGGGTGGCAGTCGAGATCAAAGTTCATTTGATTTCTCCTGTTACTGGACAGAACATTCCACCAGGGAATGGCAATCCCAATAGTGGAGGGCCCCAAGGGTCTGGATGAGCTGAAAGGCGGAAGGTCTCAGACAGGGCACCTCTGTGAGGGATGGGAAGGGATCTTACCTCTATGACGATTGAGAAGGCCAGTATTTCATGTGGGAACAAAATGGCAGAAAGTGGTCCCCCATATGGAGGTCTGAATGTTCAAGAAAAGGAAGGAATAGGTGAAGATAGGGTTAAAAGGAGGATGCCTTCAACACAAATAAAGAACCCAATACAGGTCCTTGCTCCATCCATGTGGCAGTAAGGCAGCAAAAATTTAGCCCAGGAATGGGGTCCACTTAGGGTCACATACTGACCACTGTTTAGCCATAGTGGACTTGGAGGGTATGAATGTTGCCAAAAGCTCAGTTCTTGTCCCAATGCCAATTCAATAATGAGGACATGGTTTTGAGAAAAAAGAAAAAGATGGTTTATTGCTTTGCTAGCAAAGGAGAAACACAGGTGACTCCTGTCCCAGAGGCTGTGATTCTGCCCATTGGCAGGGACAAAGGTCTTTTAAAGAGGGGACTCAAACCTCCATTCCACATGTTCTCTGTTGGAGTTATAACTCACTTGTCAGTTTGGGAGATAGTTATTTCTGTGATCTTCTGGTGCCATCCCCAAAGTCTGGATTACTTTGTTCCTAGGGTGTGTGCTCAAGGACAAGTAACTCTGCCTAGGACGGGGAAGAAAGGTAATCCAGTTTCCCCTGAAATTAGGAAGGGGGAGGAGGGAGGAGGAGGGAAAGAGGAAGAGAAACATGTCCATTTTAAAAATAAGTTGCAGTAGCAGAGCAGCAAGGGCTATATTCAAAGCCTAAAGTGGACACTGTTACATTCCCATTGTCAATTTGTACATTCCATTTCTATGGAAAAATGGGTGACGACATCTCCAAGCTGCTTGCTGCTGAAAGAGGGTGAAGTTGGGGGAAGTGACCCAAAGTCCTTATTTTCTCAGGGGGTGGGGGGTATGGACAGTTCAGGATATTCAGCGTCAGAGCAGTCCAGAGGTCCACACTGGCTGATGGCAGGTGACTAAACAAGGCACACAAAGGGCAGAGATCATGCTAAGACAACAATAAGCAAGACAGTGAAGCATTATTTTTTTTTAACAATTAGCATAAAAGCAAATTAGTATTTAAGCCAGTCCTTAAAAACCATAAAGACAGTAACTCATAATCATATCAGTGAAGAATAGATCCAGTTTATCAATGTAGGAAGTTAGGAAGATTTCTAAATCTATGGGATCCAGGCTCAAATTAACTCAGGACAAAGTTGAGTCTCCAAGTCCTTTGTGATCATTATTATTAGATACTCCCTCACAAGAACGCTTCCTTTATAGCCTCCAGGTTTACTTACTTTTTGGTAGGGCTGCCCCCAGTGAAACTTAAAGTTTCATTTTAGAAAACCATCGTGTGTGTGTTTTTTAATATCCATGTAGGATGGTGCTCTGGCTGTAATCTCCTACCAGGTGTTTAAGACCAAGTTGATCAAAACTGACCTTGTTCCTATCTAGTCTTAAGAGTCAGCTGAGATTCCTTAGAGATCACTCTTGGGGATGGGTTCAGAGCATCTTGGCTCCTTTAGCTTTCCTCTACCAGTGGTGCCACCTGCCAGGATGGGTCAGGTAGGACTCTCTCTCTCTCTCTCTCTCTCTCTCTCTCTCTCTCTCTCTCTCTCTCTCTCTCTCTGTTGTATCCTTTAAATAAAACTTTTTGCTCTTGTCTTGGTGTTTCTTGGTTGTTTAGTCATCAACACCAGGGTACCAGGGACCCGGACCCTGATTCTCAACACTGGTATCTCTCTGGTCTCACGGGAGGTTGTAATTTTCCATATCCTTTAAGGGCACAGACACCGGAAACAAATACATGCAAATCTGAAAAGGACTGCACTGCGCAAGGGAAGAGCCAGGTGCTGGGTGGGAGATAAAAGGGGGTTGGGGTCTCAGAGGAAGTGTGAGACAGCTGGGCAGTGTTGGGGGTGGGGTGGCGGAGGCTGGGGAGGCGGAGGCTGGGGAGGCAGAAGGCAGCCACCTCCACAGCATACAGCTTGGGGCGCTGAGTGGGCAGGAGCTCAACTGGGCCCAATCAGATCGGTCTCTTCCAGGGATTTCCCCAGGGCTCCGTCTCCAGGTATTGAGTAGAGCAGCCCCAAGTTCTTCCTCAGGAGATTTGCATGTGTTTGTTGACTCTTTCTCTCTCTCTCCTTCCTTTATATTTCCCAGTTCATTTATTTATACCCAGACCTGCAGCAGTCTTTTCCTGTCTGCATTTATGTTTAAATGCCATCATTTCTGCCTCCTCTGAGCTACATTAAGCAAAAACATGTCTGGGAAACAGAAAACACAAGAAAGACCCTGTGAGGAAGGTCTACCTTGGAATCTGCTTCCTTGGAGACGCCACCTCTGGCGCTGAAGGCAGGGGTCACGTCACGGTGAAGGAAGGGAGTCCTGCTGGATCTGGTCCTGACCTTGCCCCAGCATACTGGCTGACCTTGAGCAAGTCACTCGCCCCTCTGGCATGCTGTGTGCACACGTGTTGTTGCCTCATCTGTGGAAGGAGAGGAACGTGCTAGGCCAGGGGTTCTCTACCTGGTTCCACAGATGGGCTTTAGGGGGGCGTCTAAGAATACTTAAGATTGTAAGTAAAATCTATCGGCCTTGAGTATCTGTGTATTTTTCCAGGAAGGATTCCAGGGCCGCCATTCAATTCTTAAAGGGAACCAGAGTCCGTCAAAGATGCACCTGGTGTCACCTGCCCTGGGTGTCAGAGCTTTCTAGATGGACCCTGGAGACTCCTTGGAGGTGAAGAGACGTGAACGTCCACTTGCTGAGAGAGCAGGGCGGTTCCAGGAGTGTTCTGGCAGGGAGGGGAGGCCAGGTGAAAAACAGGAAGTGTTGCTGGGCCCCATTTCTGGTAAACAGCCTAGGAGACCTCTAAAGAGAGATCCGAATCTGAGGGTGTTGGCAGGTTGTGATTCCCCTTCTCTCCTTCAATAAATATTCACATCTGCACTTAATGTTGCTTTCATAATTTTAAATTCTTTTTTGTTAAGGAGTGTCCCAGATGGCAAGTGTTTGGACTTGACACAATCTAGATTTTTACCTGGGTTCCAAATAAAACCAAAGCTAAGGTGACCCAGTGGACATAAGCACCGGCCAGGCTGCTGGGACATCCTGCTTTCTGCCTCTTTTCCTTTTCTTCTTTAACATGGATTTCAGGGAGTTGGGAGGAAATGACCTGAGTGAGCCGACCAGCTCTGTGGGACAATGGCACGGTATTTTTTGACGTGGGAGTGGCGTCTGCTCTGACTCAATCGGGCCCAGCCCAGGGACAACACCTCCTTGAGCAGCCGCTGCATTTGGTTTCAGGCAGGCCAGCTGCGTTCTGCATGACCGAATCGGACACCTCTCACTTCCTCTGCGAACGGAACTTGGTATTCAGATGACGCACGAGGCAGGTCACTTGTGCAAAATAGAAAACTCCACCCTCAGACTCCAACCCCAACCCCCGAGGCCTAAAAAAAAAAAAAAGAAAAGAAAAGAAACAGAAAAAAAGCAACACCTGAAAGGAACTGAATTTCACACAAGAAAAGACTTTTCTAAGAGTCACCAGTGCCGGTCTAAGGACTGGCAAGCGGCTGTGGTGGGTGCCTGAGGCCTATTGGAGTGTAGATCAACACCTTCCTGGCTGTGTGACCTAGACCCATTGATTTAACATCGCTGAGCCTCTGATTCTTCATCCTTGAGGGGACAGTGATGCATGTGCTTCTGGGGGAGGCATAAGAAGGGTAGCATGCAGCAGGACTGTCCTCGTCTTCCCAGGGTGGCAAGATGATCCAGTCCCTGGCCCTGCTGCAGGGTCAAGCCATGAAAGCACCTTCCAGGAAATGCCTCCTGCTGGCACCTTCTCCCGCCTTGCCTGAGAGATCAGACAGACATCCTAAACCCTAGCTCACTCTGTGTGTGTTGGGGGTGGAGGATGGCCAAACTGTCCAAATCAGAGGGAAACCCAATCTCCATGGGAGTCCTTGGGTCCCAGCTTCCCAACTTCTTAAGGTGCACAGGGGACAGATGTTTTGGTCTCTGGACCTGCTCATTTCCTTCCTGCTCATAGGCTCAATAGCTGGACTATGACACATGGATGAACAAATCCTCCAGGAATGATGCTCCTCCGAAGTTCTTGGCTGAGTTGAAATAAGCAAAATCGGAAATATCCGGAAGTCACGGGAGAGGCGTGGTTTGCATCATCTGCCTCAATGGTGAAGTTTCTGCTGGGCCACGTGCACCCGGCCAGGCTCCGAGCTCTCCTCCCACAGGTTCAGTTTGTCCGGAGACAGCTGAAGATAAACAGGCAGTGTGGTGAAGAGTGAGAAGTCAGAGATCGCAGACTGCGCTTCCGCACTGTGTGAACTTGAACATGGGCATGTGGCCGACGCTCTCTGGACCTCAGTTTCCTGTTTAGCGGGGACTTTAATACCCACCTCAGAGATGTTTTGAGGGTGAAGTGAACACTACCTAGCACAGTGCCTGTCCCATAGCACGTGCTCCGTGGACAGCATTGCCTCACCTTTTCTTTCCAAGCCCCATCTGTGCCTGGCTGCACTGTGCGTCCCACCAGCCAGAACTGAGCAGTGCGCAGCGGCCTCCCCCTCCCTCACTGCCACCCCGGGCAGCCTAGGAGGTCTGTGCACCTTTCCTGTTTCTGCCACCCAGGTCAACCCTCATCCTTGCTGGTCTCT
Source organism: Marmota monax (assembly GCF_021218885.2). Lineage (NCBI taxonomy): Eukaryota > Metazoa > Chordata > Mammalia > Rodentia > Sciuridae > Marmota > Marmota monax. The sequence continues at coordinate 25,136,051 of NW_026692881.1, forward strand.
GGTCCGGACTCTGACAGCCACCTCCTGTCCAAATCGGTCTTCCGACCTCCTCCGTTGCCTTCTCCCATCACCCTCCCCTGCTACTGCCAGGTTCCTCAGCCCCTGCAGACCCCTGAGACCCTCCAGGATGGGCTCCTGCATCCTTCTCCAGTTCTTCCTTCCCCAGTGCATTGGGGGCTTTGGTGAATCGAAGCCCTTCCCCGGCGCCCTCATGTGCTAGCCTCAGTCCCTCTTCTTGACCTTTGTCTCCCTACCCACTGCCGCAGCTCAGATTCCAAGGCTTGGTGTAAGCATCGTGTCCTTCACTGACTCTCGCCAGCTGCCTGCTGCAACATTAAGCTAAGAAAACAACAAGAAGGGGCTTGGGGTTGTGGCTCAGCAGTAGAGCACCTGCCTGGCACGTGTGAGGCCGGGGTTCGATCCTCAGCACCACATAAAAAGAAATAAAGAAAAGAAAGAAAACGGCGAGAAATCACGCAACACAGAAGTAGTTTTCATGTCAAGGATAGGATGGCTGTTTGACCTTAGAGGTCAAGTTCCACACTGGACAGCTCTAGACAGAGAGCATGCTCTCAGAATCTCTTTATTTTTATAGGGGGAGCCCACAAACGAGATTTGATGGAATGTTCTTCACCAAATAAGGCAGGGGATAATGTTTCCAAGGTGGAGTCTTGCTTGGTGATGTCTTGTGGTCAGCAGATTGATTGGCATCTTGGCCAGTCACACCCATCTCAGGTGCTGTGTGGGATCACAGGCAGAGTGAGAGGAAAGTCACACTTACATCTCGAAGCCCAGTCAGCGTGCAGCACCAGACCTGTCCCTCATATGGCTCCAATGCGCATAGCTCACACACACAGCCCACGGATGGCACACGACAACTGACCACCCTAACAACCCCTTCAGCACTGACCACACCTGTTTTGTCCGAGCCCCCCCCCCCAACTTTCTGTGGCACCTGGGCACATTGTCCTGATAGCACAGGAACAGATAGGCTACAAGCCAGCTCTGTCCTAAACACATTTGCTCGTGTTAACTCCTTTAATTCTTACAATCTTACCCTGGAAGGCAGATAGAGTAGTTTCTCCTCCTCTGTAGGGGATACATTCCAAGACCCCAGCGGATGCCTGAAACCAAAAATAGTACCAAACTGTATATTATATAGAACATTCCCATGATCATCCCTCCCTACACATACATACTCTTTTTAAAAAAATGTTCTTTTTAGTTATACATGACAGTAGAATGTATTTTGACATACCATACATACATGAAGTATAACTTTCTATTTCTGTGGTTGTACACGATGTGGAGTTACACTAGTTGTGTATTCATATATGAACATAGGAAAGTTATGTCTGATTCATTCTACTGTCTTTCCCATTCCCATACTCCTCCCTTCCCTCCCCACACCCCTCTCTCCAATCCAGTGAATCTCCACTCCCCGCCCCAGGCCTATTGTGAGTCAGTATCCGCATATCAGAGAGAACATTTGGCCTTTGGTTTTGGGGGACTGGCTTATTTTATTCAGCATGATAATCTCTAGTTCCATCCGTTTACCAGCAAAAGCCATTATTTTATTCTTCTTTATGGCTGAGTAATATTCCATTGTATGTATGTAGCACATTTTCTTTATCCATTCATCTGTTGAAGGTCACCTGGGTTGGTTCTATTGCTTAGCTATTGTGAACTGAGCTATTGAATTGATGTGGCTGCACCACTACAGTATGCTGATTTTAAGTCCTTTGTTTATATGCCGAGGAGTGGGAAAACTAGGTCAAATGTTGGTTCCATTCCAAGTTTTCTGAGGAATCTCCATACTGCTTTACAGAGTATTTGCACCAATTTGCAATCCCATTGGCAATGTATGACTGTACCTTTTCCCCCACATCCTCACCAATGTTTATTGTTGCTTGTATTCTTGATAATTGTTATTCTGACTAAAGTGAGATAAAATCTTAGTGTAGTTGCATTTCTCTAATTGTTAAAGATGTTGAACATTATTTTTCCATATATTTGTTAATCTTTTGTATTTCTTCTGTGAAGTGTCTGTTCAATTCCTTTGCCTATTTATTGATTGGGTTATTTGTGGGTTTTTTTTTTTTTAAATTTTGTTTTGTTTTGTTTTTTGGTGGTAAGGTTTTTTAATTCTTTATATATCCTGGAGATTAATACTCTGTCTGAGGTGCAGGTGGCAAAGATTTTCTCCCATTTTATAGGCTCTCTCTTCACATTCTTGATTGTTTCCTTTGCTGTGAAGGAGCTTTTACTTTGATCCATTTATTGATTCTTGATTTTACTACTTGTGCTTTCAGACTCTTGTTGAGGAGTTTGGTTCCTAAGCCACCATGATGGAGATTTGGGCCTACTTCTTCCTCTAGTAGGTGCAGGGTCTCTGGTGTAACGCCTATGTCCTTGACCCACTTTGAGTTGAGTTTTGTGCAGGGAGAGAGTTAGGGGTCTAATTTCATTTTGCTACGTATGGATTTCCAGTTTTGCCTGCATGATTTGTTGAAGAGACTACCTTTTCTCCAACGACATACATAATCTTGATAAAAGTTAATTTGCAGATTATAAACAGTTAGAAACTAACAATAACCGATGATAAAAACATGCAATTATGACAACATATTATAATAAAAGTAGTTTAAAACTTACAAATTGTTTATTTCTGGAATTTTCCATTTAGAATTTTTGAATCACAGCTAACGTGAGATAACAAAGAGTAGAAAGCAAAACCACAATAAGGGGGGGTGGTGGAAAACTCTACTATTATCCACATTTTTACGGATGAGGAAACTGAGGCACAGAGGTTGAGTGGCTCGCCTGCGGTCAGACGCTGCTAATTAATCAGGTGGCAGGACTCAGACCCTTGGGGTGGCACTGTGCTCTTAGGAGGCTGTTCTGCTGTTCTTGCACTGTCAACTCCCCTGGGACTCGTCTCAGACTGGGACCTGCAGGCCTAGCAGGAGGTCAGCTCCCCAACAGGGGCCTCAGAAAGTCCTGGACTGAAAGAGCCAGCCCCAGCAGACAACTCAAGTCCAAACGGTCAGCGGTCAGCGGACTTTCTCAAAAGAGGAGGAGGGGGTCGCAGCTTTTGGAGTCTTCCTAGGACATTCTGGTGGAAGGAATAAGAATTCTGTCTCCAGGGATTTCATGCAAGACCTGATGTGGGGCGGGGGGGTCTCCCATCCTCAGCCCGTCCTCGCCAGGGGCACCGTTGGTGCTTCTTGCACTCTGGGTGGCTTCAGGTTAGGTTTGCCTCAGGGGCTTCTGGCGGACCTCCAGGAGTCCCTTCCCAGCCTATCTGCACAGCTGTTCCCTCTGGTTTTGAAGTTTCTGCCGAGGTGGACTGCTGTCGGGATTCAGCCTCCCTGGACACCTGAGCTGCTCTTCCTCAGGCACAAGGCTGGCCCAGCTGCCTCCTCCTTGGCCGATGTGGCTCACCAGGCTTGAAGCCAGGGTCAAACCAGTTACACTCTCCTGATAAGTTGTCTGTCTCTCCAAGACGGACAACCAGGTTAAGAATGCGATCTGTAGCTAGGACTGAAGTAACAACAGTAACAATGACAACAAGGGCGACTAGCACTTGCCTTGATAAAGCACATCCTGAAGGCCAGGCGCTGAGCCAACAGAACCCAGGCAGGATCCAAATGAATCATCCAGGCGACCAATAAGACACTAACATCCCTGTTTTACAAATCGGAAAACAGAGGCTCTAAGATTGGAGCGACTTGTTCAAGGCCACAAAGTAGTGAAGCCCAAGGGCCAGGCAGCCCAGAGCCTTTAACCACTGTGCTCTGCCCCCTCATGGAAACTAAAGAAGCTGATCCTGAGCCCACACTGTGGCTTAGAACAGCAGGTTTAATCCACAAGTGACGGAGCCTGCTTAGGCAAGGCCGCCAGCAACCAGAGGAGGGATTCCCCTCCACCAGCACTCCAGTGGAAAAACAAACAACAGGGAACGGCCACTCCTTGCCTGAGTCTCCCGACGTCCCCATTCCAACCCACTTTCCTCTGCCACACGTTTTCCAACCACCCGCCCATCATCTTTCAACGTCCACCAGAAAGGAGACTTCTGACCACCTAGGAAATATCAGTTTCTCTCTGTCATCTGTTTAACCTTTATCCAAGAATTCTGAGATTGGGTGTCATTCTTCCCATTTTACAGATAGAAAAGCTGAGACTGTGAGAAAGCAAACGGCCTGCTCAAGATTACATTGTTAGCAGAACTGGGCCTGTGCTTGGTCTGCCACACCATAAAAGAGGGGAGAACCCCTCAGAAATGACCTTGGAACCTTGGGGAGCAGGGCAATGCCTGGTTGGGAAGGAGAGGATGGTCTGGGGAGGAGAGTCGTGCCCTGACGGAGCTCAGCCAGACCCACCCTGCTTTGGCAGGCTGATGCTCAGTCCCCAGCCAGGAAGGAGGAAGGTGCTGTCACTGCAGCAGACAGATGTCTGTGAGGTGAGCCACCAGTCACCGCCCCTGTGTGATACTTAGTACATGAGAATGGTCTTCCGGATGCCAGCAGCCCACAGGCCTGAGAATGCTTGGCCTCCTGGGACCTTAGATTGCACACCCAATAATCATGAAGCTCCCTGGCAGCTCCTTCAGCCTGCCAGGGGTTCCCACGGCCAAGGAGCCAGGCTGGACTCTGTGACCTCCCTTTGCCTTGCCTGGGGCCACCCAGATCACAGGCCCTGAGGCACTCACCTGCCGCCACTCACTGTACAAACAGGCAGGCAGTGGCACGTGGATTCCATCAGGCCTGAGAACCTTCAAGGAGGTACCCAGAGTTGCAGAACCAGGTGCCCCTGGATTCAATCCTGGCACCTCTTCTCATTAGTCATTCTGACCGTGGGCAAATTACAGTGCTTGCTAGACCTCATGGCTCATGTTTGTACAAAGGGACCAATCATACTTCTTTCATGGTTTTGGAATCAGAACATTTATGTACACATCCATCCCGTTATGGTTTTCCAACCAAATGTCTCTGCACTGGAAGCTTGCTCTTCTGTGCGGGGGTGGCATCCTTAAGAGGTGGGGACTCCTCTGTGTGTGGGTGTATGTGTGTGTGTGTATGTGTGTGTGTGTGTGTAGGGGGTGATTAGGTCATTGGGGGCTTTACCCTCATAAATGGTTTAATGCCCATGTCACCAGAGTGGGTCAGGTAGAATTTCTCCCACTTCCCACTCCTCACCTCCTCTAATAATTAATAATAAAAAAATGTCCTCAAGGAGCAAAATTGCCCCTGGGAGAGAACTACCCCTCTAAGCCCTGGAATCCAGTGATGGGAAGGAGAAGGTATCCCTAGCCTTTCACTGCATGTACACAGAGGGGAATCTCTTCACTGTGTCTTTTGATCTAAACATTTCCCCTCTTTCATCCAAACCCAGAAGGCTTGAAGTGAGGTCTTACCTAGCTACATGGCCACTCAGAACCTCAGTTTACTTCTCTGTAAATTGGTGGTAGATAAGATGAGCTCTAAGATCCGGTAAGCCTGTGTGTAAATGCCGACCACTTTGTTTTAAAAAGGAAGAAAATGACATTCAGAAATGCATTGTTTTGTCCAAGGTCTAACCATTGGCAACACCTTTACTAAAACCCAGCCGATGGCCCCCTCTACCCAGGACTCTTCATCCCATGACCATCTTGCATTAGAGGCATTGCTACCTTGTGCTGCAGATAGGATGAAAAAGAAAGAGCATGGGCCCTGGTCACTTATATGTGCCATGGAGTAAGCAAGGAGATAGAAAAACTTCTTCTCCATAAATAACCACAGCACCAATGATGTGGCTTTCCGAATGAGCCAACGCAACTCACAGAAACACAGGGCTAATTGCCTCTTTCAAGACAGTGAAGAACCTGAGGGTGATGAATTGCGTGCTAGTCAGTGGCGGGCTGCTGTGACAGAGGGCTGCAAATGCCACTCTGGGGATGTGTTAATGAAGGCTCTGCGTGCACAACACGAGAGGCAATTATTCTGTTCTCCCTGGCACCGGCTCCTCCTGGCAGGGGAGCTGCCCGCAGGGTTGGAAGGAGATCAGCAGAAAGTTCACAGTGAAAGCCAGATGGAGAAGGAACAGGACTTGCTGTCTGGATCAGCCGTCGCCAAACAGACAGAATGCTTGTCTGTCTGAGCTTCCGCATCCTGGAGGACATGAGGAGGAGGAGGAAGTGCGAGGAGCAGGAGACTTCAGCTGGTGGAGGGAGACAGCTCTGGGCTGCTTCCAGGCTGCGTGGAAGCCGCTATCTCTGCAGCCCTGTGGGTCTGGGGCTGCCTTCCCTCCTGGCCTGGAGATGTCATCAGGATGGGGGACCGAGAGCCATCCCAAGACAAAATATGGCCAGGCATGAGACTCAGGACAGCGGCAGTGGGAGCTGGGTGAAGACCAGTCTGTTTGTGGTCTGCAAGGTGTTCCCTGGGTGGGTGGACCCAGCCCCCCTCTCCCAGGTCCCTTCAGGAGAAAGGCTCTTCCAGATGCCAGGAAGAGGACTGTCTCCTTCCTCTCTTGCATGGCACCAGGCCTGGTAGTGGAATTATCCAGACTAATTCCACCTACTCCACCCAGATCAGGCAAAGTCAAGTTAAAATAATAAGGAGGGAAGCCATGGGACCAGCCGAGTCACCTGGACTGAGGGTGTGTGGGTTGCAGGTAAGTGGGTCCCACACATTTCCCAGGGTGATACTGGGGACCAGGAGCAGGTTGTGGAGTCTGTGGAGGAGTGTACAAACCCCAGATTTAGAGGCAGCTTTCCCCCACCCCCACTGGCTGGCATTTCCAGGCCAGGAGGGACCTTTCTGTTCCATCGTGTCCCAAAGGACATCTGCTGCTGTCTCAGTGAGTCAGAAAGGCCTGGCTGGTTTGTCGTGGGTTGCTTGGCACCTGGCCACATGCCTGCCTGCTTTATTTCTAATTGTGTCTTGGAGGTGGTGGTCCCACCCCACACCCCCTCTCAGGAGACTACTGTCACTGACTCTAGTGGAGCATCATCTGGGGGCTAGTCACCCAGTAGGAAGAGTGCTGAGCACTCTGGCAAGTTGAGATGAGGTCCCCTCTGCAGCCGGAGGGGGTGCAGCAGCCTCTGGGAGCAGCATCTCAGGGATGGAAGAGTCAGGGACTTCTGGAAGCCCTGTTGTCCTCAGAATGAGCTGGCATAATTCTGGCAATAGAAACACTGCCAAGACCACCCATGAGGACTCTCCTGTGGGCCTGGACAGCTCAGGCCTAGGGCTGGGCACAGGCTGCCCCAGCTCATGCAGACCTAGTGTGAGGACCGCTACCAGAACAGGGGTACTCTCGATGGGATGCCCTTCTCTCAGAAACAGCTCCGAACCCTCACATCACTTGAGGCCCTCTGCTGCTTGGGCTCCCTTGCCCTGTGCTCTCCATGTCCCACACCCGGCTTCTCCATACCACATGGATAGTGCAGCACAGTGCGGGGGATTCCGAACTTCATATTCATGAAACCACCTGAAAAGATTGTCAGCCCCGTTCTTCAAGGTTCTGTTTCAGTCAGTCCGAGCAGAGCCCTGACATTGGCATTTGGCATTTTTATCAAACTCTCACTCAGGGGGCTACTGGTCTCCACTGTGAGGAGCCTGGTTCTATGGTTAAGAACTTGGACTCTGAAATCAAACCACGATTCAACCCAGCTCTGTCCTTTGCCAGCTGTAGGACGTCTAAGCCTCAGTGTCCTCATCTGTAAAGTGAGAATGGGACTGCCACCTTCCTCAGGCTTTGAAGATGGGTGACGCATGCCTGGAGGAGGTCAGGCCTTCACAGGCGCTAGCTATTATTGTTAATGGAATCCCTGCTGAGCCTGCCGCTCCCCACGGGTAATTCAGGTGCATTGATGTTTGTGGTTCTGACTTCAAAATGCCCTATTTTTTTTTTTTAGGGAAAGTGAGGGAGGCCTTTGGGGGTGGTCTGCTTTCCATTTGGAGAGCTAGGCTTCTTTGCCACCCATCATGAGTAAGCTATGCCATGAACGTAGACCAAACGCATTTGTGTCTTCCCACAGTGTCAAATTTATGGGATAACAGCCAACTGGGGTGGTATACACCTGTAATCTCAGCTACTGGAGAGGCTTAGTCAGGAGGCTCACAAGTTCAAAGCCATGGTTAGCAACATTTTGAGACCCTGTCTCAAAATTTTGGGGGGGATGGTACAGAGGATTGAACTCAGGGGCACTTGACCACTGAGCTACATCCCCAGCTCTATTTTGTATTTTATTTAGAGACAGGGTCTCATTGAGTTGCTTAGCACCTTACTTTTGCTGAGGCTGGCTTTGAACTAGTGATCCTCCTGCCTCAGCCTCTGAGCCGCTGAGATTACAGGTGTGTGCCACCTGTGCCCGGCCCTGTCTCAAAATTTTAAAAAGTAAAAATGGCTGGGGATTTAGCTCAATGGTAAGGCATCCTTGGGTTCAATCCCCAGCATCACAATAAAATAAAATAAAATAATTGAACATATAAATTTACAAGCTATAATTACTTTTATCATTTGCAATTCCTGAGTACTTGGGGGCTCACTTGGTACTCATGAGCTGGGCACTCACATGTTCTTTTATTCCAGTCTCAATTACTAATATCTGTAACACTCAAGTCACACACATCATACTTTCCACAGTGACATATGTGGGTTACAAAAAGGTGAAGAAAGGGTCACAGGGACTGAGACTGCACTGAGAAAAAGGCAGAGAGCAGATACAAATGCCAACGAATCATTGTAGGTGGTAGATAAGATTATGAACCAGCTGAAGAACTTGTTCTGGATGAAGAGCCGTCATAGCAGGAAACTTCTTATAGGCCAGGGTCCAGGTTTGAAGTGGGCCATGCTAAGCAGGGAGATCAAGCTGAGCTGAAACCTGGGGACAGGGTGTTGGAGGCTCTTGTTGCCTGTTGACCTCACGACACGTTCATCTGCTCATCCGATGGTCTAAGGAGTAGCTCAGTGGTAGAGCACTTGCCTCACATGTGTGAGGCACTGGGTTCCATCCTCAGCACCATATAAAGATAAATAAATAAAGATATTAGGTCCATCTACAACTAAGAAAATATTGAAAAAAAAAAAAGGTACAAGAAGAGAGCATTGGGCTTCTGCCAGAAAGCCTGCTAAATTGCGTGACCTTAGGTAGGTAAGTTAGCCAGACTATTCGTACCTCCATTTCCCTTTTGGTACCATGATGATGGTGGGTCTTTTGTCCTTCTGTAGCACCAAAGATCTTTATTTATTTATTTTTTTAAGATAGAATCAGGTGTTAGCATTCTCTGGACTTTAGGACCATATTATCCCATAAATACCAGGAAGTATGATTCAAAATACTTTCTGTGGGTATCAACATTCCAATTCTACCATTGGCTCCATAGCAGCAGACACAGAGGGAATGCTGTGACTCCAACTCTACACAGCAGTGAGCAGGGAGGCCCCACATACAAGTCCTGACTCCTTGTCGGTGGCCAGAGTGACCCTCCACCTGCAAAGCTGAAAGGGAACCCAAGGATGGAGGCATGTCATGGGCAGTTTGGTGGGTGATTAAAAGCACAGGATCTTGGGGCAGCATATTCCGGGAGGGCCAGGTCCCAACTGACCCTCCCAGTGAGTGCTGTGACCTTGAGAAAGTTCCCTATCATCTTGGTGTCCTCATCTATGAAACGGAGATCCTGACTGGACTGTGGTGAGGATCAACAGAGAGTTGCGTGACATACAACATTTCAAGTCCGTGAAAGGAAAATGTCAACGCTGCTGGCCGCCTGACCGGCCTCCTTTCTCTTGGTCTCCAGTTCAACATTCATTCAGCATATGTTAATTTATTGCTCTATGGGAAGAAAAATGAGGCTACACTTGAAAGACATTCACACATTGATGGGGTTTTTCAGCATTTCATTGAGCTCACTGTAAGCCCCCGGGGGAGCCAAGAGCTCAGGGCTGCTCCAGGTCGACATTGCCACAGATGAAGATGTTTCTTTCCCCTTGGAAGAAAGGCTGCGTTGTTGTTTTCTTTTCGTGCTCTCTCTGGGTCTCAGGGAAGTGGCATGGAGTAGTTCCCAGGAGAATCCAGGGGTTGTGTCATCCCTGTGGGTCCTCAGGCTGACTCATATCCACAGGACCGAGCTGTCCCTCAGAGACTGCTGCCCTTTCAGGAAAAACCCCCTCTGGGCATGGGGAGAAGCATTAGTAGTGCAAAGGAGAAATAGAAACGCACTTGACTTTTACCTAGAAACTCCTTGTTTACTGCATGATTAGTTATTGACTGCAGGCTCCCTGGGGGTCATCTTATTCATCCCTGTGCTCTCAACGCCCACAGCTTAGTGCCTCTGTAAATACACACTGGGAAGATGAATGGATGAATGGGTCTGCAGACAGATGGGGGGAGGAATGAAGGATTATGATGGCCCCCTTGGCCTTGAGCAGTTCTTGAGCCAGTGGAAAGGTCAAGAGACACCTAAAATAATTCATTTCATTATTTATTTATTTTTGGTATTAGAGATTGAACCCAGCGGTGCTTTACCCATCCCCAGTCCTTTTTATTTTATTTTAATTTTTTATTTATAGAATAGGACTCTTGCTAAATTGCTGAAGCTGGTCTTGAACTTGTGATCCTCCTGCCTCCTGCCTCCGAGTCACTGGGATTATGGTCATGCACCACTGCACCGGGCACACCGAAAACAACTTTTAAACACAAAAAATTAACCTTTGCTTACGTAAATTGAAGGCATAACTTGTAGAGTCCGATGCTTTGGAGGCATGAGAATGAGCCTCCCAGACCTCCAGCTATTGGAAGTGTAATTAACTATGGGCTCCTTCACTGTGTTCTGAAATCCATGGCTGCTGAGTACCTCCTAAGGCTGTTCCAGCCAATAACAGCGCAGCACAGTTTCTTGGGCAGGCTCTATCCTGGGCAGCACTGGGCTCCTCTGGCAGCTGGCTTTGGCAGAGGACCCCCTCCCCACCCCTGACAGCCTTGCCAAGCCTTCCTGAAACTGCTCAACAGTCTGTAATGCTTTTGCCCAACTCCCATCTCTCTGTTAACTGGGAAGCAGACTTTATGTTGAGGTCTGACAGCTTTTCCAAGCTCTCTGACTCCCTCTCCCTTTGCCTCTCCCAGGCATTATTAATGGGCATGTCTAATCCTTCTTGGGCATCTGCTTCTCAGAGGACCTTGCCTGGCACAGCTTCAGTGGTACAAAATGATCACCATGGGCTAGGGAAGCCACTTCATAGGCTTAATGGAGGAGATGGCACTTTCTAGACTTTCATTGCAGCGTGCAGATTCCTGGCTTGAGTGATGGAGGCACAGGGTAGACTGCTGGCTCTCTGAAGGCAGGGTCTGCTTCGGTCACTGTGAATCTCCTGCACCAAGGACTCCTTGTCCCTCCTCTATAGCTCCAGAATGCCTGATGCTTGTCTGTCTTCTGGAAGTCATCGCTTTTCACTGTCACAGAAAGAATTCCTCATTTATCTCTGCCCCCCGAGCCATTTGCTTCTTGAAGGCAAAAAGGTCTTATTTCAGAGACTCAAAGACCTGGTTTATAGATAGTGTCCAAAGAACCATGGCTGAGGGAGCAGGTGGTCAACAGGATTGGTAATGAAAGCTGAGAGGTGGTGGTTAAGGGTGGAGGTGGGGTTTCTGGGGGCAGACAAGGCATCCCAGCTTGTCTATTTGTAAAGTTCAGAGGGAGATCTGGCTGCATCCTGGCACCATGGGCTCTTTCCTTTTCTTTCCCTGAGTGAACATTCTGTGATCTCATGAGGGCCTTCTCTTTGAGGGTTCATCATAGTTTTCAAAGTCTTGCTGTGCAAGTGATTTCATGGCAACTATCCAACTCATGGTATGGAGAAGGGAGTTACCCCAGTTTTACGGGTGCAGTGACATCTGTGGTTTTAGGTTGCCTTCAACCACTAACACTTCTGCTGGTAACAGTACCCCAATTTTTTCTTTGAAGAACACCCCTCCTCCATTGAGGACTGTCCACCAAGGTATCCCACCCTTCCTCTGCAAAAGGGTGGTCAAGTTACTTAAGTAAGGCAAATCACTCTTTCTAGAATTTGCATCTTGCATGAAGAGACAGTAGTTTTAAACAGCTGGAGCTTACAATATGATGCAGCAATTCCACTTCTTGTATATACACGAAAGAAATGAAAATAGGGATTCAAACAGGTATTTTGACACCCATGTTCACAGATAGCATTATTTATCCAAATGTCTATGAACAGATAAATAGATAAACAAAGTATGCTGTATACATACAATGAAATATTATTCTGCCTTAAAGAGGAATGAAATTCTGATACCTGCTACAACATAGATGAACCTTGAAAATATGCCAAGAGAAATAAGCCAAACACAAAAGGGCAAATTTTATGTGATTGCAATTATATGAGCTATCTAAAATGGTTAAATTCAGAGAGACAGACAGTTGTATAGTGGTTGCCAGGGGCTGGATGGAAGGGAAAGAGGATGTTATTATTTAATGGTGATAGATTATCAGTTTGGGATGATGAAAAAGTTCTGTAAATGGATAGTTGTTGCATAACAACAGGAATGTCCTTAATGTTACTGAATAATACACTTAAAATGGTTGAAGTGGTAAATGTTATGTGTATTTTTGACATAATTTTTAAAATATCAAAAGAGCAAAAGTTTAGAAAAAATGAGCTGGGACTGATTCATACCCAATGCTCATGCCTAGAAAGAGCTTTTCAATGTTTTCTGCTACCTGGACCCCTGGGGCTGCCCTTATTCCTGTTCTGTGTTGGAATCTAGGCTTCACTGCATGTCAGCCATGTGACCTTAGGCAAGGTACCCAGCCTCTTTGAGCCTCAAATTTGTCATCTGTAAGTAAGGATAATACCCAAGTCCTAGGGAGGTTGGGTTCCATGAAAGAAAGCTCACCAAGAGCTTAGCACAGGGCCTTGCATGTGGTACACGCTCATGAGTCATGAGTGTACTGTCCTCATTAAAATGGAAGAATTAGGAACTAAAGTTCACATTTGCACAAATTGTCAGTGATAGAGCTGGCACTAAGATGTGGAACTCCAATCCCCCAGCTCCCAACTCACTGGGAAGAAGGAGGATGTGACTTATGGGGTCTTTGCTTGGTCATTCCAGTGGATGAGGGAGTTTCTGTACCAGCTCTCCTGCTCTCTGAGTCTCTCCTCAGTTGAGAAAGCCCTGTGCTCCCCAGCCATTCTTGTTTAGCCATGAAGATATTTAAAGATGGGAGAATTTTTTATTAAGAGGGAATGGGGGAGGAAGGGAAACCCTTCTCCCAAAGCCATTTTATCAAATGTCTTTCAACTTTTCTTAGATTCCAACCTCTCATCCCACTGGATTTGGGTGAAGACTTAATGGAATATTGCCTGTAAGCCCTATCTTGGTGCCTGGCACATAGTAGGGACTCAGTACAGTCCAGCTCTCATCATTATATCTGATGGACACTATGGACCCTCCATCCACCCTTAAATGCCGCCTCCCCCAGCTCCTGGGGACTAAAGCTCCTGTAAGGAGGCCCAGATTCTTTTCTTGCAGTTGGGATTGGCTGACAGTATGAAGTCAAGGAGGAAGGGAGGGAGGAGCATGCGTAGGCAGCAGGTGCTTTGGGGCTACAGCAGAGATGCTGCCTGGGGTCCCTGAGGCCACCCTGGCAGTGTCCACAGTGAGCACTTTCCCCAGAAACTCGGTTTACCTGCCCTTGAGTGCCTGATCCCTAGTGAGAGTCCTGACCCTTCACCCAGCAGAACCTAGTTTCTGAACACAGTCCTGCTGAGAAGCAGCCGGAGAAGTGAGTTACAGGGAGGAAATCCCACAGGGACTGAGGTCAGGAGCCTAAAGTTACCAGCTGGAGATCCTGACTACTGAGGGGTCACTTAGGTTCTCTCTCGGTTTCCTGGTCACTTTTGACATCTACTAAGCACTTGCCAGGAACATAAAGACAGTTCCCACCTCCCAAGATTCTAGGGATGCCCTGGGGCCAGTACCACAGCCCGTTGGTCCAATCTACCTTCAGCCACAGCACCCCATCTAGAGTGTCTAGTTCCTGCCCCGGGGGGTCTCTCCTACTCTGCAGGGCCTGCTAGGTCCACCATAATGTGCAGGCCAGCCGTGTGCAAAGGTTTATCTCCCCTGATCCACCCCAGGGCACCCCACTACCAATGGGGCCAGGAGCCAACAGGTACGTACAGTGGCCTTTGGAAGGACTCAGTGTTTCCGGGGGAGCTGATCCTCCACTGCCCACAGAGGCCACCGTAATGACCCCTCTTCTTGGGGCTTTCCCTCCTTTCCTGTCTCACTTTCCCCACCCCTTACTCCCAGGATCACCTTCCAAGTAAATCACCCAAGTCCTCATTCAGGCTATTTTGGAGGAATCTCATCTAAGAGAGACGCCTCATCCATTATCAAGGTGAAGAATCTGGAAATCAAGACAGGAGGAGGGTACCTGGGGACACAGAAGAGGAAGCCCTAGCCACCCAGGGACAGGAAGAGCGCTCAGCGAAGTCACAGTCTTGAAGGATGGTCTGAGTCTTGAAGGATGAGGAGTGGGTCGGCAGACAGGATAGAAGGTAGGCAGAGACCTAAAGATGGGGGGGGGGGATATGTGAAAACCCTGAGATTTCAACCCCCTGGAGTCTGGGATGTCAGCGAGGGCAGGACCTGGTTACTGGGCATGTGGGCGCGGGGACCCAGAAAGGTGCCCACAGAGTAGTGGTGAAGGCCCAAAGTGAAAAGGAACAAGAAACACCCATGTAATCTACAGTGGCCTGGGGCCAGGCCTGTCCCGTACCCTGGGCTTCAGAGCTGGCAGGAGCAGGCCTTCCATCACGTGGGATAAAGGAAGAGGGGAGAAGGAGAAGTGGGCTCGGACTTGCAAGCCATGCTGTTGGCCACAGCTGGGTCCTGCCGCAGAGACAGCCTCACCCACTCTGGGGCAGTGACGAAGGGACAAGGAAGAGCATGACTTGAACCCCAGGGCAGCTCCATTCGGCAAACCCCTCCTGGGAAAGCACTCCAAAGCCCCCCTCTCCAGGAAGCCCCCTCTCCCTCCACCCCCACCTCCTATGACCTCCTGCCAACTCATCCCACCAGGAAGACACCTGGAAAAATGCCCCTTCTTTTAAAAAGCCCAATTTCCAGGGATCTTTGACCTTGAAGGAAACCTTGCTGGATGCTTCACTCCATTTCATGATGTTTGTGATTTTTTTTTTTTTTTAAAGAGAGCACAGATGAGCCAGGCAGGTGTTTAAATTGCTTTTGGGTATTCTTAGAATTTGATAGTTTACTGGGCAGGAAGATCCCCAGGGAGCTTGTTATCTATGGAGGTCACCTGGCTGAAAATCCATCCCATTCATAGAGGAGATCAGAGATCTTTCAAGGAGGCAGGGAGGACTCAGGATGGCAGACCTTACTGTGAGAGGTGAGGGTCTGCTGTAAATGTCCTCTCTCTCTATTGCCAACCCCAAGCCAGCACTCTGTCTCCGAGCTCTGAGAGCTGCTGCCACCTCCACACACACACGCCCCAGGAGAAAGCCCACTGCCCCAGCCCTGACAGATCCGCAGCCAGGCAACCACTCCTTGGAGCAGGAACACAAATCACCCCCAACCCGCAAGAGTAAGCATCATTCATCGTTTATTCTGGGCTAAGCGTCTCACAGTTGCTAACTCACTTCCTCCTCAGCACACTGTCAGATACCTTCATTTTGCACTTGAGGTAACGGAGGCACAGAGAGGTTATGTATGTAGCCCAAGATCACATGGTTAGCGAGTGGTGTGTCGGCCCTGTGAGCTCAGGACGGTGAGTAGCCTGTTCCTATAATTGGTAGTTCTCTAATTGGGCCTGTGTGAGGGAGAAAGAGGCTTTCCTGGAGTGGAGTGTGTGAGATAAGAAAGCCCGGATGGAATGAAGAAATCACAATCGACACCAGTGGCACTTTCTGAACACTTAGTGGATCCTGGCCAGATGTTTTACCCGTAGTCTTGCTCTCACCAACACCCTGGCAAGGTAGGTACTGCTGAGGCCATCGCTGGAGACCATTCACACATTCATTCATTTCTTCATTCATCCATTCACTC
This sequence comes from Marmota monax, assembly GCF_021218885.2. NCBI lineage: Eukaryota > Metazoa > Chordata > Mammalia > Rodentia > Sciuridae > Marmota > Marmota monax. The sequence continues at coordinate 25,152,123 of NW_026692881.1, forward strand.
GTCACTCACAGAGTGTGGCTGTCCTCAAACTCTGGTCCAGAGGCCCAGAAAAATCATCCCTGTCCTGGCCCAAGTCTACCATAAGGACACCTTCCGCCAGCTCTGCTCAAGGTGGGTGGCCTCGGTTGCCCAAGGCCCCAGGTGCATATCTGAGCATCTCCCTCCTCCATCCATATTTCCCTGGCTCCTCAGGGCAGGCCTTCAAGATGTGCATTTCCTCGCCAAGTGCCCTTGTCAGGGCCTACCCTACCGGCCCTGCCTGCTCACCCGTGAGGGCAGGTAGACACACCATGCTTCACCAGCTGGGCTGTCAAAGCATGGCCGGGTGCACAGGAGAAGTCACTGAGGGCCTCAGGCCTCTGGTGGAATTCGTCCACACCCTGTTCCTGCACGTGTTCCTGAGAGCATGCTCTGCTCAGATTTCATCCTAGGTCTGGTCCGTGGCCTGAAGAGACCCTTCTGCTCAAGCCACGCCACGGCCCCGACCCCATCCCCTTCCCCAGGGCGCTGCCTCCCTGTGTCCATCCAGGAAGTTTGTCCTTCCTCTCTGGGCAACCTGGCCTTGACCAGGGAGCATCCCAGAGTGTGATTTCCGTCCGGTTTTGTCCCATGATCACTATGCCATGGAAACACCTCCCTCCTTTCCCCTCCCGCCCCTGGCGCCACCTCAAGGCCACTTCCCGTGTGACCTTCCTGCTCCTGGGAGCAGAGTCATTCCCACACTGGCTGTGGCTGGGGCCAGCCCTCTGTCTCCCTTCCTCCCTCTCTCCTCTGTCCCTCCCAGTCTCTGGAAGGGAAGCAGGTCTGTCACCAGGCCCCACAATTGATTAATAGCCCAGCTTTCACTGATAATTCTACCCCTGAAGGCTGGCAGCCCAAGCTTTGAGTAAACATAGTGATTTTCCTTAAATAAACATCCTCCCCACAAAGTGAAGTTGGTGACCCCCACCCCCCAGCCCCAGCCCAGCTGACCAGGCCACTGCTTTCACCTCTGGGCCCCGCTTCCCCTCCCCGCCCCCAGCCCCATGGCAAGGGTGTGGGAACCACTTGGGAATCACAATCTCTCTTCGGAAGCTATAGTAAGAGGGTTCTAAACCCTCTTTTTCGCCCATGGAAGCTCCATCTGACCCCACACCCCTGCCTTCCACCTGAAATGTACAGATGTTCAGTTCCTCAGGTCCCTCAGATGACTCCAGCCACCAGCCCAACAAGGAGCAAAGCAGACCGTCTCTTCCTCTTCCACTTGAATCTGCTGTTCCTGCCTGTCCCCTTGGGTCTCTTGGACTTGGGAAGCCAAAGAGTCTGGCTCCTCATCTTCCACCTCCATCCCTACCTTGTCTCCATAAGGTCTTCTTTCTGGCCTCTACCCTCATGGTCTCAGTTTTGGCAACATGGCCTCCAGTTCTAAGCCTACTTTGGAAGTGGGTAGAGAGACCCTGGGGACCTGCACACTATGAAGATCGAACGCCTCTGTGCCCGCTGCATCAGCTTATAAGACTTACTTATGGGGGGGTCACAAAGCTGAAGGGCAGAACCGTCTCCAGACTGCGCTCCTCAGAGGGAAACTCAAGTGGATCCATCACCCTGTGGCCTCTGGTCCCACACTGAGCCCATCACATCAGATGCTGTGGTCTCCTATAAGTCTAGATATATTTTTTTTTTTTTAGGTTTTCTTTTTCCTGTGTGATAACTCCTTTTCCTTTCTCCCATCTAAGCAGGAGTTATTTGGAAATCTTGCTTTCAAAGGTTTGTCTGCTCAAAAATCAAAGGAAATATTTAGGGAGTGTGCAGAAGAGATAAACAGATTTACTGGAATAAACAAAATGCCCCCAGGAGTGCAGTGGACAGCAGCTTCCCCAGCTCCTGCTCTGAGCCCAGAGAGCTCCTCCTAGGGCAGGAGATCAGAAGGCTCCAGAAGCAGGCTCTCCAGCCCAGCTGCTCAACAGGGTGAGTGGAGTCAGAAAGACCCCCACAGTGTGTCAAGTATTTGGCATCATGGGCCTCTATAGACTCCAGCACAGAGGCAGAGAAGTCAAGGCAGAGAAGACAGCATCTCCATGGAACCCTGTGCTGACCTCAGACTCAGTCCAGGACCTTGGAACATCTCATAAATCTAGAAATGCCAGGATTCATGGAGTGACGTGTCTGCAGCCTGGTGAGCTGAGGCTCTGAGTCAGACATGGATTTCACTTACACAAAAAGTAACTTCTGTGTTTGGGCACCAAGGTTTATCATATGCCGGACCACCAGAGGACGTGGAGTTACCAGAGCACACCACACTATTTCCTGTCTTCTTGCTGGGTCTTTGCATGTGCTGTTCCCTCTACCTGGAAGTCCTTCCTCCCCAGTTTGTTTGCTGACTCTGGGTGGTGGCCCTCTGAGAATGCTAGGAAGCCCCCCAACAGAGGCATGATGGTCCACACCCTATTTCCTTCTGTGCGACACACACCTGTACTGTTATCTATTTGTTTTCTTCTTATTGAGATGTAATTCAATAACACTCAGCTTTTTGAAGTATGTGATTCAGTGTTTTTCACATATTCACAATTGAGAATATTGTGAAAATGTACAACTTTCATCTCTAATTTGAGAATCTTTTTGGTTTTTTTAGAGGTGCTGAGGATCAAAGTCAGGGCCTCCTATTCCCTAGGGCAGGGCCCCAGAATACTTTTACCACCCCCCAAATAAACCCTGCACCATTAGCAGTCACTTCACTATCTCCTTTGCCCTTGGGCACTGCTGACACTCATCTACTCTGTGGAACCCTACAATACGTGGCCTTTGTATCTGGCTTCTTGCACTTGGCGTAATGTTTTCAAGGTTCACCTGTGTTGTAATGTGTAGTAGTAGTACTTCTTTTAATTTTAGTTGTTTAGTATAACAATGCATTCTATTTCTTGACCAAGCTATTTTTTTTTAAAAAAAGCGTGTTACTATGGAACAGAAAAGCAATAACCTCTATTCAAAATTGATTACTCAGGATTTATTTAGCAAGTCTTATTTTGATAATCAAATCAAATGTCAAGCTTCAATAGATTTTATATCCATTTTACATCTCTTTACCCTTCCCTACTAAGGTAATGATTTGATCAGTTTCCACGAAGTTTTTTCACTGTACCAAGCATTGGTAAAATTTTAAAGAAGCATTAAAATTTGAATGCATGGAAATATTTATAATCTTAAGAGAGCAGGATCTGTTTGCACACATCTTCTTATTTCTGTAAATACTACTTCACATCCCATTTTCCCGTGTATTTTTGTACCCACCTTTTCTTGGAACTTACAGGCAGGAAATGATAGAAGAAAGCAGGAAAAGGAAACTTCAAAGTCTTTTTTTTTTTTTTTTTTTGAAGGACCTGAATTCCTAGGACTGATAAGATGAATGGCTTCCACTGTACCTCTCTGGTCATCAAAGGAATAGGAGAAATAACAAATTCTCAATAGAGTTATCAACCTCCCCTGCTACCACCAGAATGAAGAATATAAGTGAAGATTGAAATTTAAGAAAATAAAAAGAGGGGCTGGGGATTGTGGTTCAGCAGTACAGCGCTCGCCTAGCACGGGCGGGACCTGGGTTCGATCCTCAGCACCACATAAAAATAAAAGCATTGTGTTGTGTCCATCTACACCTAAAAAATAAATATTTAAAAAAAAAAGAAAAGAAAAGAAAAAGAAGTCTTCATGGATAAAATCCACAGACATTCCCAATTCTCTCATTAATTTACCTGTGGTGTTTTCTTAAAAAGTTGGAAGTATATTAAAAAGAATCCAATGGAAAGTTGACCTGTGTTTAACATATCAGTTGAATACATAGACAGTTTAAATGTGAAACTACCTTGTTCTTTTTTCTGCTAGCAGGAAAGAGAACACATCTTCAATGTAAAGTTTTAGGTTGTGTTTTCAGAATTTTTACTTATTCGTAACTCTCCTTTAATTTTTTAAAATTTTTACAATTTTTTAAATTTGCATTTAAAAACTGACTGCTTTACATTTTGTCTTAGGGAAAATGGAAAACCCTGACTGCAGGGTCACTGCCAGCACTCCTCCACTGAAGGGCACAGAGCCCAGGGGGCAGCCCTCCACACTGCCCTCTGCTCTCTCACCAAAAGTGGTTTTACTGCCATCCATTAAACATAGTCCATTCATTTTAGTGGCTGAATAATATTCTGTTCTATAGATAAACATGGTTTATTTATGCATTTGACAATCGACGGGCATTTGGTTGTTTCCACTTTGGGGCTACTCTGAATAATGATGTGCTAAGAACATCTGTGTACAAGTTTTTGTGCCAGCATATTTTCAATTCCTTGGGGTCTATATGTAGGAATGGAATTGCCAGGTCACACGGAAGCTCCCGTTTGACATGGCTGCACTGTTCAACAGGCCCAGCTGCAAATGGAGATTCCTGTCTCCCACACCCCTCTCAACACTTGTTGTCCTAGTGGGTGTGATGAGCTACCACAGTGTGGTTTGAATTTGCGTATCTCTGCTGACTAATGATCTTGAGCATCTTCTTATATACTTATTGACCATTCGTGTACCTTCTTTAGAGAAATGTTTATTTAAGTCCTTTGTCCATTTAAAAATTTGGGTTGTCTTTTTATTATTGATTGGGACATGTATACATTTCTGTCAGTACACTGTTCTGTAATCTGTGTTTTACGTGTCTGAATTCCCTATCAGTCTTTGTCCAAATATGTGTAGGGTCTAGGTTTAGTTGAAATCGGGGTCCTGCTCGTGGGCACCTGGTAGACCCAAACTCCCCAGGGAGTCCTGGTGGACTCCTTCAGGGTTTTCCCTTCTCTAATACCTACATTTCTAGGCTGCTTCTAGAGGGAGGCCCGTGGAAAAGGGTCTTTTCCAGGGAAGTTGAGCTCCAAGGTCTGAGTTCTAGAACATTCTGCCAACCTGCCTAGGGAAAGGCCTCCCTCAACACTTAGCCTTCCCTCTCTCATTCTTTTTTCTTGTCTCTCCCTTCTTGGTGGTGGGGGTGTGAAGGGAAGGAAGAATGGCTGCCCTCTGGTTGGATTTACAATAAAGGAAGGAGATGTCTCTCTCAGTTTGTGCTACATGAATCCCAGGACACATTGGTCCTGTGGCAGCATCCATTAGGCCTGTTCATCTCAGCTGGAAACTTCTGGATGCTTGCTCCCATGCTGTCTCTGTGGTCTCTGGTTTCCAGCTAAATTTGGCCAGTGGAATATCAGGAGATTGGACAAGAGGGAGGTGAACATGTGGAGGAAAATTATTTCCTCCCTGAAGGGTCACTGCTGGTGTCCTCTCACTGAAGGCCACAGTCCCTATCAGGGTGCCCTCCACACAGAGAGCCCTCTGCTCTCGGGTCCTGGCCCTCTCACCAGGCCTCAGGCCCTGGAGTGTGGTACATACAGCTGGAACCAGCCAGAGTTCCTGCCATTTTGACTTTCCTGGATCCTGCCCACACTTTCATTCAGAGTCCCTTTATTCACCCTCCTCAAATTGCCTAGTCTGAATGCGCTCTTGCTTCCTGTAGGACCTAGGCTCCTATAGCTGGAGACTGTCAAGTGCATCAGCCCAAGTTAAGGGTTTTGGTCTCAGGATGCCACATTACAGCTCCATTTTAACCTGGGCAAATTACTTAGGCCATCAAGCTCAACTTCCCCATTTGCAAAATGGGCAGAACAGCAGCCCCTTCTTCAAAGGACTGAGTGAGAAGGAAAAGCAGCACTGGCTTTAACCCAGCACCTGGCATGGACTCAGGTCCCCATCCATGGTGGATGCTGTGGTTAGGGCAGCTAGAGCTGTGGGTGTTACAAGGGAAGCTGCTTTATTCCTTTTCCTTGCCTACTTAACCCACTCAGGGAGTTGACCACAGCATGGGGAAGCCACAATGGACCTCCAGGGAACCTGGAAATGACAGAGTCTGCTGAACCTGAGTGGTTAAGGTTAGGCCATGCAGACTCATGAGCCTACGCCAGGTGGCAGGGGTTTGAACATCTTCTTCATAGTTCTGGAGGCAGAGCTGATAGCAGGAAATGAACAACCCAGCTCTAGATCCTGTGTGACTCCCATTTGACAAGGAGTGGACCTCCTCTGGGTTTACCTGGCAGGCCGCTGGGGGCACAGCAGGAGACCGTGGCCTTGGCTGCAGAGACCTGAACATAAAAGCCTTTGTGCTGCTGGTGGCAGGGGCGCTGTGGGGTTGCACACCTCTTGGAGCTACGGCCCCTGCATCTGTAGCAAACACACAGAGCAGCACTATCAAAGGGACAATGGCCACACACACTTCAAACACCGAAATAAGTAATGTCAGGGACAAGAGCTCGGGGGGTCCCGTGAGCTAGGGACGGTGTGACCTGGCTGAGTGGGTCTGGTAGAGTACAGGGATGGGGACTGTCTCAGGGTAGAGTTGAAGAGGGGCCCATTCAGAGCTCATTCTCCAGTGCTCTGGGGCAGTGGGTATGAGGTGGGAAAGGCTGGTTGCGTCCGACGCCCCTTTCCTGCTGGGGCCAAGGTCCGGGCAGTGGGCAGGCCGGGTGCATGTGAGTGCCAACAGCGGTAGTGGGCTCCTTACACCTATTCCTTCCTCCATTAGATCAACAACATTCAAGGAGTGTTTTTTGATGCCTGTGACATTCCAGGCCTGTGTCAGATGTGGGGACACAGAAGAAAAAATCCAAGTCCTGGTCTTGAGATCAGAGATAAGGAGTTTACACTAGGAGACATTTAATGGTTTACCATTACTTTTTGGGGGGCAGGGAGGGGTACCGGGTTGAACTCAGGGGCACCCAACCACTGAGCCACATCCCCAGCCCCTATTTTGTATTTTATTTAGAGACAGGGTCTCACTGAGTTGCTTAGCTCCTCACTATTACTGAGGCTGGCTTTGAACTCATGGTCCTTCTGCCTCAGCCTCCCAAACTGCTGGGATTACAGGTATGTGCCACCGTGCCCAGCTACCATTACATTTTTTTGTGATGTCTTGGTTGGCTAGACCAGGCTGACCTGAAGGCCCAGGTCTCTGTCATGAGCTCTATAATCTGGGACAAATGACTTGTGTTCCTGGAACCTTTCCCTCCTCTGTGGGATAGTGCCTCACTTCCTCATGAGGTTGGGTGCCTGTACGTGGCAACAATTTTATTGACATTCATTCATGTGTCCTTATAACCTTAATGGGCAAATGGAAGTCTTCCTCAAGAAACGCCTCTGTGTATGCACAAAGAAGTGTTGTGCTAAATGGTCTTTGACAGCGAAATACTAAAAAAAGCATGTCTGCCTTGGTGGGTTCAGGCTGCTGTAACCAAATACATTAGGCTGGGTAACTTCCAGACAATAGAGACTTATCACTCAGGGTTCTGGAGCTGGGAAGTCCAAGATGAAGGTACCAGCAGATCTGGTCTCTGGTAAGAGGTCGCTGTGCTCCACTCTTGCTGCAATTGCACAGGGTGGGGGTGGGAACAAACAAGCTGCCTCTTATACGGGCACTAAAACCATGAGGGCACCCTCATGAACTATCACCTCTCAAAGACCCCCACCTCTAATTGCCAGCACGTCGGGGGATTAGGTTTCAACATATGAATTCTAGAGGGAGGGACATGTACATTCAAACCAGCGCAGCCTCCATCAGCTGGGGAAGGTCTCACTAGGGCATTCTCAGAGTATGAAACACTGCATGGCCCTTTAAATGAATGAGGTAGCTCCAATCCCCGACGTGGGAAGATCTCTAAGAAGTAGCATTAAATAGAGAGGGCAGGTAAGAGTGGTTTCGTTTCTATAAACAAACAGAAAAGAAGAATGCACACCAGAGTGATTCAGCCAGGGTCACCCACAGGGAAGAGGTGATGATTAAAGAGGGTGGATGGGCTGGGGCAGTGGTGTCTATAACCCCAGTGGCTTGGGAGGCTGAGACAGGAGGATCCCAAGTTCAAAGCCAACCTCGGCAACTTATGGAGGCCCTAAGCAAATCAGGGAAACCCTGTCTCAAAATAAAAAAATAAAAAGGACTGGGGATGGGGCTTGGTGGTTAGGTACCCTTGGGTTCAGTCCCTGGTTATCCCACCACCCACCACCAAAAGAGGGAGAAGGGTCTCAAGGGAGTTTCACTTTATTTGTATTATTTAAACCACAAAATACCTGTTATGCTTGAAATATCAAAAATGATTTAAATTTTTTTTTTGTAGTTGTAGATGGATACAATACTTTAATTTATTTATTTATCTTCATGTGGTGCTGAGGATCAAACCCAGGGCTCACATGTGCTAGGCAAGCATTCCACCACTGAGCTACAACCCCAGCCCTCAAAAATGATTTTAAAGGAATGAATTTATGCTTTACCCTGAACCTCTGTTTCTTTCTTTTCAGAATAAGGAGTTTGTACAGGAGACATTTAATGGTTTCACCATTACATTTTTTATTATGGTAAAATACACAAAATATATTTCGACCATTTTTTAAGAGTATTTTTTTAGTCATTGATGGACCTTTATTTAACTTATTTTTTTGTATATGGTGCTGAGAATTGAGGTGCAGGGCCTCACACATACCAGGCAAGTGCTCTACCACTGAGCCACACCCCCAGCCCTTTTTTGTGTTTTATTAAGAGACAGGGTCTCACTGAGTTGCTTAGGGCCTCAAAAAATTGCTGAGGCTAGGTTTGAACTCGCAATTCTCCTTCCTCAGCCTCCCAAGCCACTGGAATTTCAAGTGTGCATCACCGCACCTGGCCTATTTATTAATTTCTTAATGGTTATTTAGGTTGTTTCTACCTTTACTACAGCGAATAATGCAGCTATGAATCTGGGTGTGCAGATAGCCAATCAAGTCTCTGGTTTTAATTCTTTTGTGTGCTTAATGGAAGTAGAATGGCTGGACCATACAATAATTCCAAACTCTTTCTGATGGAGTTGACATTATTTTGCATTCCCAACAGCCCTGCACAAGGGCTCCAGTTTCTTCACATCCTTACCAACACTTGTTACTGTCTGGGTTTTTTTTCTTCACATAATTGTTCTATTAATGGGTGTGAAATAATATCTCACTGTGGTTTTGATTTGCATTTCTCTAATGAGTCATGACGCTGTGCATCACTTCATGGCTTATTGTCTATTTAGATATCTTCTTTTGGGGGAAAATATCTATTCAAGTTGTTTGTTCCTTTTCAAATTGAGTCGTTTAGATCTTGTGCTGCGGTTGGGTTGTAGGAATTCCTTATTTATCTTGGATACTAGTTCTTTATCAGATATATAAATTGTATAACGAGTGGTTGTTCTAAAGGTGGTTTTTTTACTCGGTTGAGTAATCTTAAATTTTGCTGAAATCCAATTTACCTAAAGGAATGACTCTTAAATAGTTAAAAAAAGAAGAGAAGGGAAGAAGAGGCAGAGGTTGGTGAAATAAAAGGTGGATTCTATGATCTTTTCTCTGGTTCCTGGACCAACATCACCTGCGTTCAGGGAGCCCCTGCCCAGAGGGCACACTGATGAGAGGTGGTGGTGGGGACAGGAGGTTGGGTGTTCGTTTTCCCACAAGCCCCCACCAGGGCTGCAGGCCAGCTGACTGGAGTGGGTGTACATGGAGGAGTTGTGGCCCTGGGGTTTCCCTGAGATCTGTAAAGCGCCAGGTGAGTGGGCTCAAAGGCAGGAAGTCTCGGTTAGGGGTTAGGAAAGCCGTGGGTGCACCCACCTGCCGCTCTCAGCCTTGTTAACTGCAGGTCAAATTCCAGGCCCCAGAGCCACCGTTTCTACAGAACATCTGTCTCTCTGCCCTTTGCTCCCAGTAAAATCACTCAGCACCTTTCTTTTGTTTCATGAGAATTTTTTTATCTGCTTCTAAAAATAATATGCTTATAGAAAACTGACCAAAGTATAAAGGAAAAAACAAGTCACAAGCCACCATCCATGGTAATGACAGCTCCCTTTATTGAGTGGGAGCCATGTGCCAGGGACTGGGCTCATGTTACCCCAACAGTCCCTCGGGCTGCCCTCAGCCTCTTCATCCTTATGGTCCCCTAAGGAGCTGGAGCCCCCTAGAAGGGCTAATCCAGGTACAGCTGGGCCCCATTCAGGTTTGTCTGGTTGCAAAGCCCACTTTTACTGTAGCCTCTACTTTGCTTCTGTTGCTCTTCGGACTTTTTTTCCCCCTAGTTTTAAAAATAACTTTATTTCAAAACTCTCCTTACTGATGTAGAAGAATTTAGCTATTTTAGGAATAATAAGATATTCTATTTATAATATCATTTACTCATAAAATGATCACATCGGGTATTATTAAAAGTAGTTTTGATCAAGATCACCATTTCGTGCTGCCCTGGTTGTACCAGCCCCACTCCCTGGCACACGAGGCAGCTTGGGCAGTCTCTTACTTCCCCAGATTTGTCTCAAGAGGGTAGCTTAGCCAGCGTTGAAGACTTACACATTTTCTACAGGCCAGTCATAGGGTAATGTGTCCAAGGGCTGCATCCATAGCAACTCCTGGACCCCACCATCTTCTGAAAAGGGATAAAAAGAACAGGTTCCCCAGAGACTGCTGGGGTGGTGCCTCTTGGTCTTTAATCAGGTCTATTCCCACCTCCAACTCCACACAAGGCCCTAGAGATACCCCAACATCTCAGTGCCTGCTTCAGTTCAATGCTGCTGTTCCTGCTTATCACAGGGACTTGAAATGGGACTGAGGATACCTTACCTCCAAAATGAGAGATGAGATCATGTTTTTTTTCTTATAAAATAAATAGTATAGATTCAACATTTAAAAATAAATAAGATAACTATAGAAAAACCAAAGTAAAATAAAATTCATCTGTAAGCCCATAACCTATAAAGAAACACTGATACACATATTTCGTGATACCTATATGTGAGTGTATGTGTGTGTGTTTTCAAATAAAAAAAATGAAATCAAACGACAAGTACTGTTTTCTTACTGGCCTCTTTCTCTTAACAAAATGTCATAAACTGGGAAATGAAATTGATCAAATTGCCATCTATAATTCCAGCTGGCTTGAGATCTGAGACAGAAGGATCACAAGTTCAAGGCCAGCCTCAGCAATTTAGCAATGCCCTAAGCAACTTAGAGAGATCCTGTATCCAAATAAAAAACAAAAAGGGTTGGGGATGTAGCTCAGTGGCTAAGTGCCCTTGGGTTCAATTTCTGGTACCAAAAAAGGAAAAAAAGAAAGAAAACTGACCAAATTATGCTGTATTCACGTATGAATATGTAACAACAAGCTCCACTATTATGTATATAAATAAATGATTAAAAAAATAAAAAAATGATTAAAAAAATGGGTCATGAGCATCTTATTAGCTGTATGACAATTAAACTCTCTGCACCTCAACTGTTTCCATATAAAATGGGAATGCTGTGGAGATTAAAGAAGCCATAGGTAAAACACTCCGAACTGGTCCTGCTACATCATACGTCCTTCGAGAGTGTGAGTTGTTGCACAGAATTCCCTGCATTTGGTTCTCAACCAAGAGATTTGTCCCAAAGCAATGTCTGGAGACACTTTGGTGGTGGGGGGGGGGGGCATAGCTGGTGTGATGGCTGGTACTGGCTGGCAACTAGGGGATCGGGACCGGGGTGACTGCTGAACATCCTACTGGGTGCAGGAGTCTCCAGAAGAAGACAGTGGAGCTGAGGTTGTGAAAACCTGTGTCTAGTTTACCCGCCCTGGAGCTGCCTTGGACACCACAGTGCAATGTACTCACCATGGAGGCTCTTGGCGGAGAGAGAACTGATTCCTACATGCATTGATAGAGACATTTAGCATAGAATGGCATCCGTGACAAACTGAGGTGCATAGGGGCTGGGGGGTGGTGGCATACATGGGTGACTGTCCCAATAGCCATCCCTGGACAGGGTGGCAGGAAGGAGAGTCTGAGATTTGTGGCCCTCAAGACCTCTTGCATCTCCTGTGACCCTTTAAAAGCAGCACCCAGAGCTCAGTCATGTCATGGTGACGCCTGGCACTCACCCCATACTGTCCTGAGAGATATCTAGGTGGGGTAAGGAGGGAATTTAAAGGGTCCTATATACCTTTTTGGGTGATCTTCGGGGGAAAGTGGGACTGTGTCCCCCTTTCTTGTCTCCAAAGTAGAAACTAAAGGACCCCTTGGGATTGGAAACCAAAAGACACATTTCTAAAACTGACTGTCTTCAGGGTTAGAGATGCCCATGGTTCTCAGGAAGAGGGTAACAGAGCCCTCCACTTGGTCTCAGAGATTCGGCTGGCTGGGGGTCACTGGCCTTTGGGGGTTGCACACTCAGTCCTTCCTTTAAACTGGTACCCCGCATCTCTACTGAGGACCCCGAGTTCGCACAACGCGAGGGTGTCTCGCCCCTGCTCATCCCTGCAGCCCTCAGGGCCTCTCTGCTTGACTTTATTTAGCCTCCTCTGAGTCAGGCACTGGCACGAAATGATGAGCAACACAGATAAATGGTGTGTTCTGAAGTGGATGGGGGAGGAGCCGCCCTCCTTACTGAGGCACGAACTTGAACCCAGGTTCCTCGTGCATCCATGTGGCCCCCTGACCATCAGCAGCAGAGAAATAAAGTGACTTGCAACTCCCAGAGACTCCAAGGCAGCGCTGGCCCTGAGTGTCACATGGTCCAGCCTTCTCGAGACTCCGGGGATGTAAAAACCCAAGGAACAGATGGAAGAATAGATCGCTTAGCCAGTGCCTCAGTTTCCTCATTAAAAACAAGCTGATTCAAGTTCTGTCCTACTTTAGGCATTCGCCTCGACCTTGGGAAAACAAAATTCCAATTTAAATGGCATAAGTGGGCTTGTGGCAATGCTAATTGTCTCATTCAGTGCTTAGGCAGTTTAAATTTAAAATTTTTTTGAAGAGACAGATGATAGAAACCTCATAAAAGAGATCAGTGGCATTTTTTTTTTTTTTTTTTTGGTACTGGGGATTGAATTTAGGAACACTGAGCCACATCCTCAGCCCTATTTTGTATTTTATTTACATACAGGGTCTCACTGAGTTGCTTAGGACCTCACTTTTGCTGAAGCTGGCTTCAAATTCTCGATCTTCCTGCCTCAGCCCCCTGAGCGAGCCTCTGGGATTACAGGCATGCACCACCACACCCAGTTTATTGGCTCTTAATGGGAGAAAGGTCATCTACCTTCTGATAAGAAATGAAAAATAACTAAAATACCATGTTTCACTCGTCAGTTTTGGAAAGACCAAAGTATTTGCTCACAACGGTGGGCCAATGTGGGGTTAGATTAGTAAAATCTCTATGGAGAGATAACTGGTAACATTTGGTAAAATTGCAAAGGCTTGAACTCTTTGATTTGGTGATTCTGATCCTAGGAACTTGTCCTACCCACAGCTGTGTTTATAATACCAGTTGACAGGAAACAACTTAAATGCCCACTAGCATGGGATGGACTGAATAAATGAAGAGCTGGCCACACAGTAGAGTACTATGCAGCTGTGTAAAAGCACCAGGAAGCTCTCTGTGTACTAAAATGGCAGAATCTCAGGATGTTATTAAGTGAAAATGGTGCTGAAATCTTTTTCTCTACCATTGCCCACGAGCATGCCAGATCTTCCCCCACAGACCTGTCTGAGAGATCACCCAGCCTTTTGGGGTCCCTAACCCCAGCATGCTCTCTAGCCCAGCAAATGCTCTGCAGCTGGTCAGAGCACAGAGAGAGCAAGGACCCTTGGAGACCAGTGACAAGTCCCAGAGAGGTCGTCCTGACTTAGCTTTGCAGATGACTAATGCTGTGGGGGTACTTGCCTGTCCTCCTCAGGCCCGGAATCCTCACTCCACAGATTTTTGGTCTATCTTTGGTCCTTTATACTGACTTACTTCTGCAAGACAAGCAGAGCTTTGCTCTCTCCCACCTAAACTGTCCCCTCTGCATTTAGCTTTTTTAGAACCTCTTAGTGCTGCAGGGAGTCTGCTCTGAGCTCTGGGGTTCAACTCTCCTAAGAACACTTGCTCTGAGCTCAGCTTCCAGGGGAAGGGTTACACAGACCTCTGGGACTCTCCCCCATTCTGCAAACTAGGGCGGGCAGCTGTGCCAGGGCTCTGCAGCAAACCACTCAGGTGCCAGTCTTGACCTTGGGATTTCCCGGTATCTGTGATGTCGGCCGAGTTTCAGCCCTCACTCTCTTAAGAACTGGAGATACTACGAGCATCTCTCTTAAAGATCTACTTAATAGCACTTGGCACAAAAGCAAGTACCCAATAAATGTTGCTATTATTTTATAGGCCACTGAGAAGCTAGCTTGAGTCAATCCACAGTGTATTGAGAGGAAATTTATTTCCTCACAATTTCCCTTAACGGAACTTCAAAGGAGAAGGTCATTTGGCGATGCTCTCTCTGCCCAGCAACCGGGCAATGGTGATGGGAGGCAGCGCAGTCTGACACCCTGGCTGAAATCCCAATAATGCCCAGCAGGCTCTCCCTGTCCCCCTTGTGGCAGGAGGGGTGGGCCCCCTTCTCCGCTGGGGCTGAGGATGAGGGAGTCAAGTGTGGGTGGGATTGAAGCCTGGTAGGGTCCAAGGAACTGTAAGTCACCCACTGACATCAGTGGGGTCTTTAATGCTAGCCCTGCGACTCCCACACAGGTGAGAGGCTCTGACAGCCAGGTGTGGGGGGAGTCCCTTCCCCTGCTTCTCCTGGCTGAGGCTTCCTGGTACAGCACATAGACGCCTGTTCTGCCCCAGGCTCAGAGTGCATCTCTGCCACATCCCTGAGCAGCTCCAGGCCTGCTGAGCCTCGGAACTGGGCCCCATCACCCTCTCTCTGACAGGAAGCCCCCTCTGCCGGATCCATCCTTCTTTGCTCTCTGCCTCTTCTTCTGCCTCCTCCAGGACCCACTTCCTCTCCGCCTCCCATAAAGGCACAGAGAGTTTCTTCCCCTCCTTTCACAATCAGACTTCCTGGCTCTGCTCTTCTAATATTCCCCAGATTTATGATAACGATGCTGAGGAATCTGGGAATGGCCAGGGCCTCGGAGGCAGGGGCGTTTGCGTGAGGATACATCTGCTTGGAAAGATGCTCTCTGGAAGTGGAGAATGGAAGTGTCACCAGCAATCTGATCTCTAGAAAAAGTCGCAGATGCAAAAGCAGCTGAGCAGCTGGCTGCTTCCTTAACTCTGGGAAAGCCAGGGGTAGGGGAAGAGGTCCACAGGGGCACCTTGAATTTCCCAGAGAGGCACTGCCCACGTATGAACTGGGATTTATTAACTGTGGATGACTTGAGTCTGGGACAGGAACTCGCGCCCTGAAGGCAGATCATGAATGAGACAAAGTGGCCTGACTCTGGAGAGACTCACCTTGCCCATCTGCTCTGGGGCATTGATGCTGAAGCTGGGGGAACTTGCCTGTCCCGCCCACAGGACACCGACACGCATGCATCACACGATCGCTGATCACTCACCTGCTCACACAGACGCCTATTACACCCAAAACAGACCCGGTATTTCTCACCAGCAAGCCCGACAGCTGACATAGACACATGAAATGTACACACAGATCGGGCCCCAAAGGCAGTTGACATTCTCCACTCACACCTCCCACCACTTTCTTCCCACCCACGAGGCGCACGCACAGAGATGCACAGATACAGAGATACCTCCCAGCCCTGCCCTCCTGACGCACGAAGACAACAGACGATTCTCTCTGCTTTGGGGATTCACAGCCAGCAGCCTCACATGGGACGCTTGGGTCTTGTTCAGTCACTCATACAGACACACGCAGGAGGGATCTGCAGACACACAGGGGCACACTCCAGCCTGGATCCTCTGCCCTTGACTCTCAGAACTTCTAATCTGAGCCTTGCAGAGGCTTCTGGGAAAGTGGCCCTGGGACACGCTCCACTCCCTGGAGGCAGCACCCAGCATGCCCACTCTCTCACCCCTGACTGCACCAGTGTGAGCTCCAGGAACCTTAGGGGACAGGATGACCAAGTTCATCCTGGTTTGCCAGTGTCCTGGAACAGCCTCAGTCCTGGGCACATCTGGAGGTTGGTCACTATCTCAGGGAACCCAGTTTGGACCTGGGTGAGCAAGAGCAACACCTGGCTATGAGGCTGTGCCTCGAGGCAGCTCATTTCCTCTGAGTTTACCCCTCTGTTTACAGGTCTATAAATTGGAGTTGTGGTTCTCCTCAACAAATGGCCTTGAGCATGGCTTCTGTCCTCAGCTGCGGGTCACTGCCTCTTCTTTCCTGAGGCCTCCAGCCTGGCAACACGAAAATGCTCAGGCAGGCCAGGCGTGGTGGCACATGCCTCTTATCCCAGCAGCTCGGAAGCTGAGACAGGAGGATCACAAGTTCAAAACCAGCCTCAGCAAAAGCGAGGTGCTAAGCAACTCAGTGAGGCCCAGTCTCTAAATAAAATACAAAGTAGGGCTGGGGATGTGGCTCAGTGATCTAGTGCCCCTGAGTTTAATCCCTGGTACCTGCCCCCCCACACCTCCGCAAAAGACGAATATGCTCAGTCAATCTGATACACAGGCTGATCTGCTGATCCCTGCCAAGCCCTGGGCTTATGGGTCCAGAGCACCCAGCCCAAAAGCCTGAAGGGGTGGGCAGGAAAAGCTAGACAGGTAAGCCTGGCTCCTGGAGAAGTCTTCCAAGTGGCCGTGCACGGGGTACCACCTGCTCAAAATGTCCTTCACTGTTGCTTATCCTACCTTAGAGCTCTGGTTCCTTAGATTTTGAAGATTTTTCACCTGCCTGGTCAAATGTTCCCTGACCTACCTCCTGCAGGGGTCACCACACCACATCAGAAAGACTTCAGTGGACTGGGGAGTCAAGGGTCAGTCTGACTTTGGACAAAGCTGTAAGCTCAAAAAATGTGATATAGAATCTTCCTCCATCTCTCTCTCTCTCTCTCTCTCTCTCTCTCTCTCTCTCTCTCTCTCTCTCACACACACACACACACACACACACACACACACCTGCCCCTCTCTATGAAGACTCTCCACAGTGATGACCAAGATGGCGGACCCCTGATCCAGGCTTCTATCCTACATCTGAATAGAGGCTGCATGAAGAGAATGCTTCTTGTCCACAGTTCTAACCAAAGTTCCTGGCTAATTCTGCTTGACCAGGGCTAATTCTCATGCCCTCTCAGGGATCTGGAGAGGAGTCAGCCCCCCTGCAGGCTCATAGGGCTAGAACTGGGAGAACCAGGATTCTCCTAAAGAAAATAATATCACTTTTCCAGAAGAATGGAAATGGATCCCAAACAAGAGAAACAATGTCCACTGAAGCAGAGCTTTTTGAACTTTAATGAGTGCACAGATCTCTTGGGGCTCTTGTTAAAGTGCAGATTCTGGTTCAGCAGGTCTGGGATGGGTCAGAGAGTCAGCATCTCGGACAAGATCTCAGGGATGCTGATGTTGCCCCACACAGAACCACACTCTGGGTGGTGAGCACCCTGCAGCTGACACCTCGCCCTGAACAGACTTCATGTTTATGTGACAAGTGAGGTGGAACTAATGTGCTGACGAGACCTGGTGCCACCTTAGTCCTTCTGCATCCCCGGGCCGAGTCACACCTCTTAGATTGCTCCTTGCCATAACTGGTAAGGCAGGCAGGGTCACCCTTCCTTCTCATTCCTATTGTGCAGATGAGGAAACAGAGACTTAAATAAACACTGTGACTTTCCCAAGTCACATCTACTATAAAGGGACTGAGCTTAGTACCAGTCACCTACGGGCTCTGGAGGACAGTACAATTCTCCTGAGCCCATCCCCTCCACTTATAGGGACAGTGCCTCCACCAGATCCCCTCCCACTCTCCAGAGGGTATTGAAGGGCTGTGGGACAGAAAGAAAGAGAGATGGACCACAGTGTTACAGTCATACTTCCCCAGAATTAGAAATTCCCAGGCTGCCAAGCAGAGAGCTATATCAGCTGGTGACGTTTTTTATAGCCTCCACAGCCCTGGGTGACCTGATAGCTGTGCAGTTTGTAAATCAAAGTTTCAGAGGGCAAAGGTCTTCTAAGCATCCCCGTCCCCACCCCCACACACACACACCTCTTGGATTATTTGTAACCTTCTGGCCTTTATCAGTTTTCTCTTTCTTGCTCTCCAGGTGGTTATCATTAACAGAGACCATCACCTAGGGTGGGGCTGATCACACCTGGGATCCAAGAAAAGAAATGTGGTGCCCCTTACCCTTTGCACCTCTCCCAGGGCTGGGCCAGGCATTTGCAGGTGATTTTCAGGAGGACTTTTTGGTGATCTCCAGGCTGGCACAAGTGATCCAAATTTAGAAGAGGCTCCTGGAGAGGGAGGCAGTTCCCCATCTGTTTTGAGTTGAAAAATGTGCCCCCATAAATTATATTGAAGCCCTAACCCCAGCATCTTAGAATGAGTGTGATCTTATTTGGAAGTAGGGTCTTTCCAGGTGTGATTAGTTAAGATGAGTAGAGCTGGGCCCCTATTCCCATGACTGATATCCCTATAAAGTAATGTGGACACACATGTGCATGTGCGCACACACACACACACTCTGAGAATACTGCGTGAGCTGAAGGCAGAGAGATTGGGTGATATAAAGCATCTTATTAATCTCTCTTCAGCAGTATATAGACAAGGCATTAGATTGCGGCACACCACCAGAAGCTAGAGGAGAGGTACAGATGAGGACAACAGAGTCCCCTTACAGGCTTAGAAGGAACCAACCCTGCGGCCATCTTGATTTCACACTTCCAGCCTCCAGAATCCAGACAAATCCTTCTGAGATGCTTTGTTGTTTATCTGCAGAACATGAAAATCCTACAGCACCCAGGGAAAGTCTCACAACCTAACACCTAATTGTTCTGCTAATTGTGATATTACTGTGAGTGAAGTTTTAGGTTCCTTCAGGGCTGGGATGTGCCTCCTCTGTTTTCTCCTCTGGCCTAAGAATTCCGGGCCTCTTTGGTCACTTGGTAAGGCTACATACCTTTGTTGAACTCTGTTTCAAGTCATCCACTGCCGGACTTAGAGTAGGTGCCAGTTAATGGTGTGTGGGTTGCTTTACCTATGCACGTTTTTTAGAAGTCCCCCAAAAGGTATCATCTAGGCAGCAGGAGCCATAGCCCAGGCAAGAATACCTGCACTGTGGAGCCACAGAAGGGCAATGGAGTTCCTAGAACATTACAGAAAAAAAGAGGTCAGAATGTACTAGGAGTGACCTTTTCCAACTTGCTTCACTTAGGCAAAGAAGAGTTTCCTTTGACCCCAGAGGCTGGACATCAAGTAGGAACTCTAGAGAGCCCAGGATGCTGGGCCCCCATGAGACCTGGGTCCAGCAGGAGACAGAGGGTCACCTCAATCTCTCTCCTCTTCTCTCCACTTCCTTCCAGCCTGGCAAAATGCCAAATGGCATTTTATGACCTTGTTTATTATAAGTCACACCCTGATAGAGGCCCAGCTGGCTGGGAAGGGCACATGAGTCACCAGCATCTCCATGGGAATCTCAATCACAACAGCCCAGCCAGGTTCCTTCCAATCCACTGCCCCCACCCCCAAAAACACACACACAATCATGTCAGCTGAGTGGTCACACCAGGGCTGAGCCTGGCACAGGACAAGGAAAGGCCTGCTGAAATGATATGTCCTCATCCACCACTGCTTCAGGATCTTGCTCCTCTCTTCCCCTCAGCTCTTTTACTGAACCATCCTCTGTCCAGATTCCAGAGGGGCATTTGTCCCCCAGCCCAGTCCTACAGCTCCATCCACCATGAATCTTTCTGGCTTTGAATGTGAATAGGGCACTAAAGAGCTGGGTGGCCTTTGTCAAGTCCCTTCACCTCTTTGAGCCTCGGATTCCTTAGCCATATAAGGAGGACAGCCATGACACCTCCCTCATCAGGTTGCTGAAATGAGATGATTTACATCACATGCTTGGAATAGCGAGTGGCATTGGCAAGTGTGCACATTAACTGTTCTATTCTGATGGCGGTGATGAATGTGTTGGGCTTGTGAGCATGGCAGGGGGCTTGTTCTGCCACCAGAATGCACATTCCAATCTATTGCAAAGCTGAGAAATGTGACGTCAATTTTACCTGCTTTCTTGGGATTTTGCCGCCTGTGACTTTTTCTTGAGGAATTTGCACTGATACAAGGCAACTCATTCACTCTACAAATATGTACTGAGCACCTGCTAAGGAGGTGACGCGTTCTTGGCGGTCCCAAGAGCAGAACGGGGAGGGGAGGGGGATGCAGAGGCAGTTCCTGGCAGCTGCCCAGGCTCATATCAGGAAAGTTCCTTTCATGGGCTGGGGTTGTAGCTCAGTGGTAGAGGGCTCCCCTCACATGCAGGTGGCCCTGGGTTCAATCCTCAGCACCATATAAAAATAAAATAAAGGTATTGTGTCCATCTACAACTAAAAAAAAAAAATTAAAAAAAAAGAAAGTTCCTTTCATGTTTCACTGAGGTCATGGCAGATACTTTGCCTATGTCCCTATAGATTGAGCCTACCATGGCCTGGAGATGATGTCCTGGAGGGGAGGCAGAAGAGGCCTCTGCCCAGGAATTAGGACCAGCATTGGGCTTTGGATCCTAGCCTTATCTCCTCCAATTCTTATGACCTTGGGAAAGTCAATTAGCCTTACGGAGCTCCAGTTTCCTCCTCTGTTAAATGGGCATGATAATACCTGGCTGAGAATGGCAGAGCAGCTGTCAGCTCACAGGTGTGGAAACAAGCCTCTCGTAACTATATTTCCCCTTCATTCCTTCATCCATCCATCATCCATCCTCCATTCCACATTATTTTGATTAGCTACTATTTTGAGTAACTATAGATGGAACTGGGAGAACAGGGGAACCGAGAGAGGCATAGGAAAGTGCTGATCACCAGGACTCAACAGTGAAGGGACCTCTGTCTACCCCCCCATACTCCAGATGTCAATGTCAGGACCAGTAAACAGGAACCACTGGGCAAATTGTCAGGAGGGGCTGACCTTTCCTCAGTCCTGCCCAGTTGGCCATGGACTCTCTGGTCTAGGCTACAAGTAACCTCTGGGTGAGTGGCCAGGGTGGACTTTCCCTCTCTCTTGGATCCCAGCCAGCCTTGCCAGCCCTCCCAACTGAACTCATGACTCTGTTTCCCATTTCTTGGCAGGAGACAGATTCTGAAATAAAGGGGCAGGAGGGTTCTGGATAGCATCCTCACATACTCACACTTCAGGCAGGAAGCGGGAGGGTGAGGAGCCAGCCACATCTGGACCCTCCTTTCAGAAAAGCAATACTTGATATGAATCTCCACTTCGGACCTCTGCTTAGCTGTCTTTGGACAGAACTGGAACAAGTGGACACTCTTACTGCAAAGAAGCCTGGGGAAAAGGGCGCAGAATTCTCATGATTGACGCAGACCAAGGGTCAGCAAACTTTTCCCAGAAGGGAGTAGATAGTAAATATTTTTGGCTTTGTGGGCCAAACAGTCCTTGTTGCCAGTACTCAACTCTGCCTTTATAGTATGACAATAATCATATGTAACACACAAATGTGTGTTACTTCAATAAGACTACATATGGACACACTTGTTTTCATATAATTTTCGTATGTCACAAAATATTATTTTTATTTTCTTCAGCCATTTAAAAATGCTAAAAACCATTTTAGCTCATGGGTCCTAGAAAAACTAGGGAGTCACCTGTAATCCCAGCTACTCAGGAGACTGAGGCAGGAGGATGGCAAACTTGGCACCAACCTGGGCAACTTAGTGAGACCCTGTCTCAAAACTAAATTTTCTTTTCTTTTCTTTTCTTTTTTTTTTTAACAGGGCTGGGGATGTAGTTCAGTGGTAGAGCTCCCCTGAGTTCCATCCCCAGTGCCTCTGTCCTCAGGGAAGTCAGATTTAGCCCTCAGGCTGTAGTTTGTCCACCCCTGGTTTAGACCAATCATAGACCATATCTTGGGGGTGGCATCTCCCACTTCAGAGAAGAACATGAGTGTGTGTGTGTGTGTGTGTAGTGAGATGAAGGAGGTAAGCAGTGTATTATGAAGGCACTAACAAGGCTGATCACTGCAGGATTCGAATCCACAGCCTCCACTCTGAGCCTCCAGGCTGTTTTGCTCAGCACCCTCTCTGTGCCATGGTGGTAAGCAGGAGGAGGCAAGTGATCGGGCCTCAGTGTCATGGTGTCAGTATTGTTATCATGATGGCACACTCAGCCACATGCCCATATGCTCCTGAGGCATTCCAACAGCCTCTTTTCCCAGGGCCCCAGATGGGAGATCCCAGGAGGGGGTGGGGGGAAGTGTCCCCAGGAGGCAATGGCCTGCTGTCCTCAGGAAGCCTGAGCTGCCACTTCCCCGCCTCCCTCCTGGTGGGAATGCACTTCCCAGAGGTGGAGGCCGGGCAGGCGGGGGCTTCCCTCTGGTACTGGGGCAGGATTTCCTTTCCCCCTGGATTTCTGTAGACCAGCACATGGGTCTTATTCCCAAGGTAGCAGCACACCCTCCCCCACCCTGACTGCCTCCCCCCCCCCCCCCCCCCCCCCCCCCCCCCCGCTCTTCCCTTCCTGCCCACCCGAGCACAAAGGAGATTTGGGGAAGTATCAGATAGTGAGGAGCAGGAAAGAACCTGAAAACTCAGAGGCCTCTTTCTTTGAGCCATCAAGAAGTCTAATTTCAGGCTGGGGCTGTAGCTCAGTGGCCTAGCACTCACTTAGTATGCGAGAAGCTCTGGGTTTCTTCCTCAGCCCTGGAGAAAAAAAAAAAAAGTCTTGTTTTAAAGCTCCTACCATAGGATTTATTTTTTAAAAAATTCATTCGGTTCCCACTGAGCATGAGCTAGGCTCTCTTCCAAGAAGTTTCCATTCTCTGACTGATAGAATCCTCCAATCGGGAGAGGTAATGTCATTAGACCCATTTCACATGGGTGGAAACTGAGGCCCAGAAAGTGTCAGAGCCAGGATTTAACCAAGGGCTGACTGATGCCAGAGTCCCTTCTTGGTCTACCCAAGCTTCCTTTGCCCTGGGAGGAAGAGGTGACTAAAGGATAGGGGTTCACAGATCAGGGTCTGGTGTTGAAGAGGCTTGAATGCAAATCCTGGATTCTGAACTGCAGTTTCCCCTTTCTGTTAAAAAAATTAAAAAAAAAAAAATTCTATTCTCTTCTCCAGCACCATGATCTCTCCCTGGGAAACCATTATTCTCTATGGTTTCCTTGGTGATGACTCCATCCACTTGCCGACTGCAGGAGTGAGCTTGTGCCCAGGTCCAGCCAATCAAAGCATCACATTTTCTTATCCTAAGTGATGAGGTCAGGAATGACCACGTGACCAGATCCAACCAATGAGAGTTCGGTTGAGAACTTCTGCTGGACCTATTCATCAAGAAAGTTTCTTTTTTTGGCTTTTTCATGGAAGCCTGAAGCTGCTAGTGTCCATATTGTCATTGCACAGAGAAAGCCTGCGTGGGAGTGAAGCAAAGGAAGAGGTGGGGAAAGAAAGAGAACTTAGAAATCTTGAAGACTTCAACTGAACCTCTGGTTCCCACCATGCCTGAATGCTCTGAAGATGACCCTGTGTTGCCTCACAGAAGCCTCTATGTGTCCTATTCTGTCCAGGCCAGTCTGAGACATGTCTCTGACACTCTCAGTCAGTAGACCGAAAACATGAGGCCAGTGATTTTTCTCAAATGAATAACTTTTCTCAAATGCTGGATCTCAGGGCCTGGCATAGAAGTTTCTCAACCAATATTTGTTGAACAAATAAAACCAAAGAGCTTTGATTATAACATCCCCATTTTGTGGGAAGTTGGGAGGACAAAGTTCAAAGACGACCATCCAGGCCTAACCAGAGGGCTAAGCACGGTGGGCATCAACAGCCCCAGTTCTGGGCCAGGATCTCTGCCCTCCATCAGCTTTTAGTCTGGTGGACCATCCTCCCCACTGCCCCAGGAAGATGGCAGTGACCAAAAGCCATAAATGTAAACCACAGTACTCAAACCTGCAGGAACCACAACCCCTACCCTCTAGACTCTTCCCTATACCTTCTGGTCTCCTCACCTCCTACCACAGAACACTCCACTGCCCTGACCTCCAGCCACTTATTTGCTTTTGTTAAAAGCCAGAGCACAGCCTTCACCTCCTTGCTGGTGAGAATGCTTGTCTTAATGCTCTGCTTTGAAGATCATGTCCTACTTTTGGCCACCCTGTAGACTTCTGAAGCTAGCACTGGACACTACCTCCATGCCCCAGGCCCACTGTACCTCTCCTATCTTCCCTTCACTTTTCTGGCCCTCCCTGATCTCTCTGCACCTCTTCAGGTCATCATGTGCCTCCTGGGTTACCCCCCAAACCTTCTTGCAGATCTGCCCATTTCCACCTTCCTTCCCAGTCATCCAGGTGACTTTTCAAGTGATGGAAACTCTTCCAACGCTGCTGATTACCTAGGGTCAGGCCCCTATTCACATGGTAGAGGCCAGAGTTGTTCGGGACCCTCCTAGATCTGGCCCTTGCTTAACCTTCTAGCCCTGTTACCTCCAGGGCCAGGTATGATACCAGGGCACAAAACTCAAGGAAGTGCCCACTTTCAGGTTGTGCAAGGGCTCCTGGTGCCTTCCCCCGTCCCAGCTCCGTGCACAACCTAGTGCTGCTCCAGCTGGGCTTCTCAGGGCACTAGGCTTCTGTGCTCTTGTTCTTTTGCTTTATAGTGCCCTCCCCACCCCCTTTACTGCCTGCCCAGCTTCTCCTTTTCTCCTAAAGAGTCATCTCAAGTCACCTTCTCTAAGAACCCTTGCCTGAACCCTCCTGGTCTGGAGTGGTCGCCCTCAGCTCATCACACCTGCTTCATCCTATTCTCCACCACTGAACTGCTGCCCTATGAGAGCAGGAACCAAGTCTTAATTTGTCTTTGTTGCTGTTGCATGTAAATAAAATGTTGATGCAAAGCACTTGGCTCAGTGTCTGGCTCCTAGTGAAGACGCCCTTGGCTGGGCTGAAACTATAGCTCAGTCTTAGACTGCTTGTCTAGCATGTGTAAGGCCCTGGATTCAATCCCCAGGACCAGAAAAAAAAATATGTCCTTGGCCACAAGGAGCAGAAAACCTT
The DNA here is from genome assembly GCF_021218885.2 of Marmota monax. Lineage (NCBI taxonomy): Eukaryota > Metazoa > Chordata > Mammalia > Rodentia > Sciuridae > Marmota > Marmota monax. Next base: position 25,177,125 of record NW_026692881.1, read on the forward strand.
ACCCTAGGGGCTTAGATGGCTGTAGCTATGCAGAACGTATTATCTCACCTAATAAGAGGACCACAGGGTTGGTTAATTGAAGACCTGAATAACTTCCAGATCCTTCCTGTTTTGCCATCTTCAGAATGTGAGCTGCATTCTCAAATGATCCCTTCACGGTGTAAGAAAGGCCACCACAGACCCAGGTCTCAAACTCTCACACCAAGACAAGAAGGAAGCATCGCTCATTGTATTTCATTTTGAAAATATAAACTTTCCCAGAATACCCCTGCCAACCCAGATGTTTATTTCTCATATCTCATTGGCCAGGATGGCATCACATGCCACACCTGCACAAGTCTCTGTCCAGGGAAGTAGGATAAGCCAATTGACTTGAGAGTCAGGCCCCTAGTCACTTGGCAGAGGGAAAAGTGTCCAAACCCATTGGAAAGGAGGCTGGCACATAGTAACTGCAATGAAGAGTAGCTCCACTGTATTGGTTTTGGGATTTGGACAGGCATGGTTGGAGTAGCATAACGAGCTCTGGGTTGTGAGTTGATGAACAGGCTTCATTCAACCATCGAAGATCTCCTATTATTCCCCACTTGTGTGTTTTGTGCTTGGGTGAGACTCTCTTTCCCAAGCTTGGGCTTTTCCAAGACCCACATGCTCTACCACCTCTGGCCCCCACCCAGTCTGCTGCAGAGCTAGGCATACTGTGGGCTCTCAAATACAGATCCTGGAGCTGGAGAGTCAAGATACCCCAGCCCCACAACATCCTGGAAACATTGTTCCCCATTCCCAAGAAGCACCCCCAAAATCTATCTCCCAAATCCTGTTTTCCTTGTCACTTTCAATCTGGGTAATTAAACTCAACACCTCCAGGGTGATTAAAAATTAATCTGGCATTCAACAGGCCTGGAAATGAAATTCAGTGGGAAACACACTTGGGGAGCTTGGCTAGATGTAATTAGAAATTAGTCCTGCTGGGGGGAAGAAAGGTAACTAAGGAATTGTCACAGCCACGGAAGGGACAGCAGGAAGGTGAGTGCTGAGGTTATGGTAACTTCTGGGTCTCTCATTACCTACTCCTACTCAGCTGCTGCTGATCGATTGCATTGCAAAAGCACTTGGTTGACAATAGTGATTTTACTTAATCCGTCAGGATTCCCAGGCACTGCTTCTGCCGAAGCTATCTCCACTCTGCTGTCTGTGCAGTTCCCCTTCCCCTCCCCCTGCTGACAGCCCTGCCATCCCTTCCCTCCCCATCAGCCTTCCCATCTGCAGCCGGCCCCCTCCTGGCCCCTTCAGCACCTGTGCCTTCAGCCTCTCCTTGCCTTCTGCCCTGTGCCAGGTCCAGCTTGTGTGTCCTCTCCTCACCCCTCCCTTTGCTTCTGGCCACTGTCCTCCAAGAGTGGTCCCTGTTGCACACTGTTCCTCCTTGGGATGGGGGTGGTTGGGGATCTTCCACATTCCTTGTCTCCCAAGTACCGGTCCCATTACTTGAGATGGCAGGCTGGAGGCTGATATCCCAGGATGCTCAAAAGGGCATGTCCTCTTCCCATCTCAGAAGCCACCAGGGGCCTTCACACCTCCTATACCATCCAACTTTCCCATCTGGTCTCAAAACACCATGGGCAGCAGGAAGTATCTAGTTAAACCGCGAGGGCTAGGATGTCTTTTTGAAGAGCTCAGGAGCCTGTGGGGGAAACTGTGTTTCACTCGAGATGATCTCTGTCCCTTACTACAAGCCAGTTTGAAAGAGAAGATGCTGCAACAAGATCTGAGAGGGAGTTCTGTACCTTTCCCTGGCATTCTGGAAAGAATGCCAAGACAGTCACTAGCCACCTGGGGCAATTAAATTTAAATTAATTAAAGTGGAATAAAATTAAAATTGAATTAAAATCTTGGTTCCTTGACTGCTCACATGGCCAGTGGCCACCATATTGGACGGTGTGGATAGAACATTTCCGTCACCACAGAAAGTTCTATTGGATGGAGCCGCACTAGAGCATAAGCCTTAGGAGTCTGGAAGTCTAGCAGTCTGTGACCCTGGGCAACTCACCGAACTTCTCAAAGCCACTCTGGTTTCTTCACTTAAACCAGCAGCTTTCTCAGTGAGTCATGAGGGCTAAAGGAGACAATCCAGGTGCGTGTGTGGCAGTGTATGAAAACAGAAAGAGCTGATAAGTAGAAGCTCTTAGGTCTCAGAGGACAGGCTGCAGCTTGCTGAAGTGGAAGGACTTAAGATGAAAGAGACCGACCTCCGGCCTCCACTCTGTCCCTGCCTGTGAGCCGTGCAGTTAAAAAAAAAAAAATCAAGAAACGGAAAATTCCTATACAGATTTTTCTCTGGAGCCAGGGAACCAATATCCAACTGCCTCCTGAGCAGCTGTAGTTAGATGCCTTCCTTACAGGGTGGTGGAAGTCAAAAAAATCGCAAATGGAATGGGGCCCCACCTGTTCCTCTGGCATTTTCTAGCTCAGGAATAGCACCTGGTTTCCAGAAAGCTATAGACCATCCTCAGTCTTCTGAATTGCAATCCTATGATGTAAAGATATTATTACCATTTCACAGACAAAGAAATTGAGGCAGAGGGATGATATACCTTGTTACTTATTGGTAGAGTCAGGCTCATCAACAGTGTGCTGTTCACCAACAAAGCCACTTGAATCTACCTCCTTAAATCTATTCACTTCTCTCCAACCCAATGGCCAGCACACCATTCTGTCCATTGTGGTCTCCTGCCTGGATTACAGTAAAAGTTCCCTTACTAGTCCCCAAGTGTCCAGACTGACCCTCTTCCACATTGTCCTTCAACCATAGTCCTCTGTATAAGGTAAATATTTGATGTCATCACTTCTCTGGTGAAAATTCCTCAAAAATCTGGTTCACTATTATGTGCCTAAAACATGGCGCATGGTTAATGATACTCAGTGTTTGGCTGAATGAATATATGAGTCTTTTGAAACAGTACAATCCAAGAGACAGTCAGGAATGTGTGACTGACAAAGCTTGGGAACTCCCAGACTCTGAACAAGGCAACCTGGGTGCAATCTCTGAGCAGAGCGATGGATGAGTTATTGTAACTAAAAATACATGGCAGGAGCTGACAAATTATCCTAGGTTCCTTCTGAAAAGTTACCGCTCAAAAATAATGGGGGGAAAGGGATGGTCTATAAGAGGTTCAAGGAAGGAATCCAAGTGACCAAAATGTGGCACAATGACTCCTGGACCATGGGAGGAAAGGTGTGCTGAGCAGCCACCAGAGAATGAAGAAATTGATACACTGGATGATTCCATTGCCATTGATACAGAAGATTCCAGTGTAGACCTTGATCTTTGGAGTTTGGTTAAGATCAACCAGGTTTGAGGTGGAAGTCACCTCTGGGTACTGTCAACAAATCTAATTTCTACTTCCGTGAAATTGAGGAAGATACTCTGACACATGGAATAATTTCGGAGTGCTGTGTTCATTCCCTACCAGCCCCTGCACCCATGAGACCTGGGAGGCAGCAACAGCACGTGAGCCCTTGGACAGGTCACTTCATTACTTTGGGCCTCTGTTTCCTCCTTGGAATGTAGGGCTTGGACTAGATGACACCTATCTTAGTCTGCTTTCTGATGTTATAATAAAAAACACCTTAAGACTGGGATATTTGTAAAGAATAGAAGTTTATTTGGTTTATGATTCTGGAGGCTAGAAGTCCAAGAGCACTGTGTGGACATCTACTCAGCATCTGGTGAGGGCCTCTGTGATGTATCACAACATGGCGGAGGGCATCACATGGCCAGAAACGGCAGTTGTGCCAGATCTAGTGTTTCTTCTTCTTCTTACAAAGCCACTAAGGCCAAAATGGAGCCCACCCTCATAACCACTTATCTGTGGATTCCATTTCCCTGGGCACATGGATTGGCTCAGAGCCCTGCAGTGTGGGTTCTGGGGAGAGGCTGGGGAGGAAGTGTGGAGGGAAGCCCCTTCTTCCCTATCTGTTGATGTGCATTTGCACAGGGAATCTGTAGGAGGAGGTTATTTGTGGAGGGGGCGAGTGTGCTTGCCCTGTGTTTTCCCTTCTCTCATTAGCCTTCCTCCTTCCCCTAGTCAATAACTGGTAGAGCCTGCAAGGTTCATGCCTAGCCTGGATCCCTTCCTCTGATTCATTCCCAGAGGGCTGACACTTGTTCCCAGGGCCTCTCTGGCACCAGCTTCCACAGGGCTCATTTGGGCTTAGTGCTTATCCTGTGCTGTGAATGCCACTGGGGTACAAATGGATGGCCCTCTGTCCAGGCCTGGGGCCTCCCACATCAGGGTAAGAAGGCCCTGCAGCCTTCCCTGCTGTTCTCCTCCTTGGCCCACCTGATTCCCACATCAACGTTTGGGGTGAATGGTGTCACAGTCCTTTTTCTGTAAAGTGAGGCCAGGAAAAGGAGAGGGTCTACCCAGAGTCACACCCAGCAAGTGACCTGGCAACCATTTGAATCCAAACTTTGGGCCCCAGGGCAAAAGTTCTTCTCCATCACAGTCAGCTAACGTACTCATGCAGGGCACAGAGATGCCGCTGTCCTCTCCAATGGTTTGTCCTCAGTTGTCCCCGAAAGTCTGGGAGGCTGTCTCTACAAGGCCCTCAGGTGTCTCAGATGTCTGATGGACTGTCTGCTGATGTTTCTTCCTCTCTGCCTCCTCGTCCCTGTCCAGCGTGTGCAGGGGGCTGAGGCAGTGACCTTGTATCTCTGCCTGTGCTCTCTCAGAGGCCCCTGCTTCTCCACCTGTCTTTAGTCCTTACCACAGCAAAGTGATTTTGTGCTCTGAGCCAAAAGAGGCAGAAGGCTCCTCTTCCTAATTTATGTCCCAGTTTGTAACCTGGGCCCCAAAGAAGCCCCTTCAGCTTTTCCAGGCAGTCCTCTCTCTAAAAGGAGAAAGAGGGCCAGGGTTGCTAGATAGTCTGTCCATGCCCATTCACACACTTGCAGTAAGAGGCTCGACTCAGTTTATATGATTCCAGTGAAGCTGCCCCCAACACCACCACCAAGCTCCCTCTACACAGCTCTATTCCATACACTCAGATCTAGGGGTGGATTTATGACACTGTCAATCAACATAATCTATCCCCCTGCCCTGTCATTGGTTAAGGGATGGATACGTGGCCAAAGTCAGGCCAATCAAAGCCAGTGGCCAAAGTCAGGCCAATCAAAGCCAATGAAACTCATTTACAGATCTTCAAACTTTCAGAGAAACTTTCAATGAAAGGGTCTGAGCTTCTACAAGCCATCTTGCCCCCATGGGGCAGAACAAGCCTGTGACAGAGCCATAACCTGGAGAAGAGCTGAACCAAAGGATAGCATGTAATGCCATGGTGAATCCGTGATCAAGCCTTGTGTGACACCAGCCACACCCCTTGAACTTCAGTTCCAAAGTTAGTGAATTTCATTTTGCATTAAACAAAACAAACTGGGTTTCTTTCGCTTGCAACCACAACTCTAGCAATAGAGAGTGTCAGATGTGGGCCCCTTGCTTCTTTCCCTACCCCACCCCTACCCTCTCATCTAACTTCCTCCTCAGAGGCCCATCTACCCCCATGCAAATCAGCTCATCAAATAGATGCCCAGGGCCACCTACTACAGCCTAATAGAGACTTGTCTTATTAGAATAGTTTGTACTGTACAGAAAAGTCACCCTGGATACAGTCCACACTTGGCTTGGTGAGGAAGGGTAAGTGGAGAGCAGAAAGAACAGGGCAGAATGGCATACACTGGCCCTGCCCAAGCAGATTCTAAACCCCAAGACAGTCCTCTCTCCATAATAAGAGGAGGCTAACACAGGACTTGACCCAAGGCGCGACAAAAGGTAGAACTCAAGGAAGGCCTCTGCCTGACCTTGTCTTTGCGATCTCCTCCCATGGTGTGAGTTAGAAGGATGAGCTAGAAGAAGAGGCCACCACCAATCAAGCTCCCAGGGGATGGGGGGTGGGGGGTTGGGGTAGGCTGTTTGTTTGTTTGTTTAAATTGGCCACTTTCCTGGGATGATTTATCCATGAGCTAAGAGGCCTCCTGGCACCCTCCCTTCTCACTGTACCCTCTGCCCAGGCTTCCTCCCCGCCACGCCCCCTCCCTAAGCACGTTCTCTTCCTTCTCAGAGCAGAAGCCTGCGAATGAGTCAGAACCTCCTTCTCTTCACTGGTCAGGCCTGGTGCCTTCCCCTGGCCGGTCCTCCTCTAGCCCCCATCAGCACTGTGAGATCCAGGCTGCTCAGAGGGTCCTCTGTGTGGGGAGGAGAGGCGGACAGGGCAAACCTGTCAGCTCCTGGGATCTCTCCAGGGGTGGCCTTCAGCTACTGGGGCCCTGTCTTCCTCCCTAGTGTCAGCGACACTTCTGTGTCTGTCCAAAGAAAAGGAATGGAAGCTCCTTAAGGGAGCACTGGCTGGGTCTGGTCCTCCATGAGCTCTCAGTCCTCTTGGCTCTCAACACCGCAACCCCTGGCCGCACCTTAGAGCCAAGGGAATAAGGCCGGGCAATGGCATCCCTCCTGCCAGAGCTGCTACCACCGCGTCCCTGACCTCAGGCTGGGCTGCCCTCATGGGCTGAGGCTGTGCAGGGCCAGACCCCTTCTCTCTCTCCCTCACCTCCAGGCAGGCAGGCCCCAAGCCCAAAGCAGATTCTTTCATACTCCGGTCTAAATTAAGCTGCACCAGGAGCAAACCCCGTTGGCCCCCTGCCTTATTTGGAAGAAGAGTGGGAAGCCAAGCCAGAAATGATCCACGTACTGACGTGAGTCTTCTTAAGGGCCACATCACAGATTCCGACATTTGTCAGAGAGTGAGAACCTGTGCCCTGGGGACCCCTGATGAGACATCAAAGAAAGAGAAGAACAAGGAGGGGCTGCCTTGCAGAGCCCTTAAAGACAGCAGAGGGAGTCCCTGCAATTAAAGGACCTCTCTATTTTACCGATGTTATTATTTTCATGCTGGGGATTAAGCCTAGAAGAATACTATATTAAAACAAATAAAAATTAAGGAAACTTGGGAGGCCACAGAAGCTCCTGGAAAACTTATCTGAGAGGGAACTTTGTGAGAAGGGGTCCATTGAAACCGTCCAGCCAGGCGAATGTGTCTGAGCAAAGGTTAATCTCGGGTTGAGTACCCAGGCCCCAACCAGACCCACCAAATTAGAATATTCAGGAAATCCAGGGAGGGCTCCTCAAAACCAGAATCTCAGGGGAGTGAGGCCAAGGAATTCGCATGGCTAACAGGCTGGCTTCCCAAGTGACTTCTGTGATGACAAAAGCTGGAAATCCTGGCCTTGAGCAAACCCTTTCCTTGCCCAGCCTCCCTCAGCTGACTGCCCTCCCTCCCACCCTCTGCCAGAGCGCCCTGCCCCGTGACCTCCCATGGCACTTATTTTCTTCATAGTGCTCATCTCTATTAGCAGTCCTGTATCTATTTCGGCATTTTCTTAATGCCAGTCACCTGCCTAGACTGTAAACCCAGTGAGGGCAAGAACGGGTCTCTTTGGTTCCATGCAGGATACTGATACTCATGTGGACTCAAAGCTTGGACTACCCAGCCTCGAATCCCAGCTCCCTCCTCTCACCTGCTCCTTGGTCTTAGGCAAGTTGCTTCTCCTTCCTGAGCCTCCGCGTTCTCAATTGTAAAGCAGAAATAAGAATCTATGCTTCCCAGGGTAGATGTAGGGATAAGAGAGGTATATGTGGGCTGGGGATGTGGCTCAAGCGGTAGCGCGCTCGCCTGGCATGCGTGAGGCCCGGGTTCGATCCTCAGCACCACATAAAAATAAAGATGTTGTGTCCGCCGAAAACTAAAAAATAAATATTAAAAAATTCTCTCTCTCTCTCTTTTAAAAAAAAAAAAGAGAGAGAGGTATATATGTGTGACACATAACCTGGCCTCTGGCTCTTAGGAAATGGCCAATAAACATTAATTGTATTGGTAACAAACCACCCCAAAACCTCGTGGTTTAAATAAGTTGCAGCCACATAACCCTTCACAGTTTTGGGGACAGTTTGGTCAGGCTTGGCCGGCCGGCTTGTCTCAGCTGTGAGTGGCATTGGCCGAGCTCGCTTGAACATTCAGTCAGTCGGCTGCTTGGCGACGAGGGCTCTACATGGCCTACTTCAGCTGACCAGCTGTCCCTCAGGGTGCCTTGTTCTCTGCCATGTGGCCTTTTCCAGCAGGCTAACTCGGGCCTCCTCACACAGAAGCTGGGTTACAAGAGGGCAGTCGTGAAAGTCAAGTGTCACTTTCGAAGCATTAGTCAAGGCAAGTTACAGGTTCAGCCCAGAGTTAAGGGATGAAGAAATAGGGGCAGGCTTTGTTAGGGGAAAGTGCCAAGACTTCCTAGGCATGGTGCATGCCTGTAATCCCAGCAGCTCAGGAGGCTGAGGCAGGAAAATCGCCAGTTCAAAGCCAGCCTCGGCATCTTAGCAAGGCACTAAGCAACTCAGTGAGACTCTTCTCTAAATAAAATATACAAAAGGGCAGGGATGTGGCTCAGTGTTTAAACACCCCCGTACCAAACCAAACCAAACCAAACAAAAACTAGGACTCCTGTGCCCAGTCCTGCTTCTTCCCATTTCATCAATCTGCTCAGATAGCTGCTGACCGCCCTCACTCCTCAGCTTCTGCAGAGCACTTGGAGAAGTATCCAGGAGGCCAGGACTGTGCTGGCTTCCTAAAGAGTATGGGACACTGGGGAGGGAACGTTTTCTACTTCTCAGGGCAAGACATCTCAGAGAAGGGTCAGAGCATCAGCAGCCCTCCTCAGGTCCCATGTATGGGGGCGGGGGGAGGGCGGGCAAAGTGGGAGATCTGAGACAAAGGTGAACCTCAGGAAAGTCACTAAGTGACCTGCTTATCTTCCTACCAACCAGATCAGGATGTGCACAAGAGCATAGGTGAGCGCGCACACACACACACACACACACACACACACTCCTTCTCTTGCCTCTGCCTTTAAGCCCTGAGAAAGCTATCATCAGTTCAGAGGCTGGACCATAAGGCTCTGATTTGGCAGGACCAGAAATCTCTGGGCTTTGGAACTGTTAGTGTGGGGGAGGGGAGCAGGACGAGGGTCAGCTGGCCCAGGAAGTGTTGTGAAATGCCTGCTACATTTCTGTCACCAGCCCCTTCCTGTTGTTTTGGCACCTGGGGGGAACCTGGGCCAGCAGGCACCACACTTCCTCCATCTAGAAGATTTCCTAGGGCTTGCTGAGTCACCCCCTGCTGTGGGTCATACACCTACTTTCAGCCCAAGGTAAAGGTGCTCTGTAGTCACCCAAACCACACTCTCTTATGTCTCTTTGTCACGGCCTGTGTGGCCGGATGGCGGCCACATTGCAGGGATTCCTCCTCCCCCAACTGAGGTACTCTCCTCATCCTTCCTTCCTCCAAGAAGCCTCACTGCAAGGCCCCAGGGCAGAGTATGGCAGAGTGGCAGCCGCCGCAGCCCACCCCTTGAGGAGGAGTTTATCACGATATTGATTCAAACTGTTGGGGCATCACTTTTAGTCATTTAATTATTATTTGGAAATTTTCTATCATATGTGCTCTTATTGTCCCCAGGTGGACCATTTCCATGCCTCTGCCCTTGGGGACACCACTGCTTGGAAGTTAAGACTGGGGGACCTGGAGTCCAGTAGCTTGTTTGAAGGCAAGCTCCGCCACCTGCTCACAGACTCAACAAGAACTTTTATGCCTCTGAGGCCTGACCTCTCACTCCTTGGAGGCTGGCAGCTGATTTGCAGGATGCGAGAGCAGGAAGGGCATCTAGATGTCATTAAGTCCCACCCCTCACTTTATTGATGCGGAGATGAAGTGAAGGAAGGAGCAGGGGCTTTCCTGGGTCAGGTGTCCAGAGACTCCTCCAAGACATATTCCAGCCAGAACTACCTCTTAGGAAAAATCCAGTAGAGCAAGGGCAGATGAGAAGATTTTTTTGATCAGAAATATTGGCACCTCAGTCTGTATCCCAGGACTGGACCCCCCAGTACAGTACAGCAAGGTATTCCTCAGAGAGAGGTCTGGGGAACCCCTGCATCACAATGGCTTGAATTGTAGGGATGCTTATAAGTGCAGCTTCCTAGGCTCCACCCCAGGTTAGGCCTTGACTCTAGCATCATGACTCACTAGCTGCAGGACTTGAGGGGTACTGAACCATCTGTGCCTCCGTTTCTTAACCCTCGCTGTGTGGATGTGAAGAACAAAAGCATTCACACGGTGAGGTATGTAGCATGGTGTCCTGCACAGAAGAACTGGGCAACACATGATTTGAGTTATCAATACAGTGACCTTCTGTAGCTCCAGGTTCTGCATGGTGGATTGGACCAACCTCAGAAGGAGAATATTGGGAAAAGAACTGTGTCTGTACTAAACATGTGCCTACCTTTTCTTTTTTTTTTTTTTCCTTGTCAGCAGTCCCTAAATAATATATTACAGTGTAACAACTATTTATGTAGTATTTCATAGGTACTATAAGTTAGGAATGGAGTCCTCTGAACTACATCCCCAGTTCTTTGTATTTTGAAATGGGATCTGACTAAGTCAGCCTGAACTTGCGATCCTCCTGCCCCAGCCTCCTGGGCAGCTGAGATTATGGCATATGCCACTGTGGAACCTCTGCAGATTTTAGTATCCTAAGGTCCTGGAACTAATCCCCTGCAGATGCTGAGGGATTACTGTATTTGTTCCTTACCCCCAGGCCTTGGTGTTGAGGTGATGACTCCATGCAGCCCCTGAAAGGATTCACTGCATTGCCTTGATGAGTCCTGGACCTCTCACCTGCCACCAGTGACTTCCAGAATGGACTCTGCAAATCTCTGCCAACTAGTGGCATTTCTTAGACCAGGTCTCAGATCTCAAGATGCTCCACATTCTGCTGAGGAAATCCCCCAACACAGCTGTGGGCCACAGAAGTCACTCAGCAGAAACGCACTGGGTGGTATACCTTCTTTCTGTCCCTCTGGGGACTGAGCCCAGTGCCTGAAAATCTTTTTAGAAACAGAACCCCTTTATAAACAAAATTTGACAGGCATAGGGCCCCAATATATACAACCAAGAGCAACTGCACTCCATTAGTTTAAATTTATTTTCTAAGTACAAATTTCCAACATATTAACAGTTATTTATACTCTGTTTTCTTTTTTTTAATATTTATTTTTTAGTTGTAGTTGGACACAATACCTTTATTGTACTTATTTATTTTTATGTGGTGCTGAGGATAGAACCCAGGGCCTCACATGTGCTAGGCAAGTGCTCTACCACTGAGCCGCAACCCCAACCCCATACTCTCTGCTTTCTGATCATCATGTGAGCCGCTTCCCTCTTCCACACTCTTTTGCCAAGATGTTCTGCCTTACCTCAAACTCTGAGGAATGAAGTCAGCCTTCTATGGACTAAGAACTCTAAAACTTTTCCTCTTCTTCAATTGTTCTAGTTAGATCTTTTGGTCACAGCAGTGGAAAAGCTGACTAAAGCAGTAATTGGTACCAAGAAGTGGGGTTGTTGCTATGACTAAACTGACCACATGGTTCAGAAGTTTTTTGAGCCTTTTGGAATTTGTGGGAGAAATTTTGAGATGTTTAGCAGTACAAGCTGGAAATGCTTTAGATTGTTGTATGCAGAGTTTAATGGCCAATTCTGGTGGGAGCTTAGAAGACCAGAATGCCAATAGGACTGTGGACAGTGAAGACAGGGTGCATGAGGTTTTAGAGGAAAAGGAGGACAGTATTGGTAATTGGACTAGAGACCTTTTATGCTGTGTTCTGGCTGAGAAGTTGTCTGCATTTTGCTCATCATGTCCTGAGACTTTCTGTGAGGCTGATTTTAAAAGATGCTGACTTCTTTATCTGGCAGAAGAAAATTCTAGAGGGTATAGCATGGATATTGCTGATGGCTTTAGCCAAATTTATTGTGATATTCAGGAGCAGAAAGCAGAGAAGAAATATTTGAAAAAACTCAGATTTGAAAGGCAGGAGTAAAACTAGGGCTGAGGAAGTTGCAGTTGTTAAAGACCTTACTACCACTAAAGAAATGCTAAAGACTTGACCAGAGATAATGAGAAAGCAGGCTTGAGGGCATCCCAGGAGCTTACCAAGACCACACCTATCTCAGGCTCAAGGGAATAAAAGTGAAAATAATCTTGAGAAGAGACCAGTTGAGTACTTTTCTTGCACAAGGGCACTTAGGAAGCTTTTTCAACATGCTCAACTACTCTGGGCACTCAGAGGCTTCTGCAGTCAGGGTCCCTAGAGGCTGGGTTACTGCTCAAAATGATGGAATGCATTGGTGTCAACCAAATTCCTGCAGGAATACAGGAAGTTGGAGTGAGGGGGTCATGGAGGCTTCCACCTTCAATGGAAGACCTGGGTGGCTAGGTAAAAGGGCAGCAGGGTTAGAGTCCCTGCAGGCATCCCCTGAGAGGGCAATGCATGAGATGTGAGGAGGAAGCCAAAGCTGCAGTAGAGACCCCAAGATTAAGAAATGCCATTACTATGGATGGTGGCTGAGGAAGGCTGCAGGAATTGATAAGGCCACCAGAAAGGCCACTTTGTCTGCAACCAACAAGGCCACAGGGGCAGATGTGTTCCTTTGGAGAAAACATCATGATACACCATGTGCTTCTGATGCCAGATGTAGAGCTACAGGACTTATTTGCCCAGCTGGATTCCAGTCTTGCTTTGGTCCTATCCCTTCTTTGTATGCCCCTATTTTTCTGAATGGAAATGTTTACTCTGTACCTTTATATATTGAATACTTGTAAATTCCTTTTAATTTTACAGGAGCTCCATGCAAGATTGCCTTGAGCCTCAAAGAAGACTTTAGATGTGAACTTTGAGCAATCTTGGAACTGTTGAGACTATGGGGACTCTTGGGAATGGACTAAATGTATTTTGCATTGTCAGATGAGTGTGAGTTTCTGGGGGCCGGGGTGGAATGTTATGGTTTGGATGTGAGGTATCCCCCAAAAGCTCACATGTGAGACAATGCAAGAAGGTTCAGAGGAGAAGTGATAGGGTTGTGAAAGTCTTAACCCAATCAGTGAATTAATCTTCTCATGGGATTAACTGAGAGGTAACTGAAGATGGGTGGGGTGTGGCTGAAGGAGGTGGGGCATTGGAGATGTGGCTTTGGGGTATATATTTGTATCTGGCAAGTAGAGACCTCTCTCTCTGCTTGCTGATCATCATGTGAGCTGCCTTTCTCTGCCACACTCTTTTGACATGATGCTCTGCCTCATTTCAAGCCTTGAGAGATGGAGCCAGCCTTCTGGGGACTAAGACCTCTGAGACTGTGAGCCATCACACTTTTCCTCCTCTACTAAAACAACAACAACAACAACAACAAGAAATCAATGTTATTTATAAGACCGTGTGAACACAAGCAGACTCCGGCATGTTAAAATCACATTGCTTCTAAATGTGTATGTTGATTGCTTATTACAAATATTCAAGTAGTTTAAAAAATATTTTATAGATAGTATTTGAATTGAGTATTGACAAATGCCAGAAAGCCCTCTTGAAAAATGCCAGGATTTTGTTTATCATTGGTGTACAACACTTAGAGAATTCCAGACACCTTTTCTGTGTGTGTTTCTGGTGCTGGCAATTGAACTCAGGCCCCTGCATATGCTAGATAGGTGCTCTACCATTGGGCTGTGCCCCCCTGTCCTTTTCATTTTATTTACTTTTTTTGGTATCAGGGATTAAACTTGACCACTGAGCCATATCCCCAGCCCTATTTTATATTTTATTTAAAGACAAGATTTCCCTGAATTGCTTAGTGCCTCACTTTTTGCTGAAGCTGGTTTTGAATTCGTGATCCTCCTGTCTCAGCCTCTCCAGCCACTGTGATTATAGATGTGCACTTCCATGCCCAGCTTTTCATTTTATTTTGAGACAGGATCTTGCTAAGTTTCCCAGGCTGGCTTCAAACTTGGAATCCTCCTGCCTCAGCCTCCTGAGTAGCTAAGATTACAAGTGTATACCATACCACCCTGCAATATCTGAGTTTTTCTGTGCTTTGAGATCCTCAAATAAAAAACTCCAAGGAAATGTAAATTATTATCATTAATGACAACACCTCCCCTGGCTGGAAGTTTGCTGGGCTCTGAGAGAGGACCCTGATGCAGGAAAAGACAAATGAGGCCCAGAGCCTCAAGCCAGGCCACCTCTGTCCTGCTGTATTTGCTACCCCATCCCACCCAGCCACACTCTGGCACATGAAGCCAAGCTTCCTCCTCTGGAAGATCAGCTGCCAAGATGTTAAGTCACCCCCTATGTCAGTTGGCACTCCCAGCCCTGAAAAATTTGCCTGGCCAGGGTGCGGCCAATCACTCAGTGCCAACAGGCCTGTGACAACCCATCTGTCCTAGGGAGGAGCTACTTCCACAGGGAGAGGGTATATCCCAGCAACAGATTTGTCCCCAAACTTTCAGCCTAGACCCTTCTGGGAACCATCTCAGGGGGCCTCAAGACACAAGGGTCCTGATTAGATTAGGGTCCAAACTCTACCTGCAGGAATGGACTAGGGGTGGGGAGTAACCTTATTAGCTCCCCCTCTCTCAAGAAGGAAAGCAGATGAGTTCGTTATTTCAACTGTTCTATACCTCTTTTTTTTTAATTAAAAAACCTACTTTTAAAATAAATTTAAAAATAAATAAACAAATAAAAATATATTTGTGAACAACTTTTAAAAACTAAACAGAAACAATACTCATATCTCTTCTGATCTCTTTACCCGGTTTTCCTGTGCCTGAACACTTTACCCAAAGCAACTGCTTTTACCAGTTTGGAGATGTCTTTCCAAAGACACTCTGCGAGGCTGTAAGTACACCCCATGTGTATGCGCATCTCTCCTTTGTTTTTAACCTAGATGTGAATGTCCTATATCCTTTTTTTTCTGGAACTATTATTTTTCATTTGATATTGTATTTTGGAAATTGGGTCATATTGGCAGCCAACGTCTGTCTTTCTAATGGCTATAGACCAGACCCAAGATCCACTATGAACTATTTAACAGGGCTCCCACTGATAGACATTTAATGGGTCTCCAGTTTTCAGCTCCTTTGATGAATATTATTGTGAATGTTCTATTTTATTTATGTTCCTCCTGCATTTGTGGGGTGCTCTGGGAGGTGCTGGGGAGGGGGTTCAGGGAATAAGGGTGAGACCACAATGCACAGATGTCTTCCTGGCTTTCAAGTGGCCACAGCAGCCTCACAGGATCCTTGGAGGAGAACGTCAGCTTTGTGATCAATGCTGCAGAAGAGCCTTAAAGAGGAAGTGGAGGCTGGATGAGTAAGATTCATTTTTTAAAAAAATTATTTAAATACATTAAAGTAGAACATAGGCATTTATAGGAAATTTGGAAAACATTGAACAGATGTTGAAAGAAAGAAAGAAAGAAAGAAAGAAAGTAAGTCACCTGGAACTCCCTCATCTTGAAGGAACCAACATTGATGTATAGATAGAGAAGAAAAAGATTTGCAGTAGTTAGGGCTACCCATCCTAGAGGGTCATCTCTGAGCAGATGTGGAGCTTTGGGCAGCACTATACTTGAAAAGACAAAGGCTCAGAAGTAGGCAGGGAAAGGGGAGGTCGTGACAGCTAGGGAGGGTGGTCAGGATGGTATGATTACAGGTGAGCCTGAGGGTGGCAGTTTGCAACCCTCGATTAGCAGGCACTGGGGAGCCACTGCAGACTTTGGAGCCTGGGACTGATAAAACCATCCCGGCAAGAGATCTGAGGGGTCTGGCTTTGAGATTTTGGGGGGTTAATAAAAAGAAATTTCATCAGGACTTTGGAAGAACAAGCCTGCAGATCCAGAGGGAGGTTCTTTTGAAAACATTAGCTGGGTAGTTAGTTGTTAAGACAAGATGGGAGCCTCCGTGTGAATGGGACAGCTGAGAAGAGTGTGACTTTGAGGCGAAGAGCACTGGCTTGGAGACAGCAAGATTTTGGTGGATTCCCCAAGATGCCATTATCCACCGTGTGGCACGGGGAGGTTTGCTGCTTATACTCACTAGGTCTCACTTCTCTGCCTGAAAAGCACCTATGACATCACTACGCCTACATCAGAGGTGGGCGTGAGGGTTGTACAAGGTGACGCAGCTAAGGGCCTGGTGAGGTGCCTGGCACACAGAAGGCTCTCAGGATGCTGAGAGAAACAGCACAGGGTCTGGTAGGGCAGCTCCTGGACAGGAAGAGCAGGGGCAGAGCTGCCCTGGGCTGCCGGAAGGCAGAGGTGGTAAAGGCATCTGACCTGCCTGGGGCCAAGGAGGAGCTCAGGGCCTACAAGTTCCCTGGGGAATGGCAACCATAGTGTGGCTTGAGGAGGTCTAGGGAGGGTGGGAGATGAGAGTCCAGAGGATGTGCTTGACAAGCCTTTCAAGAAGTTGAGCAGCCAAGGGAAGGGGGAGGTGTAGGTGAGGGAAGAGGGGAATCTAGAGTGCTTTTTTTTGTTTGGGTCAGAGGGTATTGCAACATGTTTATGGACCACGGAGAAGAAATCAATACAGGTTCTCAAAAAGAGGAAGTGATTCAACGCGCACTCCTCCACTATCAGACTTTAGTTTCCTCATTTTAAAAGTCAGAGTGTGGATAAGGAGTCACGGAGGGCCTGTCAGCTCTTTTAGGTCTTCCATCCACCCACCCATTCATCATTTTAATACATATTCTCTGTGGACCTCTGGCCTGGGCTAATTGCTAAGAGGGGGGTCATGGGGAGGGCTGACAGAGAGAGTAAAGAGAAGCAGAAACAAAGGCTTCTCTCTCCAGGGGCCTGTGTTTAACCGGAAGAGTGGGGAAGACAGGCAACAATTTAACAAGGTCACAAAGGGGCCTCAAAATCCGTGACCTTGTAGCCTTTTGAAATGGCATCCTAGCACTTAACCCAAAGCCTTGCCTGCCTCACCCGCTGTGTGTGCGAATCCCAGCCTTTGAGAATCTGCCTTTGTTTCCCTGAGCTCCTGCCTTCCCAGCATTGTGCTGGCCCACGCAAGAAAGCACAGAACTACGAGTTATGTCCATCCTTCCAGCCAGTACTGATCCAGCATCCGCTATGCACCAAACTCTGGGAAAGGACTGGGATCAAAATAAACCTTTGCCCTCCTCCATCTTGAACTGGCTGGTCTTGGAAAACAAGTCCATCAAATAGATGAGACTGTAAAACTGCAGTGTGGGAGGAAAGAGCTGGCTTTTCCCCTGGCAGGGCTCAGAGGAGACCTCTCTGAGGAAGGGTGGATCTGTAGGAGGAGCAGGGGTTCACCAAGTGAATGACATTCCTGGAGGCACCTGGGCATAGCCCAGGAAAGGCAGAAGGTGAGAGGGGAGGGAAGGGGTGTAACTGTGGTCCACTTTATGCTTTGAATATAATCCTGCTTCTCTGCCACAGTGACTTAATTAACTAATTATTTATTTTTTATTAAATTTTAAATTTGTTTTAATTAGTTATACAGGACAGTAGAATGCATTAATGCACTTTGATATATCATACATAGATGGGATATAATTTCTCATTTTTCTGAATGTAAGTTGTAGAATCATATTGGTCATGCCGTCACATATATACATAAAGTAATAATGTCTGTTTCATTCTACTATCTTTCCTCTCCCCACATCCCCATTTCCTATTTCCTACATTTCCTTCATTTCTTATCCCTCCCTCCCCTCTCATCACTTCCCTCTACCTAATCTAAGGTGACACTATTCTTCTCTAGTGCCTCCCCCACCCCCCACCCCAACACAACTTATTGTGAATTAGCATCTGCATATTAGAGAAAACATTCAGCCTTTGGTTTTTCAGGATTGGCTTATTTCACTTAGCATGATATTCTCCAACTCCATCCATTTACTGGTAAATGCCATCATTTCAGTCTTCTTTAAAGCTGAATAATATTCCATTGACTATATATACCACATTTTCTTTATCCATTCATCTGTTGGAGGATAACTAGGTTGGTTCCATAGTTCAGCTGTTGTGAACTGAGTTGCTATAAACGTTGACATGGCTGCATTACTGTAGTGTGTTGTTTTTAAGTCCTTTGGGTATAAACTAAGGAGTGGGATAGCTAGGTCAAATGGTGGTTCTATTCCAACTTTTCTGAGGAATCTCCATACTGCTTGACTTAATTTTTAAAGGATATGTTCCTTTCTCTTCCTCTCTCCCTGCTCCTCCCTAATTTCCCTCACTCCCTAATCTCAGGGGAAACCTTTCTCCCCCATCCTAGGCAGAGTTATCTGTCCTTGAGTACACACCTACCACAGGAACTAAGTAATTCAGACCTGAGGGATGGCACCAGAAGATCTCAGAAATTACTGTCTCCCAAATTAACAAATGAATTACAACTGCAGACAGAGAACATGAGGATCACACCTTTAAATCACCTCTTTAAAAACTTCTTATTCTTAGCCTGGTGAGGTGGCATATACCTGTAATCCCAGGGGCTCAGGAGGCTGAGGCAGGAGGATTTCAAGTTCAAAGCCAGCCTCAGAAATTTGGGGAGGCCCTGAGCAACTCAGGAAGACCCTGTCTCAAAATAAAACATAGAAAGGGCTGGGTATATGGCTCAGTGGTTAAGCGCCCCTGGATTCAATCCCTGGAACCAACCAACCAACAAACAAAAAACTACTCATGATTATAAAACTTCAGAACCATTTGAGGAATGGCAGGAGTGAATTCAGTGACGGCAGAGAAAAGCCCCTGCCAGCCCAGGAAGGTGTAAATCGTGCCCAAATGTGTTGTGGTGGAGCTAGGTTTGGGGGCTAATATGAGCTGGGTTTCAGATCCACTGATCTCTCCTCCTCTTGGAGGGCTCCACCAGAGGCTCTCTCTGAGCCTGGGAGCCCAATCTTACAAAAGATGTGAGGGAAGGGCGGAGGCTGCGGGGGCAGAGAAGACACCGGCTTCTGACAGAGGTTCCAAACCTGAAGTCAGCAGCAGCTGCCTCCCAGCAGCCCCAAGTGTAGGGACTGAGCCACCCTGGGTGATAGGACTTCTCTGGGGATCGTTGTTCCCAGTCCCTTGTTAAACATGAGACTATGGGGAGTGCTTTGTTGCTACCTCCCAGCAACTAGGGCTGGGTATTGGCAGGAGGTTCGTGTCCCCAAGAGAGAAAAGCTGCACAGAAATCCCCAGCTCTATGGCTCAGAGGGGAAGCTCGTGGGACTCTGAGGGGCAGGTTCTCCTTTAGCCCCAGCTCTTAGTGGGCTGACTGTCCCCACTTCCAGTGGGATGGGAACACGGGGGGGGGGGGGGCCCTTGGTGGGCAATCCTGGTGACTTCTCAAAGATCGTGTAGTACAGTGGAATCCAAGTGGTGAGAGGAACCCCATTTGTTCCTCAGCCTCTGCTGGCCAGCAGATGACCTGTCCTCTGGCGAAATGAACAAAGGCCCCTTTGGAGCAGCCTGGCCAGGTACTTCAGCCTTGAGCCCTTTTGGGAGAGGAGTCTGCTAGAACATCACCTTGGGGGAGGAGAGAGGCCAGGCCTCCAGTCCAGATGGGAGACTTTGGAGGTCAAAGGAAGAAGGACAGGGGAGGTTTAGTCTCATACCAGATCTGCCTCAGTAGAGGGTGAAAGTCAGTCCCCCTCCCAGTCCCAGACCTACAGAATGAGGCTATCTCCATTTCCCAGCATGGCTACTGGATCCAATGGGATAACTAATTGGCAGAGTTTGGTTCAGGGCTCCCCTCCCTCAACTCTGTGACTTATTTTCACCTCCCCATGCCCACCCCCACCTCCACTGTGTCCAGAGATTCTGACCCAGCAGCCAGGGGAAGGCCCTGGGTAGGCCACTTCCCCCTCTGAGTTTCAGGGTCCTCATTTTCTGAAACTGAAGAGCTCCGTGGAAAGGTTAAAGGCAGGAAAAGTAGTCATTTCTGACCCCAAGCATTTTCACCTCACAGAGGGAGAGAGGCAGGACGCAGAACTGATGGAGCCTTGGAAGAAGCGGGTCGGGAGCTGGGGGAGCTAGGGAGGGTCAATTTCCAGAAAGATCATTGAGAGATAATGTCTGGACTGTTTTCTTCATCTTACTCTGTAGAAACCTACTTACTAGCCTCTGTTCTACAAGATACTAACACAAATACACAAAGACATACCCAAGAGCATGGCGGTCACAAGATTGCTCATCTAGGTAAAAATGGGAAGCAATCCATCAAAGCATACACCACATGCTGCCAAAGGTAAAGGTCAAACTCGAACAGGGTCCGTGATACATTATGAAGTGGAAAAACAAGTCACAGAATGGAAGGTGTGCTGTGACCTCATTTGATTACTACGTGTGCCTTGTATTTGTGACCACAATAGAATACAGCATACATGCACACACACACACACACACACACACACATGTTCTGAAGCATAGTAAAGAAAATCCCAGAAGGATTCACAGAAACTGTTAACCGCAGTTACCTCTAGGGTGGAAGAAAGGTTTTTAATCTTTCTTTTATATACTACTGCAACTGTGTGTATGTATTAGAATGAGCACATATTCTATCTGATTTAAGCCCCTGTCCCTAAATAAACAAGAAAGGAACTTCAGGAGGTCAAATGGTCAAACTTCTCCCAGGAGCAATCAGAGGAAGCTGAGACCAACAACGACCAAGGTCCATGGCGCAGGACAATGCCCCATGTTGCAATCCAAGTCAGCTGAATGACAGACTGTGAAAACAGGAGTGGGGGCAGAGAAGACCAGTCCCTCTTTCTGGTGTCCAGCGATCCTGCCCTCCTACACATCCACTCCCCAGGGCCTGGCTGAGACCCCATAAAGTGCTCAGCACTAACTGCGCTCCTTGGAGAAGCTGGCCCAGGTGCACTGGGCTCTGCAAGAGAGGGACACACGACTGTGAGCCACTTTGAAAGACCTGGACATTTTTTGAAGCTTGTGGTTTCTTCTTTCTGGGGTACTCATTAAAGAACCTCTACAAATGATTGACCCATGAGTTAACAATAAAGTAATTAATATTCATAATAATTAGTAATGGTAATGTCCACCACTTGCTCTCCTTTCCACGGCCGAAATGTGTTACATGCATCACCTCATTTTACCCCCCACAGTGCTGTACAGTAGGTGATTCTACTTTAATTCCACTTTATAAATAAAGAAGCTGAAGCTCCAAAGGGATATGCAACTTGATGAAGGTCACATAGCCACAGAGGGCAGAGGCTGAATTCATTTTTTAAAAAATATTTATTTATTTATGTATCTTTAGTTTTAGGTGGATACATTAGCTTGTTTTTATGTGGTGCCAAGGATCGAACCCAGTGCCTCATGCATGCTAGGCGTGCACTCTACCACTGAGCCACCACTCCAGCCCCAGAGGCTGAATTCATATTGATCACTCGGACTCTGGAATCTACCTACCTTGGAGCCACCATCCAGTGGTTTCTTAGTGACACAAAAAGCAAGAAGGTACTAGTGATTTGGGGGGCTCATATCTTCTTTGTAAAGTTACCATTAATCTGACCACCTATATTTCTTAAGAAGAAGCTGAGGGACTAGGAATATAACTTCATGGTTGTTGGGGCTGGGGATGTGGCTCAAGCGGTAGCGTGCTCACCTGGCATGCGTGCGGCCCGGGTTTGGTCCTCAGCACCACATACAAACAAAGATGTTGTGTCTGCCGATAACTAAAAAAAAAACAAATTCTCTCTCTCTGTCTCTTTAAAAATAAAAATAAAATAACTTCATGGTTGATGAACATACTCTAGCCTCTGGGTTTGAGCCCCAACACAGCAATAAATAAATAAATAAATAATAAAAAGAAAAGATAAAAAAGGAAGAAGTTTGGTGAGGTCTACTAAGCTATATTATTACTAGGCTAAGATGTCCAGTATTGCCCTTGAGGTGGTGACTACACGGACTTAAAGAAGGAAAGGTGGGGGGGGGAAAATCACCTTAGTCTACTACACTTCTTGGCTGGTCATAATGTTTACATGGTTACAAAAGGTCAATGCTGAGTAATATAACCAGAATTACCATATATTACTGTATAGCAAGATCAAAGCCAGGGTGAGTGTGATACAGCAGAAGTTGAACAAAAATGTACATCTCCCAGAGCAGGAAATCCAGAAAAAGTTCCTAAAGTTTTTTCACAAAGATCAAGAAGAAACCATATGAGTTGCTATTTATAGATATGAATGCGAAGTTCCAAAGAATTTGTGTCAAGAGTTGAAACTGGGGCTGGGGTTGTGGCTCAGTGGAAGAGCACTTGCCTAGCATGTGTGAGGCACTGGGTTCGATCCTCAGCACCACATAAAAATACATAAATAAAGGTCCATTGACAACTAAAAATATATATTTTTAAAAAACAAAAGAGTTGAAACTGCTTACTCTTGGAGATGGATCAGGCTGCAGTTGCCAATGACTTCTTTTGTAGAAATGGATAAGAAATCTGTACTTACATGTAGCTCTGATTTACATTGAAAATTGAATAAAATCCAAAGGAAAAGCAACAAGGACAGTTCTGGCCCTGACTAGGGAGGGAGTTGAATGGCTGTCATGAAGACAATGGGAGTCAGACCGGTGGCACATGCCTGCGATCCCAGCCATTGGGAGGCTGAGGCTGGAGGATCGAAAGTTCAGGGCCAGCCTGAGCGACTTAACAAGACCCTGTTTCAAAATAAAATAACAAAAAATGTTTGGGGATGTAACTCAGAGGTAGAATGCTTCTGGAAAGAGAAAAAAGAAGGACGAAAGGGAATGGGGAATCAGGAGATGCGATTCCTTGTTATTCGTACAGAGAAAAGCCGGCAGGGGGGCTGGGGATGTGGCTCAAGTGGTAGCGCTCGCCTGGCATGCATTTGGCCCAGGTTCAATCCTCAGCACCACATACAAACAAAGATGTTGTGTCCCCCGAGAACTAAAAGAAAAATAAGAAAAAAGAAAAAAAAAAAAAGAAAAGCTGGTAGGGCCTTAATAAGCAAGGCAGTGGCTTTGGTAGTGAGATCATTAGGATGGTTGCTTCCCTTGGAACAGATGAGGGCAGGTGTGATATAAGTGGCCTTGTAGAGAGAGAAAAACAGATCTTTACTAGATAGGACCCAGATCTACGAGCGTGACCAGCCAAGCTTGTCTCTAGTTCAATGAACAAAATCTCCAGTGTATGTTTATACCAGATCAACTAGAACAAAATCATCATCAATTCAAATGTCCAGATTCAAAGACCTACATACACAATGTGCCCACAACTGATTTATTGCTAGACTGCTTAACCAGGAAGAAACATTCTGAACCCCGAATGTCAAATGATTGTCATGGGATTTGATTTTCACAAAAGTTTGCCTGGGAACCTGTATTTTTCTCCTCAGGAAAATCATATGGGTAATCAGAGAGCTCAAACAGGGGGGCATGGCTCTTCTTCTCTGAGAGGCAAGGGGCATCAGCACCCTGCCTTTGGGTGTAGATACCTTTGTTTTGCTTGCGCCTTGCTTTTGACATGTCCTGAAATTCTTTTCAGCTGTGTTCAGTCAAGAATGCGCCTGGGGCAGAGTTGAGGTCCCACTGCCCACTTGAACAGACCCCCTTGAACTTCTGTCAAGTGACAGGTCAAGGTAGGAGGTTTAAAAGAAGACAAACCAATGAGAAAAAAAGAAAAGAAAGCTGATTATTCCATAGTCAAGGTCATGCTCCTCTGAGATACATAGTCCCTTACTGGGGAAAAGGACCGAATGGACCCTTTGGTCACACAGATGTGAAACAAAGGTGTGGTCTTTTCACCAAATGGGGAAGTTCCTGCCATAAAGCCAGTGTGTCACTGAGCAAGGTAAATTGCTGGTGGGGCCCATACATTGGACGCCTGGGACATAGCCTCTCTAGACAAGAATGTAGCACCCATCTATTCTGACAACCAGTGGCTCACGTAGATATCACCTGTGCTGTTCTCTAACCCGTGAGGACCAAACTCCCACACCAAGAAGGAGCCCAGGGCCTTCACCACACCCCCCACCACCACCACCCTTTGATCTGCAACATTCAGGCTTTGTCCCTTCCCCCCAAGAGGTCCTGGCTGAACTCAGAGACCCCTAAGGTGTCTTCATTGGAGGAGAGAACTGGACCTGTTTCCTCTGATCAGGCCTGGATCTCTCTGGAAAGGTTGCCTCCTTGGGAACCCAGCAAGCCCAGAGCTTGCAGTCAAGGGTTCTGCCTGTTCCCTCCTCCAGAATGACAATTTCCCTGATGAGCTCACAGCTCACACCTTGCCCTCTGCATCACTAGCATCTTAGTGTCCTGCCCTCTGGATGTTTGATCTTAGAGGACACCTCAGCCTCTGTCTGAGGAACACAAAGTGCAGCAGGAATAGGGACAGCCCTTAGCATCCCAGGCCAGGGTTTGTGTGAGAACAAAACGACAACAAACTTCAAAGTTTGGGATTGGCTTTATTTTGTTGTTTTAGAACCAGGCAACTCTCATTCCGTAAAATACCTTGGTGTTCTGGTGGGACAAGCAGAGAAGTTCGATTTTAGAAACAGAGAAAGGCCTGAAGAAATCAGAAACAAAGAGCAAAACCAGGATTGGTCTTTTCAAAGTGACTTTCCTTGTAAGGTGGGGACGGAGAGTCACAGTAATAGAAAAATAACTCACTGGCTAACATCAAGTTGTTACAGGCTCTGTGCTGTGAGGATTAAAGGATTAGAGGATGTAGGATCACAGCAGAGGGAACCTCATTGTCATGCCAATCGGCCTCTCGGTCTCCTGATTTCTTGAAAGGTCAGATAACCACTTAGTTTCGGTTTGGTGACACGGAACTTTAGTTAGCATGGTTGACTCCATTTTGAGTTTCAGTCTGGTCTGTTGGGCTCAGTGCAGGAGCCTAGCCCAAAACAAGGGCCTCTCATAATTTTTTATTTAATACTATTTTAAATAGACTCTTTAAAGATCAGTTTCCTTATCCAGGAAAATGAGGATTTAAAAACTCCTTAGAGTACCCAGTTAACCTTTACTGAATAATTTCTCCCATGTCCTTCTGTATACCCTACACTGTGACCTCATCAGACCACCCACTGTTCCTACCAGGTTGTTTGTTGTTTGGTTGGTTTCTTATTTTTGCAATCCGGGGGATCAAACCCAGGACCTCATATATACTAGACAAGCTCCATCTCTGAGCTACACCTCAGCCCCTGCCATATCTGCCACCCCCCACACACATTTCAGTGGCTTCCTTCATGCTGTGTCCTCTACCTGGTATTCTTCCCCCTTTCTTCTCCAAATGTCAGAATTGAACCTATCTACCAAGGACCAGCTCAAACACTGTCCCCTCCTTGGGAGCTTCCCTGCCCCAGGAGGCAGCATTATTTCATTATTTGCATTTGCTGAGCATTCTGCCTTTATTTCTGGTGTCTCAAGTGCATTCTGCCCAAAGCTAGTCGGTTTGCACACATTAGTCTCCCCAGGGTCTGTAAGACACTTCAGAGCCTGAACCCCAACTTGGTCATTTTTGTTGTTCTATGAACTTGGGAAATAAAGACCTTTCTTGGGCTATAAAATGAATGGACACCAGCTTTACCAAGTTGAGGTGGGTAGTAAGCAAATTGCTCCACCCAGTACTTCCAGTACCCAGAGAACCAAAGGGGTGATGGTGAAGGCAGCCAGTTAGAGCCAAGCGTGCCTGAGTCTGCTGAGCCCAGGAAACACCGCTGCTACTTACCTCCTTCCCCCAACATGCCTCAAACGCACCTGGGTAAATCGGACTGCTGTGGATCTTAGGCAGCTACACCTTGGTGTGCCCTGTTGCCTGTTGCATCAGAATCTGTTGGGAAGTTTGCTGAGAATGCAGATTCCTGGGCCTTGCCCTAGACCCCTCTGAATCAGATTTCCAGGGGTGGGGCCTAGGAGCGTGTGTGTGTGTGTGTGTGTGTGTGTAACAAGCTTCCCCAGAGATTCTGATGCAACAGCTCTCCCCATACTGGGCCATAGGAATAGCGCAGGGCAGCTAGGGTAGAGACAAGATGACCACAGCTTCCCCTTTGCTTAGGTGGCAGTGGAGGTAGGTTTGGGGGATAACAATGCCAACAGCCAGTGCCATTTCTCCCCAGCCAACTTCTCTTTGAGTCCTGTCTGGGGCTGGATATGGGGCTGATCAGGAGCCAGACTTCGGTTACAGGACTCACCTCTGGCGTGTGGTCATTGGTGAAGTATCTGGCTCAAACTTGGTGTTCAGCAAATATTTGTTGAAGCAACTGAACGCCCCTGGGGCCAGCTCTGACAGGAGGCCCAGGACCCAGTCAGCCCCCGGGCCTCCCTCTGGGCCTGGTTGTGTCTCCACAGAGCCCATGGGAGGTGCTTGCCTGGTTCTGCAGGGAGGGTGTGTGTAGGGACCATGTGCAGAGGGGACACAGAACCCTTGATCCTCAGCCCGGAAGCCACACCCTAAGGAGGGAAAGCTGAGCGGGGGTAAAAGTCTGGGGGTCCATCCTTCCATCAGCAATAGAGGACACCAGCCAGCGAGAAGTCACTAAGCTAGGCCATCTGCTTTGCCTCAGAGCCTGCCCAGGGCCTCTCAACCCCAGCTGCACACTTGTCTGAGAAAGTTTGAAAAGTGCACATGCCTAGGCCGCCCTCTGACCAATACCGTCGGTCTGAGCGTGGTGGCCAAGTACTGGTACTTCTTGAACACAACCCAGGGGATTCCATTCTGTGGCTACAACTGAAACGCTGTGGGGCTGGCTCCACTTCCCTTCTCATTTTGCCCCAACCCTTGCAGTCTGAGGTTGCCCAGGGATCTAATATAATAACAGCAACCACAACGCATAATTAGCAAGCCTCTTCTGTGTGCCAGGTACCACGCTGCTTACTATAGATGTGGGGGTGAACGTGGCCCTGCCTTCACGGAGGCCACAGGTTGTTAGAGAAGACAGACTAGTAAACAAATAATTATACTCCGGGGTATTCTGTGGGTGCCCAGGAACAGCCTCCACCTCAGACCTGAGGGTGGGCAGGGATGAGGAGAGGCTTTTTGGAGGAAGTCCTCAGTGGAGGTCAGATGATGGACAGATGAGACAGGTAGGGGTTATCCCAGGAGGGTGGCATGGGAGGTGTGAGGCCATGAATGGCAGAGGTGGCAGGGCTAGATGACAGGAAGTCTACAAGCCATGCTAAGGAGACCAATTCTGATCCTAAAAAGCAGAAGCAATCAGCAATAGATTTATAAGATGGACACACAGAGAAGGACATGAATAGGTTTATATTTCATCTGCTGCTGATGCAGCATGGACTGGAGAGCGTTGAGAGAGGAGGCCGGGACCAGTCAGGAGCCTGATACAAGACTCTGGATGGGAGGCGAGGGGCACCTGGACTTGGGTGTCATGAATGAATTCAAGAGATACAGAAGAAGTAACATGATCAGGACTGAATGATTCACAGGACAAGAGGCAGAGCATTATGGGCTTGTGTTCCCCCAAGTTCATATATTGAATTGGGAATGGTGATGCACACTTTTAATTCCAACTACTCTGGAGGCTGAGGCAGGAGGATGGTAAGTTTGAGGCCAGCCTTGGCAACTTAGTGAAACTGTTTCAAATTTTTAAGATAATAAAAAAGGGCCAGAGAGTTAGCTCAGTGGTAGAGCTCCCAGGTTGAATCTTAGGAACCATTAAAAAAAAAAAAAGAAGAAGAAGAAGTCACATGTTGAAGTTCTAACCCCCAGTGCCTCAGAATGTGACTGCATTTGAAGACAGGGCCTTTAATGAAGTTATTACATTAAAATGAATCTGATAGGACTGAGGGTATAGCTCAATGGTAGAGTGCTTACATAGCATGCATCTTGGGTTCCCGGGTTCCATCCCTAGTACTGCAAAAAAGAAAAGAAAAATTAGTCTGTTTGGTTCAATGCCAATCTAACCAGCGTCTGATAATTTCAGGAAATTTGGATGTACACAGAGATACCAGGGATGTGCATGCACAGAGAAAATTACATGTGAGGACACAATAATAAGAAGGCCCTCTGCAAGCCAAGAGGAGAGGCCTCCGGGGAGACCCACTGTATCAACACATGGATTTCTGTTGTTTAAGCCTCGCAGCATGCAGGATTACCTGGCAGCTCTATCAGACTAGCACACCCAGAATGATGCTTGGCTTTCTTCTTAGCCCAGCCAGGCAGGGAGGGGCCATGTGGAGACCCTAGAAGGAGGTTAGAGTGGGGACACAATAGGGTGAGTCTGAGGGGCCTGTTCACCAGTTACACTGGCCACAGCTGCTCCCTTTCTGAAAGGTAGCCACCTAAGCAGGGGGTGGTGAGCATGAAAGCTCTGGAGACCATGGTCTAGATCTGCCTCCAGCACTGTGTGGCCGATAACAGGCCCTGCACCTTCTCAGGGAGCCTCTGGAAGGAGGAATTGGCTTCCAGGTCCTGGCCCACTGGCTTTCAGGGCCCTATTCCCACTCTGTGCTCCTGCGACTGTGCTTCGGGGCCTGGGGAAGGTGCTGTTGTTCTTGGGCCTCCCATCCAGGATGTTAACCAGGAAGGGGGCCTGTGCCCAAGGGAGGCCGCGAATTGCAAACAACTCGGAGTTGGCAGCGGTCCCCTGCTCCTCAGGCACCGTCTCCCTCTGGGAGGTAGGCTCCAGCAGGTCCCCAGGCAACCTCACCTCAGGCCCAAGAGGCCCTGAGTGGAGCTCCTGGTGCCAGGGCCCAGGGAGAGCCAGGTCCAACCAAGACCTGTTCCTGTTCTTCCAAACACTTGGGCCTTCTTCCTCCTCACCTCACGCTCGTACATACTCTGGTGAAGGTTTGCAAGATTTGGGGGAAAACAAATAAACAAACAGGATGCCCAATTATATTTGCATTTCAGATAAATACTGAATACTTTTTAAATGTACGTTCTACATATATTTAGGACACATTTACTATTTAGGACATATTTAAACGATTTAGTGTTTAACTGAAATTCAAACTTAATGGGGCATGCTGTATTGTATCTGTCAATCCTACCCAGAGAGAAGACCCAGGGAGCCAGCCAGTGATCCCAAGAGGGCATGGACTGGTTCTCTAGCCACCACTGCCCCACCTCCTCCACCAGAGGCTGCTGGGAACTTGTCATACCCCAACTCCTTGGCAAGGTATAACCCCTACCAGATGTTAGGGCTGGCTTTGGAGCCAAGGGATCTGTGGAAAGGTGTCGCGTCTAATTAACTTAATAAATAGGTTGTAAGCTGTGACCGGAAGCAGTGGAGGATTCACCCTGACAGATGGGGAGGAGTGGGTCACACCTGCTACAGGCACCTGCCAACAAGCTGCCAGGTGTAGCCTGTGGAGGAGCTAATAGGAGGCTTCAGCTTCACATCAAATACAGGGCAAACAGAAGTGACACCAACATCATATTAACCATGATAATAGCTGGCATTTATGGAGCCCTTACTATGGGCCAAGCCCTGAGCAAGCATTATCTCATTTAATCCCCACAACAATTCTAGCAGGCAGAAGCTATTATTATCCCCATTTAACAGATGACAAAACTGAGGCTTAAGAGGTTGAGTAACTTGTCCAAGGTCACATAGCCAGACAGGGATAGACGTGGAGATTCAAACCAAGCCATTCAGACTTTGCAGTCTGTGCTTTTAACCACTGAACCTTGATTCCTTCCCATCACCCCAAATAATTTTCAAGACATTTGATGAATAAAATATATCCAGAGAGACAGAAGGCAATACCATTCATTAACTTTGATCAAGCATTTTCTGTATTTGAAATAGGTCCCCCTTTCCCCTGACCTCAGGGATATCATAGTTTAGTGGGAGAAATGGATATCAATAAATTATTGTTAAAGAACTAGAACAAAAAATTTCAATGAAAGTTATAACATGATATTGCTGTTGAGAGAGACAATGGAGCCTGGTGATCCAAAAACCTGGTCCCTAGGCCAGGATGCTTGGGGATTAAGGCTCCTGCACAAAGTACATGATGGGGGTAAATTAGTTAGTTTCTCTGTGCCTCCGTTTTCTGTATGCAAAATGGGAATAATATTACTCATCTTACAATGTTATAAGGATTAAATGAATTAATACTTGAAAAGCACTTAGTGCCTGGCTTAGTAAGCACTTTATTCAACAAGCACTTACCAAGTCCTAGCAATATGCTAATCGCTGGTCTAGGGGTACACTGGTGAAGAAAAATAGACAAGAATACCTGCCCTTGTATAGTTTCTATGGTTGCTTACATTGTAATGATCGCCATTATTTTAACGTGAACCGCTGTTATGTGAATAATGTTAGCTGTAAATATTTTAAAATTCTAGTTGACCAGCCTGAGCAGCATAGTGAGACCCTGTCTCAAAAAATAAAATAAAGTATGATTTTAAAATGATCTATATTTTACTAAATCTGACTGTTGGCCTTCAGAGGACACAAAGCAGGGCATATTTAACTCTGGCTTTGCCCAAAGACATTTCCTGGGGTTTCAGAGATGGGGTGGGGTGGGGGATGGGAGTTGAAGCTATTGACCGTCTCCCAGCCTCCATCCAGGCAGCCTGCATTGAAAACCTAGAAGTGGACGCAGGAAGCATGGGCTGGAGACCCTGAGCCGTTGGGAAGCCCGCCTTTTTCTTTTTCTTTGTGGTGCTGGGGATTGAACCCAGGGCCTTCTGCATGTGTGGCAAGCACTCTACCAATGGAGCTATACGCCTTTTTCTGAGATTGCTTTGTGAAAGTCTGGCTCCAGGAGAAGGCTGGCCCCAAGAGGGAGGAGGTGGAAAGCAAACTTAGCACTGGGGCGGGGGTGGGGGGTGGGGAATGGGGGGGAGGATCAGCCACTGCCCCTGGCAGCCCCAACTGACTCATGGCTAAAAACTAGATTCCAGCCACAGACCCATGACATCCCAGAGTCCCAAAGCTTTCTAGGAACTCCCACAAGGCCTTCATCTTCCATCCCCCCTCTCCCCACCCACACCTGTTCAGCAGAGAATGACCTGATTGGTCGTCCATCATGCGCCTGCCTGCTCCTCAGGATGGGGAGACGGCCAGACACCCCCTGGGAAGGCCAAAGCTGCAGTGACATTAGAGGGGGAAGGTGCCTGGGAGCCCCAGCCCCAGAACGGGTGCTACGTTCTCACGCTCTCATTGTACTCAGAGAGAAACAGCTGTGGCTGAATGCAGGGGAGGCATGTGTCCAGCTGGGTGACCCCTCCCCCATCCTGTGTGCAAGGTGCAGGGACTCCTAGTCCTGCAGGGTGTTTAGTTTGTCATCAGGGCCAGGGAGGCTCCTGCGGAGTATTTTGTTAAACACATAATTTAATGGAATGTGTCTTTGATTTGGGATTTGGGGGTGAATTCTGGGCCACCTGCATATGTGCAAATACAGCTCCTTGAGGGCACACCTTCTCCTGTATCTGTCTTTATCTTGGGGTGAATCTGTGTGTGCCTGATGGGGTGTCTGCTGTATACGAGTCTGTGGACATCAGTAAAGAGTTGGTCTTTCTGTTGGGTGGGCAGGAAAAAGCTTGATGCAGCAAGTCAAAAAATGTGGAGTTCCCGTGTCTCTTCCCAGTGGGCCACTCATGGAGTGGGTCTTGGATCTGTCCCTTCTGCTCCGTGTGCTTCCCCTGCCTCCCAGCCCGTGGCCAAGTTGCCCTGGCTGTTGCTGGTGCTGCTGTGCAAGCTGGGTTCTTGGTGCTCTGGCCTGGAGCAGGGAGAGGATCTGGGGCTTAGGGAGCCTCCACAGGTTGGCAGCAGGGTCATGGGATGCAGCCCATGACTGGCTAATTGGTCCCTTAGCACGGAGCTGAGGCGCCATTGTCTTGACATGCTCTGTCTACTGCCAATACGCCCTCTCCACTCAGCTGCACTGGGGGCAGCAAGAGGAGCTCTGGCAGGCAGGGCCAGCAGACAGCCTGCAGTGTCCAGGCTGGCCTTGGCCTGCTCTGGCTACTTCTGTTGCAGGAGGTCCCCAGACTCCCTGGTGTCAGGGTGGGAAAAAGCTGTTTCCAGGGAACATGCCCAAGATGACTGGGGGCCACAAGGAGAAGCTAACCCTGAACCCAGTCAGCCAAACAGGGTCTGCAAAAACAAACAAACAAACAAAAATCCATGCCGTCTACCCTCCTCTGCTCAGGCTTCCTTGGCTCCCAACTCTCCCTTCCATTTCCTGGAAAAACTCTAGTGCAACACTGTCAACAGGAACTTTCAGAAATAATGAAACGTTTCCCTATCTGTGCCATCCAAGATGGTAGCCACCATGCAGCTGTCAAGTACTTGAAATGTGGCTAGGGCCACTTTAGAACTGAGTTTTCAATTTAATTCAGTTTAGTTACAGACATCATGGCTCTAGTAAGCCAAATTCCCCCTGAAGGGATCATCTAGTGACATCACCAAGAGGACCTTACTTGATGGACTCTCCACTGTCAAGCTCCTCTGTCTCCTGGTGCTCACTGGAGCCTCACAGCAACTTTGCCAGGGCAGGGCAGGTCGTACTTTGCAGGGGACAGGAAATTCGCCCAAGGACTCCTCCTAGCCAGCAAGCAGAGGTACCAGGACTGTGCACAGATCTGGTTCTAGAAGTGGGGCTGGCTTGCCCATCAGCAGCCTCTCTCCAGGAGACATGCAATCTAGATAAGAAGGGGGATCATGGTTGTTATATAGATGGGGGTACGTATATGCCAGGCACTGTGTTTGGTTTATAAATGGGATCTCACGAGATTGGGTATTATTCTCCTCATTTTACAGATAAGGTGGCAGAAGCTCTGATAGGCGCCCAAGGTCACACAGCCAACACGTGGCAGAGCTAGACTTAGAATCAGGCATTTTGGCTCTGAGGGTTTTCCTTCGCTACCACCTGGCTGGGGAGGAAGGCCTGAGTTGGAAGCAGCTGGTGGCACTCTGAAGGGTCCCACTGTGTACAGACCTCTAGCTGAGGCTCTGCAGAGAGAACCCAGCTCCCTCAGCCCTACTCAAGGGAATCCTCTGCCAGGGTTCTGGAAACAGACACCTGTGGGTCACTAATGGTGGCAGGAGTGGCCTGGGTGAGCCCAGTGGGGCCTGACTATCTGGAGGGCTTCCCTGAGGAAGAGAAAACCATCCACTTATGAGTTCTTTCATTCAGCATCTCCCAGATCAGTTGTCTGATCAATTCTGTTTTAAATATCTATGGCCGTATTAAAAACACCCCAAAATGTAGTGACTCCAAACAGCAAGCATTTGTTCATGATTCTGCAGTGTGGACAGGGCTTAGGGAGTCAGCTCATCTCTGTTCCATTTGGCATCAGCTGGCTGAGTCCTTTGTTCCTCTTACCAGGGTCACTTGTGTGGCTGCATTCAGCTGCCTGGTAGGCCGGCTTGGGTGTGGGCTCCGCCCAAACTCAGGGATGGCTGGGCTTCTCTCCCTGTCCATCTGGTCCACCCCTCTCCTTGTGACCTTTCCAGCAGAGGGGCTGGCCTTCGTACCTGGAAATTCAGGGCTCCCAGAATGCTGCAAAGTCTTAAGATTGAAGCCTAGAATGAAAGGATAGCAGTCCCTGTCTCCCAAGGGTTCAGTGGCATAATGGACATGCAGCGTGTCTCCTGGTGCCTGAGAGCCACTGTGACCACTTGCTAGCGACTGCACTGCTATGTCTGAAACACCAATATTTGCCTTTCTATCACCGGTTCTCTGTTTGAGAGGCTTCTAGCCTACTTGAGCCACAGGCATGTCCCTGGGCTCTCTGCCCAGAGTGCCCTTCCCCCAGCTGAGGAGCAGGCCAACTTCTTCACCAGGGCTCCACTGCCCAGCACCTTTTGGACCCTCCTCCAGAGCCAGCTTTCTCTGCTTTGTCCTTCAGTTATGCAAGGTGACACTGGCCTACCTGTATGGTAGAGGGCAGCAAGGTTCCAAACTCCCAAGGGCCTTTCTTAGAGGTCATAAAAAGCAGCCCTGTGGGATGCAAGGCTGTGACAAAGGCAGAAGATCCCTGAGGTCAAACACAAGAGCTCTAGAGCTAGGCTCTGTGGTTCCAGTCCTTCCAGTCCCACTTGTGACCTGACTTTCTGGTACCTCTATTTTCTTTCCTGTAAATGGAGATGATAAAGTAGATGTCTCCTAAGTGTGTTGTGTTAAATGAGAAAATGACATGGAGAGTGCCTGGGTTTGCTGTGTGGTGAATGTTCCAGGGGGGAGAACATATTACTGTTTTTAATCTGTGCTCCTGGGCCAGGGGTGTGGCTCAGTGGTAGGACAGTTGCCTAGCATGCACGAGGCCATGGGTTCCATCCCCAGAGCCTCCCCCGCCACCACAAAGGTGCTCCTCATAAGACTGGGCTAGTGGGCGCACACCTATGATCCCAATGGCTCGGGAGGCTGAGGCAGGAGGATCTCAAGTTCAAAGCCAGCTTCAGCAATGGGGAGGCGCAAAGCAACTCAATGAGACCTTGTCTCTAAATAAAATACTAAATAGGGCTGGGGATGTGGCTCAGTTGTTGAGTGCCACTGAGTTCAATCCCGGTTACAAAAAAAAACAAAACAAAACTGAGCAAGGACTGCACCTCTGCACGTAGGAGCCAAGGCAGACCAGCTGTGACCTTCAGCCCACACCTCCTCTCTCCCCCACCCCTGAGCCCAGCCAGTCCTGCATCACTCTTCAGCCCCTGGTGCATGTCACAGAGGAAGGGCAGCCACTGGAAGAGCAAAGGAAGTCCCCACAGTCAGCCTGCAAGAGGCCTGCCTAGGACAGGGCCCCTACCCCTGGCTGGAGCTGCTCTTGCCCCTCCTGAGAGGTCTGGCAAGGGGGCTGCTGCATAGAGTTGAGCCAGCAGCCCTTTCAAAATCTAACATTAGTTGTCACCAGGCCCTGAGAATGCATTGCATCATTTGGGGAGGGTCAGCCTCCTACCGTGGGCTAGGCCAACCCTCATTTGTTGTCCTCCAAAGTTCCTGGTAGCTGCTGTGTGGCAGGAACTGTTCTAGTCACTGAGAACAGTGACATGGACTGAGAGGCATGGACCCAAGAGAAGTGTGTCTCTGCCTGTGAGTGGGCAGCCACTCTGTGGCCTTGAGTTCCGAGTGTGTGGTCTCCTCCCCACATCTACCTGTGCCTGGCATATGAGTAAAAGATAAGCTCTGGACTCCACAGGTGAATTCTGTCCCGGCTCTGCCATTTACTCCCTGAATGGCTCACCTCTGAATCTCAGTGTCCTTGCCTGCAAAGTGGGAGTAAAGTCAAGTAAGCAAAACCTGCAAAGAACACAGCACTGGGGCCAAGGTGTGACAGCAGGCAACAAACAACCTTCAATCTTCCTGTGCCATCTCTGCCATCACCACGGCTCCACCTGCTCAGGCTGGAATCTTGCCCTTCCTTCTAGGGGCTGGACACAGCTTTGCTGACAACAGTCACACGGCCTTCTGGTCCAGGAGGATGCCAGAGACCTTCGCTGTGAGCTGAGTGCCCCTTCGTGCCAAGGTCACAGAGGTCCTAAAATGTGAGCTCAGGAACGAAGGGGGAAGGGGGACAGAGCCCATATATCAGAGGCCTGTCCCAGCTGTCGGCTGGAATTCCTTCCCAGCCAGACACAGATGGGATCAGTCTCAGGGGTCTGGATTGCTTGAGTGCCTGGGGTGGGAGCCGACACCAAGGGTGAGGAATTCATGTGACCCTGTCATCTCCAGTCAGGGGACTCCCACACTCTTCTTCCTGTGGCTGGGAAATGAAGTGACAGGTCACTCTGAGGGGCAACTGTTGACAAGCCCTTCTGTAACATGTATTTAGAACTGGAAGCCCCTCCTCCTTCCCAAGGGGTCCGAGGGGATCCTCTGAACATTCACAGAATGCCCCTGTGTAACCACCTCTGAGCCCCCATAAGATTCCCCATTTGACCAGGGTCGGTGGCACATGCCTGTATTCCCCCCAGCTCAGGAAGCTGAGGCGGAAGGATAACAATTTTGAGGCCAGCTTGGGCAACTTTGCAAGACCCTGTCTCAAAATTTAAAAATTTTAAAAGGAGGCAGGGCACAGTGGTGCACGCCTATATCCCAGTGGCTTGGGAGGATGGCAAATTCAAAGCCAGCCTCAGCAATTTAGCAAGGCCCTAAACAACTTGGCAAGTCCCTCTCTCAAAATAAAATATAAAAAGTGCTCAATGGTTCAGAACCCCTAGGTTCAATCCTGGGACAAAATAAAATGGTAGATTGGGATGGGTGGTTGTCTGAGGATGTAGGTCAGTGGGAAAGTGCCCCAGGTACAATTCCCAGGCCCCACCCCCCACTAAAAAAAGGGGTAAAAGAAAAAGAACCCCAACTTTGGTGATGAGGTAACTGAGGCTCTGAGAGGTAAAGAAACCTGCTGGGTTTTCCCAGCTAGCAAGGCGAGAGAAGCACTATGATGCAGGTTCCTGTTTCCTCTTCTCCCGCTCCCCCTCCCCCTCTTTTCCTCTCCCCCCTTCTTCTTCTCCTTCTTCTTCTTTCCTTTTTCTCTTTTTCCCTGTGACTCAGATACAACTGAACCATTATTTTTTAAATGTAGATATGACAGGAGGAAAACATAAAACCGTAGCATCAAAGCCCAGAGAGCCACTGTTCTTAATTCTGGGAGAACCTTTAAAGAACAGGATGTACCTACTGTTGTTTAGGCTGCTGATAAAGGCATTCAACATTTTCTAGAGAAGAAATAAGAACTCACTAGTAGCACAAACCTCTAGGAACTGGCATGGGAGGGAGCAGAGGGAGAATCTTGCTCCCCTTTCCATGTCTTTCCACAGCCCTTAAATTATTTTCCAGATGCATTTAAAAAGTGAAAAAAAAAGGGGTTATCCTAGCGGTAGGAGGGTGGCTCATTTTAATTATCTTTTGTATTCTTTTCTGAATTAAAAAAAGAAAGAAATATGTTTTTTTTAATTTTTTTTAGTTGCAGATGCACACAATTCCTTTATTTGATTTGTTTATTTTTTTACGTGGTGCCCGGGATGGAACCCAGTGCCTCACGCATGTTAGGCAAGCGCTCTACCACTGAGCCCCAACTCCCGCCCAGAAATATGTTTTTTAAAAAAAGTTTGAAAAGTTGATGAAAGCTATAGACTGAATCACAAGAAGTTTTTATAAATACATTTATTCATATAATTAAGAACTCTTTGTGGGGAAGGTTGGAGAGAATAATTGTACCTAAAAGCCAGGCCAAGACAAGGGTTTTCTGCCTGGAAGCTGGAAGCAGTTACCTCTCTGAAATCTATATGGAGGCTACCGCCATCAATAATTAAAAACGGAAAAGCAAAAACCTCCGCTAATGTTGTTTCTGGAGCCAAGCTTTTAATTTCCCTATGAGCCCATGCTTTATATGGAGACTTGAACGCAGTGGGTGCTCAGAAAAAAATCCACTGGCTAATGGACGATTGGTCTTTTATTCTTGCTGGATTCTGAAGCAGGTGCCCGGTCAATAACAGAAACCGATAATAAAGTTCTATTGATCCCAGTCACTGACCCCAGCCAGGACCCTGCCCAGGTCCTAGCAAGGGATGAGCTTGGTCTCTGCAGACTCGGGCTCCCCTCCCCCACATCAGGGTGTGGGCGGCAGGAGGAGCAACCCTCACTGCGCATGTCTGGGAAAGGTGAACACAAGCAGGGGCTTCCTCTCCTGTGTGCCCTTTTAACACTACGTGCAGAGGATGTGTGGACTCAGCCTTATTAAATATTTACTGCCCTTTCCCGGCCGACCTGCCTTCCTCCCCACACAAGTAGCTGAGCCGGTGAGCAGAGGCCAGGGCCCGATCCCTCCTCTCAAGGAGCCAGACTCCATCATCCCCACAGGATTGCTTCATTAGACCCAGGATATGCGACAGCACTCAGAACACTGCGGACATGCCATTGCCTCCAGGCAAGTTGTCCCCATGTCTGAGGCACCGCCTTCCTCCACATCAGATGACTTTTCTAACTTCCCTCGGACTTGGCCTCCTCACCCAAGCTGAAGGCCTCAATCTCCTGTCTTTACCCCGCTCTCCCAACAGACTCCAGCATCAGGGGCACTTCCTCCATCAGGCCCATCCTTCCATCCCCTCCAATCTCACCAGCTGTCCCCTTCCCAGACACTCTTCACTTCATGCCTGGTCTATTGCAGTAAGACTCCTAACTTGCTTCTGTGTTCAGACCTTCTATCTCTGATCCAGCCTGCGCTGGATGAATCAGGGTAGAGCACCCTTCCCCTCCCTGCATGGTCCTGCTCAGGAACACCAGAGAGCTTCCAGCTGCCTTCAGGAGGGGGCCTCATTGACTCACCAGCATTCACTTAATTTAACCAACACTTATACCACACTCACTCTGGACTGGATGCTATTTATTCAAAGTGCTTTGCAAATATCAACTCATTATACCTTATAAAGCAAGGTCAATACTGATATGTATAAACAAGGTTATACAGATTGGGAAACTGAGGCACTGAGGTTAAAGTAACTTGTCAAAGTTACAACATTAGTGAGTAACAAAACCCAAATCTGAACCCAAGTAGTCTGGCTTCAGAATCCTTGTTCCTGTTTTAGGGCATCTGTGCATTGAATGTTCTGCCCTTCCAAACCTTTCACCTCCCTCCCATTTCCAACTTTCTCTTCCTTTCCTAGTGGCTCGCACTCCTGCATCTTGTCAAACTGATTTGTGTGTGATTGTTCTCAGGTCCTTGCCTTCCCATGAGGCTCCTTTGCTCTACACCCCTCCCATGTGGAATGCCACTCTGCACGCCCATCCCTCCAGCTAATGGATGTCTGCTTAGATTCTATCTTCCCTCTTCCTCAAGGACAAAAAGAGGGCAGTTGCATTCTCACTATCCCCACAGCTGTCCATTATCAGAAGGAGCTGGAGGCCTGGGGATGCTGGACCACCAAAGCAACCAGGGGGATGGGCGGGGAGATTGAGTCAACTGGGAGGAGGCCGAGGGCTTCCAGGAAGAGGTGGACCTGCATGACTCGTTGGGCCCTGTGAGGGTGAGAGGTTCACAAGATCCAGCCTCTGCTTGCTTCTCCTTCCTCCTGGCCTTCCTATCATGGTTCTCACAAAGCTCCTGTTGCCTTGGCCTCCTCACTTCTGCCCAGGGCAGGAAGGCTCTGCTCCCAGTGGGCTGCAGAGCCAGATCCTTGTCCCGAGGTATTTATTCTTTCCTAATTTGTCTGTCACCCCGCCTAGAATGCTCCATGAAATAGGTCTCCCTTGTTCACCTAGAGGTCCAGCTGCATTTCCTGAACCCACTGGTAGGTCCTAACCCTGTGAGAGCGGCACGAAGGACCCAGTGAACAGACCTCATTTGTTGGGCACCAGTGCAGCCAGGCCTGAGCCTGGGCACTGTCCCTCTTTGGCTGGAAAGACCAACTATGCTCCAGGTGACTGCAACCTAAAACCTCACCCAAATGAATGGCAATTGAGGCTGTGTGGGCAGAGCTGGAGAGGTAGGGGAGCAGGAACTTGGGATGAGGGTGATCTTTTTGGTTTCAGTCCCAATGCAAATCTTAGAAATGCACAGGTCATTTGAACACCAAGGCAGGCCAGATAAGCTCAGTGTAGACACAACTTCCTTAGCCAACCATTTTTTCCCCCTGGGTTCTTGTAGGAGCCCTAAAATGTAAGCAGGGTCAAGAGGAAAGATGAAGTTGAAGTTCAAGATATGAAACTACTTACCTCAAATTACTCGGCTCTAAGTCCTTGTCCTACAACAGAACATTATTCAGTGTTTGACCTCCTCCATGCATCATCTGTACAAAGAGACCCCAAGGAGAGGATGCTTGGATACTACTTAACTCTTCTTGAGCTATTTCAGTGTCAGGAACTTTTCTGAGACACTTACATGTAGAGACTGGTTCATCCCAACAATATCCCTTTGAGAAAGGGACTATTCTAATCCTTGGTGACCATATGGGGACACTGAGATACAGAGAGGTTGAGTAACTTGCAACAGGCACACAACACAGCTAGTGAGTGGGGGTGGCAGAGTGATAATTCTTTCTGAGTATTCCATTTGCTTCCCTTTATTGCACGCTCTTCTTGTGAGGCTGGACTCTGAGGAGTTCCAGCCAATGAGCTATGAGTGGAGTGATATCAGTCACTTCCAAACTGAGGCAGTGAAAAGCTAGGTGCCAGTCTCCAGTCTCTCCTTTTCCTGCAGCTGTGGAGTGGTGCACACGATGCAGCTGAAAGACAAAGGCATCTTGCAGCCACCTGCATGCCTGCATAAGACATGTGGCCTGGGAAGAATTAAACTCTTAGTGTGTTAATCACAGATATTTTTAGGGTTGTCTGTCACCTGGCATCTCCTAGCCTATCTAACACACACAGTAGGGGAATCAAGGTTCAAACACTCTGCCTTAATCATGAATTTTAGGGCTCAACCATTAGTACTTCAGGGGATAGTCATGGGCACAGAATCACCAGGAAAAATAGTGTTTGCTCTGTCCTTAGGGACCCCTTCTCATGGAGCCTCTGGATAGAGTGAAGCCTTTATTCATACTTCTGCTCTTTTGTCATTTTGGTTCTAGTGGAGCCTAGGACCCAACCTGGCCACTCAGGGAATCCTAATCTTAGCAAGTGGGCACAAAACTTTAGCTGATCTAAATAGGACTCGAGTGGCATCTACCAAAGAAACAGGGCTTTCTCTTCTGTTGGTCCTCAGGGGGTGGAGGCCTTGGCTGATGGCCATCTTGCCACGTGTGGAACCTAGGATTGAAATGAATATGAGGTGAGTGCTGAGCAGAAAGACCAAGAACTGATGGTACCATTTGAACCACTGGATGTGGCTGCACCTGAAACCAGGTTGACTCTGACAATTTACTGATCTGGGCATGATGGTTCACTCCTGTAATCCCAGTGATTTGGGAAGCTGAAGCAGGATGATCACAAATTTGAGGCCAGCCTCGGCAATTTAGCAAAGCTCAGAGCAACTTACTGAGACCCTGTCTCAACAACAACAACAACAACAACAAAAATTTAAAAGGGCTGAGGATGTAGCTCAGTGGTAGAGCACCTCTGAGTTCAACCCCCCAGGACCAAAACAACAACAAAAACCCTGTTATTGATCAAGGCAGATTGAATAAGAATCTTTGGTCTCTTGCAGCCAGAAGTGTTGAGAGGGTGTCCCTCTGTACCTGGTGCCTCTGAGTGCTATAGAGCATTGTGCCCCAGAGAAATGCCTTGGCACCCGAGTGACGAGAAGGAAAGAAAGAGAAAAGAGAAAGACTAAAAGTCCTAGTGCCTCTTGGCTCTTGGACCTCACAGGGTTGACCACTGATCAGTGCTCCAGACGTCCCTGTCCCTCCGTAGGTCAGGCCTACCACCACCTCCCAGTAGCTAGAGAGAGGAATTGGGGGTCAAGGAGGATTGGGCTGCCCACCTCACTAGGCTTCACTAACCTGCTCCTCTCACAGGCCCAGACCCACCGAGAGGCCACTCCCTCAATTTGATGGGGACTCTTAGAAGCTTCTAGAAAGACGTGGCACCTTTTGCCCTCTTTTATCACTTCCAGGGCAGTCTGACAAATGCACAGCGCTGGGCACTCTATAGTGGCCCTATATGAATCAGGTCCCAGGGCATCTCACAGTGACAACCCCCCCACCACATATTTACACACTACATCCTCATCACACCTGTGAAGGGCCTAGGTCGGAGGAGGGAGGGGTGATCTGACAAGGGGTGAGAGGCAGAATGCAGCCCCACCCTCCTAGCTCCCCACCCTGAACAACTCTGCCTGCCCCTGCCCCCAGGCCAGCATTCCATCCTTGGGGTTTAATTCTCTGAGGTCTGCATCCTCTGTTAAGACGGAAATGCCCCAGGGTGGGACACATTTGCTGCAGGTAACAGATAAATCCCAGTGCTGAGTCCCTTTGGACCAGTGAGGACGGACCTGCTGGAAGGGGAGACGCAGAAAGGGAGGAGTGGAAAAGTACCAAGAACACCTCTCCCTCCTGCATACTTATACCTTCAGCCCTGTGGGGTGGAGCTGAGTGTCCACCGTTCTTTGCTTCATTGAATATTTACTGGGTGCCAGCAGCTGCACGCTAGTTGCTGGGCCAGGTGCCAGGGTCACCCAGTTTGTTCAATCCAATCCCTTAAGGTGTGGATGAAGGGAGTGTCGGTCTACCTATCTATCTGTCTGTCTGTCTCTCTTCCCCTCTCTATCTTAATGTCCAGGAACCAACCACAGAGCCTGGAAGGTAGTAATGGGGAAATTGAGGGGCTGGCAGGTCCTTCCCCCCACCTTTCCACCCTCCCATCTCTGCCTAGTCAGTGCAGCCCTCTATCCCAATAGGGAGGACAGGCCAGGCTGGTCAGGGCATAGAAGGAACAGAGCTCAGGATCCCAGGCAGGCCAATGGCTGGTGAGGGAATTGGAAGAAGATGCCCACTTCCCTCCACCCTCCAGGCCCTGGGGTGAGGAAGGATGGCCCTGGGGTCCCTTTGAGGAACAATCACAGTTTTTCCATGCAACACCCCTTCTGCCTAACCTCTAAGAGGATCCCCTTGGTCCTGGCTTCGTCCTGGTTCCCAGGCATACCCTTCTCCTCCGCTCCACACAGGAGAGAGGACAAGCCTTTGCTCCTAACAGGACCCCTTTCCAATTCTAGTCGGACTCCAGAAGGCACAAATAGTGTCCTTTGCCTACAGCAGTGGCTCTCACAGTGTCACAGGGGCCCCTCACATCAGATCACCCGGATACCTATTAGAAAAGTAAACCTCAGGCCCACCCAGGTCTAGGGAGTCCGTTTAACAAGTCCCCAGGAGATTCTGCTGCTGTCAGTTTGAGAACACAACTCAACGAATGGTCCAGAGGACAATTCAGCTAGAATTTACTGGAGGACTATTTGTGGAGTAGGGAGAGGGGAAAAGGATCATTCCAGTGGCCCATCTGGTGACAGCAGGCAAGCTTCTATGTGGTCCTGCCAGGCTCGGGTCCAGGGGCCTAAGGATTCTTGTGGCGAGTAGGCACATTGGGCAGAGAGGATGTCTGTGGTTTCCAGGAGCTTTTGTGAAGGAACCTGAAACCCCCAGAAGACCAAGAGACAGTCTCTGAAAACCTTTTAATGTACTCAGATGTTAGGAAGAGGGGGGGCAGGTAGCAACCCAAGTACCACACCCAAACTCAGGGCCTCCCCAGAACCTCAGATGTGACCTTATTTGGAAATAGAGTCACTGCAGATGTAATCAAGTAGAGATATAATGGAGAAGGATGGACACTCAATCCCGTAAGAGGAGAGGAGAATGGAGGGAGAGGGGAGAAGGCCATGTGGAGACGGAGGCAGAGGTGGGATTGAGTGGCCACACACCGGGAGCGGATCGCCAGAGCAGACCTTGAGCAGGGAACTACTTTGCTGATACCTCAACTCAAATGTTGGCCTCCTGAACATTTAAGGGAGGCCATATAGAAGGAGGGAATGTACTCCTGTTGTTTTAAGCCACTCAGATTGTGACACTTTGTAGCAATCTACTATACCTAGGGAAGGGTGGCAAAAAGCAGAGTTCAACAACAGTGGCTTCTAGGAGACCCCAAAGTCCCTAGAGTCCCCAGCTCCTAGCAAATGCAAAAGCCAGGCCTCTTTGGGTCAGGGCTGCACTGTGTCCCACACTCTCTGGAGGCAGTGCTCATTCAGGTGTGGAGGCAGCTCCCAGCCTGGAGAGATTTCCCCTAATAAACAATCAAACCAAACACATGTTCCCCTTCAGGCCCTCGAGTCACCTGCCACTTGGCAGTGAGAAGACGTCAACCTGGTTCCTGGCTGGCGGCACTGACAGGCGCCCATCTGCTCCGGAAGAGCCTGGCCTGGATAAACAGAGCCGGGCTCTGCCTCCCATGGGGCAGACTAGGCAGGGTGGAAACCCTAGGCCTTAGGCTGCAGGTCCCCTGGGTCACTTTCCACCCCAACCTGGCCATGGCCTTCCCAGGAGGAGTGGGCATCCCTGGAAATGGGAGCGAGGGCAGGGAAAAAGAGGAGTTGTGGCTGGTGGGTAGAACTTGGCCTGCCTCCCAGGTCACTGCCTGGATCCCCACTGGGCCCAGGGTCACTCACTGCCCTCTCCATCTTC
Source organism: Marmota monax (assembly GCF_021218885.2). Classification (NCBI taxonomy): domain Eukaryota; kingdom Metazoa; phylum Chordata; class Mammalia; order Rodentia; family Sciuridae; genus Marmota; species Marmota monax. Next base: position 25,221,050 of record NW_026692881.1, read on the forward strand.
CTCCCCCACTCATGCCTGCATAGAGCCATCTGCCACCCTCACACCCTGGCAGGCACCAGGGCCTTATGACTCAGCGCTCACTCGCTGGGCCCAAGCTGCTCTGTGGGTGGCCACTCCGGAACCTTGGAGGGAAGGAGGGGCCCGGAGGGGGCTGAAGCTGGGAGTGGGTGGAGGGAGAAGACACGTGCAGACCCCAGGTGGCCTTTCTGGGAGCACCAAGCCCTGAGGACACTGCTTTCCTCCGATTCTTAAAGCAGAACAACTCCAACAGAGGCATGGCCTCAAATACAACAACCTAATTGAAATATGCCTAATTGGGTTTGTTTTTTCCCTCCAGGTTCCAGGGCCTGCTCTCCAAGCTCAGACCCCTGGCCAGACAGGGGCCTGTTTCTAGTGTATTCCACAGGAAGTGTTTCTTCCTGTGCTCCCTCAACCCCTGTCCTAGGAAAGCAAGGTTCATCCACACACGCCGGACACACGCCGATAAAGTCCCATGAAGGTGCTATAGATTTCATATCATTTCTCTGCAGACTTTAGCCAGGGGCTTAACCCCCAGCGCTCTCTTAAAGGACTAGCTGTAATGGTGAAACTGTGGGCATCATTCTGGGAAAGGGGAGAGTGAGAGCAGAGGATGTCACCACCACCCCCGGGGCAGGGTGAGGGGCTGATCCCTGTACTAGGCATCTTGGGCAGGTGGCTACGGGTCTGGTTCTGAGTCAGATGCTCTTGGTAATTGTTGCTTTCATTCCAAGTGGCTCAGCCCTCTGAACCTGGCTTTCAAGGAAAAACCTTCAGGCTGGGCCTGTCCCACAGCTAGGAGATCAGGATTTGAGGCCAGGCCTCAACCCAGGGTGAGTACAGAATCTGAGTCCCCAGCATGGCCAGAATTTGCTTAGGGACTTCTGTTCCTGCTCTTCTAGAGCTCACACCTCCCAAAAGTCTCTCCAGCTGGAACAGAAATTTGGTCACTTCACCGCCCAGCCCAAGAGGTTCTCTCCCTTCTCCTGCAGCTGCCTGTGGAATCTTCTCAGATTCTCCCACATTCTCCCCGGCACTGGTGCCCTGACTTCTTCCCAGCCCCGTTCCTTCCAAAAGAAGCCCACAGCCTCCTTTCATTTCTTTGTGCTTGTTTTACTGTTGGGAACCACAAGGAAACAGGCCAGGTCTAATGAAAATAAAGAATCCTGGGAAGTTCTAAGAAACCTCAAAATTGTAGCAGGAAGAGGCCTTTTGCACTTGAATCCTAGCTCTGCAGCCGTGTGTAAACCTGAGCAAGTCCCCCTCTCTGAGTGCCTCAGCTTCCTCAACTCTAAGAGGGAAAGCCAAGAGTACTTGCCCAAACTGAGCACAGGGATGCAAACCGTTAATCCCAGCTACTCAAGAGGTTGAGGTGGGAGAAACACTTGAGTCCAGGAGTTCAAGGCCAGCCTGGCCACATAATGAGACCCTTTCTCAAAAAAGGAAAAAAAAAAAGACTTCCAAAAAGACTGCTGTGAGAGGTAAACGCAGCAGAGCACTGTACAGATGTACAATCTAGGATAGTCTGGTTCCTTCCTTTATAAAAACAGACACAGTCCAGTAGTAGTAGCAGTGATCTTCATCATGGTGACCATTCATTTATAGTTTACAAGGGGCAACACAAGGAATATCAGATGTGCTGAGGGCTCGCCTGCACTAACCTCCCTGACTTCTCTGTTCCTGTCTTTCTTCCCACACTCTTTATTTAGAGAGACAGACAGTTCAGCTCTCCCAGACATGCCCCTCCCCCAGCCTCTGTTCCCTTCCCCTCCCCCCAGGCATTGAGATGTTTTCCAGGCCAACCCTCTCTCCCAGGAGTTTCTCCCAGGAACATGTGCTGCTTCCCAGAGCAGGAAGGTGGGCAGAACACAGTCCCCAGCTGGAGAATCAGAGTACGCGTTTCTGCACTTCTTTAGAGGAAGAGGCATCTAGAAAAACCACAATGCTCCTCTCAGGAGCACCTCTGATTTGCCCTGCTGCTACTCCCAGCCTGCCCCATCCCACAGCTGCAGAAAACAGGCCACACAGCAAGTAAGCAGCAGAGATTCCACCAGCGTTGAGCACACACAAAGTCCTCCATGTTGTAACCATTCACTCAGCCAACACCCCTGGTACCGACATCATGTACCAGGCGCTGGTTAGGGCACCGGGGACGTCACGCTGATCAAGAGCAGCAAGGCCCATACACTCGTGGCATTGACATTCTATGGAAATGGATTGAAAACCAAAAAAGCCAATAAGGCAATAGCTGAAACTGACAAATACCACGGAGAAAATCTAGCTGGGAAGGACAGAGTGATGGGCATCCTCTGAACCTAGAGCAGTCGGGGAAATCTTCTGTGAAAGGTGGCATTGAGCTGAGAACTGAATGATGAGACCCAATGATGAGAAAAGGTGGTGAAGAGGCATCCAGTTAGAGGGAACCGGGAACAAATGCACTGGGGCAGGAAGGTGCTTGGGCTTTTCAAGGAACAGGAAGTAGGTCAGGATGATCGGAGCAGAGCAAGTGAGGGGCAGCAGAAGAGGCAAGGAGAGGGGCAAGGGCTGGGTCATGCCCTGTAGTGGTACCGAGTTTGGATTTTGTTCTAATAGCACGTAGGCTAGGTGATTTTAAGCAGTATAATGACCTTTTACAATTTATTGCTTAGAAGATCAGTCTGGCATGGTGGCTCATGCCTGTAATCCCAGCAGCCCAGAAGGCTGAGGCAGGAGGACCAGTTCAAGGCCTGCCTCAGCAAATTAATGAATACCCAAACCACTTAGTAAGACCCTGCCACCGAATAAAGAATATCACTCAGTGGTAAAATGCCCTTGGGTTTAAAAAAAGAAAGAAAAAGAAAGAAAGAAAGAAAAAAGTCTGGCAGCCGTGTGAAGAATGGATCAAAGGGGGTAAGAAATTGATAGATGTTATGGTGGGGACGGAAGAAAGGAGGAGGTAAAACCTTTGGTACCCGTGTGTGTGTGTGTGTGTGTGTGTGTGTGTGTGTGTGTGTGAAGCACTAAGCACCAGGCCTGACTGCCCTAAGTGAAAGCCAGCAGAGGTGGGGGCCTGGGAAGGAGGGGGTGCTGGAAGCCAGAGTTAGGAAACTCAGTGGCTGTGATAGGGGGTGAGGTGGCTGCATTTCCAGGGCTTATGGCCACAGGCAGCCCTGCGGGGGCAGCACACAGGGGCACACTCTGGGGAACCCACATCCTCTTTTGGTGCACTAAAGCATATGACATCTTTCCATTTCTTCAAAGGTCATTGTCAGAACCACTATCTACAACATATAAGTATCTTAGAAATGAAAACTTGGGAGTAATTAAAGTAGAAATAGCTTACATTCTTTTTTCTATTTCAAATTTTTGTTTGCATTCTGTATACACATGATAAAAAAACAATTTCAAAGAACAGAAATACACAGTAAAAAAGACTCCCCTCTACCTTTGTGTCCCCTCCCTGGAAAAAATTCTGTTTTCTGCTTATGTTTTTATTTTCCCAGAACTATTTTCAGGATACACATACACCTAAAGATTGAATGACATATATTTACTGTTTTGTGCCTTTTTTTCAAACATGCAAAAAATATTTCTACTTCATCTCAGTCCATGGATCAATTTCTCATTTTTTTTTCCATGGATACATAGCACACAATCACATCATATCAGAGGATGGGTAGGTAGATGGTTTCCAGATTTTAGCTACTATGATATGAATAGTGTAGCAACAAATATCTCACATGTAGGTCTTTGGTCTTTTTGTTGGATATATTCCTAAAAGTAGAATTTCTTGCTCAAAAGATAATTACTTTTCCCCCCAGGGTTTCAAATTATTTATTTATCCGTTTGTTTGTTTATTTTGGTGGTACCAGGGATAGAATAGAACCAAGGGTCTTACACATGCCACATTTTTTTTTTCTGTTTTGATGAATATCAACAAATTGCTCTCTAGAGAGATTGAAACGATTCCCTCTCGCCCGCAGCCCAGCTGACTCTGAGTGCATCCCTGTCAAAAGGTCAGCACAAGGCTTTGTCCCACTGTTTCACCTTCACCTATATTATGACATCTTACAATTTGCATTCTTTCTTTCTTTTTTTTGGTGATATTAGGGATTGAACTCAGGGACACTCTACCACCAAACTACATCCCCAGCACATTATATATACTTATATACTTTTTTTTTTTTTTTTTAATTTGAGACAGGGTCTTGCTAAGTTGCCCAGGCCAGCCTCAAACTTGTGATCCTTCTGCTCAACCTCTGGAGTTTCTGGGATTTCAGGCGTGCACCACTGCCCCTGCTCAATGTGCACTTTTTAAACTTAAGCACACTTGCATTGGTGTTGTGTTTGCAGCTCAGAAAGCTCTGGAAGCAGAGCCAGCATCCCAGCTGTACTTGTGAACAACAGAGAGGGCAGAAGCCACAAGCTGGAAGAACACAGACCAAATGGAAAACAGGGGCTGGGTGAGGGAGTGGTCACCTCACAGATACTCAGACCCTGGCAGGTAAGAGGAGTGAAGAGACAAACAGGTCAGAAGCCAAGAGGCAGGGCATCAGTCAGGTCTGTAAACCTCTTCCTCTAGGACCAGGCACAGAATGCTGGCTCTTTTCACTTCTGCCTGGGCCAGCTGGAGGCTTGTGTGTGGGTGTCCATGAGGCATATTAGGGCAATGGGAAATAGGTCACTTGCTGGAGGCCTAGGGAGTTGAGAAGCAGTTAAGAATGGATGTTGACATTTGGACCAAAGACACAAGTTTCCTTTCTTCCTACCTAAACAGGTTGGAGATTGCAAAGCAGGAAAATGCAGGCTCCATTTAAAAAGAGAGAGACCTCAGCAAATAAACCACAGTAGCCAAATGAACCCAAGTTAAGCATCACTCTCCAAGCCTGCTCCGGAGCCTCTTGATGGCAGATCTTTCTAATGGGCTCCACTTCCGTGCACTCAAAGGTAATGGAATCAGCTTCTGCAGGAATGATGCGCTAAATAAAGAAATGCAATCAGAGCTGCTGACCTTCCACAGAAAACTCTTTTTGCAGGCCTTGGACTTGAAAAAAAGAAGGAATGTGAGATTGGAGAAGGGATAGGGGTATGTGTTTGTGGGTGTGTGAAGGTTATGAATTTCAGGCATGGCTGAGAACAATGAGAAAGTTCTACCATGTTGCTAGGACTTGCCTTTCCAAAACACAACTCTTGAGAAAAAAGAGTGAGAGGGCAGGGACACAGGGTTATTTCAAAACTGGAATCTGGCCCATCTGGGTAGAGGGACATTATTCATAGATAGGATTTCCAAAGGGGTGAGTTTTCAAGGCTAGCATCTGAGGCTCGTGGCACATGCCTGGTCAGCAACCTGTGAAGCCCCCTTCAGAGTGCTCCAAGGTAGGAAGGGCCAGGTATGAGGCCCCCCCCAAAAGAAGGCACATACAAAAGCTTGTATCTCGGGCTGGGGATGTGGCTCCAGCGGTAGCGCGCACGCCTGGCATGCGTGCGGCCCTGGGTTCGATCCTCAGCACCACATACAAATGAAGATGTTGTGTCCGCCGAAAAATAAAAAAAAATAAATATTAAAAAATTCTCTCTTAAAAAAAAAAAAAGCTTGTGTCCATACAGAAGGAGCTTAGGGAGCTCTGAGGATCAGAATCAAGGAGCCAATTCTTAGCACCACATAAAAATAAACCATCAAAAAACCAAGGGAGTCCCCAAATATTGACCCAGAGAAGCCATGTGTCAGTGGCCAGCACTGAGGGTCCAAGAGGCTAGAGTCTTCAGTTATCTCTCTTTCATGGTGAACATGGTCTCTACTTTGTTGCTCCAATGTTCTGACTCTGTCTTCCATTCATTCCACGACCCCAGGCAGTCAGTGAATAAAGAATTTTAACCCACTACAAATCAGAGCGACTACCCTAGGCACCAGGGAGGGTGGGCAGGTGGAATACAGAAGAAGTAGAGCACAGTGGTAGGATGTTGGCAGTGGGGCCTCACACAGGTGGTGAGGAATACAGGTGTGTGTGTGTGTGTGATGGCTCAGAGAAACAACTGGGCATTGCTTTGTAAAGTTGAATTTGCGCACACCAGCAATCCACTCCCTAGTATATGCACTTTCACATGTGTGAAAGACGTGTACAAAGAAGCTGAGAAAAACATTGTTCATAATGGTATAATTATGACCAACCCAGATGTCCACCACCTGGAGAAGGAATGAATTGTTAAGTATGTTCCATTCCCATAATTTAACATTACGCAGAATTGAAAATGAATGAATGAGAGACACGTGCGATAAGATAGAAGAATCTTAGAAATAAATGATGCATGAAAAAGCAAGTTTTAAAGAACTACAATACTCTATACCATTTTTTTCTAAAGCTTAACTACAAGCAAAGCACTTGCCTAACATATGTGAGGCACTGGGTTCGATTCTTAGCACCACATAAAAATAAACCAACAAAATAAAGGCATGCTGTTCATCTGCAACTATAATTTTTTTTAAATGTACAAATGTCTTAAATGTTTTTTAGAGCAAAAAAATAATGAGCATAATGTTTAAGATAGTTATTACCCCATAGGACTAACAGCATATGGGACAGGAGAGGCACCCACAGGTAGGGTCAACGGCTTTATATCACATTATAGTTTTGGGGCCACATAGTGAGTTCCAAGTCTTTGTTCCATTTTTATGTCTTATTAATTCCATATATTATTTTATACTAAAAATATATGGTAAATATTTCTTATAAAGAAATAATGCATAACTCATGTTCTGAAGGAAATTGCTATCTATTTGGGAAGACAAAAGTACAGACTCCCCGAAAATGCGTTTTATATGTCATAACACAAGACAACATCCCTCCTTATGTCTTGTATGTATTTGGACTCTTAACCGTAAATGACTGAAACCAATTTCAAACTAGTTCAAGCAAAGGTAACAAGCAAATAAATAATGAATCTGGCTTGGGGACTCTAAAGAACAACTCACTCTTCACTTTGTTTGCTTCCCTCTGTGTGATGGCCTCATTTTTTTCCTACTGTAAATGGGTAGCCTCCATTTGTGGCAGAAGAGACGCAGGGATATAGATAGCTCCAGCCTGGCTTGTATTACTGCAGTTTAGCAGACCCAAAGGACAGAGAAGGACCTTTTTTCCTCCCTTTGCTCCATAAACAAAGTCCCAGGCAAGGCTTCTGATTGGCCTGGTTTGAGTCACATGTCTATCCCTGAACCAATCACCATGGCCAGAAGAAAAGGTATTGTGTGATTGGTGGTTCCACCTGATGTCGGGGACTAGAGATAAGAAAAGGTGTCATCAGAGGAAAGAAGGAAAGGAAAGCTCAGTAGGCAGACATGACAGATGCTTGCTCCAGTGGCTTAGCACAGAGGAGTGGGACAGAATGAGGCTTTGGAAGAGAAGGTCCTAATAGTGACACTAGAAGAGAACTTGGAGCCTTTGGGGAGGGAGAAAGGGAGGCCCCTGCTTGACTCTGGAGGCAGAGGACTTACTATATAAAGCAGGAATGGCTCTGGGGGACCCTGGGGGAGCCATTTTAATTGTTCTATGTGCTGGTGTGCTCCAGCGTGTGAAAACAAACCAGAGAGGAGGGATTCCCTGGGAATGGAAAAGAGGTTCACAGAAGGCAGAACACAGGATGTTGCGGAAGCCCAGAGGACGCCCCCACACAGGCCTGGGGCTGACTCAAGTGGTTGTCTGGGGCTGAGGAGGGGGCAGACTGGAGGCAGGCTGGGAACAGAACACAGCTCTGGGCCAGGAACTCTTCCTTCTAGAGGGAAGTGTCTAGAAGGATGGTTTCCAGCCGGGCTGATCTGGCTCACCACCTCAGATCATAGTCCTCAGCAATCCCACACTCAGTTGATGTTCCAGGGAGATGCCTTTGGTATGGGGACCATGCTGGGGCATATATATATATATGCTTAAGAGTCCAGGGCTCCTAGCTAGGTGTGGTGACACATGCCAGTAATCCCAGCAACTTGGAAGGCAGAGGCAGGAAGATCACAAATTCAAGGCCAGCCTGGGCAATTTAGCAAGACCCTGTCTCAAAACAATATAACATTTAAAAAGGGCTAGGTATGTAGTTCAGTGATAGAGCATTATGGCCAGAAGAAAAGGTATTGTGTGATTGGTGGCCTAGCATGTGCAAGGTCCTGGGTTCAAGTCTTAGTACCACAAAGAGAGAGAGAAATAATCCAGGGCCTTAGAGTTTCCCCTGGATTCAAATCCCTGTTCTCTTGCTTAATAAGTATGTGACCTGGGCAACTTGCTTTACTCTGTCTCAGCATCCCCATCAATAAAATACCCCTAAGTCAGTAGTAGTAGGACCTACCTGAGGAGCAATTATGAAGCTCAAGTGTGACAAAGTTTTCGTGATGTGAGGTTGTCCGTTGAGCTTTGCCATAGTGACAGTCATGATTTCCTGCTTACAGAGTCCTGGAGGTCAGGACTGTGAGCCCTCTGATAGTGCCAAGAGTCACCAGGAGGCCAAATGACCCCTCATTGAGGACATCCTGCATTATGTTTGAAGCACTTTTCTGTGGTCTTTGCATTCTGCGTGGCTGGTTCCTCATATCCAGGCTTAGGATAAATGAAATCCTTCCTTGCCCTTTGCTCCCTTACTCATCCTTGACTTTCCTCTCAGCACCTCTGATATTAATTTATGTAATTTGTCCTGTTCACTCCAGCGTAAGCTCACTGAGTATGAACACCTGCATTACTGTCCTATTCCTAGCCTGGCATATGACACATGCTTAAATACTAATGGAATGACTTGTAACTTGCAGGCCTTGCATTTCAAACCAGGCTCAGAGAGGTTGAGTGTGTCCAAAGACTATAGACATTGAGCCCTCATATCTCCCATGGTCTTCCTTGCACCTGGCTTCTCAGGGGTCCTGGCTATGATGCCCTTGTTCAGGTGAAGCCTTGGAGATACCCTAGCTGGGTACCACCTTGGACCCCATTCCTTCCTAGGATGTGTACCACCCAGAACCTCTATGTAGGGCTGGGGCTAGTCATCTGGGGCTTGGCTAGACAACTGATCTGTCTATACCAATCAATATTTGCAGACAGTGTCCTGCAGGTCCACCTCAGGCCTAAGGTGAGGGCAGAGTACCTTGGCAGGCTGCCACTGGGGAGAGACCTGAGATGACCTGGTGGAGGCAGATCCTATTGGATGCCCTCATTGGCCAGCTGTGCTAAAACCTCTCCATGTCACTGGGTGCTCTAATGTCTAGATGTCTAACCCTGAATAACGATTTATGATTTCACACTGAAAAATGACAGTCTAGTTTGCTGATCAGCGTGACCGTCTCCCTAACAGTCAGTGTTTTTTCAGACAGGCTTTGTCTATAGACCCTCTGCAATAAATCATGAGATGTTTCTTAAAAGAAGAAAAAAAAAAAATGCTGATCCCTAGCCAGTCCAGACTTGCTGAATTAGAATCTCTGCGGTGAGTCTGGAGATCTGGATTTTTCTCAAGATTAAATAACTGGCATGACATTTTCCAACCAGTTATTGGCAAAGGAACATTTGTGCCCAGACAGTTGGGCTCCAGAACCTGTGCTCCCAACTTTCATCCAATGGTGCCTCTCAGTTTCCTGCCCTGCTTGGGGACTCTACAAAGGACCCCCCTCTCTAACTTCCACCTGCACTCTTCCGACAAGTGAGGCTGATCCTCCTTCCGATGGCCTTTTCTCTGATTGCATGTGGTGAAATCATTGGCAGGTCTGTCTGAATCCTCCAGAAGCTTAGAGGGCAGGAAGTTATTTGGGTCACTTCTGCATCTCTGGAAGCCAGGAATGGTCTGGCCCAGACCAGTGCCAATCCCTGTGGGTTGCAACAAGCTTTAATTAATCCAACCAATATTTCTTGTGCCTACCTCCTACATGCCAGGTCCTTTCTAGGCATTTTGGATTCAGTGGTGTCAAATCAGACAAAAAAAATCCCTTCCCTCAAAGAGCTTACATTCTATGTGGGAAATATATGCAATCATAATGGCTTCTGCAAGGCCTACTGGGAAGTGAAGAGGCTTTAAATGTAGAACAGGTAAGAATGCTGTGGGCTGAAGGAATCAGAGAGGGTTTCCTGCAAGAGGCTTCACTGGCACTACCTTCCTGATTGTTGAAATCACCTGAGACAAGGTCGGTGGAGAATGGGCTTTTCTCCCTACGGCCTCACTCCCTGTGGTCAATACTGAGGTTCTGGTGTATCAGGCACAATTCCCTGATTCATATACCATGATCAGAGTCTGCAGGGAAGGTGTAGGAGTAGGAACAATAAGAGAAGGAGGTGCAGTAGAGTGACTAGCAGAAGTAGTAGCTTCACCTCAAGAAAAATCATTGTTCTGGAATCCAGTCCTGACCTGCTTTTTCTGGTTCGCATTATCTTAAGCAAATGACTTTTCTTATTGAGCCTCAGTGTCTGCATCTGTCCAATGAAAACCATAAACCCAACCAATGGGATTGTTGTGAGGATTAAATGCTTATCTCAGGTAAAGGAGAAGTCAATCATTGGAAGCCAGAGTTGCTGTTTTGAGTAGAAAACACGCTCAAATAGTCCTCACCCAGGGTGAAAATAATCTGAGCACCCCTTTGGGGACATTTGAAGCCCAGCCAAGTTTGGTGGACTCCTGGATCTTTGGTTTCCTGCTGGTGATATCTTAAAGAGATAATCTGAGCTTTAATTTCCCTACCCATGAAATGGGATGAAGAGTTCCCTCTAGGGTTAAGTAAGGTTTAAAACCACAAATTAAAAAGTACCAGATTTGGTGCTTGGCATTTAGTAGGTGCCAAATAAACACTTCCATCCCTGTTGGATTTCCCTTCACGCACTGGTCCCTTCCCTCAGGGTGACAGGATCCTTAGTGCACTAGAATTAGCCAGACATTCACTCTTACCTCTGGGCTGATCCTGGAGAAGGCCATCCAGCTCAGGCCCCACCTAGGCCCTTGGGCCAAAGATTTTCTAATTAGAAGACTGTTTTTATCCAATTGAAAGAAGACAGGAAATAACTGGAGGCCCTCCAGCCAGCTTATTTCCATTCCCTAAGGTGATTCACAGCCCTGATTTAAGTTCCAACTGCAAGCTGGAGTTGCCAGGGTTCCAGCCTCAGCCTCTGTCTTGGGCTCAAGTCATTACAGCCTGCTGCCCATCTGTAACTCCACTTGTCTATAAAGCCAATGTATCTGTTTCCTATTGCTGCTGTAACAAAAGACCCCAGACTCAGTGGCTTAAAACAACATGGATACTTTATTTTATAATTCTGGAGATCAGAAATCCAAAATGAGCTTTATGGGCTAACAGCAAGTGTCAGCAGGACTGTGTTCCTTCTGAAGGCTCTGAGGGGAAGCCAGCTCCTTGCCTTTCCCAGTTCTGGAGAATGTCTGATTCCTTGACTAGTGGATCCCCTCCCTTTTCTTTAAAGTCAGCTTAAAAATACCTAAAACACTGAAAGATGAATGAGATTTAGAAAACACACACACACACACACACACACACAAACACAGAGAATTCTTGGTTTCTGTCCATGGAAGGGGAATCTGAATGCTTACCAGTCAGATCCCCTTGAGCCTAGCCTGTGCTGCTGTGGGAGAGACAGATGGAGAAGCTCAGTACTTCTAGAAGCTCAGGCCCATGAAGGAGCAATGTGTCAAAAGGAAGAGAAAGATGAGAAGTGGCATGCAAGGCCTTTCTGGTAAGTTCTGCAGAAACTCCACACAGCAGAGAGCTTAGGACCTGCCCTCTAAAAAAGATACTACCTATGAGGATTGGTTCTTTCTCCAGAGGCTGGGGAAAAAGGACCAGAGAGAGCTCTCAAGGCTCTTTTTGAGAGGCAATCCCAGTTAATGCAAGAAATTTTATCTAAAGTCTACAAATACCCAAGGATCCCACTTTTGCCCCAAGTAGTTTGCAATATAGCTGTGGGGACAGCAGCAGAATACATAGTGGGGCATCAGAAGGGAGGCAGTTTAGGGAACTGTTTAAAAACTTGGGTTTCAGGGTCAGGTAAGCCTAAGTCTGCATCCACACTCTGCCACAGAGTAATGGGCCTCAGTTTCCTTATAAGAATTTTACTTCTGGGACAGTGGTTGTAGCTCAGTGGTAGAGCACTTGCCTAGCACATGCGAGGCACTGAGTTTGATCCTCAGCACCACATAAACATAAAAAATAAAACAAAGTATTGCATCCATCTACAGCTAAAAAAGAATTTTACTTCCTTCACCAGGCTGCTGTGAGGTTTAAAAAAGATAAAAAATGTAAAATGCTTCTTATGAATCCTACACTCAGGAAGAATTCAATATAGGCAGCTATATGATTAAAATACGTAGATGTGCCCAGCAGGCACAGTGGCTCACAACTATAATCCCAGTGGCTTGAGGGGCTGAGACAGGAGAATCATAGCCAGCCTCAGCAACTTCAAGGCACTAAGCAATGCAGTGAGACCCTCACTCTAAATGAAATACAAAATAGGGTTGGTGATGTGGCTCAGTGGTCCCTGGCACCAAAACAATAAAATAAAATATATAGATGTGTCACTGGACAGAACTTGTAGTATTTTTGAGATTCTAGGGGCTAAATGGGAGCTCAATATGGCCAAAGGTGAGGTCTTCATCATAGACAATCCACAGAGCCAGTGCTTGTGCAGGTGAAGTCCCCAGTAGACCACGCTAGGAAGCTGTAAGGCAAAGTCTTACAAAGGTGGTAGGACCCAGAAATATGTAGTCTAACAAACTTCCCCAGTTGCATTTAGGCCAATCAAGCAGAATCACTGCATTCATTCAAGGTGGCCACGTCAGCAAGCCAGATTGTCCCGATTTTTCCCTTTCCAAGCAGCAACATTTGGATGCCTTTCTCTTGGAAGCACCATTTGAGATCAGATGCATAGATCCCACCTGCAGTTTCCTGGAGCTGGACTTCACAATGTGCAGTCAGAGACACACCTGGTTTGCAGGTCTCTGGGCTGCATAACATGCAGGTTCCTGGACTAGATCCAGGCCTTCTGAATAAGGACCCCTAAGAATGTGGCCCAGACATCTACACAGTGGATCCCCTGAGAATATTGATTCATTTTGCCTTTCCTCCGTAATTCCACCTCCTATGCTCCTGTGTCTTTCAAGGCCTCTCCACCACCATTGCTGGTGCCACTGACTGCCCACCTCTTGCCCAGTGCCCACCCCCCATATATAACTGTACTTACCTCCCTATACTGTGGGAGTCTGCTGGAGTGTCATCTCTGGCCAGCACAAACTCCCTCCCTTGCACGCTTACATTCTTTTGCCCCTCCAATCTCATCTACTGGCAGCCAGTGCGCACTCAGCAGCTGCTCCCTGAAAGTCTCATGCATCAAGTTGGGGTTTCATCTTTCTCCCTCCTCTTCATCCCTCATTACATTAAAAATGCTGAGAAAACAAGGTGTGCAAGCAAACACTTGCTGTGCACCACGGCCAGCCTCCAGCCTCCAGCCTCCACTTGGTGACAGGAGATCCTGCTTTGGTGAAGTCCCGACTTCCCATGATGCCTAGTAATTGTGGAAGGCTGGGCCATTCCTGAAGAATCAAGAGGGATAATTTCCTAACAAAGCAAGGTAGTTTTTTTTTTTTTTTTTTTTTAATGGTTGTTGTTTTGGGTACCAGGGATTTAACTTGGGGGCACTCTACCACTGAGTCACAGCCCTATTTTGTATTTTATTTAGAGACAGGGTCTCACTGAGTTGCTTAGCGCCTCACTTTTGCTGAGGCTGGCTTTGAACTAGGGATCCTCCTATCTCAGTCTCCTGAGGCGCTGGAATTACAGGCGTGAGCCACTGCACCTGGCCACAAAGCAAGGTTTTAACCCGAAGATGGAGTCCTACTTAATAATTGGAAATAATCCTGTCTTCCACTTTCCAGTTCCTGATGTGTGCCCACTCACAGGAAGCCAGTGCCTAGAACCAAGATCAAGGACAGCCTGTTATTCCTCTCCCTGTCTATGACCTGGAAATTCCACCAGCTCAACATCACCATTGTGCTTAAGCCAATAATCAATGATTTCTTATCCAGTCTAGGGTAAAAACTGAAGTCCTTGGAATGTCTACAGGCTTTTGGCATTCTGTCTCCCCACGCCCTAGCCCCCATCCCCTCACTTCTTATCTCTCTGACATCACCTCCACAAGTCTAAGTTTAGACTTGGTTTTCTCAATCCTGCTACTCTTGACATTTTGGAGTCCAATAACCCTTTGGAGGAGGGGAGGCTGTGCTGTGCATCAAAGGATGTTGAACAGCATCTCCCATATCTACCCACTGGACACTAGTAGGACACACACCCCTCTGGTTCAGTTGTGACAAACAAAAATGTCACTGGACATTGCCATATGTCCCTTAGGGAGAGAAGAGGCCCCTTGTTGAAGACCATTGGTCCAGACCCCTCTGTTGCAGCCTTGCTGCCCTCTGTGCTCTTCTGCTCCTATCTGCGGGTCTTTGTACTTCCCTTCCCCCTGCCTGGATATTTCCAGGGGTCTCTGGTCTTCCAGGTCTTCATCAAATGTCATCTGCTCAGCAAGACCTTCCCTATCATCCTATTTAAAATGGCAACCAGGTCTGGTGGCGCATACCTGTAATATCAGGATTACAGTTTGAGGCCAACCTCAGCAACATAGCGAGACCCTGTCTCAAAATTTAAAAATTTAAAAAGGGCTGGGGAAGGAGCTCAGTGGTAGAATGCCCTTGGGTACAATCCCTGGTACCACAAACACAAAAACAAATAAATGAATAATATAAGATAAAATAAAATTGCAACCTATACCAATAACCCTGAAAATTGCTCCTTGTTAAGTTTTTCTCCATAGCATTTATCACTCTTCAGCATACTGAAGTGGCACCTCCTTTCTCTGACAGAAAAGTCTTAACTTGGCTTCTCCAGAAATCTTCACCATGGCTGGTTTTAGGAATGTCAGCAAAAGAGTCTCTGCAAAAGAGTTCGATGTAGATAAACTTCCTATTTTCATGTTGCCCTGTTTTACTTGGCCACTGGCCGGGAAGATACCAGCACTCCAGGTGCTGGACACTCCTTTGCTAGTTTTTCACAAATGTATCCAGTATAGTAGTTTGTAGAAATGTGCAGACAAGGCCTCTGGCCTTGAGCTGGGCTTCACAGAGATGTCTACATTTTTAAGATAAGTTACCTATTGGGCTCCATGGTAACAGCTGGCAGGGGGAGGAAAGAAAGGGGAGATGAAGCTCTCCCCTTCTCAGGTGTTGTCCTTGAAGAGTTAACTTGCCCAAAACAGTGAAAGAAAAAGCTGCTTTTATGTGAACTTCTGCAGATTGTGAACTTGTGAGCCCCTCCCCTTACATGCTGGGTATAAAACTCTGAAATTACCTGAACTCTGGGTTCAGAGGATTAATTGATTACAGCAAAAGCTGTGCCCTCTGAACCTGGCTGCAGTCAAATAAACCTGTTTCCTGTGGTGCCTTGCCTCATTTGTCTCTACAACACAACCATAAGTCTCACTTATTTTTAAGGCCTGTCTATTTCCATAAGAGTGTGAGTGCCTGAAGATGAGCTTTTGTTTATTTGATGTTTCGTTTTGTTCTTCTTGGCCTGCTGTGTCTCCCTGGGAACGCAATACCTATTCACTGGGTGGTGGATGAATGGGACAACTCTACTTCCTTCCCACCTTAGAAGCTCCTGGGTCAAGACAGAAGACAAATCCATGTCCTTTCTCCAGCCCCCTCACCAGCTAATCCATGTTGGGTGCTGGGGAAGACTCTTCACTGGGTCTTTGCCGCCTCCTATGCTGGTGTTTTCGTCTTGAAAACTTCTCAAGAACTGTCCTTCTTGAGAGAAAAGTGCAACATCATGGTGCAGGGGTTTACAGAGCTGCCTACCAGTCCTCCTTTTCCTTCCTTCCTTTCTCACGACTCTTTTCATGATTGTAGGCATTTTAGGAGTGCAGTGCACCCACATACCCTTGCCCTTTGGTAGAGGAGCCTATGTTTCCATATACACACAAATATATGTTGATATACTTTGGGGATGGGTTTTTCCTTTTTTTGGCTTGGTTTGGTACATAGGATTAAACTCAGGGGCTCTCTGCTACTGAGCAACATTCCCAGCCCCTTTTAATTTTTATTTTGAGACAATGTCTCACTAAGTTGCTAAGGTTGGTCTGGAACTTGCAATTCTCCTGTTTCAGCCTCCCAAGTTTGCTGGAAGATTACAGCCAGGTGCCACTGCTCCCACCTGACATATGTTTTTCTTTGTACTTATACCAGTAATAATAATAGTTGATCTTTTCTGAGTGTTTACTGAACATAAATCTCATTTCACCCTCCAAACAACTCTTTAGATCAGTTTTATTATTTCTGTCATCTCACTTTTACACTGATCTGCAAGAACTCCAGTGTTAGAGACACATACATCTGAGTTTGAAGTAAACAACATGGTCACATTCCAATCTCCCTCTCATTCCTAACTATTGCAATAACTGCCTTTCTCAAAAGTCACGCTTACCAGAGCAATTAGGCAAGAAAAGGAAATAAAAAGGATAAAAATAGTAAAAGAAAAAGTCATACTATCACTACCTGCAGATGATATGATCCTATATTTAGAAGTTCAAAAAAAAAAAAAAAAAAAAAAACTCCACCAAAAGACCACTAGGGCTAATAAACAAATTCAGCAAAGTAGAGGCTACAAAATTAACATATAAAAATCAATGTTTTCCTATATATCAACAATGAATCTGCCAAGAGAGAAATCAGGAAAACAATTCCATTCACAATAGCCTAAAAAAATACAATATAAAATAAGGAATAAATCTAACCAAGGAGATGAAAGACCTCTACAATGAAAACTATAGAACAATGAAGAAAAAAATTGAAGATCTTAGAAGAGGTAAAGACCTCCCATGTTCATGGACAGGCAGAGTCAATATTGTCAAAATGGTTATACTAGAAGGGTGATGGAAAATAATATTCTTATAAGACAACTCCCTAGGAAAAACGGAGGGACAGTGTGACTTGGGAGGAGGGAGAGGAAATTAATCAAACATTAAACCTCTCCTGTCAAGACCCATTTGTGAAATGTGCATGGACCAGATGGGCATGGAAACCATTGAGTGGGAAAGTCTAGTATCTGGGAACTTACAGCAGCATTCCTGCTGGAGAGATGGCCCAAATACATGTGAACTCCCAGCCAGCTCTGTCAAAGGTCCTGCACAACACCGAAGATGGGGTGACCTGCTGCAGCCACATAGACACACAGCCTCTCAGAGATGGGTGTGGTCTGCCAAGATGCCAATCAATCTGTTTGCGGCAAGTCCCCTGCCACACGGAGAAGCAAGACTCTTCCTGCTGAAACCTTATCCCTGCCTTAGATGTACTCCCTTAATTAAAGAACTGGTGCCATTTTCTAGTCATTCTAAATTCCAGCTCCTGTATGGGCTGGAAGAAACTATCCGGCGCTCCATCCCTTTTAAAACTATTTCCTGGCTCTGACTCTTATTTCTTCACTATTTCAGACTTTATTTTTCTCAGGTGGCTTATCCCCTTCTCAGCAGGCAAAATTTACCCTAGCAGGGTGCTGACTGCCCCACAGTACTCTCTCAATACATTCTTTCCCAGTAATAATGAGCCCCAAGGGAAAAAGTCAACTTTCATCCCTTCCAGGGTTCATCCCCAGCATCTCCATCAAAAGTAAACATTTACCCCTTCCCAACCACAATGGGTCCTGAAGGAAGAAGGCAGATACTGAAATGCTGGACCCTGGACTTTTACCCTTTCCCATTGCAGATGATCCCTGGAAGAAGAAAAGCAAATAGTGAAGCTCCAGGTAACAATGGGTCCCAGAGGAAGGAAGATAAGCAGTGAACACTGAGTTGTGTGCTTTTTTTTTTTTTTCCAAACTTTTTACAACTGCCTTCCTGAATTAAAATTTTAACCTGCACAACTAGTCCCTGACTGTCCAAACTGCACATCAACAGTGTCCAATGATTAATTCACCCTCATCGTAAACTATAAAACCCAGACTCCTTCTGTAACTGGAGGGTCATTTCCTGTACCCAGAAGAGCCCTCCTGTGCCTGACTGACTGACTTCACTGCAGAATAAAGGAAAACTTGCTGATCCGATGTTTGCTTCCCGTCGTCTCCTGCCTCCATCATTTGTGGGCCATGTGCTTACAATACTACCAAAAGCAGTATACAGATTCAACTCAATCCCCATTAAAGCACCAATGACATCCTTCACAGAACTAGGAAAAAAAAAAAACAATCTAAATATTCATTTGGAAGAATAAAAGACCCAAAATAGCCAAAGCAACCCTAAGCCAAAAAAGCAATGCTGGGGGCATCACAGTGCCTGGCTTCAAATTGTATACAGAGCTATAATAACAAAAATTGCATGGTACTGGCATAAAAACAGACACGGAGACCAATGGTACAGCATAGAATACACAGAGAAAAACACACATTTCCAGTCATCTGATCCTTGAAAAAGGTGCCCAAAACGTACATTGGAGAAAATATAGCCTGTTTAACAAATGGAGCAAAGTTTGAAATCTTCTAACTCTGGCCCTCGTTGTCCATATGTAGAAGAAAGAAACTAGACCCTTATCTCTCACCTTGCCCATAATTCAACTCAAAATGGATCAAAGACCTAGGAACTAGACCAGAAACTATGCATACTCCTAGAAGAAAACATAGGGTCAATACTCGAACATATAGGCACAGGCAATGACTCTCTCACTAGGACCCCTAAAGCTCAGGAAATAAAGCCAAGAGTTAATAAATGTGAAGGCATCAGATTAAGAAGCTTCTACATAGCAAAGGAAACAATTAAGAATGTGAAAGAATACCTACAAAATGGGAGAAAATCTTTGCTAGCTACTCTTCTGACAGAGGAGTAATATCTTGAATATGTAAATAACTTAAAATAAAATAACCCAATTAACAAACGGGTAAATGAATTAAATAGACACTTCTCAAAAGAAGAAATACAAATGGACAAAAAATACACGAAAAATGTTCAGTATCATTAGCAATTGGGGAAATGCAAATCAAAACCACACTGAGATTTTATCTCACACCTGTCAGAATGGCAGTTATCAAGAATACAAACAATAATAAATGCAAGAAAGGCTGCAGAGAAAAAGGAATACTCTTACAGTGTTGGGGGGATTGTAAATTAGTACAACCACTATGGAAATCAGTATGGAGGTTCCTCAAAAGACTAGGAATGGAACCACCATATGACCCAGTTATACCACTTCTTAGTATTTATCCTAAAGAAATAAAGTCACCAGATTTAATGATACATGAATACCCATGTTTATGGCAGCACAATTCACAGTAGCAAAGCTATGGAAACAGCCTAGGTATCCATCAATCGATGAATGGATAAAGAAAACATGCTATATATACACAATGGAGTTTTAGTCAGCCATATAGAATGAAATTATGTCATTTGTAGGAAAATGGATGGTACTTGAGACCATTACATGAAGTGAAATAAGTCAAACTCAGAAGGTCAAAGGTCTTATGTTTTTTCTTATATGTGGAAGCTAGAAAAGAGGCACTGTGGTTGTGGCTCAGTGGTACAGCACTTGCCTAGTATGTGTGAGGCACTGGGTTTGATCCTCAGCACTGCATAAAAATAAATAAATAAAGGTATTGTATCCATCTACTATGAAAAATATTTTAAAAAGGAAAAGAAAGGTGAGGGAGGGGGCAGGAATCCAATTAAAAGTCAAAGGGAGACCAATAGAGAAAAGGGATCATGGGGTGGGAGGAAGGGAGGAAGTGTTGGGGAGTGATATTGGTCAATTATATTATTATATTGTGTGCATATATAAATATGTAACAATGAATCCCATCATTATGCACAACTATAATACACCCATAAAAAATGGGGAAAGAGACCTGGCACAGTGGCGCAGGCCTGCAATCCTAGCAGCTTGGGAGGCTGAGACAGGAAATTGCTAGTTCAAAGCCAGCCTCAGCAATGGAGAGGCACTAAGCAACTCAGTGAGACCCTGTCTCTAAATAAAATACAAAAGAGGGCTTGGGATGTGGCTCAGTGGTCAAGTGCCCCTGAGTTCAATCCCCAGTTACCACCTCCCCCCACCAAAAAAATGGGGAAAGAAAAAAATAGCTATGCTCATTATCAGGAAGTCAAACTATAAACAAAATAAATAGGGAGAGCCCACCCTATGCCCCCAAAGGAACAAACACAGTTAACACTTTTAGACTGGCAGAACTTTTTATATCTAGAGAATGTAAATATATTAAAAGAATGTACACACACACACACACACACACACCTGGACATCTTAATTTCCTATGATAGTGCTAGACCTTTAGTTCCACTTAGTTTTTTCACTCTCTAATAATACATTTTGAACTAGACCTTTAAACTTTGCTGTTATAAAGAAAGACATGTGTAACTAATTAAAACAAATTAAAAATTTTTAAAAAATAAATAAAATTTCATTTGATTGATGCCTCCCTTCTTAGAAAGGAGGATCCCTAATTAGATTGAGATTCTGTCTGTTGAACCTAAGGATGAAGAGATATGAACATAAAGATATGTGGGGGGGCTGGGGACGTGGCTCAAGCGGTAGCGTGCTCGCCTGGCATGTGTGCGGCCCGGGTTCGATCCTCAGCACCACATACAAACAAATATGTTGTGTCCGCCGAAAACTAAAAAATAAATATTAAAAAAAAAATTCTCTTTAAAAAAAAAAGTATGTGGGGAGGTGGGTTCATAATGTGCTGGCCTGTAGAGCCCCCAAACAGGTGGGACTCCTGCTTGTTCAGGAGCTACCTTCATTAATGGGTGTTTGCCAGCTGCTGTTTTTAGTTAGTTGGCTTCAAGCTACCATCTCACTGTCTGAGAAATGAATGGGCTTCCCTACCTGGATCAGAGGTCCTCAAAGCAAAGCTCTCCTGGCAGCCTCAGGTAAACCTGGAAACTGGGCTAAAGGGAGTCAAAGGGCTTCCATTCTTAGGAGCCTTAAGGTATAGGCCCTGTGCCAGGTGCCAAATTCATTGTTGTAGTTCATGCTATCTGCACAACCCTATCAGGTCTCACTGTTCCTTTCTTACTGATGAGAAACTGTGCTCAGAGATGTTAATAACACATCCAGTTTCACACAGCTAGTTAAGAGGTGGAGCTGTATCTGTTATGAGGCCTTAAGAAATCACAGAAGAAGGTTGGAGCAGTTTGAAATCTTCTAACTCTGGCCCTTATTTCACATAAATGAAGCACAGCAGCACACAGCCCCTACAAAGTTGGCTGCAGGCCACACAGCAGGTGTCAGGAATTGGCGGAGGTTCTGGGTTTTCAAATGACATTTGCTTAAAACACCTCCAGGGGAGCTGGGAAAGTGGAGTCAGTTCTGCATCCTGGTGCCCCACAGGCATTGGAATAACTGTCTTCCGGAAGAGGATTTGCCCAGAGCTAAACTGAATTAAGTTGCATATCAATATGAATCAAGGGTGGGGGACACTAATCTCTACTTCCTCCAAGGAGAAAAGCCTCAGACCTGCCCAAATGGTCTGCTGATGGGGCTGCCCTAAAGGGAGAAGTGAAGTATGGGAAATATCATCAGAGTACTGATCCTTCAAGGTTTTTTTTTTTTTCTTCATTGTTGGGAATGGAACCCAGTACCTCTTTAATGCTAGGCAAGTACTGTCCCACCAGTCCTCACCAGCCCCTAGACCCCCATTTCTAATCACAGGGACCATTTTTCTATCTGCAGTCTCCCACACCCCACAATCTGCCAAAGCCACAAATATAGCCACCTCTAAGTCCTTTTTGCTTTAGTCACTTCTGTTAAAAACATACAAAACCCTCTGCCCAAAGGGGTATAAGCAAGGATGCTCCGTGCAAGATTGATTGTCTTAGTGAAAAATTAGAAATCTTCACAATGTGCTTCAAGAGGGGACCCAGGTAAATACATTCTGCCTAATCTATATCATGGAACAGCCGCCTCCCCCCTAAAGAGGGAATGGCACCTGGAAGACAAGGTCACTGAGACCTACTGGTAAATGAAATAACAAAGCAAAACAAGCTGCAGAATGCTGAGCATAATAACGGAAAACTGTATACAAAAAGTATCACTTCATAATGAAAAATTTAGAAGACCAGGGAATCACTCTCTCTGAATCTCCTGTTCTAAAAAACAAAAAAACAATCCCTTATTATATTCAATGCATTTCTCAGGTCTCCTTGCTGAATATGGCCCTACAGGTGGTCGGAACACATTGGAATAACACCAGACTGGAATCCCAGCCCGTCTACCTCCACCCGCCTGCCCTGTAACCCCTTAGTCTCCAAATCTGTTACAGGCAAGTATTTTTTTTCTTGTAGTTGTAGATGGACAGCATGCCTTTATTTTATCATCTCCGTGTTACAGTGTGAATAAAATAAGACCAAATACAGGAAGCACTCTGGCGGGAACCTAGGAAATAACTCAATAAATGACAGCTGTTGTGGTTATTGTAACCTGCCCATTCCCTTAACATTTAAGCATAATTTACTTGGAATGTTATTCTGTATTGGAGAACATCACATTTAATGGCTGCTATATATACTAGTTTCCTTGTCATTCTCTCTCTCTCTCTCTCTCTGGTTGTAGATGGACACAATACCTTCATTTTATTCATTTATTTTTATGTTGGTGATGTGGATCAAACTCAGTGCCTCACAGTGCAAGGCAAGCGCTCCACCACTGAGCTACCACCCCAGCCCATTTTGTCATTCTCTTTAAGAAAAATGTTTTGGCTGCTTCCATTTTTACCTTGTTATAAATAGCTCCGTGATGAACACTGTTGCGGATATGTCTTTACCTCCCCTGAGCTTTGAAGATTTTTCCTTAAGATTATTTCCCAGAAGTGGAATTACTAGGCCAAAGGGTAATCAATATTTTTGCACTTTTGTAATGACATTGCACCAAGCAGGTGTTATTTCTCATACCTAACCTACCCCACCTTCTTACCATAGCCAGAAGAACTTCCCTGCCCCCACTCCATGGTCGTCTCCTCCTCCCTGGAAATGGGCTATTTCCTACTGCCACTCCCTGCACGGCCAACTCCCCGGTCTCTAGCAGCTACAGAATCTTTGCCCTTCCTCTGCCTGAGAAAATCCTCCTGGGCTTTCAACCCCTACCCTTTCTCCAGCCCTGCTTGAGGTGAGGAAGGAGGTTTTGGGTGACTCTTCCTTCTCCACTCAGTAGATGTCCCAATTTCGTTTATTCCTCGGGCAAACTGTCTTCCTAGGTCCAGCTGAGGTCCAGGCTAGGGAATGTGGCTGCAGAGGTCCCGGAGAGACCGAGGAATAAATAATCAAGTGAAACCAGAAAGGACAGGGGCTTTGGAGCAAGTTCATAAACACAGGAGAGGGATGGGATGGTCACTCAACCTGCTGAACTTTGCTCAGGGGGTGATACTTACTGAATGTCTGGTGTGACCATGAGCAAGTCACCATGGTTCTGAGAGGGTCAGTGATTCTCAACAGTCACACTGCAACTGCTGTCTGTACCCCCAAGTGAACACCGTACTTGCTACATTCTAGGATTCTGGGAAGGGGAGAGAAGGGAGATGGGAAGGTCACAGGGTAAGAAAAGGCATTCTACCTATTTTAGATAAATGAATAAAAAGTGGCAATAGAGATTTGATGGGAATGCAGATCTTTGATTCCTTAGCCTAGTGTTATTTCCTTTATCAAAGATGGTGGGAAGCAATTCCAGATCTGTTTGCAGCTTTGATTTAGGGTCTTAAACCTGAAAAGCAGTTGTCCCCCCTCCCCCAAAAGACATTCTTTTCATTTCTTTGCTTTTTCCACAACAAACATGCATTACTCTCAGAATGAGAAACAAACAGGTAAATATACAGAGGGGACCAAATGCAACCATGATTAGAGAGGAACCCTGGGTCCACTTTGGGACTGCTCTGGGGCCCTAACTTTGTGGGCGCTCTCTGACCCATTCCTACTTACAGGCCAGGAAGAGCCTGGGAAGAGTCTCAGAGACATTGAATGAGGCTGCAATGACCAGGGACTACTGTAGGAGTTCCCAGGATATTCTACAGGTCTGTAAACTCCTTGAAACTGTAAGCTGAACTCTGGGCATGCAGTTCCCAAGAGACTTTTATTAAAGAGACACACATGGCTGCAGATTACAATGACAGGGTCAACGCATAAGGGTTAAACAAGAGCCAAGAACCCTAAAAAAGTCCTTGCCTCCCTTTGAGAATAACCGGTGTGGGTGGGAAGAAATGGATAAGGTCCTGTCTCATGGATTCACAATGTTAATTTTAACTTTTTTTTTTCTTTGAGCTTACCCTCACCCCATTCCAAAGCAGTGAGGGGGACAAGTATGATTATTATGCTATTAAGGCCTTCCAAACTGACACTCTCCTCTTTCTCCTAGACTGTGGCCATGAATCTTAGTTCCTAATCCTGTGGACTGTGTGTGTCCACAGCTTTCTGTCTTGCTTCCCTGGTTTATGCTGATACTAACTTTCTCTCTAAGTCCTTCCCAAAGGGTCAGTTGCTTTAAATCTCATCAAGCATTGAATTCCATTCCATCAATACTGATCTAGCTCCTGCCATGTGCGGGTGTTGTGAGGGAGATGCAGACTCTCAGATAAGTGCCCCCTTCCCTCAGCAGCTGCAGGCTAATGGCAGGACAGATAACAGGGTCAATCTGGGGGAAGGGGCAGGGGCTAAGAAGTGGCTTCTTGGAGGTATAACAGTAGCTGGAGTTGTATGAAGGTTCCTGTACAAAGGAGGGGGGTGCTGGGAAGGAAGGGGAGAAGCATATTAGAGATGAGTAAAGACCAACTGGTCAGAACAAGAACCTTTGTGTTCCACTAAGGAATTTGAATTTTATCAGATAGTGTGTAGGTGGTACCAAAGAGTCTTGAGCAGAGCAGGTGGACTCCTCACAGATCTACATCTAAGATCATGTTGCAGCTGGGTGTGGACCGCCTACATGCCTGTAATCCCAGAGATTTAGGAGGCTGAGGCAGGATGATTGCAAGTTCAAGGCCAGTCCGGGCAATCTAGCAAGACCCTCAACAACTGAATGTCTTGAAATAAAAAGAGCTAGGAATGTACCTCAGTGGTATAGTGTCCCTGGGTTCAAGCCCCACTATAAAAAAAAAAGAAAAGTTTGAGACTGGGAAACAAAATTCTACTGGTAAGCACAGTCTAGTTGCTGGGGTTGATGGCAGGGAGATTTAATGAGGCCCTTTAAACCTTTAACTTAGGCCTTTAATGGGACCTTTTAACTACAGCCATGAGCAGGACCAGCTACATAGTTTGCAAATCCGTAGTGCAAAGAGGAAAATGTAGGGTCTCCCGTTCAAAAATTAAGAATTTCAAGAAAGTGATAGCAGAGCATTGGGGGCCCTTTCAAGTGCACAGTCCTGTGCAGCTGCACAAGTCATACACCCATAAAGCCAGCCCTGGCCACAGGACCAGAAAGGGCAGGTCAGAAGACAGATGTAGAAAGCAGAGTCCCAGGAATTGGAGATCTGTTGGACATGGGAAGAGAGGGAACAATCAGCAAGACAACCAACAGATGACCTCCCTACATGCTTTATAGATCACTCATCTGCTTGCTGATTGCTGACCATGATCAGCTCTAATTTTTTTTTTAAGAGAGAGAGAGAGAGAGAGAATTTTTTTTTAATATTTATTTTTTAGTTTTCGGTGGACACAACATATTTTATTTTTATGTGGTGCTGAGGATTGAACCCAGCGCCCCGCACATGCCAGGCGAGCGCGTTACCGCTTGAGCCACATCCCCAGCCCAGCTCTCATTTATTAACATGTCTAAAACTCACCCCTCTTCCTCTCTTCTACCACCAGACCTGTTACTGAAGAGCCTGCAACTAAAGGTACCACCATTCACCCTGTCACCCTAGTTAAAAGACGCTAGGGTCACCCTCCCAAGGATGCTGCCCTCCACTGCTCTCTGCCCATCCTATCCCTTCAGGTAATTTACTTGTAAATGTTCTCCCATCTGTGTGGCCTCTTCACAACTGTACCACTGCCAAATCCAAGTAGGTCCTTCTTAGTTTAGGCCTAGATTACCTATGAAAGCCTCCTGTCCCTTTCCCTGTCTCAGTCTGGACTCCACCCTCACTTCCATATAAAACATTCGTCCTCCACAGCACTTCTTCAGTGGTGTTCCCAAACACTAACCTGACCAGTTCACTGAATAAATAAGACCCAAAGGATAAGATCCAAGTGCCTTAAATGGTACACAAGGCCCTCTGCCACTTAACCCTGCTTTGTTTTCTAATAAATGCCAGAAACGCTATAATCTCCCACACACCTTCAGCACACACCCCACAGGTTGGTTTTTCCTTTACCTTAGGCGGTTTTCTCTGCCTGGAATGCCTTACCTTCCCCTTCAGGGCCTGGCTAAGGTCAAATCCTTGGAAGTCTACCTCAGCTCCCATCTCTGGAGACCTTCTCCAGCCCCCATCCTCACTCTACCCCATCCACACAGACTCTGGGTGACCCTCCACACTGACCACTGAACTGTAAAGAGGCCTGTGTGCAGCTGGCTTCCCCTCTGGGCTGGTGCGTGGGGGAGGGGGGAATAGCTAGAGGAGATAGCAAATCTTGCTCATTGGTGCCACCAGCACCTAACACAGAGCTAAGTCCATGAGGGTATTCCCCATATGTGTGGTGTTCTGGGCTGAAAGGTCTGGGATAGGATAGTGCCAGTAACAGAGACAGAACAGGTTGGAAGAGGAACGGTTTTCAGGGGAGGCTGACACAGATAACCCCAAAGAGAAAAAATAAAAATAAATACCTCACATCATGTTATCAAGACCCCACAGGCAGAGCTAGGACAGTGCCTTTGACTGAATGCAGCTGTGACCAAGAAGCAATGACAGCTATGCTGGTGTTGGGGTTGATTGCATTTGGTTTCAGAATTTGGTTTGTTTTCTTCTAAAAACCCCATTCCCTTATGTCAGCTGTAAACAAGCCCCTCTCTAGAGGAGGAAGGCTGTTTTCCACCAGGTAGCTCCAGCCCAACCAATGATAAAATGGTTGGCGGTGAGCTGGGGTCAGAGATGTACTTCAATCCCATGTGTCCCTGCAGGCAGAGAAGCCCTGTACAGAGAGGGCCTTCAATAAATACTTGCAGAGGAGGTGAATCGTGCTTAGTTCCCCAAGAGTGGGGGTGGGAAGCCTGAAGCTCCTGGGGAATGGTGGGGGCAGACGGCCTGGGATTATACTTGATCCACAGATAATCTCCCAAATCCAGAAGCCACCTGGACAGCAGTTTAATGGACTGAGGCCCATCACTGTATACATGTTGATGTTGCTGCTGAATTCACAAAAGGTTTACAGGGACCAGAGGGGGATTCCTCCAAATGCCGGTTTATTAATCTAATTATGGGAGAGGAACAGACAGCTATCAATCCTTTTGAGAGCAGAATCTATTGGAGAGGATTAATTAATCAATTAATGAATTAATCCGGCTCCCTTTCCCTCTTAACTTTTAGAAAGTTTTATTATGGAAATTTCAAATATACATAAAAGTGGAGAAAACGAGATAATGAACCCCCAGTATCCAGCAACCAGCTTCAAGAATCACCAACACTTGCCCGATCTAGAGTCACCTATACCCCACCCCTTGAGGCAGATCTCAGGTATCATCTTACATGCTTAAACACTTCGGTAACGGTGGGAATCCATTCCGGATTCATCTGGGGGGCAATGGCCGGTTCCTTGCCCCGCTCAACTCCCAGCAGGTTCTCAGCCCACGTCTCTAAAACTGAAAGCGGATAGTGGGGCGCCGGCACCGCCCCCTCCTCTGCTTCCTCCTCTTCCCGCACAGCGTGGGTCATCTTGGTCCTGTGGCTTTCCTGACATCCCACCCGCAGCGCGGGTGATGCGAGAGTGAGTCCCTCCGCGCTACGCCGCGGAGAGAGCGAGGAGGCGCCTTCCACTTCCTCTTTCTCCCTCTGACTAACCCTCGGCGCCCGCCCCGCCCCTGTGGGCGTGATCACGACAGAAGGGGCGGGGAAATACCCATATTTGGCCTTATATGGGCAGCCACGTCACAGGCCGCACACTCATTCACATAAAACGCTGCGCTGCCGGCGGAATCCCCGGCTTCTGGGGCAGCAAGTGGCCGGGCCGGGTGCCGAGCGTGCGGGGCGGGAAAGAGCACTGAGCGGCCCGCCCTCCGGCGCTGGGCTCCTTCGGCCGGCCTCAGCCCCGCGGTGGCCCTCCCGTGCCTAGCCCGCGGGTACCCTGGCCGTGGGCACCGGCGGGGCGCTCGGCGCGGGGCCGCTGGCCAGTGGCGGCATGAAGGTCACGTCGCTCGACGGGCGCCAGCTGCGCAAGATGCTCCGCAAGGAGGCGGCGGCGCGCTGCGTGGTGCTCGACTGCCGGCCCTACCTGGCCTTCGCCGCCTCGAGCGTGCGCGGCTCGCTCAATGTCAACCTCAACTCGGTGGTGCTGCGGCGGGCCCGGGGCGGCGCGGTGTCTGCGCGCTACGTGCTGCCCGACGAGGCGGCTCGCGCGCGGCTGCTGCAGGAAGGCGGCGGCGGCGTGGCGGCAGTGGTAGTGCTGGACCAGGGCAGCCGCCACTGGCAGAAGCTGCGGGAGGAGAGCGCCGCACGCGTAGTGCTCAACTCGCTGCTGGCCTGCCTGCCCGCGGGCCCGCGGGTCTACTTCCTCAAAGGTGAGTGCGGCGGGCAGCCGGTCCCCTGATACCCTACCACAATCCAGCACCGGGATTCCTGGGTCTTGCGTTACTCCTCCTTGCTTGGGGCGTCCTCCGGCATCCTGCACCCGGGAAAGTCAACCACTTGCGGGACTCTGCACAGTGGGGCTTGACGTGCGCTTGGGAGGGCACCCGCCTCAGAGCTTACCCCTCTCCACCAGCGTTCTTCGAAAGCGTCTGGCAGCCCGTCTGTCCGCCAGGCTGAGTGAGACTGGTAGTGCTGCGGAGAGGTGCTCCTTAGCAGTTTGGGGGCCTTGAGCTCGTGCAGGGCGCAGGCGCCTTTTCCTGACACTGGGTTCACTGCTCTCGCTGGGGACTGGGCTCCGAGCCTTGCTGATGTATCTGGCATGATCTGCAGGTCGAGACCCTCCCTCCCCCTAGCGTGGCGCCGTGGTGTCCCCCTTCCTCCCTCCTAGACAATTACAGTGCTTTAGGCTGTGTCTTTACCAACCCCTCATGCCTTTTTGACCCTGGTGAGTCCCTCCCCCTTCCTTTCCTTTTTATTTTATTGCTTTTTATTGTTTTCCTCTGGCCTCCTCCCCTCCTGGTCCTAGGCCTTTCTCAAGCCTAATTTGGAGCTGACAGCTTTCCCACCCCTCCTGCCTTCCTGGGGCTGAGATTATCCCTGGGACTGGTCCTGAGCCGAGACTACTACTGGGTGGGAGGCCGCCAGACAGCCAGTGCTGCGGGTTGGGGGCGGGGATAGGGGGAGGGAGACAGGCAGTGGTGATGGGGGCAATGTGATGTAGAGGTTCTGTGACCTTTGATTGGAGACCTCCAAGAGCTTCCACCAGGCCTGCCCATTTCACCTGCTGGGAACATAACTTTAGCTTCCTGTTGTGGGTGGGTGGGTGATTGACTCTCAAACTCCAGAGCATTGATTTCTGGGTCACTTCCTGTGACTGCTCCTGCCTTGTAACCTCAAATATATGGGAACCTTGGTTCTGGTGCAGAGATGAGAGCTTAAGCTGGACCGGGCCCCCAGGGTCCTATCAGCCCTATTACTGGACACCTTGGACTGTAACACTGATGTGGTTCCGTACTCAGGTGCAGCTAAGTTTCAAGCAACCTAACTTGGGGAATTTCACACACCTCAGAGGCTCGTGGGTAGCTCCCCATCTATTAGCACCTCTTGGTGACTGTCCCTTCTTCCCACTGGGAAGATAACAGAGGTGGATGGTAATCCTCCTCCCTACTGCCCCAGTCCCCTGAGGTGCGGGGGAGTGGAAAATGGCCTTTTTAAGCAATACAGAGGTCTCACTGTTGGCTCTAAATCGCCTTCTCTTCCTGATATCATTTTGATTTAGTCTTTTTACTTAGCAATGCATATAGGAAAAGCTTCTGCCTCCCCAGCAGCCGTGAAGATGTTCCAGGAACCCTCTTGGTCCTGCCTCTGATCCCCACCCTTCTCCAAGAGGGCTGTGGACTGTTGACCAGTTATTGCTACAGGAAGTAGTCAGCTTTTGGTGGACTCTGCAAAATTATGTTTAAATTTTTTTTAAATGAAATAACATATCCAGGACAAAATTTAAACAGGTCAAAATTTGAAAATTTCATTGCCTTTGTGATGAAAGTTGGGTCTTCCACACACCCTTAAACTCCATTCTACTCCCCAGACAGCCACCAACTATTTCTTATTTGTCATTATTTCCCACAAGTATCTTTTTATTTTAATTTTTTATAGTTGTAGATGAACAGAATGCCTTTATTTTATTTGTTTTTTATTTTCTGTGTTGCTGAGGATCAAACCCAGTGCCTCATGCGTGCTCTGCCACTGAGCTACAGCCCCAGCCCTCCCAGAAGTATCTTTAAAAAATAAATTTATTTTAAATATATTCCCTGTATCTAGATCTTAGACACTTGTCCACATCAGGACATACATGTCCCTTCACTTGTGATGACCAGCAGGTTGCTTCCAGCCTTACTGTTTGAAGCAGTGAGATAGAGGATACCTTTGCCCATATATTCTTGTATGTGCACTATCTTATCTTTCCATAAAATGATAAGACTTACTAGGTCAAATTTGTGTGCATTTGATTTCAGTAGAAATTCCTATCCTTATAACACCCTGCACTTCAAACTGTTTTTTTTTTTTTTTTTTGCCAGAGGAAAAATTCTTTATCTTGCCTAACTCATGTCTAGATATGAGTTCAGATTTTAACCTGGTGGCGTTCAAATCCTGGGGCAATGCCTTTTATACTCTCTAAATCCCCCCTCCAAAACCAAGACTCACTGCAATGAGATGGTGATTGACTGAATTGTGTGGCCAGTGCTTATTTATATATAGTGTCTACTCACTGCCTCTGTTCCTCTGGCAATGTGGTGATGATTGAAAGCAGACTCACTCTGAGGAAGGTTGAAGCCCTAAGAATTGCCATGGCTCTTGCAACGTGAGTGAGGCACCGGAGAGGAATGTTCTGTCTCCACACCTCTGATGGGAGTGGGTGGAAGACCCATCTAATCTCCTGACCCCAGCTTGAAGAGGCAGGGCCCAGTTTATCTGTCCCTCTACTACACTGAGTCGCCTTGTCTGCCTGCCTTATTTTGTCAACAGGCAGGCAGGATCTAGCCCACACCCACATCTCTCCAACTGACAGCCAGCTTTTAAATGATCTGTTTGAAGCCCAGACATAGGGTGGCCCAAAGGCTTCTTTTCACCAAGTCTCATCTCTAAGTTTTGGAGGGACTATACCCATCTGGATGCAAATGCTTGCTCCCAATCACTTGTTTTATCTCCTAGAATCAAAGTGTTGAGATCTGGCATGGGAAATGATCAGGTGGTTGACTGACTAGGGACACCTCCTCTGGGGAAGATGTGGGCCAGTGTTAAGTCTGGCACTCTCTACCTCCTAGAAGGGAAGGGGGCTGGGGGACATGAGGGAGAGGAAGCTACACCACCAAACCTCTATTTCTGCCCCCCTTCGTCCATCCTCCAGCTGGGCCTCCTGTCACCATGACAGGGAACATGGTCATTGTGGAGGACCAGAAACTCATCCGGGGAGGTACGGTGGGCTGTTTGTTGAAGTGACCACGGGAGAGATTCGGGTATACTAAATGGGGGCAGGGGCAGTTCCAGCAAGCTGAGAGGAAGCAGTAATGGCAAGATGACTCATTCTAGGAATTGGCTGCAGCTTCTGGGAGAGAGTTGCAGACTGCCATGTAATCCATTAACCATTTGTTGACTGCAGAGTTGAAAAAAGACAGCACCTCCTCCATTAAGGGTCCATCACAATATCAAAACACAAAAGAGAAAAGGAGTTTTTTTGGAAATGGCATGATCTCAGAATGCGTATTTAATTCATGATTTGATACTAAGTGAATTCTCTGGGCCATTAAAAGACAAGTGGGCTTTCTAGAGGCTCTCGGAAGTGCGTGAGGTTGCTCTGGTTGGAAATAGAGTTCCTAAGCAAAGCTGGCCTGTTCGCCCACTAGCCCTTGGCTTCCTGAGGGGCCCTAGGCCATTTTTCATTTGGTTCTTCCCCACTTGAGTATAATGGCCTTGAGAAGACAAATTTCTGTGACCTAGAGAGAGTGGTTTTTAGCCTTAAGTCATCAGTCTGGAGAAGTTTAAATGTAGTGCTAAGATTCTTAATGCTCTTAGTTGATGTATCCTTTTGGGGCCTGGGAGAAAGGTTGTGGGGAGGATAATAAATAAGATAGAAAGGGTAGTAGTCACAAAGGAACAGAGACAGGCTTTACTTATGGGGGCTGGGAATTTAGTTCAGAAGTCCTCATTCCTCCCATTTGGCCTAGAAGGCAATTAACTGGATTGATGGCTCTAAATTGGACCTAGGGAAGGGATTGTCAGCAGAGTTCTTAACACCTCGAGGGTGAGAAGGGGCAAGGCTGGTTTACTGTTCTGATTTGAATCCTTGCATGAGTCCCTATTCTCTTATAAATGATAGGGTGCCATCTGTAATCCTGCTTAAAGCAAATGGGCTGAGGAAAAACAGTTTAAAAGAATTTCTTCTCATAAATTAATGAAATTTTCCATAATCACACCTTCATTTTGAATAAAAAATGAGAAAATGGCTTTTGTTTTTCTGGAAGGGTTTAGTTAATATTTGCCAGATGCCAGATTATTTCTTTCACAGTTTAAGCTGCTTCTGATAGACACAAAAAGTTAATCATTGCCTTTCTGAACTATAGCCTTTTAGAGCTGTGTGTACAAACACATGTGTGTGCGTATGCACGCATCCAATTTCTATCCTAAAACTGCTTGATGGTTCTACTCAATTTTTATGTGACCAGAACCTATTAGATTTTTAATTTTTTTTTTTTACTATCCCACACTCAGGGTTTTGGCTAATTATGAGTATTTTATTTTTGACAGCTAGAGAAACCAATGCTTACATCTGTCTCACTTTTTGTATGTTCACTTGTTTTTCTAGGGGGATATGAGACCTTCTATTCGGAATATCCTGAGTGTTGTGTAGACGTAAAACCCGTTTCACAAGAGAAGATCGAAAGCGAGAGAGCCCTCATCAGCCAGTGTGGGAAACCAGTGCTAAGCATCAACTACAGGCCAGCTTATGACCAGGTATGTAGCTGCCAGTTCCTGTCTCATTCCTTCCTTCCTCAGCCACCTGACTTCTCTCCCAGCTCAGCAGCAGTGGTTTGTTCTCTGTGGATCAGGGTGCTGGCACCATCCTCTAACTTGGAGAGCCTCTATAGCTTGCCAGTTGGAGTTCCTGTCCAAGAATAAATGGGCATCCTTCCAGCAAACAAGCTGACAAGAGCAAGTGAGCCCTGGGATGCTGGATAGCTTCTAGAGAAAAGGGGAAATGAAAGATACTTTGTTAATGGCTGCCTTGGGAGGTTCAGAGAAGCTTAGAAATACTGGCTTAGGTTTCCCTGAAAACATTTCAGAGTTGACTTTCAGGCTTCCTGTGTTCTTTGTAATTGCTGATCATCTGCAGTTTCTATACACCAACCCAGTACCTATCAAGGTGTGTCTTGGTGTTTTTAACTGCAGTGGGGTTGGAGGCAGGGGGAAAGGTTGCAGTGCTAGAGAAGCCCCTGTTTTGGATGGCTCAGCAGGCTCCCCTGAGGGTCTCTGATGCTTGTAATTCTACAAATTCTGACACCAGAGGAGATCAAGAGACGCTAGGGAGATTCTTGTTTCTCTAAAGGTGTGGAGGTTTATTTCCTTCAAAGAATTGTGCATTGTAACCACCCATTAAAGGTCGTGGGTTACTTAACATGATGTAGGAAGATGGGGAAAGGCAGAAAAGAGTTCAGATTTTATAGAAACCAGAGCTGAAAACCCACCTTGACTTTTCACCAGAGAGAGGAAGCACTGCCGTAGCTGGTGAGATGACTAATTTACAAAGTCTTGCGGCTGGTTATGGCAGTTACAGAGTTAGAACCCCCTTTTTTCCTTTCTTCCTCCCAACTTTTTTTTTTTGCCCCACAGTACTAGGGATTGGACCAAGGGCCTCGCACATGGCTAGGCAAGAGCTCTACCACTGAGCCACACCCCTAGCCCCAGAACCCCATTCTCTTAACTCCCTGTTGTGGTTCCTTTCAGGACCTCCTCCTGTTTTTCACATGCCCCTGGCTACACACCTGGGTAGTGGGAGGAGCTTTTCACACTGTCCTCCCCAACTAAGAACATAGCCAAAGCCTAAGAGGGAAGACTTCTAGATGCTGCCAAAAATGCCAGTTCCCTGTCTGAGTAGAACTCTGCCCCTAGGGACAGACTTCCAAATAGAACCAGGTGACTTGGTCTTGAATGGGATTCTTGGTCAGGAATCCTTTTAATATGTCGGCCAGGTGCCAGGGTTATGACTCAGTTTGTTTTCCTTAATGGAAAATCTTCACAGTGTATGATGAACCCTTGGCTTTCAAGTCACGTGCATCCAGCCTAGCAGGATTTCTATTTTTGTTTGTTTGTTTGTTTGGGTTGTATTTTCCCCATTTCTAAGAAAGTGAAAGAGAAATAAAAATTGTCAGAGTGTGTGAAAGCACGCAAGACCTTTGGCCAAGCGAAGGTTGGGGAGGCCCTGATGTGTCTTCAAGATCATCTGGGGAACCCCCATACCACTTCTGCACAGAGGAGTGAGGCGAGGCTGTTAACCTTTGAGGTTTCGAAAGGCTGTTGGTATCTTCCTCTTAAGTGTAAATGGGAGGTTCAGAAAGGGAAAGAAATATAATTTGAGGGGTATTTATTGGGCTTAGCTCCAGGGGAAGTTGGGTAGGGTTCCAAGCCTGGTGTCCATGTCTTCCAGGCACTCAGGAAAGGGAGAGACCTAGTCAGCCATCCTGCCTGCTCCGTGTATAGGTGTCCATTGGTGTCTGTCTGGTCAGTTTCTGAGAGAAACTGACCAGATTGTGCCTCTCACTGTTTTCCAAAGAACACTACCATCTTTGCTGTTTTCTGGGTTTCTAATTAGTGGGGAGCTGGGTCCACGGAGTGGGTCCTGTTTAGGCCAGAACCTGGCCTGCTGGGATAGCCTGACCTCCCAGCATCTGTCCTGTGTCTTCCCCAGGGAGAAAATTCTTTTTCTATTTGTTTATTCTTTAGCCTCATGAAAATGCTCTATAATGTATCAGATTTTAATACACCCATTATCCCATTTATGACTTACCCATTATCCCAGGAGGATAGGGATTATTATCCTTGGTTTACAGATAAAGGTTCAGAGGTTAGGGAGGCTTAGAGGTTTTCAGATAAAGGTTCAGAGGTTAAGGAGGCTCAGAGGTTAGGGAGGCTGCCCAAGGTCATACCAGCTAGGAAATGTGGAGCTGGGACTTGATGGAGAAAGAGCAGTTTTACCTGGTGCCCAGGCCCAGATTCTCAGCCTCTGTACCACATTGCCACTGGGAAGGCTGCTTCGAATGCAGGGGAGTTTGGGGAGATTCAAGGAGAGGGTATAAATTCACTTCTCTTTAGGGATAGAGGATATTTTACCTGAAATTCTTGATTTCTCATACTGTCACTGTTGAAATGGTCTCAGACAAGGCCTTGAGACTTGGGTTTGGGTTTCAATCCTATCTCTACCATTTGATAAGCTCTGATGTGGGCAAGTTATTTAAACCTATCTGAGCCAGGTGGTGCACACCTGTAATCCCAGCGGCTCTGGAGGCTGAGACAGGAGGATCAAGAGTTCAAAGCCAGCCTTAGCAATGGCAAAGCACTTAGCAACTCAGTGAGACCCTATCTCTAGATGAAATACAAAATAGGGCTGAGAGTGTGGCTCAGTGGTCGAGTGCCCCTGAGTTCAATCCCTGGTACTAAAAAAAAAAAAAAAAAAAAAAAGAAAGAAACCTATCTAAGCCTCAAGCCACCCTTCTATAAAATGGGAACAACATTACCTACTTTACAGATTTGTTGTGAAATTGGCGCTATATAGGTACATCCAAAGTGTCAGGCCCACATGCCAGCCATTGTAAGTGCTAATAAAAATACTGATTGTTATAATTAACCTTAGGTAAAATCCTCTATAACTTTCTTCTAAGTGACTGAACTGGCTTTACTGAAACACTCAACTTCTCAGGACAGAAAATACAGGCACAAAGTGCTGGACAAACCTCCCTCCTCTCCAGGACACACACATGCCCCTTTCCCTATTATGGGTCTGGCTGAGAGTTTCCATTCCATTCTTATTCCTGGACAGGAAATGGAAAGACAGGAAACGGATGGATGGTATGGGAAAGGCTCCCAAAGACCAACCACAGTCCCTGCAGCCCAGTGTTTCCCTCTGAATCCCCAGGGGCTCCTGTTGTTCCAACTGTCACTGGCTTTTTTGTTTTGTTTGTTTTGTTTTGGCACCTGAGAACCCATACGTGCTCAGATTGCTGGAGTCCAACTAGCTGGAGGTTCATTTCAGGGGTAGATAGTCTCTGGTTCTCACTTAGTCTTGATTCTCCACACCAGAAGCCTGCTGTGTGGGTGATGATGTAAACCCCTCTCACCCACACAGCACCCCGTGTGAAGAAGGTCAGGGGTGGGGAAAACCCCTCTGTGGTCTAACAGTTTTTCTTAGTCTATGGATTCTGGGTAGGTAGTGGTTATTTTCATTTCTAAGAAGCATACTTTTTTGGAGGGTGAGGAGGCTGCATATTTTACCATTTCTGAAACCTGGGTTATTTTAGAATAGACAGTATCTTAGAGTTGATGAAAATACAGTATAAAATGTCTGGGCTATAAAGAAGGGAGCCTACATTGCCAGGGTTGCCCCACGGCTCAAGGCTTGTCCTGGTACTCTTAGGGCAGCTGAAATGTCACCATAGGTCTTTTAATTGCATTGCTCCTGTTCTTACACTGGGTAGCACAGGAAGGCTGCTGGCATTTCCTATCTCCTTGGATAAGTGCAAAAAATGAAACTCTGGGCCGTGTGGGTTTGGCTGTCATTGAGTCACACGGCAGTCACGGTGGGTAGAGTTTACCAGGATGGAGGTGCCACCCACACTCTTGGCTGAGCTGCCCTGGCTCTGAACTCTCTCTACCTGGAAACCAGAAAGGGAACCTCCCACCTTAAGAGACAAATAGGTCAGAGTTGTTTATTTTTAATTCTTCCAAATGAGCAAGCTAATCCAATATTTCCTGGTTGTTCTTTGTCTCTGCTTCCAGGGCAGCCCTGTGGAAATCCTTCCCTTCCTCTACCTTGGAAGTGCCTACCATGCATCCAAGTGCGAGTTCCTAGCCAACCTGCACATCACAGCCCTGCTGAATGTCTCCCGGCGGACCTCCGAGGCCTGCACGACCCACCTACACTACAAATGGATCCCAGTGGAAGACAGCCACACGGCCGACATCAGCTCCCACTTTCAAGAAGCAATAGACTTCATTGGTAGGTTGGGTCCTCCCCCTCCATTATTTTGGGAGCCCCTTGGAGCATGCCTTCTTGGTTTTTTGATGTGCTGATGGGGGGCTACCTTCTCTGAGAGAAAAATGCCCTGTGTATGCAACCACCAAGAGTCGACACCAAGAACAGATGCTGCAGAGGGAGGACTTGAGCTGCTATTAATAGGAGCTTTAGTTTGCAAGATAAATGAATTAATATAATTTTATGGCTATACTCACTGCTGCTCTTGTTTTGTTTCAAGTTGGGCGGGAGCAGAGTATGTCCATGCGTAATGCTTCACACGAGGAAAGGGGGAAGCGGGGGCTCCCTAACTGTGTTTCTACGTAGGTTGGGATATTTTTAAAAGCAAACAGAAGGATCGAGAGAGCGCTACTTACGCACTGAGCCTGGAGGGCCCAACAGCTTTCCACAGTTTTGGCAAACAGCTTTGGAGGCAATTTGTTTTGCATTTTCAGCTAATTTTGGATTAAAGATAGCACTTGACTCAAGCTCCATGCTTTGTGCACAGAAAATTTGGCATCTTCTACATCCTTTCTGCATTCCTATGAGGCAGTTATCATTTACTCCATTGTGCAAACCTGAAAACAAGGCCGTAGCCTTCACCCCTCTGCCTGGAAAGAGCTTTGGCCTTGGGGTTTCCAGGCACTTGAGGTTGCCTGGATTGTCCTCCCGTTTGGTGTCTTCTCTTTCTCCCATATCTCTTTCCCTGCGGGTCTGGCCTAACTTTTTTTTTTTTTTTTAATCCCACGTTTGCAACACTACTCCCTAACCTTGTGGTCTTAAGAGGACTTCTTTCTTTTTAACATGCATAGTTGTTGGTACTGAGGCTTGATTTTCCTTGTATCACGTTCTAAGGGATGTTGAAGGAGGAAAGACAGGTGTTAGGCACAGCATAATTACTTGGTGCAGACAGCAATTAAAGGGCCCTTCTTCAGCCACTTGGTAAGCCCTGTGCTCATCACACACAATTTCTGCTCCATAGGAAACCTTGATGAGAAATTCACCAGAGGCAAAAGGTCAAACCTGTCCTCATTGTCCCCTGAGCCTCCAGGCTGAAATGATCCCTTTAGAGCCTGAGAAGCAGCCAAAATGATGGGTTCTGGGTGGGAAACCCTTGACTTGCTCTCCCGGTCCCTGGGAAGGCTCTGCCCTCCTAGGCCTCTTATTTAATTACCTAGATAGCTGTTGCATGAGGTCATGAAACTCGCCCCCATCCAGCTCACAAGAACTGTCCCTCCCAGTCCTGTGTGTATATTGTATATGTTTGTGTACAGTCACACCACCCCACAGGGTTTCAAAAGTACACAGTGTTTTTTCCCAGACACCTTGCCCTGCTAATGGAAGAGGCTGAGCCTCCCCAGTGGGCCCTGTGCTGAAATATGCACCAACCCCTTCCAGATGAAGAGTCCTATAGAAGGCAGGCCCCTGAGCTGTAGAGAAGCAGTGCATTCTGGGCCCTTTGCCCACTAAAAGCTGGACTCAAGAGGGGAAATGAGTGGAAGAGCAAAGGAAACGAAGGCACAACCCTGTCACCCTAGGGAGTTGGGGGTCTCCCTTTGGAACTGATTTATAAGAACTTTTGTTTTTTTTGTTGTTGTTTTGAATTGATTGGATTGGGGGTACCTCTCATGAGCTACCGGTGTACTTTGGGTTTTTTTGGTTCACATGAAGAATCTGTAGATTCCTCCCTGAGCCTTAGATATTTCATCTTCTAGACATTGCAGATTCATTTGCAAACTTCTTGAACTTGGAGCAGATGAGCGAGGATGTAAGGGGGCTCCCCTACCTGCTGCCTTCAAAAATTTTGTTTTTGCCTACTGCAGCCTCACAGAGTGCTAGCTACATCTAACTTCCTGTGATGTAATTGTTTCCTCATTAGCTAAAGGGGGAATTGGAAGGACTGTTTTTTTGTGTTCTTGTTGATAATATTCACCTTTTACCCTTTCCCATTTTTAACAGTTGTAGTTCTGTTTTGCTGGGAGGGTTCGAGCAGGAAAGGAGGGGCCCCCTTTTGGTCATATTGAGCTAAAGAATGCTAACTGATGGTGGTAGCTTTATAGCAGTGACTCCCATTGTTGAGCAACATGGAATTTGCAAAAGCCATTTATATCCTCCGTCTAGTAAGCGTCACTTAGCCAGGGCTATAATTAGTGGCCATGTGCTATTTATCGTATGTTTGGTGGTGAGAACCCTAGGAGCTGAGCCAAGCATCCCGCCCTGGCACAGCAAGACAGGGTGTCCAGGGAGGCCGGGAGGTCTCTACCAGGATGGGGGCTAGGTTGTCATCATTAGAATCCGACCTGGAGAGAGGCAATGAATTACTTCTCCGAGTAAGGCTTTGAGCCTGGGAGGCTCTCAGAAAATTGTGCATATGCAATAAAAATTTTATGCTTTCAAGGATTTTCTAGTTCCTTCTTGAACCCCACCGTTGGAACCCAAGTTAGGATGGAATCCCCAGAAGGGATTCCTTCAGGTCTAGCATCTCCCATGGCAGAATCTGCAAATGTTCTAGAGAACTGGGGAGCAGCTGTGAGGATTAAATACTTCCTACGTCTGTCCTCACCAGTAGGGACTGAAGACTAGCAAACGTCCAGTATGGTACCATGGCTCTGAGCAGGCACGAGGGTGTGATAACTAGGTGACATTACTGTTTTGATTCTTGTGTTTCAATTCCAGTTCCCACTCATTCCCAATCTCTTATCTTCCTTTCAGACTGTGTCAGGGAAAAGGGAGGCAAGGTCCTGGTCCACTGTGAGGCTGGGGTTTCCCGGTCGCCCACCATCTGCATGGCTTACCTCATGAAGACCAAGCAGTTCCGCCTGAAGGAGGCCTTCGATTACATCAAGCAGCGGAGGAGTGTGATCTCACCCAACTTTGGCTTCATGGGCCAGCTCCTGCAGTATGAATCTGAGATCCTGCCTTCCACGCCCAACCCGCAGCCTCTCTCCTGCCAAGGGGAGGCAGCAGGCTCCCCATTTATAGACCATTTGCAGACA
This sequence comes from Marmota monax, assembly GCF_021218885.2. NCBI lineage: Eukaryota > Metazoa > Chordata > Mammalia > Rodentia > Sciuridae > Marmota > Marmota monax. Next base: position 25,261,581 of record NW_026692881.1, read on the forward strand.
CTGAGCCCTGACGTGCAGGGCACCTACTGCACATTCCCTACCTCGGTGCTGGCGCCAGTGCCCACCCACTCAACTGTTGCAGAGCTCCACAGGGGCCCTGTGGCCACTGCCACATCCTGCTAAGACTGGGGTGGGGTGCCAGCCCAGCCCCAGAGCAACTGTGATTTTGTTTTTTAAACTCATGGACATTTCACACCTGTGCAATACTGAAGACCTCTCTCTGTCTCACTGCCCCAGTAAGACACTGAGCGATTATCAGGTTTGCAGACAAACTTCAGACTGACCTCACGGAGAGGTTCTCGGGACTGAAGGAAGGCCAAGCCATTATGAGAGCACCGTGTGTGCTGACTACTGTACTTCCAGACCCCTGCCCTCTCAGGACCTCCTAGTCCTTGCACCTCAAGGTTCGCCTTTTCATTTCAAGCATAGGCAATAAACACCTGCAGCAACAGGAAAGAGAGAAGTTGCTGGACCAGGAGAAAGGGCAGTTAGTTAGGAAGCCAATTCATTTTAAAGGAAGCACAATCTCCATCTTATTTTTTTGAACTTTGGCAGTCTCAGTGTCTCTCTGTTGCTTCGGGGTATAAGCTGATCACCGCCTAGTCAGGAAAGTTATCCTGCCGGATTGGTAGGGACACCCTGGATATGCTGATTTGAACCCTGAAATGTTTGTGAGATGCCCTCTGGGTCCAACGGAAACATTTGGTTGAAGTTGCAAGATGTTGACTCTTCTGGGTTTCATTTTCACTGTGGGTTCTTTCCTGACCTTGGACTTTGGCATGATTCTTCATCATACTTGAACCAGTCTCCGTTGCACCATAGACCAAAAATCACCCCTTTGAGGTGGCAGTGGGTGCCTGGAGAAAAAGGGTACCTGCTGTGTCTTCTGGGTCAGTGGCATTGAAAACAGTCCTTCCTCAGCTTGCTGTCCTTCTGTGTGCTCGTGTCTCGTTTCTTGTGACACTTGTTTTCCTCCCAGCCCCTGGGGGTTGTCTTCAAGCTACTGACTTCTGGGATTTGCAGATTGTTGCAATGTGGTACTACTTTTCTGTCTGTAGATTATTTCTCCAGGGGAAAAGGCAATAATTTCTTAAAACCCATGTGAATGTGAAGAAAAGGGGTATGTTACTGGTTGTTATTGTTTTTTTATAGTGCAAAATAAAAATAGTTAAAGGAAACAGCACTTCTTCATGTTGTTGGTGAGTTGGAGTAAAGTGGAGATACCTTTGGATCGGAGCCAGCCTGCTGCACAGGGTTTCATTTCCAAATAGTAGGGTGAAATGGTGGATGTGTAGCTGTAAGGTTTTCACTCATGAGTCCGTGATCGAAACAAGGACACAGAATGCTGCTTTTCATCTGAGGGGCTTCCCTAAGCTAACAGGCACAGGCTTCACAGGGAAGTGGTTGGAGCAACTATTCACTCTGGGTTCCTCAATCCCATCACCCCAAGATAGGTCAATTTGGCTGGAACCTCAGATGCCTTGTCTGCGAAATGGAATGAACTGAGCTAGATGTCCACTTAAGCACAAGGCCCTGGATTCTAGCAAACCTGGGTGCCAGGCTGTCCAATCTCCTCCCTCCCTGCCTGACACGATACAACTAAAAAGTCTAGATAGAAGGTGATGGGATGGAGATGTAAACTACGTGAAGTTGTTTGACATTAAGGGACTGCCCCCCCCCCCCAGCCCCTTTTTACCCTTGCAACTAATTCTTCCAGAAAATTCACTCAGTAGTTTCTAGGTAAATCCCACAGTGAGTGGGTTTAAATCCAAGGCAGACTCAATTTGACGTCTAAGTAATGTCTTCTGCGTTGGTGGAGAAAGGAGGGAGCAGACTCCCCACAGCACTGCCTGTGTCAAGTCTGTCTTGGGGCTTACCTCCCAATCTGGGGTTGTAGGGAACTGATTGGGATTTATGCCACCCTAGACAACTGATGCCTGACACCGGGATTCCAGCTATACCCCTCAATTCAGGAGGGCCCAAAGAGGCACTCTGTGTTGTCAAAGGTCAAGATGGTGGCAGAGCCCAGGTTAGCCCGGCCTTCTCAAGAGCTCACATCAAAGCCTCGCTTGAGGCCTTGCTCTCTCAAATCACCCTCCACAGGCTATTTGGAAAGCACAGATGAGAAGCCTGTACACTGAGGAGGCTGAATTTCTTTCAGTTGTCTCCCTTATCTGCTTAATCTAAGTGGAGCTCTCATGGTGAGGAGCACTGAACAGGGAATAAGGCGTCTCAGGATCCAGCCTTCCCTTCACCCCTAACTCCAGTGTGTGGGAGCTAATCTCCACCCTTTGTGGACCGGACTTCAGGGCTTGGGATAGCTATGCCTGATCCCTTCTGGTTTCACATCTGTGAGCCTCTAGTCAGTGTCAGGGTATGATCTTCAGCCTGTCCAGGTGCCTAGTGAGTGGGGGTGGGGGGAGCTCAAGCAGGGAGACCCAGACTATAGAAGCCAGGTACAGGCTGGGGTGATAGGCTAAGCCATGTCCCACTTGCTGACATTTGCCTTATTGCATTAAAGTCTTTCTCTGAAGACTGAGTAAGTCCTCTAAATCAGACATATGAGAATTGCTCATAAGCCAGTGAGTCACTGGGGGCGGTGGCGGGGTTAAGCCAGTGAACTCCACAGCTGGGGATGGCTCTGGAACTCTCACGCCACTAATATTCTCTTCATTAATTACACCTCCATTTTTGCCAAGATCAGCTTTACACTGCTTCCAGTGCCAGATAGGGAGTTGAAGCTGGTGGGACTCAATTGAAACACCTCTGTTGATTTCCAGCATCCTCAGGTGGAGATGTGTTTGGGAAAACAGATACGTCCCCTATTCTATTTCCTGCTGCTTCTGTGCATGAAGCTCTGTGGGTCCATTCTGGCCTCTGAGTTGGGCCTGATGGGGGTGGAAGATGTATAAGAAGCCTCAACCCAGTATCCAGTGTGCTGGCAGAAGTCCTGTGCACCCGCGGGTCTCCTTGTACAGGAACACTGGAAAAATGTTTCCCTGACTCTGATACCCCAACCATCTGTAGCTCCTGAAGTTGCTGGTGGTTCATTTTCTGAACACCATAAAGCTCATGTGCCTGTTTTCCTTTTTGCTCAGGTAACTAGGCAGCTCAGAATTGAACTCTGAGCCCACCCCTGGCTGTTTTATAGGAGTTTCTGACTTGTGTTCTTGGTGTTGACGCCACCTTGTTTATATTGAAGTTTTCCAATTTTATTTTCCCTTCCATTTCCTCAGTGACTCAAATAACAACAACAATGTACCCTTCAAATCCTATTTAAAGATTAAACATAACACAATGTGCTTATGGAATGAGGTGAGTGTAAATACACAAAGAAAGAAGCCCCTGTGTCTCTTCTCACCCTGAGAGATTCATCTATGGGACTGGGTTCCTTTGCTTTCTCAGTGACTGCCAAATTCTGTGTTTCTTTCTGGGATAGATTCTGTCCAGAACTCTACCTCATGGTTGGGGCCTTGGCCCCTTGCCTCAGAATCTCTGTCACTGCCCTCTCCTTTGACCCTTACCAGTACCCTTTGGGGAACCCTGGCATGGATGGACACATTGCTCAAAGCTGTAAGACTGGGATGTGATAGAAGTGATTCCTCTGTCTAGATAACTGTCATCTGTCCATCCATTAACACTGAGTACCTGCTAAACCTGGGAATCAAGGAGGAGCAAGGGCCACGTGGCTGCACCTTCAAGGACTTCATGATTCTGATGACCATTCACTGGACTTTTTGTCCCAGACTGGAGTTGGCCTCCACAGTTGGACCAATGTCCCCTAGGCTCCCTCCCCCAGCCAGCTCTTGCCCTAGGTTCCAACTCTGTCCTCTCTTATGTATGTTTCATACCCCAAATCACCAGAATACCAACCTGTGGACATGGCTGTGGTACCTGTGCTAACAGCCCAGACCCTGTCCTACATTACGTCACGTCTTAGGTGCTCTTCCTTTTTATCAATTCGGTATTTTTTTTAATGAATATGGTATTAGTCTTGCCCTTACCTCCACCCCCAGTGGAGTGAAAAAAGTAGCCTCCCCTCCCCTGTTTTTTTTTTTAAAGAAATGAGCTCTTATGGAGCCCTACCCCTTTCCCAGCCATTTGGCTAATATAAAAAGTATGCATTAAGAACTTTTTATATGCCATAAACCACGGTAGGCAGGTACACAGGCATCATCTCATTTAATTCTCATCAGAGACTTGTGCAGAAGTTTTTATTATCTTTATTTGCAGATGCACAAAACAACCTCAGAGGTACTAACTAAATAACTTTCCCAAGGCCGTGTGGCTAGTAGAGCCAGGATGAAGCTATTTCAATGCTGTTGTACTCTTCTGAACACTGAGGCTTGCAATAGGTGCTTCTGTTCATTGGGCTTTGTTGGCAATAAAAAGAGTCCCCTCAGGCCACATTATGGAAAGGGTTTAATACACAGTTACACCCCGTTCTAGCCCTTTAAACATGACATACTCCCTTCTGCCTCAGGACTTTTGCACATACGTGTTTCTGCCTGGAATACCTTTTTCCTCTAAATCACCCTTCAACTCATTAACACCCACTGGTCCTTCACTTCACAGCTCCAACTTTGATTCCCTAAGCAAGACCTCCAAGACTCCTAGACTCCTAGACTGGGCCAGATGTCCCTATTAGATCTCTCATAGCTCCCTATGTCTTTCCTTCATATTTTGCCAAAGTTTAAAATTTCACTTGTCTGTGATTATTTTAATGCCCATCTCATCTAGACCATAAGCCCTAAGAGGGCAAGAATTACATTTATTTTATTTTGTTTAGTTTTTGCAGTACTGAGGGTTGAATTCATGGGTAGTTACCTCTGGGCTACATTCCTAGACCTTTTTATTTTTTTTATTTTGAGACAGGGTCTCACTAAGTTGACAAGGCTGGCCTGAAACTTGTGATCCCCTGCCTCAGCCTCTGAAGTCCCTGGGATTGCATGAGTGTATGTACCACCATGCCGGGCAGGAATTGCATTGATTTGAAAGTGACTTAGCACAGGTCTGATCTATGCTAGCTGTTCAATAAGAATTGTTGAATGAAGGAGTGAATAAAGAAAAAAAACCTGAGAATGAACAGCTGTCAGAACCAGAAGCTGCCCTCTCTATCTCAGAGCCCCTGAACCCTCTGCATGTAGTCTCCTTTACCCCAGGGCTACTTGCCAATTAATTACCCAAGATCTGGTTAATTACTGCTACCTCATGAGTTAGAATCCACGGCACCACATCATCTTATTGGTCACTGATCAGCTTATGTGTGGGCTGTGTTTGGGTCAGATGAACCAGTTTCTTCTACATCAGAGACCTGCTAGCTCAGACTCCCTAGATGGGGGCTACGGGTAAGGCAGTTTCAGGTAGAAAGGGTGGCCTTCCATACATTTGACTTTCTTACTATGTAAAATGCTCAATTAGTGCCCCTTGCTTGAGTGTCCCATAAGAAAGCTCAGAAAAAAAAAAATGTAAAACCTTCTGTACCCATCTTGTTTCCCCTCCAGCAGCACCCCAAGGTGACTTAACTACGGTAACTAATCTTCCTTCTTTCTTATTGGGCTGGGGTGGAACCTAGGGGCTTACTCATGCTAAGCACATGCTGTACCGCTGAGTTCCAGCTCCAGCCTGGGAACCTAATTTAAAATCCTGGCTTATTGGTAATATCAGGTCAGGTCCTTTTCCTTCTTCCCCACCCCCAACACCCATGCATTCACTTGAAAAGATTTACAAAAACCAGGAAGCCACCAAATGGGGCCTTAAAAGTAAACCCTTGAAGTATCTGAACACTTTTATTCTGGGCTTTCCAGCAGCAAGGAGAAAATGTGTTGCTTGAGAAGAACAAACCTCCCTGATAGTGAAACCTCGGATTCATCACTATGATGAAAAGATGAAAAAAAATTGATCTCTCATCCAAAAGGAAAGAACAGTGGCCTTAGAATCAGGAAATATGACTGCTGGTGCCAGATCCTAGGGAACATTATTGCTTGGGCCTGAAAGGAGAGATGTCCCCAAAGACAACAGGTATGCCTGTGAGTTTAAGTGTGGGGATTATGGGATAAGTGGGAGCTGAGAACAAGTCTCCTAATCCCCACAGATGCCAGGATGGAAGTAATTTCAAAAGGTCATGTAGTTCTGTCTCCTGCTTCAGAAAAAACACCTCCAAACTTGCCCAGAATTACTGTTTTCTATAGAAAAACAGGGGAGGGGAGGACAGTCTATTGATCACTTACTGTGGCAGGCTCTATTCCAGGTACTTTGCACATGATCTTTCATTTAAGATGTACAAGATCCCTGAAATATGGGTATTGTTAGTCTCATTTTATGGGTGAGAAAAGGAAAAGGTTATCCCTCCCCACCAAGGTCACACAGCTGCAGCCTGAGGGTCAGAACTAAAATACCTCACTTGAAGTAGATACTCAAGGACATGTGCTTTCCCCTACACTGTAATATTTTTCAGGAAAGGAAATTCAAAAGCTTCTCAGTATGTGCCTCCATGTCTACTACACCCCTTATACATGGGTATGAAATCTGTTTATTCTTTTTTTTTTTTTTGGTACTGAGGATGGAACCCAGGAGCACTTAATCACTGAGCCACATCCCCACACCCTTTTTATTTTTTATTTTGAGACAGGGTCTTCCTAAGTTGCTTAGGATCTTGCTAAATTGCTGAGGCTGCCTTTGAACTTGTGATCCTCCTGCCTCAGCCTCCCAAATCACTGGGATTACAGGCATGTGCCACCACACCTGGCAAAATGGGTTTATTCTTTAGAGTGGAATTTCAAATGATCTTGTTATAAAAGTTCATTATCTTTACAAACCTTTGCTTCCCATATAGCATTTAGATTTGGGAATTGCATTTCAAGCAGAATGTGGACAATGTAGTGTGTTTACAGGTAATGTCCCAGGAGGCAATGAAGAAGGGATTAGAGACTGCTGGATCAACAGGATTGGGGAAAGGTACTAAGAGTTGCTTGAAGAGTCAATGGACTAGCTGAAGTTATATTAAAGTAGGACCCAGAACTCAGAGGGTATATATTCATAACCCTGAGCTGGATGGAATTCTGGCTTTGTCACTTGCTAGGTGAGTGGACATGGATTAATTATTTCATCTAAATCTCAAGTTTTAGTGGGGTATTTATACACCTGTAATCTCAGTAGCTCTGGAATCTGAAGTCTGACACAAGAGGATTCCAAGTCTGAGGCCAGCCTTAGCAACTTAGCCAAGACCTTGAATCAAAACATAAAATAAAATAAAAAGGACTGGGATGCAGCTCAGTGGTAGAGCTTGGTACCAAAGAAAGGGATAGGAAAAAAGAAAAAAAAAAGAAGAAATCCAACCAGCCCAAACTTGAATCTACTTTGTGGGTTCAGGTTTGAAGAGTAAATGTGATGGGGAATAATTAGCTAATATGAAGTCAAGGACACAGTAAGTCCTCAGTGAACCGTGGCTGTGATTATTGATTGCAATAACTGCAGCATAGATTGAGGATGGGTAAATAAAGGGGTTTCTGTTGGGAAGCCTGCAGTGGAGAGGAGTCAGGCTTCAGGGCCTGGCAATGACCCCCCTCGGGGCTGGGGATGTGGCTCAAGCGGTAGCGTGCTCCCCTGGCGTGCTTGCGGCCCAGGTTGGATCCTCAGCACCACATACAAACAAAGATGTTGTGTCCGCCGAGAACTAAAAAATAAATATTAAAAAATTCTCTCTCTCTCTCTCCCACTCTCTCTTTAAAAAAAAAAAAATGACCCCCCTCTCCCGCTTGTGGGCCTCCTCTGGACCTCACTCATAATTTTAGTTCCTGATTTCAGGATTCCTTATTAAATGACCTCCTGGTACCTATGACTCCCCTTCAAAACACTCTCACAATGGAAATTAAATAAAAAGGATGCCTGTGATTTTTTTAAAAACAAGCTTTATTGAGGTGTAATTTATATACAATAAAAATTTACCCCTTTTAAGTTTACAGTTAACTGAGTTCTGGCAAATGCTTACATACAGTAAGGTAACACCACTACAATCAAGATAGAGATGGTTTTCTTTACCTTAAACATCTCCCTGTGCCCTGTATGTTCACTTCCCTCTCCTTACCCCAGCCTCTGGAAATCACCGATCTGTTTTCCTTTGTTATAATTGAGGCTTTTCTGGCATTCTGTACAAATGGGATCATACAGTACATAGGTTTTTCAGTCTGGTTTGTTTCACTTAGATGTTTCTCAGTGTATTAGGGTTGAGAGATTAATAATTAATTCCTTTTTAATGATGCAATATTATTTCATAGTAGGACATGACCCTGTGGACCTGGACCTGTTTTTTTTTTTTTTTTTTTTACAATTTTGCATTAATATGGATAATCCTGCCATGGATATTCATGGGCATATTTCTGGCCCTATGGTAAGTGAATATCTAATTTTGTAAGAAACAACCACACTGTTTTTCCAGTGGTTGTGCCATTTTGCATTCCTATGAGTAATGAATGAGAGGCCAGTTGTTCCATATCCTAGCTGGGATTTTTTTTTTTCCAGTTTAGTCATTCTAGTAGTATTATAATGGGATCTCATTGGATATTTTTTTTAAGTTTGCATTTCATCATTACCAATGGTGTTGTGAATTATTCCACATGTGTGTAGGCCAATCATATATCTTCTTTGGTGGAGTATTGTTGAAAATTTTCTTTAAATAAGTTATGTGTCCTAAGTTTCAAAGTTATTCCTAGATACATGTCTATCTTTATGAAATTGGTGTTCCATTGAACATATTTCACTGACATATGTCTTATCCTTCTATGTATATCTTCTACATATATCTCTCCTTCTACATTTACCATGCTATCTTGATTACTGTAGCTTTGTAATAAATTATTTGGGGGGTGGGGAAAAGAGCAAGTTTATTTGATGGACATCATCATCATCATCAGCAGCAGCCTAGAAAGCCTCCAGAGCCACACACATATCTCACACAGCATGTGGCATGGGCCTCGGGGATGTGGAGAATGTCCTCAGCCATCAAGCACCATTCAGATGAGCTCTTCATGATTGATACAAGCACTGCTGTGCTCATGCCCTACCACCGGTGTCTTCACTTCTTCTTATGTCATAGTACCATCAAGGAATCATCGTGGGGACCAAAATGGTACCTGTTTTCTTCCTTGTTAAGTACCCTAAGGCCTTCAGCATAACCCCCATAGATTTCCTCGTCCTTGTTCTTGGCTGCAGTCTACAGTATGGCTTGGAAACACTCAAATTCTAGCACCTTCACATTCATCTTATCACTCTTGGGGTTCCTCAGAACCTTGAGCACCTTGACATTTGTGGGGTTCTGTGCTAGTCATCATATCCCCATGCTGCTGTACAGGATCTCGCCATCACCTCTTTGGTCAAGCAGCTGGAAGGCTTCCTTGACTTCTGTGGTTGAGTCCTTGGTGAGGTCACACCTCTTGACTGCTCAGGTGTGCAGGAACTTTTCTTGCAGCAGTGGCCTATGCTAAGTTTTTATTTTTTTGGCACTGGGAATTGAACCTAGGGGGGTTTTATCACTGAACTGTATCCTAAGTCCTTCTTATTTTTTATTTTGAAACAGAGTCTTGCTAAGTTGCTGAGGGTCCTGCTAAGTTGCTGAGGCTGACCTTGAATTTGGGATCCTCCTACCTCAGCCTCCTGAATTACCAGGATTACAGGGGTAATTTTTTTTTAATTTTTAAAAATTAAAAAAATATATATGTTGTAGATAGACAGCATACATTTATTTTGTTTGTTCATTTTTATGTGGTGCTGAGGATCGAACCCCGTGCCTCACATGTGTTAGGCAAGCTATCTGCTATTGAGCTACAGCCCCAGCCCCCTGGATGATTAATTTTTAAAAGAGGATTTTCCAGATATCCTTCTGTTATTTATTTCTAATTTAATTCTCTGATGGTTAGGGAATATACTTTGTTTGATTTCAATCCCTTTAAACTTATTGAGATTTATTTGATGGCCCAAAATATGTTAGTGAATGAATGTTTTATGTGCACATGGAAAATAAATGTGTAATTGGCTGCTTTTGGGTTTGAAATGACATTATGACATTGACATTATGAAATGTCAGTTTGGTCAAGTTGACTGATAATGTTGTTCAAGTCTTCTACCTTCTTATTGACTTTCTGTCTACTGTTCTATCAGTTACTGAGTAAAATTGTATTCAACTAAAATGGGAATTTATCACTTTCAGCTCTATCAGTTTTTGCTTTGAATTTCCAAAGTCCCATTAGGACTAGTATGTCCTCTTGAAGAATTGACCCCTTTATTATTATGAAATGTCTCTTTTGGTCCCTGGTAACATTCCTTACTATGTTGTATATATTGCCTAGTATCAGTATCACAACTCTGGCTTTTATTTGATTAGTGCTTACATAATATATCTTTTTATTTGACTTTTAACCTGTGTATATTTAGAATTGTTTTCCTGAAAAGAACATGTGGGAGTGTATTAGTCAGTCAGCTTTTTGTTGATGTGACAGAATATATGAGAAAAAAAAAATTCAAAGGAGGAAAGATCCATTTTGGTTCATGGTTTCAGAGGTTTCAGTCCATAGTCGTCTGGCTCAATTGCTGTGGGCCTTTGGTGAGGCAGAACATCATGGTGGAGAGGGTATGGGAGAGCAGAGCTACTCACTTCACAGAGGCCAGGAAGCAGAAACAGAGAGAGGAGCCCCAATAAGGTGGTTCCCAAGTTCACCCCTGCCAAGGATCCAATGTGCTCAAGTAGATCCCGCTTCCTACACTTCCCACCCCTCCCAATAGTCCATTCAGCTGTGAACCCATCAATGCATTCATCTATTAATGAGGTGGGAGCCCTCATGATTCAGTTACTTCCCAAAAGCCCCACCTCAACAGTGCTGCATTGAGGACCAAGTCTTCAACGCATGCATCTTTGGAGGACATTCTAGACCCAGACCATGACAATAGAGCTTGCTTTTCTAATTCAATCTATCTTTTAAAAGTTGCCTTTAAGGTAACTGCTGATATTGTTGAGTCTCAATCTACCATTTTGCTGTTTGTTTTCTATTTCCCCCGCTCTGTTTTCAGTGCAGTTTTCCCTCTTTACCTGCCTTCTTTTGGATAAATTGAGTGATTTTTTGTTCGCTTGTTTAATAATGTCATATCCAGGGCTGGGTCAGCTCCATGGATGGACCTCCTTCTCGGTCTTCTTTTCTTACAGGTGGCTGTGGCCAAGGACAGCTGTGACATGACCTTAAGCTCCTTTTAAAGGGTCCAAGGACATTGGCCTTTATGTCAGAGCAGTAGTCATCATGATGTCTCACATTTATTTGCTCTTTCTATGTGCCAAGCCCCTGGCTAAGCCCTCTGTGAGCTTTTCTTAATTCTCACTGCCACCTTATGAGGTACCTACAGCTACTACCCCTAAGTACAAATGAGAAGGTGAGAAAATTTAAGTAAATTGTTCAAAGTTGTATGGCAAGATCAATAAGGGAGCCAAGATTTGGTTCTCATGGTCTGACATCAAGTCCAACTACTCCTAAATACTAGCCCAGGGACATTTTGAGGTGTTTTTTTTTTTTTTTGCCCCAGTACTAAGGATTGAACCCAGGGGTTCCTCGCCACTGAGCCACATCCCAGCCCTTTTTTTATTTTTAAATTTTGAGACAGGGTCTCTCTAAGTAGCCCAGGCTGGCCACAAATTTGTGATTCGTCAGCCTCAGCCTCATGAATCACTGGGATTACAGGCATGTGCCACAATGCAGGGCTTGATGTCCTCTTAACACACACATCTCTACTGATGTTATTCACTTAGGTGACTCACTGGGCCTGGGCCTCGTCTCTCCCTGTTCCATTCTGCACATCATCGTATGTGGCCAAAGCACAGGCCCTGGTAATCAGTGTGGTTCACAGGCAAGAGCACTGGCTAGGAGTTAGGGTCTCCATTTTCATTTGGGCTGTGTGGTTTACTATTCATACCTTTTTTTAAATTTATTTTCTAGTTTTAGGTGGACACAACATCTTTATTTTATTTTATTTTTTATGTAATGCTGAGGATCAAACGAACCCAGTGCCTCACGTGTGCTAGGCGATCGTTCTGCCACTGAGCCACAACCCCAGCCTCACCAGTCATATCTCTTTAGGCATGTTATTTAATATTTCTGGACTTGTAGTTTCTCAATGGGAAGGTAAGGGGATTGAGTTAGATAACCTCAAAGCCTTCTTCAAGTACCAACATCCCCGAGTCTGTGAATTAGTGGCCTTGCTGATAGGGAGCTAATAATTACCTAACCTGGCAGGACAGCTAAGATTTATTTACCTTCATAATATTTATCAAAACCACAGAGCTTAGCCGCTCACTCTATGCTCATACATCTTCTCTGGCTTCCTGTTTATCCCAAAGGTTATCTTTTTAAACTGCCCTTTGGGATTATAAAATATCCTTTTGTGTTCACTACATATTATTAAGTGGACAAAAAGCAGGTTATAAAACTTTGTGTATCCCATTTTATTAACAACAACAAATGTGCATGCATACTTGTATATATAGTATTTATTGTATTATTATTAATATACAAAAGCATATATGCTATATAAAATAATATTTTAATGGAAAGATAATATAAAATATGGGTATATTTATGATGACATTTATGTAATCTGAAAGAATCTACATGAAAATATTAAAATTGATTTTTCTGAATGGTGAAATAACTGATGATTTATGCTTTCTTTCTTATTTCTTTTTTTTTCTTTCTTTCTTCTTTTCTTTTTTGCTCTGTTTCTGTTTGTCTGAGATGGAGTCTCAATATTGAACTCTTGAGCTCAGAAGATCCTCCTGCCTCTGCCTGTTGATAAACTGGGACTACAGGTGCCACCAGCATGTCCAGCTTTATTTTATTTTTTGACCTTCATAACTTTTGCCCAGAGGAATTGTTCGTATGTTTATTACTTCTTGCTTAGAAATAATGAGCTCAGAAGCCAATAAATAAAATCTCCTTTGGAATCTCTGTGCCCCTTCATTGTCTGTGGCGTCTTCTCCTGGGTTGGCTGCATGTCTTTCGGTCTTGAGACTTTAGAGGTGGGTGCTATAGCCACATGAACAGGACAACCTAATCTCTGGGGGGGTGGTCAGCCCTCCTGCCCCAGCTTTTCATTCTCCCCATTTCTCTCACTCCCATCACTAACTTTCCTGAGCTTTTTTGTCCTTCCATGTCAATGTGGGCCAACATCTCCCCCAGCTCTTGCTCCCACTTCCAGTTTCCCCCTCTATAATCAACCTTGAGCACTCCCAGCGTTCATTCATTCCTCATAAATTATGCATAACTCAGAACAATGATGGAATAAGTGTGTTAGAGTCCGGGACTGAATTTCAAGTTCTGAATCTGCTCTAGGTATTTCAAGATGGAAAATTCTTGGAAAACTGTAAAGATCAGATCAGTGGGAACTGTCATAACCTTGGCCCTAGAACCCCTTGGGGGAATGATGAGGAGGAGTCAGCTCTAAGGAGCTTGGAGTTGTTAGAGAGGGTAGAGGTTAAACGCAAAGAATGACGGGACGAGTGAAAGCAGAAATAATGACCTTGGACCCCGGAATGACTAGATTCTGCAGAAGAGGAAGAAGAGTCAAGTATCTCCATGGGGCTCAGGCCCAGGTGACAGAAATTTTGGTGCTATCACTCCATTTATCAATCCATCTATTTGTACACACAAAGCATCTGCCACTTAACACCTTTTGTTTATGTTCTTTGGGAGAAAGAGGAAAAGGAAGAAAACAAGTATACACAAAGATCATTTCTGAGGGAGTTAAATGCCATGAAGAAAATAAAACTGTCTTGTGTGTCAGAGAGCACCCGGGGAGATGACATTGGTGCTGATGTATCATTAGCTGAAACAGAAGTCAAGGCTGGTCTGAGGAAGAAGACATGAATTCCCTGGTACAGTTGCTGATTCAGAGATGCTAAGATTCACGTCCTGGTGAAAGATTTAACCCTTCTTTCAAACTCAACACCATATCCTCTAGCCCAGAAACTTCCAGTGGGTTTCCACTGTCCTCTGGACAAGATCCCAGTTCTTTAGCTTGGCACTGAAGGGCCTTCAAGATCATGCCCCACCTGCCTGTCTGCCTGCCTCTGACCTCAGGGGAACTTTCAACTCTGACTGTGATGGGAGCCTCATTATCTCTTCTTGGGCTGCATCCCTTTGCGTCTCCAGACCTAGGTCCTAGGGACATTCCCTAGCTCTCTAGTCCACCACTGTCCTGCCTGCCCTCTTAGATTGTTTAAATGTCCTGTGAACAGGCAGCTCCACTAAGGGAGGGGCTGGACCCTCCAAGATCCTCTCTGCAGGATGTCTCTGCACCCTTGCCTACAGAGACACTTTAAATGTCTTTAGAGATCAACTATGAAATGAAGACATGCAACTATGTCCTGGATGAAATAAAGAAGACAAAATAAGAAGAACCTAGAAAACCAAAGAGTTCTCATGGAGCCAGGAGACATTAGAATTCAGCTAAAGTCAAAAGTGTTCAGAAGCAATCAACAATGGATCCATTCAATTTTCTAGAAGAATGAGCCAGGGAGTTCTAGAATTCTCCCCATCCCTCCATCCTAAAGAGAGGCGGAGTCCTGGGCTCTGGGATGGTTGTGCCATCCCAGAATGATCCACCACCCCTCTCTCTAAGACCTCCTTCCTTGGCTTGTCAACATTTCCTCCTTTGAACTAATAAAGCACCTCAGTTTGCCCATGTGAAGTGCAGGACGATGAGGGATAGTCAGTCCCTGTCTTTCCCTGCCCTCCTCCCTCTTCAGGGCTGATTCAATTCTGAGGCTCAGCTTCTGGTACTTGGAGGCCAGGATGTCGGGGCAGTGGGAGGTTAGGGGAGGGACACGTGATTGTCATGCCGGGTGTTTGGGATGAAAGTCAATACCGTAAACACATATTCATCATGACTCTCCTTCTGCTGGGTCTTTCATCTGGGGAATCTCAAAGCCCTGGACAAACGGTAATTAATTTTCACAACAGCTTCCACAGAAGGATGGTGCCAAGGGCCAGGGGGGTGTTTCCCAGCATCCCTCCCCCATCCCTTCCTGCTCACTCCAAGCCACTGCCAGCGCCAAGGGGACGATGCCAGGTGGACAGGATGCTGGGTCCCAGACTCCTACCCAGGACCTGCCTAGAAGGCTCCAGGGCCAGAGGAGACTCCTCCCAACTAGCCTCCTACCCTTGCCCCCTACCCTGCTCTCCAAGAGGGTGACTAACAATGAACCAGGCAAGAGTGGGAGCATTTCCTGCCTCCAAGGCAGGCTGGGGCAAAATAACCAGCTAGTTGACTCAGCAGGAACCACATGGCTCCAAAAATACAACTGCCTGTGCCTGGTTCCAACCTCCTGCTCCCTTTGCCCTTTGAACACAGTCACCTGCTGCACCTCCTCTCCCCACCCCGGCTGGGGGGTGGGGTGCTTAAAACGATTTTTGCTTTTGATTCTCCTTGTGGAAGAATTATAAGCTAATTGTAGAAAGCTTCATAGAAAATACAAAAAAATATAAAAGAAGTATTTTAGTAATTCCATAATTTCATTATTTCCAAAATAACCACTGCTGCTATCTTGTATTCCTTTATATTTGTCTCTGTTTTTATCTTTTATTTTTTTGCTTTTCATTTAAATATTAATATATACTCATGGTGAAACACAATTACACACACACACACACACACAAACAGGACAGAGGGCTGTAAAGTCAAAAGTCAAAGTCCTGCCCCAATTTCCTACTCCCACCTAGAAGGAAACCACTGTTGAGAATTTCTTGTGCATTCTTCAACAAATTATCAATTGCATGTACAAGCATGTGTATGCATACTTGTTTGACATGACTGAGGTCATACTGTCTGAATAATTTAGTCTCCACGTGAAAATTTTCTATGCCATTGTAAACATGGGCTTAACTATTTTCCTTGACTGCCTACCATTTTTATCCTATTGATATGCTATAGTTTACTTAACCTTTTCCCTACTGTTAGACAATTTACTCAGGTGAGGGGCAGGAAGAAGGAATTGAGTCTATGAGTGTTGGGAGAAGAAGGAAGCAAGCTAGGCTGTACTAGTGTACCTATGGTATGCCAGCCACTTTCACAGCTTTTCTATTGCATGTGAGAGAGTTAAGTGCTTCCCCATTCTGCAGATGAGGAAACTGAGGTTCACAGAGGTTAAGGAGGAATTTGCTTATAGATTAAAGTGTCAGGGTTATAAGCAAGGTTGATCAACTCCAAAGCCCACTGCTGTTTATTTTGTCATAATGTCTTGGAGAAGTCCTAGGGTTTGTGGTTGTACATTGCTTGACTGGGAAGAAGAGAGCCCTTCATTCATTCATTTGCTCATTCACTCTCATTACATTTATGTGCCAGGCATCATAGACTCGGGTGGAAAAGACCTTAGTCCTTGTCCTCTAAAAGTTTGTAGTTGCATGGGGGCAGACATGTAGACAAACTGTCACCACCAGGATTGGGAGAGGGACATGCAAGGGGTCCAAACAGAGGTTCCTCTCCCAGACTCCAAAGGTCAAGGAAGGCTTCCTGGGGAAGGAGGACCTATGCTGAGTCAGTCCTCTGGCACTAGCCAGGAAGTGCCAGGGAGGCTGGCTCGCCTCTTCATCTCTCCTCCCGGGGTCAGTCTGCACCCCACTCATTGGAGGCCTGGGCTTGACTCCTCCCTCTCCTGGGTTTTGCCCCTGGCTTCCAGCCCTTCCCAAAACGACTTTCCAGGTTCCCACAGCAGGAGGAGGGGTGGTGTGCCACTAACTTCTGGGAATATTTTCAAGAAAATATTTCCGGTTTGTTTTCTAGAAGTTCAGGAAATGCTAATCTTACTTTTGGGGAAGAATGGGCAGCACCGAGGACGGGTCAAATGCCCCGGGTCTGATTGACAGATTGGGATAGGAATCCTACTTTCGCTTTTGCTCTGGGATACTGGAAAGTAGCTGCTAAGGGTCAGGGCTCTCAGTGGTGAAATCACAGAGATAGACCCCGACCATCTTAAACACAGAAGGGAATCTACTGCAGTAGAATTGGGAGGGGTCCAAGAGGGGATAGTCTTGAGAAAGGGACAGAAATTAAGGCAGCCGTTGAGACCCGGAGCAGAAGGCAGTAGAAGCCATCATTTGACCTAAAAGAGGGGTCAGGAGGTTGCTGAGCTGTAGCTTAAATAGCACAATAAACAGGTTTGCAACCCAATGGCCTGCAGGGGCCCAGAAGCCCAGGCATCAAAGAGGCACATCTGGCTGAGCCTTGGTCCTATGCCTACACTCACACCCAAAAGCTAGAAGGTGCAGATTTGCTCTTGGTCCTCCATGGTATGAGGTGGTGGGGGGTGGGGGGGGGGCTCCATTCCCCCAAGCTCAAACACAAGAGAAGTCCTGTTCCCTGCACAGGGTGCTTTGGGTCCTAGAGAGCCAACACCTCAATGTGTAGAACATGCCCTAACACCTGTGAGTCTTTTAAAATAAAGACAAAAACAATGTTCACCTCAGGGAATTGCTATAAAGACTTAAAAAAAAAAGTGCTTAGCATAGAGCCAGATATTCAGTAAAAACCACTGTTAACATTTTGGTGTTTCTGACTGATCTGTTTTGTATGTATCAGTTATGTGTCAGTTTTGGTTCTTTGATTATTACCCCTCCCCACTTTTGAACTGCTGAGATTAGTCTTATATACATAGTGAGTACCTTACCTTGTAGCATATGCATTTCCTTATATTATTACAGATTCTTTGTAATCATCACTCTTACCAGCTATAAAATATCCTGTAGATTCTGTGGGGGAGAAGTAGTATGTATTTATAAATTATGAACATTTTTTTTCAAAAAAGATTTTCAGATTCTGAAATGCTTCTCTGAAATACCCATTGAGGCTTACCTCACATGGTTTAAGCGCTTGTTCCTAGAGGCTTTCCCTCAGTTCTGATGCAGGTCAGGGGCACGACCTACCTGTATGCTTACATCTCCTTGTGTCTTGATGGCGGCGGGGCGGGGGGGGGGGGGGACTTTTATACCACCAAGAGCATAAGAGCCAACAGTCCCACTGTCATTCTGACAACATGATCTGCCCACTACTTTCTCACGTTCCCAATATGCTCAACCACTGATTAGGCTGGGGTGGTTTTTCCTGCCTGTGAAATTACCTGCCATTAGTGTAGTAGAAAGTGCCCCAGCACTGCCTCTTGCCAGCTTGGGACTTGGGGCAATTTTCCGACATTTCTCAACCTCTTCTGTAAAACAAAGAGTTGTGTCAACTTTCATGTATCAAAGAGAGCCATTTAAAGGTAGCTAGCAAGTTTTTCATCTTTCTTCTTCCAGAGTTCCATATTCTTTTCTTCTCCTCCCTGACATGTCCCCCCACCCCCATTCAGCCCCCGCCAGCCTCCTTGCACTGGTGTGTCCCCGGCTGAGTTCCAGGAAGTGGTTCTGCCTTAAGACAGCCTCCCTGTAGCAGCTGGACAGTCAGGTGACCCGGTTCCCCACTGGGTGACTAAAAAACCAGTGATGCTGATTATTGGGACTTCCTGGGCAGAGCTGCCAGCCGCTGGTGGGGCTTTAGCAGCAAAGATAATTAATATTTTGCAGGGTGTGATTCCAATTGCCTGGCTAAGGAAGGGGTCCCACCCTGTGCAGGGAGCCATGTGGGAACTGCCCTGGTTACATTCCCATGGTAGTGATTGTGCCATGGGCACCTGGGCTTAGCCAGGTGGGGCAGGCAGGGGATGCCCTCAGCCTTGTCCAGGGTTCAGATAGGCAAGCTGGGCAAAGCAGATGGCCCTAAATTCATCCTGGGGCTGGATATTTAGGCCACTAGTGTGAGAATGAACTAACCAGGGCAGAGGGCATCTGATGCAAGAAGGGGAAATGAAAACATCCTTTTGCCAACCCCTATCTTTCCAAGCACCATGAGAACTCAAAAGACTCAGGGGGCTCAGGAGCCTAATTGTGCCCCTTCTTCATTCTGTGAAGAAGAAAACTGAGCTCGAAGGAAAGTGAATTGCTTTAACCCCAAGTTTCTATGAGAACTAGCCAAATGAGGGGAGGTTGGGCTTTTGAAAGCACTGTGCAGGACATGGTGCTTTGGATGGGATTTCAATGACTCAGGAAAACTCTCCCACCTCCAGGTTTTCCTAGTTTGCAGCTCCTGAATTCCTCCTTATTCCTTTAATTTAAGGCTTCCATGTCAATCAGAAGTTACCCTAACAGGAATCACTTTCTACAGCAGTTAGAAGTAGTTTCTGTTCCTTTTCCCCAGAGAGTGATGGAGGGTGGGAAAGACAGCACACGCAACCTCAGGAGGCAGGAGTTTCCACAAGGCGCCCCAGGCAGGGGGGTTTCAGTTTTCAATGCACTTTTACTACAATCTCCAGGTAGGTAGGGGAGACCTTGACTGACATGCTCATTCAGAAAAGGAGGAACTGGAGGCTCAGAGATGTTCAGTAACTGGTCCAAGGACACATAGCAGGTAGGTTTGAAATCATGGCACTCGGCTTCCCTCCACAGCCCAATATCAGAGGGTGTGTTAGTATTTTCCCAAGTGGTTTATAAAAAGTATAAAAGTAAGTCCGCATTCAAGTTCCGAGAACATTTGGAGTAATATATTGTACAATGATTGCCTTCTTTCATTTAAGCCTCACAATAGCCCCAGGCATACCATGTAACAGGGGAAATGCCGAAGGCTCCCAGATTTCCTGATTGCCTGCAAAAATTGAGCACCTCCAGGACAAGGAACCTGGTCGTGTCCCTCTCTCTGATCCAGCTTTATCTATGAATGTTTGACGGGTGTTTGCAGGGAGAACCTGCCAGGTCATCCACACTGCATTTTTCAGAGGGGAAGATGGAGGCCTGCAGCAGTTAAGGGGTATGCCTGGATTACAAACTTAAGCCACAGAGCCCTGGATTCCCAGTCTGGTGTCGTTCATTTGACTGTGAAAACTGTGCCAATGCACTTCCAGGTAGTATGCTGGGCTCTTGGAATGCAAAGGAGCAGGACAGGGACCAGGGATAAATCTCCTCCCAGGATGCCAGTCGCTCCCTAACACCATCCACAGCCCGATCTAGCAGGTATTCCCAAGACCACCACTAACCAATGCAAACATGGGGAGTGAGGCACTTGCTTCAGATACAAAGCCCCACTGGCAGGAGGTGCCAAAAAACTCAGTAATCAAGACAAATATTTTAATGCAAAATCTTAAAAAAAATTAAGTTGACAAACTATGGCTCACAGGTTTATAGCCTGTTTGTAATTTTTTTTTTTCAAAGACTAAATCCCAGTTCCTATTTTGAGAAGCTCACAGTTTCATCTGAGGAGACAGACCTGAATGGAGGACTTATTTACTTCTCCCTGGAAATCTGCAGGCAGCAAGCAGGGGTGAGGGGAACCTTCAAAGCCAGGAGGATGCTGTATACATGCCCAGCTGTATGACACAGCCAGTTTATGGGGGAAACTTGCAGCAGAGTTTGTCAGTGTGGGAGAGACAAGGTCAGGGGTCAGGGGAGGAAGTGGTGAGTGGCTAGGACTCAGAGTCCAGTGGAGGTAGAAGGGCCAGGAGGAGAATGTTCCCCTCAAGATTTTGGACTGGACACCACAGACATGGCTAACAACTTTTGGACTGACACCGAAACTGGGAGAATCAGACACAAACCAGGGCGTAGCCCACCCTCCCCTCCCCGCTCAGGAATATATTGAAAACCACACTGAATATATCTGACTGGCTGACCCCTCCATGTACTTGGGTATTTGCTCACCTCCAGCCCTTGGCCCCCAATCTATGACTGAACCCCATCTAAGGGTAGAAGCCACTCCAATCTAATACTACCTTGGCTGAGCTACTGGAAAGCCAGGGAGAACCATGGGGGACAGAAGCTGTGGAATTCTCCTTTGCTGAGCATATTGTAAGATGCATGTTTAAAGGTATTCTGTGTAAGGCACTTAGAATGGAGCTTGGCATAAAAAAAATAGAAGAAAAAAGATGGCTGTTATTACTTTACGTTTAATATTAAAGTGCTTTTTATACTTTTTTAAAGTTACGATTTGAAAGAACCTTCTGCGCTTGAAGGACACTGGCTCCTTCCCCATGTTTGCGTTGGTTAGTGGTGGTCTTGGGAATACCTGCTAGATTAAGCTGTGGATGGTGTTAGGGAGAGACTGGTGTCCTGGGAGGAGACTTAATCCAGGAGGACTTCTAGGGAGAGGGTTGGAGACAGAGGTTTTTTTTTTTTTTTGTAGTTATAGATGGACAGAATGCCTTTATTTCATTTGTTTATTTTTATGTGGTGCTGAGATTGAACCCAGTGCCTCACACATACTAGGCAAATGCTCTGCCACTGAGCTACAGCCCCAGCCCTGAGACACAGTTTAAAGAGTATCGGAAGAAGATGAATGAAGGTATTCCAGATGACACGGCATCTGAAAGATGGAGTAATTTTGCTCATCTTGTAAGAGAATCAGCTGATATCACACACACACAGTGGTTGGCTCATTACAAGACTCCAGTGACTGGAGGACGATGATGAAGGCAGGGAGGGGAACAGGGAGAGAAGGAGAGAAAGGGCTTGAGAAGTTGAGACCCCGGTTCTAGAACGGCAGTGTCTCTGTTCAGCTATGTGAGACCCAGGGGACAATCATGCCCCTCACGACACTTCAAATTTCTTTTCCTGAAAATGATTTAAGCTAAACTTTCCACCTTTGAGAGTCTCTGATTATAATAAACAAAATAACAACAATGATTGCTTATTGCCAACTACCTTACACCTTCTAAGTAATATATTTATATTCTTATTCTTATTTATTGACATCTTATTTGACTTTCACAACAACTTCAGTAGTATTCCCAGGACATCTGTAAGAAAACAGAGTTTAGAGATGTAAAGTAACCTGTCCAAATGGTAGCTCTGGTAAGTAGGGTTTGATTCAGGAAGGCAGAGAAGCTGCCTCCTGGGGACTGGACCTCTCCATGACTGAGATGGATGCTGGCCCCAGTGCCCTGGAGACACAACTGTGACAGGAGGCTGCACACTTTTCTGATTTCACTACCCAGACCCCGCCCCCCCACCAACCGCCGCCCACCGCCCACCCCCACCCCTACCTCAGCACAGTGACTTTCCCTACAGGCTGTGTCACTCTTGACAGATGACACTCAAGGAAAAGCTCTGAGGTTGAATCACAGTGACCACTTCCTGTTTCATTTAGGGTCCCCTGTTCTCCAAAGCCTTTACTTGTGCCATGTTGTTTAGTAATAAATACCACAATGATTATGACCCCTGGATGGCTCAGGAGCTTAGTCAGCCCTTCCTCTATCCTTCTGCTATAGGCCAAAAGGCTCCAGTCCTAACGTTGGTATCTTTCCACAGCCCTGCTTCAGAGAGCCTGGTGGGAGACCTTGGTTGTCCCAGGGCTGTAAGAAGGCAAAAGGACCATCTCTGTCCCTCTAGACTGGTGATGTAAGGATGATGGGGATGGGCAACTGTTCAAGCCTCAGCCATGTAGTTAGGAGGAGTCATTGACCCTGTGGGCTCCTCATGGGCCTCTACTCATTGGATTTCTTATCTTAGCACATGGGTCAGGATGCTTGAGTAGAAAGACAAATACAAGGGGACTGTGTGTCTTTGGGGGAAACCCCAAATCTCTTCCATTTGCTCAGAAAGGCCATCCTGGAGGCTGACGAACATTGAGCTTGAGAGGAAAGGGAATCATCAAGTCGTCAAGGGACTGTTTGGGGTGGAGACTTCACCTGGGAAGATGCAGAGAGCCAGAACCTAGGATGATCAGCGCTTGAATAAGATCTTTAGGAATCTTGGTTTTTTTGCTTTGTGGTTCCGTGGTAGAGCGCTCGCCTGGCACATGTGAGACACTGAGTTCAATCCTCAGCACCACATAAAAATAAATAAAGTAAAAGTATTATGTCCATCTACAACTAAAAAAAAAAAAATTAAAAGATCTTTAGGAATCTTCAAATGCTAAAGGTTATGGTATCTCTTGCCTCACTGCCACCCTATAGATATAAAATAAAATTATCAAAATCCTGAAAACAAGTATAAGGAAGTACAGCAACATTCTGATTTTCCCTGAAAAAAATTTTTTTTAAACTGGTACTAATCATCAATGTCCTTTTTTCCTGTTTTCTGGTCTTGCATTTTGTTAATGTTATAAGTGCCATTTGGAAAGTCTGTTGAATTCGCCAGCAGTAGGAGCAGAGGGTGGACATCACTAGTCCATCAATGTCATTTAACATCAGGAAGATCTTTCTAAGCATTTATATTGTGTAAACCACTGAGTGGGCTGCCCCAGGAAAGACGTGCCTAGTCATTGGTGTGTTCCCAACTGAGACAGAAATTCTTACCATAGGAACAGGATGTGTGGAGTCTGGAGAAGGAATAAATACCCTCTAAAATCCCTTTCAATCTAATGAGGCTAGAGTGGGAATTCCAAGGGCTTTGGAAGGAATGCATTCATAAGATTGGCTCCAAGTTTGTGGGTCTTTGGGGTCCTGCTGAGAACTACCCCCACAGTGCTGGGCATTAAACCCAGGGCCTCCTACATGCCAGGCAGGTGCTATACCACTGAGTCACCTGTTGGGAACTTTGAGGAGAAGAATTTCCTTTTGCACCAGAAAGGCAAGTTTAGCCCTGTCCTGGAGGCCTTGGACCAACTCCACCATAGTATGGCACCAGTAATGGACCACCTGGGTTAAGACTATAGGGCATTTGGGCCACCAATTAGAGCACTCTGTGTTCAATCTGTTTTGACAATTCCCCTCTTCTGTATTATAAGCTCCTTGGATTTCTCAACTTATTGATCCTTATATTCCTGGTGCTGGCCCTCAGTTGGACACACAGGAAGTTGGTCATGGTGTTCATCTCTGGAAAAGGGCCAGGGAATGAGGTTATGGGAGTGGGAAGGAGACTTTCATTTCATGGATCATGAGTATGTATTAGTGATATACACTACAATAAAAACCTAGGGTTAAAGAGTGTCCTAAGTGCTTCCAGCCAGCCCAACAGGTGATAAGTGATGTGATAGAGAACTGGATGATGTGAGTATGTGATGGTCCTTAGAAAGGGCTTGGGATGTTTTTCTCAAATTTGAATTTACAAATGATTTTCACAACTCTGAAATGTCTGTTTTCTGGTATGGAACTCATCCAAATTCTTACTGTTAAAAGTAGATTTGTGATAAGGACAGGTATGAAGGCTTTTTCCAAGAGAAGGGTCAGAAAACCACTCTATTTCATTTTGAATACCTGAATCAACAATCCTGAAAATGACCAAGAGCTGCTGGCAAAAGATTGCGTATGTTTTCTTTTTTTTTTCTTAAATATTTACTTTTTAGTTTTAGGTGGACACACTACCTTTATTTTATATTTATGTGTTGCTGAGGATCGAACCCAGTGCCTCATGCATGCTTGGAGCACTCTACAACTGAGCCACAACCCCAGCCCCCCCCCCCCCCCGCATATATGTTTTTAAAGAAAATTAATCAAAATACTTCTTGGTTAAAATCAACTCTTCCAGGGCCAGGGCTGTGGCTCAGTGGTAGAGCGCTTGCTCTAGCATGTGTGAGGCACTGAGTTTAATCCCTGGCACCACATAAAAATAAACAAATAAAATAAGGTATTATGTCCATCTACAACCAAAAAATAAATAAATAAATAAAATTTTTAAAAAAATCAACTATTCCAGATGAGCCATGTACCTTGACATTGGGCAATTAAACAGAGAAGGTAAACTTGTGGACCCAGCTAAATTCTAAATTCCCAGAAGCCTTTCTCAAAGTCTGCAGAGTAGACTTCCCTGGTGCTCAGAAGTGTGCCCTCCAAGAGGAAGAGGGAAATTCCACTTTAAGTGACCAATAATGGACCTTTCCTCAGCTTCTCTCACTGACTCTGCAGCAAAACTCAATTCTCTCTGTCATCTGTGTCAACATGGTCTGTTTGACTTTGGGGCATTGCTCAGTATCTCTGGGCCTCAATTTCTTTAACAGTTAATTGGAAATTAAAATCCTTAGTTCTTGAACCTGATGGTGGTGCTATTATATGAATCTATACATGTCAAAAATGCATTAGAACTACATGCCAAAAGAAAAACAATTTTTTGTATGATAATTTTCTTTTTAAAATTTCTGGTTTATCTGTTCATTCTTTCTGTTAGTGAGATGCTGTCTCAAAATTCATTCTTTCTGGCATCCAGTGCAAGGCGTGGCTCACAGTATGCATTCAGTAAGTTGTATATCTGGATGAGTGCATGTCGAAAGAACAGAGGGCTGACCTGCAGATTGTCAATAGTTGTTCCTTCTTTCCAGTTTTCCTTTCAGTCATTTCAGATAACAGGGCACAGTGCACATGTACACACACATGTGAGCCCGCACGCACACACACACATATGTATATATGCTTTATAAGTGTCTATGTAATCTATTATTTACATTTACATACATACTCACACATTCTGGCAAATTTGCATGAATAAACAAAGGGTACCTTTGGGCACAACAGAAGCCATTTCTTCCAGCTTTTTGCACAGGCATGGGAGTTAGCTGACTGATTTCCTGTTGCCACATTGATCAAGTGTCTTGTCCATGCTAAGCACTGTTGGGAGTGGCATAGGTCCTGAGTCCAGCTACACGTCACTCCGTCCAGTCAACCTGAGCAATGGAAACTAATATTCATCTCAGTGTCCTTGGTTCTCACATGCTGGGGATTATCCAGTTATGGTATTTACAGAAGCTTGTTTCCAGTGCCTGGCTGGGAGCTGGAGTGAAGGCAGCCAGCAGGAAATCAGCCAGGGTAGCCAGAGCCTACCAGTATGGCCCCTGGGTCTGGTACTGTGTTAAGCCACCAGCTCCCCAGCCCTAATCATATCCCCAGGGACCAATTTGTTCTAATTAGCCAACAAGAATGGGAATAATGGAATAGGAAGTGAATGTGTTAGTTTCTAAGGCAATTCCTTGAGTTCAGCAGCAGGAAAATTACTGCTGCTGCAGCGCTGGTCTCTCTCTTTTTAAAATATTTTGATAGATAATTTTCTTTTGCAAAGGTAAATAATACATCATGAGTTATCAAGCAAGGAAAATAAGGGCTGGGGTTGTGGCTCAGTGGTAGAGTGCATGCCTAGCACGTGTGAGGAACTGGGTTCAATTCTCAACACCACATAAATAAATAAATAAACAAACAAATAAAGGCATTGTGCACATCTACATCTAAAAAAAAAAATTTTTTTTCAGTGGAAAATAAGCTGGGTGCAATGGGGGCATGCCTATAATCCCAGTAACTCTAGAGGATAAGGCAGTGGAATCACAAACTCAAGACCAGCCTGGGAAATTTAGTGAGATGCTGTCTCAAAATAAAAGGGGGCTGGGGCTAGGGATATAGCTCAGTGGTAAAGTAGAGTTGGACTTGATCCCCAGTACTAAAACAAAGAAAAAGCAAGTATTTGAAAAGACTTTTGGATGACATCTAAACCTCCCACAATTCCATCAGCCAGAGGTAACTATTAGTAGCATTTTTTCTTTCCAGGCTTTTTAATTTTTTATTAAAACAAACAAAAAAAAGCAATCCTGTTCCCATGCTGAACATAATATATTTATTTACGAGTATGTATTAATATCATCTCAAATCTATAAATCTTCCACAGGCTAATTTTTGAGGGAAAAAAATGACTGGCTTAGTGACCCATGATACGGCCATATGTTTTATTTAACTGATTCAATATTATTGAGCAGTTTCACTAGCATAAGCAGTACTCAAATGAACATCTTAGCAGCTGAGCATCTTTTATCACACCCCTACAATAAAGATCCTGATGGAGACTGTTGGTCCATACCAACAGCCTTTCAAACACTTCCCACCAGTTTATGTTCCCACTCCGGCAGTGTACATTATTCTGACTATAGGCCAACCGTTTTAGTCAGCTCTTTTTGCTGCTGTGACTAAAAGACCTGACAAGAACAATTAGAACAGGAAAAGTTTATTTTGGGGAATATGGTTTCAGAGATATTGGTCCATAGAAGGCTGGCCCCATTCCTTGGGGCCTGAGGTGAGGCAGAACATCAGGGTGGAGGAGTACGGCAGAGGAAAGCAGCTCAGGACATGATCAGAAAGCAGACAGAGACTTCACTTACCAGATACAAAATATATACCCAAAGCACGGCCCCAAGGACCCACTCCCTCCAGCCATACCACACCTGCCTGCCTTCACTTACCACCCAGTTAATCCCTATCAGGCGATTAATTCACTGATTGGGTTAAGGCTCTTGTAACCTAATTATTTCACCTCTAAGCCTCCTTGTATTATCTCACACATGAGCTTTTGGGGGATATCACATTCCAAACCATAACACCAACCTTGTGTTTTGTCATTTTTTTCCCCCTCTTCAGCAGCAGTAGCTTGATCACTTTCCTTTTGAGATTTCTGTCCAAATATAGTCATCCCTCTATTGGATGGTTCTGCATCCAGGTATTCAACCCAACCACAAATTGAAAAACGTTTTTAAAAAATCTGTGACTGAACTGAATGTGTACAGACTTTTTCTTGTCATATTTCCCAAACCAAATAGTATAACAACTCCCTAACATTTATGATCTGTTAGATATTACAAGTGATCTAGTGAGGATTTTAAGTTCATGGAAGGATGTTTGTAGACTACATGCAACTAATGTGTCATTTTATATAAGGGATTTGATCGTCCATGAATTTTGATTCCACAGGGGCCCTGGAACCAATCCCCTGTGGATACCAAGGTAGATTTGGTCTCTGGGCCTCATAAGGCTTTGTGTCAGAGAGCTTTTCTTTGCTGTGACGAAGTATCCAAGAAAACTCAACTTAGGGGAGGAAAGATTTATTTTAACTCACAATTTCAGAGGTTTTAGTGCATAGTCACTTGGCTGTTGGTTCTGCGCCCATGGTGAGGCATAACATCATGACAGGGAGTGTGTTTTGGAAAAAAACTGTTCACTTTAAGACAAGTGGGAAGCACTGAAAGAGAGAGAACCCACTCTCTTCAACAAGGCCCCATTTCCTGCGGTTCCCACCACCTCCCAATAGCCTATTCAGCTGTGAACATCTCACTAAGGGGTCAGAGTTCTCATGATCCAATCACTTCCCCAAAGCACCACCTCTGATCATTACTGCACTGGGGACCAAGCCTTCAACACCTTTTGGGGGACATTCCAGACCCAAACCAGCCTCTTCTGCCCAGTCTGGTTCTGGAGACATCTCTGGATAGTAGTCTCCTGCCAATTTTCCATGCCAGCCAGCAGGTCTTGTCTCACAGAGGACCTGTGATCTTTAATTAGATTACTGCTTACCTACTATTGGCTACATTTCCCAAATCTCATCAGCCTTGTTCACAAATCTTGCCAAGGGTAAATTCTTTCTGGAGAAGATTTCCAGAGATAGCTGGTACCACTCATCTTCTGTTTACAACCCTGGCTTCCGTTTCTGAGGGCGAGCCTCTCCAACTTTGTTTCTGAAGGCAGGGTGGGGAGGAGGGTATTTTAGCACAGCTGAAAGTAGCAAATTTGGTTCCTGGGACAAATAGCAGGAAATGTGGGCTCAGATCAAAGGAAGGGTACCCATCGGGAAAGGGGATGTGGGGAGAACAGAGGCCCTGGTCACACACACATTCCTGGGCTCATTGGCTCACATCATTCCAACCTCTGGCAAGAGATGCCTCTCTATTTCTTCAACTCTCCTGGCAACTTCTGTCCCTCTCAAGGACCTTTGTGATTATATTGAGCCTATCTCAGGGAATCTGGGATAATTTCCCTTCTCAAAATTCCTGTGACATCAGCAAACTCTCTTGTGCCATGTAAAGTCATATATTTGCAGATTCCAGTGAATAGGAATAGACATATTTGGGAGTTATTACTCTGCACTCCTCACCTGGCAAGCCACTTTCTATCTCTGGCCTGAGTTTCTTTATTTGCACTTGGTGAGTCTTCAACAGAGCTCTCCACAGTCCTGTGCAGCTGTGGCTGGTGGAAATGTTTTGAGTGAAATCCAGCAGGCTGAGGTATAGGAACAGCACCAAATTTTTCAGGTTGTCTGTATGTCATTCTCGCCTCTGAATTCTACGCTCTATCACTTGAACATTTATTTTTATTAATTGAATAAATCTGCACAGAGTACTTACTATATCCTAAGGCTTGTTTTAAGTCCTTTCACGTCGTGAACTTTCACAGCAGCCCCATGAACAAAGTCCTGTGGTAATTATTATTGTATAGAGACACAGGGACATTAAGTATCTTGCATAAGATCACAGGGCTGAGGTCAAATTTGGGCGGTCTGGCTCGAGTCTGCATTCTTTTTTTTTTTTTTCCTTAAAAAAAGCTTAGGTGTGTATGTATGTATGTATGTATTTTAGTTGTAGTTGAATGCAATACCTTTATTTTATTTGTTTATTTTTATGTGGTGCTGAAGATCGAACCCAGGGTCTCACATGTGCAAGACGAGCGCTGTACTGCTAAGCCACAAACTGCTGGCTACCCAGCCTCTCCTCAACCCTTGATCCACAGTCCTGTGGCCACAGCTTAAGTTCCTTCTAGACCTAGAGAGCAGAAACCTTGTCTAATTCTGTGAATCCCAGCTCTGATAACAGCCTAGCACACCATTAAACAAACACATGAATGAATGAAAGAATGAATTGCTAATATCTACTTGATCAGAGCCATAGTTGGGGGACATAATAAACATTCATGGTGCACTTCAAAAGAGGATGATCCTCATGCTAACTCCCGGAGATAGTTACTGTTATTATCCTCATTTTACAGACTAGTTAACTGCAGCAGAAAGAAGTTAGGTAACTTGCCCAAGGTCAGGAACTAGATGTGAATTGAGATCTGCTTGATTCCCAAGCTGCATCAAGAAAGGCAGCAGGAAGTGCCTAAGGGCTGCATTTTTAAGGTTAGAACCAGTTTGACCTTGAACAACCAAACAAAGCAGCAGCAAAGGAGCATTTTCCTGGACAACTACTATTCTCCAGGTTCTGGTGTCAGGGGTTTAACACAATCATCTCATTTAGCTCTCAGAACAATCTTATTTTTACATATCACAGGTTAAGTAGAATTTCCAAAATCCATAGGAAAGAGCTAGGATTCAAAATCAGGTCTAATCCGCAATTTATTATCTTTCCATTCTTCCTAGGCTGCTGTGCCTGTTCTCTCACCTATAGAATTAAGGAGTTGGGTGAAGTGATCACTGAGCTCCTCCTCAGTTTGTCTTCAAACCAGTGTTAATTGTGCGCTTATTGCCTGCAGGCAGTGCGAAGAACATTACAATCACTATGCACCTCCATCTTCATAGCACCCACTAGTTAGTTCTAGTATTGTTATTTCCACTTTAAAAATGGGGAAACCAAGAGTCAGACATACTTATATTGTACAAGGTCACACAGCTACTCTGAGGACCAGCCTGAGTTGTTTTTTTTTTTTTTTTTTTTTAGTTTTCGGTGGACACAACATCTTTATTTTATTTTTATGTGGTGCTGAGAATAGAACCCAGAGCCCCACGCATGCCAGGCAAGCCCGCTACCGCTATCCTCAGCCCCCAGCCTGAGTTTTAACAGACATTTATTGGATTCTTAAGCCAAACTCTTGCCCATGACCCTGCATGACCTCCAGCAGTCTCCGACAGCTTTGGAGTGTGGACATCCTGTGTTCCTGCAGAACGGGAACAAGGCCGGGGTAGACGTGGGATGAGTTCCTCAATGCGTGGGCCCTTCTTCCTTTGGATTTCAGACTCACTTGAGTGAAGTTCTATGAAAGTCAAAGGTGACATTGAATGGATGCTTGGCCAAGGCTCAGAGTCCAGCCCTAGCACTGCGAAGGCTTGACCATTTTCTCTGATCGTTGTCAAGGCAACTGAATCTCTCTGTGGTTTGGTTACTCTCCCTTTTTCCTTCTTGTCTTCCTACCATTTCAAGAGGACACTTAAGAGACGACAAATCCCTATGGCCTACTCATCAATGATTGAAGGAGATGCTGACTTGAAATAAAAATAGTTCCCAGGACTTTCAAGGCCTTAACCAGAAAGATTTAAGTTCTTTAGACACCTTGAGGGCAAAGCTGTCTGTCTCCTTCACATCTGTACCCTGGCAACTTATAAAGTGCTTAGAATGGAGGAGATGCTCAGCAAATGTTAAATGAATGACCAGGAATTGAAAGGGCAAAATTTCCCTGTGTTTTGCAGGGAAAACAGGAGTAGAGCAACAAGCTGAGATTTTCAGGGGCAAACAGAATAGAAGTGTATGTGTATGTGTGCATGTATCCCCACAGCAAAGGCTCAAAGACCCCTGTGATATATTGACTTGTGACCTTTCTTCCCCATCTCTGTGAACTGGAGCTGCCAATGTAGAGAACTTGCCCACTCCAGGCTTCTGACCTCAAATTGTCCCTCATTTTTTTCTCTTTAAAATTATAAAGTAGACATAAAACTTACCATCTTAATATTTTGTTTGTTTTGGGATCCCAATGTTCTTCTTTTTTTTTTTTTTTTTAAATTGGTGCTTTATAATTATACACACTAACCAGATTCATTGTTATTCAACCACTTTAAAATGTACAATTTGATAGTATTGAGTACATTCACATTATTATGCAACCAGTCTTCAAGACTTTTTTCATTATGCAAAACTGTTTATTTAACATGTGTTTAATGTATTTTTTAGCCACCATCTTGGATTTTAGCTACAAATACACAGTCATTGAGTTTTGAACACTTTATTGAATCTTAACATAGCATACAATGGCATTGATGTTCAATGAATGTTCACTGGGTAACTGGTCTTGGTCTATTTTTTATTTCTTACCGCACACTTCCATCTCTTGGTTTAAAAGCTAGTTAAGCTTCATGATACATTCCACAATTATAAATTCTTATCGACTGCCCTCTAGTGGAAAAATGAAGAAGTGATACTCAGAACAACTGGTTCTCCTGTCCAGCAGATGTTGAAAATGTACCCCCTCATCTTTTTATTTATTTTAATTATTTTTTGTTGTTAACTCATTGAACTTCATACAATCCAAAATTATTATCAATACAAAGTCAACCATTCAATCCAATGTATCCAGTTGATGTATTAAACAGTACTTCTCAGACTGGTAAAGAACCAGTTTTCAAAAAAAAAATTAAGCAATTGCAAACTAATCCATTTGTATGATCAAAATTAATTACTAATAAGTTACATTAAAACACAAAGGCATATAAGATAAAAGAAATAACTTTATTTTTTAACTTGGGATTGAGCCCAAGGCCTCACACATGCCAGGCAAGCACCCTACTACTGAGCTACTTTTTTTTTTTTTTTTTGGTACCAGGGATTAAACCCAGGGCCACTTAACCACTGAGCCACATCCCGGGCCCTTTATATTTATTTTGAGACAGGGTCTTGCTAAATTGCTTAGGGCATTGCTAAATGGCTGAGGCTGACTTTGAACTTTTGATCCTCCTGCCTCAGCCTCCCCAGCGCTGAAATTACAGGCATGCACCATCACAAAAAACAAAATTATTACTGTAAGATTCAACAGATAAAATTACAGTTCAATAAATATATTAAGAATAAACATAACCTCAGGTAAAATGAAGCATTTTTTTGTAAAATCTGTACATGTTTATTGAATGTGTATAGCATGTAATGAACAGAGACTTGCTATTATACTCATAAATTTTTGCTGTTCTGCAATCACAGCTAAATGAAAAAGTATGTGTAAAATAGTGTTTCCCCACTTTGAGTGCCACATATATCAGTATTGAGGAGTTTTAACGGTTGAAAACTCATGTGATTAATTGTTTACCTATCTAATCCCAGCAGAATTTGATCACTTTGTACAATGCTATTTGCAGGGTACAATGTGATCAAAACTATTTCTGATGTTTTTTAATAAGTGTTTGTAAGAGTTAGTAAAAGTTCTATGTTTTCCTTTTTGGTTGCGGGGGGTGGGGGATATGCTAGGGAATGAACCCAGGGCCTTGTGCATGTAAGGCAACCACAACTGAACTGTATCCCCAGCTCAATTTCTATGTTTTTTTTTTTTTTTTTTAAGTAAGAGATGGGAAAAACCAACCCCTCAGAGTTTTGTGAGATGAAAGAAGAGATTTAAGCCAATTTCAGGGAGTTAAAAATTTTCATCTTTCACTTTTTTTTCCAAAACAAAAGCAAACAAATATCTATTTTCAAAATTCATCTTTGATTCTCTGTCAATTGTCCATTCTAACAATTTGTCCTGTATAATTATAGTTAAATGAAGTTATCTTGGGCTGGGGGGGTTGTGGCTCAGTAGTAGGGTGCTCACCTAGCACGTGTGAGGCCCTGGGTTCCATCCTCAGCACCACATAAAAGTAAATTAATAAAACATAAGTGCTGTGTCCAACTACAACAAAAAATAAAATATTTTTTTAAAAATGAAGCTATCTTTCAATGAAACCATGGAATATGGATCTTCTTTTGATGTAAATAAATTTTAAAAGTTCTATCAAATCTTTACGGGATTTGGTCATAACATTTTACAGATATAATTAAGATTATCACCACTTCATTGATAACAATTACTAAGTTAAAAGGCATATTATAACAGACTGTAGAAAATGCTCTTCCAAGTTCTCATTTTCATTTTTGCCATTCAATTTTATCTGCCATTGAGATCATATTGCATTCTTTCTTGCTTAGAAATACAAGATCATTAAAATGCCAAAAATATCGCACAAATATGTCTATCATCAAAACCACATTTATAAAAGGTTGTGACCTTATAAAGTTGGGAGTTTTTATTTTCAAGAAACACTAGGAGTTTTTCTCATAGTTAAAACATTCCTGATAGAATTTTTCCCTTTAGTAAGGATCAGAACTCAGCATGCAACAACAAATGTTTATGATTGGTTTCCATATTATCACATAATAAACAGAATAATCTCAAATTTAATGCATTTGACTTTGCATAATCAACTATTTTTTACTACGTAACTGGATACTGTTTAGTTCAGCTAACTTTTTTTGGCAAAACTTTCTTGATTAAAGAAGCAGTGTGTTGGTTTACATTTCATTCTAGCTCCATAATCTGGGTAATAACTTTAGAATGTTTTTCTGTCAATGAAACTGCACATTAGAGCATATTCCTACATCACACTTAAGATCAAATCACATTCCTTTATGATGCAATTATTTACATAGTTTTATACAACTCACAGCTTGTGTTTGTCATCAATGAAACTGAAAATTCTTCTTCATATATTCACTATGTTCAAATCACATACCAAATTAAGTGTCATGTTAACACTCTGTGTGCATTCAATGACTTGCAATGAAAAATGCTTTGCTAGCTCTACTTGTGAGTTAAGGATAAAAATTTGTCCAACTATTAAAAAAATGATACTGAAGCTACCTTCTTTATCCTGGATGTATTCATAACTTCCAAGGTCTCTGATACTAGTGTCTTTTTCAAAATTTTAGCAACCTAAAATGTTAATTTATGAGATACAAGTTACTGTTTATATGTGAAATATTGAACATTTCTGTCAATTTTTTTATTATTTATTTTTTGGGGATACCGGGGATTGAACTCAGGGGCACTTGATCACTCCAACCCTATTTTATTTAGAGACAGGGTCTCACTGAGTTGCTTAGCATCTTGCTTTTGCTGAGGCTGGCTTTGAACTCACAATCCTGCTTCAACCTCCCCAGCCCCGCTGGGATTACAGGCATGTGCCACCACACCCAGCCAATTTTTTAAATTCAATATTCTTTCTTTCAAAATGTTTTTTAGGTTTTAAAGTGTGTGTGTGGGGGGGGGTGTGGGTGGGGGGGTGGGTGTGTGGGTGTGTGTTTTAGTTACTGGGGATTGAACTCAGGGGCTCTCTACTATTGCATTACATCCCCAGTTGCCAGAATTACAGGTGTGCTACTTCACCTGAATTGGGTTTATTTCTTTTTATTTTCTGTGTAAATGCTACCTAAGATCAATATTTTTATTAGCTTTTTTAGTTGATACATTATTGCAAGTAATGCTAGAGTTTTAGCACTTCAGTATCAAGTAT
The DNA here is from genome assembly GCF_021218885.2 of Marmota monax. NCBI lineage: Eukaryota > Metazoa > Chordata > Mammalia > Rodentia > Sciuridae > Marmota > Marmota monax. Next base: position 25,296,611 of record NW_026692881.1, read on the forward strand.
GACTACAAACTTGCATGAAGAATCAGGCTTGTGAGTAAAATTACTGAAAACTCTGGGTTTCATTTCTTTGGAATCATTTCCATAGCCATCACTTGTTTTGCTGCTGCTATTTATTAACAAAAGTGTGTCTTTCCTGGTCAAGAAAAGTTTACTGAAACCGGGAGCAGTAGTGTACACCTGTAATCCCAGCGACTCTGGAGGCTGAGGCAGGAGGATCAGTAGTTCAAAGCCAGACTCAGCAATTTAGCAAGGCCCTAGCAACTCAGCAAGACCCTGTCTCTAAATAAAATGTAAAAAAGGGTTGGGGATGTAGTTCAATGGTAAAGTGCCCCTGGGTCAATCCTTGGTACAAAAAAAAAAAAAAAGACTGGGGATGTGGCCCAGTGGTTGAGTACTCCTGGGCTTAATCTCTATTATCAAAAAAAGAGAAAAGTCTAGTGAAGTCTGTAATAACACCTGCAAATTAAAGTTAAAAATTATCATAAAAAAACTGCTTCCCTAATTTAGCTAATATTTTTAAATTATACAGTTTTAGAATTTTTATAGGAATAATTATTTTAATAAAACAACAAATTGTAAAAGGAAATAAGTGCTTTTATTTTCTCTGATTTTTTATATCCCTCTGTTTATAGTTGACCACTCATCATAAAATATCATACATTATAGCATGATCCTATTGCCCACACAGCTCATGGACAGCTCCTGAACTGGTCTATGACTTGTTCAATGAGACAAGTTCTCTAATCATGCACTTAAATGTCAAGTTGCCATAAAAGTTTCTAAACACTGGCATCAATTCTGTACTGCTCTTCTTGTGAATTCGTAAAAAAACAGTTCATGGACTACAGGAATACTTGCCCAAGGTCCACTGGTAAGTGGTGGATCACTTTAGTGTAATGCCTTCTTCATTTCCTACTTCCACCAGAGGATTAAATGAAATTATGCATTGAAAATCTTTAGCATGGAGCCCAGTACAGAATAGATGACCGTTATTACCAACTTACTGGTGTAAGAGATGCCAGTCACAGAATCTCAGCCTTCACTGTGTTCCTTAGGACATGTCACTGGGGCACCATCAATGAGCACAGACATCTACTGAAACTCTCCTTTCTCAGTCCTTTCTAACTTGAGAAGAAGCTTCCATTTGAGATCCTTATCTATAGGTCTCCATATTGCATACACCCAGAAACTATGCAGAGCAGTCTACACAGGTAACATGGTGACATCATATATGGTGGCTACACCTTGGTATTCTGAGGTATGTTGTATGCATCTCCTCAGAGGTTTCCAAGTGGGATTGATCCCCAGAGCTCACATACAAGTAACTAGTTCAATAGAACATAACTTACTGACTTTTCTTTGTTCCCTGTCTTACTCTTCCTACCCCATCACTTTTGTTCCCTTGGGTCACCTCCCAAATAAACTACTTGCACTCAAATGCTGACCTCAGGCTCCACTTGAGTAAAAAAAAAATCAAAATAAGGTCCACAGGCAGCTGTCAAGAAAGCTAAACATTTCTTCTCCATATTTTGGTGCAGGGGATCTCTCTCAATTATGAGGACTCATTTTAAACATAAAAAAACTTCCATGGAGTCTTCATCTTCTAGAAATTGTCCTTTTTGGTATTCATGCTTCATTCAATAGATATTTTTTTAAACCCTGACAAAGTATACAATGACAAAATGGTATTTATTATGACAGTTTTTACTACTTTTTATTATATGGCATCTATTACATTATCCTTTTTGTGTGTGTGTGTTTTGTCTTGGTTTGTTTTTTTGAGAGGAAGTCTCACCATGTTGACTGGGTTGGTCTCAATTGATCCTCCTGCCTCAGCTTCCCACGTAGCTGATTCTATAGGGAACTGCACCTGGCATCTATTATCCATCTGAAGAAGTGTTTATATTTCATTTATTGCAATAGCATCTATTGAAGATAATGTTGTTTATAGATGTAGAAATAAACGTGACTTTAAAAAATATAGGTAAGGTGATGTTATGGTTTGGATCCAAGATGTCCTCAAAAGCTTCTGCTAATGCAGGAATATTCCGAGGTAAAATGATTGCATTATGAGAGCAGCAACCTTTCAGTCCTCCAAGTGAGGACTGACTGGGTGGCAACTGTAGGCAGGCGGGGCATGGCTGGAGGAGATGGGTCACTGGGGACACTATACTAGAAGGTACATCTTCTCTTTGGCCCCTTCACTCCTCACTCTTTGTGCTTCCTAACACTCCCATGAGCAGAACAGCTTTCTTTACTGGGCCTTTCCTGCATGATGTGCTGCCTCACTTTTGGCTAAATAAATGGAGTCAGCTGCCTTATGGGCTCTGAACTGGAGCCTCAAATAAGCTTTTGCTCCTCTGAGTTGATCTTGTCAGGTATTTTTGTCACAGTGATGCAAAAGCTAACTAAAACAGGGGACAATCGAGCAAAGGCCTGAATGAACTAAGGGGTAGGTCTTGGGGGGTCTCTGGTAAAAGTGTTTCCAGGCAGTAAGCAAGGAAGTGAAGCCTTTCTTTCATAGTTATGGATTACAAAAACTGGACAAGATGTTAGGCAATTGGTTTTTGAATATGATACCACAACCACAAGCAACCAAACATCAACGAAGTGATGTTAAAATTAAAAACGTATGTGCTTACATCATGTACAACCAGAGAAATAAAAAGTTGTGATCCATTTGTGTAAAAAATAAAATAAAATTAATAATAATAATAATAATAATAATAATAAACATGTATGGGCTTCAGGGTTGGAGTGCAGTGTGGTGGTAGAATACTTGGGTAGCATATGCTAGGCCATCACAAACAAAGCAAAACAAAAACTCATGCTTCAAAGGACAGTATCAAGAAAATAAAGATGATACACAAAAATGGGAGAAAATATTTGCAAATCATGTATCTGTTAAGAGTCTAGTATCAGAATATATAAAGCATCTTACAATATAAAAGATAAACTACATAAAAATTATGCAAGGCATTTGATAGCTTCTCCAAAAAAACAATACAAATGAGAATTTGACACAAAGATGTTCAACATAGTTTATCATAAGGGAAATAAAATCAAAACCACAGTGATATACCATTTTACACCATTAAGATGACAAAAAATAAATAGCACAATAGTAAGTTTTGGCAAGGATGTGGAGAATTGAAATCCTCATCACTCAATAATCATAGTGTAAATATAAAATTATGCAACTCATTTGGATAACAGTTTGACAATTCCTCAAAAAGCTAAATGTAGAATTACAATGACATTGTAATCCCACACCAAGGTGTATGATAAAGAAAAGTGGAAATATATGTCCACATAAAAATTGTACAAGGGTGTTCATAACACTTTATCTATACTAGCTCCCAAATAGAAATAACTCAAGTGCCCATCAACCAATGAATGGATTAGAAAATCTGTAATGGCCACACAATGAAGTTTTATTCAGCAATAAAAGAACACTAATACATGCTATGACACAAATAAACCTATAAAAAGTCATACCAAGTGAAAGAACTAAGACAAAACTGGCCACATATTATAAGTTTCCATTTATATGGAATATGAAGACATGGGGACATGGCACAAAAGGTGTATTCAGGAAATTATCTTTCCAAGACCAAGTTTTTCCAAGACCACATTTGTAATTTTCCCCAGTACTGGGGATGGAATAGCAGTGCTCTACCTCTGAGCTACATCTCTCAGCTCTTTTTATTTTTAATTTTGAGACAAGGTTTCCTGAAGTTGCCCAGGCTGGCCTTGAATTTGTGATCCTGAGTATCTGGGATTAGAGAGGTCAGTCACCATGCCCATTTGCAATGAAAAATTTTTAAGTGAATAGTTTTGATAAATACATAAACCTTGGAACTCAAATTTCTATAATGGTGGGCTGGGGTTGTAGCTAAGTGGTAGAGGGCTTGCCTAGGACATGTGAGGCACTGGGTTGAATTCTCAGCACTGCATATAAATAAATAAAAACTAAAGGTCCAACAACAACTAAAAAAAATTAAAAATAAAAAACCTGTAATGATACAGAACATTATTATCACCCCTAGAAAATTCCCTTATATTCCTTCCCAGTTCCCTCTTAGCCTCCCTGCAATGATCACTTTTCCGATTTTTTTCTGTCACATATTTTATTCTAGATCCTTCTATAAACAGATACAGAATGTATACATTTGGATAAGACTTCTTACATAATATTAATATAATATTCTAGAGATTTACCCATGTTATTGCATGTATCTGTAGTTTCTTTTTCTTCTTCATGTACAGCTAGCTATATATAGCTTCATGTATAGCTAAATCATAATATATACATAGTCTATATTCTGATTACAAAATGTTACAAATGATTTTTCATTTCCTGCACTCTTTTTATCTTTTATCACTTGGTATTCTCCTATAATATGTCAATAGCTGGCATAAATGAGCCAGGCCCTTTGGTAAGTACTTGGCTTCTGTGTACTTTTCGTTCCTAAGTATTTACTATTTTCTGCAAACTAATTACTGAGGAAAAGGCAGGAACAAAATAAAGTGCCTTCCTTTTGGATTTGTTAGGTAGTTGCCAACAAGGAGCAGTGGAATGTGAACTAATAACATAAGCAGGGTCATGGGGTTTCTGTAAATTGTCTTTAAAACTACAGAATAATTAAGTAACTTGTAGGAAAACAGCAGGTATTCTGACTCTGAGAACAAACAGATGGAAATAAAGAAAACAAATTAAGAAAAATGTCAAGAAGGAAAGATTGATGGGACTAACTCCTGACAGGATCCACAGATCATTGTAAAGTTAGGATTTATAGCTATAGGCTTCTCAAAATAAATCAGAAGGGCAATTTCTTTAGTAGTCCAGGCACACTAAGATAAAGTTTGCCTCGTCATTGATCCCCAAAATCTGCATTAACAAAGGTCTGACTTGTAGAGGAAGCTTCCCTGAATGGGATGACAGCCATGACAGTACGAGAAAGGGCAAATAGGGCCAAAAACTCCCCAGCCTAAAATGGAGGACATAAGTTTCTTTTGTAGTTCTCTGCTTGGAGAATAAGTCACTCCTTCTCTTTTCGGAATGTTCTTTGCTTGAGCCTAATTTTCACTTATAATAAAAATTTCTGGCTTGGTTTGCCACCTCTGACTAAAGTTTTTTCCTCAGGACACAAGAACAAAGCCCTGGAGTTCTGGCTCCTCATTTGCCTGTGACAGATTTATATTCTCATCCAGAGGAAACAATAAATACATAAATACAAATAAGATAACAGCATTAAATTCTCAAAATCATCGTTGATATCTTACATTTCACCTACCTTCTTTTCTGCCTTTATAAATGTTGCGATGGGCAAAAAGTGCGACTTATGCAGTCCAGGGGGAGAAATAAAGAATGTCCACATGCTTCTGCCCTTTTCAATACTTTATTCACTCAAATCACTCAATACAATTTCAATCTATAGGTTCTTAATCAAGAAAACGACAATCCTTAATGCTTGGCACTGCAATAGATATAATCAATTCACAGCAAACAATTCTAGATTGATTAATTCTAAACACTGCAAACACACTTAATCATGATAGGCTAGTGACAGACATTCCCTCTGTGTGCTAAGTTCAAGTGTCAGACCAAAAGTCTCAAGCCTTAGGCTTTAAGTACAGCAGATGCACACTCACTCAGACCATAGTGATCAGGTCAAGGAACCAATGCAGGCTTCTCCTGGGGTGGTCAGCTCCACCTGCTGAGGAGGCCGTTCTAGGGAGAAGTTGCTGTTCTCACCAGGGCCAAGATGTGGCTGTAGTTTGAGAGCGGTGAGAAAATGCAGAGGTTCAAGCAGAGAAGAAGAGTTGGGATGTCAGTCCAGGTCCTCATCAGGCTCTCCATCTTGTGTGCGTCAGTATTGGCTGGCTGAATGTCTGTTCGTTTGCTCTATTATTTATACTAAATTTGGGGGCTTTTGACCCCCCCCCTTTCAGTCCTTATCAGCTACCACCAGATTTCTCAGTAACATCATTTACCCTGGAGTTAAAACATCTGGTCTGGTGGTCCCCATCCTGATCTTTTCACCTTTCCCTCTTAGCAGGCAAGGACAGCCTGCCAGAGGCTTCACACTGAGTTTATCAGGGTGGGGGGAATTGACTTGTTTGTGTCTGAGGGCCATACAAAAGGGCTCCATTAGGTGTGCCTGGCGATGCAGTTGTTTAGGATCAGGCCTAAGGCCATCCTCACACATCCTCATTTTAAAGACTAGGATTTGGAGGCTTAAAACTTTAACATGTCAAAAATCCCACAAACTGACAGGATTAAAAGACAAAATAAAATGTTTACACAGGATGTTTTATTTTGGAACTTTTTTTTTTGCCAAGGGCTGGAAAGGATTTGATTTGAGCTTCAAATAAAGGATACTAACGGAGATACTAACAGAGGTGGAAGCTAATAATAGCTCAATCTAGAAATAAAAGTGGGCCAGAACTGCCTCAAGCAACTGAATGGGTGGTCAAGACCAACTTGGTTAGTTTTCACAACAGGGGTAGTTTTTTTTTCTTTTTCTTCTCTTTCCAGCATGTTATTTTAGGGCTGTCCAGAAATCCAATTTCTAAACAAGAAATGTTTTTCTATCAAAACTGATAACACACTAGAGACACTTAAGATCTTCACTAGTATCTATTCTCTTTTAGGCTGTTAAAAATAAAAACAAGGGCTGGGGCTGTAGCTCAGTAGTAGAATGCCCACCTCGCACTCGTGAGGCGCTGGGTTCCATCTTTAGCACCATATAAAAATAAATAAAGCTATTGTGTCCATCTACAACTAAAACATTAAAAACAAAACAAAAACCCCTGTGTTTAACCTAAATCTTTCTGTTGTCACTGTACTGGTCCTTCCTAGATTTACAGTACAAGGCAAGGCAGTAACAACTCACTGGGTATTAATTATCATATTTACTGAAACAAAATTTGCTAGCACTGGCCAGTCCCTTAGGGGCTGTCCTGCGAGGGGGCCTTTCTGGGGGAATCTGGGGACCATGGGCGTTTCTAGAGCAGGAAAGAATAATGGAACGGCAGAAATTCCACACTCAGAACAGCAGATATTCCACACTCAGAACTCCAGCATTCACCTACATTCATAAGGTTGGAGAACTGGCTTGGGCTTCAAGGGTCCGCTTTTTTAAACAGCCCGGGACCACGTGACCGCCAACGCGCTTTGCTATTGGCCCTCGGAGTCTCACACTTGGCTTTGGCGCCGAACCCTTACCCTCTCGGGGATGCGACCATTGGCTACACAAAAGGAAAGAGTATAGCCAACCTCCGATCAAGACTTCTTCGAATGAAACTTCCAACGGAGTTACAGGAAATAGTCAGATTCGAATTTCAAAATTCAATGGTAGTCACCTAAGAGGGTCGTATAATACTGTGATTTTTCCAAAAAGAGAGAGCGGGCCTGAAACTGACTCCCCCTACACTCTGTGGGATTCTGAGAGTGGTTCCGTCCCAGGCGCGGGCACCGCCTCCAAGGGCGCCGCCATTTTGTTTGGCTGGAGGGGAGCGAGCGGCGCTTTGGGGGAGGGGTCTCGTAGGCTCCTCACCTGACTGACCCAGCAGTCTCCTGGTTGCTGCTCTGGGGGGGAAGACCCTCTCCCGGGTAGGGGCGCGGAGCCATGTACATAAAGCAGGTAAGGCCTGCGCGACCCTCCCACCCCCCACGGGCGGGTGAGGACCACTCCTTGAGGCGGGGGTGTCGCCAATGGCCCCGCGGCCTCTTCTCTCTCCCTCTGGGGTGAACCAGAGCGAGTGGAGGAGGAAGGGACCCCATCTCCGCCGAGAAATGGGGCGCCTCTGTTCAGCCCGGGCCTCCCCGCGGGGTGCTCATCTGGGAGGCTGGATCTCTAAGAGGTGTGGAGGGGGCGGCCGTCGCGCAGCTGGAAGGGGCCGGGCCTTTCCGGGCGGCGCTGGGCCGCGGCGGAGGCGGCGGGCGCCAGAGGCTGTGCTGCCGGGGATGGCCCGGCACCGGCCGTTTGCGGGAGGTGTGTGGCAAGGCGGCCTGCCGGGGCGCCGGCTGGAGTGCCAGCTGTGATGAGGGGCTTTTCCCTGCAGGATTTACGAGCAGTGAAAGGGATCCTCCTCCCCCCGAGCGCCTCTTCATTCACTTGTTTACTTCTGTCAAAATGGTCTTCCCGCGCGCGAGTCAGTCCACTGCAAAGATGAGCCCATGCACGCAATTTTGGGGACGTGTTTCTGTTGGATACGCCTCACTCCAAGCACTCCTCCTTGGAACGCTGACCCCTTTGGCCTGGCGATTGTGTCTCGAAGGAGCTCTCACTGGTCGCGGAGAGTGGGACCTGCCGGCCGTGGATGGACTTTTACTGTTGCGCTAGGGTGTTCAGTGTTCCCATTAACTTTGTACCGTGCACTTGATTTTGAGAGTTTCTTAACAGGTTACTGACTGTAACTATTGAAAAATCAACACTGAGTTGGCGGAGCTTACTGATTTTTAATTTCCACGTTCCAAATTTTTTTTTCTATCTTGCATTAAATGAAAAACAAGAAGGGAAAGAAATGTAAAAGAAAGCTGGTGATTTAGAAGTTCTTTTTGTGTGTTCTCAAAAGTATTTCTTATTTACTAGGTGATTATCCAGGGTTTTCGAAGTTACAGAGATCAAACAATTGTAGATCCCTTCAGTTCAAAACATAATGTTATTGGTAAGTGCTCCTCACTTACTAGATCGGGTTATAGAGATGTATGTATGCATTGTTCATCTGTTGTCTTTGAATGTTAAACCAATTTTGTATGTCTGTTTCTCTTGAAATTATTTTTGAGTGGGTATCAAGGGATTGAACCCAGGGTGCTTTATCACTGAACCACATCCTCACCCCTGTTTTTATTATTGAAACAGGGTCTTAATAAATTGCTAGGGCTTTGCTAAATTGCTGAGGCTGACCTTGACTGGTGATTCTCCTGTCTCAGCCTACTGAACCTCTGGGATAACAGGCCTATCCCATCTTGCAGGCTACTTTTGTCTTTTGTTCATACTGATGAATTACTTGTTTTATAAATTTAAAAGTATTTGGATAAGTCAGTTGTAAGTTACTCATTTGGAAGACTGGAGATGTAGCTCAGTGGTAGAGTGCTTGCCTATTGTGTATATGTGAGGCCCTGGGTTTGATCCCCCAGCATTACAAAAAAGTACTCATTTTTACTTGAGTACTCTTAGTATGTGTGAGATAGCGTTGTAATAGCTTTAAGTTTATAGTGAAGGACACTTAACTTAGCATTTGATTTGTATTCTTGATTTATCACCTCTTAGTTTAAGTGCTCTCTATTGCTTTGTTTTAAAGGTGTTGATTATTTATTCACAAATTATTTATTTTTTCCCTGTCGGTGCCTAAGACCATGTAGCTTGTGCGGAAGAGCAGCATAAATTTTGGAGTGTTAATAGAATGTGGTTCATATCTCAGTTCTGGCACATAACTCTTTTTCAAACTAGTTATTTGAGAAGTTTTAGTTTTCTCACTTATAAAGTGAATATACCTGTCTCACAGGGCTATTGGTAAAATGAAATGTGAGGATAAAAGAAAAATGGTGGTTGCCATAACAATATTTAATTGTAGATTCTTCAGATTATAATGTTCAGATTGCTATTACAATCTAATAGCTTTAAGTTTCTGGCATTCTGGCATTTTCTGGCATTCTGCTGGATGTTTTAAACAAAAGATTAAATGAGTACTTTTGGACTCTTGAAAAATCAGACTGCTATGCTGTTGACACAATTCTGCAGTACAGTGTTCTCATTACAAGGTATATTAGTTTGCTAGGGCAGCAAAATAGAGCGGAGGTTTAAATAACAGATTTACTTTCTTACAGTTCTATAGGTTAGAAGTTGATGATTGTGATTAGATTCTAGTGATGATTCCCTCCTGGCTTGTAGACTGACATTTTTCTGTGTGCTTCCATGGCCCCCACCCTCATGACTTCATTTAACGCTTATCTTGAAAAGACCTCCATCTCTAAATGCCATCTTATTGGGGTTTAAGGTGTCAACATGAATTTTAGTTGCACACCACTCAGTTTATAGTGTAAGCGAGGCTTATAAAAATCAGTAAAACGGAAATATTGATTACCAATATTCATAGAAGACTCCCTTAAGACAATCATACTTTACTTTTTTATAAAATAATAAAAACCAGGCATCTGTAGTCTGCTAGTCTGTGCATGTGTAGTCTTAGCTTGGGAGAGTAAGGTGGGAGGATTGCTTGAACTCACAAGTTTGAGAGCAACCTGGGCAACATTTGAGATCTCATCTCAAATAAAGTTGAAGACAAGTTATTCTTAGCCTTGATACATCGATTGCAATCTCATAGTTGAGAATAAAGAAAACATTTTTCTTTTTGTGCTGTAGCTACTAAAGACTGTTAATTTGATGTGCCTTAAAACAGTAGTTTTATTGTACTGGGGTTTTGCTTACATTTTTTTTACAGGTGCTTTTGATTTTCGTCAATCAGAAAATCTAAAGAAATGGAGAAAAAAATAACAGTTACTAGATTAATATTATTTCTTTAATTTAGCAAGTTAATAAATATCAATGTTTTAGTTGTAAAATTTTATAAATGATCTGTAAAGTGATGACCATTATCTAGAATGATTATATTATTTATCTGTAAGGTCTGATATATCAAATGTCTTAGATGTTAGTTATTAGGCAGCTATTTTGCAGCTTTGATTGCAGTGTTAGGATTGATAGTCTAAAAATTTTTCTTTGCTTTGTTTTAACTAAAACTTAAGGTGACTATTGGTTAGACATGTTTCAAAACAGGTACCTTAATAATGTAAGAAAGACCAAAAGTAGTATTTGAGATTGACATTAAACAAACTACCTGGGGAGAGCAAACCACTTTGATTGTTTAGTGCCTTTGACCCTTAAAAAAAATTCAAAAGCAAGTATCTCTTATGCTGATGTTTGAATGTTTGACATATATATATGTACCAGGAACAGCCAGTCTTCCCTATCTGCTTGTTCCTAGTCCTCAAAGTCAACCAAATGTAGCTTGAAAATATTAGAGAAAATTTTCTCTGTTGAACAGGTGCAGGCCTTTTCTTGTCATTAATCCCTAAAGAAAACATTTTAACTTTACATTGCATTTACTGGCAGAGTTAGAACAAAAGGATTGTTTTGGTTATATACAAATACTATTCCTATTTTATATAATGGACTTGTGTATCCTTGGATTTTGGTATGAGAGAGGGGGAGAAAGAGGTGTATATATAGAGAGAGGTCCTGAAATCAGTTTCTTGTGGATATGAGGGATGAGTGTATACACCTTTTTAAGGTAGTGTTTTTCCCCCTTGCCTTTTAACAAAAAATTCTTGTTAATATAGGATATTATAAGAAAGCCTAAAAGGTAAAGGAAGAAAAATTGAAATTCTACCCAAAGATAATCACTCCACCCCCATATATTAGAGATTGGACCACAGGCATCGCACTTACTAGCTAGGCAAGTGCTACACCACTGAGCTATACCCTACCCCTTTTTTCCCTGCCCAGGGCTGAGGGCCTAACCCAGGGCCTTGAGCATGCTAGGTAAGTGCTCTGCCACTTAGCTAAATCCCCCAGTCTTCCCTCAACCCTTTTTACTTTATTTTGAGACGGGGTCTTGCTATGTTGCCCAGGCTGGCCTGGAACTGTTAATCCTCCTGCCTCAGCCTCATGATAGCTGGGATTATAGATATGTGCTACCATAGATAATCATTCTTAGTTAACCTATACTTGTATTAGCCCTTGTTTCCTAGAAAAAAGGAAACAGGCTGGCTTAGCTGCTAAGGCTTTTATGGGAGTTGTGGTCTGAGTGCGGGAATGAGGGGAAAAACTGGTCACAGCTTTATAAAGAAGACACTATTGGATTTGATTATGTTGGATAACATCTAGCCAGACATTATGGACTCAACATGTTTTAGAAAGGTCAGATGGAAGAAGGTAGTAAAGAGATTTGATAGGTGGTGCCTGCCTTTCACTGGTCAAAGTTTACTGTGTAGAATATTAATTCCTCCATGCTTTTGGATTGTGTTGCTCTGGCGACTCACCCACCTGAAGCAGTCAAGGAGTTAAATCCTCCTTTGAATCTTCACAGGCCTGACCTGCATGCACTTCTAGAATAGTCTGAAACAACCAAAGGTATTAGGAGACTGAACTTTTGTCAGCCAAGGCATGGGCTGTCGCACGTAAATCTGAAGAAGGCACATATAAACTGGGTCTGCCTCATTATCCCTCAAGTTTTTGTGTAAATCTGTAAGCATGACTTTTTAAATAAAAATGGATTTATGTAATATGTTGGCATTCTGCTTTTTCCCTCTTCAGAATAAATCTTGTATATCTTTCCTTATCATTAAATAATCAATATCCTTTAAAATGGCTAAATGGTGTTTCATCTATGAGTAGGAATAATTCTTACAGGAAAATTTAAAAATTTTCAGTTATTTGTGGATGGATTGTTCTAAACTGTACTCGTTTAATAAAGGTCAATTCTTTTTGACCTTTATGTAGAAATAATTTCAAGTTTATAGAAAATTTGTCTCATTAAGAACAGTAAAGATTCTTGTATCCCAGCGAGTTGGGAAACTGAGGCAGGAGGATTAAAGTTCAAAGCCAGCCTCAGCAATTTAGTGAGGCCTAAGCAATTTAGCAAGACCCTATCTCAAAATTAAAAAAAAAAAAACAAAAAAAAAAGGTTGTGGGGATGTGGCTCAGTGGTTAAGCACTCCTAGGTTTAATCCCTGGTACCAATTTAAAAAAAAGAACCAGTAAAGAGAATACTCATGTATTTTCCCTTACCTAGATCCATCTATTAACATTTTCTGTTTGTTTACCTTATTATTTGCCCTTGCTCTTGTGATTTTTTTTTTTTTTTTTTTTCCTTTGTGGTTTGGGGGATTGAACCCAGGGCCTTGTAATGTGAGGCAAGCACTCTACCAACTGAGCTATATCCCCAGCCCTCTTGTATTTTCTTTTTTTATTTTTTACTTACTCTTACACTTTCTATATACATTTTTTCCCCCTGGGATTTATGGTCCATATTGAGGGAGATTGAGATAGTTATTCATGACTCTTCAACACCAAATTCTTCACAAAACAAACTTTTCACAAAAGCAGGTGACTTATAATAATCTATACTTTTATGGTTCTGTGAGACTACAGATGATATATAGGGTTGATCATATATGTATGATATGAGATATAGGGTTGATTGTATATAGTTTGATATGAGACTGCTTGCAAATTTTAAATGATTAAGTATTTTAGGATATTACTAATAAGTAAATCTTAAATTAAAAATAACATTATTAAAATTGTACGTACATTGTTATTATTATAAATTATGAATGCTGGTAATGTATTTAGTTATTTTTATTAATTTTAAACTTTGAAAAAGGGCAAAATGATTAAAATTCAATATCTTTAAAAAAGTTGAGTCTGAAGTTTATACAAAATTGCACTTATTTGTTGGTTACAGCTGTTTTGTTAATTGATTACTTTTGTTCCCTGTAGCATTTAATATCAAATATAAGATGTTTTAGAAAATTGGATTAAAATTTTATTATCACATTTAATAGTTTTGATGTTATTGGTTTTTATATGAAATAATTTGTACTTTTGAAATTTTTATAGTGGGCAGAAATGGATCCGGAAAAAGTAACTTTTTTTATGGTAGGTATTGTTTTTTTGGATGCTGAATATGTTAAGACTTAGCTATCTTAAGGTAGTTTATTAAAATTGCTGGTTTTCTGAGATTATGCCAGTATTAAAAGAAATACTTTATACATGGTTGCAGTTTAGAAGTTTAGAGTATAAAGAACTGAGTTCTACTGTACCAAGTGAGTAATTAGCTATGTGAGACTTAACAAAATACCCCCTCAAATTTCTTTTCACCATAAAAATGGAGACATTTATCTTAGATGGGTTGTGAGGATCAAATGAAATAACATATATGAAAACACCTTTTGAACTTTAATACAGTGTATAAATGCACATATAGAATGTATGTAAATGCAGAATGGTTGTTATTATTGTTTTGAAAAATGGTTCATCATTCTTCACCTTTATTTTCTAAACCAATAGTTTTTATAAAGGATGGAAGGATATAAAAACTTGAGACTCAAAGACAGTTTTCAGTTTGAAGGTAGTAAATGGAGCTTTGAAGGTAAAATGTTTCAAGTCATGCCTCCATTAACAAATCCTTTGAGGAAGAAAAAAATACCAAAATGTTTTAACAGAATCAGACTGTATAAGGAGTGGGTTGGGAAAATTTTGTTCCTTAGTTGAAGAGTAACTGTGCACACAAATCCGAAGAGTACATTATCCTGTATAATTTATAATGGTTGTAATTTGGAGATGGCAAGAGAGTAGATTAGAGTGGAAATGTATATTTCAGAATCCCAGTGAGATGAAGGCAGTTTGAATCCACCTCTCAACCCGGGTGATTGAGAGAGAGCCAATCTCCATTCCAAGCACACACATTAATGCATGAGTGCTCCCTCAATCCCCTTCTCTTATAATACTTTCATAGAATGTCACTGATCTCTTTTGTGGACCAGATCAGGATAGCTGAGTAAAGTAGAGTTGTCCAGGTTTTTACTCATGTGTGAAAGGTAGGAATGGCTCCTTCTGACATAAGGAAAGGGTAGTACAAGCAGTGCAGTAAAAGTTGGGAATCTGAAACATTTCCCTGTATTTCCTTAATTTTGAGAAAGATGTTGCACTGTCACATTGCATCTACTATGATGTCAGTAGGCAGTAGGATTTTTTTCAACCTGGTTGTAGTCTTATGGGACCACTATTATGTATGTGATTTGTTCTTGTACAGTGCATGACTGTATTAACGTTAGCCTAACCCGTCAAGCATATACTTTGATCAAGAAGTAGACCTTAGTTCTGCTTGACTATTTTCTTATACTTTAGTGTTTTCCTCTTATTTTCTTACCTTACATATTTCAGTGAAAACTTCTTAATATTTTTGTCATGTCATTTTCTTTTTTTTAAAAATGTTTTTCTAGTTGTTGATAGACCTTTATTTTATTTATTTATGTGGTGCTGAGAATTGAACCCTGTGCCTCACATATGCTAGGCAAGTGCTCTACCGCTGAGCTACAGTCCCAGTCCTGTCATATCATTTTCTGCCTAATATCTAAGCAAACTTTCTGCAATCATTTTGTCTATATAAAGCAGGTATTTTATTTTATATGCAGTATTCATTACCTGACATAGTATCCTATTAAGGAAGGTATGAGAAGTTATGAATAAGTCATGAATCCTCTTTTATACTCTACTAGTACTTGTGTTTTTGTATTTCCAGCAATTCAATTTGTTCTTAGTGATGAATTTAGTCATCTTCGTCCAGAACAGCGGTTGGCTTTGTTGCATGTGAGTAAGACTACTTTAAGACATTGTTGATACTATATATTTTTAAAAATATGTTATCCATCCTGGTTAAGAAAATTATTTGTTCAAGTTTCAGAAACTTTGTGAACATGACATAGTCTCTCAAGTATGCTATTCTGTGAAATTTAGTCTGCTGTATCAATGCCAAATAAAGACCTAATTTTTATACAACAGTTAAAATAAAATTGTAGAATTTGCCTATAGACGGATTTGTCTTCCACATAAATTTCTGTAAGGATATGATTTGGTAAAATTCTGGAGGCAAGTTAGGACATTTATAATGCAGAACCAGAAGTTAATTGAGAGCACAGAAGAACAACCATTGTGTACTAAATAAAAGCCATATTTGTATATAAGATAGTAACATTTTCCAATGTGAAAAGCATTTAATATGATAATGCAAGTTGTTCAAGTATGTCATTAGGATTAAAAACAAATCATTTAAAAAAGCTATAATAGAACAACACTACAGTGTATCTTTCTGGTTTAAATATTGCTTATAATTAATTTAAGATGAGAAAATGAGATCCCTCAATATATTTTTTATCAGAGTTTCACAATAGGAAGTTCTTTTTGATTAGCCGTTATTTTCTTTCTTCATTTTGAATTTGTAGCTCGTAATCAGGACCAATACCCTATAGAGAAAATTTTAAGTTTCTCATATTGGCATTAAAAGAATAAATTATTATTCTTCATTGTATTGAATCACTGGATATTAATAGTTTCTAGAAACTGGAAATTATCTGGATTTGGTATATAATTGTAACATAGATTAATATAATTGTGAGACATGTTAAATGTGTATATTTCTGAAACAGATTTAAAAGTACATAGAATATATCACATGTTTAAAAAACATCATATGATTTCTTAGTGTTCCTTTCGAGTATTAATGTGAAACTATAAGAAGAGCCTCAGGGTATATTTGATATTAGCAAATGGGTAAAATTAGGTGGCGGGGGCTTTGGAGTAGTGTAGCTTAATAAAATGGTCTGCAGTATAAAACCTAAGAATGTCTAACTTTGCTATTCTTTGCATAGTTCTGGTTTTGTATCCTGATCCAGTGTATGTATTACTTTGGCCAGAGGGATATGCATGCTAGTCTGAGAAATTTTTCTTCATTGATTAAGGCTTGTTACACTTTTAAAGTGTTTAAAGAAAATGAAAATACTATTTTTAATGAAAGTTTTCTCATATTTAGGAGGGTACTGGTCCTCGGGTTATTTCTGCTTTTGTGGAAATTATTTTTGACAATTCGGACAACCGGTTACCAGTAAGTACCTGTTTTTTAAGTAATAATGTTGAGAATTATTTTGCTATAACTAACTTTTTTATACTTTGAAACATTTATACCTTTGATAATTTAGTGTATACTAAAATTATATATAATTATACAGTTTACTGATTTTTGTCTTTAAATTATAATGAGCATTCTAGTCTGGTAAACATTGAATGGGACTGTGCAAGCTGCTATGAAAAACATCTTTTCTCTTGAGCGTTTAGAGCATCATCTTTAGTGAGATAATTGAAATTTTAAAATAAACAGTCATGGTCAAGGTCTTTAAAATGATCTTATATAAAGAGTTTCCTACTTTGCTATTAAACCAACTTTGGGCTTTCACATTTTTTTTCTTAGATTGATAAAGAGGAAGTTTCACTTCGAAGAGTCATTGGTGCCAAAAAAGATCAGTATTTCTTAGATAAGAAAATGGTCACGTAAGTGTTGTTCTTTTTACATTTACAGTTTCTTTTTAAGAGAAAGTGTCCTTGCCATTTTTGAGGCATATACTTGGCTCATGTTCAGCAAATCAGTATACTATGAACTTGAGAATAAGAAGATCCTCTGAGACTAATAAAATAGTTTAATGATGAGTCTGTACTTCCTGATGCTTTTTAACCCAGGAGCTAGTCTCCTCATTCTTTGCTTATTGTGGGTGCTTTAAAATAATTTATCTGAAAATAATTACAGTGTTTTTCAACAGGAAAAATGATGTGATGAACCTCCTTGAAAGTGCTGGTTTTTCTCGAAGCAATCCTTATTATATTGTTAAACAAGGAAAGGTAAAACAATTGTATGTCCTTTTTTTAAATAGAAAAAATTTTTCTGAGACTCTTTCCCCTTGAATGATGAATTTGGTTTATTGGTTCTAATTGTTAAGGTAAAGCAAAAAAATGGATCCAGCTGCCTTTAGTTTTCATTGATTTATTTTGCATTGAAGTTAGAATTTTTCATGGCAAAAAAGTACCAAATAGATCCATTATATGTTTGAATAGGAGCATTTTAGCAAACGAAGTGGATTTTGTTTTCTTGGTAACCTGTATTCTTACCTAATGATATTCAGTGTACTGAAAGATGATATTGACTTGTAGAAGTTACAGTGATCAAATTAAGAATGAATTCTATAGCAATTGCATTAAAAGTACTTTCAAAAAACTACTTTATCAAAGAATTAAAAACTATATTACCAGAAATCTATCATAATGCTACATATTAGTTTACTTGAAAGAGATAGTATTTTTTAGCAACTAAATTAAAGATATCAGTGGATTGTTCTTGTCTCATTAAATAATTTTAATCTATATCTAAGATACTTTCTTTTTCTCAGAACTGATCCGTAAGTTTTTTGTTGTATTTCTAGAGGATTTTTTTTTTTTAATGTATATATTTCATACTTTTTTTTTTGCTAGTGGGGATTGAATTTAGGAGCACTCAACCATTGAGCCACATTCCAGCCTGGTTTTGTATTTTATTTAGAGACAGGTTCTCATTGAGTTGCTTGGCTCCTAGCTTTTGCTGAGGCTGGCTTTGAACTTGCAATTCGCCTGCCTTAGCCTCCTGAGCCTCTGAGATTACAGGCGTACGTGCACCACCACGCCTGGCTGATGTATACTTTTGATAGATATATTTTCTTAGTCCAGAGCCTGTTCTTTTTTATGTAAATGTGTATTTTTTTAATTGTTGTTGTTATTGTTTTGGATTTTTTTTCCCCCCCAGGGATTGAACCCAAGGGCACTTAACCACTGAGTCATGTCTCCAGCCCTTTATTATTATTATTATTATTATTTATTGAGGATTGAACTCAGGAGTGCTCAACCACTGACCATATCCCCATTCCTTTTTATATTTTATTTAGAGACAGGGTCTCACCGACTTGCTTAGCACCTTGCTAAATTGCTGAAGCTGGCTTTGAATTTGAAATCCTCCTGCCTCAGCCTCCTGAGCTACTGGGATTATAGGCGTGTGCCACTGTGCCCAGCATCTTTTTATTTTTTATTTTGAGACATGGTTTTGCTTATTTGTTGAGGCTGGCTTTGAACTTGCAGTCCTCCTGCCTCAGCCTCCCGAGTTGCTGGGATTACAGGTGTGCAAAACTGTACTCAGCTTATTTTTTTTTTTTTAATGCAGTGATAGCATTTTTGACTTACAGTGATGTTTATTATGTTAAGTCACATAGTAGTTAGATTGTACCATTCTCTCTATATTTAAAGTACACCATTTTTGTTGAACTTATGAATATCACATTTTTTAAATAAATGTCAATGATGATTTCCCTTTGTAAAAAATACTTTTTGTTCCTTGAAAATGAAGTCATCTTTTATAATTTATTATAATGACTAAGAAAAATTGGTGGTGTTTCATTTGTAAGTTATTCATAAAGGAGGCTTACAAATGTATCAAATTTTATTAAATTTCCTTTATGTAAAGGAGATATAGATATGTTGGTATATGTATTATATAAATTACATTGGCTAAATCATAATTTACAAACTCAGCATGTGAATATATGTGTGAAGAACTCTTTAAGGTAAAGTTCTTAAAGAGCAGTTGAAATTTTGTGTAACAATGAGGGTCTCCTTCCATTTCCATAGTTTCCCTTCTCTCTCCCTTTCTCCCCCCCCACTCGTCTCTGTTTAATGTTAATCTTTTCCTCATGCTCTTCTTCCTTGTTCTGATCTTAGTTGCTCTCTTTATATCAAAGAAGACATTTGTCATTTGTTTTTTAAGGATTGGCTAGCTTCACTTAGCATAATCTGCTCTAATGCCCTCCATTTCCCTATAAGAATTTGTGAGGGGAAAGGGGAAAAAAAAAAAAAAACAAGGGAGAGAATTAAACAACACCAGATGGGGTAGAAAGGGAAGATGAGAGGGAAGGGGAGGGGTGATAGTAGGGGATAGGAAAGGTAGCAGAATACAACAGTCACTAATATGGTATTGTGTAAAAATGTGGATGAGTAACCGATGTGATTCTGCAACTTGTATTTGGGGTAAAAAATGGGAGTTCATAACCCACTTGAATCAAATGTATGGAAGATGATATGTCATGAGCTTTGTAATGTTTTGAACAACCAATAAAAAAAAAAAGAGCAGTTGATAGCTACGTAGTGATTCTTCTTCTAAAATTTTTAGATCAATCAAATGGCAACAGCACCAGATTCTCAGAGACTAAAACTATTAAGAGAAGTAGCTGGTACTAGAGTATATGATGAACGAAAAGAAGAAAGCATCTCCTTAATGAAAGAAACTGGTAAAATAAATGTGATACCGCTTTATTTCTTTTTGTTGCAGATTATTTTGTCATTGTATTGTTACAGTTAAAAAGTTATGTCTGTGCTCAAAACATGTTGTGTGATAATTTGCCTATATACTGAATGGAGACAAAATTAGTTTGAGACAGTTTAAAGTTTTAAGATTTTCAGTAATTCATTAATTTTGAATAAGGAAGCATCAGGATTAGAACTGTAGGGCCTTTGTAAGTCAACTACTTTGACTCTTCCTTCCTTGCTGTTGATAGTGAGGACAACAAATTTGAATGCATTCTCCCCTCCCAAATACTGGAGTACCATTGGCATTAGGTTTTAAATTGTTCAGGAACAAATAAATGTAGAACTTTGAGCTTGAAATCTTCATTATTATAGTACATATATTATGAAACCCTCTTTTGCTTTTCAAGTGCTGTGTTATATTGTGTCTTAGAGTTTGACAATCCTGGGTTCAAAATCCTATAATTAACTTACATTATGACTTTAAACTTGATCTCTCTGGTCCAAATCTTCCCCATCTATAAAATTTTGTTTTGTAGATCATGGTGGCAAGTAGAAGAACGGGTAGTTCTATGACTGGAATATAGTATGTACTCAATATATGGTAGCTACAGATAATGCTCTTAATGAAAAATGAGAATTAGTAACACCAGTGATGTTAGGTTTTTTTGGTTTGTTTTTCATTTTTAATGTTATGGGACAGTATGTTGACTTTAAAATAAAGCTTCAATGGAGGAATGGAGGCCCTTATTATATTGTGATATAAAAATCCGCTGTTACATTGTGTAAATTTGGTTTCTGCCTTTCATAAAAACATCTTAATTGCCATTTTAGTATCTTAGATTTCAAAGAAACAATGTTATAGTTCTTAAGAATAAATTCATGGTGTATTTGAGAAGTGATATTATATAACATTTTTATTTAATGCCCTCACTTTCTCCCCATTTTTTTTTTTTTTTTAAAAGAGGGCAAACGGGAAAAAATCAATGAGTTGTTAAAATACATTGAAGAAAGATTACATACTTTAGAGGAAGAAAAGGAAGAACTAGCTCAATATCAGAAGTGGGATAAAATGAGACGAGCCTTGGAATATACCATTTACAATCAGGAACTTAATGAGACTCGGGCTAAACTTGATGAGGTAAAATATTTATCTTTGGTAGTCAAATGATTTTATTTATTTTTATGAATATGTTAAACTCAGCCTGTATTTATACTTTTCAGTGATTTTAATAGAAACTTTAAAATATTAGAAACTTCTTAATGAATTAATCAGATATCAATTTTTCTTTTGTTGTGATTTAGTTTACTATAAGGAAAATGCCTAGACCCATATTGTCTTTACTGGAGTTGTATCTGATTTCAGGAAAACCAGGAAAAGCTAACTTTAAAGCTCGTAAACTTTTTATTTGCATTTTAGAATGTATTTTGCAAATTTGTATTGCTGATTTTTTTTTTTTTTTACAAAAATGTTTTAGGTAATCCTTGAGTTTTCTACTTGAAGAAAAATATTAAAAATTTTTTTGTAAAAATATTGAAGTAAATGGTTACTTTAAATTTATTTTAGTAGATACTGAAAATTTTACTAGAAGTTATAAAATTTTAGATAAGTATGAGTTGGAAGTGGTGACTTTTTTGCTTTTTTCCAGCTTTCTGCTAAGCGAGAAACTAGTGGAGAAAAATCAAGACAATTACGAGATGCCCAGCAAGATGCAAGAGATAAAATGGAGGTAAGATTATGGACAAGGTTTAGATATATATATATTTTTAAATTTATTTATTTATTTATTTTTTGCAGTACTTGAACTTGAACCCAGGGGTATTCTACCACTGAGCTACATTTCAGTCCTTTTTGTTTCTTATTTTGAGACAAGTTATTAAGTTGTTCATACTGGCCTCAGATTTATAACCCTCCATTTCAGCCTCCCAAGTAGTTGGGTTTACAAGTATGTGCTACTATGCCTGGTTACTTAGATTTATTTTTAACCACAAAAATTCTTTTGTACCAGAACTGTGGAATGGTAACCATAAGGGGAAGTCACAGGGATTGAGAATTGGAAAGACAGGGTGATACTAAAAGCATAAGTGAAAGAAAAAGAATGGATAGAATTAATGGCGTTATAGTTCTGTTGTACTTCTGATTGCCTAACTCATTTGTTTGATACTTTTTGGATAGGATATTGAGCGTCAAGTTAGAGAGTTGAAAACAAAAATTTCAGCTATGAAAGAAGAAAAAGAACAGCTCAGTGCTGAAAGACAAGAGCAGATCAAGCAGAGGACTAAACTGGAGCTTAAAGCTAAGGATTTACAAGATGAATTAGCTGGCAATAGTGAACAAAGGGTAAGTCAAAATGCTAAAAATGAAAGACATGAATGTTCAGGTTAGTAAGAATTGTAGAAGATAGTTCTGTGATGGGATTATATCCTTGAATGTTTTATAAAAGATATGCCACATTATCAAGTAGCATATTATAAGTACTATCTTTGTATTTTTTTTTTTTATTTCAAAAAATTAGTCTTATGTTCCAGGATTGGTTTTCTCATGAGTCCCCCCCCCCCCCCGAAAACATTTTATGCTAGATTTATAAAAGTTAAGCAAAAATTTTTAAACAAATTACATTTATACTTATCTTGCTTTATTTACAGAAACGTTTATTAAAAGAGAGGCAGAAATTGCTTGAAAAGATAGAAGAAAAGCAGAAAGAACTGGCAGAAACAGAACCTAAATTCAACAGCGTAAAAGAAAAAGAAGAGCGAGGAATTGCTAGGTTTGGAAATTTTTAGCTGCACTTAATTTTGTACCTAGTTTCTGTGTAAAATATACATTGCTATGGGTTAAGAGGGGATTGGCACAGTAATTAAGAGCAAAAGTTAACTGTTCTCCTGAAAGTAATAATAGCTAATGTTAAACAACTCCTTTGGGTCAAGTGTTATTGTACATACTGCCTACATTATTTCTACTCAAAAGTGGTGTAACTGACTTTAATTATACTTTAAATTTAGTGAACTTTGGGCTTTGAAAGATTTAATAACTTATTCAAGATGACATAACTAAATGTTAGGCTTTTTAAAACAAGCATTTTTTTTTTTTAATCCAAATTGCATTGTTTTCATTCTGCATCATCTTTTTTCACTTAATGTTGTTTTACTTTTGGTATCTGTCTATAAATTGGACTTGGTAGCATTTGCTAATGTCACATGATTTAGTGTCTAATGTTTTTACACATTCATTTTAGTGAGTTGGCTATTTATATCCTTTGTTCATTTTTCTTTTTTTTTGTAGGAATGTTTTCTGTAATCTGGACACTGATATTCAATATGTTAAAAATGTTTTCTCTTTTAGAGTATCTTTATTACAGTAGAGTCGAAGATGTTTATGTAGCTAAATGTAATTGTGTTTTTTTTTTTTTTAAGTTTCTAAAATGGCACTATAATTCTCTAGATTAACTGACTAACCCAGACCTGGAATGAATACTGAGTGCCTGAAATTCTTAGAGTATGGGCTATTTACCTAACTAGAATTGTTATTTCAAAGTTATGTTAATATAACTAGCTAGTCCAAGGCACTTTATTATATAGTAATTGCTTTTTACACTTAATTTCTTTTTTAATGTAATTTTTAAAAATGGATCATTGTTTCTGAGTGTGCTTGATGTTATAGATTATAATTAAACTTGGTTATTTCCTATTCTCATTTTTCAACTTATTCTCATATCTTGTGTAGATTGGCTCAAGCCACCCAGGAAAGAACGGATCTTTATGCAAAGCAGGGTCGAGGGAGCCAGTTTACATCAAAAGAAGAAAGGGATAAGTGGATTAAAAAGGAACTCAAGTCTTTAGATCAGGCTATTAATGATAAGAAAAGACAAATTGCGGCTATCCATAAGGATTTGGAAGACACTGAGGCAAACAAAGAAAAAAATCTGGAGCAATATAATGTAAGAACTTTTGTAATGGCTTTGAGAAGACCTCAATGGCTTCAGAAGACCTAAACATACAGTTTTATCTACTTGGTTTTATTTTTAGACAACTTTGTTTACTATTAAAATACATAAAATATACTTATTTAGAAATTGGTCAGTACAGTTTAATATATATGTAGCAGAATTTCCCCTCCCCCTTTCTTTCCTTTTAATTGAACCCAGGGGCACTTTGCCATTGACATCCCTAGCCCTTTTTAAAATTTTTTATTTAATGAAGATCTCATTAAGTTGCTGAGGCTCAGAATTTGTGGTCCTCCTGTCTCAGCCTCCCAAGTTGCTGGGATTAAAGGCGTAAGCTGCCATACCTGGCTTTTTTTTTTTTTTTTTTTTAAGGATATTTTGTTCATGTCATACCTATTCATGGGGATTAGGTATGTTTAAAGTATGTTTTTATAGATTGATAGCGTATATCTAATCTACCCTTGATTTTAACATGAAAAAGTCTAAAACAACTTGAGTAACTTGAAGTTTTTTCCATTTTTTAAATTCTAGTAATTTTCTGCCATAACTTGTTATTTTTTGGTTAAAACAGTGGTATTTTACAGGCATTTTCAAAATGAACTTAGCATTATTTACTATGTATATTTAGCTCCTCCCTTTCTTAAAAATAGAAGTAGAAGATAGACTATTTCCAGAGTAAGGAAGATGTCATGTTATTTTAAATGAGAAATTGGGGGTAAATGCTTTCTTAAGTGATATGCATAGCTTTGTGCAGGTGTGTAGAAGTTGATGGGATTGATGAGAAAGGAGTATGTAAGACAGTATAGGGTGAGAAGGGGTGGTACAATCTGCACCAGTTGGTTTATTAGTTAGTTTATCAAAAAAGCTCACTAAAAGTATAAAATTTTAAAATATGTGTATGTATATGGATATATGTTTGTAATACACCCACATATATTTATCTTTTTTTTTTTTTTGGGTGGGGGGCTTACTGGGGATTGAACTTAAGGACACTCAACCACTGAGCCACATCCCCAGCCCTATTTTGTATTTTATTTAGAGACAGGGTCTCACTGAGTTGCTTAGTGCCTCGCTTTTGCTGAGGCTGGCTTTGAATTCTCGATCCTCCTGCCTCAGCCTCCTGAGCTGCTGGGATTACAGGCGTGTGCCACTGCGCCTGGCACATATATCTTAAGCAGTTTATTTTAAGCAGATCAGTGTCCATTAATGTACCAGTCTTTTGATAAAATGCCCAAGAATGTTTCTTCTGAATCTGACTGACTGGAAATAATTTCCAGGAGATTTTCTCATATGACCACACATGTAAACATATTTTCTGTTAAAGTTGAATGATGACCGGGTCCAGGATTCCATCTAGGATCATATGTTTGATTTAGTTGTCATTGCCCTCTACCTGCTCTAAACCAGTTCAGTTCCTCAATCTTCCCTTGATTTTTTAAATTTTTTATTTTTTTGGTAACTTGACATTTATGTTAAATTCAGTTTTTAGTGACTTGCCTTGAATGTGTCCAAAACCTGTCACATTTAAAAAAACGAACAACTTTTTTCTTTGTACTCACTCACATAATTACACAGCCAAAACAAAAGTAACTACAAGTGATTCTAGGAATGAACAATGTAATGGTTGGGAAAAGTGACAAGAAGTAATACATTGTAGCTCAATGGCTTTGCAAGTCTTATGTGTTCTTGTGGGCTTTAGTCAGAATACTTTATAAAGAAAATAGAAAACACTGTTTAAGCTAGGTAATCGTTTATGTGGAAATTAGTGTGGTTTCAATTGTTATAGCCACACATACTTTACTGAAACAAAACGAATTCTGTCTTGATTTTATGGAACCACCAACATTAGCAGATCCCATTTTTTTTTTTAATTTTTATTGTTGGTTGTTCAAAACATTACATAGTTCTTGATATATCATATTTCACACTTTGATTCAAGTGGGTTATGAACTCCCATTTTTACCCCGTATACAGATTGCAGAATCACATCAGTTACACATCCATTGATTTACATATTGCCATACTAGTGTCTGTTGTATTCTGCTGCCTTTCCTATCCTCTACTATCCCCCCTCCCATCCCCTCCCCTCCCCTCTTCTCTCTCTACCCCCTCTACTGTCATTCATTTCTCCCCCTTGTATTATTTTTCCCTTTCCCCTCACTTCCTCTTGTGTGTAATTTTGTATAACCCTGAGGGTCTCCTTCCATTTCCATGCAATTTCCCTTCTCTCTCCCTTTCCCTTCCACCTCTCATCCCTGTTTAATGTTAATCTTCTTCTCATGCTCTTCATCCCTACTCTGTTCTTAGTTACTCTCCTTATATCAAAGAAGACATTTGGCATTTGTTTTTTAGGGATTGGCTAGCTTCACTTAGCATAATCTGCTCTAATGCCATCCATTTCCCTGCAAATTCTATGATTTTGTCATTTTTTAATGCAAAGTAATACTCCATTGTGTATAAATGCCACATTTTTTTTATCCATTCGTCTATTGAAGGGCATAATTTTTTGAGTTCTTTGTATACTCTGGATATTAGGGCTCTATCTGAAGTGTGAGGAGTAAATATTTGTTCCCAGGATGTAGGCTCCTTATTTACCTCTCTTATTGTTTCTTTTGCTGAGAAAAAACTTTTTAGTTTGAGTAAGTCCCATTTGTTGATTCTAGTTATTAACTCTTGTGCTATGGGTGTCCTATTGAGGAATTTGGAGCCCGACCCCACAGTATGTAGATCGTAGCCAACTTTTTCTTCTATCAGACGGTGTGTCTCTGATTTGATATCAAGCTCCTTGATCCATTTTGAGTTAACTTTTGTGCATGGCGAGAGAAAGGGATTCAGTTTCATTTTGTTGCATATGGATTTCCAGTTTTCCCAGCACCATTTGTTGAAGATGCTAGCAGATCCCATTTTTGAAAGAGTGATGATAAACCAAGATTTTCCATTGAGCGGCTTTATTTATTCTCTTTTATGCTTGAAGTTTATTATTTTCCAGTATTTCAGCTACACCTAGTGTTATCAGAACGACCACTTGTGAAGATAAAGTGTGTCTTTTATTCTGGATAGATAAGAATTTGCAGTACATTAGCACTATGTAAAATATCCATTTGTTTTCTGGATTAATTTTTCTACAATTTTTTAAAATTTATTTATTCTGATTAGGTATATATGACAGCAGAATGCATTTTGATTCATTGTACACATTGTACATTGATTCATTTCTCTGGTTGTATACAATGTAGCATCACATCATATGTGCAGTCATGCATGTACCTGGGGTAATGATGTCCATCTCATTCCACCATCTTTCCTGTCCCCACCCCCTTTGTCCAATCAGAGTTCCTCCATTCTTCCCATCCACCCCCAGCTTTTGTGCTATATTTTTAACACCTGGGGCTGAGGATATGGCTCAGGGGTGGAGTGTTTGCCTAGTATGCATAAGGCCCTGGATTCGATCCCCAGAACTACACATGCAGAAAAAATTTCATCAGTCCACCTGGCAGTGGTACATGCCTATAATCTCATCAGCTCAAAAGCCTGAGGCAGTAGGACTACAAGTTTGAGCCCAACCTTAGCAAATTTAGCTAGACTATCTCAGAATTTTAAGGGGCTGGAAATGTTGCTCATGAGTAGAATGCCCTGGGTCTAATCCCTACTACCAAAAAAAAAAAAATACCTGCTGTATGAAAAAATGTCTTGGGTAGTTTTGTCATGGTTTTGTTTGTTTCATTTATTCTGTGTATCTTAAAATAAATTTAGACTTTTTTACTGATTTTAATGGTATCTTGGTCTCACTTACTGATATGGAGGAGAAACTCTTTGATAGCTGTGAATAAGCTACAGTAATGTTTCTTATTTTTTCCTAGGCTTTATTATTATTTTTTTATTCTAAAATTCTGGAGTGAATATTACAGAAGTAGTAAGGTTTAGGTTATTAATGACAAATTAATTTCTTTTTAGCAATATTTTCTAGGATAATCCATTTTACGGTTTGTGTTTTCTTGTTCTGTACTCTGCCAACTCCTTTTAAAAATCAAAATTTGATTTTTCAGTAGCTTCAATGAAGTATAACTGATATACAATAAATTGTACATACTTAAAAAAGTACATTACCTGTGAAGTCATCACATTTAAGATAGTGAATATGTTTGTCACTAAGAAATGTTTCTCATTCCCCTTGTTAATTTCTCCTTCCATTAGCTTTTGGAACCAGTGATCTACTTTCATAATGTCACTATGGATTGTCACTATGAAATTGAATTTTAAATTTGAATTGTTTTTATTCCCATAGAAACTGGATCAGGATCTCAATGAAGTCAAAGCTCGAGTAGAAGAACTGGACAGAAAATATTATGAAGTAAAAAATAAGAAAGATGAATTACAAAGTGAAAGAAAGTTAGTATAGACTAAAATGCCAATTTTTTTTTTTTTTTTTTTTTTTTTAGTAATGATTATGGATTGTTACGTGGTCTTTATGTTATAAATTAACTAAGTTTAATTTCAGTATTTTATTCTAAAGTGTATATTGTAAGTGCATCTTATGTGTGTTTAAAATTAAAGGTCATCTAATTTTTATTAATTAGTTACTTGTGGAGAGAGGAAAATGCAGAACAGCAAGCACTTGCTGCTAAAAGAGAAGATCTTGAAAAGAAGCAGCAACTTCTTAGAGCAGCAACAGGAAAGGTAGGCAAGTTCTTTGCATTACCCAAGTAGTTGAGTCAGTCATTGCTGCAAGAATTTAGTAGCTTTCAAGCTGTAGGTCTTAAGTTCTAGGTAATAAATAGGAAAGTAGAGTCCAAATCACTTATCCTATAAATGTGAAACAATAGAGATTATATAATTATCCTGATGGTATACCAACCATGTTATTAATGATAGCACTTTTGATTTTTAGGCAAAGAACCCATTTTTTCACCCTAGTGTCACAGAGCAGACCCATAATATAAAGTGTTAAGTGTAGTTGACATATTTTAAGGGGATGATATACTTGGTGAGGAGAATGTTTACTCTCTGGTATATATTTAAATGTATGATGTAATGGGCTTCTTACCAGCAGGAAAGCCTTTGGTGATACTGATGTTTTTCACTAAACAATTTATAGGCCATTTTAAATGGAATAGATAGTATAAACAAAGTGTTGGACCATTTTCGTCGAAAAGGAATAAACCAACATGTACAAAATGGCTATCATGGCATTGTGATGAATAACTTTGAATGTGAGCCGGCCTTTTACACATGTGTGGAAGTCACTGCTGGAAACAGGTGAAATTTTTTTGCTTGATATTGAGGGTTTGGGGAGGTAAGAGGGAATAAGAATAACCTAAAAAACAACTCTTCATAGTTTTTGTATAATATGTGTTCCATTATCTCATATCCTTGAGGTTCCTTATTTAACTTTAAAGAAGCAGGTGCCAAGTATTTGTTTCTAATTGTGTGAAGTAGAACTTTCCCTATTTTGGGCTCCCCTTCCTTTATTGGAATATTCTACTTAATCTTTTTCAGTACAGCGGAATTACATGGAAAAACTGAATTGTTTGATGCTTAAATGTTTACAATATTTTGAAATCTAGCAGTAAAGATGTGTCTTTTCTTTTTTATTGTTTATATGTAGGTTATTTTATCACATTGTTGATTCAGATGAAGTCAGCACAAAGATTTTAATGGAGTTTAATAAAATGAATCTTCCCGGAGAGGTCACTTTTCTCCCTCTTAACAAGTTAGATGTCAGGGATACTGCCTATCCTGAAACCAATGTAAGTCAACATATGTTAAGGTCTCTTTTATTAAATTGCCTCTATTGTAGATTCTTTTTATTACATATTAGTGCCTGGGTACTATACATGGAGATTCAGTAGCCTAGAGCAAAGTTACTGTTTGGTGGGATTGAGGAGAACAGAGATTATACCCAAGATTTATGAAACAAATCATTGCAGATATGTAAATCTTCAGGGTGACAATAATAAAATTATGGAATTGGGGAAAAACTCCTGAGGACTGTCATTTAAAGGGAATTTTAAAAAGTTTTCTGGTTATGCTTTTAATATATTTTATAAATTAAATGAAAAGTGACTAGGAAGATGATAAAGTCTGAAAGCATAATGTTTCTAATTAGCACAGTTTAAGTGGATTAAAAATATTCTTCAGACATCATTCTTGAAAAAAATGTTATTACTTTGAGGTCCTTGTCCTCAGAATGTTGATAATAATAGCAGCTCTTAAGTATTGTGGAGGAAAATTGAGTTTTAAAAACATGATGTATGAGTGAAGCAAAAGACACATAAGAATGGAAGTGTGGTTCCATTTATACAACATACACAAAACTGAACTTAGGTAATAGAATTAGAAAGATATGCAAGGAAGTGATTAGCACAAAGTTGTGATAATGGTTACCTCCAGCAGGTAATTACTGTGGCTTCTGGACTGTCAACAGTGTTCTGTTTCTTGTGTATGGTGGTTATATTAGTGTTCTCTTTATAATTATTAATTTAAGCTTAATATGTACATATTACATTTTTTATATGTAGGATATATTTCATAATTCAGAAAAATCTATAAAAATCCTTTTCAGATAGTTTAGGAAAGAGGAAAAAATGAAAATACATGACATCTGCAGATACTACATGAATTACTTTGCATGTATTAACTCATTTAGTCTTTATAACTTTAAAAGGAAGAAACTATTATTTCAAAGTTTTGTATGTAAGTAATTGTTATCTAGGGAAATTAAGCAATTTATCCCAGCACACATCTGATAAGTGGCAGAACTAAGATTTGAATTTGGGCAGCCTGACTCCAGAGCTATTAAGCTTTTTATCACCATGTGTTCTACTGTTGAAAACTTTGAGGATTAAATATCCAGGATATTTCATTTTATTATTTTTTTTGTGGTGCTAGGAATTGAATAGCAGCCCAGATCTGCTGCCAGTACACTATATTCCCAGCCCTCTATATTTTAGTAGAATGATTGTTTCAATATCTTCAATAAAAAAACTGGTAGTTTTGAAGTATATTTGTGTTTGTATTTATAAAGATATAATTCTGCAAACAGTTTTTAATTAGCTGTGTTGTTACCTCCTTGCTTATTAATGAAATATTCATTTTTAGGATGCTATTCCTATGATCAGTAAACTGAGGTACAATCCCAGATTTGACAAAGCTTTCAAACATGTATTTGGAAAGACACTTATTTGTCGAAGCATGGAAGTTTCAACCCAACTGGCGCGTGCTTTCACTATGGACTGCATTACTTTGGAAGGTTTGTAATAGTAATTCTTAACTTTGAACAAATAAATCTAATAAATAATTTTAACACATATAACAAGCTGTATAATAATATATCTCTTGAGCTGTATGCATGTCTGATGAGTATATCTTGGATAGTAATTAAAGGGTTCAAGAGTATTTAAAAACCCATGTCCGATTTTTTTTATCATTTTTAAAACAGTGGGTTCAAGTGAGAATGCAATCAGGCTGCCCTTGATATTGATTTTTTTTTTTTTCTTTTTTTTTAATGTATAAACATTTGGTTCTTAACCTTTTTTACACTGTGGGCTCCTTTGGCTCTTTGAAGCTTATGAATCCTTTCTCAAAAGAATTTAAATGCATAAAGTAATATACTTTGGATCACAAAGGAAACCTGTTATATTGGTATGTATCACAATATTTAAAAAATAAGATATAGTAATGCATTATTAAATGTATTAAAGACAAGATTTAGGAAAGTCTTTAGTAACTAAGATTTTGAAACACAGATACATGTAAACAAAATTTTGAGATCTGTGACAAGCATAATTTTACATGAAAATAATTTTGCTTCTCTTCATAACAAAGTTATGAGTACTTACAATACCATAGTTATTCATTACAGAAAGAAGTATTAAATAAAGATGTACATTTTAGGGGGGCTGGGGTTGTGGCTCAGTGGTAAGAGTGCTCGCCTCGCATTTGTGGGATCCTGGGTCGATCCTCAGCACCACATAAAAATAAATAAGTGAAATAAAGGTATTGTGTCCAACTACAACTAAAAAATAAATGTTAAAAAAAAAAAAGATGTACATTTTTTCCCCACCCAAGTCACAGGTCTGAATGTTATCTGTGGAATGCAGGTTAAGAACTCTTGGTATGTTATTTGACTTCATTGTTTCATTTTTTAATTTTTCTTTATAATTTGTTGGAGAAAAGAAAGAACATTCCTATTCCCAGTTTTGTTCTTGTTGCTGCTGAACCAACTGAGAATAAGTTGTAAGCATCTTGGTTCTTCATCTCTAAAACTTAAGCCTGTGTTTTCATAAATAAGAGCATTTTCCATTGTAACCACCTTATATTATTCTTACACCTAAGAAATTGAACATTAACTTAATAACATCTAAAAAGTAACCACATTCAAATGATGTCATTTGAATTGTTTTTCTATTCAGGATTCAATCAAGGATACATGCAATGTCTTCTCTTTAGATTCTTTAAATATAAGACAGTTCTTCTGTTCCCTTCTCTTAGCCCACTACCTCCTGAAATTGACTTAGAGAGTGATCCATTTTCTAAATTTATTTTATAGTTTCCTTATGGTTAAATTCAGGTTAAACTTTCTTGGTATGAATGCTTACATGAGTGATGTGTACCTCTTACTGCATCATTTACTATGTCCCACTCTTGGTGATGCTAAATTCAATCACTAGCAGATCTCTCAGCTAACAGTAAAGGGGCGTTTCCCCTTTGTAACTAAGTCATATGTGCAGTTGTTCTTTAAAACTGAGTATTAGGTTCCCTAACAGCTTTTTAAGCATTCTTTGTTGACTCTTGCCTAAACTACTTATTACACTTGGGGTTTTGAAATGGCAATTCTTAGATTCTTTCATTGCCTCTATACATATTAACTGTTAGCTTTCTGTAAAAAAGAGTGCTGTGTGTTTATTTATTTTTGGCACTGGGGATTGAACTCAGGAATTCAACCACCAGCCACAACCCTAGCCCTATTTTGTATTTTGAGACAGGGTCTAAACACTGAGTTGCTTAGGGCCTCACTGAGTTGCAGAGGCTGGCTTTGAACTCATGATCCTTCTGCCTCAGCTTCCTGAGCTACTGGGATTACAGGCATGCACCACAGTGCCCAGCTACTTGTTTATTTTTAAGTATCACTATGACTCATGGATTTTTTTAATTCAGTATTATTACATTGCTATTATTTTTGATGCTCTGATTTTTTCCAAACTAGTTCTTAGTGTCATATTGATATGTCCTCATTAGTCTTTAGCACTTTTGCTTTCTGCTAGATGTTAAAGCTTATCTAGAAGGTACTTTTTTAATTCTCATTGTGTAATTTAAAGCCTTTGATAAGTATTTGATTATAAGTCAGTTTATCATTGAATAAAATTGTTATACAGAATCACTACCTTTATCATGTTTTGTTTATAGGTGACCAAGTCAGTCATCGGGGTGCTCTAACTGGAGGTTATTATGACACAAGGAAGTCTCGACTTGAATTACAGAAAGATGTTAGAAAAGCAGAAGAAGAACTGGGTGAGCTTGAAGCAAAGCTCAATGAAAACCTGCGCAGAAATATTGAAAATATCTTTTTATTTTGTGCTTAATGGTGGACACTGTGGAGAAAACTACATTTTGATTGTAGCTAATCTTTTACATGTTGGGTGTAATATATATATAATGTGTTTTACTTTGGCTTTTATTTAAGCAGAAGAGCTTATGTTTGTCTCTTTAGCTTCTGAAGACTAAGGGGAAAAAAACCTAAAAAGAAATTTTTATTTTTATATTGATTCTTTGCTTAACTATTAGTAGCTAATACCAGTGTGTTTACTTTTGAAGGAAAAGAATCTTAGGAACACCAAGTTTTTAAGGCTATCGGGCAAAGAGGAAACCAAGGATTAGTCACTGAATTGTGGGACGAAACCTGGGTGGTGTTCCAAGGAGAAGGGTTGGAGGTATGGGTAATGCCCTATAATGTATGGATGTCAGTATATCAGGAATGAAAAATGTCCATTAGAACTTACTATCTGAGGTCATTTGGTGCAAACGCAGATTTAATATTAGTGGAGGAAATGGCCATGAAATAGCCAAATCTGAGTAACCATGGTTGTTCTTTGAAATAAAAATTGTGCAACATGGAGAGTGGCTAGTTCAGCACACAACTGAAATAGTTCTGCCATATGCATTTTCTTAAAAACAAACAGTGCTTTGGAAATACAGGAGTACTTGATGTGTGCTTCCTAGTTTCTCATACAATGTGAAGAATACAGGTACTTGAACATTGAGAATAGTCATTTGTTACTACTACAAGGACATTTTAAGTAAAACTGGTATTTTTTTTTAACTGAATTTATAGCTTCTGTGCCATCAATGTAAACAGCAACACAAAACAACAGTTGAGCTTTTTAGCTTTAACATAGCCAAGATTTATGTTTCATACTTTTAGAACATGTGACATATAACCTGGTAAGAATTTTCCTTAGCCTTGTATATGGATTAATAATGAAATTGATCAGTTGATGAATCAAATGCAGCAGATAGAAACCCAACAAAGGAAATTTAAAGCATCCAGAGACAGCATATTATCAGAAATGAAGATGTTGAAAGAGAAGCGGCAGCAGTCAGAGAAGACCTTTATGCCTAAGGTTTGTTAAGTATGTCTTTTATTATAGATTTGTTTTTATTATATAGAATTGGGGTGATAGCTTGGGGATGTAGCTCAGTAGTACGGCACTTATCCAATGTATGTAAGGCCCTGGGTTCAACCCTGGCATGGCAAATAACAAAACTAAAAGGATCCTTGTGATTATATAGAATTGGGGGTGAATCATGTATTATATGGGTTATCATTGAATCTCATATATTCCATTTTTATTTGAACCCATACTTCTAGACATTTACATCTCTCTGTACAGTACTTAAATTCATATGTACCCAGAATCTTTTATTGTAGGTTGCATTCAGGCTGCACACCTTAATTGGATAAACAGACATTTTGAGATATGGCATAATAGTGCTGTCTGATAATTGGTATTTAATTTGTCAGTATCCATTTTTGTCTAGAAAGCATTATGAAACTATTTGAATACTTGACTGAATGTTGTCCAGATTATATTAAAATGAGTAGAAGCAGACTTATACAAAGAATAGTTCATTATTGTATCTTAAACTTGAAGCAGTTTAGGCAAGAACTTTTTATTTAGAATCTCAGTAGTACTGAGATTAAAAAAAAAAAAAGAAAGAAAGAAATGCTCACAGTTACACTCTTCCAAAACATTCTTTTTGTTCCTATGGATACTTCTGAAAAGTTTTGTATAGTTTAACCATGAAATATGGTTTGTCCCTCCCTCACAGAGTAAATGTTTTTCTTTTCTTTTCTAAATATTAGATTTAATTAGTATAGGGGTTTGGGTATGTAGTTCAGTGGTGGAATGCTTGCCTGGCATGCTTGTGACCCTGAGTTCATTTACTCAATACCATTGAAAGGAAAAAGGAAGGGAAAAAATAATACAAAAAAGAAAAAGTACAGTTGCTCCTTGGTTTATGATGGGATTGTGTCTTGATAAACCTATCAGAAGTTGAAAATATCCCAAGGAAAAATGCATTTAATACACCTAACCTACAGAACATTATAACTTAGCAACACATTATAGCACCTAATATTTAATTGGGTTGTGATTATTTTAGTTGGCTTTAATGTCATGTAGATTTTTTCTAGTTTTTCATTATTAGTAATAATGGTTAATACCTTTATTAAGAAATGGATAATTTGTCATGTAGCAACGTAGCTTACAAAGTTTGGAAGCAAGTTTGCATGCTATGGAGTCCACCAGAGAATCACTGAAAGCGGAACTAGGAACTGATTTGCTTTCTCAACTTAGTCTGGAAGATCAGAAAAGGGTAGATGCACTGAATGATGAAATTCGTCAACTTCAGCAGGCAAGTACACCTGATGGGGAAAAAAAATTCGCTGATAATTAGCTGTTATGAAAATTGCCTTTCTTGCCAAATAAAAGAATATGAAGGCGAATTACTGGGGAATGAAATTGGCCAAATTATTTTATGTGCACATATGTATATGTACAATGGTTACTGCTATCATATATAATGATAATGAACCAATGGAGTATGAAAGAAAAGAATATTGAGAAAATACAAAAATGAGACTTGGGCCTTAATACTCATAGGAGTAAGTAAGGTTTTAATTAGGTGTTTCTAAGACATTTGGGGTATGTTAGGATTATATAAGAAATCTTCACTTTGTTATTTAATGCACATTTATCATTAGTACCATTGAGCTACTTAAATCAAATATAAATACTGATCGGACCAACTTTATATATTCAATAATATTTTCTTGAATAACATTTGATGTTTTTAATGCATAATTATAAATAACACTGAGACCAAAAAATAAAAAAACAAGAAAATAAAATTTCTCGGCACCATGTCTTTTAAAAACCAGGCACCAAACTTAGCATTCTGTTGAACAGATGAGAAAGAGAAAAATTTTTTAAATATAGGATTTCTTGAAAAGGTTTAAAATATAAAACTCCGTTTGAGCTCATTTCAACACAATGGTGCAGATAATAAAAATGTCTGAAATATTACTGCTTAGGTAGAAAACTAATTTTTATTTCTTAATTTTAGGAAAACAGACAATTACTAAATGAAAGAATTAAATTAGAAGGTATTATTACTCGAGTAGAAACTTATCTCAATGAAAATTTGAGGAAACGCTTGGACCAAGTAGAACAGGTAATTTGTTCTTTTTGAGGATTCTGTGGTGATAACCTACTAAAAGTGGTTATATGAGAGAGGATGTGATTGAAAGCATGGGCTTTTAGGATAGACAGCTATCTGCACACTAGCCCTGGGTTGGAATTCTGGCACTCCTACCTGATGTGTGATTTTTGGCAAGTCATTTAATATTTATTTTCTGTTTCCTTTTGTGTAAAATAGTAGGTTCTGCTTCATATAATTAACTGTCTTGGTACATTCTACACGCTCAGTAAATGTTAGCTAGTGTTTCCTCATTAAAGTCATGTTGAGCAATTTTCTATTAATTATGTCATTACTTTGTTTCGCTTTTAGTATACTGTCAAGTATTTGCAATCATATGAACTCTTTGTAGAAACTAGAGAATAACTATAGCAACTAATGGCAGTCAACATTTTGAAACTAACAAAATTCATATTTTATGGTTTAACGCTCAGAGGTCCTTTTCTGTTGTAGGAACTCAATGAACTGAGAGAGACAGAAGGGGGTACTGTTCTCACTGCCACAACATCAGAACTTGAAGCCATTAATAAAAGAGTCAAAGATACTATGGCACGATCAGAAGGTGAATTTGTATATAGTAAAAAAATTATGGTATTATGTTAAATTTAGCTTAGTTTATAAAATGCTTGTGATACAAATAACATCCAAATAGGCAGAAGCATGTAGTAATAATTTTTTTCCATCACCATAAGCAATTAATAGTGAATAGAGTTTAGTAGGTTAAATATAAATAGAAACTTTTTTAAAAAATTTTTTTTTAAAGAGAGAGTGATAGAGACAGAGAGAGAGAGAGAGAGAATTTTTTAATATTTATTTTTTAGTTTTCAGTGGACACAACATCTTTGTTTGTATGTGGTGCTGAGGATCGAACCTGGGTCGCACGCATGCCAGGCGAGTGTGCTACCGCTGGAGCCACATCCCCAGCCCCTAAATAGAAACTTTTTTGTTGGGATAGATTTCTGATGATATTAAGAGAGACTGTAATTATTTATTTAGTTAACAAAAGATGAAATTCCTGAATCAAATTTCTTAATAGTTACTGAGAAGAAAGTAATTTTTTTAGCTATTTATAAATATGAACATTAAATAATCAAAACTATGAAATGGAAAGTTTCATGATTATTTTTTCAAAAAATATTGTTAGTTGTAGTTGGACACGATACCTTTATTTTATTTATTTATTGTTATGATGTGCTGAGGATTGAACCCAGTGCCTCACATGTCTTAGGCAAGTGTTCCACCACTGAGCTCCAACCCCAACCCTTATGATTATTCTTGAGTAACTCATGTATTTTGTCCAGACTTAAGTGGTATATGTGCATTTTCACAGCAAAATTTAAGCAAACTCTGAAAAAGGTTAAAATGTATTTATTTTGGAAGATTTGCTCATTTTAAAAATCTTGCTCAAATAGCACTGTGGGTCTAATAGTCTAAAGCCAAATTTTGTTTCTTTCCCATCTTAGATTTGGACAATTCCATTGATAAAACAGAAGCTGGAATTAAGGAGCTTCAGAAGAGTATGGAGCGTTGGAAAAATATGGAAAAAGAACACATGGATGCTATAAATCATGATACTAAAGAACTGGAAAAGATGACAAATCGACAAGGCATGCTATTGAAAAAGAAAGAAGAATGTATGAAGAAAATTCGAGAACTTGGATCACTTCCTCAGGAAGCATTTGAAAAGTATCAGACACTGAGCCTCAAACAAGTAAATCAACAAGGATTTAAATTTGAAGTTTCATTGCAGATTTCCCTGTAGTATGTGAACTTATTTACATATTTTCTTTTCTTTGTAGTTATTTCGAAAACTCGAACAGTGCAACACTGAGTTAAAGAAGTACAGCCATGTCAACAAAAAAGCTTTAGATCAGTTTGTAAATTTTTCTGAGCAGAAAGAAAAGTTAATAAAGCGTCAAGAAGAGTTGGATAGGGGGTACAAATCAATTATGGAACTGATGAATGTACTCGAACTTCGAAAATATGAAGCTATTCAGTTAACTTTCAAACAGGTATGTTCTGCTTATTGTTTAAAAAATGCAAGATGAAAACTTCATCTGTTACTCAGTAAGGTTAATCTAATATACTTGAATAAATCTGGTATATAAGTTGCTAACTTGTAGTAATTTGGATGTTTTTATGTAACTCTGAGAAGAATCTTTATCTCTTGTTCTTAATATAAAAAATATTCCCAATACTTTTAAATACTTGTCTTTGTTTTAAGTAGTAGTATATATAATTCCTTTTAAGCAAAATTTATATTTGAATTGACACTTTTTTTTTTTAAGGTATCCAAGAACTTCAGTGAAGTATTCCAGAAGTTAGTACCTGGCGGCAAAGCTACTCTGGTGATGAAGAAAGGAGATGTGGAAGGCAGTCAGTCTCAGGATGAAGGAGAAGGGAGTGGTGAAAGTGAGAGGGGTTCTGGGTCACAAAGCAGTGTTCCATCAGTTGACCAGTTCACAGGAGTTGGAATTAGGGTAAAATATTTGTATCTTTTATTTTATTCACTACAATATCATAGAATTTATAGAATCTTTTGCACATCTAAATTATACTTCATATGCAATTTAATTTAAGAAGTGATAATGATTCTACTACCCTCTGGGATATTAACTCTTAATATGTTTTCCTAGGTGTCGTTTACAGGAAAACAAGGTGAAATGAGGGAAATGCAACAGCTTTCAGGTGGACAGAAATCCTTAGTAGCCCTTGCTCTGATTTTTGCCATTCAGAAATGTGACCCAGCTCCTTTTTACTTGTTTGATGAAATTGACCAAGCTCTGGATGCTCAACACCGAAAGGCTGTGTCAGGTACAGTTTTGGTTTTGTGCTTAAAATGAGAACTTGCTTAAAGGTGATACCTTACCTCTTTTATTACTATGTTTTCTTGTTGTCGGAAATATTTGGGGCAAGTAGATTGTATATACTAGGTAAACAAGATAATTTGTCTTTTAATAGTTTTTTAGAAGTTTGGTATTTGACTATTTTTCAAGGTTTAGTTATGTGAGAAATAGATATACTATTTTGAATTAAGTGAAAATTACTTTAATTAAATTTTATTAAAATCTGCTTTGTTTACTCAGCATTAAAATAGTACCTGACAAACAGTTTTGTGCTCAAAAGTCTAATTCTTATAAGTCCAAAAGGTTTTGGGGGGGTAGTGGATAGCAGAAGAAAGATGATATGTATGTGTGTATGAGAAAACCATTAGAAGATTCTTTATAGTAAACAACTGTTTCTGTAGCTTTAAGATACTGGGTTTAAAGCTTTGTTCCTAATTGAAGAAGTTAAATTGGTAGTTTCTGCAGTTGTGTGCATGGAAAATAAAAGTCACAGGCTGAACCAGGCATGGTGGCACATGCCTGCTGTCCTAGTGGCTCAGGAGGCTGAGGCAGGAGGATGTGAGTTCAAAGCCAGCCTCAGCAACTTAGTGAGGCCCTAAGCAACTCAACGAGACCCTGTCTCTAAAAAAAAAAAAAAAAAAAAAAAAAAGAGGGCTGGGGATGTGGCTCAGTTGTTGAGTGTTCCTGGGTTCCAATTGCCATTACCAAAGGGGGGAAAAAAAGGCTGTTCTGACAATTTTGAATTTTAGATAAGAGTAAAAATATCTTTTTTTTTTTTTTAATTTTTAGATCTCCTGAGAAAAGGGATTTATTAAATTATTTCTTTTTACAGATATGATTATGGAACTTGCAGTACATGCTCAATTTATTACAACTACTTTTAGGCCTGAACTGCTTGAGTCAGCTGACAAATTCTATGGTGTGAAGTTCAGAAACAAGGTAAATTTTTTTGTTGTTGTTTGTTAATAAGCATTGAATTTGTTGAATTCTGATTTTATGTTAAATTGTGAAAGAAGACAAATAATTACTAATCTGTCTCTGTAAATACATTTTTCCCAAATATCTATGAAGTTTAGCAGATATTTTGTAGCATTTATTGTTTGAATTTTCTTTATTTTCATTGATATCAAAAGACAATATCTTCCTGTCAGGTCTACTCAATGCTTCTTGAAAGCATAGTCTTTAACAATTAGTTCTATTTGGCTGTCCCACTCATACCTTTTCCTGGTTGTCTTCCAGTCTTAAGATTCTTTGATGAAATAGTAAATAATTTAAACTGAACAAAAGGAAGTTCAGGATGATAGGCATAATTACTAATCTATATCTTCAGAGCATTAAATGTATAATATTTTTAAACCCACCTATTGAATAATCACTATTATAAATAAAGATTTAACAATGCTTTAGAATCATTTGACACGATACGTACAATTTACAGGGACTAGGCTGTGTATTGTAAACATTACCTTAAACAGGGCAAACACAGATAATAATTGTTTAAGATGTAATGTTTTCAACATTGTTCTGCAGGTTAGTCATATTGATGTGATCACAGCAGAGATGGCCAAGGACTTTGTAGAAGATGATACTACACATGGTTAATTGAAAAATATTGCCCACAGATTTGGAAGATGTATATAATAACATGGTTCTCATACACAGGAACTGTAAATTTAAGCTAAATATTGGTCTTTATTGTTGTCAGACTTAGAACACACATAGTCCTTTTTTATTCTGTCTTTGTATTTTATAAGATATTCTGTAATGTTACATTTCTACTAATAGTTAAACAATTTTGTTTCTCACACAGCTTTTTGTAAAGTGCCCTGCTTCTCCTATTTTAAATCTTTTGAAACATTCTAAATATTCTTTTCTAATTGTCAGTTATACTGCATCTTTTTTTATAGCCTCAATTAAATGATTGGCTTTATGACTTTGTGTTTTATGTGGCTTTTTATTTGTCATTTTACTGATTAGAAACCAGTTTTTCTTGGCTGAGTTTGGTGGTACACACCTGTAATCCCAGTTCCTCAGGAGGCTGAGGCAGGTGGGTTACAACCTGGTGAGACCCTGTCTCACAAAATAAAAAGGGCTGAGGATGTATCTTAATAGTAGAGCACCCCTGGGTTCAATCCCCTGTAGCACACACACACAACAGTAATAAAAATAATTTAAACGTGTACTTTTTATTTTGCCTAAGAAAGTGTCACTTTTATTTAAAAGGTGTACTTCCATATTTTTTTTTTTTAATTTCATCAGTGAGTCTCATTGTGTACTTGATGGGGAACTTTTAAAAATATAACACTATTGGATGTTGAATCAAAATCTTAAATGGTTGGGATTCTAGTTATTGCTATTTCTAAAGTTCCTCATAGTGATTTTGACCTTCAGTGATGATTAGAGCCCCCTGCTTCAACTTGGTATAATGAGTTCTTTAAAAATTATTATTTTTTAGATGGCAGTGTATTTAAGTGTGAGAACACTAGTGCCAAAAAAAAAATGAGCCTTATAATTTCCTTGTTTTTCTGGCTAAGTAAATAGTTTTAGAAGGTTTTATTACTGAAATTGCCCCCCTGGGGGTGGTCTTTAGGGATTTTTATCTTATTAAATGACTTTCTTGAGATATAATTCATTCACCATAAGATT
The DNA here is from genome assembly GCF_021218885.2 of Marmota monax. Lineage (NCBI taxonomy): Eukaryota > Metazoa > Chordata > Mammalia > Rodentia > Sciuridae > Marmota > Marmota monax. Next base: position 25,338,749 of record NW_026692881.1, read on the forward strand.
CACCCATGTGATCTATGTGTAGTTCAGTATTTTTAGTATAGTCACAGAATTGTGCAGCCATTTCTGAAATTTAATTTTAGAACATTTTTACTCCAAAATAAAACCCTGAGCTAGGCACTGTGGCACACAACTGTAATCTCAGCAACTCAGGAGGCCAAGTCAGGAGGATCACAAGTTCGAAGCTAGCCTAGCAACTTTAGTGAGGCTCTGTCTCAAAAACGATTGGGGGGATGTTGCTCAGTGGTTAAACACCTCAGATTCAACCCCCAGTGCCTAAAACAACAACAGCAACAAAAGGAATCCCTGTGCCTGTTACCAGTCAACTCCCTCCTTTTAGCTCCTGGCAACCAAATTGACTTTGTTTTGTACTATAGATTTGCCTGTTTTGGTCATTTCATGTAAATGGAAGCATATGATATGTGTTCGTTTGTGACTGGTTTCTTTTACTTTGCAGAGTGTTTTCAACGTTATCCATGTTGTAGTGTGTGTGAATTTTTGTTGCTGAATAATGTTATATGAATGTGTACCATGGTTTTTTTTTTTTTTTTTAATTCATTTATCAGTTGGACACTTGGATTGTTTCTCTCTTTTTGCTATTATAAATAATGCTACAGTGAATATTGGGAACAAATTATCATGTGGGCATGTTTTCACATCTAGGAATGGAATTATTGGTTCATATGGTAACATTTTGAGGAATTGTCAAAACTTTTCCCTTTTATATTCATTCATATAATAAATTCATGAGAGGATTTCCCCACATCCCCACCAAACTTCCTTTTATATATGTTTTTTATCATAGCCATTTTTGTGAGTGTGGAGTGGTATCTAGTGCCTTTAACTTATATTTTCCTGATGACAATGATGTTAAGTATCTTCATGTGTTTGTCATTTGTATATCTTCTTTGTTAAAATATCTACTCATATGTTTTGCCCATTTCTTAAATTGTTTTTTGTATTCTTATAGAATTTTTAGTTCTTTGTATATTCTGGATACAAGCCCCTTATCATCAGGTATCTAAATTTTTGTCCCAGCCTATGACTTCTTTTTTTTAAATTCTTACAATGGTGCCTTTTGAAGCACATTAAAAAAAACAAAAACAAAAAAAAAAAAAAACCTCATTTTAACTTAATCATGTTTGTAAAGGCCCTATCTCCAATTATAGTCACATTTAGAGGTATTGGGGGTTAGGCCTTAAACATGTGAATTTGGTGAAGGGACACACAATTCAGTCCCTAATAACTGCTATCGTATGTTTATCACCCCGTATTGCTCTCAACTAACTCTAGATTTTATTCAGATTTCACTAACATTTTTAGTAATGCCCTTTTTCTCTTCTAGGATTCGCAAAGGCGAATTACATTATATTTGCCATGTATCCTCTGGTCTGTGACAGTTTATCATTGTGTCTTTGTTTTTTATTCCTTGACAATTTTGAGAAGTATTTTTCAGATATTTGTAGAATGTTCCTCAATTTGGGTTTGTCTCATAGTTTCTTAGGATTAAATAATACCATAGAAATTAAGTATCCTCATCATTTCATATCAACAGTACATATTATTAACGTGCTTTATCACTGATGATGTTATCTTGATCCACCTCCTCAATATTATGTTTGCTAAATTTTGCCATTTTTGCACTTTTCCTCCCTTTCCCTGTTCTGTTCTTTGAAAGTATATCACTAAGTGCAGTTTACACGGAGGGTATCCTGTGACTTTGGAAAGTGCTTTTATTAGTTGTAGTAGCTTTTTTGATAGTCTGAAATTTTCAGACAGTCTTGTCATATGCAGAGTTTTATTTCTTCTTTTCCAACATATTTTCCTTTTCTTATTGACCCCACCCAACTTCACCCTTGCCAAGAGTTTATAATTTATAGGAGAGTTTGTTAGGACCTACCCATACATTAGTAAAAGCTAGAAATACCTAAAAGAGGCACATTAAAAATAAAATACTATTAAGACTTCAGATCGAATTATAAGTGTGCATTCATTTTGTATTTTCATTTTGATAAGCTTATTTAAATATTTAGTGTATTATTATGCTCTGTAACTTTGCTATAATATAACCGATCTTCTAAAAAAGAAAATTTGGTATATAGGTTGAGCATCTGTTATCAACAAATCCAAAATGCTCCAAAATTTGATACCTTGTTGAGTATCCAAAAAGATTGCAGATTTTTGAGACTTTTGGATTTTCAGATAGGGGTGCTCAGTAAGGTAGATCTATACAAATATTCCAAAATTCAAAAACTATCTGCAACAGTTCCTATCCTAAGCATTGCAGATAAGGGATACTCAGTCTGCATATGTTCTGAGATACCATTAAAAAGGTTATATAACTATAATATCTTTCTAATATTCCTAATGTTTCTGATGCATCTACCCAGGAGATTTATCAAGAGTTACTAAATAACTATGTAGCTTGAAATGGTGTATGGTATATGACCTATTGCTTAGCTATAATCCTAACCCTCCAATAATACAGAAATTGAGCCTAAAATTGACCAAACCTTTTACACATAAAACTTTGGAGATTTGTGACTATTTTCTCAAGATAGACTCCCAGCAGTCAGTATGTTGTTGTTGTTGTTATTTTTAAATATTTTTTAGTTGTAGATAGACACACTATTTTTATTTGTTTATTTTTATGTGGTGCTGGGGATCGAACCCAGGGTCTCATGCTTGCAAGGCAAGCACTCTACCACTGAGCTACAACCCCAGCCCAGCAATCGGTATGGTGTATGGTATTTATATCTTTTTAAAAATGTAAAACTAGATTATGGTATAAGTGTGTTAGGGTTTCTCTATTTAAAGTAATTTTCTTAGGAGATTATAAAAATAATGGTCTTACTATGAATAGTATCAATCATAATATAAAAGTGGAAGCTGGTTGGGCGTGGTGGTGCATGCTGATAATCCCAGTGGCTCAGGAGGCTGAGGCAGGAGGATTGCAAGTTCAAAGTCAGCCTCAGAAAAAGAGAGGTGCTAAGCACTCCTGCCTCTAAATAAAATACAAAATAGGGCTAGGATCTGGCTCAGTGGTCAAGTGCCCTGGAGTTCAATTCCTGGTACCCACCCCCCCAAAAAAATGTGGAAGCTGACTTCTTGGGGGGTACTAAAGATTGAACCCAGGGGCACTCAGCCACCAAGCTACATCCCCAGCCCTTTTTCATTTTGAGACAGGGCCTCCCTAAATTGCTGAAGCTTATTTTGAATTTGTGATCCTCCTGCTTTAGTCTTCCAAGTCATTGGGGTTACAGGTATGTGCCACCATGCCCAGGTCTTTCCTTTTTGAAGTATTAATAACAAACCTGTTTTTGAAAATATTTAATTCTTAAGAGGAGTTTTTCTACTAATAACTAAAGGTAGAGAATTAGCTCTTTCACTTACCTCAAAGGAAGACTCCCAGTGTTCAGGAGGAGAAAAATAGTAAGATTTCACTTTCCCCCAGAAAATGATTTTCTCAGGGCCTAACATGGAGATGTTGGGGTGCCTGCCACAGAGATGAAGTGTTTCAACAATTTACTTTGGTAGAAATGATGTTCTTTATCTTTTACTCCGTCATATATCTTTGTCCTAGAACACTAATAAATAATCCAGGTTTGTACGTTTATTCTGAGTCTGATATGTTAAGCTTTGAAAATGTAATTGAAACCAGTTGCACATTAATGCAGTTAAAAATTATAACAGCAGATTGTTAACTTACTGCCTGTACATTAGGAGGATCTTCCTTGAAGGTTTTTTTTTTTTTTTTTTTTTTTTAATTTTTACTTTAAAATGATAATGTAAGAGCTGGGTACAGTGGTACATGGCTGTAATCCCAGCAGCTTGGGAGGCTGAGGCAGAAGGATTGTGAGTTCAAAGTCAGTCTCAGCAACTCAGTGAGACCCTGTCTGTAAATACTATACAAAGAAGGGCTGAGGATATGGCTCAATGGTTGAGTTCAATTCTTGGTACCAATAAACAAACAAACAAACAAATAAATAAGATAAGTAGGTAGAAGTTACCCTGTTTTGTGTGAGGATTAAGCAATAGGGATGTTTTTACTCCTTTGTTTTCATACTTCTTTTGAGGAAAAACAGGTAGTTACTTTCTTCTGTGAAAAGTAATACAAAAATCTATTTCAGTACTCTATTGCTCAGAAGTGTCAGAATTGTTTATGGTCTTTATTTTGATCACATTAAATAATTCTTAAAGGGGGTTGATTGTGAGTTAACATTTCTAGAAGGAAATTAATTTTGACAAGAGCTCAGATTTTTGCAAAGCATGTCCTCTTAAATATGGCTTTCTTGTTTACACTTTGTCCAAGCTAAAAATATCAAGACCTTGCAGTTAAGATATATTTAGACCTAGCGATAACGATTTTTTTAGTTTAATACTTTTAATTTTACAGATGAGGAAATTTGAAGCCCAGATTAGACGAGTAACCGAGTGAATAAGTGAGCACACTCAGACAGAGCCAGAACCAATCCTGACTTTCCTGCTTCACTAGAGCAGACTTTTTAATACATTAGCTCTTTATTTCTCTCATGTTGACTATGAAAATGGGGGTGATGTATCATATTTGTAATTAATTGATCCTACATATTACACAGAAACACATTTTAAGGGCACAAGGCATTACCGTCCTTAGTTTTCTTTGCCTGTTCTCCTCTTGCTCTCCTATTTTCTTTAAACCTCACCTATTTAGGTACACTGTGGTCACTTGCTCCATGTCCTAGGGGGACTGGGTTACTGCTGGCTGCCAGTCTCCTTCATGGAAGATGCCAATGTTGCTCCATCAATCTGCCATCATGTGGCACTCAGTCTCCCCTTCTTAGAGACAGAGAGTCTCCTGGGTGTAAGAGCCCTTGTGGCAGCCAGTAATTGCATAGGGCTATGAGGCAGCATGGATATTAGGTTTGCAAAGAGAGCATGGATATATTTACTCTCTCAAGTCATCACATGGGTTGATATCAATCAGTATATTGCAAAGAGACAGCATCTGAATGGTAGCTTTTATGGATTCTTATGTAGTTCAGATCAGTGCCTGGCAAATTGTCAAACACATCAAAAGGTGTGGTAATAGCAAGCCCTGCTTTGCCTCATAGATTCAACCATTAAAAATAATGGTCATAAAGACTGAAAACAAGGAAGTGTACATATAAGGTGTGAAGAAAACAAAACCACAATAGAAAAATTGAACTTGAAGGACATGGGTTTAAGGCCCAATCATTTGGAACTAAGGTTATAGAGGAAGTTAACATGTAATGTAGTAACAGTTCATGCCACTTCTAAGACCTTTGCTCGGAGAGATTTTCAGACACAGGAGTCTCATGCCACCTCAGGATTAGAAACCATGACTGCAAAGATTGGTAAGATTGAGGCTTTTTTCAACCTTGTGTATGATGCTTTTTCTCCCAGTGTTGTAAATCCCCTACTATTTCTTTTTTTCAGAACCACTAGAGGGGGCCCTTGAATCATGCCAGCTCCCCAATTTTTCATTCTAGTTTTTCAAATTCTGTAGCGTTCCAGGAGCAGTGAGAAGGTCAAGGTGTGATATTCTTGAGATTTCTCTGTTGCAACAGTTTATAAACTCAGTGTTAACCGCTTGCAGCTCAGTCTTAAATTGGACACTTCTGGCCAAAGATCCCTAGTGCTTTGCAACAGTTTGTACTACCATACGGAAAGCTACACAATGGCTGTTCAGTGGGATCTTGTTAACACAGTGACAACCCTTTCTTGCAGCAACCCTACTTGTTTGACCCCAGAGCAGTATTTTCTGCCAGTGCCTTCTTAATCCTTGCTTAAACCCAGGAGAATTTGTTCTAGTTTTTCTTATCTACCATTTCTGTCTGTAACCTGGCGTTTCTTAAAATGGCTTTACCTCTTTAGCTGATTTTCAGTTTATTATTTCTAGGTCCTCTGCCCAATGGAACTCTTGAATCTGAATTGGGGTCTCCTGTGTTTTCTCAGAGTGGTGGGAATTCTTGATTTTTTTTTTTTTTAATCAAAAATCTTATCAGAATCCCTGTAGCCTTGGAGAAAAGCACTCATCCTCTTTAGGATTGTTCCAGAAGTACAGTTTCTGTGCTGTTTGAGAATAAAGGGCTCATCCCCACTGTGAGGAGGTGTGTAGGAGCATGTGTGTATGTCCATGCCTCATAACCCTGCCTCAGCTGTGTTCACACATCTGCAAATACTGCCTTTGAGCATGGCTTTGTGATGGGTGGGAATGTAAGGTACAAATACATAAGTTACATGATGTTTCAGTTCTGACAATGTCTTTGATCTCAATTGTGAGGTTAATGCTTAGAGGAACCCCCATAAAGAGAAATTACTAAAGCTTGGTGCCAAAGAGGACTTTCCAGTGACTTTCCCTTTGTTTTTTCCATCTATCCTCTGCCCTTGGCTAGATAGAAGAAAAAGACATTTATTTGATTGCAAGTGATTTCTTGATCCCATGGGGCAAAAGTATGAGGATTAGTCTTTGCTGTGTGTTGAAATATCTTGTGTGAACGACTTAATCACAACCTACAAGGTACCAGATAGGTCCTTTAATCATCTCACTTAAAGGCAGCAACTTTGAAGTGGTGGTAGTAACCCCAGGACCCTTAAAAGGAAACTGTTTACTTGAAGATGAGGTAATTTGCCTAAAAATTCCTGCTGGAAAGTGGTGGGACTGATAGCAGACCCCTGGCTTATTCTGCTCCAGACTCCCCAGGTGCCATTTTCAATTCAAAATGAAGTTAGTGCCAACACTTACAGATGGAGTGGCCATAAGGACATGTGTAGGATGCCTCTGATCTAGTTGTTTTCTAAGCTGTTCATGAATCTGGGGGTAAGTGTCGGGTTTTTATCTTTCCTGCTGTTAACTGCCCTCATCTTGAAGGAGGCCATGCCACGGAAGTAGAGGCTTTAGCAAGATGGTGGGGTGTGGAAACTCTTTCAGGTGGTACCTGAGAAGGAGTCCCTTCTTGCTCTGCAGGGCTCTTGTGCATCTTTGCTAGTAAGTTGCTGACCAAGTACCATTAATTCTGCTGTTGCCTAGTAGTTAACTTTTAACTCTATTCACCTCTCCTAGCCTGATCTCTTTCTCCAGCCTAAAAGGAGACACACTGCCACGATCCTGTGCCCTTCCCTGAGCCTGCCATAGAAAGCTCAGCTTTCCTTGAGGAGCCTGTGCCCAGTTCTACTCCATCTTGCAGCTCTGAAGAACATAACTGGGATCCTGCCCCGCTCTCCTTTTTCTCCTTCAGTATTCAAATCCATTTAACTGTGCCTTACTTTGTAGTTAGATATGTAAAGGATTTTAGGAAGAAACTTGGGGCATTTGAGGTAGGTAGGCATTGACCAAGTAGGTCTGGGAGCTGACAGAATCTAGAGTAATTCTAGGTTGCCAGGCTGTTAGACACATGGGTGCAGGGGCAGGATGAAAACTTGATTAGTACTACAAGGCTGAACCCTGAGATTGCAGTAAGCATGCCCCATTTTGGCGTCCTCTGGAATCTACTCTTATTCCAACAGAGTCCAAAGAAAGAGCAGTGGCAGACTCTCATCTAATCAAACTTATGCTTTTACCCCACAGTTCTCTCCCTTTTACTTTAAAAACAAAACCAAACCCTTCTCATTATAGAGTAAAATGTTCCTTTAAAACCTTCTACCTTGTAAGTTCTATGTGTGTCAAGACCATATTTGTCTATTTTTTGGTTCGTTGTTTTTGTCATTTTTGTTCAGTGAGTTTTTGCTGAATGAATAATGAATGATAACAATAGCTGGCACTGTGTACCAGGCTCCATGCTGAGTGATTGATATTCTTGAAGCAAACAAGTCTCACAACAGCCCTGAAAGAGAGGACCTGTTGTTTTCCCCATCTTCCAAAGCAAAGACCCAGCCAAGAGGTTATTACCCACTATGGCTGTACATCTCTAAGAAGTAAAGGCTAGAATCCAAGGCAGGGCTTCTCTAGCTCTGTGCTCCATAGGACATGGTGCATCTCCATTACTAAGGGAGCCTTCTTACAGGTGGGCTAGCTTCTATCACCCCCCCCCCCAGGTTGCTGTTCCCTTCAATGGATTTTCCCTACACTGTTCCTGTCTTTGCCATGGTTCTCTTTAGCTGGGTTCTACCCATAGAGCAATGGGGAGCAAGTAATTAGAGAGAAGTTGTACTGTGTGGGCCCAATTTACCTTGCTGTAGGGACGCACTCAGTGTCTACATAAGATTCTGGAATTGCTTCACCAGGATGTGAGAAATGTATGCAGGATCTAATGTGCCTTCATAGCAAGCCAGAGGGTCTTAACCTGTGTTACCTCTTGGACTCAGATTACCTAGAGCAGTCAGTGAAATATGTTTTTTCCGGTCTTTCCCTCAGCAGGTTTGGGGCAGGGGCCAGGAAGGCCATAGGTGAGGCCTGCTCACCAGGGAAATCTAAAAGTAAGGTCAGTCCTCCTGAAATCTTTGGCCTTTGGAACAAAGGATGTCTGTGAACCTGGAAGAAATCCTTCTTAGTGATTTCCAGAGAGCTTTGTTAAAGCCAGACCAGATCAGTGGTTGTATCCTCTAGTCTAGCCAGTGTGAGACTTGTGACCAGGGAAAACCCCACTGGCACTGCTCAGCAGTCAGAATCCAGGCCTGGTATAGGAACTGCCTTCATTCTTGGACCAGAGAAGTAGGTCCCTTCAGTTTGCACCTGCCATATTCATCCACCTCCTTTAAAACACTTCATAACAGTAAGTTTTCTAGAACCTTCAGCTGCAACCCCAACCTCTGAAACCTTTTACCTCCTGAGGAATTTTCTGATGTCTCTCATTCCTGAAACCCTTTTGATGTACATCAGGTTTTCTTTCCCACCTCCTCACTTAGGTTCAGGAAAAGGGATCAGTGAGCTGGCTTGGCTGCCGCTGGCTTCACCACTGTTATTCAGTAGTCATGCTGTTGCTAAGCCATCATGCCGTTGCCATTCCTTCTGCACCCCCAATTCACTCACCTCCAGCCTCCTACACACCCACACTTCACCAGCACCCTAAGTGTCATCCACTCAGGATGGAGGTGCACTTCCCCAACCAGCTCTACCTTCCTCACTATCCCATGGCCTGTCATCCACAGTTGCCTAAATCTTCCTCTCAATTTCCACTCTCAAGAGCCCTCCTAACTCTGACCTCCTGAAATGTAAGCTCTGAACTGAAGCATAATTTCATAAAGTTGAAAACATGGTTTTTGTACAAACCAAAAGGAGCAGTCTAACTTGTTAATTTCATGGATCAGACCAGCAGGATGACAAGAGTCCCTTAGGGCAATAAAACTAACCTTTGAGACAAACCCACATAAATACAGTTATCTCATACTAGACAAAGGCACCAAAAATATGTTATTAGAGAAAAGGTAGCCTCTTTGACAAATGGTGCTGGGAAAACTGGAAATCCATATGCAGCAAAATGAAATTAAGTCCCCATCTCTCACTATGCACAAAACTCAAAGTAGATCAAGGACCTAGGAATTAAACCAGAGACTCTGCATCTAATAGAAGAAAAAGTAGGCCCTAATCTTCATCATGTGGAATTAGGCCCCAACTTCCTTAACAAGATTCCTAATGTACAAGAAATAAAATCAAGAATAAATGGGATGGGTTCAAACTGAAAAGCTTCTTCTCAACAAAAGAAACAATCAGTGAGGTGAAGAGAGAGCCTAATAGAATGGGAATAATTTTGCTATACGCACATCAGATCGAGCACTAATCTCCAGGATATATAAAGAACTTGAAAAGCTTAACACCAAAAAACCAAATAACCCAATTAATAAATGGGCCAAGGAACTGAATAGACACTTCTCAATCAATAGACACAATCAATCAACAAATATATGAAAAAATGTTCAACAGTTCAACATCTCTAGCAATTAGAGAAATGCAAGTTAAAACTAAGATTTCATCTCACTCCAGTCAGAATGGCACCTATTAAGAATACAAACAACAATTGGTGTTGGCAAGGATGTGGGGGAAAAAATGGGTCTCACACTCTAACATTGCTGGTGGGACTGCAAATTGGTGGAACTAATCTGGAGAGCAGTATGGGGATTTCTCAGAAAACTTGGAATGGAACCACCATTTGACTCGGCTATCCCCTTCCTCAGTTTGTACCCAAAAGACATAAAATCAGTATACTACAGTGACACAGCCACATCAATGTTTTTAGCAGCACAATTCACAATAGCTAAATTGTGGAACCAACCTAGAAGCCCTTCAATAGATGAATGGATAAAGAAACTGTGGTATGTCTACACAATGGAATATTACTCAGCATTAAAAAAGAATAAAATCATGGCATTTGCAGGTAAATGGATGGAGTTGGAGAGTATCATGCTAAGTGAAGTTAGCCAATCCCAAAAAACAAATGCTGAATGTTTTCTCTGATAAGTGGATGCTGATCCATAATGGGGATGGGGTTGGGGAGCATGGGAGGAATGGAGGAACTTTGGTTAGGGCAAAGGGGAAGGGAGGGTAAGAGAGTGGGCATGGGGGTAGGAAAGATGGTGGAATGAGATGAACATCATTACCCTAGGTACATGGATGAAGACAAATGGTGTGACTGCTTTGTGTACAACCAGAGAAATGAAAAATTGTGCTCCATTTGTGTACTATGAATTGAAATGCATTCTGCTATCATCTATAACAAATTAGAACAAATTAATTTAAAAAACTGTAACCTTTGGGTTATCTTTTCTCTCTTGTAAGAATCACTTCCAGGGCTAGAGTTGTGGCTCAGTGGTAGAGCACTGGCCTAGCATATGTGAGGCCCTGGGTTCGATTCTCAGCACCACATATAAATATAAATGAATAAAATAAATGTCCATCAACATCTAAAAAAAAAATCACTTCCAATTTACTAATCCTCTATTCTCTGTAAGTTAAAGTCTCTTTTACAGAGTCTGAGTCCTAATCAGTAGAAAAGACAGGGCCAAACAGTTAACTCTTTCCTGGAGTCGGGTGACCCTTAGGGGGCCTGTTGATCCATGCCCTCAGGTGGCTTTGAAAGAGTATCTGGTGCACTTGTTGCCTTGCTTCCAAGTGTTGGATACATTTTCTGACTCTTCACTTCAACCCTCTGAAGTGTGGCCCTGAAGAAAGAAGCTCATGGACTCTCAGGTTTGGAAGGGTACAGAGCATCTCAGGTCAAGTCTAGTTGGGTGGGTGTGGGGATGGTGCGAGGAGCAGGTGGTGTGGAGGAGAATGGGTCTCACTGTAGAAATGAGTAGGTAGACTTGGGGGGATGACTGGTTTTATTGAATTATTTGGTGAGGATCTGGGATATAAAAACCTATGAATTTGGTGCTACGCGATTAACCAATTTCCCAGGTGAGGAAACTGAAGCTTAGATTAGGAACAGTCCCAGATTCAAACTAAGCGTTGAACAAAGGCCAGAGTTCATCTGGGCCTGTCTCCTGAGCCAGTAGTGTGCAGAAGCCCTAAGTGGGAGGCAGAGGTGACACTGTGTGTGCATATGTGTGCACATAGACTGGGCGGGAGGTAGATGTGACGCTGTGTATGTGTGTGTGCGCGCATACACTGGGTGGGAGGTAGGAAATGACCTCCTCCAGCAGCAGGTGCAGAGCCCCCGCCTGGTGCAGAGGCCACATCTAAACAAAGCCAACTGCAGGATTCCACACATCCCCTCTGCAGGGCTGTCATTCCTGTCCTTCCTCAGCACCAGCCTTCTTAGACCCCAGAGAATGAGCTCAGAAGATGGGGACCACAGCAACGAAGGCAGCTGGCTGTGCCTTCAGCAGATTCATACTCGGCTTCAACATTGTTCCCAGGAAGGGTGGGTCCCTGCTTCCTGTGGACTGGAAGGAGGAGGAGGAGGCAATGGGGGCTCTGGGGACTCTGGGTTTGTAACCGAATCAGAGGCTGTGAGGGTGACAGCTGCTGGAGGAGGAGGGGGCTTGGATGGGTGAAGAAAGTCTGGGCTGGGATTTGTCCCCTCCCATCATCCTCAAGGCAGCTCTCCAGGAGTGCTGGGACCCTCATTCCAAAAAGTCTCTAATGTCACCAGTGCAGTCTGTCAGGGCATGTTATCATGCAGGAGGAGAGGCCCCATCAAAGGAGGCAGTTCATGTGGACTCTGGAGATGAGAATGGGTTTTGAACCCCAGCCCTGACACTTTTGCATCATGTGGTTTTGGTCAAGTTTGTTAACCTCTGTCTCCATTTCCACTGTTCAAACTGAGACCATGTGAATGCATCATCGGAGGCGGCTCAGGAATGGAGAGGGAGCACTTTGCACGCAGGGGTTGCTCCATGAGAATGAGGCCGCATATTTTGTGCCAATTGATGTCCAAGTTAATGTCATAACATTTGAGATCAGAAACAGTTTAAAGAAAAGCTTGTTAAAAATCCAGGCTGAGGTAGGAAGATTGCTTGAGGAAAAAGGAGAAAGAGAAAGAAAAAGAGGACAGAAGGAAGGAAAAAGAAGAGTGTGCTGACAAAGTGTATAAGATCCAGGAGAATGTGTGCTTATGCCGGAAAGTACTCAATAGACAGCTGCTCTGGATGGAGAATTATCATACACATATCTATTTTTGTGTAACAAATGACATCAAAACTCAGGCAAAAACAACCTCCATTTAACTATATCTTACAATCTGTGGGTCAGGAGTCCATACAGGTAGTTTCAATGGTGGTTACCTATGAGGGACTGAGCTGCAGGTGGACTGAAGCATCCAAGATGGCGTCACTCCTGTCTGGTACATTGTTACTGGTGGCTAGAAGGCTAGGCCCAGATGGTACTGTCAGCCAAACGCCCACAAGTGATTTCTCTGGCATGGAGGTCTCAGGGTGACTGGACTTCATACAAGATTACAAGAAAGAGTTACAAGAAAGAGTGGTTACAAGAAAGAGTGACAACAAATGGCCAAGGTGGAAGCTGTTAGGCTTCTAGTGACCTAGCTTTGAAAGGCCCAGATCTTCACTTCCACATCATTCAATTTGTAAAGCAAGTTGCTAAGCTCAGCCTCGCTCCATAGGGAAGAGGAATTGGGCCCCACTTCTCCATGGAGGAACAGCTAAGATTTTTTGCGTCATCTTTAATATACCACAGCTATCCTCAAAAAGGGTCCTGCAAGGTATTTCTCTAGAACTTTTCCAGTTGCATCTTGGGGGAGTAGAAAGAGTCCTGGATTGGCCACTCAGAAACCTGAGTTTGAGTGCAGCCACTGTCACTTTGAGTTCCATTATATTCAGGGCGCTTTATCTGAAGCTGGGACCATGAAGGGTGACAAGATAGTATTCCTGTGCTCTGGGTCTCAGCCTGGACCTGCTTCTAATGTGCTGGCCTCAAGCAAGTCATGCCCTTTCTCAACACCTATTCCCCTGTGAGCAGAATGAGGAGAAGGGTGGGTTTGCTGACCACAGCTTTTTCCCAACACCAGCCTCCCATGGGGCTGACTGGTACTACTGGGGAAACGCCTACCTGGCTCACATCAACTTTCCAGTAAGTTCTAAAGTGCCTCTCATTTTTAGCAAAGGAATTGAAAAACAGTTTTCCAAAGCTCATCTAGGAAGAGGTGGGCTGTCTGTTTACAAATAAATTCTCAGCTTTCCCAGAACTCAAGAACAGGAATGGGTATACTTAGAAGGGAATGCTTGGCCCTTTCTCAGAAACACAGGCATAAAAACCCACTTCTCTGTGAACTCCAGTGTGTGAGGGACTTGGAATTGCACTTCTGGCTAACTCAGAGTATAAAGGAGTAGAGGCCTGGGCCATGCATCTCTCTAAAGAGTGTTCTAGACTGATCTCCTTACCTGTAGAGGTCCCCAGAACAGGCAAGCAGTCCATGTGAGGGTCTCCCGGAGAGCCCAGTGGACCATGAAGGTCCCAGCCTCTGCCCTTCAAGACCACCCTGGAGTCTCCATTCCTCTTGGTGTTTATGGGCTAGGCTGGGGAGGGAGTGAGGCAGGAGGCTCTCTACCAGTGGAGAAGGTGGGGGAAGGTGGGCAAGGAGTATTCTGGCCTGCAGCCAGGGCTGTGGGATTTACAATTATCTTGGGGCCTGTAAATAATTCCAGCAGCTTTTTTATTTTGAGGCCATGAGTAATTGAACCAACTGTATGCTACATCCCACAGCCCAGCCATGCCTCCTCCCACTCACACCCACCCACACACTCACTTACACCTGTTATACACTGCACACACCTGCTCACAAATCATTTAGAGATGTACCTTGTCAAGGGAGTCTGTGTTCTATGCTAGGTATATGCTAGGTACTTTTCATACACCCTCAATTAATTCTAACAAGAATTATTTAAGGTGGGCCCTATTTCCTCATTTTGTTGATGAAGAAACTGACTAAGCCCAAGGGGAGATAAATTAACTTTTCTAAAGATCCACACCTAAGGTAGCAGAAAAAGAACTTGGGGCCCTGAACCCTTTCTACCAGCTCAGGTCCTTCCCCAGGCTCAGAGCGACTCGGCTAGCCCTTGCCTAACTTCATCTCTTTTAATAGGGAAATTGGACATTGGACTTAAAAATAACCTTACATTATAAATGAAAGTTGATAAATTCAACTGCATTAAAAATAAAACAAAACCTACCTGGCTCAAAAGTACACCATAAACAAAACAAACAAAAACCCAACAAAATGGGGGTGGGAGGAAATGGTTAATATTAACTGATATTAAGACAAAATGCTCATCTCCATAATATATATAGTGAGTTCCTAATCATTTGTAACAAAAAGGATAAAACCTAATAAAAAATAGGGAAAACATGAAGACTATTCTCAGAAAAAGAAATACAAATGGATCTTAAACCAGTGTAGTTGCTCAATTTAAAACAATAATACAAATTTAAGCATTCTGACATTTATATCCCACAAATGACTCAATTCCACATTATTCACATAGACCCTATAGACGACTCAAGTTAATTTTTAAAATGGGCAAAGGTTTTTGACAGACATTTCACAAAGCCAATACACATTGAAAGTCTTCAGATAATGTAAATGGAAACCAAGAGCTACCAGGACACACCCACCAGTGTGGCTAAAAGACTCATGATCCAGTAGTCTTTCTTATTATTATTTCTTTCAAACATGACAATATGATCCAGTAGTCTTTATCCACCGTTTTGCTTTCCAGAGTTTCAGTGACCTGCAGTGAACCACAGTCCAAAAATATGACACGAGGACTGGGGTTGTGGATCAGCAGTAGAGCGCTTGCCTAGCACGTTTGAGGCCCTGGGTTTGATCCTCAGCACCACATAAAAATAAACAAAATAAAGGTATTGTATCCAACTACAACTAAAAAGTAAATATTAAAAAATATGACATGGAAAATGCCAGGAATAAGTAATTTCTAAATTTTAAATTGTGTGTTGTTCTGTGTAGTATGATGAATTTTCTCACCCCCACACCATGTGTATAGTTGGTTTGTCCAGGATTTCCACACCATATACACTACCTGCATTAGTCACTTAATGGCAGTTCCTGTTATCAGATCAACTAACTGGCACAGTATATCAGTGCTTGTGTTCAATAACTCTTTTTAAAAAAATTTTTTTTTAGTTATAGATGGACATAATACCTTTATTTATTTATTTATTTTCATGTGGTGCTGGGGATCAACAAGTGCCTAACACATGCTAGGCAAGTGCTTTACCACTGAGCTACAACTGCATTATTTTAATGGCCCCAAAGCACAAGAGTAGTGATGCTGGCAATTTGGATGTGCCAAAGAAAAGCTGTAAGTGCTTCCTTCAAGTGAAAAGGTGAAACTTCTCAATTCAATAAGGAAATTTAAAAAGAATCATATGTTGAGGTTGCTAAGATCCATGATAAGAACAAATCTCTCTGTGAAATTGTGAAGAAGGAAAAAGAAATTTGTGCTAGTTTTGGTGTCACACTTTAAACTGCAAAAGTTACATTGACAATGTGTGATGAGTATTTAATTAAGATGGAAAAGGCATTACATTTGTGGGTGAAAGAGAGAAATAGAAAATGTGTTCCAATTGATGGCACAAAAAAGCATTGAGCCTCACTTCCTCTCATTGCTTGGGTGTCATGTCAATCATTTCACATCAGCACCAGAAGGATGAACACAGTACAACTAGATATTATATATATATATAATTTTCACATAACCTTTATTACAGTAATTGTTATCATTTTTCCATTTTATTATGAATTATTGCTAATCATCTCTCAATTTATAAATTCAACTTTATCATAAGTATGTGTAGGAAAAATATAGTACATCTAGGATACGGTATTTTCCCATGATTTCAGGCGCCCACTGAGTCTTGGGTCACATCCAGGGGAAGCTTTTTGGGCAATGAGGGAGGCCTTGTCCAGTACCTAACAGAGTCCAGAGGCTGGGAGCACCAGGAGTGGGCAGAGAGCAAGAGCTTTAACCCTGAGCTGGATCACGAAGCTGTGTGGGGTCCTCCTATCACTGCCTTCAAGCAGAAGTTCCTAATGAAGGCCAAACATTGTTATTGCTACCCTTTATGGGGGTCATAAAGGAAGCCAACTTCTGTCAGTGAGATGCGGAATTCTGGAAACATCATCTCTAGGGACACCAAGGGGCAGTTGGGGTCGGCTCTCCTTTTGCTTGGTAGAAGCTGGACGAGCTACTCTTGGAGGAGAGTAAGTCACCCTTTAGCAGCTTCTTCCAGGGTTGCAGCTTGTGAGGCCTGGGCTCACCTGCTCACCCCAGACCCTTTATTTCATCTCCTTCTCTGACTCCCATGGCCAAAGGCATGAGCTCTGACTGGACAGGCATCTCCTGCTGCCTGTGCCCTCCCAGGGAGAGAGGACCCTCTGAGGGCACCTTTCTGTTGATGCCTTTCAGTTGTTCAGAGACCAGAAAGGATCACAGCCTCCAAGGTCAGACTGGCCTGATCTTGAACCCTGGTACATGTGTGCTCTATGCAAAGTCCCTCTCCCCAGGCCTCAGTTACTTCACTTGTAACCTGAAGCCGGCTACAGCCATCCAGGGGGCCTCATTCCTCATTCTTGGGGATAGCTGTTCTTGGTGCCTAATGATTTGAAAGCCATTGTTTCTTCTGGCAAGAGGATAAGTTTGTCTCTATTACTCCATCTTGAGCAAATGTTGAACTCTTTTTTTTATTTTTTGAATTTTTTGACAAGATTTCTAGTTGGTTCTCTTTCATTACTTACCTGTTCTTTTTTTTTTTTTTTTTTTTTGGACTCTTTGTATTTTGTTCTTGGAGCTATTTTGTTCCTTCATTTGCATGACCTAAACAGAGTATTTTTAAAATATATCTTTGTTTGTTTTATTTATTTTTATGTGGTGCTGAGGATCAAACCCAGTACCTCACAAGTACGAGGCAAGCGCTCTACCACTGAGCTATAACCCCAGACCCCTAAACAGAATTTTTAAAAATTCTTTTGTCAGATAATCTTGTTATTTTAACTTTATCTGTATTAAATGTTCTTTCTTGTTTGATTCCATTGGCTTTCTTCATTGGGGTTAGATTTCTTCATAGGCTTGAAAGTTTTGGCTTTCAAGTTCATGTTGGGTAATCCAGGAAGATGTTCATTGCACTTTTGAACAAAGATTAAGTTTTTTTCATATTTTATCTACTGTGCTTAGAGCAGCAGTTGTGCCTCAAAGCATGAACTTACAAAGAAATCTTTGAAGTCCCACATTCTAGAGTAGGTGCTATCAGAAAGAGCCAGGCTCTCAGCAGGCCAAAGCTGTCATTCTGAATCCCAGTTCTGCTGTGTGATTTTTGCCCAGGTTTTTGAACTTCGTTGGGTCTCAATTCTCTGGTCCCCCAAATGGGCACAATGATAACTTTGCAGAGTGTTTGTGAGGATTAAGTGAAAGTGCCTGGCAGGGCTTCCCAAATGTTGTTGACTTTGTAATTGAAACTATGATTGATTCTCCCAGGCAGCATGAATGAAGGAGAGGAAGTTGATACTCTGCCAACAGGTGCAGAGGGGGCTGCTGGATTTTTAAAACAAATGGACTCCAAATACACATGACTGTTTACATTTAGCACTGAGTGGTCCCTTAATCCAATTCTGTCTGTGTGTTCTCAGAGGGGAGTGGGCAGAACAGAGGCGGGGAATGTGTGCTATTTCTGGAGCCAGAAAGGGACAAAACCAGAAGCAGGAGTAGCCTTCCTGGTGCTGATCAGTTGTCATGACTCTGGAAATCTGCAGACATTAAAGGGGCAAGACCTACAGCTTTCTCAACCAGGGGGAGAGTCACAGGCTCCTGTTATTCAGCTCCAGACAGCTAGAGGTAATAATAGGCTGCGGCCCTTTTGAGGCTCAGGCATGGGAGGTGGGGAGCTAGAGCTAGTTTGGGACAGATGTTTTAGCTGAGCTCTAGTGAAGATCAAAGGAAGCGTCTGCCAGCATTTTTTTTTTTTTACATTCCTAGGTCTTGATGTCATTTGAACTTGAATCCTTCCAAACCCAGGATCCGGCAAGGTAGATTTGTCCCCACTTCCCAGTAGTATCCACATTTCTTCTGTGGTTATCTGCACCCCCATATTTCTCCCCAGCTCCCTCCTCTGTCTCAGAAGTCACCAGGCAGCTGCTCAATGGTTGTCACTTGAATTATTGACTCTCCTTTCTTGTTCAGGATCTCCCTTATGACCAATACACAGTTCATACGGGCATTAGAGGGAAAATTAAGGCAGGAGAGAAAGAACTCAATGAAAGCAGGTGACTATGTTCAAAGAAACTTCACATGGGAAAGTTTTTTGGATCCACTGAAACCCTACAAAGCAAGGAGGGCATAATACTTATTTTACTTTATTAACCAGAGTCATAGAACTAGTAATAAACTCAAGTTAGTTTGATTTTAATCACAAAATATCTAAAATCATCCTGTGGCACATGCCCATAATCCCAGCTACTCAGTACCCTGAGGCAGGAGGATCACAAGTTCAAGGTCAGTCTGGGCAATATAGCAGGATCCTATCTCAACTAAAATAAAAAAGGGCTGAGGGGGGTGTAGCTTAGCAATGGAGTGCTTGCCTATTATGTAGGAGGTACCAGTTTGATGCTCTGTACTGAAAAAAAAATTGAAATTATAGATAAAATAAAACCTCATAATTCAGCTACTTTAAAAGAATTGGCTAATAATCTGTTTTATTAATTATAACCCCACCAGCCCTAAAGGAATTTTTATCCTGTGTTTTTATTCCATTCCCTATTATCCTAAACAACAGCAAAATGACTGTTATTTATCAAATGCATGTTTGTGGTAAGCACTATGCAGAACATTTGACCTATTTTCTCTCAATTAATCAGTACAACATACCAATATGGTAGATGTTAATAGCTTTATTTTCTAGGCAAGACCAAAAGAAATTCAAGTAAATTGTCACTTAACACTCTCACGTAATCCTTTTCTTAAGTTCCCTAATAATGTTCATGATTATAATTTTTTATTGCTGCATACTAGTCTTCCTTCTAATCACTTAATTTGTTTTGCTTTGTTAGGTGTGATGACTTGATGACTAAAAGATATGTGGGAAATAATATTCATTCATTTTTTTGAACAGATATTTAGTTAGCACCTGCTCTTCTGGGAGGTGCTGTGTTATACCCAGGAATACAATGGTGAGCAAAACAAAAACTCTTCACTTCCCACAGCAGCTCACAGACTCCTAGAGATGCAGCCAGCAAGCACCAGTTACAAGACAGGGTGGTATTGGGGACAGTCCTGGATCTTGTGGGGACACAGGAAGCTGCCCCATCCCAAATATGTCAGAAGAACAGCTGCCAATTAAGACCAAGGGCAATCTCTTCAGGAGGAGTAGGATTATTTAAATAGCTGCCAATTTCCCAGACACAGAAACCACTGATAATCATCAAACATGAGCCACCTAAGACACTACATTGGAATGTGAGACTCTGAGATCCCAGGAGTTGACACATTAGGATTTGGAGACCCAAGCCATTTTCTTTCTATAGTCACTTTGTCAAAGATTTGTTGGTCATTTCCTAGTCCAAAGAAGGCCAAAGCAGGTTTCATGCTTTTATTGTCCTGGGGATGATGATGGTGATGGAGGTGGCCATGGTGGAGATGGTGCTGGTTTTGACGGCTCTCATTAACTAAGCTTCTCTCCTGTGTTAGGTACTTTTGAAATGATATTTCATTGATCTCTGCAACAGCCCTAGAAGGTGGAATTTTTACCTTAAGGACTTCATGTTGGAATCTAAACCAGAGAGTTTAGGTAACTTGCTCAGGTTCAGCCTGCTAATAAACACAGAAGGAGCTAATTGTCCAGCTGTGAGAATCATACCATTTAAACTTTTAAGAGCAGTGGAAGAGACTGCTTGCTTTTTCTTCAAAGTGCTAGTGGTGGGTTATCATGTTTAGTCTATATGTGACCTGTCATTTTATTTTATTACCTTTTAAAATATTTTTTACTTGTCGATGAAACTTTATTTTATTTAATTATTGTATGCAGTGCTAAGATTAGAACCCAGTGCCTCACACCTGCTAGGTAAGCATTTCTACCACTAAGCTACAACCCCAGCCCCTGCCCTGTCATTTTAAATAAAGGATTTGAGGTATCTTATAATAAAAGCATTCCATGTGCCTTAAAATTTAAAAATAGGTACTACTGAGTAGGAATAAAAACTAATAGACTAACTGTAAGGCTTAACTCATTTGCTAAGATTACTCAGAGTCCTGAGATTCCTGGTGCCATGATTCAAATGGAGGTATTACAAAAAGCTGTATATTTTCCCAGCAACTAATTTAGAAAATATTTTTTCATGATGAAACTAAATTATATAAATAACAGTACTCTCAAACAAAAATACAGAAAATATTTAGGGACAAACTCTGAAGAAATGTTTATGGGAATTCTAACATAATGTGCCAAGGAGTTGTTAAGTCCAATATTATGGCACTAAGCATCTGATAAATGATTCAAGTGAGTCATAAATAAGAAAAATAGAATACTTGGGAATCAACCTAACAAAAGAGGTGAAAGACTTATACAATGAAAACTACAGAACCCTCAAGAGAGAAATAGAAGAAGATCTTAGAAGATGGAAAAATATACCCTGTTCATGGATAGGCAGAACTAACATCATCAAAATGGCGATATTACCAAAAGTTCTCTATAGGTTTAATGCAATGCCAATCAAAATCCCAACGGCATTTCTTGTAGAAATAGAGAAAGCAATCATGAAATTCATATGGAAAAATAAAAGACCCAGAATAGCAAAAACAATGCTAAGCAAGAAGTGTGAATCAGGCGGTATAGCGATACCAGACTTCAAACTATACTACAGAGCAATAGTAACAAAAACAGCATGGTACTGGTACCAAAACAGGCAGGTGGACCAATGGTACAGAATAGAGGACACAGAAACCGATCCACAAAACTACAACTATCTTATATTTGATAAAGGGGCTAAAAACATGCAATGGAGGAAGGACAGCATCTTCAACAAATGGTGCTGGGAAAACTGGAAATCCATATGCAACAAAATGAAACTGAATCCCTTTCTCTCGCCATGCACAAAAGTGAATTCAAAATGGATCAAGGAGCTTGATATCAAATCAGAGACGCGCCGTCTGATAGAAGAAAAAGTTGGCTACGATCTACAGTCGGTGGGGTCGGGCTCCAAATTCCTCAATAGGACACCCATAGCACAAAAGTTAATAACTAGAATCAACAAATGGGACTTACTCAAACTAAAAAGTTTTTTCTCAGCAAAAGAAACAATAAGAGAGGTAAATAGGGAGCCTACACCCTGGGAACAAATCTTTACTCCTCACACTTCAGATAGAGCCCTAATATCCAGAGTATACAAAGAACTCAAAAAATTAGACAATAAGAGAACAAACAACCCAATCAACAAATGGGCCAAGGACCTGAACAGACACTTCTCAGAGGAGGACATACAGTCAGTCAACAAGTACATGAAAAAATGCTCACCATCTCTAGCTGTCAGAGAAATGCAAATCAAAACCACTCTAAGATACCATCTCACTCCAGTAAGATTGGCAGCCATTAGGAAGTCAAACAACAACAAGTGCTGGCGAGGATGTGGGGAAAAGGGTACACTTGTACATTGCTGGTGGGACTGCAGATTGGTGCAGCCAATTTGGAAAGCAGTATGGAAAGCAGTATGGAGATTTCTTGGAAAGCTGGGAATGGAGCCACTATTTGACCCAGTTATTCCCCTTCTTGGTCTATTCCCTAAAGACCTAAAAAGAGCATGCTACAGGGACACTGCTACATCGATGTTCATAGCAGCACAGTTCACAATAGCAAGACTGTGGAACCAACCTAGATGCCCTTCAATAGACGAATGGATAAAAAAAATGTGGCATTTATACACAATGGAGTATTACTCTGCATTAAAAAATGACAAAATCATAGAATTTACAGGGAAATGGATGGCATTAGAGCAGATTATGCTAAGTGAAGCTAGCCAATCCCTAAAAAACAAATGCCAAATGTCTTCTTTGATATAAAGAGAGTAACTAAGAACAGAGTAGGGAGGAAGAGCAGGAGAAGAAGATTAACATTTAACAGGGATGAGAGGTGGGAGGGAAAGGGAGAGAGAAGGGAAATTGCATGGTAATGGAAGGAGACCCTCAGGGTTATACAGTGGAGGAGGTAGAGAGAGAGGAGGGGAGGGGAGGGGAGAGGTGGGGAGGGTGGAGGGTGGAGGATGGGAAAGGCAGTGAAGCACAACAGACACTAGTATGGCAATTTGTAAATCAATGGATGTGTAACTGATGTGATTCTGCAATCTGTGTATGGGGTGAAGGTGGGAGTTCATAACCCACTTGAATCAAAGTGTGGAATATGATATGTCAAGAAATTTGTAATGTTTTGAACAACCCACAATAAAAAATTAAAAAGAAAAATAGAATATAATAGACAAATTTGGTTCTAAACATGGCCACTCATAAAACTAATTAGGAATCCCTTGGGTGTCACAAGCTTAGGTAGTATGAGGGCAGTATCTGGTTCCAAGTGCCACCTTCTGGCTTGATGGGCTGTCCACCTGATTCCAGGTCCTCTGGGCTGTGAGTCTGGGATTTGGTGTCAGTGTGGCGATTGGTTTGGCTCTGACCTCCCTTCTAGTATCACTTTTTTCTGTAGTAAAATTTTTGCTTTGATCTGCAGGAATGTCAAGTGTTTTATTTGCTAAAGTCATTAAAAGCTCTGAGGAAAACTTTAAAACACTCCCAAGAGTCATAAAGTAGACTTGGGCAGAGAAAAAGACATCCCTTGTTCTCTGATGTGATAACTTCACATCATAAAGATTGGATTTCCCCCAAGGTAACATATAATTTTAATGAAATTCTACTAAAAATACCACACCCACCTCCATAAGTTGATTGTGAAGTTCATGTGAAAAAATAAACATGCAAAAATAGCCACAGAATCCCCCCAAAAAGAGCTGTGAGAAGGGATGAGGCTTGTCAGATAATAAATGAGATCATACAGTCCACAATTAAAAATGGCAAATGAACAGACTATTAGTATAAAATAGAAGGTCCAGAATTAGACCTAAGTACACATGGAAATTGAGCATATGATAAAGCTGCTATCTCAAATCTTGAAGCTGGTCCTTTTAACAAGTGGTGTTAGGACAACTGGGAGCCATTTGGAGGGAGATAAAATTGGATCCTTGCCTCACACTCTACATCAGAACACACTCCCAGTGGATCAGACATCTTAGTGTACAAAATGAAATCATAGAGGCACCAGAAACGAAATAGGAGAATTTAAAACATAATCTCAATGTGGGGAAACTTCTAACTCTGACTCAAAATCCAGATGCAACAACAACAACAACAACAACAAAGTTTGATAAATTTCACTACATCAAAATAAAGCAGCACTGCCATTGGGAGAAACACAATGAGCAAAGTCAAAAGACAAATAATAAACCAAGGGGAAATATTTGCCATCTCTATCAGAGACAAAGGTCTAATCTCCCTCGTACATAAAAAGCTCATAAAATCGAGAGAAAAAGGGACCAAAAGATCCAACATGAAAAGGGCAAAAGAGAGAATTCACTGAAGAAAGATAAATTGTCTTTAAAACCTTTGTGTGTGTGTGTATGTGTATGTGTATGAAGAAAGAAGAAAAAAGAATATGTGTGAATGGGAGGGGGGAGAAGGAGAGAGAGAGAGATGGGAGAATAGGAGGAGAAAGAGAAAGATCATGGGAAATAAAAGAAAAATGAGAAAGAAAAGAAAAAAGAAAAAGAGGAGAGAGAGGGAAAAAGGGTAGTAAGTTCTTTAACAGAAGAAATCAACTAATAAATTTAGAAGGATTGATACAATAGAAAACCCTTGTTTGTAATAAGTGACTCTGGCAATGATCATTAATGAACACTAAAACCATTGGGTAAATTATTACTGACTATTTACATGGTCTCAAAGTATAAGCACAAAGATTACTTTTAATTACAAAGGGAAAGAGACAACTTCTGCTTCAAATAAGCAAGACAATTTAGCGTTACCAGTAATGGGACACATTACTGGTAATTTGGAAAATGTACAATATCACCTATATAGTTTTCTTGATTAAAAAAAATAAACTAAATTTTGTAATGAGGAAATGATAAAACAAATCCAGAATATGAATTCTACAAAACAACTCACCTGGACTCTTCAAAAAAACTAACTCCCCCTCAAAAAACTCAAACCAAACTAACCAAAAAATAAAAAAATAAAAAAAAAAACAATCCCCCCCAAACAAACAAAACAAAAACAAGAAAAAAAAATGAAGGATACTATTTAGACACAAAGGAAATTTGTATATGAACAGAAAATTGTGTTGTTAAATCAATGTTAAACTCTTGAGTGTCTTGATGGTGTTATAGAGGAGGATATCTTTGTTATTTAGAGGTGAACTGTCATGATACCTATAATTTACTTTCAAGTAGCTCAGAAAAAAATTAGTTGTTGGAATTCTTGAAGCTCAATGCAAAACACACATCTTAAAAGACTCTTGTTTAATAATGATCTTCACGTTTAAAAACCCTAATCTTTATTGTTAATGTTGGGAAGTTTCTAAGGACACTGAATTGTCATGAAAATCATCCTGGTTGAAATGGTTCTGTGGGCAATAAACACCTCGAAATGGAGAGATTGTAACTTGTCCAAGATTATGGACGGAAAGAAAAGATTAGAACATGAGGAAAGAATGTAGTTTTATTATCCATGCCTGAGACTATGCGAGACTTCTTTGATCCTTTTTCTTTCTTTGATTTTTAAAGGAAACTTTTCATTAAAGTGTAAAATACATTCAGAAAAGGGCACATAAATGTATAGCCTGGTGAATCCCCACAAAGTGAACACACCCATGAAACCACACCCTATTTAAGAGGAAGGACATTCCAGCAACCGGAAACCTCTCCAGAGCTGAGCTTAAAATTCAGCCCCAGGATCACCAGTGCCTGCTTTTTTCTCTTTATGTGTACTTGGTACATTTATTTAAAAATTTTCAGCAAACATTTTTTGAATACCTTTCTGTGTGTCAAACACCCGGAAATGCTTGTTGCATTCCATAGTATCCTGTTCTTCATGCTCAGTATGCACCTGCCGGACCCAAGGCTGGGAATAAGTTCACATCTTTTTCAGTTAAAGAATAGAGGCTTGGCAGACTTCTGAGATCCACCACCCACTCATTCCTGGCACCCTTTAATTTTCTACTATGGGAATCACAACTCTGATTTTCAACTTGTGTGCTTCAGAAAGAGTCAACATCACCAGGTGCACCCAAGGATGGTATCACATTTTCTGGCTGTAGATTGACTCACGAATAGGTTCCTGACCCAATCAGAGCAGAGAAATATAATAAAGATTTTGTGAGGACCACTGGGAGAGGGGTGTGCTCACTTATCTCTCAGATAAACCTGGGAGGATGTGGACATAGAAATGCTAGAGCCACTCTGTGCTTCCGAAGGGGGGTCACAGTTTTAGCATTTCCTTGGTGGCTGATATCTCCATTGCTTCTTACCACAATCCAATTATTTCTTCTGCTCAATCCTGCTTCTTTCCACCCATGTTAATCACAGACTCCAAATAATCCTGAACCCCATCTCCATTTCAAAATCACCTTCCCAGGAAACCTAACCCATATGACATATATTGTTATGGTTTTGATATTAGGTATCCCTAAAAGCTCATGAGTGAGACAATGCAAGAAAGTTTAGAGGTGAGATGATTGAGTTATTAGAGTATTAACCTAATCAGCACATTAATCTCCTGGTAGGGATTAACTGGTGGTAACTACAGGCAGGGAGGGTGTGGTTGGAGGACGAAGGTCACTGGGGACATGCCTTGGAGTAGGTACTTTGTCTGTGGGGAGGGAAGCTCTCTCTCTGCTTCTTTGGGGTGCCATGTCCTGAGCCACTTTTCCTCTAACAGAGTCTCTCACCACAATCTTCTGCCACACTTTGGGTCCAGAGCAATGGAGTCAACCATCTATGGACTGAGACCTCTGAAACCATGAGCCCCCAAATAAACTTTCCCTCCTCTAAAATTGTTCTTGTTGGGTCTTTTGGTCAAAATGGCTGAAGAAAGCTGATGAAAACAGAAATTTTGCCTCTCATCCATGGTTCCTGGCCCATAAGTCCCTGTCCAAAACATGTCACAGAAACTAGAATTTCTCTTCCCCAAGGAAGTTCAGAGAAACTCTCATCCCCTCTGCCTTTCTTCTTAGAGCTGACCGTAAAGATTTTGTCTGACCTACTTTGTCTGATATTAGATCATAAGACCCCCATTTCAGGAGTCTTGCTCCCTACCCAGGAGGAGGGAATGCTGCCCAGAGAGGCCAAGAAATCTGAACAGGCCTTGCTGGGTTTCCTCGCCCAGGCTCTTAGCATTACATCATACGCTTATTGCCCAGTCACATGTCCCCATCTTTGTCCCTGCCTCCATCCTGCCTATGCAATGGAGTCTCTTAGAAAACCCCAGAGGACAAGGTTTGGAGCTTCTGAACGGTGGAGCTTGTGCAGGCTTGCAGCAAGGGGAACAGGAATGCTTCCACAGCTGGGAGGGGGTGCACTGCAGCGCCACAGCAATAGAGGCTCCTGTGCTCGGGACCCTTCTAGGTGTCACCTTATGTAACTTTTCATCTCTTGTATCCTTTATAATAAGCTGGTAGATGAATTTCCTTGAGTTCTACAAGTTGCTCTACTAAATGACTTGAGCCTAAGGAAAGGAATTTGTAGCTGGTTGGTCAGAAGTGCTGGAAGCCTGGACTTGTGATGAGCATCTGAAAGTTGGGAGTGGTCTTGTAGACTTAGCCATTGACCTGTGGGCTCTGATGCTGTCTCCAGGTAGACAGTGTCAGAACTGAATTGAATTAGAGAATGCTCACTGTCATCCTCTGCAGAATTGCTAACTTATTTGCTGATGGGCAGAAAGCACATTTTGGGACAACAGAAGTGGTCTCTGTTGTGAATATGCAGTTGGAGAAACTGAGTTTTTTTTTCCAATATATTACTCACTTTGGCAGACCTGATGCTAAGCATTTATATACATTATTCATTCCAGAGGTGAATTCTGCACCTACACTGTGCCAAGCGCACATTGTAACTCTCATGACACACATACCTGATTTTACAGGTGAGGAAACTGAGACACATTGCAGTTAGGCAAATTGCCCAAGTTGCTAGCTACTAATCAGTAGAGTCAGGGTTGATGAAGCCTGAGCATCCTTTACAAATAGTATTACAGGCAAACCAACCACAGAACTACAAACTACTCTCCATATCCAGGTCTCCACAGTCAACATTCTTGCAGTGAATCAAAGAAACAAATCTGTATTATCGTGTGGGCAGATCTCAGTGATGCTGAAAGAGCTTCTGAGAAAGGGAGGCCCAATCTCTGCAGCCTAGGCATCCCTGTTATTGTCAAAGGGACAAACATGATACAGAAAAAAATAAATGAAGAAACAGTAAAAAGGGACCACATCATCAAATAAAAATGCATGTGATTTACCAGGAAAGATACAATTAGTTTCAAAGTGGGATGCATTGACCTTGAATGCAATATCCTCTCCAAGGAGGGAGAGATTTCTGGGCTGGAAGAATCCAGAAAGGTGCTCCTGGGCATAGAAGGAGTCTGCTCAAGGGGGCAGGATGTGGAAGGAGAGGGGGGCATTCAGCAGGAGCCAGAGGCAGACCAGAGGCAGTGAGTGTACAGATATAGAGGTGTTCTCCCAGCCTGGCCCATGGGATGGACCACGGTGAGCCTATGGAGGCTCAGATGGGCAAATCCTTCCTTCTTGGAGGATGGATCCTTGTCTCCTAACCCCATGTCTTATTTGGTTCAAACAGTTTGTCTTCCTTGGAAGGAAGCTTGGTGGCTCGGAATTGGAATCAGGGTCAAGCCCTCATAGGATGGGGAGAAGGCCTCTGGCTGTGCCTTTCTCCTTCTAGCTTTGTGGGCTCTCGGATCAAGGAAACAAAGTCCCTTGGTTCCTCCCTCTCCCTCATTCCTTCCCTCCTTTGTTGGTTTCCTAGAGTTGCCATCCCCAAGTACCACAAACCAGATGGCTTCAAAAGTAGAAGCTTATTGTTTTACAGTTCTTGGGGCCAGAAGTCAGAAATCCAGGTGTCACTGGGGCCACACTCCTTCTGAGACTGTAGAAATCCTTCCTTGCCTCTTTCTGGCTGCTGGTGGTGGCTGTCAATCTTTGGTGTTCCTTGGCTTGCATCTGCATCTGTCACCACCTGCTATTCTCCCTTTTGTGCCTCTGTCTAAACTTTCCACTTCTTGTAAGATACCAGCCACACTGAACTGAGGCTCACCATAAAGACCACATCTTAACTTGATTACATCTGCAAAGACCCTATTTCCAGACAAGATCACCTAATAGGAAGTAGGACTTCAGTGTATCTTTGGGGAGAACACAGTTCAATCATGTCCCTCCCTTGGACAGTGGAGGCATGCTTATTTATACTTTTTTGGGTGGGTTCCTGAGGAAAAAGGGGAGAAAAGGGGGCATATGTTAGCACCCCCATCCCTCTCCAATCCCAACAGACTTTCCTTGGAATTTTTTAATCATCAGAAGTCAAGTTTCTCTGGAAAGCAGTCCAAGGAGCAGGTGATCTTCCATTCCTACTGAATCCGCCACTTTGAGAAACAAAACAAACCACAGCTGTCACCCCCTTCACTCTTGTGGGCACCCCACTCTCAACGGATTTGGGTTTTCAGAGCTGGCTGGTGTTGCATGGCTGGGGGTAGCGTACAGTCGTCATCATAGCCCTATGTGCTAAGAGGTGACTCTGGGATAGGCTTGAACTCAGACCTCAAAATAGTAGGGAAGGAAAGGTTTGTTATCCCCATCCTGCAGATTATATACTGAGGGCTGAGAGTCTATGTAACCTGCTCAACTATCGCTGGGCTGGTAAGGGCAGAACTAGGACCCAGACCCAGGCTGTGAGTTTATTAATCGGTGTGTTCTTCTGAACAATACACTCTTTTTCTGTTTACCTGTTCTTATGACTGCATCTTTTCATCCTGGATCTCATTAACGCTGAGGATGACTGATCTCCTCACCCAGAGCAACCCTCCCCCTTTCAAGAGAAGACTTTCTATTGGAGAAGTCTAGGAATCATAATAAAATCAGCTAACAGTGGCTTACTAGACCCAATCCTGCCAGATGACACTGGTCAAAGTGCTTTACGTTTAATCCTCACCAGAGACTTATTATTCTCATTTTTCAGATGGGGACACAGAGAGGTAAAAGTCACTCAGTTAAGGCCACATGGCTAAGCAGGCTGTGGCACTGGGTTTTTGACTCCAGAGTTTGTGTCGAGAGGGAACTGGGCAGGGTCTCCTGGAGGGGGTGGGTGTGGCCTGAAGATGATCAAAGAGGCCACACCAGGGAGTGGCACTCCCTGGGCCAGCTGCATGGGTGCCCACTCCATGAGGTCAGCACGTCACAGGCTCTCTCTGTTCCTGGCGTCACTCTGGCATGCAGAGGCCTCCGGTGTAGCCTTCCATAATGGTCACCTGATCCAAGAGCTGGTGGGCACAGAGCCTGAGATGTTTATTCTCTGCAGACCAACTGGCTTGACAGACAGATGGGCTGATGATAAGAGGAGACAGAGGAGGCCACCGAGAAGGGACTGCATACAGGAATCCCCCTCTCTCTGAGAAGTGCTGTTTTGCTTGGCTGGGCCCTGGAGTCAAACCATGGGCTTCTAAATGACAGTGACATTCCCCAGGGATTAAGCTTGGAGTGTGGAAGCTGGGTCTCCACAGGGGGTGCGGAGCCCCACGGAACTTAAATCATGCAATTAGCCACCGGCTGACATTTCTCCCACATTCATGTCATACCTCCACCACTTCCCATCCCCCCTCCCAAGAAATTCAGTTGCAACTAGTTTTATAACATGTGAGAACCTAGTGCTGGGTGCTGCCTTGCTTTATCTTGGAAACAGCATGAGAGAGAATGTTGTTCTCTGGTTCATCCAAGCATCGCTCAAAAGACCACCTCAAGGAAGCCACGCCCAGGTAACCCTGCCTTCTGCTGCTCTGAGCCTCTAGGATCCTAGACTCAACCTGCAGTTGGTTTGTTGCCAGGTATTAAGCAAGTAGTGGAAGGTCAGAGTTGTTACTCCCTGAGGCTTGAGACAATGATGATTTGGGGGAGGCAAAGATGCTCATGTCCCTTGTGATTTGGAATAACTTCTTTTCTGTTCAGGGACAATGAACACGCCCAGTGGTCCAGAACCTGGAGTCCCTGGCTTCCAACCCACCGCCTCTTTGATTATAACACAACCCTGTTGGGCTTCTTAGAGGACAAGTGGCCTGGCTGATAAATTCCCTACCAAGGAGATGGAGGCTAAGCTTTTCCCTGCAGCCAATGAGGGACGTTCTCTGAGTTGTCGGGCAGAAAAGGACCTCATGGGTCATGTCCTCACTTTTCCTCAGCTAAAGTTCCCTGACTGTCTCCTTCAAATTCAAATGTGCATCCAGTTCCATGAGTAACCATATTATTTTTAAACAGCATCCTTCAGCAGTGCCTCTCCTGGGTTTGCAGAGAGAGGTGATCCCTTGTGAAACCAGTATGGAGTTTTACTTTATGATTGTTTTTAAACATCTGCAGGGATTCCATGGAGTTCAAAAATAAGATTATATTCTGGTTTTGAAAGAGGTATGACAAATAGATAAAGCACAATTTAGGGGTGTGCAAAAGAGAAGCCCGGGAGGGTGGGGAGATGGGAAACCAAAGAATGGGACAGTGGAGAGAGCTGGGGGGGATCAGACCTTGAGTGTTTACAAAGGGGTACCCAGGGCCAAAAGCCCCATCTCAACAAGAAACACCACACAGAGTGGTTTGAAAGCTCAACTCTAGGAGTAATACAGATGGGGGTTAGGTGCACAGCTGAACTCACTAATGGGCTAAGGGACTGGATTTCTTTGAGCCTTAGTTTTCTTCTCTCTAAAATGGGCATAGACAACCCCCAATAGATGGTTGTGAGGATTAAATGAGAAATATCATGTGCTCAAGGCAGACTGGAAGAGCAACATTTAAGAAATGGCAACTTTTTATTAACACCATAATGGTTCATATGTTATAGCTAACGATAGGCTGCTTGATATGTATCCATAATTGGTAAACTAGTAGATCTTAATTAATTGTATCAATTTGACTTCTGGCAACTTCTTATTTAATTATTTATCTGTCTCTCTTGAGGCTGTTAGGACATCTAGAGGGTAGAGTTTAAGTCTGGACATTAACCAGTCTTCTTTCTTTATTCTTTTTTTTTTTTAGAGAGAGAGAGAGAGAGAGAATTTTAATATTTATTTTTTAGTTTTCGGTGGACACAACATCTTTCTTTGTATGTGGTGCTGAGGATCGAACCTGGGCTGCATGCATGCCAGGCGAGCACACTACCGCTTGAGCCACATCCCCAGCCCTCTTTCTTCATTCTTTCAGATAAATTTTTTCTTTAAAAACAAAGATCCTATTAGTGTACTAAGGTTTGTTATGAATAAGAATCATTAGTTGAACGAATCACTAGTTGAATAAGAATCATTAAGTTTTGTCATTAGTTAATACAAATAATGATGTCCATAATAAGAAGATTTAAATAATATGCTTTTCAATAAATACTTTTTTTCAAATATTCAAACAACATTAAAGGTCAAAAGAACTGGGGACTGAAATGGAGTAAATTAAATTCCATGCATGAATGATTACATCCAAATGAATTCAACTATTATGTACAATTGTAATGTACCAAAAAAAAATAATGTGAATGGTAAAAGCATTATATTTTTATTGGTAATATAATGCTTTTACCATTCACATTTTTTTTTAAAAAAGGTCATTGAACGTTATAGATTTTATTTTTTAAAAAAGGTCATAGATTCTTGCCTTTCCCTAATTTGCAGAGGCACTTATTTTTTTTCACTTTATGTTTTTAGTTATTGATAGAATTTTATTTTTATTTATGTATATGTGGTGCTGAGAATTGAACTCAATGACTCACACATGCTAGGCAAGCGCTCTACGACTGAGACACAACTCCATCCCGCAGAGGTCCTTATTGTAATAATTACTTGTATAAAATTTCCAGAAAGTTTTATACTCTGATTTTATACAAATTTAGCATGCTACAATGCTACTGAGGATCTTTTATATTCTTCCTAATGATAGTTGAAGGAAGTTCTTTCCCAGCAGTGCATGGAGGTCTACCTCCTCCCCTTGCAGAATTACATTGTAATCCTACATAAATGGAACTATCTTTCTATAAGCAGATCTCCACACTGCTAGGCACTTTCACCCTTTTTAGTAACAATGCCACAATCGACTCCCTTGTCCAAGTAGCTCTACAGATAAACCCATAGGATAAATTCCCAGAAGGGTAACTGCTGAGTCTATTTCCCTTGTTGCAATTTTAATGGCCAAGTCCAATTCACTTCCAAAGAAGTTGCAGCAACCCACACTCTTGCTTTCACCCAGTGTATGAGAAGGTATTTCACAGTTCCACCAGCTCTGGGTATTAGCAAACTTTACAATCTACTAAGTAAATTGTTGTCTAAAAAATGACAGTAATAGTATACATAATGGAACAGCAGCACATCTTAAATGATCTCACTGCAGGGAAGTATGCTCACAATCACCCCAAAAGGTGGGCTTTCTCACCTTTGAATAGAGGACAGATCACCAGAAGCTCAGACCGGAGTCTGAACCTCTGCTCCATAGTTCCTATCCCACCCGTCTTGCACGGGTTCTCAAACTTCTCTGAAAAGTGATGATGTGAGATGAAATATGGCTCAAGACGACTTCTAGGACCAGAGCATGGAACTCAGTGATGAATACTATTAATCACTGTTAATACATATTAATACTATGGAGCAAGCCAAAGTCCCAGCAAGTTTGAGAATGGCCTTAGAGTAATAGAGACCTGGGTGCTATTTCTCTCTCCTTCTTTTGGGTTGTTTCATTTCTTTAAATTTTCTCATTTCGCCATCAATTTAGATATCTCCTACTAATTGATCTGGGTAGATATGAGTGGCAGAGTTGAATCATAAAGCAGGTGGCCTTTTATATTCACTGGAAGACACAGCAGCATCACAGTAGAGGAACACAGATGAGTTAAGGGGTGAGTGAGGGTGATAAACTCTGGACAGACTCACCTACCTGCAGTCCTGCTTTTGCTCCTTAAAATCAGGGTGGCCTTGAGCAAGTTCTTACTATTTAAGACTCTTTCCTCAATTATAAAATACAGATAGCGGCAGCCACGGCATGAGGTAGCTGTGGGTGTCAAGGTGACTTATGAAAGCCTTAAGTGTTCAACATGTTTAACACCAGTAGCCTCACTGCCCGATGGTAGATAGTCTGTGGGTCAAGAAGGGACAGGACACCTCTGCAGAGTGGAACACAGAGGTGTTACCAGCCCTCACCTTGCAGTCACACTCCCCATTTGTGAAACCAATGACTCGGTCTTTCTCTTGCTACAGCTACTGTGAAGCACACCCTTCAGAGCCTCAGAAGGGGATGGATGGGCAGACAAAAGCAGGCTGCAAACTCAGCTAGTGTCTTTATGCCTTCTTATTACATCTGAAAAGAACTGAAAAAAGATAAATTAAAATTTTTTCCACTGGAAGTGTTTAATGCATATTGTTTGTCCAATATCATCCTTGGGAGACTTTGTGGGGGATCTGAGATAGGACATGAAGGAGCTTCTGATTTCTGCTACAGTGTTGCCCTCTCTCTTTGGACCTGCTCCAATGCCAATTTCAGAAATTACATAATACATTAACTACTCACATAAATCATGGAAGTAAGATTTCTAAAAAATGCCTTGTAAAACATTTATTTTTCTCTGATTTTATTTTGAAAATTTCAAATTTATGGAAAGGGAAACAGAAAAGCCCAATGAATACTTTGATTTATCCATTGTTTCTTATTTTGTCACATATGCTAGTGCATTATTTCTGAGATGGAGAGAGATAAATTTATAAAGTATGCTTTCAGTTGGGTGTGATGGTGCATATCTGTAATCCCTGTGACTGGGGAGGCTGAGGCAAGAAGATCCCAAGTTCTAGGCCAGTCTCAGCAATTTAGAGAGGACTTGTTAATAATAATAATAATAATAATAATAATAATAATAATAGAAAGGGCTGGGGATATTGCCCAGTGGCAAAGCCACCCTGGGTTTAATCTTGGCATAGTAAAAAATTGAATTAAATTAAAAATTGATAATTATAAAGAATATAATATTCCCTGCAAAAATGTTAGTTAGACTTAATAATCTTCTGGACACTCAGCTTCCTGGAATTTGAAATCTATTGTTCTATTTGGCTACAAGAGTGTAATATATAGAATCATTCCTGTAATGAGTGCTACATGGAACACCTCTTGCATCACATAGGGAAGATGCATCACCCCTACTCCTACCGGAGACTCTGGAGCTAGGGTCTCCTTATTCCCAATTTGCTTAGTATTTGGTAATTGACACTGGTAAATTGCAGAGTCTGGACTCAAAATCAGGTCTTGGTGACTACAAAGCCCTTTGCTCAGAGGTTTTCAAGTATTCTCAGAGGGAGATTTCAATGCAAACATATAAAAAAGAATTGATTTTATTTTTTGGAAGAGTTGCATTGCTCTTTTCAGGTAATATCTTTCCACGTAGGAAATCGAGGGGGTGGAGGTCGAATATGGGGTTTTATGGAAATCTTAGTCAAGACTTAGCAATAGAAATTGAAGACAACAGAGGAACCAATCATTCAGGAAACCAGACAACACTTTTGTTCCTACACCTCAGCCCCGTTTCCTTGGACAAATCGCCCCGACCTCCTCACTTGTAAAACGGGAACAGCCATCAATCCCTATTCACTTGAGATTTGTTTGTTTGTTTTTGTTTTGAGGGTGAGGGCGAGACTCAATTTTCTGAACTGTGATCTGATCTTCATGAATATAAAGAATTGATACTATAAATTTACTTGTCAGAGGAGGGAGAAAAAGGTGAGGGAAGGAAGGGAAGAGAGAGAGAGGAGGAGAATGTCACAGAGACCCAGGTAGGATGGCAGAGATGAAGAGGAGCAGGCATAGCTTCTTGAGGCTGGATTGGAAGTTCCAGCAGAGCCGAGGAAACATTCCTCTGGGAATTCAATAGTTGCTGGGTCTGAGACTAATCTCCAGAATTTCCCTTTTCGTGGCGATGGGATGATGGCGACATTGCTTCAGCACCCCAGCAAACTCCTTTCTAGGCCGTGGGGCCGCCCGGTGTGCACTCTGGCTTCCCGGGTAGCGCGACGTGCTTTTCTCCGCTGCCCGGGATTGCGCGTCGGGGTAGTAACGTCTGTGAGTACGACGGCCAGTAAGAAGCCTATAGAAGGCCATTTTCCCTGGTCTTTGTCCAGCTACTAGACGTTTCTGCGGGACCAGGTGCTTCCTCAAGCACACACTGGAGCCCAAGGATATTAAGCTGCACCTGCGGGGTGGCTCCGGGGCCTTTAAAGGCGCACGCTGTCCACGCCTACAGCTGAGCATTCGGGTGCACAGGTGGACGTGCGCACCAGGGTTCCTGAGCAACTAACAGAAGTTCAGAGGCGGTGATGGTGGACGCACGACGTCTGAGAACGCTCTCCTCGACAACTTTTATGTTCCCACTGAGATTTGGCCAATAAGTATCAAGTATAGAACGTCTGCTTGATTTTGGTTTTGCGCTTGCGGGATGTTTTCAGTGAAGAGAAAAAGAAACGAGGACATCCACGACAGCCACTACGGTTGCTTCTGGGGACCCCTGAAATGAGCAGCTGGAATTGCCAATTTGGAGAGCCCTCGGGGCCTGGTCATCTAAGACCCGAGGTTACAGATCCCACCGGCCTGGGAGAGGGTCCGGATAGTTATTTTAAGAAGTCCCAGTCCCTCAAATGCGAGTGGCGCTGGCGGGAGTCCAGCCGCGCGGGAAGATGCCAAGCCCAGCGCATCAGCGATGCGCGCGGACGCCCCGGGCCTCAGTCCGCTCCGCTTGGCCAGAGGGGTGCCAGGCCTCGCGCGCCGTTCCCAGGGACAACCGGGAGGCCTCGCTACTCCCGGGAGAAGCGAGAGCGCGGCGGCGGGCCGCTGGCTGGAGTGCGTTTCTCCTTCTCACGCCGTGGGCTGCGCTGCGGAGCACCAGGCTCGGGACCGGAGGGCGCAAGGTGGCGGGTGGCGCGCGCCGCGCTCTCTCCCAGATCGCTGAGCCTAGAGTTAGCGGGTTGAGCTTCTCCGGCCACCCCAGCGTCCAGCGGCCCCTGGCCGCCGAGCAGCTCCCGCGGGCCTGGAGACGCCCCCTGTCCCCCGCCCCCGCTTGGCACGGCCGGCTGAGCTGGAGCGGCGGGAGGCGGAGGAGGCGGCGCCGCCGGGACTGCCTCCTCCCCTCCCCTCACGTCTCCTCCCCGCGCCACCGAAAAGGACAAGGGGACTAGGCACGGGGACCCCGGCCAGAGAGCGCCCGTGCCCTGGGACCGCCCCTCTCTCGCGTTCCCTCGCCGCGAGCCCGGGTGGGTCTCGCCCCGTATGGTGCTGGCAGCACCCATGAGCCAGGACGCGGACCCCAGCGGTCCGGAACAACCGGACAGAGATGCCTGCGTTGTGCCGGGTGCCCAGGCGTCCTCGGCGCCCCCGGGCCCGCGAGGGATGCAGCCGCCTCCCCAAGCCAGCCTACCCCAGATCATCCAAAAGTAAGAGAAGGGAGAGGGAGCCGGGACGGTTGGTGCGCTTGGGACCCGCCGGGGGCACCCTCTTTGTGGCTTCATCTCGGGTCCCTGCTGAACCTCGCGTGGCCCCCTTGCGTTTGAAGTTTTCTAGCTCGCTCTATAGGGTGCCATTCTGGCTGGCTGTGAGGTTGGGAAGAAAGGAGCAGTTATTTGGGGGAAATACTTTTGTTTTTCTTTATCCCCTCTCTTTTTCGGCGATGTTACTTGACTATTTTGAACTAAAGTAGTTCAAATTGGGGGAAAATGGCCCAGGGACTGTTTTTCATCTTTCTGGTCCTCAGAGGCCTCTGGAATGTATGGGGAGTTGAGCGTGAGTGTGCTCGCGCGTGAGGGTGTGGAAGTGAAATGCTTTTACGAACGAAACCACCCTTAATGGTGGCCTGGAGTCAACCAGTGACTTTGGGGTGGGAAAGGAGACCAGGGTTTGTAAACAACTTATTTGGCTTTGCCCCGGAGTGTAGACACTTTTCAAGAAGGGCCTTGAGAAGGGCTCTGGGCCGCAAAACAGTTTTCCATTAATATTACCCTCTTGTGACTCAGGTGAACTGTGCGACTTGGGTCGTGAATTTCAATGTCGTCCCAATGCGTGAGTAGGTTGGGATGGTCAGGGGGTTCTGAGAAGCTATTTCAGCCCATTTGGGAAACGTAAAGTAAAAATGGTGTGTTTTGTTTTCTTCCTTCTCTCGAGATTTTGACAGTTCCAGGCCTAGAATGCTGGTTTATTTGAAGGATCTTTATTTTCATAAAAGTTTAGTCAGCTAGTGACGATGTCCTCAATACTAGTTTAAGAAGCGTAGGAAAGTGAATGGTGAGCGCTTTGGGGAAACTAAGCGAAACTCAATAATTGCAAAAAGTACAGTAAAAACCTGTCGCATGGAGCAGAGCATATGGAGCTGTATTGATGCTGGGAATTGCCTAAACTGATTAAAATGTAGCAAGAGATGTAACCAGTGAGGGGTGTAAGGGGAAGCAGATAGCAGTGAAATATTTATGGTCTTGAAAACTGACTTATGTAATAGAGTGAAAATTCAAGTTTGACATCAATAATGCTGGTTTCATATTTCAGGACAAAATGGTTCCCTATCTATTGGCTGGAATATTAAAGCTCCTTTAATTTTTAAAGCTTTTTGCTTTAAAAACTTGCTATTTTATATAACTTTCAACCACTAACAGTTTCCAACTATTTAAAATGGAAATATTTCATGTTGTTGTTACTTTGCAAATTATTTCAGCTAACACTAAATATGATTGATGGTTTATGTAACTCATTACTTGACATAGCTCTTTAGTCCTTAAGATAAATATAAACCAAGAGAGAAAAAAGAACTATTAAAAATATAAATTCTACTTACTGAAAACAAATCTACTTTGACCAATCATTAATTTGGAAACATTCGATGTGCTTCTCACCCAGCCACTGCCTTGTGCCTTGAAATTACAAAGGGAGCTCGTGGATATTACTTTGATATTGTAATTACCCTGGATTTTTCTATCACTTGTTTTTAAGTAGGAGAAAACTAGGAACTTTATATTCACAGAAAAATCTTTGTAGATGGGTGTCTGATTATGAAATGATGCAAGATAGAAAATAAATGCCATTTTGTGGAATTTAACATAGATTTTAATTTCTTCCTATAAAAAAAATTTCTCCCCCATTTAGAAAACTCTATCTCTGGACTCTCTTATTTTAAAAGATAGAACTGAGCTTTTCAAAGATGGCTCCCTTTGCTTCCAGTCCAGGATGGAGATCGGAAGGAGCTCCTTAGGGCTCTGTCTTGTTTTGCATTGGTGACAGATTGGTGTTCAAGGCCAGTGAATGTGCCCATGGGATTTGATGTTCGGGGGCTTATGTTTCAGAGTCTTTCTTTATAAGGATGATTTGGGGCTTGTGCTCCCCTCGGTACCCATTGAAATTCCGCTGGAACCAGGCGCAACATGGCAAATGCTTTGCAGGTCCATCTTTAATGCGCTGAAACTTGAGTAGCTTATTTTGAAACCACGTTTGCATAATTTAATCTGAGCAACCATTTTTATGTAGTTATGAGGTGCCATTTGCACCAGCCATCTTTGAGAAAATGTAGCGGGGAGACTGTCCTCAGCGGCAAAATGAGTTGTCCGCCTCTGGGTTTAGAGATTTTCATGAGCTAAAGCTTTGGATGAAGTTCTTTTCTAGTGAAACATATTAAATATTATTAGGAATCACTAATTTTTCTAGTTGTTTCAGTCATTATGTAATGTGTAAGAGGAGAAGTTTTGATCTCTTTCAAAATGATGGACACATCAATCTTCATGTAGTATACATAGCGCTTAAGGATTACAAGAGTCTTTTTCACTTCTTAAGGTCTGCTATGCTGTTTTTTATTAGTAATGGCTTTCATTTGGGGTGAAGTCAATGACTTTGGTAAAAACACTGTAACGATCGTAATAAAAAAAATGATTCCTGTCCAGGTGCATTGTATTTGGTTTTAAGAGAACTGCCCGAATACCTAACGTAAGTAGCTAAACAGTTAGATACCACGGTGAATAATGAGACTGGTTTGGGTGTTTGTTTTACTAAAGTCAGTCTCAGTGCTTATGAAGATTGCATCTGCAGTGAATTTCTGCAAGGTGCTTTTCTAATCAGGAATATTCAGTTTTTTTTATCATTGCATTCTTAGTTTCAGTTAAGGATTATATGTACCCATTGCATTCCTAGCTTTGGTTGAGGAATAACTGACCCTTAATTAAAATTAGCATACCTGTAAAGATTATCCACCAGATTATAGACATACATGACTAACATCTTGTACGATTTTTACGTGAAATATGTATACTCCAAATTGCCAGTCTGGAGGTATTATTGTAGATAATGTAAAACCTTTTATTGAGCTGTTTGGGCATCAGGAAATTAGAGCTTAGGAGGAGATTTGGGATGAGTTTAGAAAAT
Organism: Marmota monax; assembly: GCF_021218885.2. Classification (NCBI taxonomy): domain Eukaryota; kingdom Metazoa; phylum Chordata; class Mammalia; order Rodentia; family Sciuridae; genus Marmota; species Marmota monax. The sequence goes on from NW_026692881.1 coordinate 25,378,857, forward strand.
TAGAATGGAGGATTTAAAAATTATATATTTTCCATGCTAGCAGAGGTAAGATTAAACATTGGTGTTTGTTGGTATTTTATAAGGATGTATCTCTTCAAACATTAATGATGTTTTACTTCCAAAATGATTTTACTTGAATTGTGTGCTTTAAAAGCAAATTTAACCCTAATCTATAGGAAATCACTTATTAATCTTGAGGAGCACCAGGTATTTACATTTCAGATTGCAAGTTTTAAAATATTTATTGAAATGGAAACAGAGTCATTCAATTCTGTGTGAAATGTTGAAGTCTGCTGTCAAGACAGGACTACAAAGTGTGCCAGTAATCATGCTGAAAATTAAGCACACACACCTTTTATGAAGTGAACCACATAAGTGATTTTCCTAAATTATTTGATTTGCAGGCAATGTATTCCTGATTCATTGATGGCATTAGATTGCATATTTGAGCACAGATGACTTATTTTTTTTCCTTTCCACATAATTTTTATAAGCAAATAAACAATTATAAAAATAGAAAAAGTTTTGGTTTAGCATTTGGTAGATAGTATCACCTGTGTGCTAGTGTTGTTTTTTTTTTTTTTTTTTTGAAGCCACAAAATCAACTATGAAATTCTGCATAGCGTTAGATTGTTGCTGTCTGCAGAGCACTTCCCTGACACAAAATAGAAAATGTTACAAATAGCAACTCTGATTTCAGATAATTTTACAAACATCCTGCATTCAGAGGGATTTCCATATAACTATTAGGGGTGATGTCCACTCACCTTGATGGACATACTGACAATTACATCCAGAACCAGAGAGAAGGAATAAGAATTTGCTAAAAAGGGATATTACCTCGCGCTCATATTTGGTCCTTTTCTGGAAAGAGGATAGAATTTCTAACATCTGTGCCAGTTTCAAACATCAGTTTGAGCCCCCTGCCTCCCCTTTCTAAGGGGAAATAGGAATACACTTGTAGAAGGAATTTTGAAAATTTTAAACACCATCTTAAACTGCACAAGCATTCTGCAGGGGAAAACATCTGAGAAGATTAAGTGTTTACTGAAATGGGAGGAGGGAGGGTGGGCTTTTTCTTAGTATTCTGAAAAAAATTTATTTGCTTCCCTTGAAGGCCTCTTTCATGTATTTTTTTTAAAGAAATTTTGCTGGAGGGTTTGTTGCGATAAGTATTTTTAGATAGTGCATATAGCTTTCCAATTATGAGTTTTTCTCAAATTGCCCAAGAGATCAGTATTATGAAATGTAGTACATTATTCCCATTAGTCACAGTAAATGTCTCTACATATGGTGCACACAGAGCAGTTCTAACCCCAGTGCTACAGGAGGAAAAAAAAGAAAATTTTGATTTCCTCTTTTATTCTTCTGTCAACTTCCTATGCTGCCTCCTTCTAGCAGTTTATCAAATTGATAATTTAAAAAGTCAAAAGTTGTTCCTTGGCATGTGAATTCTGATCTGTTTAAGATTGTTTTTTTGCCTATCCTGATAGTCATCAGGGGGGAAAAGTCCGCAACCAGGATTGGCTCACAGTGAAACGATCCCACATTATCCAGTTTCTCTCTCCCCTTGATTTATTTTTCTTGTGACTGTAGGTTCTTAACTTCAGTTTAAACTAATATTTCTTCCCTGCCCGACAGCCAGGTTTCAAGTAAACAAATGGAGATAGCTCAATTCACAGCTTTGGTAAACAAAAATATGCAAAGTCTAACCAAAGGACCGAACTTAAGATGCTCTAAACTAAACATGGAAATTAAGACTGGAAATAAATGAGGTAGAAGAGTTAGGAAGCAGGATCCCCTGTCTCTTCATGAGCCCTGTTCCCCGGCCAGACAAAGGCTTGACGCAATCTTCCTGTACCACAAAATGCTACTTAATGGGATTTTAATTTCCGGCCACAGTAATGACTTAGTTTGGGATGACCTAATATTCTTTTGTATATTTTAACAGGGATAGTTGCTGTGAATCCATGGTGGGTGTGACGGTCTGGTTGCATTGTTTTAGAACTGAGTGTTGAAAAGTTTTGCCAAAAGTAAGATGAATTCCAGAATTAAAGCAAGGAGGGTAAATTTGTAGGAAGGAGACCGTGGCTCTTCCTTTCCTGGTTAATGAACCTTCCCTGATCTTGGTAATACATGTTATCCTGCATGCTCATAGTGTTCATATCGCTCTTTCCCACCCGTGGGTAGATGGGGAAATCCTGCTTCTAATTAGGAAGGCACATTTTGAATCAGGAATGTGAGTTTGGTTTTTAACATCACACATAGGCTCAATGGGTGGTCGCTGTTTAAAATCCCACCCAACTGAGGAGTTGTACAAAGTTTCAGTCTTTGACAAGTTTGGGGACCAGTCATCATTGCCAGCTGTTTGAGGAGGAGGTGGAAGAGAAAGACCCTGCCTGCACCCTCCCCCAACTATTTTTGTTCCCGTGTTTCTGCTATGTTGCAACTATCCATCTAATACGCTAAGGTCTTTACAGTGGTGGGAGTTACAGTCGAATTAATCGATCCCCCTCTTTCCTACAACTCCTGCTGGATTTTATAAGTCAATCCCCTGATGGTTTACAAGGCCAGTTTTCCAACTTGCTGACAGCATATCTGTAGGGGAGATGGCACATGTAAACGCTATTGTACTTTATGGGCAAAAAGAGAGCAGCAAGGCAACTTGCTTGAGGACGTGTTAATCTGCAGCTCAGTTTGCAGAATAAATCTTCCCATGTGTTCAGAGACAGAAGACTGGGCGTCATGCATGTGTGTATGGGGGGTTATCACCCCATGAAGATGGTTTTCATGCTGCTTTTCTTGACTTTTATGTGGGATGTGCTTTAAGGATGCACCAGGGCCATCTGTGGCTGACTTTTTTTTTTTTTTTTTTGCACCTGCTTTCTCTCAGTCACACTCATGACCTGTCAGCTCCCAGTTGTCACTTTTCTCTGTGTTCCAACCTGGAAAACTGCACTAGAGGCTTTTCTGGACACCTTTAATAATTCTCAGTTTTGCAACTTTCCTGTAGGCTCTTTCCCAAAAGGTGTTTTTGAGTTTTGTTAGACTAATCCTTAAACCTGACCTTCAGGGTTGGGAGAACACAAGGTAAAATTATATTTTAAGCATGCTTTAATTTCTCTCTCTCCCTTTTTTTTGGGGGGGGGTTAGGGGGAGGCTTATTATGAGTTCATGATTAAACAAAACAATTTAGGATCTGCCTGACATTATTGAGTATAAAATGAGTGTCTTCACTTTAAATTAATTATTCAGTTTCTGGCAAGGAGGGTCAGAGAGGGAAAAACCCTGGACTGAGAGTGGGTGACCTGGACAAGCCAAATTAACCTTCTTAATCCAGCCTCTCCAGGGGTTGGAAATGATGGATGGTAACCTCTTCCAAAACTCAAATGAGGTGAGTGTTCAGGAGAATTGCTGAGTGATCATCAATGAAGAATGGCTTTCTTTGCATCCCTCCCCCTGTGACAGAGAATATGATTCTCGGCAGTTTAATTCCAGCCATGGGTGTAGGTACATGTTTGTGACATTGACCACCCATGAAAACAACCGCCACAAGAAGAATTAAATACTTTCTCCAGGATTTGCAAAGAGTATTTGGATCGGGGACATGATTTAAAGTCAGAAGAGTAGATGATAATGTCAGTGAAAAGAGGCATTTGAAATGGTTTTCTAATCTTTATAATGGGAAGTATAAAACAATTATTTTGGAGTATTGCTCATTTTGCAATGTTAAAGTAAATCCTTGGGTTTATAAAAACAATACAGTGTTCAATTTAGCAGACAGATCCAGTGATTTTCATGTATCTGAATTGGATGAATTATGGGCAAGTGGGAATGTATTTGGCGAAATTAATCAACTTTAAAGGCAGAAATGTAAATGTACAAGCCACCAAGTGTGATAGGATCCTGGCTGAGCCTGAACTCCAAAAACAGTGGCGTTTGCTGACAAAAGTGGCACTTGCACTTGCCTAAAGTGGCCCTGAAAACTCTTTTCTGTCTTGCAGATGTTGTGTTTATCCCAAAGCTGGGCCTCAGGTTTAATGTGGGCTCACTGAATCAAGAGACCAAAGGAATGTTTCCAGAGCTTCTGAAGGACAGGGGTGTCCCGGCCAGAGCTGTGTGCTCCCCAGCTAGCAGGGAATAGAGAAAAGTTATTTGACATTAAGATATTTTTTAAACCTTGCCTGAGAAGGGAAACTAGTTGTGTGATTAAATCTTGACATACAGACTTTAAGTAATGTACAGAAATGAGGACATAAATATGGAAGGATATTTATGGCAACATTGTCTAGAAGAGCAAAAAATTGGAAACCACCTAAATATTTCTCAGTTGGGAAAATAAACGGTGTCTGTACAATATCATGTACCAGTTAGCCACTAGAATGATTTTATTGATTCATATCAATAAAAGTTAACTTTTATTGATATGAAGAGAGGACCATATACTATTGTTAACTAAAAACAACTACACACAGAACGTATTCAAGGATTTTGTGTTCGTTTTTAAAAAAATGTGTATGAGTGTATGTGTTAGCAATTTCAAGCTTGGAAAAGTAGCTATAGAACAAATATAAAAATGTGGACCATGGTTCTAACTCTGGGTGGTGCAATGTAGTGGTTTGTCTTATTTTCTTCCATATATATATATATATATATATATTTTTTTTTTTTTTTTTTCATTGCATGTTATTGCAATCAGAAAAAAAAATACTTCTATGTTTAAACAAAACAGAGTAGACATTTCACATTGGTACCGCACTGTCTTCAACATAGTGCTACCCTTTAGCATCTTGGAAGGCCTCTGAGAGCTGTTTTAGCCCACCCTCCCGGTTTTCTAAGTAAGGCAAATGAACATCAGAGAGGCCAACTGAACTGTTTAAAGTCACACAGTGTTCAGGCTGAGACGAGCATCCCCAGCTTCTCATCTGTTATGTTTTCTGCTAGGCTCTTCTTTGTCTGCCTGGAAATGGAGGAGAGAGAAGTGAAGGCCATTTGTAAGTTAATCATTTATCTTCAGACTCTCATCTGCTCATGCGCCCTGCATGACTGAGAAGAGCACCCTTGGGTGTGTCATGTCCTCCCTGTGCTGTGCTCCTGCCCCCACGTGGCAGGATCCCGGGTCTCTTCAGGGCATCTCATGCTCTGTCTTCCTGCCAAACAGAAGCTGAGCATCACATTTTCTCCTCGGCTCATCGTGGTTCAAGGTTACTTTATTCTGGGCCTTAATAGGGAAAAAGCCAAGATCTGCTTTCCTTTCATACACAGAAGCATCCTCTCGACACCCTTGAAACTATGGTGGAGATACGAACCTTTTAAAGTATAACCACATACCTAATATTTACATTAAAGGGAGTAAAACACATTTACTTCTCAGTCCCGAGCCAGCGACAGGAATGCCTGTTATTGTTTCTGTCACCCTGTCCGTCACTCACTCTGCTTTGAATGGGTTTCCACCAAGGGTGCAATTTTGACTGTATTATACCTTCCTTTTAGAGAGCGACACTTGCGTTCTTGTTTGCTCTTGGGCATTCTCTCTCCTATTTCTTCCCCTGAACTATTTGAAAGTAAGTTACATAATGATGTTGTTATATTGGAGGAAACTAGTCTCATTTAAATTTTAGCTAACAAACGCTAGATTTTTAACTTTTTCTGAATTTTCAGAACAATGTCTGTCTTGGCAGGAGTCTCACCCCCCATTTGGTTCCTCAGGGCCTTTATTCCAGGAATCTCTTTCTTTTACCTATCAGATGCATCCACCTCTTTGTGAAGACATCAGAGATTGCAGCCAGTTGTCCCACAGCATGCACAGCGATCTGGAGTCTGTTGTTTCCTTATTCAGGGTGGTGCTTTGGCAGTGATGCACCACGGGTGATGTACATCTGAGTGTGATCCCTGGTTAACAGGGTAATCCCCTGCTCTCTCCATTGTAAAGGGACATTTTTCTCTGTGATTGTAAGTGGTCTGTGGGGTGGTACTCTGAAGCCTGTGGATATTCTGTTTCCCAACAAACTTTCTAGTGTTTTTTTTTTTTTCTTTTAATTGGACCAAATTAAAAAAAAAAAAAAAACACTTCCAATGTAACATGTGGAACTAGAAAGATCGATAAATATCACCTTAGAATAGATGAATTTGGATTTATAGTTTAAATTGAACAGCAAGGCTGTTTGCATTCTACCCGCCTGTAGATATTAGCTTGAGTCTCTAGATTTTTCCATTTCTGACTTGAAGAGGTTCAACTGATGGGCCAGCCACTTCCCACTTAACTCCTGTAGGAAGCTGCAGTGCTGTTTTAATGTCCGTACAGGGTGACTATAAATCCCTTTTAATGGCAAGAAGTGGTGCTAGTGTATTTTTTAGTAGCTCATGAGATTTTGGGGGCATCTTCTTGAAGCAGTGTTGAGTTTCCTTGTAGAAATCTTTTATCTCCCTTTTCAAGAGCACTATATGAAACTGACTTTAAAAATGACTGATGACCTGCCCCCGATGGCCTCAACCAGCAAGTCCGGGAGCCGGTCGGTGAGTAGCAGTTTATTCATGCTTTTTAGATTTAAGTTACACATCTATTTTTGCCTGTTCCCGTTTGGTATTCTTATTTTCATACACAAAATGTGACCGAGTTGGGAAAGTGGTGTGGAGTGGCAAAAGGAATCAGGAGCAGGCTCCTGCTGCTCTGTGCTCTAGATTCAGCTTTGCCTCTACCAACCGGGAGCCTCGGTGTTCTTATCTGCAAAAGGGAACCATAGTAAATAGCAACTAACCTTTTGCTGAGTGCTTCCTGTGTGCCAGGTCCCATTCTAAGCACTCTACGTGTGTTTAATCTAACTTGGTGATTTAATCCAACAATAATCTATGAAGTGCTGTTATTCTTCCCATTTTACAGATGAGGAAACGGAGCCCCAACTTTACAAGGACTCAGAAAAGCTAAGAAAATAGTATTTATTAAAAAAACTGGTGGAGCTGGGCTAGGAATGGAGATTGTTATGTAAATTCATTTCTATGTAAATATCTTTCCTTAAGAGAATTTATAGAAAATCTATCATGAAGAAAAGACAGGAAAAAATAGTTAAAATAAATTTGAAGTAGGTCAAGTTTAATTTGAGACAAACTAAGCAATCCAATGAAAATTTTTTTCCTCTTTTCTTTTTAGCTTTAAGTGTGCCTTTTAGTTTAAAGTGAAATCCATATCCCAATTTAAATTCCATGAGCAAATCCGACTCTGGCATTTGATTCACGGTCTTACTTTGCTTGTTATGCATGTTAGGCCAGACCTGAATTTGATGCTCACAGAGAGTATATAAACACTTATAATCCTCTCAGCATGTGCTAAAACAATAACAGATATGATTGTTTGATTTGCAAAGTGAGCATCTGCCAAGTTCTACCAGATCATTTTTGAACCAATTCAGAAAAACCAGGATTCAGCAATGATTAAAGTGTCTCAGGGTCCTGTTAATAGCAAGAGGCATTCCTGCGTTGAAACCTGGTCACCCAGAGCTCTGTCACTCTCCGCCCCTATAAGCTTCTTGAGCTGCCTTTGCAGGCATCGTTACAGGTGCTCTTTTGCTTGAAGAAACAGTGGTATGTAAAAGCCAGACGGAAGAGAATCAATGAATTAGGAAAAGATTGATTGCTTTTGATCTGCAGAAGGGTTTACAGTAAGAGCCAGTGAAACAGTGAGTTCCTCAATGTGTTGTAAGTAGCAAACATTCTGTGACTCAGAGACGCAGTAATAATTTACAAACATTTAATTTTTTCAGTTATTACAGAGAGATAATTGAAGTTCACCAAACTGCACGTCATCAAACAATTAAGATAATAAACATTTTTTCTACCGTCCTCAAAGTTTCTTCATTCTCTTTGTCCTTCCCTCCTCTCCTTGACCATTACTTTCTGTCATTACAGATTAGTTTGTATTTTCTGGAATCTTATAAAAATGAATCAAAACAAGGCTGGGGATGTGGCTCAAGCGGTAGCGCGCTCGCCTGGCATGCGTGCGGCCCGGGTTCGATCCTCAGCACCACATACAAACAAAGATGTTGTGTCCACCGAGAACTAAAAAGTAAATATTAAAATTCTCTCTCTCTCTCCCTCTCTCTTTAAAAAAAAAATGAATCAAAACATATACTTTTTGGGGGTGGGGGGAAGCGGGCTTCTTTCAATCAGCATAATAATTTGGGAGAGGATTTTTTGTTTGTTTGTTTAAAGAGAGAGAGAGAGAAGAGAGGAGAGAGAATTTTTTAATATTTGTTTTTCAGTTTTCGGTGGACACAACATCTTTATTTTATTTTTATGTGGTGCTGAGGATTGAACCCAGTGCCCTGTGCATGCCAGGCGAGCGCATTACAGCTTGAGCCACATCCCCAGCCCCTTGGGGAGGATTTTTTTACAAAATTGTGATAAAAATACATATAATCTTTCTGTGTTAGTCCATTTTCTGTTGCTATAACAAAATACCCAAGACTGGTTACTTTATAAAGAAAAGAGGTTTATTTAGCTAACAGGTCTGGAGGCTGAAAGGCCAAGATCTGGAGGCCTCTTTGGTTTGGCTTCTGGTGAGGGCTGCCTTGGCTATGTCACCACAGGGCAGACAAGTGGAAAGGGAAAAACCTGCATACAGAAGATGGCAAATGTGTGAGGTGACCTCAATTTATAGCAACTTGTTCTTGGGAGAATGGACTAAAGTCCTAGGGGAACTATATTAATCTCTTTTGAGTGCAGCAATCTTAATAACCTAATGACCTTTCACTAAGCCCCATCTCTTAAAGCTCCATCAGCACAACAGAGTCACACTACCACACTGAAGACCAAGCTTCTAGCACATGAATCCTAGGAGGACAAACCACATTGGAACTGTAGCAATAACGTCTACCTTTTAGTATTTTGAAGTGTGTGATCTAGTGATGTCAAGTACGTTCACAATGCTAGGCCACCATCACCACCACCTAGTTCAGTACGTTTTACCACCCCAAAAGGAAAACCCATACTTATTAATCGGCTACTTCCCATCTTCTCCCCAGCTCCTGAAAACATCTAATCTACTTCTGTCTCTGTGAGCTTGCCTATTCTGGGTATTTCAGATAAGTGGGATCACACAACAAGTGGCCTTTTTTGTCTGACATCTTCTGCTTAGCATCATCCGTACTGTGGTGTGTATCTGTACGTGATTCCTCTTTATTGTTGAATAATATTCTGTTGATTGGTAGCAGTTTGTTTATCCATTCACCCATTAGTAGACATTTGGGTTGTTTCCACCTTTGACTATTGTGAATTGTGCTGCTATGAACATTTGTGTGTAAGTTTTTATTTAAACATCTATGTTTAGTTCTTTTGAGACTCTGTCTTGGAGGGGAGCTGGTGGGTTATAGGTAACTCTGTTTAATTTATTGAGGAAGCTTCTAACTGCCTTCCAAAGCTCTGTGCCATTTTATATTTTCTCCAGCAGTGAATGAAGATTCTATTTTCTCTACATCCCTGCTAACGCTTGTTTTATTATTATTATTATTATTATTATTATTATTATTATTGCCACCCTAGTGGGCATGAAGTGGTATCTTGTGGTTTTATTTCACTAGTGATTAATGACATTGAGTTTCTTTTCATGTGCTTGTTGCCCATTTGTGTATTTTCTTCGGAGAAATGTTTATTCAAGTCTGTCATCCATTTTTAAACTGAGTTGTTTGCATTTTTGTTGTGGAATTGTCAGAGTTCTTTATAAATTCTCAATTCCAGTCCCTTAACCAGATATATGGCTTGCAAATATTTTTTCCCATTCTGTAAATTTTCTTTTTGCACAATGATTTTGAAGCTACCTGTGTTGTTGCTTACATCAGAAGTCTGGGCCTGCCACGCTATGCCTGTGATTCTGGCTCCTCAGGAGGGTGAGGTGGAAGAATCGCAAGTTTGAGCACAGCCTGGGCAACTTAGCAAGACCCTAAAAAATAAAATAAAAAATAAAAATAAAAAAGGGCTGGGGCATAGCCCAGTGATAGAACTCTTACCTAGCGGGTGTGAAGCCCTGCATTCCCTCCCCAGGGCCTTTTTTTCCCCTTGCCAAATAGTATTCTGTTCATGGATGCAGCACAGTTGCTTATCCGTTCTTCTCCTGATGGACATTCAGCTTGTTTTCCAGGTTGGGCTGTTGCAGATAAAGCTGGTGTGAACATCACTTTGCAAGTCTAGCATGTTGATGAAACCCTTCAAGGGATTTAAAGAGCACACACTTTTTCATCTTAGTCTTCAATCACTCCTTAGATTAGTTGTTTTTTTTTTTTAATTTTCTTCCATTGATGTATCTTCCTCCTTGTGTGTGTGTGTGTGTGTGTGTGTGTGTGTACACGTACCAGGAATGGAACCCAGGGGCCCTTAACCATAAGCCACATCCCCAGCTCATTTTTGTATTTTACTTAGATACAGGGTCTTACTGGGTTGCTTGGGGCTCTGCTAAGTTGCTGAGGCTGGCTTTGAACTTGTGATCCTCTTGCCTCAGCCTCCAGGCCCCTGGGATTACAGGTGTGTGCCCCTGCACCCAGCTCTTCCTCCGATGTTTTCATTTGACAAATAAGTATCACTATGAAAACTGGAACACAAGGTGATTGAGACAACAAAACATAAAACTTCAAGCTCGAAGGGACCTGAGCTCTTGTTTTACAGAAGAGGGGACTGGGTATGGGGAGGAGCCCAGGTGGATTGGAGGCCATGAAGCATTGGAGAAGTCCAGTGGAGCAGGGTGGTCCTGCGCCTGTGGGGGTGACGCGGAATCTCTGCCCATGCAGCCTCTACAGAAGCTGCAGTGCTGGGGGTGACCTGTGCATGTGTGCAGTGCTTTGCATTCACAGGGTGCTTTGTTTCCTCCTAGGTTATCCCTTTTAATCCTCCAGCAACCCTGTGAAGTAGGTAGGGATTAAGTAGCTAGCAGTGGCCCAGGGTCCCTTGGCCAATGACCCGAGAACCCAGGCTCAGGGCCAGGCCTTCCCTCTCCCTCCAACTTGCATTCCCTCCTCCCTTTCTTTGCCCCCTGCCTCCTCTGGCCAGGCCTGGCTCCTGACATTTCTTTCTCTACACCAGGGCAGCCTTCATCTTGTCCTCTGCTTGCTGAAAGCCCGGTGGGGCTTCTCATTGCCTGGAGGTCAGGTTTCAGAATGCTTTCTGGAGCCTTCCAGATCTGCCCCTGCGTAGCCCTGCAGTCCTGTCGGGGCTGCCCTCCTGCTTCCTCTGCCTGCCTATGCCATCCTCTCCCTCCTCGACTAGAACATTCTAGTTCATTCTGGTGGGTTCTCCTGAGCCCTTACCTCTTCCAGGAAGCTTTCCTTGACCTGGAGCATGCAGTACTGACCCCATGCTTCCCTCTGTCGGTCTCCCATAAAGACTCTGCAGGCAGGGTCAGTGCAGCCTCCGCCTGCTGAGGTCCCTGGTGCAGCTTGTTGAATACAGGGAGAATAAAGAACTTCACTGCAGCCCGACTCTCCTCCTAACTGACCTGGGGATGAGAAAAACTGCATGGGATGGTCTCACAGGTGAGAGTGGTCGTGACCCTGATGCCTGGGTTTCTCCAACTGGGGCTTCCTGTCTGAAAGACCAGATAGACATTTATGTTTGGAAACGCAGCGTCCTGGGGACACAGATTCAGAAGGTCGGAAGCCTGAGCTCCACTGGCCCCACTGTATGCCAAGGTGAGACACCTCCACAGGAGCCCGGAGACAACAGGCTCCTCTTTGATGTGGGGCTTGTTGTCACAACTGGTGACAAAACATAGGAACATGTATTGATAGGAATAAAGTCCTAGAATGGTAAGACCAAAGTAATTTAATGTACTGCAAGCACTTTTTGTTTTGGGAGTTTATTCTCAATTAAGTTTATAAATGGTACTAATTTGGGGATACTAAGGAATTATACCCTGAATGTTTGATAATAATACGATTATAAGATAATTGTTTGATAATAATACAAAGCTAGTCTGCTGGTTTCTGATTCACGAGAGTGTAGTGAATTCTAAGTAAGCATTCACTGGTGTAGAATATTGGTCAGAATATTATGTTTCATTGTTTGGACAACTGCCACATTGGAACAATTGCCAGGATTAAAATTGAAAATACAAGGACCAGAACACCTAGTTTAGTAGGGATGGATTGTAAAATGCAAAGGGGAATGGGAAGCAGCATTCTGATTTGATATCAGGTGAGGTTATGAGCAGGATTTTTCCAGGCATCCTGAAAGATCTGGGGAAAATAAATCCCACTTCAGTACTTAGGGTTTAAGTGGAAGTGCTACTAGGAAAAGAAGACCCAGAAAATCTTGAATTATATAGCAAGGGGAGGGTGAAATGGGATTTTTGTTTATGAAAATAGGTTCCTGATGGATTATTAGATCCTGTTTCACAGAGAAAAAGAAGATGAACAATAACTAGGACTGAGAAAGTGAAGAGTTGAGTGACTATCAATGCCGGGGGAGCTTTGTCCATAACACCGCCCCTACCACTCGGTCTTCCTTCTCCCAGGTTAGCATCAAACGTAACCTGACTTTCTGCTCCACGTGGTCATCCCCAGCCAGGGACCCAATCATGTATGTACCGGCAACTTCGAGGCTGAATTTCTTTCTGTGAGACTTGATCCAAAATAGGAGAAAGAGTAGTTAATAAGCATGTTGGAACTTCCCTTAAACCCTGCTGTCTTAAAACTTTCAATGACAAAATCTTCTGCGTCACGGATAAGTCCTAAGCTAGCACTCTGCTTATTTTAAGCAATTTCTAAAAGAACTCAAGGCAGCTACAACACCGATACACTTCTTAGCTTTTTTTAGTTTGTATTTATTTATTTATTTATTATTTTTTAAAAATATTTTTTTAGTTGTCAATCACCTTTATTTATATGCGGTGCTGAGAATCGAACCCAGGGCCTCACACATTCTAGGCGAGCACTCTGCCACTGAGCTATGACCCCAGCCCAAGTTCAGTGTATTTATTTTTGAATAAATAAATTTTATTTATTTTTGATTGAATCCAGTGGTGCTTAACTACTGAGCCACATCCCCAGCCCTTTTTATTTTTTTGTTTTGGTAAGTTGCTTAGGGCCTTGCTAAGTTGTTGAGGCTGGCTTTGAACTTGTTTCAGCCTCCTGAGCCACTGGGGTTAGAAGAAGTGGGTGCCACCACACCCAGACAAGATAATTCTCTATTATTGCCTTGGTATTTGTGATAATAACAGTTTGATGATGGTATTGATAATCACAGGTGGCGGTGGCAGCCTAGAAAAAGGAGTTGCCTGAAAAGTAGTTTATTGCTCATGATCTCGCAGTCAGACCTACTTGGACCACCCTATTTAAATTGCATCTCAGCCCATCACTTCCTGGTCAAGTACCCTTACTGTGCTCTATTTTCTAACTGTTGTGTTCCATCAGATGTATGACTTATGTGTTTTACTTATCTGTTGTGCTTGTCTTGTCTGTTACGTCCCATTTCAGTCTGCCCCCTCCACGTGAGCCTTACAGTGGCAGGGGACTTTTATTCAGGGATTTACCTGCTAGCACCCAAGAAGAGTTTCTGGCACCTAGATGGGGCTTGGCAAATATCTGTTGAATGATTAAGTAAACCGTTGTTTAAAAATGCCAACTTTTGTGATGCTGGGGTTGTGGCATTTGTTGCTGGCTTCCAAATCAGAGTTTTGTGATTCTGGAAACTGAAAGTGTCCACTGTGAGAGGATTGCATCCTCTGCTCCTCTGTGATTCTTGGAAACAGAACTTACCTGGGCATGCCGGATTCAGTGCTTGCGCTGCGTCTTGCCTCTGGCTGGACCCACTTTGGTTGAGTTCTGGGCTGTATATTTGGTGGGATATTGATGGCAGAGGAGAGTGGCAGGGCTGGCTGCAGTTCCTTGAAATAGTGGCCCCCAAGCTTGGAATGATTGTGTGTTCAGCAATAGGGAACTGGAAATAAATTCTGCTCCCTCCTCCCAATACTATGCAGACCATCTCTGCATACTGATACCAAGGACGCCCAAGAATGTATTATTAAAGGATAAAAGTAGGTCCTTATAAAATATTGTTGCCTACCTTGTCTGAGCAAGTGGGGTGGGAGGAAGATGGACATATATTCATATATGCACAGCCAAAGGGGCCAGCTTTCAGAAATGTTCCAAGTAGAGGTGAGCAGGAAGATCAAAGTCTCTGAGCTGCCTAATCTCAGACACTGGGTTGGGACTGGTCAAGGGAAGCGCAGGGAAGATGATCTTCAGTGGTGTGGTGTGGATAGAAGCCAGCCCTTGGCTGTGGTGCCATTAAATTCCAAATCAAATCTGTGTTTTGTTAGAAAGGATGTGAGGGGATTAGGAGAGAAGGCACTGAGGCTCCTCCCACCCCAATGATCTTTCATTTTTCAATTCAGGAAACTACTTCCAGTTCACAATGACCCAAACTGATCTTTGATATTTTCAGTTAGAATATGTGATACAGGGCCTGACTTCTCTGACATCAGAGAAGTATGTACGAAGTGCCAATCTGAGAAAGCAGAAGATAGAGGCAGACCCTTGAGCACTGCCCTTTTGCTAAAGAAATTCCTTTGTTCAGTTGTAAAGAACTGGGTTCCACAGCTTTAATTAAATCCCTTTCGAAGATTTTAAACTAAGCTCTAGAGATTTCAGGAAAAAAAAAGTCAGCATGTAAAGCATCTCACTCCATCAGGGGGATGTGCAATGATACAATCTCTATGGAAAAGCAGCAATATCTAACAAAATTACATATGTGTTACCTTTTGACCAACCAATCCTATTTATATGCTTTACCCCAAAATACAAAGGCAAAAATAAGATACATGCACAAGGTGCTCCATCATGGCACTGTTTGCAATAAAGCAAAAGACTGGAAACAACATAGATGCCCATCAATAGGGGATGGGCTGAGTAAACTAAAGGATAACCATGCAGTGTGTTCTATGTAGCAGAGAAAAGGAAAGGGGAGAATACATATTGCTATGGAATGCTCTCCAGGGTGGGCTGTTAAATGAAAACAGTGCAAAATAAATGGGGGGGGGGCATGCTACCTTTTCTGTATGAATACTTATGTATTTACCTGTGGTTAAAAAAATGGTTACTTGTGTGTGGAGGGAGGAAATTGATGGATGGATCAGAGGTAGAAACTGAATGTATTTTATTTAGTAGATTTAACTTTGGAACTCTCTAAATGTTTTTCTTAATTATAAACAAAATTAAATTGAAATGGAAAAAAATGTAATCCCCCAAATCAAGAGCAAAAATGAAACATATTTCTGTATTAAGTTGGTGGAGAATTATTTCAGATAACTTTAAAAACACAATAATTTGATTAAAAACCCTAGTTGTACAATCCACACCCATATATGACATATATATATATACATAAATGCGCATATATAAAATAATTATGTTAAGATAATTAAAAACCAAGATTTTTTAGTATATAAAAAGACACCAATTTTATAACCAAAGATGTTAATTGAAAATCCTGTAATATTAAATTTGAACTGGAAATATCAGTATGAACTTCTGATGTCTTTTTCCTAAACAAATAAAAGTTATTTTTTAACCGTCTCCACTGAACAGCCTTGACATAACGAACAACTCAGTAGCAATAAGCACCTATAACATTCAGATTGTGGCTTCTAAAACAATTTTTCTCTTAAAATGCCCTAAGAATTCTTAGAAAAGTAGCTGATTCCACATCTTGGGCAGAAAATGTACAAGATGAGCTTGAATAGCTTATTGTACCAGAAAACAAACTGTTGAATGCCAATATGTACTGTTAAAACTGGCAAAGGCCCGGACACATCCGGACATAACTTCCTTAATAAATTCCGCCATTGCCACCAGACAGGGAGGCAGAGTTGAGCTTCCAGCTCATGATCTCCTTGCAGGTCGGCTGTGCTATAAAGGTCTTTATTTTCCTTATTTTGCAGTGCTGGAACGTTTTTCTTCTTACAAAAATCTGGCGTCGGAGTGTTGGCTTCTGTGTGTGTTGGGCAGTGATCTCTTGCCTGGTAGCAATGTTGGAAGAACTCAGCAACCAACTTGAAGGGCTCCTAGTGCCCAAATGCTGTACAATTTGAACATTAGAAAGAATAACTATAGTGAATTGATATGTACCAGATGTTAAAATGTGTAAAATCTTTGAGTTAAAAATTCAGTGGTTCCCACTGTAGGATGCTGGGAACCAACTTATTATTTTGAAAACTGATCAAGAAAAGAAGAGAATTAGACATTTGTTAATGGTTACATTAAAGTATTTAAACAGTTAATGGGAGAACATTTTTCATATAGAAGAGTGCCATCTAATAAACACGGAAGACATGACAAAATAGGATATTACCACTTTGCAGTCCCTAGTGAAATAATGAGTTTAGACAGCATGGTTGTTAAGGGCTGCCAAACTATTAGGTGAGGCTGATGGAGAATTTCACAGTAGATGGATCAAGTTGGCAACATTCAAATCTACTGGTCAATCTTTTTTTTTTTTTTCCCCTGGATTCTAGGGATTAAAATCAGGGGCACTTTACTTATGAGCTATATCCCCAGTTCTCTTTCTTTTTTTTTTTTTGAGACAAGGACTTGCTAAGTTGCGGAGGCTGACTTGAACTTGCAGTCCTCCTATCTCAGGCTCCCAAGGCACTGGGATGTAGGCATGCAATGCCATGCCTAGTCTGATCCATCTAATGTCACCTAAAAAAAAAAAAGTCAGCTTATGCCAGCTCAAGATTCAACTACCGTTTATAGAAAATACAAGGAACAGAAGAACATGTTAAAAAAACACCATGGAGATGAAATCACCTATCAGAATGTGGGGCATTCTTCAGATTGGAAGACCTGGTATCTACAATAGATATATTATAAGAATGAGAATAGTGGAAGGATTATTTGTAGATTAAAAGAAACAGCAAAATGCAGTCTACAATCCTTGTTTGAATCCTAGCTTAAACAAATGAGCATGTATGTGCATGTGTGTTTATGATACCCTAAGAAATTTGAGTTGACTGGATATTGGGGCTAAGGAACTATATATTGGTTATTATATATTGGTTTTTTATAGTTTATTTATAGTTGGTTATTTATAGTTATTTATACTATATTCTTGTAACATAGTATTCTTGTAATCATGCTTTTTAAAAGTTGTTATACTCTAGAGCTATATACTCTAGATAAAATGATATGTCTGGGATTTGCTTCAAAATAATGAGGGGGAGGAAATGGGGTGGAATTAGGAAATGAGTTTGGTCATAGGTTGATAATTTTTGCAACTGGGTAATGAGTACATGGGAATTCATTATATTATTCTCTCTACCTTTGCCCAATTAGAAATTTTTCACAATAAAAAGTGAAAACACAATGAGCTTGTGTTTTCAAAAGCTCATTGTGTGTTTTCAGACATCCTGAGTTTGATGTTGGGCTTGTTCCCCTCTCAAAATTCCCTGGTCAGCAAGTGAAAACGCTGGATCCCAACTCTCATCTGACTCCAAAGCGTATGATCCATCTTACTCTGCAGAAGTTATGTCTTGGTTAGGGGTCAGATTATTGTGGAATTGTTTAAATTGAGGGTTTTCAAGGTTGTATAAATAGTTATAAAAATGGAGGTAAAAGCAAAAAAAGATAAAAAATCTCAACCAAGATAGAGTAGCTGTTCCTTTGAGGGAGGGAAATTTACCCAAGTATAAGGCCAGATAATGGAAATGGAGAATTTAACTTCCACCTTGACCTTCTGCATCTTGATCTTATTGGGACTTTTTGGTTGATGCCAGCCCCAGCTGTGGATTGAGAGGGACCTGGGTTACAGTAGCATGACCATCCTTACGAGGTGTGCGTCTTGCTCTTCTGTGCCTCATTTTCTTTAGCCAAACTTGGTTGTGAGGAAGAGCATGTGAGATGTCCTTTGTGTACTTTACGTGGCACCTATCAAGCGGGAAGCCTTCAATGTCCGTTTGCAAGAGAGCAGAAGTATATTTCAACAAGACCCAAAGAATCTCAGAGCTGGGCTGGGGTCTGGGTGTATGGAAGTGCACGTGGCCTGGACACCTGTTCTCGGCTCCAACACTTTCTTGGGGACCTGGGGGAGCCTTGACCCAAGTTTGGAATTACCATGTAGCTGGTTGTGGGCTCTGCTCTCTAAGGGTGGCCCTTATTCCACCTGGGCACAGTTTGTTTCATTATGTGGCTTGATAGGGGTGGGCAGCTGGGGGAAGATCCTTCCTAGGTGGAAAGATGGGAAGTGAACGGGCTAGAGAGCCGGAGGCCAACTGGACCTTGCCATCTTGGAGACTGGAAGGAGACAGCGAAATGGCTTGTCCTTTCTGAAGCAAGCACCGCATTGTCCTGCCTTTCTCCTGTGTTGACCTGGCATAGCCACAGCCCAGTCCCCCTTTGGTCTCTGAGCCTCATACCACACAGGTCTCCATCCTGGCAATGTGGATCATTTCATGCGCCCTTTAAAAGTTACTGGCAGATGAACTTGGTTGAGTCACTTGGTCACCTGGGAGGTGTCCAGGAGCCAGGCCTTGTAGAGCCTCACCGATCACAAAGCGATCACATGTGGCCTTTGATCCCTGGGCCACCCCCTCCCCCAGGCATGTGACCTGCCCACTTGCCTGCTTGGGTGTGAGTGAGCTGCTGGGCAGGGGAGCTAAGATTTACGAACTGTCCAGATTTAACTGAGGCTACAGCACTTTTATTAATAGAACATGCTGCATTTCCTTTTTATAAAAATATGAAGATCACTGCACTCAGGAAAATGCCTGGTGACTTTCTGTCTTTAGGGCATGTTCATCACCAGGCTAAAATTAAAAGTGAAGTCAGGCCCTTCCTGGGTCTATTTTTAACTGAGTTTAGCATATGAATGTGAACGTGAAGTCTTTCTTTAGATCTCCCTTAACTCAATTACTTACTTATGCCAAGCATCCCTGCCTGGAATTCCAGAGCTGTGGCTGGTTCTACCTGGAGTCCAGGGGCCCCAGGGAAGTCAGGGACAACTCACCAACAACCCCTTGCTCTCTGAGTCTCCGCGACTTCATCCATCCCAGCTCCTGTATTCCAGGTTGAGGTAGAGTCCGGCATTGTACTGAAAAACAAAAACAAATCAAGGAAAAAAACAACCAACCCCTGGCTATTTGTGTGTGGTGCTTGGTTATGAGGCAGCCCCTCGGTGGCACATGTTTTTGAAGGGAAGCTCCAACAGAGAAGCAGCCACTTTGGTTGAAGGGGAGTCACTGGATTGCCAGGGAGACCTTGTTCTTCAGACAGAAAATGCAGTGGCCCTGGCTCTGGGGGGAGACAGGGGACAACAGGTGGACGAGGGAGAGAAAGAAACCCAACAAGGGTCATTCCTGCCCAGAGAGTTCCTGATGAGTGATGAGGGCGCTGGGGGAAACATTTAGAAACCCTCTTAAATTCCCTCTAGGAAACCCTTTTCATGTCTGCTCTTTGAGGCCTGTGAAGAGGGGAGGGGAGAGGGCAGAGTTCACCCTGGCTCTCAAGATTCTTTGGCCTAGAGTTTCACTTGAAGTCAAGGACAGATAAGGTTCTTTTCTGAACTTTGCAGGGCAATTCCCTATGGATATTTTAAAAATAAAACACTTAAAGAAAACCCTGTTGGTCATTATAAGCCCTGACCCTTGCTTCCTTTTGCCCTTTTCTCCCCCTTTTAAAATGATTCTGAAAATGGTACTTTATCAAAGCCGGGTTTGGTGGCATACACCTAGAGTCCCAGCTACGGGGGAGCTAAGGCTGGAGGCCTGGGAGTTTGAGGCCAGCCTGGGCAACATAGTGTCTTAAATAAAACAACAACAACAACAAAAGATAAAGAAAAGTGATTTATTTGAAGAAGTATTTACAGTCAGTCAGTTGTGTTTTTTTCCCCTTGCACATTTATACGAATGTTGTTTTCGGTTTGTGTTTCCGAAAGGTGTTGTTTTTAACTAGAGGAAAAACTTTCGTCTTTTGGTGTGGAGGCAAAGCTGTGGTTGAGGATAAGTGGAAGATCAATTTAAAATGGCAATTGCTTTTGGTAATCTGCGGATGGTGAGGTTGGTTGTGTCTGGAGAACTATGAAAAGGTTTGCAGAACAGCATGAGACGGGAGTACTGGGGAGCCGTGTGTGTGTGTGTGTGTGTGTGTGTGTGTGTGTGTGTGTGTGTGTGTGGTCATTTTACTTGCAGGAGGAATAAGAATGGCACACTCTTATTAAGTCTGACATATATGATTTGCATTTTCTGTTAAAAGCAATCACAATGAAGCATGATGGGTTTGGGCTCTTTGCATGCAGTTCGACACCAACCACTTACCTTGAATGTTTTAAAAAGAAACCAAAAACCAAAAACCCCCTCAAAACAAACCTTTGGATCAAATTATAACACATTTTGGCTCCGCAGATTGTTTTCAAACCTGCAAACTTCGAGCCTTTGCTGGGTTGCAGTAAATTTAAAGGAACTGGCTCTGCTTGCTAACCTGGTATTTTGGGGTCTGTCCAACCCATGAGAGGAAGCGGGGGGTGGGGGTGGGGGGTGGGGTGGGGGGGGTGGAAAGCTGTGTGCTGCTGCTGTCCTTAGGCACACAGTGACTGAAGGGTACTCTGCTATCTTCTGGATAAAGCTTGGGACTTGAATGGACAAATCCTGATAAAAGAGATACTGAATTAAAAATAATACGCCGTTTCTTTGAAACTTCTATTTCATCCTATTTAGCTGTTTAAGATATTTTTGCTTTTTTTTTTTCTTTACCACGACTCAACTTTATTTAGTGAGTCTCATGATTCATCTCTTTGAAACCTTGTGGTTTCACCTTGTTTGGTTGTTCCTGCTGAAGAGGGTATTTTTGTCTTGTTTTTCCCTGTCTCCACTTGATGGGTTAGGGAGTCTGGGTATCTCACATTTTGGAGTGTCAAGGTGGACCCAGGCCATGGTGCAGGTTGGTTGTGGCTGGAGAACATCTTTCCCAGGGACCATTTGTGATACCTGACTTAGACAAAGACATGAAGAATGAGGCACATCCTTGAATTGTCCCCTGGTGAGACCTGAGCCTAGATCTCTCTCAACAGGACTGTTTCTTTAGGTGTGTGTGAAAAGCCCCAGGCGGGAACCTTCCCTTCTTTCCCTGCTTTTATGATTTTGGGGATTGATGGGAGGCCTGGAATCCTGGGTGGTGGTCTCAGCTGATGTTCCCCAGCACAGCTGATGAGAGCAGGACCAATTCCAGCTGCCAGCCTGGTCCTCCTCCCCTTTCTCAGACCACACAAGCACACTAGAACCTTCCCTGTTCTATTTCCTGCTGAATGCTCAGGGTTTGGGAAAATCTGGCTTAGTCTTATAAATGTTTTCAGATATTTTTCTTTCCAGGTTTTACATAGAATAGTGTTAACTGTAATGATAATAAAGGAAAAAAAACTGAAAGAAAAAAATAGTAGCAATAATTTCTTTATCTGACTCAATTATTCGCCTTTTATTCTTAGTCATGTGCATGTACTTTAAAATACAGCAGTCCCCCCTTATTTATAGGAGATGTGTTCCAAGCCCCCCAGTTGATGCCTGAACTACAGATGATACTGAATCCCAAGTATACTTAAGATTACTCAGGAGAGCATGCAGTTTTAAATTTATGAATTATTTATTTCTAGATTTTTCCATTTAATATTTTCATACTATGATCAATTGCAGTGAAGCAAAATGAATGAAAAAATAAATTGATGGTGTTTATTGCATTCGTTTAAATAGATGTTTTTAAAAGCTGTGACAAGCTCGATGACGACTTAAGATAGACTTTGGGTAAATTTTCACATTTTCTGATAGTCTGAATGTTATTTCATTGCACCTGTCTTACCTTCTTTTACTACTGCAGTACACTCAGGAAAAATCCACAATCAATCTCTCTCTCTCTCTCTCTCACACACACACACACACACACACACACACACTTACCCCTTTACCAAAAGATATTCAGAAAAGAATAGAAAGGTTTTCATCATGGTTGCAGGTAGCTGAAACTGCAGAAAGCAAAACAACAGATAAGAAGAGATCACTGTATTGCATGCAACTTCACACTGTTTTCTTCTTTTTGATGTGGATTTTTTCCTCCTATTTTTTATTGGTGCATAATAATCATACACAATAGCAGCATTTATTGTTACATATTTGGACTTGCATACAGTATAACTATGTAATTTGGCCAATATCATTCCCCAGTATTTCCCTTTTCCCTCCTGTCCTCCCTTGTCCTGGTCCTTTCCTTAACTCTACTGATCTCCCTTTGATTTTCATCACATTCTGTTTTTCTTGTTTTACATTAAATTATTGTTTCCTTTTTGCAGCACTGGGGATTAGACCCAGGATCCTGCACATTCTAGGAATGGGCTCTACTGCCGGGCTGCAGCTCCAGTCCCCTGTTTCACATTATATGTAAAAATATTTTCTTGCAGTTGAATCATTTTCATAGTTCAATTTTCTGTGATTGCTTGATGTTCCACTGAGTCAAACTACCAACGTTTTTCTCATATTCCTCTGCTGATGGGCAGCTAGGGTCTCAATTTTTCACTCAGTACTGTAGTGGATATCCTCATGCATGTGGTTTTGGACTATTGTTCCACTGATGGGATTTCTAGGTCAAAGTGTATGTATACTTTTATTGCTCTTGATATATTTTCCATATTGCTTCACCATACAGTGGGACCAATTTAAAAAGTCAACAGTAACATTTGAGGGTGTTAGTTTCACCATAGCTTAGTGGTCTCTGGATCCATTGTGCTTGGGTTTGAATCCCTGCTTGCCACTTACCTGCTGTGTTTGTTATCTAGGGCAGGTTATGCCTCAGTTACTGCCTGTGTAAAATGGGGGTGTTTTGGTTTGAATATGGTTTGAGGTTCATCTGCTGGAAGCTTGGTCCCCAGTGTGGTGAAGTTGAGAGGTGGTGGGGCCTTTAAAAGGTGGGGCCTAGTGGGAGGCAGGTGATCAGGTCTTTGGGGGCAGAGCCGTCTGAAGGGACTGATATAATTCTCATGAGAACCCATGAGTTCTCATTTGGGAGTGAGTTGTTATAAAAGAAGGGAACCTGGCTTCTGAATCCCTCTCCCTTCTAACCTTACCATGTGATCTCTTTCTCTTACATGCTGTAACATCATCTGTCATGTTGTGATGCAGCCAACATGGCCTGTACCAGAGGGAAAACCTATAGGCCTTCACCAGAGGTGAAACCTTCAACTACCTAAACCTCTTCTTTATAAAGCACCCAGCCTCAGGTATTTTATTATAGCAACGGACTAAGAGGGTTATCATCCACCTACTTTATTAGGCTTTTTACTAGAAATGAGTAAATATTTGTGTAGTTTCAAAGTATTATGATCTGTGTGTTTATTAAACAAGTACCTCTCTGTAATTCAGGATTTTAAAAAAATGAATAGAAGTAATGTGATGCCAATGGAATATTAATCAGCTATAAAGAAGAATGAAATTATGGCCTTTGCTGGTAAAAGGATGGAACTGGAGAATATCATGCTAAGTGAAATAAGCCAGTCCCAAAAAACCAAAGGTCGAATGTTCTCTCTGATATATGGATGCTAACCCATAACAAGGGAGAGTAGGAAGGGGAAGTATAGAAGTATAGTACTAGACAAAGGGGAATGAAGGGAAGGGAGTGGGTGGGAATAGGAAAGACAGTAGAATGGACAGGTCATAACTTGCTATGTTCATAACTGAATACATGATCAGTGTAACTCCATATCATGTACAACAAGAAGAATGGGATCAAATTGTAATGGGTTGCACCCCATGTATGTATAATATGTCAAAATACACCCGACTGTCATGTATATCTAACAACAGCAAAAAAGTCAATGCAGGAAAACAAAAAAGTATTGTGAAGCTTAAAGTTAAAATTTTAAATGTTAATTGACAGTAGATTCATTCTGTCATGATTATTCATATTCCTTTGGAATTCTTGGGTTTTTTTTTTTTTTTTTTTTTTTTTTAAGTCCTGTGTTCTTCTTGAGTCAGTTCTGATGGTCAGAATGTCAGCTGGGACCCCGTGGGTGCTGAGGTTGACAGCTACTTCTTCCCAAGGAATTCAAATTCACACTGGAGGGACAAGCCTGAGGGATACTGTAGGGCCTGGATAGGGGACTCCTCTTCCTTCCTTGTTGGGTGGCTCTTCACAGAGAATCCGGTTTTGCTTAGATTGCTTTTATTTGGGAGGGGGATACCAGGGATGGAACCCAGGGGCACTTGGCCACTGAGCCACACCTAGCCTTATTTTGTATTTTATTTAGAGACAGGGTCTCACTGAACTGCTTAGGGCCTCGCCATTGCTGAGGCTGGCTTTGAACTCGCGATTCTCCTGTCTCAGCCTCCTAACCACTGGGATTATAGGCTTGCGCCACCGCGCCCGGCCTTTGCTGGCCTTTGCTTGCTTTTGCCTGGGGGTTGGGGGCGGGGGGACTAATGGGCACCGCAGCGGCTCTGCACGTGGAGTGGCCTCTCGCCTGGAGGCGATGCCCGCAAGCCTGCGGGTGGGGGCAGTGGTGAGGCTCAGCGGTCCCAGGAGGCCGGGGGCGGGTGGGAGGGCGGCGGCGCTGGGCGGTCTCGGGCGCGCTCGGCCTTCCCCTTCTCTGAGCTCCCGAGGATACACCTCTGGGTGCTGAAACTCCTCAAGCGGAGGAAATCTCTGCGAGCCGTTGAAGGGAAGTCCCCTGCGCCAGGACCCTGCGTCCGCTGAGGCTGGGAGCTGCCATTCTCCCGGGACCCCGAGTTTTAGGGACGTGGACCAGCGCGGGCCCAGTGCGCTGTGCAGCAGGAGAGCAGCGGTTCCGCAGCAGCACGCGGCGCCCCCAGGGTGCGCCATCGGCAGCTCCGTCGGGATTGGAGACCTTTCCAAGCCTGCGGGAGGGCGGGCGAGTCTCAGCGTCCTCCCCGAGAGACGGGCTTTTCTCCTGGGGTGGGCAAGCGATTCGTTTTGGAGAGCCATGCCCCTACCGTGCTGATTGTACAGTGGCTTGGGCCATAGATTTTCTTTTAATTTCTTTTCCCTTCTTCTTTTGTACCTGGAATTGAACTCAGGGGCACTTAACCACTGAGCCTCATCCCCAGCCCTGTTTTTATATTTTGTTTTGAAACAGGGCCTCACTGAGTTGCTTAGAGCTCCACTGGGATTACAGGTGTGCGCCACCAAGCCTGGCTGTACCTTAGTTTTTTAATTTATTTTCCAATAATGTTTGTGTTTATTATAGGACAACGGAAAAGCAGAGTGAAAAACCCTCTGGGTTCACTCTCGAAAATCAGCTGCCCTTTGGGATTCTTTTGTACATATATATAAAATCTTTTTCTCTCTCTTTTTTCCCCCCAGTTTTAATTGTATTATAATGCTCAACTTTGAATTTTGCTTTTTCCCTTAATCCTTGTTTGTAGAAACGTACATACTGACTCCATAATATTTATTAGGTAGTTTTTTTTCTTTTTAAAATGTGGTGATTCTTTTCTGCTTAAAATTTCCCCCATATTAAATTATAGTCCATTATAGTAGGGCAGAGTGAAAATGCTTCCCTGTATTCCCCAGCATTGGGTACTGAACCCAGGGCCTCATGCAGGTGAGGCAAGTTCTATACCACTGAGCTACAGCCTCAGCCATTTTCATTTATTTATTTAATTTAATTTTTTTTTTGTGTGCGGGGGGGGGTGTTGGGGATTGAACCACTGAACCACATCCCCAGAACTTTAATTTTTTTTTTTTTTAAATTTTATTTTCAG
Organism: Marmota monax; assembly: GCF_021218885.2. Classification (NCBI taxonomy): domain Eukaryota; kingdom Metazoa; phylum Chordata; class Mammalia; order Rodentia; family Sciuridae; genus Marmota; species Marmota monax. The sequence goes on from NW_026692881.1 coordinate 25,404,586, forward strand.
CCAGGGTCTCTCTAAATTGCCCAGACTAGCCTCAAACTTGTGATCCTCCTGCCTCAGCCTCTTGAGGGCCTGAGATGACAGGCGGGCACCATTGTAGCCTGCCTGTTTAATATTTTTAGTTTTTTTTTTTAATACCGGGAATTGACCCCAGGGCCTTTCACATGCTTGGCAAGCACTCTGCTGCTGAGTTATGCCCCCAACACCCCCCCCCCCTTTTTGAGAGAGAGAGAGAGAGAGAATTTTTTAAAAAAAATATTTATTTAGTTAGTTAGTTTTCGGCAGACACAACATCTTTGTTTGTATGTGGTGCTGAGGATCGAATCCGGGCCGCACGCATGCCAGGCGAGCGTGCTACCAGGCGAGCGTGCTACCGCTTGAACCACATCCCCAGCACCCCCAACCCCTTTTTAACATTTTTCAGTGGATTTCCAAGAGGCTTGCGTGGATGTGCCCTGCTGCTAGATGTGCTGCGTGCTTCCTTCAGGCCAGTCTCGCCAGCGCTGGGTGTTGGCATCCTCAGGAGGTTACAGAGCTGCGTTCTGTAACCCACTTATTCCAGCTCTTTACACTGTGAAGACATTGGTCTTTTTTCTTAATATTTATTTTTTAGTTTTAGGTGGGCACAATCTTTTATTTTTATGTGGTTTTGAGAATCGAACCCAGTGCCTTAAGCATGCCAGGCGAGCACACTACCACTTGAGCCACATCCCCAGCCCAGACATTGGTCTATTTTGAATCTGGAGGAAGGTGGTTCAGTTGTTTCCAGGACCCAGGTGGCTCTGGAGGTTGTCCTGAGTCGCTGTGCTTCGAGAGCGGATGGAAACTGTCATGATTTAGGAACCTGTGAGCTAGCGTCCCGTGGAGAGGAAATACCATTTTCTGCGTGTGGCATACCTTCTGGGGATGGCTTCTTAAACATTTTGAGGAGAATGAATCCACCCTGGAAGGGCTTTCTTGTGGGGTTGGAGGATTGCTCTGGCTGAGGCAGGGAGCAGACCTGAGGCTATTCTGAACTACCTCTCCTGCATTTTTATATTGCCATTGCTTGCTGAAGTTGAAGGCCTGGAAAGAAATCTCCCTTCAAGGGTGCACTTCAGTCCCCAGACTGGGCTTTAATAACAAGTGAGCTGGCTGAGTGGGATTCATGTTTCAATCATCTTGACCAAGTCCAATTTTCTGTAGCATCCATTGGAGATCTGTATCTGTATCTCCAGTTCATGCATTCTGGCTCCCACATCCATGGGGCATGGCTTATGACAGGGAACTCATACAACCAGGAGCTCTGTGTGTGTCCTACGACTTTCACGTCAGAGGATTCCATTGCCTTACAGTTTAAACAAGATCCTAGCCATCATTTTAGAATTATTCCCAATTCCCAGTCTATTTCCAGATGCTGAGAGGACTTACTTGAATTACATAATCTGTAGCTGGATGTCTTTGTCATAATGACACAAGCTCAATAATGTCGCCCAAGTCTTTGTGGATCACTTTGCAGCTCACTGGATTCATGCTTTTGAATTGTTTAATCCAAATAGTTTTAATTGCATTAGGAGGCCTGCATATTAACAAGCTGGTAATGAGTGCAGGCATTAAGACTGAGTACTGCTTAAGTCTTTGAGATCAAATACAGGGTTGTTGCTGTGCTCTGTTCTTGAGGCTCTTTTTTATTTCATTCAGCACTGTTGTAATTTGAAATAATTTAAGCCGATAACTTTAGGATTCCTCTGCAAAGGGATATGCCTATTTTATATGTGTTTGGGCATGAGTGTGTGTGATACAAGTTTATACCCGCACACATAAAATAGGTATATCTGTGGAGACTTAGAAGTTATCTCACATACTGTCCACTAGCAGCTTGCAACCAAGTTGTGAGATAACTAATAAAACTGAGGTAGTTAATGAGTATTTCAAGTCAGGATTTAATTCTCTATTCACAGTACATTGTTGATTGCTAATACCGCTCTACGTGCCAATGCTGTGGGATGTAAAGAAGAGGACCAATGGGCTTCAGTGTCTGGGGAAGACTTCGCAGAGAAGGTGGGATTGGAAGGAGCTGTAATTGAGCGAGCAGGTTTTAATTGGTGGAAGTCATTGAAATTTTATCAGAGAAGAACATACAAGGGAGAAAAATATCTGTTTGGGAGAATAAGATTTATGTAGAATTGTGATGGGCAGAAGGTTAGATAGAATGATGGACTAAGTTTGGAGGGAGTTTCCAAAGTCAAGAACAGAGCCTGTCCTTGAAACCACTACAATGTTATCTTCATCAGTTAATTTACTGTGGGTTTATGTTGTGGTCAAGGGCTTTACAGGTGTTGTCCTAAATTAATCCTCAGGCATCCTTATGGAACAATAATTGTGATGTCCACCTCACAGAAGAGAAACTGGAATATAAAGAAGTTGAGTTCAGCTGGTACGAGGCAGAGCTGAAGTTCGAATGAACTTAGCAAGCTAGCTTGCTCTCAGAGTCTGTGGGCTTCAGCTCTGTATAATGCTGTGGCTTAGTAATCATTGAGAGCACTTGAGGAGCTTAACATGGTCTCCCCTTGGGTCCTTGGGGAGTCTAGCCTTTCATATCAGACAGACCTGGGCTCGCCTTTGGTTCTGCCATTTACTAGCTATGACCTTGTTCCAAGGTTTCTGAGCTCCCATTTTCTCATATTGAAAGAGATAATAATACCCCGTCCTACTGGTGTTGGGGAGGATTAAATGAGATAATATATGTAATCACATAACAGAGTGCCCAGCAGAGACTAAACAGGCAGAAATGATAGATGCTCTGGGCTTACATTTCTCAGATATATGCGGGGCTATAACACAGTCTCTGAGAATGAGAAGGAATGAGGGTAAGACATGATTCAGATAGAATTTGCTTGCTAATCACCTGCAATCATAGTCAACACAGATACCAGGTCCTTGATTCCTTCTGGAACATCCCAGGAATGGACTATCCATTCCAGATATGGTTGTGCATTACTCTGAGAACTGAATGCTCTTCACTTTGTCCTCCAAACTTGGAGGGTAAAGCCGGGACACTGCCATTGTACTGAAATTTGGCACAGGATCTGGTAGCAGTTGTGCATTCCAGGCACTGAAATTGGGATCTGCTGAAATTATTGGTGTCCTTGTTCTGCCGGTTCCAGCTTCTTGATGGTGCTGACCATGTATGGGAGCTCTGCATCTCTCAGAGAGACAAAGGATATTTGAAAGCAGTGCACTTAATTGTCTATAAATAGTGCATGAAATGATTACAACTGAGACAGAGACATTTAAACAAAACACAGAAAAGAAAAAAAAACAGTGGAAGAAAAAGTGTGTTCTAAGATGAAATGCTAATTAGAAACCACATGCTCAGAATTCAAGGGGTGACAGCACTTCGTGCTTCTCACACTTGAGTCCCTGAACATCTTGTGCTGTTTACCTGCAGTTTTTCTCCGAAGTTGTGGAGTTTGTCTTTATGACTCTATTCAAGAATTTCAAAATCCCCAAGTCATTGATACGGAAGAGCAGTTTTTTTGTCCTGTCTCCTTCATCGTGACAAACCTATTTATTCAAGTCCCTGTATCCTTAACATAATAAACTTGGCTTCTTGGAAACCACCAAATGCTATTTATTTATTTTCCTGATAATCCAATGTGGTTTTGAAATTTGGGGGTCAAAATGCTAAAAAGAGTCTGGGGATGTGGCTTAGTGTTAGACTGCATGCCTAGCATACCCAAGGCTCCAGGTTTTATGTGGGAAAAACAAAAAGACCGAACTAAACAAACCCAAAAAAGCTAAAAAGAAAAATAAGAGTTGGGCTAGGGTTGTAGCTTAGTGAAGAGTGCTTGCCAACATCTGTGAGGCTCTGGGTTTGATTCTCAGCACTACATATAAATAAATAAAATAAAGGTCCATTGACAACTAAAGAATGTTTTTTTTAAAAAAAAGTTTAAAAATATGTAGTCCATCTGAAATGTGAAAAATTTGTTAAAATCCTAGGATCACTGTGTCTGAATTTTCAAATAAGGCTAAAATCGTGTTTTTGTTCTTTTTTAATCCTAACTGGTGCTAGGTGGTATTTTGGAAACAAAAACAAAGACAAAAAACTGGAGGGTTACCCATTGTTTAATTACTCTAATTTTCTAACAGGTACATTTCTATAACAGGGAATCTTAAATCCAAGGCTGGTGGTTTTGATGGGTGAGCATTTACATATCACACGTTGTGAGTCTTCTGTAATGGAGGTCTGGCCAAAGACAATGATGTTAACCTGACTAGGAAAATGACAGCTTTCCAAATTGTTTTACTAGAAGCAAAGAGGATTCCCACCCTCCAGAGCTTGCTGCTTCCCTGTCTAACCACAGGACACTTCACTGCCAGTTAATTCAAGTAAGAGCAGAGTAGTTACTGAACACCTACTACCTGCTAGGTGCTGTCTTAGGTGCTGAGTGATGAACGGAGGAGGTGGGACCCTTACAGGTGGGTCTTACAGTCTAATGTGGAGAAGACACGTAAACCAATAACATACAGAGAACCATCAAGGGGTAAATTGAGATGAATATTTGAAGATAAAGAATTTCTTTCAATTTGTGCGGGGGAAATAGAGCCATGAGAATACCCAAAAGTTTATCCATTCAAAACAGATTCCTATGAAAACCTAAGCAAAGAGCAAAGACTAAACATGATTGTGCAATTTGCATTTGACGGGCTTTGAGGGTATCACTACCTGGAATTCTGTTTCAAGACGTCTTTGAGCCCATAACTACTCTGAGACTGCTTGCAATTTTTTTTTTTTTAATTTTTTATTGTTGGCTGTTCAGACTGCTTGCAATTTGGTTATCTTTGGTTAAATCAGTAGACAGTGTCATTTAAGAGGGACATCCAGAGTCAGGGCTAGCCAGGGAAAGGGTCCGCTTCAGGGGCTTCTCCCTTGTTATGGATTTCTGGGAAGGTGCAGTTTGGTTTGGGAGAGTACGTTGAGTTGGAGGTCTGGGCAGTTTGGGTTCTATTCTCTGTCCAGCCTCAAAGCTCTTCAGCCAAGCAGCTTGTCTTTGCTGAAAATGGAGACTCACATCTAGGATGTGAAGAAGTTGAGCTTGATGGCCATAATGGGTTTTCCAAGTTTTTTTTTTTTTTTTTTTTTAAGAGGCAATGAGCAGGAGGAGAATGTTTAGGGTAGAATCACTTCCTGCTTAGTCAGGATGTGACATTTTCATGGAGTGATGCAGTAGGGGCTTTGGACCAGGAGTTTGGAAGTTCTAGCGACACCTTGGACTTCTGGAATGACTTGGTTTCTGCTCATCCAGGCTTGGAACACAGATGAGTTCATTTTCTGCTGCAAGCCTCCATTAGAGGCAGGGAGGCTCTGGGCTCAAACCCAGGATACTCTGCTAAATGGCTTTCTGGATTTGGGCAGAAAAATGGGCTTCTTTGAGCTGCAGTTTTCAAGTCCATAAATGGAGCCTATTTCTCATTGACAAACGTTCCCTTCTCCTTTCCAGGGTCGGGACAAGGACGAACCCTGTGTGAATTAGCACAGTACCCGGCACATAAGAAGTGCCCAATAAATGTTTGCTGGCTTTAAAAATTCTTCTTAATAGTTATTATGGTTTCCGTTACCGTTTTTTAGCGGGGCACATCACATCCGCCCTATGTCTTAGTTTCCTGACTGTGGTGCCTGCCTCATGACGTTGTTGTGAAAATCAAGGGTGGTCATGCTAATTACTTTGTGAACCTTCACCCCCCTCCAAGGCTAAGCCGGCAGACAGGATGCTGGAGGTCTATCTGTCCACAGCTGGGCTGTTTTCTGGGAGGGCCTGGCTGAGGGCTGGAAGGAAGGTCTGCCTCTTCCAGCCCAGACTGACTGAGGCACATGCCCACACTTTTCCCATCTAGCACACAGGCCCAGCGCAGATGGCCACCGTCTCCTTCATTTGGCAATTGTCATTCACAGCTCATGCTGTCTGGCGCCAGAGGCAGTCAGAGGACAGTTCCTGCTGCTTCTAACCTCCTCTTCTGAAATTTCTAGCCAAGGGCAGAGTAGGACAACACTGCTTTAGAATAACTTGAAATACAATTATTTAGGCTAATTAAAAAAACAAAACAAAACAATGAAATCCAGAAACTGTAAGCCTGGCATTGGAACCGGGCACCTGTTGTCACGCAGTCTGCCCTGGGGAGAGCAATTAGTTTGTTTGGCAAAATCACTGGAATGTTCTTGGTGGAGGCGGAAGCCTGGGAGTGGGTGGTGGGTATGCTTCTTGGGTGTGCTACCTCTTTCCGAACAGATGGGGCTGGAGGAATTTTCAGAGAAGGGAGGGACGGCCCTGGCCAGGGACGGCCTGAAGGGCTGTTTTCCTGTCCAAATGGTCCATTCATAAAACGCTGCCACCTCCTTCTCCAGATGGCACTGGCTACTGCCCGGTTCTTCCCCACCTCAGGGTTTGTTTCTTGCAAAGGAGGAGGAGGAGCTGGTCAGTTCCCAGGGCAGGAGCCTCCTTCTCCAAGCCCCCCGTTGTGCAGCCCTGTCCTCCCTGGGGTCTCCTGTTCAGCTGTGAGCCAGGATCTGCTGAGGGCACTTGGCCAGCTCCAGGACTGACACATGCAGCTAGAGAGCCGGGCTCTGGGATACTCGGCACTTGTCACCTGGCAGGAGGGTGGATGATCACGGAGGCGTCCACTGGCCTTCATGGCTGGGATGTGGGACCTTTCCCTTTGCCCCGGCTTTGCCACACCGGGAGGCTGAAGGAGCAGTGGTTTTGCAGGGTTGGTTTGCTCAGCTGCTGCTTGCAAAGGAAAGCTGCACCCACACTTTCCCTTCCTGCTCGGCCTGTGTGCTCCCCGCCCCTCCTCCCAGTTCCCTTTGCATCTCTCTTCTGTCTACTTTTCCCTTAGAAGCTCTGTGGGATTCTCCTCTCTGCTCTGGTATAATTAGAGGTGTGCTTCATGAGAAGTCTTGAGTCTGGGTGGCCTGCGTCTGTCCTATAGGCAGCTGCTTGGTGGGAGAGAAATGTGGGCACCTTCTTCTCTCACATTCCTCACTGACCATGCAGGGACAGCCCCTCAGCAAGAGAAGACAGGACACATGCACTGAAGGCATTTCTCTCCTTGTCAGGGCTGCTGAAGAAGCTGGCGACAGGACTGGCCCTGAATCCGAGGGATACACTGTCTCCCTCTGCTGTCAGACTGTGTCTCCTCTGCGGTGGGGTTTGCACCCAACTGACCCCTACCAAGACTTCCTAGAAAATGTTCACCTCCATTTGTCTTTCAGGGTCAGTTTAGGTTTCAAGAGACCACAGGGGAGAGATTTAGATGTCTCAGGACATCCTTGTGTTTGTGCTTTGCATTTGAATACAGGGGACCCCAAACCGCAATCTTTTTAAAGCCATTATATTGGTTGAAGCAAGGAATGCTCTCTGCTAATCCTGTCTGCCTTCAGGGCACTGGCCTGAAGTGTTGGTGACACTGGAATTATTTTTACAGTTGTTTTTAAACCCCATAAAGATAAACCTTGGAAGGTCAGTGCTGGCCTCGAGAAGGGGCCAGCAGCTGCTGCCTCTCCTCCTTAGATCAGGCTGAGGTTCATTGCACTTACTTAACTTTTTATTTTGAAATAACTGTAGACTTACAGAAAATTTGCAAATGTACAGCATAAAGTTCCCATATGCGGTTCAGCTCGAAACCCCAAGAGTTTACATCTTGCATTGCCATGTTTATCAAAAGCAGGAAAGGAGTACTGGTACAATCTAATCATCAAACTATAGCCCCCGCCCCATGCCAGCAGTTTTTTTACTATGACTTTTTTTTTTTTCCTATTTTGGGATGCAATCAGGATTCCTCCTAGCATTTGGTTGTCATGTCCCCATTGTCTCCTCCACCTTGTGACAGTTCCTCAGTCTTTCCTTGTCTTTTATGACCTTGACTCTTTTGAAAAGTTTTATGTTTTGTAGAACAAGGATCAGCCAACTTTATCAAGGGCAGATAGATATTTTCAGCTTTGTAAGTCATACGGTCTCTGTTGCAACCGCCTGTCTTCGGTTGTAGCACAATAGCAGCCTTAGACAAGACATAAATGAGTATTGCAGGGCTGTATTCCAGTCTAACTTCATTTATGCAATGGTACAGAGGTTTAGATTTGGTCCCTGGTGTGGTTCACCAATCCTTGGATTTGCATCTCTCTGATGTGTTCTCATGATTTGATGGAGGTGGTGAGAAGGGTTGTCTTTTCTCGATGAGTCACTTCATCACTTGTTTAAGGCGCTGTTAACTGCAAAGTTAAAAGTTTCTATTTTTCCTTTGTAATTAAGCATATTTCTGGAGAGATACTGTAGGATTATGCAAATACTCTGTTTCTCTTCAGATTTTCACCTGCTAATTTTAGCATCCACCGGTAGAGCTTGCCTGCACCCATTATCATTGCGGAGGTTTTTGTTTTTGCTATTGGAAATTGAAACCAGAGGCACTTTACCAATGAGCCACATCCCAGTCCTTTTTAAAATTTTTATTTTGAAACAGAGTCTTGCTAAATTGCTCAGGGCCTCACTAAGTTGCTGAAGCTGGCCTTGAACTTATGATCCTCCTTTTTCTGTCTCCTGAGTTGCTATCATTGTCATATTCTAATGGTGGTTTTCTGTTTCACTTATTTCTTCTACATTTACCATTTGTAATTCTTCTGTAAGGATTAGCCATTCTTCCGACCTCATTTATTTATTTATCAGTTATTCATATCAGTGAGGACTCATATTTCTCTCATGTTTTAGGTTATGATGATCACAAGTTTTTGAAGTTTTGGTCTCATCTAACTCTTGACTACTGTCTAGGTTTCATAGTCAGCTTTATTCTAATGACAATATTAGAATAAAGCATCCTGTGGCCTCAGACCTAATGGGTCTGCATTTCATTAACTTGTTGATGTCAGAAGGCAGTTTTATTTTTCAACCCAAAGCACCAGCCAAATGTGCAGTCTCAACCTGCGACAGAGCTGGCTGAGCTGCTGGGAGTCAGTGTCGCAGCATTTGGAGCTGGTTCTTGGTTTCCGTTAATTCTGTTGTGTGCAGAAGGAGTTTTGTAGTGCTTTCTTGTAAATTCTAGGTCAGGTTTGAATTGAGAGTGTGTTTCAAGTGACGAGCCCTCCCTTCCTGCTTTCTCTTTGAGAATTTTCTTGCTAGTCTGTTATTTATTGGGAAAGTTTAAGCGTGGAAAAGTTGCTCTGCTGTTAAAAGTAGTTTCATGGCTTTGTACACTCATTTCTAGACTGAAGTAGGGTGTATATTTCAATGATTTTGTCTTCATTATCCAATCAGGCTTCCAATGACACTTTCAAAATTCATTCTGCTTGAAAAAAAAATGAATGGGCTGAGTCAGTTTTCTCTTTAAAAGAGGAGAAAGTTCAGTTTCACCTTGGAATGAAAATTATTCCTCTGGGAGCCATGTAGATGATGAGGTGAATGGCCAGTGAGCATGGCTCTTAAGTTTTGTTGAAGCTTTATAATCTTTCAGAACGTGTTCTTACTTAGGGCTTTCTGGTCAATGGAAATAGAAGGAAGAGAGAAAAATCAAAGTGCATTCTACAAATAAGGACAGCCTTGTATTCCTCACTTTGAGATATTTTAATAAAATTTTTTTTGGTGGAGTATGTGAGTAAATTCATTCAGCTTTTAGAGAAGTGCGAGGCAAAAATTCACCCACAGTGTCAATTGAGGATAAAATTGAAAGACAAGGATTGTTATTTGCCCCCAGACACTGTCAGAGCAACCCCCCCCCAAAAAAAAGAGAAAACAAACAAAAAACACACAACAAAAAAGCAAAATTCGAGAGCATTTTATCTGCCCTCGTACAGGATTCAAAGCCTCACATAATTTTGCCTTCTTTAGCCCCCAAATAAGCGGGCTATAAAGCCCCATGGAAGTTCTGGCAGATTCCCCATAGGAATGAAAACCACCCAGAATTTTGGCATGACATCCTTCATAATATGTTCACCTCATTTGATGGTAGATTGGATGAAAAAGGCTGATTGAATACTTAAAAAAATTTCAACAGAGAATCACAGACCTTTTCACAACCACATGTTTTCCCATCAGTGAAGCAGCCCAGTGAAGTCATGTGCTGGGGTCAGATGAAGACCTCTTAGGGCCACTGAAAAAACAAAACAAAACAAACCCAAAACCAAACCAACAAAGCCTTTACCCCCTAAAATGTGGAGGAGACGCATACAGAGAGCTGCTGGTGGTGTAACTGGACTGTGGAGCATCCTGACGTCTGGAGAAGTGAATGTATTGTGAATATATTTGCAAAAGTTTAGCACAAGGAAAGCAGCCGGCCCAAAAGGCAGTGGAGAGTGGCTTTGCTCATTTACGAAATGAGGCAATTGGCCCAGCTGTTGGTGGGGGCCTTTGCTGTCCTTTCTGGAGTTAGTGATCATTGTCGATGCTAGCACTTTCATATGCGTGACCTTATAGAGTCATTGTCATCTTGTCCTTGTCAAAAAGAAGTCATTTCAGAAGCATATCACTGGTTGTACATTTCACTCTGTCAAGTGCTGAGTGTGTTTCATGTAACTGCTCGGGGCCACTGAGATAAGGATGGAAAAGTGTCCTGTGTCTTTCTGAGTGGTGGGTGATCTATTTTCGACTTGGAGACCTGTGACAAAGCTGTCTTCTGTCAGGTCAAACTTACAGGAACTTTCTTGTTTTCCATTCTTCTGTTGACAGCTGTGTCTATGTTCAGCATGGTCATGAGGTACCTGGAAGATAGCTCTGGCATTTAAACACTTAGATAGGAAGAGGGACACAGAATGTATTTTTCTTGACTATTTTGGTTAGCATGTCCCTGGTAGTCCTCTGGGAAGGTGGGAAGGAGAAGACTGTATTTCAGAGTAATGTCAGGCAAATGACCTGACAGGTTTTGGTGCCTGGAAAGGGAATGGCTGGAAGGAAATGGAAAATAAGGGCTGGATGCGAGGCAGCCTTGGGCAGTGAGTGGCAGGTGGGATGAAACTATCATGATCATTCACTAACACTATCGAGGGCAGGTTTTTGTTTTTGTCTGCTGTATAAAATATAAATGAAAACACAAGCACTAAGCATTGCATTTCTATAATGTTATAATATAATGTGGAGTCTTTGTTTTGAAAAATACAATGGTGAGGCCTCCCATGATGAAAGAACTTCCAAGAGACCCTTGAAATCCTCAAAGGTGTTTACCTAAATCTGAAGGTTAGCTTATGGTAACAGATTTAAATGTTACCTATATCCAGGGTCCCGTGTCCACACTAAGATCTGACAGGTTCAGTGTCGCAAGCCTGCCCTCCCCATCTGCAGAGTGGAGCCAGCCCAGTCTGCCTGCCTGTGAGGGTCCAAGGTGCAGTTCTCTGTGACATCATCATGGCCCTTTACATATTTAACAGAATCTATGACAGAAACGAGGGTCACTTTCTTCTATTTATTTATGATAACTAGTGAGTATTCCCCTCACCCCTTCTGCATTTAAGGTCTTGATTTTCTTTGAGAGTCTGATGAAGTATGGGCCTCCTTTTCACACACACACACACACACACACACACACACACACCTACCTTAGCACAGAATATCTGGTTTGTACTCTGAAGTCCAGTTAAGAATCACTGTTTTCCATATATTTTTCTTTTATGGAAATTGCAATTTTACCTGATAGAAATAGTTTTTTTGCATTTGGAATTTTCTACTTGTATGCACTTTTTTTTTTTTTTTTTTTTGGAGAATTATAGTGATACATAGTAGTTGGGTTCATCCTGACAAAATCAATTGACTGAATTCAATTTCAGTCCACATTCTCCCCCTTTTCTTTTACCTCCTTCTTCTCCTTATGTATCTTTCTTGATCATCTAGTTTTACAGTGGAAGAAATTATCAAATTGTGTTCTTAGTACAAGCTCAGTGCTTTTCTAGTACTAGCCCAGTTCAGTTGTCCATGGCTTGCAAGATTGGAGGCTATCAAAGGCAAGATTGTAAATTAAACAAAAGGAAAAGCTGAGTCATATGGCGCTGACTGGGAAAGCAGTAAGATGCTAAAAGCACGTAACCCAGAAGAGCCTAAATCATTATTCCTTTCCCATCCTGAAAATGTCACAGTTAACCAGAGGGTTAAGATTTTTTTTCTAGTGATGAGTCCAATCAATGTGATTTAAATCATCCATGATGTATTTATAGCAGAGTGATTAAGTCGGATGATGTGACAAAACGCTTCGCTTATATCGTATTTATGGTCATTGATGGTTTTACGCATTATTAGAGAGAAGCATAGTTACACCAAATTAAAGGAGATATCTGATCCAGACATCAGTTCAGTAATTTCATGGGAAAAAATAAATCTAAATGAGCAAAAAATGTTTCGGTATTAACTCCAGTGTGATGGTATTACAAGTTTCCCCAGTTAATTAGTAACACATATTGTAGAACACATGGTTTGAAACAGAAATTTTGTGTTTTTTGAATGACAGACCAGAAGTCAAGCTGGGCATCTTTGCTTGTCCATGACATTTTATTGTGACCTTGGGCAGGTCACTTCACTGTGGGGTTGTGTATTGCAGGGATCTTGACTGTATATCTTAGATGAGGGGAGATTTCTTCTCATGTTAGTGTTTTAACATTTTTATGACTTTAATTAAAGTATTATTGCTTTTAAGAAGACGTTGGACTGGGGTGGGGTTGTGGCTTAATGGTAGAATGCTTGCCTTGCATGTGTGAGGCCCTGGGTTCGATCCCCAGCATCACATAAAAGTAAATAAATAAAGGTATTGTGTCCATCTACAACTAAAAAAAAAATGTTGGGCTGAGTGCATAACTCAGCAGTAGAGCACTTGCCTAGCATGTGGGAGACCTGAGTTCCATCCCCAGCACTGTACCCCCACCAAAAAAGTTGAATTAACATTTAACATGCATACAGAAATGTACACAAATTAAAAGCGCATAGCTCACTGAAGGCTCACCCTTCTAACTCACTCCTGGATTAAGAAATCAAACATTCACAGAAAGACAAATACCACATGTTCTCACTCACTTGTGGATGCCAAAAAAAAAAAAAAACTGGTGACATAGAAGCAGAGAATAGAATAGAGATCCCAGAGGTTAGCAGGGGAAAACAAAGGTTGGAAAGCAGGTACCAAAATACAGTTAGATGGACAAATCAGTTCTAATTTTACAGCACAGTAGGATAACAAGAGACTATGAAAGCTGATTGTACATTTCAAGATAACTAGAGAAGAGTTTGAAGGTTCCCAAACAGACTTGATAGTATTTGAGGAGATGGAAATGCTAATTACCCCAACTTGATCATTGAACATTGTGTATGTATATCAAATTATAATGCTTTGCCCCATAAATAAGCACAAACACTGTTAAAAAGTAAAAAAAAAAAAAACCAAAACAACCCCCCCCAAAAAAACAGAACATTGTCAACATAGAAGACCCCTTATTCTTCCTTTGCATCATGAATGCTAACCTCAAGAATGGAGAGGAAAAAGAACTGAAGTGATAATTCTTAGAAATTTGGAAATTGAATAGACTAAAAATTGAAAGTTTCATTCACTTGGAATCCTACGAATCCTGTCCATAATCCCTTCTCTGCAATTTTGAAATCCAAAAAGCTCTGTCCACTAAAAAGTTCTTTTTGTTAATTATGAGCAAAATTATTTGGCAACAAAACCTGACCTGAAAGGAGGAGAGGGTGCTTGCAGTCTTCAGTCTTCATTTATCCCATGTAGTATGATTCTTTGTGCCTTTTGCTGAAGAAACGTTCATATGTTTGACAACATGGTGCTCCCCTGGGCTCCCCTGGGGCACAGTGTGCAGCGTATGAGTCAGACCTGTTTTTGAAATAAGAAAAATTCCAAATTCCAAGACAAATCTGGTCTTGTGGATTTTGAATGGAAGATTGTGGGTTAAATGGTAACACAATTGTTTATGAATCAACTCATGCCTTTGTTCTTTTATTGTTTAGGTTTATATGATCTTTATCTGAAAAGTAACACAGATGCAGTTTTAGTTAGCTGGTACATAATGAACCATTTCTTTTCCAACCCTTTATTTTAAAAAAATAAACATTTCTTGGGGCTGGGGTTACAGCTTAGTGCTAGAGTACTTGCCTTGCACTTGTGGGACACTGGGTTAGATCCTCAGTACCACATAAAATAAAGAAAGGAAGAACATAAAAATGTATATAAAAAATGAGTTCTGCAGGTAGCATTTGGTAAGTGTGGGATATATGCATATACAACAAAACTATTAAACATTTCTTTTGGAATAACTTTTTAAAGTTTTTTTATTTTTTCAATATTTAGTTTTTTAGTTGTAGTTGGACACAATAACTTTATTTTATTTATTTTATGGGGTGCTGAGGATCAAACCCAGGGCCTCGCACATGCCAGGCGAATGTTCTACCTCTGAGCCACACCCCAGCCCATGAAATAACTTTTGACGTACTAAAAAGCTGCAAAGAAAATACAGCGCCCTCACATACCTTTACTTAGCTTCCTCTAAGTTAACACCTTACATAATCATGGTACATTCATTAAACTAAGATGTTAGCATTGGAACAACAGTATTAACAGCAGGCATTGTTCAGATTTCTCCATGTCTGTCCTCCTTCTGTTCCACGATCCTAACCAGGATCCCACATGACATTTAGTCTTATTTCTCCAGAGTCATCCACAGTCTTTATCGGTTTCTCAGTCTTTTCTTATTTTTATAACTTTCTTGCAGCTTTGAAAGGTACGTCAGATCTTCCGTGGAACATCTTTTAGGCATTTGTTGGTGTCCGTTTTTGTCTTTGAATTTTAAAAACTTTTTTTAGGTGGAAATAATTATAGGTTCACATTCAGTTGTATGAAATAATATAGAGGGAGCCTCCATACCTTTCAGCCAGTTTCCCCCAGTGCTAACTCCTTGAAACTGAGTTCAATATCAGCGTGGGTATTGGTTTTGATACAATCAGGAGATACAGATCCCTCATTCATCCTAACTCTTGCACTCCCTTGGTCCAGCACATTATGACTGAGATCTCCCATGAGCCAGACCCCGCTCCAAGCTTGGGGTACATGGGTGAGCAAGAGGGACAACCTCTGCCCTCAGGGAGCTTAACTTCCAGGAGACAGACATGAACAAGTCAACATGTACAGAGACAATATAATGTCAGCTAATGAGAGCTGCAAAGAAAAAGCAGGCGGACCCAGCAGCCCTCAGAGAAGAGAATGTCTAAGACCTTTCATTTCTTGTTGGCATGGGTCAGCCTCCCTTCTCAGCACAGTAGGTGGGAGCTCTGGAAACATTTAATCTGTGGTTTACATGTAACCACGTGTAACTCTTTTATGTCCTGTTTGTTGTAAATCCATAGTGGTTTTCTGCCCTGGTCATGGGTTTATAAAAATCTGAATAGTTTGTATTGAGCAAAATTAGTGGAGATCCTTATTTCCATAGCTTCCAGTCCTATGGGGAAATGCCCAAGTCCTTTACCTACTTTAAAACTGGATTTTTGCTATGGAGTTATAGTATGTCTTTCTATAGTGTGGATATTAACACATTATCAGATATAGTATTCTCTCACTCTGTGGGCTTTTTACTCTCTTCATAGTGTCTTTAGAAGTTTTTAATTTTGATAAAGTCCAAATTTACCAGGGGTGCTTAACCACGGAGCCACACCCCCAACCCTTTTTATATTTTATTTAGAGATAGGGTCTCACTGAGTTGCTTAGAGTCTCACAAAGTTGCTGAGGTTGGCTTTGAACTTTTGATCCTCCTGCCTCAGGCTCCCAAGCTGCTGGGATTACAGGCATGTGCCATTGCAACAGGCTCTTTGGGGGTTTCTACACATAAGATCATGCCTTCTGTGAACAGAAATACTTTGACTTCCTTTCCAATTTGAATGCTTTCACTTCTTTTCTTTTTTTGTGGTGCTGGGCTTTGTGCATGCGAGGCAAGCAGTCTACAGACTGAGCTATATCCCCAACGCTCACTTCTTTTTCTTGATTAATTGCTCTGGTTAGTCTTCAGTAATATTTTGAATAGAAGTGTAGAAAGCGGGCACCCTTGTCTTGTTACTGATTTTAGGAGAAAAGCTTTCAGTCTTTTATCATTATCTACATTAGCTTCAGGTTTTTCATATAAGACTTCTATCATGCTGAGAAAATTCTCTTCTATTCCTAGTATAAATGTGTGTGTATATATTTTTTTAATCATGAAAAGGTGTTGAATTTTGCCAAATGCTTTTTCTACATCACTTAGATACTCCTGTGTTTTCTTTCCTTTTTTTTGTGAATATGGCAGGTCACATTTACTGATTTTTTTTTTAATGTTGTACTATCCTTGTATTCTGGAAATAAATCCCACTTAGTCATGGTGTATAATTCTTTAAAGATGCTGCTGAATTCAGTGTAAGTATTTTGTTGCGAATTCTTGCATCAAGTTCATAAGGGATATTGTTCTGTATTTTTCTTTTCTTGGAGTATCTTCATCTGACTTTGATGTTAGGTTTATGTTGGCCTCATAGAATAAATGGGAAATGTTCCCTCATCATTTTTTTTGAACAGTTTGAAAAGGATTTGTGTTAATTCTTTAAATGTTTGGTAGAATTTACTAGTGAAGCCATATGCTCGAAGGAATTCTTTATTAGGAGATTTTTGATTACTAATTCATTTGCCTTACATGTTGAAGGTCTTCTTATATTTTCTATGTCTTCATGAGTCAGTTTTGGTAGATTGTATACTTCTGGGTATTTGCCCATTTTAGCAATGGCCATTTTTGAATGGAACTATTAGCAAATTAGTTACCATTCTCAGCTTTATGGAATTACTTTCTTGCCTCAGACTAAAACTCATTTTTAAACGGCATTTAATTTCTTTACAAAGTGAAGTACCAATGAACATGAGGGATGTTGCTTGTATAGATTATAATCTACACTATATGTAATCTGGTTTTGCCAAACATTTAATAAAATATGTTACTATGTATCCTGTGACCCATTAAAAGTGAGAATGTGTATATATGATTATCACGTCATCTAAAAATGATTCTAACATATGATATAGTTTAGACTATAGGGCCTCTATGGAAGTTTTGGTTAAATATTATTATCAAGTGACCTCACCCTTGGTAAATTGACTTTGTGTTATATGGTCTTTGACCCATTTATTTGCACAACAGAATAAACCAGTGATATATTTGGCTTAAGTGTAAATTTCTCAAGTGTCTTTTCAGTAACTAGGGCAGACAGAGCTCAAAGAAGCAACCTGCATCTATGTGGTATGAAAGCTTTTTGACTGACCCCTGGTCCTGAGGGCAGGTGTTTTCTGGAGAGTCATTTCCTCAACAAGTACTGACTGCGTACCTGCCACGTGCCAAGCACCACTGTGACCATCAGTATCCCCATGATGCAGAACACAGAAGCACACCAAACAGACAACTTCCTGTGCGTTTTGAGAACCAAGGAATAAGACCAAAACCAAAAGGCAGCTTTTTTTTTAAATTTCTTATATACATGACAAATGGCAATAGTGGAATGCATTACATTCATAATTATCCATTCACAGCATGATTTTTTATAACTCTGTATATAAAAGAAGCATTTGCAGAAGATACACTACCATGGACAATGACCCAGGTCCTAAAACAAACTTCAACAAATTTTAGAAAAAGGAAATCACAAAGAATTTGTTTTCCAAGTACAATTGAATCAAAATACAAATTAATAGCAAAAAGATAACACAAAAATCTCCAAACCTTTGGAACTAAACAACACAGTTCTAAACAATGCATATATCAAAGGAAAACGCTCAAGGGAAACTAAAAAGCACACTGAACTGAATGAACATTCAAGTATAACATATCAAAATGGGTAAAAAGGCAGCTTTGATTCCAAGAAAGAACGTGAACTGTCATTCACATTGTAAAGTTTAGAACATTTAAACATTTAACATTTAATCCTATTCCTATTGACAGAGCGAATCTGTTCTCAGATGCTGTCACTTTGCTGGGGCTGGGTTGGCCCTTATGTTGTGAGCTTGAGTATCCACCTTTAAGGGAAAGTGACTGTAATGAAGCAGTCGGTAAATTTATGCAGGACCTTGGGAACCTTCTAGAATTGTACATGAAAGCTGATATCCTCTCCATGGGATAAAATATGGTCAGATGGGAATCTGATAATTTCACTACTTTAGGAGATTGGATTCAAGGTAATGATGTAGGAAAAGACAGGTGAGAGAAAAGACGAGGTTTGAATTCTGGGTAGCTCTGCTTGAAGTAAAGCACTGATGATGGTTTGGATTAAAACTAGTAATTTCCAATCCACAGGTCTGCTGACATCCACACACTGGCTTTAACCATAAGAAGGTATTTAGTTTTGTTTGAACATTCCATAGTATTGCACTACAGCCCATTTTGTCCCATCATCCCAGATGTGGGAGACCTATAAAAACTTAAATTGGGAAACAAATATACCACTTACAGTAACCTTGAAATAATGTTTGAATACTTATATTGTTTGCAGAATCAAAAATTTGGGACTTAGAAGGTTATATAGGTTATACAGACACTACAAGGGGCCCAGTGACATTGAACTTCAGAGTTCTGACAATTTTGAAACTCTCTCCACCCAAATTTGGGAAGAAATCAGAGTGAATGAGTCCATGGCCTCCTACTGGGTCAGGAAGGATGTTCCTGCAGACAGCCAGCCATGCCTAAGGTCCAGAGGTGGTGTCTCTGCCTCTTGAATTACATGTTCATTGAGAGGCCTCAGCTGAATTTTTCAGGTTTGTCACTTCAAAGTGTTCTTAAAACTTCCACACATGACTGAATTTTGCTAGGATCTTGTTAGGTAGGGAGGAAGATGACATCCTGGGTGACAAAGTCCTTAAGTTTTCCGGCGCCTGCTGAGTGTTGATCTTAAGTCCCTGCAGTTTAACTGAGGTGCTTTATTCTTTTGCAGACGGGAAGCCCAGGATTGGAAACTTAACACGAAATAAATAATTAAATCTCAGCTTCCACAGGTGCAGAGGGCATAAATAATCCAAGTGCATGCTGCCTGGGCATTCCATATCATGGGCCATTTAGATTTAATACCCAGGCACTCACGCGTAACCAAATACGTCAGGATCGTCAGGATGCTCCTCCTGCCCGGGACAGGGGAAGGGTGCTATTTCAGAGCAGTGTGCTTGCCTGTCTGCTGGAAGCCTGCCTCTGCCCTCCGGCACTTCAGGAGACCCTTTGCTGGCATGGTCTCTGGGAAAATTCATTTGCCCCCTGCCCAGTCTGACCACACAAAACTACAGTCAATCCCTCTCTGGTTGAATGAGGGGACCATCTCTTGAAGGCAGACCTGGGCAAATGGCTAGTTTAACAGGAGACCTTTGGGGAAGCAGATGCATGTGCTGATGGGAGTGGACTTCGAAAACCTTCTTCTCAGAGTCATGAGTTTGAATCTGAGACCATCTGAGCATTGAGGAGTGACTGAAAGTGGGTGTCATTTTCTGCTTCAGCAGCACATCTTGGGAAGGGCACAGAGAAGTAGCAGTTCACTTTCTGGTGACCAGAGGTGACAGCACAACCATTGGATCTAATTATGTCTGCATCATTCACACGGCTCTGCACATGGCACGGGTCTAAAGAAGGTCTGTTAAACGAGCAAATGAAAGAACACCACTGATGTCTGGTCCTGGGCCGTTGATAGGGGCCTCTGGACGAGCAGCATCTGTATCACCTGGGAGCTAGTTAGGAATCAAGTTCTCAGTCCGGTTCCTGCTTACCAAATCTCTGGAATGGGCCTGGGAATCTTTTTTTAACCGACCTTCTGGGGATTCTGATGCTGCTGAAATTTGGGCACCACTGGCTTAGAGGTTTTTTCCAGCCAGGCAGGTGATTTAAGAATTGCACACACACGCTGTTTCCTCAGTATGAAGTCTCTGCAGCTGATTGCAGGAGAATCATGTGTTAAAATCCTTTAAAAATTCATCAAACTGTGAACTGAAGAGTTGTACACTTTATTATATGCAGGTTATAACTACATATAGTTATAGTGTACAAGTCCCCCCACCCCACACCTTGCCCTCCATCTTCTCTTGAGGACTCGGTAGCCCTCTGGTGTGTGTGTGTGTGTGTGTGTGTGTGTGTGTGTGTGTATGTGTGTGTATGTGTATTTTTTCCTCCAGATTGCCTGTTTCCACATTCTATTCTCAGCTACATCTGGGTCTTCTGGAGAAATAGAGATGGGCTGGGGTGGGAGGCCTCCTCCTGCTTGCTGATGGTTGGAGGAGGCAGAGATGTCATATCAGACCTTTGCTGAATGCCCCCTGCACTAGTCCTGGACTACAGCAAGCACAGTCCTGTCCCCAGGACCTCAGGAGCTCTGAGAGAGGTGCATAAGGAGGATCACCTTCTAGATTCCTCGGGGGGTGATGGTGATATTTATGGGGCTGGCTCTGGGAGCACCCAGATGGCTCAACAGCAGACCTGGGCTGGGGGGAGGGTAGGAGAATCTTCCTGGAGGAATTGCAGCCAGGATTGTCTTATAGTGTAGATAGAGTGGCAATAGGGTGACAAGAGGGAATTTGAAGCCAGAGGAGCAGCACCACTTGAAGCACTGTACAGGGTGGTTTGTTCAGCTACTGGGGACTCCACTTATCTTTTTCCGTTGTAAATTGAGTTATAACCTACATATAGTAAAGTGTACAACTCTTAAATTCACAGCTTGATGAATTTTTAAATCCCTCACCCATGTAATCGCCACACAGATCAAATATTGGGCATCTCCACCTTCCCAGACACCCCTTCCAATCCTCAGCTTACCAAAGTAACCCCCATTCTCATCTCTGTTTAGTTTTGTTGGGGGAGGATTTTTAGATTATAAACTTCTTGAACCAAAAAAAAAAAAATTCTATAGAGCCAAAGATTGCTAAGGGGCTGAATATTATTCTGGCAATATGTTTTCTTTGGTTCAAGAAGTTTGTCGTTTTAAAAGAGTTCGTTGTAAACATCTAAGAACCAGGAGACTTCACTTATCAATCAAAAGACCTGGTGGCACTGGGCTCACAGCCTTTGGCAGCAACACTGGACTAGAGTTGGGTAGGGACTGTCCCTCTGAAGATGGGTGTCCACTCTTCCACTGTCTCTACTGCTCTCTCCCAGCCAGCTAGACCTGTGTCCTCCTGACCATCGGGGCATTTGAGTTTGCAATTCCTGCCTTTGAATATTGTTTTGATTCTTGGTTTTGGGGCCCCCAGCATGGCTGAGGGTGCTTAATAATTTTTCCTTCCTTTATTAGCATTAATTAAGCACCAGCTATGAGCCAGGCACATGCTAGGTTACAGGAAACAGGTGTTCACGGAGGAAGGACTGATGCATTGTCAACTCCAGTGTAGAAAGTGGCACAGTCCCACCTTGTGTTTCCACTCCTCCCTCTGTCATGGAGCCAACAGGCTGATTATTTTCTGGCCCCAGAGCCCACCATGTCCCTAGGAACCATAACACTTTTGCTGTCCCCAGCACCCACTCTGTATTCCCGTTGGGCCCTCATCTCACCTTCAAGACTTTGCTCAAGCCCCACCTCCTCCAAGAAGCCTCTGCTGACCAGCCTTCCTCCTGTGCTCCTGCCCTCCTCTGAGCTCTCAGCCATACAATTCCCACACCACCACGCGGTTCTGCACCATTTATTCCTCAAATTGAAAAAGAAGAAGAAGAAGAAGTGGGGGAAAAAGACAAAAAAACAGATCTTATTTCTTAGACGCTCTACGGGCAAAGGCTTTGCTTTACTCTCTGGACTTTGCTGCAGCAGCTCTGAGCACACAGATGATACAGGCAGCGGGCTTGGAATGAAGCAAGTCCTAGAAGAAGAGGCTGTGGGGAGGCCAGAGTGGAGGGCAGTTGAGAGAAGTACCAGCCTCCTCACCAGGAGGTGCCCTTGTGGCAGGAGCCTGGTGGGAAGCCTGCCCGTCCTTGGGGACCTGTCATCCTTGGGAGAGCACTGACACCCTGTGATGAGGGCACTGGTGCTCCTGCTGTCGGGCCACAGGCATTCCAGACAGTGTCATGTGAGGTGGCCTTGGAGGTTCTCCCCTTACAGCCTGACAGAGCATCCCTTGGGGTGGCACAAGAAGGTTGACGGCAGACAGCTTGGAGCTGGGACAGGGAAGGTGTCATTTTGATGGCTGTTCCTTCAGCCTTCTGCCACATTCCATCGAGAACCTAGAGCACCCAGCTCTGTGCCACTTTTAGCCCCTGAATGCAGTGGTAACGACTGCCAGAGAGACCACTGCAGATAGTCCCACACTGTGTAATGTGGCCTCCCTGAACCGTGACTTGGGTGTTGGGAAAGGATGGTGACCTTTTTGTTTCTTTTTTAAATTAAATTGTTTATTCTGATTAGTTATACATGATGGCAGAATGCAATTCATTTCATATTACACATACAGAGCACAATTTTTCAAGTCACTGATTTACACAAAGTATTTTTGTGTCTTCCTATATGTACTTAGGGTAATGATGTCCACCTCATTCCACCATCATTCCTACCCCTTTGTCCCCTCCCTTCCCCTCCCTCCCCTTTGCCCTATCTAAAGTTCCTCCATTCCTCCCAGGTCCCCCCACCCCCACCCCATGGCCATTATGAGTCAGCATCCTCATGTCAAAGAAAACATTCGGCCTTTGGTGTTTGGGGACTGGCTTACTTCACTTAGCATTATATTCTCCAACTCGGGATGGTGACCTTTCCTTAGCAGGTTTCTGCTCAGCCCCGCCAGCCAGACCGCTGCAGTCAAAGTGGGAGAGGGAAGGGGAGCCTGTAGTTTAAGGACACTTGGCAAAGAGCCTTCTCGTTTGCTAGGGTTCTGTGATATGTCACTTGGTGTGCAGGGTTCCAAGAACTAGTTGGCCTCTCGACAGGGAACATGATAGAATGTCAGGACCTAAGCTAATGTAAAATATGCTTTGCCCCGCCAAGTCATGCACCAGCAATGGAAGAAGCCATTGGTCATTCACACGTCTGTACCATGTAGCCGAGGGGTCAGCGGATGGGATTCAGCCTTTCCAGAACTATGTGACAATGGAGAGCCAGCACACAATAGCTTCTTACTCAGAACACACCGAGTTTTTAAAAGCATGAGGGAATCCCTTTAAAAATACCAAAAACACATTTTTAAAAGGCACCTGTCTCCTGTCTCTCCCCCACACCTTAAGTGTCACCTGTTTTAAGGGCTGGGGATGTGGCTCAAGCCGTAGTGTGCTCGCCTGGCATGCGTGCGACTCGGATTCGATCCTCAGCACCACATACAAACAAAGATGTTGTGTCTGCCGAAAACTGAAAAATAAATATTGAAATTCTCTCTCTAAAAAAAAAAAAAAAACAAAACAAACTTGCAGCTGACTGGCACCTGATCCCCCAACCTAAAGGGTCAGCTGCAAGTTTCAAAAAAAAAAAAAAAAGTCTCCTGTTTTGTCCTTTCCCCTTCTCCCACTGATTTCTGTGTCTTTGTATTTATCTTGTGCTTTTGGCACCCACACCAGACTTCCAGGTGACAGGGTTGGCGAGGTTGATAGTGCTACATTTTTCCCCATGAGGGCCTGAGATTTAGATAAGGGGAACTAGGGGTTTCATCCAAGTTTCAGACTTGGGCCAGTTAGGGAGTGACACTGGTAATGAGAGTATGATTATTGACCAAAATCATTATGGGGGAGCTGTACCAAGTAGATGTTTGGCTGCCAGATAAAACAACCCAACAAACAGTGGCTTAAACCAGAGGAACATTTATCATCTACTTAACAAGAAGTCTGGGGACAAATGGTCCAGGCTTGGTGTGGTGGCTCAGCAGGGACTTTAGGCTCCAGGGTCTTTCCATCCTTCTGCCTTGCCACATCCCATGTTTTTGTTCTCATGCCTGTGGCTTCCTTGACAGGTGGTGGCAGGGGCTTTAGGACAGCTCTTCACATGCCTTTTGGGAACTAAAGCAAGAATGGGGTGTGGGGAGGGGCCGTGGGCAACATTGACCCTCTCATCTGGTTGAGGAAAATTTCAGAACCTTGTTACAGAGGAAATGCCCTGTAGCTATGAAAATTGACACATAGACCTGAGTCATTTGGGGCCCTGACAGTGAGCTGAGACTCCATTTTCCTTGTCACCATTCTCAACAGCATCCCCAGTGGTTCTATCTCAGAATCACAGACTGTGAAGAATTTCATTTCCTCCTTGTTTCTTCCAGCTCAGAGTTCACAGTTGGGCTTAATTTTTATCAGCTGCTGGGTAAAGTTTGACAGAGAATCAGAGTTCCTGCCTTACAAATTGATGAGGTCTGGTCCTTACTCCTGGTAGCCATTTCCTGATTTCCAAATGGTACATGGCATCAGCCTGGACCACATGGGACATGCTGTTCACAGCAATTTACGATTGAAAACTGTGCGAGCCAGTGCTCCCCCAATTAGCATTAAGTTACAGTGCCCTTCTGGTTGGTACTTTGTTTTTTGAAAAGTATGGGTCTAGCCCTCCTTTGCCCCACTTGGGAAATGGTTTTTCCACGATGGTAATTTGGGTTTGTATGCATGCTCGTCCCCACACACAGGCCTATGTACAAACCTGAGCTCTGCACCATTCTAGTGGGAAATGGAGACAGCGATTTCATGGTAGCTGTCTTTTTGATGAATGTCCCCATGTCCACCCATAGAGGCCGTGACATTCCTGTCTTCCCCACTTGATAATCTGAAAATCTTCTGAGGCAGATTGCCTCGCTATAGGCCTGCCCTAGAATGCCACATAAGTTCTGTGTTTCAGCACCCAGGGCTCACATTCGTGAGCCTTTATAAGAGCCTGTGGGCTTGAAGCTGATAAGTCAGGGAGCTAATGGAGAGCTGTTCCAAGAGAATGAGAGCCAGCAGAGATATGGGCCTTAGTGATAGGGCAGGAGGGCTGCCGAGCCAGGCAATTGAGTGTGAAGCATAAACTGATTACATGGTCTTGTTTCAGTGAGCCTCAGCTTTCCCTTCTTATCCACTCCCAGATGCATTTGCTTTTTATGGCTCCTCACTCTTTCTCTCTGAAATGTGGCCCCAAATATGCTCAAAGCTTCTCTCTGTTTTCCAACCTCTGCTGGCGAAAGTGGCAGGTTGCTCTCAAGTGTTGAAAATATTCATCCACCCACACGGTGGGAGGTTTTACTTTGGAATCCATTAATTCTGTTTATTTCCTTTGAAGTCAAGAGCATGTGGAATTTAAGACTGGCTTTATGATCCTAAGGATTTGTCATACTTTCTTTTGGACTTTGGGAACCTTCAGGATTTAAAGTCTCATCCACCTGCTTACCTTTAGGGGTGAAATGTAGACATCTCAGGAGAGAGAGAGTTCTTGATGCAGATTGCTTAGGTTGGGATCAGAGTCCACAACTTACTGCGGGTTCTCTGGAATAAACTGAAATATGGAGAGGTTCTTAGGAATGAAGCTGCTGTGAACATTTGCTCTTGGTTTCCCTTTAATTTGTAAACAATGAATGATTTTAGAAGAATACACTTAAGTTTTAAAGATACTGCTCAAACTCAATAAATGTTCCACACCTGATTTAAAATTTGTGCTTACCAAGCAAGTTTGCTGATTTACTGTGTTGCATTTTAAACACAAATAAAAGTACCAGCTGGTCACATAGTGTTCTCTTTGTTTTTACAATCACTACGATCACTATTTGTTTCAAATCTGTTTAAACCCAAGAATATCTAGTATTGCATGGATTGGAGACACAAACTGTGTCCGAGGTGGAATTGGAAAATTCTGAACTCTAACAAATTTATTTTCTCAATCGAGTGTGAGTTTCCATGTGAACCTGAAGAGTTAGGAGTTCTCCAAATAACTTTCATGTAAATACCATGTATATTAAATAATAGAAAAATCACAAACACACACACGCACACACACACACACATACAAATTTCAACAGTAATTGCAATCATTATTTAGAACCTAAACAGGCAAAATATTTGTTTTTGTTTACAATGGCTGATGCTTGATAATTAGAAAAGGAGATGTCTTTTAGTCATTTTATTATTGTTTTAAAATTCTCTAGAGACAAGACCCCGCTGGAGTGTCTGCATTGCCTACACTGGGTTTCACCACTAATGGAGTACAAACATCAGGGACTTTGGGATTTTTGTTGATCTGAGCTTAGAGCCCACCTCTGCTGATTTGTAGCTGTGTGACATTGAGTATATTAGCTAAGTGGCCATGTATAGCTGCTGCCTCTGCAAAATGGTAGGTTTTGTGTGGATTAATATATGACCCACACAAAGTGCCTGGAGTCTTGGAAGGTTTTTAAATTTCCTTCTTCATCTTTAGTGAGTGGTTTCTGTGAGTCTCTGGGATAGCTGTGCACCTGGAGGAGGGGGCTCAGGATGACTAGTCACGGAGCTACCTCCCTTTTGGTCCTCTTTCTGACCTCTCCCAGGAAACAAAGCAGTTCTCTGTAAGCAGCATTCATTGAGTGACTCAGAGAAAGCTTGAACAAATTCTGAGCATCTGAGATGTGTCCATTCAAAGTGGAGAAAATTCCACTGCTCTCTCCTGGGCTGAAAGGGTGGGGGGATTTCAGAATGGTGTTGAGCTGTCTATTGGCAAACCCCAGAAATAAAGTGGTACCTCTTGGTTGGGGGAGCCGAGATTCTGCAGCTGTTTCTCCTAATTGAAGAGGCTTGGTTGTGGTCGGGGATGTTAATAAGCCACTTTCCCCTCTTTCCCTGTCCTAACTCTGCCTCCTCCTACTGATAATCACCAAGGAATGTGGTCCAAGCCTTTTGGTGGCTTTCCGGGAGCCTTTTATAGCAGTTAAGAAGGAATTCTCGGTATTCTTATCATGTATAAAAGATTGAGCTATTCTTATGCACCATACAGCTCATGGTGAATAGGGAGTATGTTTAAATGACAGGGAGGCTCTAGGATGGCTACATGGCAATTTTGTGTTGTAAAATGAACCTGTTGCACTTAAAAGGGGCTAAAGAGAATTCTTAATTTTATGCAGTTTAATCTGCCAAGTGATAAGATTTTTTGTTTTTTTAAATGGAAGTCTATTTAGTGATGACTTTTGGGGAGTAATGTAAAGGATGTTCTTTTTTTAAGTTAAAAAAATTGAGAGGGTATTATAAACCTGTCCTGCAAAAGTATCTTATGTCGTAAATAATCTCAGAGATGATATAAAATGGAGCTTAAGATTTTATTTATGCTAAATGATATTCCAGAACGTGGTGTGTTTTTGCAATATTAGCCACATGGCAATTCATTTCAACTGGAAAATACATCAATATACACAATACTAACCAAGGTCAAGCTGAGTTGCCCTGATTTTAAATGTTTATTCTGGCCTTTATTGCCATTCTGCCAATTTATTTCTAGAGAAAGTTACACATTTTTAGAAAAGACAATGAGGGGTTTTAAAGGCAAACATGCTATACTGAAAGCCCATAAAAATATAAAGTAAACGTTTGATAGGCATATATTTAATCTATGTGCATCAGCAAGACTGGCCTCATTCTAGGGTCCCCTGGGCACCATCGCACATGGCTGTAATCCCAGTACTTGGGAGGCTGGGGCAGGATGATTGTAAATTTGCAGCTAGCCTAGATAATTTAGCAAAACCCTGTCTCAAAAAATAAGAAGGGCTGGGAATATAGCTCAGTGGTAGAACAAATAAGGCTTCACTCTCCATGATTGCAAAAAGGTGGGAGACTTTTTGTTTATTTAATGCTCTACTATTACAGTTTTTTTTTTTAAATTTATATATGAGAGTGGAATGCATTACAATTCTTGTTACACATATAGAGCACCATTTTTCATATCTCTGGTTGTATACATAGTATATCAATTCGTGTCTTCATACCTATGGATAATAATGATCATCACATTCCACCATCATTAATAACCCCATGCCCCTCCCTGCCCCTCCAACCCCTCCGCCCTATCTAGAGTTCATCTAATCATCCCATGCTCCCGCTCCCTATCCCACTATGAATCAGCCTCCTTATATCAAATCTACTATTACAGTTTTGACGTTCTTAATACTTTGAAGCCCTTATTTTGTTTTGCAATGGATCTTGCAAATGATGAAGCTGGTTCTATGCAATGACTGCCTGGTAATTCAGCTCCAACTAGTTTTGCAGTTTGGAATTTCCGGCCCAATTCATCAACTACCTAAACATTATAAACTTTTAAATACATTACATATGAATTTTTGAGGATCAGGCATAAGAGCTTAGATATTGCAACTGTTTACAAAGTTCCTAATACTGGGTAAACAGTGTTTTTGAACATTTGAATTTTATTGCATACAATATAAAACTAAAATCTCATTTCTTACCAGTTTCTATTAAGATATGTAGGTTCTATATATTTTTATTAGATAAAAATAAATGACATGAAATTTTTGTTTCCCAAATTATTAATAATGGCTATGGCTGGAATCTGGGATTTCAAAAGTTTTCCACTTCCTAAATTTTATATCTCTGAATTTGAGTTTTTATAACAAGCAAGAGTTATTTTTGTTATTTAAGGTGGGGGGAAGAAACAGTGAGGATTTGAAAAAACAACCCCGTGCATTTGATTTTGATTCTGGAAGACAGTCATTGGGAGTTGGGGTCCTGGGGCATCCGTTCCAAAGCCAATCATAGAAAAAAGTTGGAGAAATGGCTTATGGGAGGCAGGGACTGTGTCCAAGTGGGGAGGTAGGACTATTTGTGGCAGAAAACTTTAGTGGGTGTTTATAATCTTGGGGATAACCTGGGCCCGGTATCCAGTTTTACACAAAGCGTTGATGGAATTTTATTTCATTTTAAGTCCTTGGCTATCAATAGCCGCTCCTTTGTTTTTATCCTCTTCTTGTTTTCTGATATTTTCCTCATGCCTCAACTGTTGGCCCAACCTGCAGCTCTCCTTAGAACCAGGGCTGAGCCAGCCTTCTTCTGAGGTGGGGTCAGGTTCAATGTGAGATAAACAGCTTGGGATTCTAAACCCTTGTTGACATCTCCTCCCCACTGGACAATGTGGCACGGCTGATGCCCTCCTGCTGCTTGTGTAATGGCCAGGATTTAAATGCTGGGATCAGGAGTCAAAGATCCAAGGGATGACCCTGGTATTTTGATGCTGGATGTCTGCCTTTGAGAGGGCAACCCCGCTGGCCTGCTGAGAGCCCTGGAGCAGACACCCTGTGAATCTGGGCTCAGCCCACTCTGGCAAGGGAGACAGCACAGGATGGGGAACTTTTCTTACTCTTCTATATGTGGGCAGGAAATATTTGACCAAAGGTCCTGGCAAATCATATACATAATTTTAAAGGTGAATTATAACTTCAAAAATTAAAAGGCTCAAAGTAGAACCATGTCAAAACCCTTTTGAGTTGAAGAGAATTTATTTTTTAACCTGAGTTCCTTAGAGTCCCAGGGGCTGCTACAAAGGATAAGGGTAGAATCCAGGTCCCTTCTAGGTCCCTACTCCACCCCTCCCAGACCTGCTGTGATCACATCAGCATTATATTTGAGACTCCCATCTCGTGTTTTGCATCAAGAAAGAACTCATTGCTATAAAGTACAAGTGTGAAAAACATGGTATTTGAGCAAATTCTTCCCATGCTGTTTGGCCCCTGGCATGTAGGGTCTCTTTAGTTCTCACATGTGCGTCGATGAGTGAAAGCAGATACCAGGAGTTGGATTATGTCCATATTGAACATTTTCCCTTGCATTTGAGGTCATTTTAATATAACGATAACATTTGTGCTCAGAAGGATGTTTCCTAGTAATCTGGAAATATAAGACTTCAAATTATAATAAAACCCTTCTCTAGCATGTGCTGAGTGCTCACGCTTGTCTGTAACCACATGTGTTCACTCACATGGTCCTCATGGCAACCCCGTGAGGCAGGTACTTTTGTCCCTATTTTACTGCACTTTCTAACTTTAGAGGACACTGACTATTGGGGCTGCCCCACTGGGCTTCCTAAGAGAGCTGCTCTCCCCCTTCAGTCCTCTCTTCTCAGTTAAATCCCAACTTATGGAAGGACTGAGGAGGAGAGGGGAATATCACCTCCCTTCAACTTGACTAAATAATCCTGGGTGTCAGGAATTTTATTCTGTCTGCAATTGCCTGGCACATCCATGAGCAGCATAGCTGTTATACTCTGTGCAGAATATCTTAAAATAGTTGTCAGTCATCTTAGATCATCCTCACTTTGGCATTTATATTTGAAGTATCTTTTCCTTTCTCTTTGAATGCCTCCATTTCCCCTAGGCTACCTCTTATAATATTTCTCTGTTCTGCCCACTGTGTCATGCTCATTCTTCGTTTCTCTTTGTTCTTTTTAGAAATTTATTTATTTATTTTTGGTAGTTGTAGATGGACAGAAGGCCTTTTTTTTTCTTTTTATGCAGTGCTAAGGATCGAACCCAGTGCCTCACACATGCTAGGCAAGTGCTCTGCCACTGAGCCATAGCCCTATCCCTCTCCTTGTTCTTTAGGGTTTTCATATAAGAATCATAGAACATAAGTTGTTGACACAGAGGCTGGACTAACAGCAGATGCAAAGAAGTGGATTTATATACATAGACTCATGGGAAGAGCCCTGGCCAAGAGGTCTGGACACTTGGGTTTCAGGCCTGGCATGGCCACATATCTGCTGTGTGCCTGTACAAATAACGTGCACTAGTGTTAGCTAATATTAAAACCACTGCTGCTTAATTGTTAACCTTTCTGGGCCTCAGTTTCCTCCCTGTTAAGTGAGGGCTGTGGCTTGGATGATGTTCTGAGTCCTCTCCACTCTCATTTTAGATGCAGTAAGATTAATTAGATTATAATCCTGACTAGGGGTAAATGGATAAGGAGCAAGGATTGGGCCTTAAGTCTCCTGGGTTCCTTGTGATATTTTGCTCACTAATTGGACAGAGAAGTTATTTAATAATTTAGTATCGCAAACTCAGCATTTATGGCATTGATAAGGAAACTCTTATTAATTAAATTATGTATCACTTGCCAATTAAGCATTTTGAATGAGCTTTGTGGAGTATTTTGAAAGAGCTTTCACATTTATTAATTTAATATCCATTTAATAACCATTTCCTAAAGTGGGCAGAGCAGATATAACCCAGTTTACAAGTGAAGAACCTGACGCTTAGGGTGGTGGTTATTTTTCGAGGTTCCTGGCTAGTAAGGGAGAAGCCTGGAACCTGAATCAGGGCTCCTTTTCCTGTGCCTTTTCCATGCCACTAAGGGCTGCCTTGTTAGGCTGCTGGGAAGGGTCAGAGACACTTCCTTGTGAAGACTGAGGCTGTTTGGATGTCTTCCCTGGAAGATGCATGTCATTCCAGATCATCCCCCAGGAAGTTGTTAGGATGAAATTTACCCTTTTACCAAGGGGCCTGGGTTAAGCCGGTCTGTGCCTGGGTGAGAGTCGTGGAAGCACTTCTGATCCTGCAGACTGGACGCAGGGAGAGGAATCTGGGGCTTCTGCCAAGCCCACTGAGAAGACACTTGAGCTGTGGCTAACTTGGGATTAAGGAATGATGGGAGACCTTCTTAAGAGAGAAGAGTGTTCCTTCACTCAAGAGCCTGGGTCCTGCCCGTGCTGGGCAGATAGAAATATAATCATATCTGCAGTCCTTGGAGGGCAATGAAGAGGTTTTGTTAAGAAGTAGCTCTTTGGCAGATGTATCTTTGGCAGATGTTGCCAGTGCTGTTGCTGCAACAAAGACGTCTAGGGTAGCACTGTTGCTAATGTGGCACTGTCATCCTGTCTCAGTCGGCTCTTTGCAGAGGTGGCAGTGATGTTGGAGCTAGCCATATGGCCATCCAGGCCCCCAGGAGCTGCCTGAGGGGCAAGACATTGTGGACCCCCAGGGCTGCCAATCTGAGGCTCTCCTGGAAGATCACATTACTTGAGGGCAGGAACTTCTGCCACCAGGGCTTGTTGAGAGACCTGCCGGTGAGCAGCTGCTGGCAGCTGGCAGCAGGAGCTGCTGCCCCCAGCGAGCAGGAGAAGCCATGGGGAGCTGTGGGTGGCCCAGGCCAATGGTAGCCACCAGTGGGAGCAGAAGATAAGAGAGCCAGGCTGGGGAAGTCCTTCCTGGTGGTCCCCAGCCCCACAGAATTGTTGAAGAGGGACAATGTGGTCCATTTTGCAGAGCCCTTCTCAGTGCAGAGTCAGGAAAATCCCTTTCCATCAGTGGGCCAGGTTGAAGACCCAGCAGCTTAAGTTGGGGGCTCTAGCTGGCTTGGATTGTCACTTGGTTCTCCAGTTTCTGTCGGAGCGCTGGCTTAGGGGAAAAAGATTATCCTTGTTGTAGAGACCTTCCCAGATGAGCTTGAAGAAAATATCAGTAATCCAGTAAGTTTTTTAAAAGTATTTTTAAATACTGCTTCTACTTTAATTAGTTTTATTGATTTACTCCCAAATGGTAGGGAAGGTTTCTGCTTCCTGTCATGGTACTGTCTGTAGCACTTTTTCCTCTGTGATGCTGGGAATCAACCCAGGTCCTCAAGAATGCTAGGGAAGTGCTGTTCTACTGAGCAACAGGCCCAGGCCTTGACAGCACTTCCCTGTCAGTCATTTGTCCACTCTGTCCCCAGACATTGGTGGAATACTCTTGGTGGGTCAGGCTGATGTCAGTCTTTGTTGTATTTGACTCATTTGTATACACATCTTAGACCTCTGCTAGATTAAAAGCTGCTTTAAATGAAATTATGATAGGTTAGGTTTATACTTTTGCCACAAAATTCCAGAGGTGTAACATAACATAAAACTTTTTCTCATTTATGTTCCTACCTGGGTTGGTATGGGGAAGATTGGAAAGCCTGCTCCACATAGTACCTTAGGGACCCAGGATGACTGAGGCTTCACCGTCTCACAGCTGTACTAACTGGAATATGTGGCTTTCTCGATCCCTGGTCTCATACCAGGAACTAAATGCTTTAGCTTGGAGGTGACATCCCTTCCACATGCAGCCTGTTGGCCAGAACTCATCATATGGCAGATGTTGCCAGTGCTGTTGCTGCAACAAAGACATCTAGGGTAGCACTGTTGCTACCTACGTTCAAAGTAAGTGTGTGGCCAGCAGGAAACAACTGGACAAGAGTGACCATCAGAAGTCACAACACCAACTCCTTATGTTCTTGGGTCTCTCACTGACTTGAAGCAAGGTTCTCCCAGGAAATCTCATATTCTTTATCTGTAAAGAGGGTAGAATATGAATAACAAAAAGTGAAGTACACTTGGCCCTCAGTATCCATGGATTCTGTAACCTTAGATTCACCAAATGTGGCTTCAAATATCTGAAAAGAAAAATTGTGTTTGAATGGAACATGTACAGACCATTTTTTTCTTGTCATTATCCCTTAAATGATGTGGTAAGAGAACTATTTACATAGCATTTACACTCTCATAGGTATTATAAGTAAACTAGAGATGATTTTACAGTGTACTGTAGGCAGTGCCTGGATGACATTTTATACTAGCAGCTTGGGCATCTATGGGTTTTGGTATGGTGGGGGGAGCTGGAACAAATTCCCTTTGGGTACTGAGGGATGAATGTACATAGCATTAATTGCCCAGTATGGAAAGATTAGTAATAAGTAGCTTACGCATCCTCTGTACGGTCTCTGTTTTTTCCCTTTCTTTGTAATGAGGATGGAATGGTAGGTGAATGGTTAGGCACAGAAACAGCCTTCTGAGCAGGTAACCTTGTAGAAACCAGCCCAAGGCAAGATTTGACCTCATTTCCTGCCATGGAGTAAGTGCAGTGGCTGTGGAACTACCTGTGCCCATGAGCACCACAGGGCCTGGCTTCCCCTGCTGCACAAGCCCCCCGTGAAGACAGCTTTGATTATGCTGCAGCCAGCATAATTTTTAAAATGCACTGTCTACCTGTATGCATTCTTCCCTCATTGAAAGAGTGTAATTTGGGATTGGGGTGATCTCAGTGATTTAATATTACAAGGTGGAGATTATATCCCAGCTTGGAATGAGAGCACAGGAAAGATTGTCAGAACTCAGAAGGCGGGGAGTATTTGAGGAAGCACATATTTGTTGAATAAATGGCTGGAGTATGGAATAAAAGGATTTTAAAATATGGAAAATTTCAGTTTCTAACTGTGCCTGTTACTCTTCCTGTACTTGTATTTGTAAATATCAGTTGACTGAGCTTTTTCATTATTTGTTTGGATTCTCATAAAGAAAGGTTGGCTGGCTGTATTGGTATCTCTTTATCTTATCTCTGTGTCTGGAGGGTGACACTGGCACCCGTGTGGCCATCTTCGATTGTAGGCTTCTGAGGACCAAACTGTGGAATGCCTGCCCCATCCTATTTTCATGGCTCCTTCTTCAGTGTGGAGTCGGTGTTTAATAAATGATGAGGTCGGGGAAGGTGGTCTACCGGGAGTCTTCATATTTGATTCACTACACCGTCATACTTTCGCATTCTTTAGAAGTACTGTTGGGACCTCTCTCATCTTTTTCCTTCACGTCTCATAAATATTCTACCGTTCCCCTCTCCCCTCCACACCCTCTCTTCTTCCTCTCCAGCAAAATTCTATCTGTGCAAATTTCATTTTGTTGTAAGAGTGATAATCTGCAGGGAACTTAAAAAATGTGATAGGTTTACTGAGTTTTTGGATGACAAGCTCTCATTACCCCTTTCACATATGTAGGGCTTACTGCAGAGATGGCACCTATGTCCCTAGCTGCCTACAGCAGCACTTTACCAGAAGTGGAGGGAGAATGGGCTTTGAGGTCTCTCTAAGTTGATCTTAATCCCATCTCTGCCATTGACTAGGTGTGCGACCCTGGGTAGTAACTTCAGATTTTGTTCAGTTCTGGTCTGTAATACAGTATGTCATCTCTTGCTCCGTCTGCCTCCCACACATTTATCCCTCTTCCTCTGGTTCCGGTTTCTTGGGGGAAACTCCTTACCCTTTCCATGTGATCCCAGTGGGGCTGTCAATCACAGAGTCACAAAGAGGGTCTTCTGCCTTCACTGGATTGGACAGGTGACCCAAAGTGTCTGTGCTACTCCACTCACTGAGTGAGGCAGGTACATTGTTCCCAGAGAAGGCCAAACACCATTTCTCCTGGGACTAACAAATAGAGGGAAACAGTTCCTTTTGCACCAAGGTTGCTTTTCAGAGAGGAAAAAATTGGGGGCTTCAGGAAGCCTTTCCATTGGATCTGGTGTTGTCCTTAGAGAATGAAAAAACAACAACAACAACAAAATAAAAACAAACAACCCCAGGGACAAACAGAGGTGGAGCAGGGACCAGACTTCCTCAGGCCCTGCATGGCCCCTGGTTTGTCCCTTTTTTGTTTTAATAACTTTGGATTGGATTTTTGTTACATGCAATTAAGAGCCTGAATCTATGTATATACATTAACATCCTCTGTTTTTTAAAAGCCCTTTAAACTTTATAAGCAATATGTGGGCTCATAATTATAAACATTGCAATACTTTTGAGTTTCCTTAGAAGTATTGAGCAATAGGTAGAGGACTCCATTCTTCCTCATCTCTGCTCAATTTGAATCTTCTCTCCAAAGTGTGACTCCTGGGAGCAGTTTGAGGTATTCCAGCCCTTTTTCTTTGCATTTATATTCATATTTATGTGTACAAATGTGTAATTTATTTCATTTTTAACTTATAGAATAGCATATTACGTGTGTTGTTTCATTACTTCTGTTTTTTGTTTTGTTTTTGTTTTTTTGTTCTTACATGTTAGTACATATAGGTCTGTTTTGTTCTTACTTTATAATTGGGCATGATGGCACAGGCCTGTAATCCCAGCCATTCAGGAGTTAGGCAGGCATATCACAAATCTGAGGCCAGCCTCAGCAACTTAGTGAGACCCTGTCTCAAATTAAAAAAATAAAAATGGCTGCGGATGTAGAGCTCAGTGGTAGAGCACCCCTGGTTCAATCCTGAGTACAAAGAAAAAAAAAGAAAAAGAAAAATTATACTTCATAGATTTGATAATATGATACTTTGCTTAAGTATCCCCCTATTGATGGACATCTAGTTATTCACCCATATTTCTCTTTCTGTTACAACAGTATTGTATCATACATGTGGAGATATTGCTATAGATGGATAGATGGAGTCTTCCAATAGAATAGCTGAGCCATGGCACATATATTTAAAACATTTTGGTAGATTCTGCAAAAAAGTACCCGACTTACCCTTCTCTCCTCCTGCAGAGTACCGGGCAGTTTGTTTTCCCATACTGTCGCCTACACTGAAGGAGCACCTACTTCAATTTTCCTAATCCCCCAAATGAAAAGCACAAGGTGGTTGTTCTTGTACATTCTTCTGAACACAGGCAGGGTGGGACCCTTCCTGGGGGAATTGGTCTCTTGTATTTGCTCTCTTGTTAATTGATCCTCTTAGATTCTGCTTTATAAAAATGTGGTTGTCTTTTTCTTATTGACTCAAATACGTTCTTTTTGCACTGCACATCCCAGCACCATGCTCTTGTAGGTATTTTCTCCTAAGTGTTGCCTTTAGTTTTGTTTGTAAGTGGGTTCTATTTTGTTTTTGTCTCTTGGGTGTATGCGTGTGTAGTTTTAGGTTTTGTATTTTTGTTTTTCTTCAATTGGGCAGACATTTTCAATTTTTATGAATTCCAACCTGTCTGTCTTGTTCCTTACAGTATCTGAGCTTCGTGTCTTGTGTGGAAGGGCTTTTCCTACCCCAGATTACCGAGTGTTTACTCTGTGTATGTTTTAAGGTTTAGATATTTAATCCAGCATTGTCATCTTTACCTGATCTGTAAGTGAGAATTGTAATATGTTCTTCCAGAGGATTCAGTGGATAGCATGTATAAGGGGTCCGCCTCCCTTTTTTCCTGTCTTATTCTGTTTCTGGGGCTGTGACAATTCTCCGTAGACTGAGTGGCTTAAACAACAGACTTTTATTTCTCACAGTTCTGGAGGCTGGGGAGTCCAAGACCAAGCCTCTGGCAGAGTTGATGCCTGGTGAGAGCCCACTTCCTGGTTCATAGACGTACCTTCTCACTGTGCCCTCACATGGTGGGAGAGGTAAGGGAGCTCTGGAGTTTCTTTTGCAAGGGATTTATCCCAGTCATGCCCTCACAACCCAAGCACCTCCCAGAGACCCCCTGCTGATATCCTGCCGCCATCACATTGGCTCAGGTTTCGACATGTCACAGCTCAGCTGCGGTATTTGAACACAGTCGTGGGTCAAGACCCTTGCAGTCATCCTGGACTCTCTCTCTCTCTCTCCCCCTATGCCCAGTCCATCAGCCAACGTCTCAGGTCTCCCTGAAGACAGGCAGAGAACCTGACCACTTCTGCATACCCCCTCCGCCGTCACCTGTGCCAGGCCACATTGCCTTGCACCTGGATCGTGCCAGTGCCTGTTACCTTCTGCCCTAGAAGTCTCCTCTCCCACAGCAGCCAGAGTGACCTTCTGAAATGCAGATCCAGTCATTTTTGCTCTTGCTCCAAATGCTCCAGATCCTCCCATTGACTCAGAGTAGAATCAGAGGAGTTTTCGTGGCTTTCTTCTTCATGTCCTTTTGCTTTATTTCCTGCTCTCTCCTTGACACCCTCCCACTGGGTACTTGCTCTTCCTCAGGTACCTGGGCCCTTGCTCCTGCTATTTGGAGCCCTGCTCAACGGTCACCTTCTCAAGGGGACTTCCCTGGCCTTGTCTCAAGCAGCCCTCCTCACCCCCATCATGTTCCATAAGCTTTTTCCTCTTTTTCTCTTGGCACTGGCCATGCCTGACATGTTTACACACACACACACACACACACACACACACACACACACATATATATATATATATGTATTTTGTCTTCCTGAACTGAATGTAACTTCTACAAGGAGAGAGACTTTGTTCCCTGATGAATGAACCTCCAGCCCAAGAACTATATCCCACACAGAAGTCTCTCGTCTCTTTGACAAATGAATATAGAAACATCAGGTCCAGACTTGTTCTGATGAGGGCCCAGCCTACTGTTAGATCCTTGGCGAACTCCCTATGGGCCAGTCACCAATTGGACGGTGTGAATGTTTCTTCCTGTTAATGCCATTTCCCGTGGGATCGGTCACGAGCGAGACAGGTTGGGGTGTGCAGGTGTCTGTCTCTGGGTGGGTCCATTGAGCCCAGTCCTTGCAGCAGTAAATCACCGCTGCACCAACCAGACTGCGCCTCATCGCATGACCCAAGGGCAACTCAGCAAGCTCCTCAGCAGCTTCTCTAATTGGTGTCATCTTCAAAAACAATCTGTGGCTTCCGACCAGTTGTGCTTGTGAAAGTGTCTCCTTCCCTCTCATGAAACATCTTAATGTAGTTGGACCTCCCTGTACCTTCTCATTTCACCAAGCTATAAAATGGAAGCTAAAAATAGGTGTGATAAGTAGATTAAGGCAATTTATTGCAGAGCCTCCCTCCTCGATTCACCTACAGCCAGAGCACATGAGTGCGAACAGTCTCTGGGGGCTGCATCCCTGCATCCTCAGATGCCAGAATGAGGTACAGGGTGGGGGAGTCAGGGCACCTGCCCTTCACCTCCACCTCTGACCATTGACTTTTTTTTTTTTTGCCTGTGAACTCAGGAAACAGGCTTTGTCCTTGAAATAATTTGGGGGGCAGGAGGTGGGGTAAAATTTAGAGCAATTAATTGTATT
This sequence comes from Marmota monax, assembly GCF_021218885.2. NCBI lineage: Eukaryota > Metazoa > Chordata > Mammalia > Rodentia > Sciuridae > Marmota > Marmota monax. The sequence goes on from NW_026692881.1 coordinate 25,443,222, forward strand.
AGAAGTAAATTGCTTTTGAAGACATTTCCTCTATAGAGACTTCCTGACCGTTAGTTGCTCTCTGTGTTTAGTTGTGACTGTTAGGTGAGGCAACATGAAATTATTAATAGAGAAAGATATAGTTCATGCATAATAGTGGGCAATTTTTAATAGGCTTTATTTTTAGGGCCAGTTTGAGGGTCACAGCAAAACTGATGCTGTACACAGATTTCTCACACACCTCCCACAGTGCAGGGCCTCCCCATTACCAATGCCCCCTACTAGAGTGATAATGCCTTATAGTTGACAAACCTACACTGATACCAGAGTATCGCTTGGAGTCCGCAGTTTACATACAGTAGGATTCACTCTTGATGGTGGACATTCTGTGGGTTCACACAAGTGCATTATATATATATCGACCATTATAGTAACTTACATAGTGGTTTCACTGCCCTATGATGAAATTTTAATTATCCAAGTATTATATGAATATATTCTGCTTAAAAGTTTTAAAACATTCTGTAAAAACACTAAAGTTTATTTTTCTACCATCTCCAGTCTTAGAGTTAATCAGTGTTATTCCACTGTGTCCTTCCAGTGACACCAGGATGCAGGCTGACAATACTAATTATAACTCCAGGACTATTGATAAAGGAGTTCTAGGGCTGGGCCATGTATCAGGGGCTTTGTGTCCATCAGCTCATGGCAACCCTGTAAGGTAGGAGGTGAGTTCCATTTTGCTAATTACAGCTTTATTGAGATATGTCACATATCATAAAATGCACGCTTTAAAAGTATACAAGTCAGTTGTGTTTTATTTATATTTACAAAGTTGTACATCCATTATCACCATCTCATTCCAGAACATTTTCCTAAATAAACCCTGCATATTCATTAGATGTCTCTCCCTATCTCCATTCTCTCCCCTTCCACATTCCCTCGTAATCATTAATTCATCTTTTGCCTCTATGGATTTCCTGATCTGGATATTTCACATACATGGAATAATACAACATGTGGCCTTTTGCAACTGGTTTCTTTACTTAGCATGTCTTTATGTTTTAGTGGGTATCAGTGCATTTTTTTTCGACAACTGGATAAGTTTCATTGTAAAGGCAAACCACATTTTGTTTATTCATTTATCAGTGGGTGAACATTTGGGTTGTCTCCACTTTTTGGCTATTATGGGTCATGCTCCTAGGAACATTCGTGAGCGAGTTTCTTGTAGACATATGCTTTCAGTTCTCTGGGGTGTATATCTAGGAATAGAATTGCTGGGTCCTAGGGTAACTCTACATTTAATATTTTGAGGAGTATAAGCAGAGTGTTTTCTGAAGTGTCCGCACATTTTACAATGCTGTTGGCAGTGAATGAAGGTTCCATTTTCACCCAATTCTTGCAACACTTGTTGCCTGCCTTTTTTATTTTAGAAGGTATGAGGGGAATCTCATCATGACTTTGATTTGCATTTCCTTAATGATCAATGATATTGAGCATCTTTTTGTTTGTTTATTGGTCACGTGCCTATCTTCTTTAGAAACATGTCTAATCAAATCCTTTGTCTATTTTTCAATTGGTGTTATTTTTCTTTTTATTGAGTTTGTTACCCTATTGTACAAATACAAGGCCTTTCCTTTGGGGCAATAGACAGAGAAAGCAGAGTTCTGTGCTTTTCAGTTCTTAGGAAATTTCTCAAGTGTTAGAATGGAATTTTACTTTGAATGTAGGCTTATCTCCTTTCCCATGTCTAAATAATACTAGTTACTATTAAATTGTATCTAGTATGTGCCGGACTATATAGAGCTTAATCTTTCTTTTTAAGTGCATCATAGCTGTACATAATAGTCTACTTTTTAAAACAATTCTGCAGAGACTGAGGCTCAGAAAGCTTACATTATTATTATTTTTTTTGAGGAGAGGATACTGGGGATTGAACTCAGGGGCACTTGGCCACTGAGCTACATCCCCACCCTTATTTTCTATTTTATTTAGAGACAGGGACTCACCGAGTTGCTTAGGTCCTTGCTTTTGCTGAGGCTGGCTTTGAACTCACGATCCTCCCGCCTCAGCTTCTAGAGCCGCTGGGATTACAGGCATGCACCACTGTACCTGGCTAGAAAGTTTACATTATTAGACCAAAGTTACACAGTGAGAATCCCATTTGCCAGTTCCTGTGGCCGTGATCAAAAGCTGAAGGTGGGACTTGAACCTGGTGGTGTTGCAGAAGGCGCCACACTAGGCAATGTGGAAAGCATCTGCTCAAGTTCAATTGCTCAGAGCTGGGAGCTGCAGAAGTGAAGTGGCTGTACAGTGGAGTGGCCACTTCTTTGTTGAAGAAGAGAACTCCAAGGTGTTTCCAGAGGCCTTTTCTTTATTGCCTCCTGCTCTGCAAGAGTACTTCATCAGGCCTGTCTCAGTTCAGTCTCTGGAGGCAGAGGAGGGATCACAGAAGCATTGGATTATGAAATCACTTTAGAGTTATCAAGTGGAGATTTGAAAGGGTCGGTTATTCAAATTCCCAAATTCTTCACTGAATCTTTGGCTTCTCCTCCCAAATAGCTGCCTTTTAAAATGCCCAGTGACATCCCTGCAGGCTTGGGTGTGCTGGGTCATATTGTTGTCCTGCCAGCGGTCTGGCACTTCAAGACTTAGAGAGGGTACATTCTTTCTTTGTAGCCAAAGCAGATATTTTTGCAGCGTGTGAATCATCTGAGGAGTGAGAATAGCAGGCGAGGGAGGCAGGATCATCATTATCACCGACAAACATTTGTCAGGCACCTACCTAAGGGTCCAGGTTTGCTAAGATGGTGCCTACCAACCTGGGCTCTGGTCTGCTTGCATCCTCCGCTCTAGGAACTTGACCTCTCAGACCCTGACTCTGTACCTGGCACATGCGAGGCATTTGGGATGGAAGCCCAGTCTCGAGAAGTTTAAATTCTTTAGGTGGAGAAACACATGTGGACCACCAAGCAAAGTCAACTGTGATAAACCCTGTCACCAAACTGTGAATAAAATGACACACATGCTTGGGGAATGTGGTCAATGGCTCCCCTTTTCCATCTACCCAGTAGGATAATCATCCTGACTCTATTTAATTCACGAAGATGTCTTGGAAGTAAATGAGACCATGAATGTGCCGGATGTGAATGAGCTAGTAGTTCTAACACCAGGGAGTCGGAAATCCCTTTCCCAAGTCGATGAAAGTTTTGTACTTCCACCTCGGAAAAATTCCGCATGGTTTCGCAAGCAATTTCAATTTCATGAAACCCACACATAGACCCCTGCAGGGACCTCTAGAGTAATAATAATCTGTTTCAAAGCTTATCCCCTCAAGGGTATTTTGTAGTCCCAGCTTAATTCATATTATTAGCAATTTACATTACTATTATTAAAGATAACTATGTTTCTCAGTTATTTTTATGTTAAAAACCTTTCTCCTTTAAAAAAAATCACTTGTCCAGGTGTCCATTGATGGATCAATGGTTAAAGAGATGTAGTATTTTTACATAATGGATTATTATTGAGCCATAAAAGAGAATGAAATCCTATCATTCATGCCAATGTAGATGAGTCTGGAGGACATGTGAAATAAGCCAGGCATGGAAAGACAAATGCTGCACGATCTCATTCATATGTGGAAGCTAAAAAGCTGATCTTGTAGAAGAGTAGAAGAGTGGTCTCTAGAAGCTAGGAAGGGTAGGGAGGATAGGGATAGAAAGGGGATAGGTAACTGGTACCAAAATTTAGGTAGGAGGAATGAGTTCTGGTGTTTTATAGCACAGTAGGGTGAACTATATTTAACAATTGACTATATATATTTCAAAAGAGTTAGAAAAGACGAATGTTCCCAACACAAAGAAATGATAAAAGTTTGAAGTGATGGGAATGCAAATTACCCTGATTTGATCATTATACAGTATACACCTGAGTGAAAAACTACACTGTGCCCCATAAATATTAAACATGTGCAATAAATATGTATCAGTTAAAATTTTAAAAACTCATTTGCTAAATGTCCTTTGTAACCAGCTGTGATTTAGATTCATGAACTCCAAGGACAAAGTAAAAGCAAGATAAATCCAATTGACCCGATTTTTCTTCTGTTATTGTATACATGTCTAAAATAAAATAGAAAGCAATTACATAGAAGTAGACTTTAAAAAAATATATATATATAAACCTATATTTTAGGCATAGTGGCTTCATATTTGGGGGCTGCAGATTCCACAAAGCTAGTTGGGTGGGGGGGGCAGCGTTAAATCCTCTACTCTTGTAAAACTAATTTTATGGCACAGAGCTGGGACGGCGTGTGTGTAGGCGGCTGAGGGCATTGGCCACGCCAGGTTCCCGGAGAGGAGGCAGGATTGACAGCCACAGCTTGGTCCCTGTGCTGGGTGGAATCTGCTGCGTGTGCAGCCTCCTTCCTGCCCACCCCCCATCCTGGCAGGCGGTGGTGCTGGGCAGACAGACACCATGCCTGTCTCTGGGGCAGATGTGCTGTTGGCCGCCCCATCTGTCCCTCCTGCCCCTCCTGCCTGGGCTCTCTCTCTGGGCATCTCTCCTCCCCCTACTCCCCTGACGCAGCCCCTTGACCAGCTTCTCAGCGGAATGTCCTGTCCCAGGAGGCATTGCATCACTGCTGTCTGACCTCCCGCTCCGCATGCCTGGTTTCGCTCTGACCATGAAAGGCCTGAGGTTTGGGTTTCAGGGCTGCCCTGGGAGTCTCTGTCCCAGGTGGCTTGTCTGAAAGCTGGAGCTGGTTCATGATACCACTAGCATCTATATTTTTCCCCTACTAAAGCACCTGCAAAGATCCCCCATCATGCTCCCCTGGCATGGGTCAGCGTGGACTGAGGCCCCCTACTCACTTATCTGCCATTCTCAGGGCAACCAGAGATGTGGTCTGAGTTGGAGGCAGGACCACTGTGTGCCCAGGCGAGAATGTCACAGATGCCACAATTTGAGATTGAGCCCTTTGTCCCACTCACTGAATATGAAATTGTGGTGAAGTGATGGCTTCTCTAAGTTACTCGGTTTCCCCGACTGGGAGGTGGGAATGACATGACACCTACTTCCTTGTGTCTATGTGAGGACTAAATGGACTGAAGAGGGACCACAGAGTTCAGAGTTCAAGATCACCGGCACTCCAACATCAGTTGCAAACTTAGGGGTCTGTAAGACCATACTCAGGTGTATAATTTGTTAAAAAGACACAATATTCTGGAAGCTGTTGTAGTCACAATTGTGCTTTATTACAATGAAATGATACAGGTTAAAAAAGCTGAGGAAAGAGGGGCAGAGTCCAGGTGAGTTCCACAGATGGAGCTTCCAGTTGTCCTTTCCCAGTGGGATTGTGTGACCACACACATGGAGTATTACCAACCAGGAAGCTCACCTGAGCCTTGGGGAAAGTTTTTACTGGGGTTCGTTCATGTGGGCTGACCTCAGTCTCTAGTCTCTGGGTTCATGATGCGGGCACTGCGTGGCTCTGGGCCCCATCATAAACCACACTGTTAGACCATCTGCAGGACAGATGGTCCTCACTTACCAGACAGGACAATCCAAGGGCTTAAAGGTCACCTCTCAGAGCTGAGGGAGGCCAAAGGCCAGGTCTCTCTTTGGGCAAGCTTAGTTCTTTCCTGGAAAAGGACAGTGCCCCCCAAAACTTATGGGGCACGGTGGACTTCAGGGGAATTTCTGCTAGTTCTCAGTTTTGTGCCCCAGGGTAGAGGCGAGGGATGTAGCTTCAGTTTTCTTTCTCCTTCTACTTGTTGATTATGTCTGTGGTCTTGCAAAGGAGGCACTAACCTTGCCTATTTGAAGTTGATACCAGGGTATGTTTTTGCCAGATGATAATGCTTTAAACCCTTCAGGCACATGTGTGGGTCTGAATCTCACAATGAGGTTGATAGACAAGTGTCATTATCCTCACATACCGGTGAGGCAGGTGATGCTCTGAGAGGCTTACAGAGTCACCACACCTCAAGACTGACACTAGGGATAAAAATGTTGTCCCTGGGCTTCTTTTCATCTTCTTGCTGACAGGAATCCCTGAGTGCCACCCTGTTAATGTGACAACCTTGAACCAGCTGGGCCTGGTCCCTACTCAGTTCTGGTCCTGGTCACATGCAGGCTGTGAGAATTTGGGAGATTCTCTTACTGTCCCCCTGCCCAATGAGACAATATCACCTGAGATAAGTAGTGCCAGGTACTGTTAGACGTTGGGGAATGTGGGGACCCATAGTGTGCAGGCTTACTATTGTTATTATGCTGCAACTTAATGGCAACAACTTCGAGTGTTTTGTTAGCTAGAGATTCAGATTGAGAAGGTCTCCAACACAAAGGCATTTGCAGCACCATCATTGATTCTTTTCAGATAATTGCCAGGTAATTCAATCTCCACATATTGGTTATTCCTGAAGCTCCCTCCTGTGTGTAAGTATGGGGGGGGGCATCTCTGCCTTCAGTTCCTGGTGCCTGGGCTCCCTCTGCTGCCCTTCCCGCCTCTCCTCCCGTCACCCAGTGAACGCCTGCACTTCCTCAAATTCCAGCCACTTCCTGTTGAGGTTCACACCCCCTTTATTTACCTTGTTGTTGAAAGTAGTCATCAACTACAGCTTCACAGGGTCTGATTACCATCTCTCTCTTCTGCTAGGCCAGAACTCTAGGAGGGCAGAAAGCTGAGGTCACAGTTCTCTGATCCTGCAGGCTGCTGCCACATGCCACGCTAACATAGAAGCCAAGTGGTATCTCCTAGAGGCTCCACTGATTCCCAGCCATCCTTCACTTTAGGATCAGGGCCTTTGTGTCCTAACTGCAGTGTGGGTAGGCCTGAGGGGGGGTCTCACCCATCTACACCCTAATCAGATATTGGAATGCTGACTTCCTCTCTCTGGGGATATTGATATTGATGTCTCCGCCTCTCCTTTTTTGGACTAGTTTGGAGTTGTGGAGACCACCTGGGCTGGCCAGGAGCTCCCTGGGTGACTCCTTGGCTGCTTAGAACACATGGACTTGGTTTCCTAGGTCTCAGTGTACCCTAGGAAAGGCAGCACCTAGGCAAAGCCTCTGTGGGAAAGAGTTAAGAATGTGAAATTGAAGGCTCCTGACTTGGTGCTCCTCCCCTCCCCTGGGTGTCCAACCCCAGACCCCCTACGGTTCTGCAGGCCCTCCAGCAGCAGAATGAGCACAGCTGGTCCCTAGGAGAGGCAGGCAGGCTTACGCTGATGGGATTGATGGGATTAGGACAGGTGCCGTTCTCCTCCTGGCTGTGCTCTTGACAGTGTGGCCTTGACAAGCTTTAAGCTGCTAGAAACTCATCTGTAAAATGAGCAGAGAGTGTCGCCTGCCCATGGTCAGCCCTCAGACCGCGTCAGCACATCCTCCTGTCCAAAGCTCATCATGGTGGGATGGAGTGCTCCCTCTCTCTTGCTCAGATTCCTGGTGTCCCACTTCCTTTCCCTTCCCTTCCCCCTCTTCCCAGTTAAACTGTCTTTGTGTCAAAACAAGGAATGAGGAGAGAGGCATCTTTCTGATTACTCCCCCTGTCCCATGCTCCTACTTAGAGCAGACACATAGGGTCAGACCCTTCTACTGCATGCCCCAAGGGGAAACCTGGGTGCTGGGTCCCTCCTTCGCCCTATGTAACTGGCATGCGTGTGTGGCAGTTTCTGGTAAGGATTTCCAGGGCGTTGTTCAATGACTGGGGTGAGTCTGAGGACTGTTTAGTTTGATCCTCTCTTGGTATGAAGGTAATCTTCACCCTTGCTACTCTGCATGAGGCCAGTTCTCAATTGATTCAGCAGCTGGTCATTCAGTGTTGGGAGATAACTAGACTCCTTCCCTCTCACACCCCCACAGCTCTGCCCTCAAGTTCAAACAAAAAACAAGCAAGCCAGAGGGCAAACAATCAAAGGAGCTGCTGTTTTCTCCCTTTCCTTGAGAAGAAGAAAAGAAGGAAGACTGGTAACTCCTATGGCTCCCAGGAACCAAGAAAAGTATGGGAGAGGGAAGACAGGAGCTAAATTGTATTTGGAATTTGCATTAGAACAGGGCTTTTCCATCCATATCATCTTATGCTTATATCTGAAGTCACAGTTTCCCTCTGCCAAATCCCATATTTTCTGAAAAATCCAGAAATTCACCCTGGTTAGCTGAATTCATAAATTAGTATGCTCTAGTTACAATTCTATCATTTTCTGTATGTATAGGTAGAATCTTCCACCTTCACCTTTGTCCTTAAAATGACTCTCAGCAGTCCTTTACATTACAAATTTGTAAATCTCTCTTCCTCCTCCTTGGTTTTCTAGGCTGGGTCACCTGAGGATATTCTGAAAGTGTGCTAACGAAGAGAAATTCTTATGTTAGATTAGAATGCTTGCAAGGAAAAGCTACCTGTCTTTGTCTACTTGAGAGAAGGGGCTTCCTGCAAGAGTTTTCCTTAGTTTCATATTGAGTAGATGTTCTCTTCAACTTGATTTGCAGATTGTCAGCCTTTTCCCCCTTCAATATACAATCACAGTAAAATGCAAGACAGTAATCTGGCCTTTTAGAATTCTCACCCTTTGCACTTGACCTTAGATGCCTCTAGAGCTCATGTGTAAATCCTTCCTGCTCCTGTGTGTGACATCACACCCCGGCCATTTCTTCTCATTCTTCTCACCCTTTTTCTTCTAAAAGGAGTACATATCTCAAAACTGCCAGTGTTGATCTGAATTAATAATCATGCTCTATTTCTAATTCTGATATTACCTTTTCACTCCTTTTGGTCTTTTTCTCCAGTGTATTTCTTATACACAGCCTTCAGTATTTCTATACTGCAATTTTGGTGTGCTCGTCTTTTTAATGGCTGTGACCCCTGCTTTTCCCTATTCTTTCCTGCTTTTCCCTGCTGTTTCTGGTTGAGAGGTGAGCATTGACTTTTTTCCCCTGACCTACCATCAGCCATAGTTCTTTCCAGATTCTTCTGTGATCTCTTCTATGAAAGTTATTTCTTATGAAAACAGACATCTCTTTCCCTATTCTATTCTCTCAGATTTCTTTTAAGAATTTGAAGGAAGCTCTTCCTTTCTCCACTAGGTAAAGGTAATGTTAATTGGCTAGCGTGACTGACAAAGGCAAAACCAAATTTTGGAGGGCACATTCAGTTCACTGCCATGTCCCCAGCAGTCGGGTTCATTTTTTGGCAGGCCCTGAGATCATTTTCTAAATACTTTTTTTTTCATTCACAAACTTTAATTTTGCTTCAGGGCTTTCTGAGCTACATGGAGCCTCTGACAGGTGAAGTCCATTCATGTTGGCCACTGACACCCCACTGCTGGATTGCAGAGCAGAATTTCTGCAGGAAGCTGGCTCTTTTTCCTGTTGTAGGAAGACTTGAGACAAGTTGGCTGCCCATCTTTGTAATCCCAGTGACTCTGGAGGCTAAAACAGCTGGATTACAAGTTTGGAGATTATAATTTTGCAAGACCCTGTCTCAAAATAAAAAATGAAAAGGGCTGGAGATATAGCTCAGTGGTTAAGCGCCCCAGTATCCCTCCACCCCTGCAAAAGACTGACACAACATCAAGACAAGGACTCGGTCTTCCAAGTTCAGAGGTCTTGAGACCCTCATGGAAACCACTCACTATGCTAACCTCTGAAACCACTTAGAGCAGAACCAGTTCCTCATAGCAGACCCTGGGGATCCTAGGAAACCTTTCCAGGCAGCAGGATGGAGATTGAAATTGGTAATGACCGATCTTATCACTGGTATTTGTCAGGAATACTAGGCTCAGAAAATCTCCTTTCACTCCTGTTAGTATTTTCCCTATAGAATCAGTTTCCTCTAGGCACCCAGCTCCCTGCTGAACGACCTACTTCTGTTAAGATGATTTGTGGGGCTGGGGCTGGGGCCCAGTGACGGAGCGCCTGCCTCGCACATGTGAGGCACTGGGTTCCATCCTCAGCACCACATAAAAATAAATAAACAAAATAAAGACATTGCGTCTATCTATAACTAAAAAATATTTTTTCAAAAAAGATTCTTTACTCTCTTCCCTCCTTATCTGTGTCTTAAAACCAGTAGGAGAGAAACTTGGAAGACTCTGAAACATTCTGCAGCCACGGCCAAATGGATTTCTTTATGACTTACTCCAAGTTCTTATGGGGACCTCTTTTTGTCCTTCGAGTTCCAGAGCTCATTCATGGTGTCTCAAGTTTGTCCATCCCTGTACCCATTCTTGACATTTCTTCTGGGGCAGAATCAGTGACCCCCTCCCATCCCTCACCTCTTGCCTGGATTGTGGGGCTGAGCAACACTATGAGGCCAAGCCACAAAGCACAGAGCCAGGTGTGTGGCTAGGAGGATTGTCAGTGTGACGTCCAAATATCCACCCCAGCGGGTGTTTTTGGAAGACACTGCCTTGAGATAAATGATCTCCAGATGCAGAGAGGAGGCAAACACTGTGATTTGTGGTTACTATGAATAGAATTGTCCATTCAGGGCTTGCTTCTTGGTGTCGTGAGCCTTGATCAAGTTCATGGTAAAGCTGGGGTGTAGCCCCTTTCAGGATCCCTGGGGATCTTGCTGGTGGTTTCTGTTTAGCTTGGGAAATAACTGGCTTCACTCTGGCCACAGATTTCCCTCACTCGCGTGACTCGGCACTTCCCTGTGACTTTTCAGAATGCCCAGGAACTGCTCTCTCAGCCACTTTCACTCTCACTTTAAAGATTATCGCCTCTAAAGCAAGGTAACAGACATATTTTATCCCCAGCAATTTGGTTTGCCCTTCTGGAGGCCCTTTCTCAAAACAGCAGTCTCACTGATGCTGACACGTGACTTTACCTGGCCGGCGTGTGTGGGAGTAATGTTTATTCAAGCTGCCTTTTCCTTATCTTTTCAGCATACCTGGCAATATCTGTGAAACCATATTCATTAGCTCCATTTGCTTCCTTTTTTCTTTTCTTTTTTTTTTTTTTTTTTGTAAAAATAAAAGCAGCCCCTCCTTTCCACCCACTGAGGAAATAACATTCATTGTTCCCTGATGGTTGACATTCTTTCTTGAATTATTCATCTTTGGGCAAAAGCTTGATAGAATTATGCTAATTTAAATATATCTTTAGGGCTGGGGATGTGGCTCAATGGCCTAGCATGCACAAGGCCCAGAATTTGATCCCCAGCACCACATAATAATAAAAATATCTCCTTGACTGATTTGGTTTTTAGAATGTCATAGAGGACAATAAAGAGGAATTTGTTTGGGTCCTTAGAAGCTGGTCTGTACTTCCTTAGGTGATAATCCATTCTTCAGATGTTGAAGAAAAGGGAGTGAGATTGGAGGAGAAGAAACTGAAGTAGAGAAGGGGCTGGAACAAGAAAACTGAGACCTACAACATAGCCACATCAGTTCGGACATGAACTAAGAGTTGGCTCCAGGAGCTCACAGTCGTTTGGAACTTTTAAGATGTTCACTTTCAGATGTGGCTTGAGTCTTCATCCAAGTGCAGGTGTCCTTAGAAATGTTTCTCTGTGCTCAGTCTTTTCCTCCTCATTAAAACTGGACCTGCATCTGTGTTGAATTTGATGTTGTATATGTATATGGACGTTTTTTAACCTGTGGGTGAGATAATTTTATCTGGAGTGACATTTTAGCTTGGATCCATTACAAAAATTCCCTCATATTCTTACTTCAAGAAGATTCTTAATCTACCTAGACCTTATCCCACTGAGATGACAGACAGCTCTCTGTGGGTTGAGGAGACCTGGTCCCCTGAGGAGTGAGGACTGCACATAATGAGGTGAGACTGTGTGTATGTAGCAGCTTTGGTACAGGTGAGGGCTCTTGCAGGCTTGCCTTCTTTTTTAGGATGAGATTTCTCCCATGTGGAAACTTCCTGCAATCTGGGAGGGTGTTTTCCCCACACACGTTTATTGGGCCCACACTGCATGTCAACCCGTGTCTGGCCCCGTCCTAGATGGCGGGGGCGGGGGACTGAGTAGTGAACAAAACAGACAGCATTCCCTGTCCTTCTGATGCTTGCATGTATCCATAATCTTCTCCCTAAACAGGATTATTTTGTTGAGCTGCCGGATCTCTTGACCATGCAGAGAATTTTGCACTAGGGAACAGAACAGTGTTTATGTAAGGGCATAAAGAGGAGAGAAAGTCTAGGATTTGGGAGTTGGGAGCCAGTTTCTAGTCCTTTGAAGACAGAACTCAGCCTGAGGCCTGATGTGGTGTGGGACAGAGTCAGGCATCAAAGAGCATCAGCATTGATTGAATACCCCAGTGGTGACCTCTTGGGGGTGTGGCAGTGGTGACCTCCTGGGGATGTGGCTTTTGGCAACTCTGCTGTGGATGAATAATCTGGTACTGGGGGTTGAACTGTGAAAGTGAACTGAGATCAAGCAGATCAAACACTAGCCTTAGTGTGGGGTGACAGTCATACTATGGGGCTTCTGAGCCACCTGCATACCCCACAAACAATGAGAAAGCTGTACCCAGTGCCCCTGCTTGACTGGTTCTCCGGCCTCACTGGCAATTCCCAGCCCCAGCTGTTCCTTGCCCTTCTCCCTCCCTTTCCAAGTGCCAGATCTGCTGCAGCCTTCCCTGATCCTCGGCAATGCAGACATGTCTGGGAACTAGGATGCCAAGGCAGCTTAGCATTTCCCTCCCAAATACTGAATTGAAACAGGTTCATCAGGAAGACCAGGGCTGAGGAAGGCGGTCTAGTCAGAGACCCCATTGTGGCTCTGAAAAGAAGTCCATTTAGAGTTTTGTAGAAATCTGTTGTTCGAGTGTGGGTTTGATGACCTTGTCTGTGAGTTGGGATGGAGCAGTGTTGACCTTGGAAGGTTAGGATGCTTTTGTTTCTGGTGGGACCGTGGAGTGTAGGTAGGAGCTTCTTTGGCAGAATGACAATAAATATTTTTCCTGAGGTTTGGATGTTTTTCTACCAGCCAAACCCTAAGGGACCAGGAAGAATTGGGCTGCTGGGATGGTAGTAGTTTAGTCTGAGTGTCGCATGGACAAGGGCAAGAAACAGAAAGGTGGCAAAGGCCCAGCTGGGAAAGAGGGATAGAGGAGTTCATGGGAGCTTTACCACTTGGGTGTTTTACCACTAAATTACATCCCCAAGCCTTTTTATTTTTTATTTTGAGACAGGGTCTTGCAAAGTTGCTGAGGCTGGCCTCAAACTTGTAATCCTTCTGCCTTAGCTTCCTGAGTACTTGGAAGTATCTTACACCCAACCTGACTTTCCTTATCTTCGTGGCCATTCAAGGTGGCAGCACTATCCCTGGTCATGCTGACCTTCCCTCAGGTACTCCCAACACTTACTTCCTCCAGCTTGTGTTTCCACATTCTTTGTCCTTGACTTTGTCTACTGTTTTGCATCCGGGATCTCTTCTACCCCTCGAGAGTCCTATGAATAAGCCAAAAAGTACAACTATTTGACATACTTTAGTGTGGATACAGGCAAGAGGAGAAATGGCACAGATACCAAGGAAACCAGGTCTGCCATTTTCCTGGCCCTTCAGAAGTGGGTGTCCAGGGACCACCAGCTGTTTCCATACTTGGGTCTCTTGGCACCCAAAACTTCACATGTCTTTAATTGAACTTAGCCTCCTTTTGCTACCTGTCTTCATGTCCCACTGATTCCACCATCAACGCAGAAAGCCAGGGACCCATGAGTCACCCTGGCCTTCTCCTTCTCCATTACCTCCGGTATCCCCTGCACATCCACTCCTGACGTTCTGCTGCCCTTGAGTGCTCCGTCCTTTATTGTAGATTAGATGCTCCTAGGAGGAACTCCAGAGTCCCTTTCTGCTCTGATGTTCTGCTACTTGCCATGGGATTCTGCTGGCTCTGGTCTGACTTTCCCGTGTACACTTCCTCATCTCAGAAGCCCTCTGTACCATCTACTCCTACCCTGCTGTTGGCCTCCTGAGCTGTTCTTCCTTAGCTTCCAGGCTGGAGGCCCTTCCTTAGGCCTCCTGTATATAAACCTTTGAGGTCTACTCTAAGAGAAGAGGACAGAAAACTCGGTCAATGTTGCTGCACAAGTCACCGGAGTCTCTGGATCTTTAGCAACATGGACTCCAGGATCTTCATCTTCATTTGGACCTTAATCTTGAAGGTGGGGCCTGGTCTTTCAGTGTGCTTACCTGGATTTTTTTCTGGAGCTTTCAAAGGTAAGAAGCTTGACTAAACTCAGTATTTTTTTCATCACCCATAAACTTCCTTGTGCAGAAGTTTTATTTTCTCCTAACGCTGTCTCTTTCTTTTACAAATGACACATTGAAAGAAAAAGAACATAACTTTACATACATGTCCAAGTACTGAGCTATTCACCCCAAACTATTTTAGTAACTGTATTTTTTTTTAAAAAAAGTTTTAGTTGTAGATGGACACAATATCTGTATTTATTTTTATGTGGTGCTGAGGGTCAAACCCATTGCCTCATGCATGTGAGGCAAGTGCTCTACCACTGAGCTACAACCCCAGCCCATAATTGTATTTTGATAGCTATTCTCAGTGTTTTCTATTTCAAAATACCTGGGTAATAGCTTTGAGGTTCTGTTAATATTTTAACCCCCTGCAAAGCTGCCTTTGTAGAAACCAGAGACTCCTCTGCTTTTTGACCAAATAGCTGATACCAGGAACATAAAAATATTCATTTCCATTCTTCTCTAGCCTCATTCTTCAACTCCTTCAATGAAAGATTCACTCTCTGGTGAACTTGGACCTGGGAAAGATGTGTTTGCTGGGAGCAGGCCTGGGGCTGTCCTTGGGGTCCACCACGTGAACTGCTTGCCACCTCCTTGCTGTGACACAAGCCATCACTCTTAGAGCAGCTCGAGGCTGGGAGGGTTCTAAGATCCTGATGGTTTAACGTTGATTCTATTTAGAGAGCTAAGACAAACTGCATTTCCAGAGTATTTTTAAAAGCTTATGATAACATGGCAAATTTTGTACTGTCTGTATTTTACCTAAAGTCAAGAAAAGGCTTATGGGATGAATAGAAGCTCTCACCTATAGGCCCACACGCAATGCTCTCCATCCCCTGGGGAAATTACTTTGTTTTGCTCAGCATTAAACCAAGGTGCAGTGGCTTGCTAAGGGCAGAAGGTACTAGTGGGACTAACCAGGTTTGAACTCTGCTCAGCTTTACTCCAAAGCCTGTCCCTTTTCCCACCGTGCTACAGCTTTCTGACCTGAAGTTTGCATACACACCCATTGCTTGCATGGCTTGTTTTGTTTTTGCTAGATGTTATTCTTCCCTTATGGGAAGAATCAGCTTCTCTGTGCCTGAGAGATTTGTCAGGGACCCTTAACAAGGGCTCTGGGCCTCTTTTCATTGAGAGACAGTAGAGTGATCAAGTGCCTCGGACTTAATGCTTTTAATGTGACTCAGTGTCATGTTTCCTGAACTTGATCCCCAAGTCTTCCACTTGCATACTGGATAATATTGGGAAAATTACTTCACCCCTCTGAGCCTCAGATACCTCTTCATAAAGAAGAAATGCAGGTGGGATGATAAGGATGGTTAAATGAAATAGTGCCAGGCCCATGGTAGGCCTGCAGGATACCAGGGGCTCCTATGGCCATGCTGGGCCTCCCCTGGAGGTTTTGAAGGTGTTACTCTGGACCCTTCAACTTTCCAGGGGAGGAACTGAGAGGCTGAAGTTTCATCAGCTGATATCTGGGAAACACCACTACTCATGTGATGATAGGGTGAAGGTGACTTGGTATAGAAAGCCAAAGAACTGGGAGGAAGGTCTTTACCTTAGAGCACTGGTTCTCAAAGGGAGGTCCTGAGTCAGCAGCAGCATCCCCTGGAACTTGATTGGAATGCAGATCCTGGGCCTTACTCCAGACTTGCTGGGGGTGGATGCTGGCAGTGTTGTGTTCGAGCAAACCTTTGGATGATTCTGGTGCCTGTTGAAGTTTGTGATTTTTAAAAATCAGCCTTTGCTTCATTCCAAATATACTGAGATTGTACATACAACTATTGAGGTAGAACTCTGAAGATATGTACACTTGTACTAAGAAAAAGAGAGGATCCATTGATACAGGGGCTTAGTTATATTTCTAACGAGGGCAGAAAATCCTTTTCCCTTCTCATTGTAAAACCCAGTGGCCAGCATGTGGACCAGAGAAGCTGATGGCCAGCACAGGTGAAGGCATGGCCTTGATCTAAAGTGGACCCAGAGCAAGAAGTCGTTTCTGCTCCTCAGGAGCCGCAGCGCTTCTCCCTGAGGGTGCCAGCGTCTCTCTCACACATTCTCATTCTCCTGGTTGCTATTTATGTGGGTGTTGAAAGCAGTTGCTCGAACAGGAACGTTCTGCCTTCTTGTGTCCAAACGGTGACTGCAAAGCACATCAAAAAGTGTCTCCCACTCAATTTAGTAAAATACCCCCATCTAGTGGCAGCTGAGCCGTCTGAGCACACATGAGCACAATTTCTGCTGGTTGATGGAATAGTGGGCTCTGCTCCTGATACCAACCAGCGTCAGGATGCTCCTCCTCCACCATCAGCGGGAAAGGGGCAGTCCGAGGATGCTGTAGTAGTTACTCAGCTTCTTATGTGTTGTCTTCTGTTTCTCCCTGCTTCTCTGAAGCCATCCTATCACCTCGTGTTCTGTGTTTTCTTTGGGTATCACGCATCTCTTAGACTGCCTGTTCTCATTTGCTTCTTCCTCTTTCCTCAACCTTCTTGCCCCCCAGATCTCTGGGTAGACATTTTTCTCTACACAGATTTTCACTTCCACTTTGCTATAGCTGAATATGTATTTCCTCCTTTCTTTGAGATCTTCTACCTCTCTCTCTTGAAAACCTGTGTCTTTTCCCTGCATCCCATTTGAGATATTTCCAGACTCCTCTGGGGTGCAGAGGTACATCTCATCTTGAGTAGGTAGAATTGTTAACAGCCCCAGGCAGCCTGTTTCAGCTGGAGTCTGGGTAGCATGAGGTCATTTGGGCCGTGGGGCTAGTCTTGGCCATCTGTGGATGATGGGTGCATCTTCAGCCACTCACAATTGGTGCTGGAACTTACAGAACTGAGCATCTTCAAATTACAGCTCATCTCATGTGACTATAGCAGTTGGTGATGTGTGAAATGTTTAGTTTTCCAAACTTATTCCTTGAAGCTCTAAAAATAGTAATAACAGCTACTATGTATTGAGAGTCCTTTGTGTTCTAACTAGAACAGTGTAACTACACTGTTGGTTCTCAGACTTCAGCAGGCCTCAGAATCCCTCAGAGGGCTGTTCAAACACAGGCCACACACAGAGCTCTCCCAGGACTCCTGACTCCTCTGATGAAGCTCCAGAAGTCTCAGTTCTAGACAGTTCCCGGGTGATGCTTCTGGTCCAAAGACTACCCTCTGAAAACCACTGCCGCGGGCCATCCAGCAGGTGTCCAGTAACGCCATCTTCTTCACCGGGTTGTGTAGTGCCGTCCTCCTCACAACCCTGTAAATGAGGAATTATACTCCATTTTACAGATTAGGAAATCAAGGCCATGACAAAGGTCAAGGATAGCACGAACCAAAGCAGGATTTGAAGCCGAAGCCCTTACGGCTACTATCCACCCTCCAGCCAGTGTCTCCAAGTTTCACCGGGCTGATGAGGTAGGTACTCAAGATTCTCCTTCACAGGCTGGTCACAGGATGTGAGTCTCACAGAGCTCTTAGTCCCCTCTCTCCACTCAGGGCCCTTACTGTTTGGAGGAGGGGCTCAGGGTCCTCCATGGTTTCCCCTCTGGGTGAGATCTTGGCTCACAGCCTGATGCTGTCTTTCACCTCATATAATTTCAAGTTCCTTATTCAAATGTTTGCTAAGATTCTCCTTTGAGAAAGGCCCATGTGTGTACAAAAGAAGTCACTTGTGCTGTGAAGACTTGACCTCTTTCATGGCACAGCTAGAATTATACCAGGATGAAGGCTCCTCCTGCTCCGGGGGTGGGGATGGAGAAGGAGGGGGAGCTGAAGTGTCTGGATCATCTGTTCATCCCGTGAAGGCGCTACACGTGCATTGCCTTGGTCATGAAGCCTCTCCCTGCAGACTATTGCTAGGCTCCTGTGTTTGACAGGTGCTAGACATTGGCAGGAGATTGGGGGGTGGAGAGTGTTCCACCCCCACTTCTCTGTGGCTGCTTCTCTGGCAATGGCTGAGCATTTTCCAGGGCTCTGCTCCTACTCTTGTCCCTACTGTTGTTTGTTTGGCTTTTCACCTGTGTAAAAAATTCCCTGGATTATATTCCCTTTGTTCTAAGGAAATCTGGAGTGTGGTTTCTCTTTCCTCCGTTGGGTCCTGACTAGCATGACCCCTTTCTCCTTATTCCATGGGGAGGTCATTCCTCTGTTCTAACCTAACTCCACTTTGTCATTAGGATGCATTTGCACTCCCAACTTTGCCAAAAGCCATGACTTCAAGGACAGTCGTATCTATTCAATGCCAAGTCCTTAGTGTTTAGTACCTGACTTTCAACAGGTTCAGTAAGCGTGATGAATGAATGGATGATAACATGTGGCAAGGGCTGAAGGTGACATCAGAACATGCAACATTCAACATGTGAGCCACAGCTGAGATTCACCCTGTGGAAGAATCCGTGTGTGCTCTGTCCTTCCCCCTAATCTGACATAGTGATGCTAAGCCTTCAGCTTGTAGCCCAGAGCACAGATTTTTTTTATATACATAAATTTGACAGTGTGTATCTGCTATCTACTGCTACATTATGAGCCACGCCCCAACAACAATTTGTTATTTCTCAAGATCCTGTGGGTTAGGACTTGGATTGGTGTCAGCTGATCTTGCCTGGGCTCACTCATTGACCTTTGGGGAGCAGATCCTTAGAGACTGCTGGCCTCATCCACAGGGTTGGGACCTCAGAAGAAGTGGCTGAGAGAGCTGCCCCCCCTGCTCTTTCCCTCCATGTGAGTGTTAGTCTCAAAGAGGCCAGCCTGGGCTTATTCATAAGGTGGCAGAGTCCAGAGGCATCAGGAGAAGGTCCAGGGCCCCTTGAGGGGGAGGCTTGGCAGTGGCACAGTATCACTTCCCTTGAATTTTGTTACAAGGGAGGCCGGGAGCCCAGCCCAGATTCAAAGGATGGGGAAATAGATGTACCTCTTCATAGGGGGGCTTTGGAGAATTTATATTTAATCTACCGGGAGTGGTTATCAACACAAAACATTCTTTATTACAATATTCAGTACAGGTGTAGATTTAAAGGTGACTCAACTAATCTCTCCAGACCCACAGTGTAGAGCTACCCATTGTCTAGGCTTTTCTTAATTCCTGGTCTGACCACCAGATGGTGGCATTGTTCAGGCGACCTGGAGTATTTCAATGCCTGCACCAAATTCCGCCTGGAAATGTCATTAAAAGGCATGGGAATCTTGTCCTTTTTACTGCAAATATCACCTGATCACAATGGAAACATCACAAAGGAATATTCATTGCAATAAAGCAGTGTTGGCTTACTCATAAAGTTTTGAATTTTAAATTAAATTTGAATATTGTATTGATTTTATGATAGTGGTGTAAATAGTTCTATATCAGGGCTTTCTTTCTTTCTGCATCACTGTTGTTTTTCGTAAACTTAAAAAAAAAAAACAGTGCATGCACTAACTGATGACATCCGATTAAGGTCTGAAGTTTAGTTCATTGTATGGTGTTAATCACAATTTCTTGGTCTTGATAATCCAATTTATTTACAGTAGTCCCCCTTATTCATGAGGGATACACTCCAAACCCTCAGTGGATGCTTAAAACCGTGGACAATCCTGAACCCTGTATATACTGTGTTTTTTTCCTAGACATACATATCTATGATTAAGTTTGTCAGTAGGCACAGTACGAGATCAACAATAGCTACTAATCAAATAGAGTAATTATAAAATATATAACAATATTATAAAATATACTACAATAACTTAGGTAAAATAAGGGCTACTTGAACACAAGCACTGCATACCACAATAGTTGATCTGATAAGCAAGGCCACTCTGAGGTGACTAACGGACAGGTAGTACATACAGTGTGGATATGCCAAACCAAGGGATGATTCACGTTTTGGGCAGGACAGAGCAGGATGGCACAAGATTTCATCACGCTACTCAGAATGGCACAATTCAAAACTTGTAAATTATTTACTACAGTAACTTTCCATTCAATATTTTCAGACTGCAGTAGACGAAAGCTGTGTAGCTAAACCCACAGAAAGAGAAATGGGGGCAAATGGGAGGAAATGCTGTGTACAAGATGTCAACTATTGAGGGAAGCTGGGCCCTCTTTGTACAATTTTTGCAACTCTGTGTGTCTATAATTATTTTGGAATAGAAAGCAAAAACAAAACAAAACAAAAATGAAAAACAATTCTCAAAATAAGTCCTGCCTGGTTGTTTATTGCTGGTCTTTTCATTATTGTGTGGAAGAAGAGTTGAGCATTGATTTTAAAAAGCTTCTCTGGTTGTTCTGGCCGAGTAGCACTGGATTCTCACTCCTTCACATCCTCTGGACACTTCTGCAGAATGCTCCGGACTCAGAGCACCTGCTGGTCAGGCTGATCAGCCGTGGTGCAGAAGCCTGGTGCCCAGCATGCACGGGTACACACACCTGTGCTGCCTGCTTTCTTTCCCTCCTGGACTCAGAATGTTATAGGGACAGACGAGGCAGGGCACCAAAGATAGCAGGAAACAGTTTTATTTGGCTGCAGCCAGGCTCAGAGGGCGCAGCTTTTGCTGTAATCAATTAATCCCCTGAACCCCGAGTTCAAATAGTTTCAGCACTTTGTACCCAGCATGTAAGGGGAGGGGCTCAGAAGTTGACAGTCTGCAGAAGTTCACTGTTTTGGGCAAGTTAACCCTTCAAGGACAACACCTGAGAAGGGGAGAGCTTCTTCTCCCCCTTCTTTCCTCCCCCTGCCAGCTGTTACCATGGAGCCCAAGTGGTAACTTCTCTTATCTTAGAAATGTAGACATCTCTGGGAAGCTCCAGCTCAAGGCCAGAGGCCTTGTTAAAGAATTTGTCTTTTTTTTTTTTTCTTCACATTTTGCATTTGCAAACACAATTTTAGAAACAACTATACTGGATACATGTTTGTGAAAAACAAGTAAAGGGGCGTTCAGAACCTGGAGTGCTGATTTCTTCCCAGCCAGTAGCCAAGTAAAATAGAGCAACAGGAAAATAGGAAGTTTAACTACATTGAACTTTTTTTTTTTTTTTTTTTTGGTAGAGACTCTTTTGCTTATGGTCTTAAAATGAATTATGGCGAAGATTTCTAGAGAAGCTTAGTTACGATTTTTTGTGGAGGAAGGGGTTCCACTACAAGAGAGCCTGGTCAAGTGCCTCCTACACATCCAGGGCTTGTCCTCTGAGAGAACAGTTTGCTTGTCGTAGAACTCCTCCAAAGCTCATGGGAAGGCATTTTTATCCTCATCTGTGGATAGGAAAACTCACTTCCAGGGATAACTAAGTAGTAGACCCAAAGCTAGATTAAAAAAGTTTTTTTTTGTTTTTAGTTGCAGATGGACACAATACCTTTTTTTTTTTTTTTGTACCAGGGATTGAACTAGGGCATTCGACCACCGAGCCACATCCCCAGCCCTATTTTGTATTTTATTTAGAGACAGGGTCTCACTGAGTTGCTTAGCCCCTCCACTGCATCTGGCTAATACCTTTCTTTTATTATTTTTATGAGGTGCTGAGAATCAAACCTAGTGCCTCACACATGCTTGGCAAGTGCTCTACCATTGAGCCACAACCCCAACTCCGGAAAGCTAGATTTTTTTAAATTTAGATTTTTTAAATCTAGACATCCCTTGCTAATTCTTAAATAGATTAAAAAGAAAACAACTTTTTTTTAAAGTTTTATTAATTTTATTTTTTAAATACATGACAGCGGAATGCATTACAATTCTTATTACACATATATACCACAATTTTTCATATCTCTGTTTTTTATAAAGTATGTTGACACCCAATTTGAGTCTTCATACATGTACTTTGGATAATGATGTCCATCACATTCTACCACCCTTGCTAATCCCCTGCCTGCTCCCTTTCCCTCCCTCCCCTCTTCCCTATCTAGAATTCATCTAATCCTCCCACACTCCCCCTCCCTACCCCGCTATGAGTCAGCCTCCTTATATCAGAGAAAACATTTGGCATTTGGAAAAACAACTTTTTCAAGTGAAGTAAAATTTCTTTTAAACTTGACATGTTTCAAACTCTTAAAACAAATTTTTTTAAATTTTTTAAAATTATGGACACAATATCTTTATTTTTTTAAATTTATTTTTATGTGGTGCTTAGAATCAAACCCAGTGCCTTGCACGTGCTAAGCAAGTGCTCTACCACTGAGCCACACCCCCAGCCCGACATGTTTTAAATCCTTTAAGCTGTAATTTTGCGTGCTTTTCTTTGTTAACTTGCTCTGTGATAATGCAACGTATAATACCTTTTAATGTTCATGCAGTGTTTGAAGTGGAGAAATGACACTTTCACTTACAAATACGTGGAGAAAGTGGTGTTAACGTTTTCCTTCATCAATGAGAAAACAATGGGTAGCAATGGGTTTAGTTATTCTGTGGGAAGAAGGAATTTCCTGAGATTGAATCGCTGGCAGGAGGAGACTGTTATTTTTTGCTGACCAAAAGAACATGAGAACTTTCCAGCTAAAATGCTAGCTTAAACTGTGAAAAGTATCAACAGCATTCAGCGTGCTTTTTTGAATCTACCACACCAGTCAGGTCAGCAAACCTGGAGAGTCTGTGACCTGGGCCATGACTGCTTTCTGTCCCTATGGATTTGCCTATTAGGATATTTCCTGTCAGTGGAGTAGATGGCCTTTTGTGGATGGCTTCTTTCATCATCTTCTGGTATTTTCGTGGTTGAGCTTTGTTGTTCAGCCTTCATTTTACATTCTGAAAAACTGCTATGTTAAAGACACTGTGGGGCATGAACCAAGAAGAAATCAGGGTTCATGACCTAAGGATGCTTGTCTGCTGGAGAAGAGGGGCATACATCCAGCAAATTCTGAGACGAGGCAGTGACACTAGTGATAAACGAAGGAGGGCCAACATGACCCAGATTCAGGGGCTGAGGGGTGCATGTTGTGTCTGGTAAATGTGGGTAGCAGGTGACTGACATGAAGGACCTGCAGAGAGATGAAGGGAAGCTTGGCTCAGCCCGGCTGAGGGTCTTTCTGAGAAGTTTGGACTCACGCACTGGCAAATGGGAGCCACTGATGGTTTTGAGCAGAGGAGTGAAGGGCTCCACCTGGCTATTTGGGAAGACAGCCCTGGTGGCTTCATGGAGCTTCATTTGGGGCTGGGAGTGGTGGGAGGGGGCATTAGAAGGAGGAGACAGATCAGAAAGCTGCTGCAATAATCCAGGCAAACATGTTGACCAGGGCCTTAGCAGTGGGCATGATGAGGAAGAGATGGAGACTGCCTGCCTGCTCTGTCCTGCGTTGGCCTGCATGTGTCTGGGGACAGGTTGTAAGTGATAAAAGACTTTTATGGCACAACAAGGGAAGTCTTTATGTGCCTCCATGGCAGACCCTGGGCAATGGCTTCTCCCATTTCCACAGTTTGCCTTCAGTCCTGTGAGCCAACCATCAGGGATTTTCAACCTTTAGACTTAGTGCGAACTTCCTTCTGGGGCTGTGGGACTTTTCAGGAACTAGCCAGACTGTCTCTTATGTCTGGTCCCTGCTGGAATAGGACTCAGGACTAGAGTAGTTGTCCCCATGCTGAGGAACTTAGAGGCTGAAGGGTTGCTTGTGACAATAAGGCAAGTGACAACAGGGCTGGGGCTTGAGCCCGCGTCTTCTGACTTCCAGGGGAGTATGTTCTCCTCTGAGCCATGTGCCCTGGCACTTGACCTCCATGCTGTCTGCCACTGAGGATTGGGTGACCACCTCCACTTGTTCTGATTTTACCCACGATGTGCAGTATAACTCCTTTTCCCCTCTTTCCGGCTGTTTGCTTGGAAAAGGGGGAGGAGAGTTTCAGGTGAGGGTGACAGTGCCTCTGAGTCCTGGCCCTGTCATTTCCTCTCCTCCTGCACACCTTGGGCAGGTGAGTTAGGGCTGGTCAGTTGTGTGTTTTCCCCCCTCAGCCAAAATTTCCATCCCTGCCACGGGAGGCCTTGAGCAGGAGAAGGGAGCCTGGGCCTGCGTTTTGCTCTCTCTCTCACCACAGGCATTTTCTCCTCAGGCCTGAAGGAGTTCCTGGTGGTTTTGTGTGCAGGGCCCCAGGGGGGTTATGCTGGCCACATTCCCAGGAATTGCATTCTCTCTGAGAAGCCAGAGGGGTGTGGCATCGTTCCAGCTGAGCTGAGTAAGCAGCCGCCTCCTGCCTCTGAAGTCACTGCTCGGCACAAAGGAGCAGGTCCTCTATATCTGAAAGTCAGTGACCCATGCGGGGACCAGTTAATCTCTGCAGATAATCCTTGTTCATTTGGGATAAACAAGGAGGGCCAGGAAGGATCAACAGGCTCCAGAGGACACTCAAATCCCAAACCCTGGCAGAATTCACTTTTTTAAAAACCAGAATCCTTCTATTTCTTCATGAAACCCCAGAGCACAGCTAAATGTAGTACCATCTACACACACACACACACACACACACACACAGACTTAAAGAGTACTCAGAGCACTCATTTTACAACCCTCAGGCCTAAAGATTCTCCAGTATCTATCATATTTGCTGGGGTCAGAAAATCAGGAAGTATCAATAACAAACAACACCATAGTAGTGGAGTTTAGGATTAAGTAAACCAACATTCATTGTGAACCTAGCATGGTGGTGAGTATTGTGCTATAATGGATGGGAAGAGATATGGGATTTAAACCTTGCTCTGATGAAGTTTACTAGTTGGGAAGATGTGATCTAAGAACATAGGAAAGACCCTTCTATGACCAGCATCATGCTCACTGGGAAAACCTGAGAAGCATTCCCAGTCAGAGTCAGAAATAAGGTAAGAATGTATATTGCCACTGCTTTCAATAAATTGTGCTTGAGGGCCCTGCCAATACAACAAGACAAGAAAAACAAATGAAGCAAGAGGATAGAACATAAGAGACAAAGTTCTTGTTATAGGAAGATGATATAATTGTATATTTTCAAAATCCAGGAACTTTCAAAAGTGTTACATATAATAAAATAGATAAGCAGAAAGACAGGACATGGTGTCAATCTATCAAAAGTAATATCATTTCTGTAGAATAGCAATAACCTGTAGGAAATGTTATAGAGAAAAAAATACTGTTCACAATAGCAACTAAACTTTAGGGTACCTAGAAGTAAATTAAATAAAACATAAGACTTTAATGGAAAAACTCATTAAATTTTCAGAGTATGTAATTCATGGAGAATATGTTCATAGATGGAATAACTCATTAACATAAAAGCATCTCATGTGAGACAATTTCAATTAAATTCCCAATAGGGTTTCTCTTGGCCTTACACAAACTAATTCTAAAGTTCATTTGGAAGAGTAAGATACATTACTAGATCTGATACTTCCGGGGGAAAAACAGTAAGAAGATCAGGAAAACAAATTTGAGAACTGGGAAACAATCATTGTGAATTAAGCATGCAGTAGTTGTGCATTATCAATCAGTGGGAAAGGCTGAACTCCTCAGTGACTCATTTTGAGAAAACTGGATTTCTATAGAAAAATACTACATTTATATCTCACAATATACCCAAAGATAAGTCTCGGTTAAACCAAAATGTGAAAATCAAATCTTTAATATCTTTAGAAGATAGCCCAAGTGGAATATCTTTATGACCTCAGGAGTCAAAAAGAATTTGTTATGAATGGGGGAAAAATGTGGTATCTATGCACAATGGAATATTATTCATCCATAAAAAAGAATGAAACCCTGTCATTTGTGGCAACATGGATAAGACTACAAGACATTGTGTTAAATGAAAGCCAAGCACAGAAAGACAAATGCCATATGTTCTCACTCATATTGGAAGCTAAAAAAGTTGACCTCATAGAAGTTGAGAATAGCCAGGTATGGTGACACACACCTGTAATCCCAGTGGCTGGGGAGGCTGAGGCTGGAGGATCGTAAGTTCAAAGCCAGCCTCAGCAAAAGTGCAGCCCTAAGCAACTCAGTGAGATCCTGTCTCTAAGTATAAACTACAAAATAAGGATGGGGATGTGGCTCAGTAGTTGAGTGTCCCTGAGTTCAATCCCCGGTACCCCCCCTCACCCCACCCCTTCAAAAAAAGAAGTTGACAATAGAGTGATGGTTACCAGAGACTGGGGAGGGTGGCAAAGAGGAGATAAAGAAGAGTCAGTTAATTGTACCAAAATGTCATTATTTGGTACAAAACAGGAGGATTAAGTTCTAGTGTCCTTTAGGATAGCAGGGCAACCATAGTTAGTAATTGATTGTATTTTACACATTAGCTAATAGGGAGGAGTTTTGAATGTTTCCAACAAAAAAGATAGAATAGAAATTTGATGTGAGAGACATCCCAATTACCCTCGTCTGATCATTGCGCCTTGTATACTATGCCAAAATATCACACTGGACCCCAAGAATATGTACAACTATGGGTCAATTTAAACCTTAAAGACATGTGTTAGAAAAGACTTTTAAAAATCTCAATTCAGAATGAAAAGATTGATAAATTTAACTAAGTTAAAATGTCCTTATTTGTGGATAAACAGTATAATATTATGAGCTTGAAGAAGTATACTCATAGCCGCTGATTCTGGGAGAGAGGGAGGGGGAAGCATGGGACACCAACTTTATAATATTAAAAATGACAAAATGTTAGCATTAGTTAATGCTGAATGGTAGATGCACAAGAGTTTGTTATACTTTAAATATTTATTTTTATTTTTTAAAATTTTTTCTTTTGTGGTGCTGGGGAGCAAACCCAAGGCTTGAGCATGCTAGACAAGCACTCTACCACTGAGCTACATCCCCAGCCCTTCATATATATATATTTTTTTATTTAAATAATTTTTTTCAAGGAAACACAAGGCAACCACCAACCTCAGCATGTAGCATGGAAGCCATGGTTTGTAAGGGAAATTGCCAGGCAATTCCAAAGACAGATTCTGGTCTTCACATGATCATCCCCAAGTAGCATCCAGGGGATGTCTTACTTTGGAATTCCAGACAAGAGAGATGCACAGGTCTTCCTGCCTTGTGGGCTCTCACATTTTCTCTCCTTTCTGTGGGAGAAGTGGCAACTGCTGGAGAAGCAGAGAAGGAAGGCATTACGGGAAGTGAACTGTACAAGCGTACAGTGGGGCATTAAAGTCTTACTCACCGGACCTCTTAATTCACAGGTCCTGCCTGACTTCATTTAAGTCCCAGACCTTTCTGTTTCCCTTGACAGGTGACTCTGGGCACCTCATAGTGATAAGGATGCTCACAGCTGAGTGGCAGAGAATCTTGATCAGCTGGGACAGCGTCTGCTGATATTGATCAGTTTCATCAGTCTTCAGTATTGCTCTGTAGTCATGAGGCCCCATAAAAAAGCCAAGAAAATATACCCAGGTCTGATGGGGTGAGGAGGAGGAAGGGTGTGAAGAGTCTCCAGGGAGGATTGGTATTTTGACCAAGGTGGTCCGGGGGCTGGTGATTTGAAAAAAAAGATGTTGCAATCCTGCCTCACCTAAAGATTTGCCTGAGTTTTTTGCACAATTTTTCATATCTCTGTTTGTATATAAAGTATGTTCACAACAATTTGTGTCTTCATACCTGTACTTTGGATAATGATGTCCATCACATTCCACCATCATTTCTAACCCCATGGAGTTTCCCTTTCCCTCCTTTCCCCTCCCACCCCTCTTCCCTATCTAGAATCCATCTATTCCTCCCATGCTCCCCTCCCTACCCCACTATGAATCAGCCTCCTTATATCACAGAAAACATTCGGCATTTATTTTATTGGGATTGGCCAACTTCACTTAGCATTATCGTCTCTAACTCCATCCATTTACCTGCAAATGCCATGATTTTATTCTCTTTTATTGCTGAATAATATTCTATTGTATTATATGCCACATTTTTAATCCATTCATCTATTGAAGGACATGTAGATTGGTTCCACAGTTTAGCTATTGTGAATTGTGCTGCTATAAACGTAGATGTGGCTGTGTTCCTGTAGTATGCTGTTTTTAAGTCCTTTGGTTATAAACCAAGGAGAGGGATAGCTTGGTCAAATGGTGGTTCCATTCCCAATGTTCCAAGAAATCTCCATACTGCTTTCCATATTTGCTGAATCAATTTGCAGTCCCCCCAGCAGTGTATGAGTGTACCTTTTCCCCCACATCCTTGCCAACACTTATTGTTGTTTGTATGCATAATAGCTGCCATTCTGACTGGAGTGAGATGAAATCTTAGAGTAGTTTTGATTTGCATTTCTCTAATTGCTAGAGATGATGAACATTTTTTCATATATTTATGGGCCCTAATCTCCATCATGTGGGTTTTGGCCCCAACTTCCTTAATAAGACTCCTTTGGAATCAAGAATCAATAAATGGGATGGATTCAAACTAAAAACTTTCTTCTTAGCAAAAGAAACAATCTGTGAGGTGAATAGAGAACCTTGGGAGCAAATCTTTACCCCTCACACATCAGATAGAGCACCAATCTCTAGGGTATATAAAAAACTCAAAAAGCTAAGCACCAAAACAACAACAACAACAAATAACTCAATCAGTAAGTGGGCCAAGGGGGCTGGGGATGTGGCTCAAGCGGTAGCGCGCTTGCCTGGCATGCGTGCGGCCCGGGTTTGATCCTCAGCACCACATACAAAGATGCTGTGTCCGCCGAAAACTAAAAAATAAATATTAAAAAAATTCTCTCTCTCTCTCTCTCTCTCTTTAAAAAAAAAAAATAAGTGGGCCAAGGACCTGAACAGACACTTCTCAGAAGATGATGTACAATTAACCAACAAATATATGAAAAAATGTTCATCATTGCCTGAGTTTTTTCATCAGTGAAATAAGGCTGACCCAAGGAGACAAGCAGAATATGGGAAATCATTTCCTTTTGGCCTGCAGAGAGAGAGAGAGAGAGAGAGAGAGAGAGAGAGAGAGAGAGAGAGAGAGAGAAGAGAGAGAGAGAGAAGAGAGAGAGAGATTTGAAGACAAAGAGAAAGGAGGAGGGTAGCATGACTCTGATTGAGTATTTATAATTATAGTTTTTGTTGCTGTCAATACAGTGAGGGAGTGTGTCCAAGATCTGAGTGATCTTAAATATCATGTGTGTGGACAGATTCTTCAAACCGTACAGGATGTCTCTGCAAAATCTGCATGAAGGATAACAAGAGAATCAGAGTTGGAAGATGGGAGCACTCTCTAATGGTCCCTCTCCACCATGGAAATGGATTTTAAGAGACTCTATTGAGAATCTAACCAACTGGAGAGGCGGTTGCAGCAGCATCAGATTGGGGTGTAGACAACACGCTCCCTTCATTCAGGATTTTTTCCTCTGTCTTCTCTTTATTGGGAGAAGAGGCATTTCTTCATTTCATTTGCCTTTTCTTCTTGGCATCTTCTGGGTATTTTTTTCCCCCTTGCCAAGTGGTTTGAGAAATTGGGGGCTTGATGCAGTTGTCACAATATTGTTTTGTAGGGTATGTTCTAGGGATGCCTAAAATAAACTTCACTGTGGCTATTTGTGACTTGGATAATTTTAGTGAAAATGGCCACACTGCTTGAAAACTGCGGTTTCTGAAATTTAGGCAGTGATTTGACTCGGTACCTTTTTAGCTCCATTACTAGTTTGTTGACGTACATGAAAACAGTAACCTTTCAACTAAGGTCAAGCAAGTCCATGGAAGTGATAGAGTTTGTGCAGCAGAAGTCAAAAGTAAGGGGAGGACCTGAGAAAAGCAGATGTTTGCCAGAGGCAAATGTGTGAAATTCCTATTTTCGGTGACTGGTGACCAATGTTGAAAATCTTGTGTTTTACAGCAGTTGTTTTATTTTGTTAGATAATACAGAAAATTTGTGATCAGTGAAGTTGCTCTTTAAATTTATTTGTTTTAAGGTAAAAATTGGTTTCTTAAAAACTCTGTGCAGACGTGTTTCTCAAGCCATGGTCACTGTTTGTGCTTCCCCTCCTCCACCATGCAGGGGAAACTGGGTGGTGCTTCCTCCCTCCCAGGGTCTGGGGCAATGACTGTTCCTCTCTAGTATGCTGCTGTGCCCTGTGGTGTGATGCATGCTTTTTTGCTGTGTCAGCAGCATTGTTTCTGGCAAGCATCTCCCTGGGAAGCCACGTTCAAGTCCAGGCCTGATTATGGGTCCTGTGTTTTCTATCCCTCCTCTGGTGCCACTTGAATTGTGTGGTTGCGTCAATATTAAGGGAGAGTCTTTCAAGGGTACTGCTAATTACAGGTGCTGACACATTTGTGGCCATGGGCGGCCTTGCTTAAATATGCACACTAGTCAGAGGCAAAAGGATGTGGACTTGGTTCTGGGGCTATCTCAGTGCCACAAATCAACAAGGAGAAAACTTTCCAATGTTTGTGACATATGAAGGGCGTGTATGTGGTGGGGGAGGGTTATGTAAAAGTAAAATTTGCTTTTTTTCAGGTTGAAAAATAGACACGGAATTTATTTTCAGTTTAGATGCAGTCACTATGAGTTTGGATCAATTGCTTAACTTCATTAGATTTGAGTTGCGTCATCCATAAGCTGGGGATAATCATAATTTACTTATTAGAAGCTGCACAAGATAGTCTCTGGAGAACCTGTCTGTGGATTTTTTGTTTAAATACAGAGTTTATTGGGTGAAAGCATTAAAACTGCAAAGTACAAATAAGAACACTATCGATGTTGGCTTTTGGAAGGAGACTGGGAGAGAGGAAGACAGCAAATGATCCCCCATAGCAAACCTTTATTTTTCCTTTCTTTCTTTTTTTGATGCTGAGAATTGAACCCAGGGGTGCTTAAGCACTGAGCCAGATCCTCCGCCCTTTTAATTAATAAACTTATTTTTATTTAGAGAAAGCTCTTGCTAAGTTGCTTAGGGCCTCACTAAGTCACTGGCTTTGAATTTGCAATCTCCTGTCTCAGCCTCCCGAGGCGCTGTGATTATAGGGTATAAGCTTTTTTTTTTTTTTTCCTTAAAGCCAGTTTTGTTTTTTTAGAGCAGTTTTAGGTTCACAGCAAAATTGAGAAGGTAAAAAGTTTTTCATATATACCCCCTGCACACGTGCAGTCTTCCCAATTATCAACATCCTCTGCCAAAGCGGTAATTTTCTTAAAATTGGTGAACCTGCATCAGTACATCTTTACTCTTCTAAGTTCATAGTTTAAAGCAGGGGTCACTCCTGGTGCTGTACCTTCTATGGATTTGGACAAACGCACACTGACATGTCGCCATCATTTAGCATCATGCAGAGTATTTTCACTGCACTTCCCCTATTCATCCCTTCCCACTGACCCCTGACCATCTTCACTGTTTTGCCTTTTCCAGAACATCACATAGTTGTGACCATGCAGTATATAATCCTTTTCAGATTGACATCTTTCACTTAGTCCTATGCATTTAAAGTACCTCCAGGTCTTTACATGGCTTGACAGCTCCTTTCTTTGTAGCACTGAATAATATTCCGTTGTCTGGATGCACCACAGTTTATTTATCCACTCATCTACTGAAAAGCGTCTGAGTTGCTTTCAAGTTTTGGCAATTATGAACACAGTCGCTATAAACATCTGCGTGCAGGTTTTTTGTATGACCACGTCTATGGATTTTTTATTTACTAAACGCTGAGACAGAAGAGTCTGGGCATAGAATGTAGTTGAAAGGAAATGCATACGTGCTTGATTGTTCTCAATCCCATTGTAAGTGTTACACACGCTTCAAAAAATAAAGCAGTTACCCAGAGTTTAGCGAATAAAGCAAACAGCTAGGAACTATCACAGGTCCATTGATGGGAAGCCCCTGGTGCTGAGAAGCCCCTCAGGGCCCCTGACCCAGCCCAGCCTCCTTTCCCAGTTTTGAGGTAATGTCCTTGCTTTTCTCTGTAGTTTTACTACCTGTGTTCCCTTTGTGAGTTAGGAGGTTACACACTCTCTCTACTCCAGAAATCATGCATATAAAGTTCATAAAGCATCTAAAGTTCATAAAAACTTTGATTTTCTATTTTGTAATACCAGGTTCTTGGAACACTCTCAAAACACTTAGCCTCTCCCAACTTATTTTCTCTTGTTGTGTGTTTTAATTCTGTGTTTTTTTAAAGAACATCATGAAATGCGTGGCTCTACCCAGTTGGCATTCGGGTCTCTCTTGCTGCATTTCCTACCCTCTTTGCTCTTCATTCTCCTTCCTGTTTCACCCTCCTGTGTGATCGGGTGCTTTCTGCCCGAAGCACAACCTTTAGAATCTCCTTTGCTGGTGATGGATTCTCTCAGGTTCTGTATGCCTGAGAACTGTATTTCACCTTCATTGTGGAAGGGTATTCTCGACAGTTGTCTTAGTTTCCTACGGTTTCTGCAGCCAGTTCCTAAACTTGGCAACTTTTCCTAGGGTTCTATAGGACAGAAGCCCAGTCCCTTTCACTGTGCTGAAATGGAGACATCTGGGGAGCTTTGCTCCCTCTGCAGGGTCCAGAGGAGAGTCCTGCCTTTTCGAGCCTCTAGAGCTGCTGTCCTTACGTTCCTTGGCTCTTGGCTCCCTCCTCCTTCCTCAAAGCCAGCAACCAGCACAATAACTCTGTGGTTGCACTTAGGGCCACCTAGATAATCCAGGATGACGTCCCCAACTCAAGATCCTCCGCTTAATCAATCTTCAGATTCTTTCTTTTCTTCTTCTTTTTTTTTTAATGCCATATTAGGGACTATGACCTGATGTTTTTGGAAAACTTATTCATCTTTCCACATCAGTATAGAGGTTAGTCATTATTTTCTCTCAACATTTTAAAGATATTCAACTGTCTTTTGGCTCCCCTTCTACTCCACTTATTTTTTTTTAAGAATTTAATCTTTATTTTACTTATTTGTTTGTATGCGATTCTGAGGATGGAACTCAGTGCCTCACCTGTGCTAGGGGAGCATTCTACCACTGAGCTACAGCCCCAGGCCTTGGCTCCCATTTTTTTTTTTTGTTGAAATGTCATTATTCTGTCATTCCTTTAAGGTAATAAGTATTTTTCCCTTAAGATTTTCTTTTAGTTGTGTCCGTTGTGATCACTGACAGCTATAATGTGCCTAGTGCTCCTTCCTTTATGTTTATTCTTCTTGAGATTCTGTGGTCTTTCAATGGTTCTGAACAATCCCCAGGAATTATTTCTTTGATATTATCTCAGCCCATCCCCATTGTTTTCTTCTGGGACCCCCGTGAAATGTATGTTGGACCTTCTTACTAAATCCTGCTGTATCCAGGAGCATTTCTTATGATCTAACCTCTAGTTCTAATTCATCTCTTGCTTTTAATCTTTAGCCAAACACTTCAATTAAGATTTTTATTTGTAATTAAATGGTTCCTTTCTCAAAGTTCCATTTGATTCTCTTCAAAATCTACTGGTTTTTAAATTTTTATTCTTTTTTTTAATCTTTATTTATTTATTTTTTTAATTTTTTATTGTTGGTTGTTCAAAACATTACATAGTTCTTGACATATCATATTTCACACTTTGATTCAAGTGGGTTATGAACTCCCATTTTTACCCCGTATACAGATTGCAGAATCACATCAGTTACACATCCATTGATTTACATGTTGCCATACTAGTGTTTGTTGTGTTCTGCTGCAGAGAGAAGAGGGGAGGGGAGGGGAGGGGAGGGGGGATAGTAGAGGATAGGAAAGGCAGTAAATGTTTATTCTTTACTTTTTTTTTTTTTTACAGTTTCTTGTTCCCTGCAGATGCTAGCATGCTCACTGTTTACCTTTTCATGTGGTGAGCACAGGTGAACCCAGTAAGTCTGTGTGGGAAGCTTGTCCATCTCAGTGTCTACCCCTCTTCCTTACACTGGTCCTCATTCATGGTGCTTATTTCTAAGGACTCCTGATTAACTATTTCCTTATATGCTTGACCACATTGCTAGTTATTGGTCATAAGAAAGTATTTGTGGAGCTCTCTGAGCCCTAGGGTAAGTGCTTTCTCCTCTTTAGAAGAGTCCCTACAAACCAAAGTCACTGCCCACCTGTGCTCTCCATCCCCAGGTGCAGATCTTTCAGGGGTATTTTACCCCCTCCTTTTTTCTTTTCCTGCTCTGCTTAGGTTTCTCCCTGGGCCCTAGGGGTGGGAGGGACAGGAAGTACCAGATTAATTCTGGTTTATTCTAACCATGAGGGTGTGGCCCTTCAGGCCCAGCTTAATGAGGTAAAGGTCCCCTGTGCGAGTGTTCATGTTGGGTGTGCTCTGGGCCCTGACCTCTGTCATCCTCACCCCTCCAGTGACTACAAGGAAGATCAACTGTGCACTCAAATACTCCACGGGTGTCTGGGTTCATGCTTCCCCTCAAACTGGCCTGACAGGACTGTGCTAGCTTTCAGCCCTTCAGTGTTTTTAAGGTGACATATCCACAGCTGTTTTCGGCCAGAGGATTTGGGATCTAAATAATCCAACCCACCCAACCTGCTCTTATGGGAAAAAGCTATTACATTTTTATTGTATAAAATTATGCTTATGTGCTTAACAACTCTTATTTCTCCTTAGGAAATTTAGAAACTTCAAGTGCAGAGAGATCAAGGGAATGTGGGACCACAAGTTTTTATTTGTGTGAAGAGATTAGTAGCCGTATGGGAGACTGATCTGGTGCAGACTTCAGGAGTTGGGAGGGGAGTGTGAGACTTTTGCTGGCTGCCCATTAACATTATGAAACATGAACACGAACATAATGAAATTGAAAAGCCCATCTTGCTTGATCCCATTTATTTTTTCCCAGGGGATAACTTTAATTGGTTGGTTAAGAAGTCTCATGTTTGCCTCAAAAAAAAAAAAAAAAAAAAACCAAAACAATGACCACCAAAGGAAAACTAGTTAGCTGCCCAGCTGCCCCTGAGCTGCCCTGCAGTGGCTGAGGTCCAGCCTCTCCAAGGGTGGCTATGAGGGCAGTTGGCTTTGATTCGGGCTGTGGAGACAGCATTAGTCAGCGGCTTCTTCTCCCATACCCTGATCCTTAATGCTGCAACGTGTGTCTGTGACCATGAAGGCAGATTCCTGACTGTCTGTGGCTTAGGATATGTCAGCGGATAAGTTTGAGTCACTCAGGTTTGTGAGTCCAGTCTTTGGCCTACCCACAATGTCACGTTTTGACCAGTTGGTGTTGGATGGAGATTTTAAAACTTTAAATCCCAAATGTCAAGACTGAATTTCTGACCATTTGGCCCTCACATCCCTCACTTAAAATCTCTGAAATTATCATCAACTAGAGGAAAAGCCTGTAAATCAATCATTGACTCAGAAAACATGCACCAGAATTCTGTGTGGAAGCACCATGCTGGTGGTGTGGGGGCCTCGCCCTTGGAGAGTTTAGCCTTGTCCTACGCAGGGAACTCCTGTGTGGCCGCCTAAGAGAGAAGTGAGAGTGGAGGAGCTGTGGAGGATGGTGGTGAGAGGGGCTCTGCTGGATGTTTGTCATCCCATTGCTCATGGAGTTGATGTGCTGATCTGGCTTCTGCCGTCCTCACACCTCACTGTGCATCTCTCCCATGTCCAGGCTCCTGGCAGTGAGCATGACCTTCCCTCTCATAGCAGGGACTGTCATTTTGGTCAAGGAATGGAGGTGCCTGTGCATCTCTGTTTAAGACTCAGCCGAAGACAAAATGACAGTGGGAACCAATCTTGCTGCCTGTCACCATATTTTGTGCAGTCTTATGGTTAATTGCACATCAGAGAGGACCCAATTTCCTGGAAATCATATCAGAATGTATAGTGGAATTTGAGTTAATAAAACTTTGGAGCAAAAGATGTATCCCCTCACCAGTTCTCTTAAAATGCATTGTTCTGCAGTGTTGCTACCCAAGTGAGGCTGGTTCATTTATTAATTAATGTTGCAAGGACTTCAGTTAAACCCTAGGCAAACAATTGCTGTGTGCTCATTAAGGGGAAAACAGCTTAGAATCAGATGTGCTTCCCTAGTTATAATTGCAGAGCACATTGCCAAAGAGCTTCTTCATAGCTGTCCCCGGCTTTCTTGGCAAGCTACAGGGTTGTTACCTCCAGCCCCCCAATTTCCTTCACCGAAAGGGTCCCTTCCTACTATGGTTCAGAGGACAGAGTTCACATGCTTTTATTTTGCTTTCTATTTGTTTATTATTCTCCTCCCAAGCACATGTTATTTTTCCTCCTCCTCCCCCTCCTCCTCCTCCCCCTCCTCCTCCTCCTCCTCCTCCTCCTCCTCCTCCTCCCCCTCCTCTTTGTAGTGGGAAGTGCACTTCACTCCTGAGCTACATCCCAGCCCTTTTTATTTTTTATTTTGACACAGAGTCTTGCCCAGTTGCTAAGGACTTTGAGTTGCTGAGGATGGCTTTGAACTTGCAATCCTCCTGCCTCAGCCTCTCATATTGCTGGGATTATAGGCATGCACCACCATGCCCAGCTTCTATTTCCTGTTTTTCTGATATTCTGGCTGAATATTTTGATCCCACTCAGCTTGTTATGAAAGGTCCGTAAAACATCTCACATGGTCTGTTTTTCAGCTTTTATATCTTTATACTCTGGTGTTTGGCCATCGGGTCATGTTTTGCTGACTGTCATACTCTTGCCATTCAACTTTTAATTGAGGTCAGTAGTAAAACAAAGTTGTAAGACAGTAGTTCCTCCTGCTCCTGAGGGGTATCAGAAAGCAGTCCAAAAGCATGCAAAGTATGGAAATACCAGTGCCTTAAACTTAGAGTGTAGGCCATCCAGTTGTTGTTTTTGTGTACACATGTGGAGGAAAACTGATATCCTGTGGGGAATGTCTACTACTATGTGAGAGGATATTTTGCTCTTTTACAAAAACAGCGAAGGAAGACAGGGCACAGTGCCGGACTGATGAAAGTGGGGACAAAAGGCAACTGGGTTCTCAGGGAGCGTGGACAAAGTTGTTTTCAGCTACTCTGCTACTACTTCAGCGGGTCCCCCACTTACAGTCTCCCCAGATGCTTCTGATGGGACCTACGCTTAGAGGTTATCTTGGTCCATGGGAAGCTAAGTAACATCTGTTTGGAGTGGCTGGCATCCTGTAATCCCAGAGTGCTGTGCACCATTTATTCAACAGTGTCTGTCCATTCCACTACTTGTTTTTGCAGTGCACGTGGAGAAATGCATTACTGTCTAGACACTGGGCACATAGCAGTAGAAAAGAAAGATAAGAGCCCTGCTCTTTTGCAGCTTTTACTCCAGGGATGGGCAAGTAATAAAGCACAGAATTAAAAAATAAGGTAATTGCATAGTGATAAAGGTAGGTTCAGGGAAGGTGACAGAGAATGACCCAATGTCCTGCCTTAGATTCCTAGGTGCAAGGTAGCCTCTTTGAGAAGATGACAGTGGCACAGGATCCCAAGGGTGTCAGTCACATGAAGCTCTGAAGCAGTCCTGTCCCATAGAACTCCCAGAATGCTGAAAATGTTCAATGCCCTGCTGTTCAAGGTGGTAGCTGCCAGTCACATGTGACTGTTAAGCAGTTGAAATGTGGCTGGTGCAATGGAGGAACTGAGTTTTAAATTTTATTTAACAGGAATAACTTAAATTTAAATTGCTACCTGCGCCTAGTAACTATCCTGTTGGACAGTGCAGCTCAGGTAGAGAGAAGAGCTTGTGCAGAGGTCCCAAGAATATGGTCGCAATGCAGCCCCAGTGTGAGATTTGTGACTAGAGGCTGTGTTCAGTCTTTAAAGGGCAAATCTGCAAAATTCACGGATGCTTCCTGCTTCTGTTTTGTGGGCCCCAGGAGAACCTACGGAGGAATAACACTTAGCCGGGTGGGAATTAAAACCCCTGCTCAACAAAGAACCAATTTCCTTTCCTCCAATGGGCTCATGCCCACATTGTCTGACTCACCACTCTCGACTAGTTTCCTCTGCTAGCGTCTGTGCCTGGCCTTTGTCTGTGCAGGATGCAGCCTTTCCACTGGCCAAGCTTGTTCATTCTGGGAACGAATCCTGTCTTTGTTCTTTCCTTGTATTTTCTTGTATCAAGAGGTTAGGACCTTTACCATGGCTCTGTCGGGGGGGGGCGGGGGGGGTCACTCTGTATTTGACGTGCTGCCTCCCATCCATCCCAGGGGCCTCCTCTTTTCTGGAACTTCTTTTTTTCCTCATTGCTAAAGATAGCACAGTCAGCCCTGGTTTGAAAGAGAAACTGGGGTTTAGAGATAGTTTTACCTTGAGTTACCACTTTTGTGTTGCACAGGAAAGAAGAGAGGGGTGGGGGGGGAGGGAAGGAAAGGGAGAGGAGAGGACCCAGAGTTGTTTCCAGTGGTTTCCACACATGCTGCACATGAATTGAGCTCTTTCAGGCCCTGGAAGCTTCTGTACTTCTTGTCCAATGACTGTGCTATTCCAGGCAGCCACTGGCTGGTCCCAGCAGTGGGAGGAGGAGGGAGAGCCATGGCAGGGAGCAGCTCTGCCCATCCAGCGTGGGTGGAGGTTCAGCTCCACGAGATTCCCAGGAGAAAGGGAGGTCAGGTAGCCAACCCTGGCTCAGCGTGCTGAGGATTAGAGGAGCCCTGCTACACAGCCTCTAATCCTGGACTGGCATGGAGTCACCCGTCATTGGTTGCCCCTCCCTTTGTACTTGCATACCCCAAAGAAAAGATTACCCAGTACCTCCCTGAGAGTTACACAGAACCCGGCGGAGAGGATAGAGTGCTAAACTGGAGGTGCTGAGCCCATCTCCATAGGTTGAATGGTCACCCCACCTTTTCTCCTTGGTCCTAGCTGACTCTCTACAATTCACTCAGACCAATGGTGATGGTGCGGGGTGGAGAGAGAGGGGGCACAAGAGGAAAGGGCAGAGGCTGGGGACCTCAGGCTGTAGCATGTACCAAACAGCCCCCTTTGCGCTGGCAACCTTGACCCCTCTGGTGCAGGAGTCTGAGGTTATAAAATGAACCTCTGTGGTCCCTGGACAACGCGCTTCTACAAGCAGAAGTCTGCTTCTGCTGCCTCCGCAGAGGTCTTCCTGGAACAGAAGTGTGAAAATCCATCTGAATCATGCGCTTTGGCCTTTGTGTGGAGACAAACGTGCAGTGC
The DNA here is from genome assembly GCF_021218885.2 of Marmota monax. Classification (NCBI taxonomy): domain Eukaryota; kingdom Metazoa; phylum Chordata; class Mammalia; order Rodentia; family Sciuridae; genus Marmota; species Marmota monax. Next base: position 25,482,369 of record NW_026692881.1, read on the forward strand.
CCCATATGAACACCCGCTTCTGCACGTACTTGCCTTCACTTTTTTGCATGGGGTCTCTGGGAGAGAAATCTCCACGGTGGGAAGGGGCTGTGAGACACTTAAATCTGCAGGGTTCAATTGAAGGCCCCATAAGTTCCATGGGATGGGGTGGGATTAGTCCAGCTGAATTATTTTGTCTTGTAAAAAGTTATTTTTTAACTGGAAACCAGGCAGGTTTATTAAAGAAAAGTTGGGAAATTTACAAAAGGAGGAAGGAGTAAGAAATTACCTCCAATTCTACGGTCTAGTCACATCTGTCCCTGTTAACCTTTAGATGTGTTATCTACAAGTGTTTCCTACCAAAGGGCGGTATGGCTGTAATTATTATATATATATATATATAAAATTTTGCACACTGGTTTTTAATTTAATATGAAATAACATGGGGATAGTGAACACTGCTTTGTAATGTCTTTGGGACATATCCTGAAGTTCTCACGGTTTGGCATTGGGCATCTTGAGTCATAAAGTCTAGGTAACTAGCTGGGGCCACACAGTGAGTGGACGATAGAGCCAGGCCCAGCCACATCTCACAACTCCAAGGTGAGCATCTGTTGTGCTCTCTGATTACCTCCTCGATATGGGCTGTATACCCCTGCCAGTGTGTCCCTTCAGTACACTGGTGAATTTACCACCTTTGCCTACTTCCATTGGGGATCATGGCACCACCCATTGCAGGACACGTCCCCAGAGGTGAAAGCCAGGTCATCCCCTTCCGTTGTGGCAGCTGTAGAGACCCATAGCATCATAACACATAGCAGTGTTCATTTGGGCCATCTGTGCCTCCTGCTTCTCCCAATCCAAGTTTTACCTCTTGTCCTCGTCCTAGCTCTGGAGCAGGTAGAAGAAAGAGCCAAAGGGAATAGGGACAGACTGGCTGGACCATCCGCAAGGCCTCGGACTGTGCTGCTCCCTGACTTGCTCCTGTCAGGGTAGGTGGGAAATGTGGTCCCTCCAATCTGACCAAGTTCTTCCCTCCTGCTCAGGACTGGCCTCCGGGTGTGCATTTGCACAAGGGCCCATGCTTAGGAGGCCCTCCTGCTCCATTGGGTTAACGCTGTGCTGTAGCCTTCTTAAAATTCCTAGCAGGTTTTGAACAAGTGCCCTGCATTTCCATTTTGTACTGGGTCTTACCAGCTGGACCTGCTCTGATCATACTCTGAACACGCCTTACCCTAGTCAGTTGTTTTGTTTTACTGTAAGTGTATCCTTGACATTTAGGACTCACCTTGCACACTGGGAGGTGTTTTAGTGGAAAGACAAACTTTTCAGAATCAAACAGACCTTGTTTCAGATGACTACATACTAGCTCTGGCTCTTTAGGTGATGAACTGGGTCATTTGGAGCCTCAGGGTGCTCATCTGTAAAGTGGAGTGAAGACTGAGAGATGAGTGAAGCAGATCGCATAGCGCCTCACGTACACACCCACGCTCCATGTTGCCTCTTGTCCCTCCCTCCCAGTGCTGGTATACAGTAGGTACTTAACAATTTACTAAATATTAGATTGAATTTCAGTTTGTGCTTCTCCATTTCCAGATGTCACCTAGTCTCTGGGTAAGTGCTAGGACCATTCTGTTAGAAGGGCTCATTCCAGGTATTGAATGTGATTCCACGTTCACACTTGAGGAATCGCACCCTGGGCCGTGTAACTGGGCTGCTTCTTTTAATAAAATGAAAGTTCACATTCAACGTATCATGCTACAGAGCTCCGGCTAACAGACACATCCCCGGCTGCACCAGGTTCTGGGCTGTGTTGGATGTGTACCTTCTCTCACAATCCTGGAGGTGGGCGTGAACCCCAGACCCCTTTCCTGTGGCCAGCTGTGGCCGGCTGGCCTCATGGTCTTTGTTCTGAACCACTACACACCACTCCTCTCCCTCGAGGGGCAGGTGGGAACACGGCCCGTGGGTTCTGGTTTGGGGGTGTGTGGAGGAGCACTTTTCAGTAAACTCTGATCCAAAGAAAGTCCTGGGCATAGGCTGAGAAAGGGCAAATGTCCCGTGGCAGATTGGAGTGGAGCCTTGTGCCCTGGGGAAACCCAGTGGATCAGGGAGGGACCAAGGCCTGGGCAGAAGTGAAGCTGTGGCCAGGTTGGCTAGTTCCTGTAGGTCAGGATCTGGGACTGGCGCCTTGGGGTGTCTGGGACTGAGTTTGGGGCCGAGAGCCAACTGAGCCTGGGGCGGCCTGTGGGCTGTGACTGAATTAGGCCGCGGAGCCCATGGGCTCTCCTGGGAACGCCCTGAGGCTGCTGGTGGTGGGGTGCATGTCCTTGGGGGGCAGCTGGGAGCAGGCTGTTCAGACAGATCTGAGAGGCTTTCACTTTGGTTTTGCAGTGAGCTGTATAAGCATCACACACAGAGTCAGCCATCAGCCCCAGCAGGAGGGAGACCTCCCTGAGGCCGGCGCACCCATGGATGGTAAGGGTAGGAGATGAGCCGCCCCCCATCCCCCCATCCTCCACCAGGGTCTAAGAGCAGGAGAACCTACTAAGCTTTCATCATTAGGTTGTTTATAAGCTCTTCGGGGTTTTTAACCTTTTAAAAAACATACTCTGAAAAAAAAAAAAAACATACTCTGTGGAATCATTTTGGAAGGGGATGAATGCCCAGGCATTGCAGATGAACACTGGATTGTCCCAAATGGGACAAATTGGGATGATGATTGCTTTACACGACCTGGCAATGAGGCACCTATGACAGCAGATTTTGATTTAGAAAATCATGTGAAAGTGAGCCGCGCGCCGTGGTGCATGCCTGTAATTCTAGTGGCTTGGGAGGCTGAGGCTGGAGGATTACGAATTCAAAGCCAGCCTCAGCAAAAGTGAGGCTCTAAGCAACTCACTGAAACCCTGTCCCTAAATAAAATACAAAATGGGGCGGGGGATGTGGCTCAGTGGTCGAATGCCCCTGAGTTCAATCCCTAGTACCCAAAACAAAAGGGAAAAAAAAAAAGAAAAAGAAAATCATGTGAAAGTGGTTTGATGGTTGAAGTATGAGCTTTGGAAAGAGAACAGTTAAAAAAAATGGTGGCTTCTGGAAAGCTTTGTAAGTAATTAAACTGTAAAATATATCAAACCCATCATTTAACCCCAGGGCTTTAGTAACTTCTTCCCAGGGAGGAGCATCTTGGCTTTTTTATTTTTCTCCTTCTTTTAAGCTTTAACTTTCTTCCTCCCTTCTCCTCCTTTCCCCTCCCCTCCCCTTCCATCATTTTTTCCTTTCTTTTGTGTTTTCTGTAACCCTGGTTGGGGTCCTTAGCCTTAGAGCGGTTTCTGAACCACAGTGTTTTGGATATTGTGGTTACTCCACTCCTGTCTCTGCCCAGTAAATGCCAGTTTACTGCTTTAGGTTCTGACCACCAAAATGTCTGTGGCATTCCCTGGGAGGCAATGTCACCCCAGCTGCTGCTTGGAGGAAAGAACATTTTTCCTACTGACAGATGTTGCTAGGCAGGTGAGGTGATGGGGGGGTTCTCTCACTTCATCTCTCGTTCTACCAAAAAAAAAAAAAAAATGCAAAAGAAAGGGCAGGGGTGCAGGAGGTTTGCTAGTTGGGAGACTGTCGGTGCTGTCTGATGTGGCTACATTGCTAAAGGTTCTTGTGGATACCTTCAGGACCAAATTGTCACCTGTGTAATCCAGAGTAACAAACAAGCAAGCGAACTAAAAATAAACCCCCAACATCAACAACAACAAATAGGGAAGTAAACCAGGCCAGGAGGCTTTGGAATTTAACTGAAAATTAGCTTAAGACTCCTTCCCGCAGAAGCTTTCTCAGGAGACCTCTCTGCATAGGGCTGGCTTGGGTGTTGATATGTGAAGAGGCTGAGAACATGTGGCATAAACATCGACTGATATTGTTGGCCATTTAACTCAGCCTGTGTAATGCAGCAGGAATGGCTCCCGGTGGCATGTGACTCCCCTTCCAGACCGGTATGCAGTGGCTGGGACCACTCTTTCTCTTTCCTTCTCTCCTTTGCTTACACGCCCCCCTCCTCTGCCCCTTCCCAGGTTCGTGAGAGCTTAAGTGGAGGCTCTTCATGATTGGCATGCAGAAAGCTGGTAGAATGTTGTTGGAATTTTCTAGGGAGGTTCATGCGCGACACCCAAAATGACTCCCGGCTTCGGTGGCCGCAGGTCAGCACTTCATGTCAGGTGCCCTGATCTGTTTCAGAAAGGTAAGGTTGCATGACGTCACCCTACCTCTCCCCAGCCCAAGGGGAAATCGAGGGGTTCTTTTTATTCTTTAGTCCAGGTGGCATTTCTGACCATATTCTTGGCGCTAAGCGTTTGTGCATGAGTATGCGTTTTGTCTGTACCTCCACCCCCTCCTGTTTAAAAGAATTTTAATAAATGATTCACAACGGTTGTTTAACATGTGACCTAAAACGGTACCTCATGACCCCAGTGAAATCAGCGATCCCAATGTCAGTAAGTCTGTGTGCTCTTTTTATGCCACTTACTAAACTCTTTCATAAAGAAAAATCGCGCAGCTACTGGAAAACAGATTGCATTATCACCAGATCGGGGGACAGCAAGGGGACCGCATTCAGAATTCCGAAATCTTAGGAAGTCTCTTAGGGTTGAGGTGTCCTGTGTTAATTGCTGGAATTTTTCGACAATGGAAAATGAATGTAAAGGCATGAAGTGTCTCGCGTCTGTTGAGTGCAGGATCAGACTCATTCTGAAGCCGGAGGGAGTGCCGGGGTTAGAAGCCATGGGCAGGGGAGGTTTTGCCAGGAGACAATGCTCGTGGCTTCTAAGTACCTCCGAAGTTGGCCGCAATATGAATTTCAGCAACTCTTGGGTATCTTTAAAAAAAGTTAACAATTTAAAGCAAAACTCTTTTAATAGTCCCCAAGCAAACAAGTAAGCTATAAACTTCCGTAGTGAGGCTAGAGGACATATTTGGACCCAGAAGTGATGATCTGTTAGCAGCCTCAAGTACAACCAAACATGACTCACCTCGTTTTTTTATCTGATGCAATTAAAAGTAGCTTCAACACCCGCGGTAGAGGAATACTGGTTTTCAAGTCCACACTCATAAAAAGCAAGTCCACACTCATAAAATGGACCTATAATGTATCCTGTACCATGTGAATTTTTTTAGTCTTAAAAAAAAAGAATCCATCATGTAGCTTTGCTCTTGGTTTCTGCCTTCTATGCGTTAGAATCTTTTTTGCTTTTCCTGCCTGTTTTTTTTTTTTTTTTTCTTCACATTTTTGCAAAGATGTCAGAAAACCGAAGGGAGAGAGATGGTATTTTCACACACTTGCCCCTCCCCCACGTGCATACATACACTAACAGCTGCCATGTATGATTTTGTGGAATTTGATATTTTGAACAAAATTACTTCCTTACTTTCCATAGTAATATAATAATCAATTTTACCATAGAGGACTGTGTTCATGTCAGGCCTTGGCTGCTCCTAATTAGCAATGCATGGGGTGGCAGGGAAAGCGCTGGAGAGCAGTTTCAAGGGAAAAATCAGCCTTCAAGTTTTACCCAGGCTGGCCTCTGCCCAGGCAGCTCTCTGTCTGCTTGGATGTTAACCACAGGTTTAGTTTGCGGTGTTCTGAGAAAATATTGAGAGCAGCATGTGCAAATGAAATGGAGATGGGCCTGTCCCTCTAAGGCCTGCTGCTTTGTCCCTTTTTTTTTTTTTTAAGTTTTTTTTTGTTGTTGTTTTGTTTTTTAGTTGTAGATGGACACAATACCTTTATTTTATTTATTTATTTGTATGTGGTGCTGAGGATCAAACCCAGTGCCTCCCATGTGCTAGGCAAGTGCTCTACCACTGAGCTACAACCCCAGCCCCTTTTATGTTCACTCTCCAGTCACTTTTAGAAGGCCACAGCTTTATAAGATAGAGGCAAAAGCCAGAACTAACTTACACATATTCTGTCTTAGGTGGCACTGGGTTTTAGTGGCTGCAGTCAGAAAGGTGCGTGTCTCAAGGCACCCACTTTGGGAAATGGATGTTTTCCCAATGAGTAGTTAGACAGTTTATAAAGTTCCAACCCTAATGTTCTCATTTAGTGGAAGGGATTTAAGGGAAATAAACCCTGCGTATTCCCAACACCCAGAGACCCGTATGCCTTACCCTTTCTGATGAAATAGCACATTCTGCTAAGGTCTACATTCCCATAAGCTTAAAGACAGTCAGAAATTCAAGTCGGTTGAACAAGTGTTTTTTTGGGGCTTCTAATCTGCCTCTAGTAGCACTGGGCCAGGCAGGCACTTGGGAGTTTGAAAGATTTCAGGATGTGGATAATGTTCTTAAAGCTCTTACAATTTAGAAGGCAAAGGTCCTCTCTGGCAAACCTCACCTGGTTTTCTGCAGCAGAAACTGTATTTGTCCTCTGGGGGATATCTTGTCACAATGATTTTTGTTTTCGTTTGGCTCCGGGGATTGAACCCAGAGGCGCATTACCACTGAGCTCCAGCTCTAGCTAGCTCTTTTTGATTTTTCTTTTGAGACAGGATCTCACTAACTTGCGTAGGGCCTGGCTAAGTTGCTGAGGCTGACCTTGAACTTGTGGTCCTCCTGTCTCAACCTCCTGAATCACTGGGATGACAGGCATGTACCACCATGCCCAGCTCTTAAAAAAAAAAAAAAATTATTGAATAGTATGAAAGGTACATCAGAATTAGCTAAGAGATATTGATTGATTGCCCACTCTCTTTGCGACCTTCTGTGGACTTGTGAAGATTTTAGTGTTTATTCTTAAGGGTAATTTAGGACAAATGGTCACACTGTTTGGAATGTCAAAACAACTTGAGGGACACAAAGTAATAAAGAACAGATCGATTCTATTTCTTTGTAGACTGGTAATTCTTGGACTTTGCTTCACAATAGGGAGCTATTAAAAATCCCGATGCCCTGTTTGAATCGGACTCTTTGGAGGTATAACCCAAGCATTGATATTTTTTAAAACTCTCCAAGTATTTCTGAAGTCTCACCAACTTTGAGATCTAGTGATGTGGATAACTTTACCAAAAAGTATTGTGCCAGGTGTGGTGGGAGGCTGAAGCGGTAGGACCATAAGCTACAGCAACTTAGCAAGGCCCTAAACAACATGGTGAGATCTGTCTCAGAATAAAAAATAAAAAGGACTGGGGATGTGTCTCAGTGGTAAAGCACCTCTGGGTTCAATCCCCAGAGCCAAAAACAAAACAAATTTTTAAAAAGTCTTATAGGTTTGTTTTTTAGCTTAGGCTGTATAAGATGGATGTGGGAATGGACATTTCCCTAATGATGATGTCACTCAACTGAAGAATGTTTGACCTTCTGGAGGCTGACCCTCTGTCCTTTGCATTAGTGAACTAGGCATGAATGGAGTTATGCCTTTTTTCTGGTTCAACAAACCTGAACCAAGGATGCTGAGCCCATCAATCAACTAAGTTGCCTAAGGTTTTCTGAACCTTGAGTGTTTTTATTCAGGGAGGCCAGATGTTGCTAGAGATGTTTGAGTCTCACAGAGGAAGGTGGTCATAAGACTAATTACATGTGCCCTTGAAATAGTTTTGCAGTGTCTGCAACCTGCAAGGAAAGAGAAGCCCCCTCTTGGTGTACTGAGTGGCTAGGAGATGGAAGTAACTCATTAAAAATATAGATGTTACCAAAGTCTGTACAACTCACAATGGAGTCTTAGAGTTGAAAAGTTTTTCAAGAATGAGACAGACGTTATTACCCTGTATACATGTATGATTACACTGCTGGTGTGACTCAGCACCATGTACAGCCAGAGGAATCAGAAGTTATGTTCCATTTGTATAACATGTGTCAAAATGCATTCTACTGTTATGTATAACTAATTAGAACAAATAAAAGATGATTTAAAAAGATAGGGTGGGGCTGGGGATGTGGCTCAAGCGGTAGCGCGCTCGCCTGGCATGCGTGCGGCCCGGGTTCAATCCTCAGCACCACATACAAACAAAGATGTTGTGTCCGCCGAAAACTAAAAAATAAATATAAAAATTAAAAAATAAAATAAAATAAAATAAAAAGATAGGGTGGCTCAGTAGTTCACAAAATGCAGCATCAGTTGTTACCTGACTGGTTAGAAATGCAGAGCCTCAGGCCCCACCCCAGACCTCCGAGGTCAGAAACTGGGCATAAACCTCGCATCTGTGCACTCAGAAGTTCTCCTGGTGGCTTCCAAAGTTTGAGGGTCACTCTATCCCCTTGTGCATTTATAGTCACACAATTCACTTACATGGAGATTAAGTGCTTCTCCTTGAAATCACCTAGGATCAGAGGAAGGATGGAGCTAGAGACTAAGATCACTCAGTCCTGAAATCTATCTCTGTCCCCTGTACCTCTGTACCAGATCATCCTAACATCTCCAGGTGCCGTGAATAACTGCTTTAAGAAAACACTTGCTATCTTAAAATCCCAAAGCATAAAGAAACATTCAGTGTTGCCTCATCTGACCCTCCCATCTTACAGACGAGAAAACTAAGATCTACAGGGAAAACCAACCTTCCTAGGATGTCTAGTTGTTGATACCAGAGCCTCTGTAAGAAGTGGGACTACTTCAAACCAAAACAGTGCCCGCCCCCCCTCCTTTCACTAGCCTGACCTGCCTCTTCAGTTTCATATGGATCCCTACCTAGTATTTGGCTTTAATCACATCAGTTAAAATGCCCAGGTTAACTGTCAGGCAACTCTAAGAAAAAGAGCTGCTAGTTTGAGAATTACCACTCTTTGAAATTAACCTAAAATTGTATTTTGGTTTAAAATTGGCTTGAATTTGATAACCATCCTTATTCTCTTACTAGAAAAACCTCAGCAGGATACATTACTGAAAAGAAAATTGAGGATACAGGGACGATTCCTGGAGCATGTGTTTCCTCTCAGAATCATGTGGATTAGACACATTTGCTCAGATCACACACAGAAGTGGTCTTTTCTTCAGATTTGGTTAAAAGGGGAAAATGTGACAACAAGTCTGTTTATTGGATGTTTTAGAATTCTATACTTGATGTGGTTAGTGGTATTTACATATTTTGCCAGTGTTCAAAGACTGAATCTAATCCGTATTCTCAGCAAAGCTTCATCTTTCCACGCTTTGTAGCAGCACACAGGGAACATTTAGCCAGGAAGACAAATTGAGAATGATACACAACTGATATCTACGTACAAATGCACATTAAATAAGTGCGTACGTGGACAGAGATGCTTATTTGTTCTACACATCTACCATGTGCCAGGCCCTGATGTGGTGTAGAACATGTAGATTGTTTTCAAAAAATCATGGTCAGGAGGGTGGCACACGCCTGTGATCTCAATGGCTCGAGAGGCTGAAGCTGGTGGATTGCAACTTCAAAGGCAGCCTCAGCAAAAGCAAGGCACAAAGCAACTCGGTGAGACCCTGTCCATAAAAAAAAATACAAAACAGGGCTGGGAAGCTGTCTCAGTGTTCGAGTGCCTCTGAGTTCAGTCTCCGATACCTCAAAAAAAAAAAAAAAAAAAAAATCACAGGACAGAGGAGAGGTCAGGCAGGTAATTAAGTAGCTGATTATGTAAGAGTGTCAAGTTGAGCTGGCAGAACGGGAGGGGTTTCTGGAGCTCCTGCAGGGGGCCACTGGTGCACACTCCCAGGAGTCAGGGAAGGCTGCCTGCAGGAGGTGACTTGTGAGCTGCATTTTGAAGGATGGGGGTTCTCCTGGTGAAAGTGTGCAGAGAGGGACCAGTGCATACAAAGGCCTTAATGCCTGTGTGTGGTGTCTTCCATGGAGCAGTAGGGCCTATCAACCCTAAATCTTATTCATGTGTATAAACATTAGCCATTTGGCTTTTTAGAGAACTTTGTGTAGCAGTTATTCAATACACTTTCCTCAAAGCTCCTTTTTTCCATCTCAAAGATTCAGATGTTCCCCAGAAAAGTTTCTCAGTAGCAAATTCACCACATCCTATGTTACTCAGAAAATGGAAAGATCTGCTCTAACCCCAGAAGTCAAACCAGCTCCCTGGAATTTAACTTGCACAAAGCCAGGGACGTTCTGGCCAGCGTGGGTTTTCTGAAGAAACGTGTCTCGAGATAAACCGACTCCAGTTCTGAGTGGATCTGAATTCACTGCACTCTGAAAGCTCTGGGTCCTTCTGGAAGTGTCTTCAAAGAGGAGAAAATTTTACAGTGAGGAGCCGGGGTATTTTGTTCACTAAATCGTTATGGATGGAGTTAAGTGAGTTGTGCTGAACTGCCTGCCCAAGACGGCAGAGGGAGAGGAAATTACTGCCCGCTGGCTAGCCTCTAACAGACATCGAACCAAGCCATATGTATAACAATGTTTGCTTTAAAAGTATTCCTAGGAGCTTAAAAACATCTTGATTTTCGTGAACAATGGTAATTATTATTATCACTTGCCTTGCAGAGCACTGGCACATTATGCTAAGACCTTTACAACCATTCTGTACAGCAGTGATCAGGACAGACATTACTATCTCGTCTTCACTTGACAGATGAGGAAATTGAACCTTACAGTCCTCAGATTTCAAAGATGGAAGGGACCTTAGAGAGCCTTTCATCCAGCTTTCTCATTTTACAAAAATAATCCCTCCCTGAGATTCAGGAAGTCAACTGACCTACTGTCCCGAGGGGCTGCTATCATGGCTATAGGACCAGTACTTGGGTTTCTGATCTTGCTCACCAATTTTTCACTCCACTGTTTTCCTTGGGAGAATAAGAATTTGTTTCTTCAGGATAAATTTTGTTAAAACTAGTCCCACTGCTGTTTTATGAACCCACATGCATATAGGAAAAGTGTGTTGTTTTTATGATTTTTCTGTATGTAGGTAGATAGATGTATATGGTGGACATCACACCACACATGGATGTCTTTGGGGAGATGGGAGTGGAATTGGACTAGGCAGAGTTTCAATGGAGACTTCAACTTTATCTGTATAATTTAATTGTTTTGATAAAAAAAATCAGAGTCAAAAATGACAATGATGGCAGCATATGTTTGGGGTGATGAGTGATGAGTTTGTAGGTATTTGTTATACTCTTGCTATTTTTGAATATTTAAAGTAAATCCCCACCTCTAAAACCATAATTTTATAAAATATTTTAATATTTTAAGAAAGAAAGACAGTAATGAGGAAAGAAAAAGAAAAGAATTATGAGGTTCCTGGTGGTGAGGCTGACGTCAGACGTCTCTTTGCTCACAGTCTCTCTTGTTATGGCCTTGGCAGAACCTGTGCGTCGGATGCATTGTTTTGCATGTTTTGATTCTTCTAATAACTCTAGCAGGAGAGGCAGGCTCCCTCCTCTCAGTTATGAAACCACTGGCTGTCCCTTCGTGCCTGCCATCTCTCTGGCGCTGAGCATCACACTCTGCCTGATGAGAGGAATATGGAGTACCTGGGCGCAGCACCAATGTGGTTTTGGAAGCTCTGGTCAGCGAACGTGTAAACAGAGGAAATGCCACACAGTGAAAAGACCCTCAGCCATGTACCTGGCACTGTGACCTGATTAAGTAGCCAGTTATGAGAGACTCAGGGTTGCATGATCTCAGGTGGTTCATCCCACTTTTGGGGTCTCGGTCTCAACATAAATGGGAAATGGTCGTATTTGACTTAACTACCCATGTGGTGGTTCTGGAGATCAGAAAACTGACGAGATGAAAACACTTACTAACCCACCAACTGAAAAACACCCAACAAAAGAGAGATGGCAGGATTATTATTGCTGTTATGAATCATTCCAAAAGCTGTCATGGTGACATGAATCATCGTATGGTAATGTCGTGGCAAAGGCCCAAACCCGGGTTAGTAGCATTGACCCGGTAATCTCAAAATTAGTCACAGAGGCCCAGCCAGTGACGATCCAGCAGCACTATTGTTACCAGTGAAGAGGGTGCCATCAAAAAGCATGCCATCCACTCTCTCCCCAAAAGAAAAGAGCCCCCCCCCCTGCCCTGAGTGTTGTGGGTACATGTCCCACCATTAGCCACTGCATCATCCCTGAGAGGGAGGGGACCTGGGTCCAGGTCCTACTCCTCTATCCAAGGATGTGACTTGGGCTGACTCATGTATGACCCAAACTTCACTGGCTTTCACTTTTTCCTCTGTAGAATGAGTGGGTTCAATGAAATAATCTCTAATACCTTTCTTGCAGTCTGTGACAATTAGCCTGACTTTGAACGTTAGTCCCTCTGTGTTTATGGTCTTTGTGACCTGGCATGTAGGGACTACCCCTGAGATTCATATCTGCACCTACCTTCTGAGAGCCCCTACAGTAGAGCTGAGGATTCTTTCCCTTTCCATTAACACATCATAACCACATATTTATGGGGTCCGGTGTGATATTTCAATGCATTATAAATCATATGTATTGATCCAATAGGGGCAATTAGCATTGCCATCTCTTTATCACTTCTTTATGTCTGGGGATTCCAAGCTCCTCTCTTCTAGTTCTTCTTAAACTATTTAATAGATTATTGTGAACTAACCTACCGTGCTGTGGAAAGGCAGAGCCAGCACAGACCTGACCCAGAGCATGGCGCTTTCTTTGATTTGGCCACATGATAAAGGCGTACCAAACCCAGAAAACATTCTCTTGCCTGGCCGTGAACCCTCTCACCTGGATTATATTTTATATATTAGCTCAAGAGAATAAATGGAATATTTGTTACTCAGGTGGAAAAGTGAATGGAGTTAAACTGGGAGTGGATTTAAATTCCCCAATTGGTCTTCGGGAAGCTGTGGTGCATATTCCAGTATGTTTGGTGGGGTTGGCCTAGACACTGCCATATTCTAGGCCGTGGTTCTTGGCTTCTGCTTTTGAGTGGCTGAACATCACAAAAGGAAGAGCCAGTGGCTGAGTCTGCACAGGCTCGTACTACAGAACTTCAGCCATGTCCTGTTGCTGTTCCACAGCCCCTAGGTCTCCTGTTGACCGCTGGTCTGCTTCACAAAGCAGCTGTTTTGACTCTCTGTTTCCTTAAGCCCCAGCCCCAGTCCTGCTCTCTCCCCTCTCAGCAGTCCTCTGTCCCTGACTTTATTTTCTCTTCATGTTTACATTGCTTTTACATCCATCTCTGTCTCCAAGGAAGATTCATCTGCCTTGGCAGAGGGCATCTACAGCCCACCTGGGGGTAACAGCGATGAGGATGATGACTGGAATGGTAATGGCAATGACAATGACAACGGTCATAATAATAGTCGGAGCAGTGGTTGCTTACTGTGTCCTAGGAGCTGTGCTGGACAATTTGTGCACTCCTGTCTCTCAGCACTCACAGCGAGCCCATAGCTTAGATGTAGCCATCTGCCTTCTAACCATGATGACACCAAAGAGAAGGAATAGCCCACAGCCACCAGCTTTTCAGTAGCCAAGTAGAATTTGTGCCCAGGTTGTTACTAACTCTGAAATATGCTTTTGGCCTCTGGGCAATGTCCCTTCTCTTCCAGCTATGATGCACAGGAGAATCACATTGATATGGTGGGTACTCCATTAACATGACTGAATAGGTGTTAGTTCATTGTATCCTGAACCTTGCTGACTTTTATAGTCAGCTTTTGTACCACTATGATCAAAAGTCCCGGCAAGAACAATTAGAGGAGGAAAAGTTTATTTGGGGGCTCAGGTTATCAGAGGTCTCAGTGCAGAGAGAGCCAGCTCTATTCTCTGAGCCTGAGGTGAGGCAGAACATCATGGCAGAGGAAAGCAGCTCTGGACATGGCCACTAGGAATCAGAGAAGAGTATGTGTCCTACTCACAGGAACAAAGTCTATACCCCAAAGTCATGCCCCAAAGTGGATTAATGCACTGATTAGGTTAAGGCTCTCCTAGCCCAATACTTTGGCCTCTAAACTTTCTTGCATTGTCTCACATGTGAGATTTTTGGGGGACATCTCATATCTAAACCATAACAGTGGCAGTGAGTCTGTCTTCAAAAGTGTGAGTGGCAAGCAGAACATGACAGTCACTAGTATGGCAATATGTAAATCAATGGATGTGTAATTGATGTGATTCTGCAATCTGTATATGGGCTAAAAATGGGAGTTCATAACCCACTTGAAGCAAAGTGTGAAAGATGATATATCAAGAACTATGTAATGTTTTGAACAACCAACAATAAAAAAAAAAGTGTGAGTGGCAAATACCACTTCCTGTGTAGAGGGATATTTTCTGAAAGGAAAACATGTGTCTGATCACACAGAACAGGTCTTCTTTCCAATTGTCTTGCACAGAATGTTACACCCTACATCTTTGGCACCTAGCAGGCTATAGAGCACTCTGACAACTTTACTGCTATGATCTTATTCTATAAGAGAAGACTGTGGCTTCTTTTTATAAATGAGTACACCGAAGCTCAGAGAGGTAAAGACTCTTGCGCAGGGTCACATAGCTGACAAACAGGAATTTGAGGAGTTGAAACGAGAACCCAGGAAGCTTGATTCCAATCTGCTATTTGTTCAGGACAGCTCCCAGTCCCATAGGCACTGTATGACTCCCCTGTGTCCCAACTAAGAAGACCAGAGAACCATTGTATTTTTATTAATTGATTTTTTTTTCTCCTAGAGGATAACCAATGCAAAGCCAGTTCTTAGTTCAGCAAAAGTGACCTATTAGGTGTGGAGGGTGATTACGCCCCACCTCTTCCCCAGCTATGAGGACCAAGGCGCTGTTTCTCTTGCTCACAGGGGCACCTGTGTGTCCAGAACTGGAGCTTTGGGCCTGTGAAAGGCTGTCCCCAGCTGACACCCTTTCCTCCCACACTGTTTGCACCCTGGCCTGTGACCATGGGGTGGGGCTCTTATCTACAGGGCGGAGGAACATTCTGTTTCCTGAACCTTCAGGAAGCAGGGCACTCTGGTTGGCAGATGCTCATACCAAAGTTCCTGCCCTAGCTTCCCTTGGTCCTTGTAGTGAGTCCACTTCCCGGAGAGAGTGTCAGGGAACCTCGTGAGAGTCAGTGTGGGCCCTGCAGAGGAATTGGGGAGTTCGATGAAGGTGGTTGAAGTAGGTGGGCCTTCTTTTTGCATTATTCTTTCTGCTAAGCAAATGAAGGAAATGTATTGGTTCATGTGCAGAAGAGACCAGAATGGATCCAGGGGAAGGTGGCTCAAGGTGCTCCCAGGAGGCCACCCAGCAGCTGCCTGTACCCTGTATCCAGGCCAGGGTCTTCTCAACTGGCTCTATTCTCAGGCAGGCTCTCCTTAAGTGGAGGCTTAACAACTGATTGAGCAACCAGGCATGACAGAGTATCTTTTTCCTGATTCCTCCAATGAAATTTCAAGGAGCATCCATCCTTGAACTAACCACTTCTCCACTGTGGCCAGCAGGGTGTGGTACTCTGACTGCCTGGGTCTGAGATATGTTGCAAGGGGCTTACTATCCCCATTTTACAGATGAGAAAATTCTGAGGGCTAGAAGAATTCAGCAACTTTCCCCCAATCTCACATCCTGTAACAGGCAGATGGAGGCCCAGGTCTCTGACCACAGTTCACCCTCCAGCAGCCAATCACGGACGGACCCCTGACGCATGCTCACATCTGTAGCTGAGTTAACAAGCCCAGCATGTTGATAAGACTTTGTTCAGAGTTCAGGAACAGCCCTTGTATTGTTCTCTTTCCTTTGCTAAGTTTCTCTAAAACTTCTGAGGTATGAACCCCTTCCTCTGCGTCCTGTTGCCTTGAGCTTGCCTCGTCCCCCTTCACGTCCTGTCTCTCCTGTGGTATTGCAAAGGCTTCTCCTTCTCCATCTTGAGGTCTTGGCAACTTTGCATAGCTCAGGACAGACACTCAGTACATGTGGGCTGAACGGACAAACCCCTGAGCACCCTTTTGGCCATCCGATGGCTTCTCTGCCTGTATCTTGGACACTCTCCCTTCCTTTCAGAACAGAATGAAATGCATAACAAGAATTCTGCTGAGTTTTCAGCATTCTAACACAAACTGAAGACACTCTGCCCTCTCCTTGTGGCCAAATATGAATGCATCATTGCATCCCACCTGGGACTGCAAATAAAAAGCACAAGAGATTAGGGATCAATCAGGAACGCTATGGAGCGCAGACAGCTGCTGTGCCACTGTGCCTTCCTGCTGGACTCAGGAGGTTCACGTCCTTCCCACACAGTGGAATGAAACCCCTTGAAACAGTTTTCACCTGCATCTCCCAAACATTCCAGCATTCTCCTTTATGTTGTATTTTATCTTTAAAGCTCTTGAGAGAAATGCTGCTTTAATTTAAATATTTAAAAAAAAATCTTTCTAAGCAAATAGAGAACCAGGGTTTTTAAACTAATTATACTCTGTGAATTCTTTGTAAGAATTAATGGCTCAGAGAAATGAAAGCTCAGCCCTGGGGGCAGCCAGCCTTACCAGGCCCTGGCTGGATCAGTGCACCCACAGTGTGCTGTTTGTTGTACAAGCATGGATCAGCCTTGGGGTGGCTGTGAGATAGATATTCTCACTCCCTGCCTGGTGTCCAGCTTTGTAACTCACTGGGCTCTTCTCCTTCCTCCCCAGATCCCCGACCTGACTACATGACTGCAAATGTGAGGCTTAGAAGAGGAAAGGTGCATAGAATTGCCTCCCCGCCATACACCTTAGGCCAAGGGGCATCCCTGCTGTCATTGCCTCTGGAGCTTAGGGGGTTGTAGAAAGGACCAGCATCTTTGCATTTCCCCAGTACTCAGTGAGTGCCTTGCATATGGAAAGCACCCAGTTGTCTCTGAGTGGCAGGACAAACTACAAATCATTATGGATGGGTCTGATCATTTAGTGAGGAGAGAGAGAGTTCTGTGGCTTAGGCCTTTTAAAGGCAAAGCTATTCTCCTGAGTTGGATGACCTGGGTTCTCCTTAAGGTTCTGCTACTACCCAGTTATGTGGCTTGGGACAAACTGTTATCCCTCTGTGTTAATAAGGAGGTTCGATGAGCGGATCCCTAAGGGCCTGCAATTCTAAGCCTTCCCTAGTTGCAATGGCTCCAGCTGAATAAAGAAAATTGACTTTTAAAGGAAGACACCTCTGGGTTTTATCTGCTTGGGTAGAACTGGCTCCTGGATAAGTTCCCAGAAGGTCTTAGGATGCCCATGTAGGGGGTCTGTGCTTCCCAAGGCCCCTAAAGGGATCAGTTTGTACCCACCAGTTTCAGTCAGTGCCCACTCTTACCCCTGCCCTTCTGAGAGAAGCCTCTTTGGCATCTAAGTGTCTTTGGAGAGTGGATTAATTTCCTATTGCCACAGCAGTGTGCTGCCACATATATAGTGGCTTACAACAACCAAGTTAATTTTCTTACAGTTCTGGAAGTCAGAAGTCCAAAATTAGTCTTAGTGGACTAAAGTCAAGGGGTCATCAGGGCCAGTTCTTTCTGGAGGCTCCAGAGAAAACTCTGCTTCCTTGCTTTTTCTAGTTTCTAGAAGCTGCCCAGATTTCCTTGGCTCACAGCCCCTCCTCCACCTTCAAATCCAGCAGGGGATTTGAAGCATCCTCCCTGTTTTTGACCCCTGGTCTGGTTCTTATATCTTTTCTCTCTGATTCCAGTCTTCCTGCCTCTACCTTATAAGGACTAGGTGGTTACATAGGGCATTCCTGGATAGTTTCAGGCTAATCTTATCCCATTTTGAGATCCTTATTTTGATCACATCTGCAAAGTCCTCTTTACTATGTATGGTAACAGTCACAGGCTGTGGATTTAGAAAATGGACATCTTCAGTGGATCATAATTCAATTATCCCAGTCAATTTCAGAACCTAGACTTAGGGAGAAGAGTGTATTGAAACTCCGGTGCTGGAATGGGAAATTATAGATAGTCCCCTAGGTGGGTGACCATCTACTGACTTACATGCTTTAGCTGTACAACAGCAAAATCCATTTGCTCTCTGGGCATACTTAGATTCCCCTTTTTGAACTATTCAAGGGCCTTTATTCAGAGAAATGTGTACTCACATGAGATGTACACATCTCCTCAAAGCCACGGCCATTTCCTTCCTTCTTCCTTCTGTTCATGGAAGTCACTGAGTGCCCTCCCCGTGGGAGGTGGCGTGCTGGCAAAATCCAAGTTGTCTCCAACACATATCCTTTCTTTTGTGGAGCTTAATTTTTCTCACAAATGGGAAAGAATAACAAAGTCATTTTTATCTGGCTCTGAGATGTGTTTTGTACTTGTATTTGAGCGTGGGTGGGCCTGATGTTCTGGGAACTCACTTCAAACAAAACAGCAAAACGGTACATAAGTATCACTCTATATCACTAGATGCATTGAAATTTCAGGTTGTTAATCTTGCAAGCTAAGAATTTTAGGTTTTTGCCTTTCTTTTACTTTAATAGGATGATGAGTCTTTTCCTAATGAAGATTTTAGTTCAAAAGAGGTGTTTAGCTATGATTCATGTAAAATCACTTCTAGTGAAGGTTAAATATAGTTTGGGACAGTAGGTATTAGGTAAGCGAAGTGCTGGCTAGCCCTCTTGTTTTTTTATGCTGGATCTGAGTGGGTAAGTTCCTGCAACCTGGGCATACTCTGAAAAGCACTTCTCTCTGTGGCTGATGTACAAATGCCCAGCGTGGTCAGCCTTCCTGGTTGGGAACATAGCTCTTCCCCCCCGTGGCCTTCCAAAGGCAAAGAGGAATCTCCAGCAAGATCTCTCTTCAGCCCAGAATGCGAGTGGAGAAAACAGAGCTGACTTCTCTGGAAAAAACATAACCAACCTTGTCTTACTCTGGTCATGGAAACCAAATTGACACCTCATTATCGCCTTGTTAGTAAGGGCAGTCTGTGTGCTGGACAAACCTGGTAGGAAGAGTTGGCCCTATGAGGGCTGGGTTTTGAGTTAAGCTTAATTGCTCTTCTAAAGCTGAACTACCTAATGCTACCCAAGTCGAAATCTATCATCAGACTTGACCATCCTCTTCTTTTGTATTTTTGTAGTGCCTCCCCATTCCATTGCCGCCAAGATTTGTGCTGGGCCACACTGGAGTCCCTAGAGCTTGGCTACAACCAGGGCAACTCCACCTCCCTGAAAAAAAAGAAAAGGTCTATAACTACCCTTCACCTTGGCCTTCCCAGTATCTTAAAATGCCAGCTTGTTCTGCCCTTGGAGCTCAGCAGGTCTGCTAGCTGGGTGGCTCTTTAACAACTTCACAGCAAGTGTTTGATTTTTCACACAAATGGGAAAGAGTAACAAGATCATTTGTGTTAATCAGCTTTTTGTCACTGTGAAAAATACCTGAGAAAAACAACTTAAAGTAGGAAAGATTTATTTTGGCTCATGACTTCAGTCCATGGTCGACCAGCTTCATTGCTTTAGGCCCGAAGTGAGGCCTAAAGAACCCCAAGGCAGAAGGGTGTGGCAGAGGAAAGCAGCCTACTTCACAGTGGCCGGGAAGGGGAGAGGAGAGGAAGATGGAGGGGGAGAGGGAGCAGGGGAGAGAGTGCGTGTATGGCAGGGGACAAGAAATACCCTTCCAGGACATGCTCCCCAGTTACCTACTTCCTCCAACCAGGCCCCCCTCCCACAGCCTCCACTGCCTCCCAGGGGTCCATTTAGGTATCAGTGGATTAGTACAACGATGAGGTCAGAGCCCTCATGATCCATCACTTCCCAAAAGCCCTGACTCCGAACACTGCTGCATTGGGTACCACCAGGCCTTTGGGGAACACTTCACCTCCAAACGATAGCATCATTTTTATATGGCTCTGAGATGTATTTTGTACTTGCATTTGAATGTGGGTGTGTCTGATGTTCTGGGAACTCACTTCAAATAAGACAGGAAACAGCCGATGAGGGTGTATCAAAGGGACTACATACTTTAATTGCCTGATGCTTCTCTTCTTTTCAAAGCCTACATGCTCAACACCCATCCTCACCAAAGTGAATGTTTACTAAAGAGGCCATCTAATCCCTCCGAGCTGTAGGTTCTTGCCTTGCAAAATTGGGGTGAAAATGACCAAATGAGGTGACACAGGCTAAGCTCTGGCCACACCGTTGTGTCATAATAGATGTGATCAGTGTCTCCTATTCCCCTTCCTCCTCTCCACCTCCACACTGCCTCCAGTGCAAAGCGCAAACCTAAGCAGAAGCCGACTTCCACTCCAAAGCGGAAGAGGTACAACAGGCCTGTCTCCAAAGTGGGACAGTTGTGACATGCCACCACTTTCCACACATCTCCTCTTTTTCCCCACCTGAGCCTCTCTCTCCCTTTTTGCTCTCTCCCTTTGGACTTTTGTTGCACAGTGTCTGGGACAAAGGAGACTAAACTGTCCCAGCTGGGGATTTCCGCCCCACCTCCCATTCACGAGCATGCTGACTGCATGGCCTGCCCTGTCTGTGGCAGTCCTGATTTCAGATTCCACAGGCCTGTTCTTCCCATTCCGATGTCTTAGAAGTCCAGTTCATCAAATGTTGAACACATTTCTTGATTATACCCACTTCCCACAAGGGATCCTTAAGACCTCAGAGCCCTGACTCTGGTAACCACTCATCCCAGACTTTCTGGCAAAGTCTATCTCATTTCCAGACTAAGTGTCCTCATTTGGTCCACAAAACACCATAAGCAACCGACATAGATCACCTGAATGGCCCATGTCAGGCAGAACACCATTCCCTCCTTGCTGTCCCATAAGATTCCATGAGAGCTAACTCATGCCTACTACCCCGAATTTAGATTTTTCACTTGTAATTTTTGGGTTGTTGCTTATGTTAGTTGGTTTAAGAGCTGAGTTGTTATTCTGGGATGTGAAATGAGGACAAGGATGAAAATAAGTTTGGCAAAGATATACATACAGTTCACTCTGCGTGCAAATCTGAAACCTGCTTTTTTCACTTAACATTGGAGCATATGGATTTTCTCATGTCATTAAATGTTTTTTTTTTTTTTTTAATTTTTGTTTTTGTAACCGGTGACTTTACCTAAAAGATTCAAGATAGTGTTTATCATTAGCAATGATGGGCAGGGTGGGATGGGGAGAGCAAGGACCCAAGGGGGCTGGCTTTAGCATGCTGGAATGTTTTCTATATTAGGCTTGAAACTGAATAAACTTTTTTTTTTTTTGGTATTGAGGATTGAATCCAGAGGTATTTTACCTCTGAGCTAGATCCCCAGCCTTTATTTTAAAATTTTGAAAAAAATTTTAGACAGGATCTTGCTAAGTTACTGAGGCTGGCCTTGAACTTGCAATCCTCTTGTCTCAACCTCCAAGTCACTAGGGTTACAGGCATGTGCCATCCTGTTTGGCTGGATATACTTTTTTTTTAATGTCT
Source organism: Marmota monax (assembly GCF_021218885.2). NCBI lineage: Eukaryota > Metazoa > Chordata > Mammalia > Rodentia > Sciuridae > Marmota > Marmota monax. The sequence continues at coordinate 25,503,622 of NW_026692881.1, forward strand.
TAAATTTTACATAATAATGTAGAAATTTAAATATCATTAGTAAATGATTACTTGATGTTTAATTATGTAGATATAATTTACTCAGATCAAATCCCATCTTCCCACTATTGGATGTTGGTTATTTTCAACTTGGAACTCTTAAAACAATATAATGTTAAATATCTTCAGATATTTTGTCTTAGAATAGATTTGTAGAATTGAATTTTGGGTATAAAATATGGGTGTGAGGAATTCATATTGCCAGACTACCTTTTACCAAAGCAGTATGAATTCAGACTAGTACTGACATTCTATCTATTCCATGTAACCTCTCCAGGGCTGGGAATGTAGCTCAGTGATTCAGTGATAGAGAGCACTTGCCTAGCATGCATGAGGTCCTAGGCTCAATCCCCAGTGCCAAAAAGAAAAGAAAAGAAAAAAGGTATCACTTCCACTTAATTTCTCCAGCACTGGTTCTATTTTTATTATCATCAATATTTTTAATGTTGGCTGTTTTGCAAGGTAATTTTTGTTTCTAATGGTTTCCATTTGTATTTCTAATTACCAGGGAGATGGCACGTTTTGTCATATAATTTTCCAGTGGCACTTGTGTCTTTTTAAAACTTGTAAGCCTAGGTGTTTTCAACTCATTTGTAAGTGGCACCCACATAGAAGGGTCTTCTTTATGGGGAGGGGGACCAAAGATAAGCAAAAACAGTCCCATGTCCCCTTCACTGAAGCCAGCTGTGCACCTAGACCTCTCGTCTTCCTGCAGTGCCGCCAAGCTCCTGGACAAGCAGCCCTTCTCTGTGCGAAATCCGAACCCTCTGCTACCTTCGCCTGCCAGTCTCCAGCTGGCCCAACTGCAGGCACAGCTCACCCTCCACCGGCTGAAGTTGGCACAGACAGCTGTCACCAACAATACTGCGGCCGCCACGGTGCTGAACCAAGTCCTCTCCAAAGTGGCCATGTCCCAGCCTCTCTTCAACCAGCTGAGGCATCCATCTGTGCTCGGTGCCCCCCACAGCCACACTGCAGTGCCCCAGCATGCTGCAGCCCTACCCAGCGCCCGGTTTCCCTCGAGTGCAATTGCTTTTTCACCCCCTAACCAGACACGAGGCCCAGGACCCTCTGTAAGCCTTCCCAGCCAGCCTCCCAGTGCCGTGGTGATGCATCCTTTCAGCGGGGTGATGCCTCAGACCCCTGCCCAGCCGGCAGTCATCTTGGGCATTGGCAAGGGGGGCACTGCTCCAGCCACCACGGGATTCTACGAGTATGGCAAAGCTAGCACTGGCCAGGCATACGGCTCTGAGACAGACGGTCAGCCCGGCTTCCTGCCAGCCTCAGCCTCTGCCTCAGGCAGTGTGACCTACGAAGGGCACTATGGCCATGCAGGACAAGATGGTCAACTTGCCTTTTCCAAAGATTTCTATGGACCCAATGCCCAAGGGTCCCACGTGGCAGGTGGATTTCCAGCTGAGCAAACTGGGGGCATGAAAGGCGAGGTAGGGGCCCTGCTGCAGGGTGCAAACAGCCAGTGGGAGAGCCCCCCTGGATTCTCTGGCCAGAACAAACCTGACCTTACAGCAGGTCCCAGCCTGTGGCCTCCACCGCCCAGCCAGCCCTATGAACTGTATGACCCCGAGGAACCCACCTCAGACAGGACCCCTCCCTCCTTCGGGGGTCGGCTCAACAACAGCAAGCAGGGTTTCAGCGGTGCCCGGAGGCGGGCCAAGGAGGAGCAGGCCATGCTGTCTGTGCGGCCCCTGCAGGCTCACGAGCTGAACGACTTCCACGGTGTGGCACCCCTTCACCTGCCGCACATCTGTACCATGTGTGACAAGAAGGTGTTTGACTTGAAGGTGAGTCATCCAGGGCAGGCTGGGAGCCACAGCTGGGAACCTACTCAGGCTCCCGGCCCCATCCAGCTGTGCCAGAAGGTGAACATTTGGGGTCTAGGGAACAGAACCTTGCCAGGACTCTTGATTAAGATGACAGGTATTAGAAACTAAACGAATTCACAAATGTGTCAGGGGCGTGGCCTTGCTTTAAGGCCAGTGAGAGATTCCTTGCCTCATTTATAGATGAGCAAGCTGAGACCCAAGGAGATGGAATGACCCCACCTGGGGTGCAGAGAAGGGCTCTGGGACTTGTCTCCTGCCTCCTTGTGGAGGGCTGTTCCTCTGTGTTGGGCCTAGAAGCCACTATTCCTCAAGTACAAGCATTGTATTGAGTTTGAAAGGAAAAGAAAATGTAGAAACTTGGAGTCATGGGCAGGGAGCAATTTTTAGGTGGGACTTAGACAAATTATTATAAGGGGCCTCAGCCTCATGACACCTTCCCACTGGTTTTAAGATGCTTTGAACTGCTATAAATAAAATCCCATTATAGTGTAATTATCCCCCCCCAAATTTATTGATGATGCAGTGATATATTCCAAAGCGATGATGATTGTAATAACTGACATATATTAAACCCTTTCTGTGTGCTGGGGTAACTCTATGAGGTATACCTGGGGTTATCTTCACTTCACAAACAAGAAAACTGAGGCACCGAGATGAAATGACGCACCTCAGACCTCCTATCTAGAAAGTGGCAGAGGAGAGATTCAAACGTGGCATGTAACTCAGTGGTGGGTCCTCGTTAGCATGTGTGAGGCCCTAGATTTGATCCCCAGCACTGCAGAAACCAAAACCAAAAACGTGTCTGACCCGCCCCTAGCCTGTGCCTCTTAGGTACTGGACTGTCCTGCCTCCAATTTCTCATTCAGTCATGGAATATAATGAAGTCCTTCCTTAGTGGGAGTCACATCACAGGGTGTTACTCACCTCTGCCTGGGTCAGATCATCCATGTGCGTCCCTGTGACTTGGTGGGACATGCCCTCTCACTTCCAGCTTAGGGAGGGAACTGGATAACTCTGGAGGTGCTCAAGGATTGTGTCTCTCATAATCCTTTTCTAAGGCCTTTTTACTGGTGAGTCCACTGGTCAGAATCTCCCAGTTGGCTACAGAATTGGGTGTGTTCTCTCTGCAAGATCAGAAGGAGCAGCAGGTGGGTCCCAGGGTCCAATGAAAGGGGATGAAGGAGTCTGACTGTGAAGTTTGGGTTACTGTCCAAGATGGGCATGGGATGTATGGACCAGGGGCCCCTGGAGTGAGGGCAGGGTGAGGAGGCAGAAGCAGGGGGGCGGAGGGAGGGAGAGGAAGATGTGCATGTGCAGGGTTGGACCAGCCTCTGGGAGCTCTGTGTTCCCTGCCTGATGATTACTCTGCACTCATCCTCTGCCTCCCTGTGATGCAATTCTACTTTAGTCATTTTTCTTTCCTTCTGGCCTAGGACTGGGAGCTGCATGTGAAGGGGAAGCTGCATGCTCAGAAATGCCTGGTCTTCTCTGAAAAGTAAGTGCTCTTCCAGAGATTGGATTCATGCATGCGCTCAACAAAATTTATAACACCCGTTGTCTGTTGTGCTCTGTGCTGGGTGCAAGGGAAACCACAGAGAACAAAATAGGCCAAGTCTCTGTCCACGAGGAGCTTACACTCAATGCAGAGGAGACACACAATGAAAAACTAGCATTCCTGGTGGTAAATGCTAAGCAGAAGGCAGCACTGGGGCAGGGTGGGAAATGTGTGTGCATTCACGTGGGCACTGAGGGCCTGGTCCTTGCATTTCAAAGAGGGCATTTGGAAGAGACTTCATTGAGGACACCTCAGGAGAGGATGGAATGAGCCTGGGGCTGTCTGGGGGAAACATATTCCTGGCAGACTGGACAGCAGGTTTGAAGGCCCTGCAGATGGTGTGGACCTGGGATACTAGACAACATCCAATGTGACCAGGGCAGAAAGACAGGGAGAGAAGACAGGGAAGTACCAAGGCCTGGGTCCAGAGCCCCCAGTCACTGTGAAGACTCAGTGCTGCTGTGTGATTGGAGCTATTGGACGGTTGAGCAAAGCAGTGATGTGCTCAGACTCCAGGACAGGTCCCTGACTGCCATGCTGAGAATAGACACTCAGCAGCCCAAGAAGATACCTAGAGACCAGTGGAGGTGGAGAAGAGAGGGTCTGGCCCAGGGGTGTAGAATAGACAACTGGGTTCTGTATTTTGAAATGGGCCCATTCATAAGATCTCCCCTTATTATTCGCAGCAGCCAGAATTCAAGAGCAGCTGGAACAAATGAATGAGTAACAAAATGTGGTCTGTGCACACGGTGGAATATTACTCAGCCTTAAAAAGAAAGGACATTCTGAAACATACCTCAGCATGCTTGAACTTTGAAGACATTGCACTGAAATAAGCCAATCAGAAAAGGACATGTACTGCGTAATTTCACTTGTGGGAGGCATTTAGAGAGGACAGACTCATAGAGACAGAAAACAGATGGTGGTTGCCAAGGTGTGGGAGGCTGAGAGTCAGTGTTTGGTGGACACAGAGTTTCTGTTTTGCAAGATGAAGAGTTCTAGAGATGGATGGCGGTGGTGGCCGCACAATAGTGTGGACGTGTTTTATGCCACTGACCCAGTATCTTCAAAATAGCGAAGATGGTCAATTTTATGTTGTGGTTTATCACAACTTAAAAATAATTTTAAAATTTACAATTCTGTGGCGTTTAGCACATTCATGAGGCTGTGCAGACATTACCACTATCTAGTTCCTAGATATCTTCATTCCCCCCCAAAGGAAGCCTCAAACCTGTTAAGTCTCTGCTATTCCCCTTTCCTTCCCCCACCTCCCAGAACCACCCGTCTGCTTTCTGTCTCTAAGGATTAGCCTCTCCTGGACATTTCAGGTAAATGGAATCCTATGTGACCTTTTGTGACTAGCTTTTTAAAACTTAACATAATATTTTGAAGCTTCATTCACACATAGACCTTTTCATGGCTGAACAATATTCCACTACATGTGTATGACATTTTGCTTAACCATTCATCTTTTGATGGTCATTTGGGTTGCTTCACAGAATATTATTACTGTGAATAATATTCACAGTATTCAGCATGTGCATACTGCTGCCATGAACAGTCGTGTACAAGTTTTTGTGTGAGGACCTGTTTTCAACTATTTAGGGTCTGTACCCAGGAGTGTAATTGCGGGGGCGTAAGGTAATTTTTCATTTAATTTATTGAGAAACTGGTTCACCTTCTCACCTCTCTCCAGTGCTGACATCCGGTGTGTACTGGCTTCGGCAGAGGGAGCGCTGTGTGGTTCCCCGACTGGCACAGCTGTTTACAGCCCTGCTAGAAATGAAGGTGAGCACAGCCCTACAGGTCACAGTTTGCAGTCAGCTACTGCAGGCTTGTTATGTCCTGTCTTTAAGAACCAGGACTTCTCTGATGCATCCTTCCTATGCATTTATAAAGCAAACAGATCCCAAGCCACTAGCATGCATCAGTATTCCCAGAGATATTTCATACTTACACGTATTGCTGATTACAACATGCCCAGAGATGTAATCATGCCAATCACTAATAAATGTGTTAAAAGGAAATTTTTAGTTTTCTCATCCCATGTATGTCCTTAGCATGACTCCAAAGTTTTCACCTGGTTTGTATCACTTATGATTTAGATTATGCCTCAAATCTTGGAACATCATACGCAGCCATTCCGGCAAGGCCATTTGCTCAGTCAAATCCTGCATTTCCTTCTGGGACAAATGTGAGTACAGAAGCCTTTTCTCCATTGTCATCCCCAAAGCATTTGCTTTACTTTCTGCTTCTGGGCTTAGTGGTGCAGAGGAGTCTGGGATGCGGCTGTGAGGATGAGGCTTTGTGTCCTTCAGAAAAGCATCCCTAGATGGAGCCAAGAGGTGCTGCCTTCAGTCCGGCTAGTATCGAAACATGCGTGAAGAAGCTGACAAAATTCTTCAAATCAAAGGCATTCACTGGCTCTCTAGCACTCAGCACTGGTTTAGAAAACAAAACGAAGTTTGAGCTTTTATTTATTTTTTTAATTCTAAAACCATTTCTGATGTTTTATTAAAGTAGGTCATTCCCTGTGTGAGGGTAATTCTGAAACTTGAGCCAAAAAGAGAGTTTTGGGCAGTAGGGAACACATACTAATTGTGTTTGCTGACCCCTTGGGGAAATGATTGGTGCCATCTAATGATTTTTGTTTTCTGTTTTTAGTTTTGTTCTCTCTGCATAACATGCATTTAGTACCTCAAATTCCTAAAGCTTCATCTTTCCTTTGCCCAACGGTTGTGACCCCCTTTCTTACACTACACTCCCTTTCTTACACTTCTTGCACACCTGCTGTGTGCAGCCTCCCACTCTGGCACATGGGACATGAGGCCAAACCGGTTACAAAGCAAAATGCGCCTGTGGCCGCACCCAGCTAGAGGGCGCCTGGCTCAGTGTTCTTCCCTCTGCCTGTGTTTTTCAATTTCTGTTGAGTGGAGCTGCAGCCTTTCTCTCTCCTTGTGCATAAGCTCTCTGCAGCCGCCCTCCACGTGCAGTCTCCTCCACATGTTGGGGCATTTGTGCAAAACAGGGAAAGAGCAGGCTGTGAAGTGTAGCTTCTAGACCCAGTGGGTGAGTGAGTAGGGAGGAGGGAGGTTCGTCACCACACACGAGGCCTGTCCGGACCCCAGAGTCTGTCTATTCAAGTCTGTTTTTGTGATGTTGTGTGGGAGAAGTGCTTTGAGATAGCACCTGTCTGGAAGCCCACATTTTCATGAAAGAGAATTTGATGGTTTCTTTCTGCATTCTCACCACTTAGAGCCAAGTCCAGGTCACTGGCAGCTTTGGGTCAGTCCCAGGAAAGTGAAATACTGGTGTGAGGTCCTTTGTCTTTAAGGACAGACCCCTAGCAACAGAACTTTATGTTCTGTGCCCTGACCCCCAGGGCACAGGGGGGTTTCCAGGCCCTATGTGTAACAGAGGCATCTGTGCCCACATCCTGCCCTGGGACTCCAACCCCAGGCACTGAGGTGGAGGGGACTGTAACTGAAATAGGAGGGCGGGACTGGGTGACAAATGGCCCAAGGGTCAGAGCTAGTACACAGACCACTTCTAGAGGTCTGGGCACAAGACAGAGAGTTGGCATCAACTGAGCCCCTTATAAAGAGAACTGGAGGGACCAAGGATGTAGCTCAGTAGAAGACAGAGCACTTGCATACAATGATTCCTCCCCCGTAAGTCCCCCATTCCCTCCCTCTCTCACCCCATAAGCTGCTTAGGAAGATCTGAGGCTACCTTGGGGGTGTCAGGGATTTCCCTAGTCTCAGCCAACCATGGAGCAAGATAAAGAGGCCAGTCATGTGGGGCATCCAGATTCTTCTGCACTGGGACAGCATTCCCAAGATGAACTCAGGCATTCGAAGGCATTTTCTATAAACTCCATGTAAGGGGAAAGCACTATTTGACTGGCTTTCTCATTATAAGTTCTCTGAAGTCTTGCTGGTCACTCGAGCCTTCCCAAGGACATCTGGGGGAGAGCGCAAAGGCTGCCCCAATCAGTTCCTGCTTTACCAATGGCTGATGTTCATTCACACCCTTCTGTTAGATTTTGGAGCCGTGTTAGCCATTTTTGGCAAATGGAATTGAAGGCACCCATATTTCTCTTTTGGAAAACCTGAAATGCAAATGTATTAACATGTGAAGACAAGTTGAGAAATGAAGAGCTGATTGATCAGTTACTGAAAAACATTTTTCAGGACTCCTTTAAGGAGCTGGAGAGTCCCACAGATAGATTATTGATTTTTTTTTTCTTTGTACAAATACTGATCTTCAAAGACAAGCAGGCATCAAAGGTTGACTCTGCTGTTACCAAAGGGTGCTCTGCCAGGCTCCAGTGAGTGCCGAGAGCCTCTTTTGCATACAAATTTATGATTTTCCTGCATACAAATGTTATGCTTATTGTGAAAATTCATACAGAAAATAAGGCCTTAACAAGGAGAGGGTAACCCCCCTCAGAGATCTCGAGAGGGCTTTGATGCTTTTCCCCCCACAGGCGTGTGCCAGGGTCTTCTGTTGAATTCCATTCACGTACATCTTTTCAGAAACATGTTTTGTTGGGTAAAATCAGGCATAGCCAGGAATTTGCCACTGTAGGATCACTATTGTCTGTGGTGCAAAGAGCCATTACTGCTTCTGAAGCGCCCTGTATTTAAGCAGGAGAACCAAGCCCCCCGGGGCTTTGGGATGGAGCCTGTAGAACATAGCTGAACTGCTCTGGATCTCAACTGACCCCAAAAACCATTGGCCACCACCACCACCACCCAGCTCTTCTGGCAACAGCTGGGCTAAATTTAAAAAACTTGCCTTGTCTCTGCTGGAGTCCAGACATTTCACTCCATGTTTATTTCTTGATGTTGTTGTTATTATTTGGTACTGGGGCTTTTTTTTTTTGAGTGCTTGACCACTGAGCCACATCCCCAGCCCTTTTATTTTTTTATTTTCAGATGGGGTCTCACCAAGTTGCTTAGTGCCTCACTAAGTTGCTGAGGCTGGCTTTGAACTTGAGATCTTGCCTCAGCCTCCCCAGTTGCTAGGATTACAGGCGTGTACCACTTTGCCTGACTCTCGGTGTTTATTTTTGACAGTGGAGTGATACTTGTGTGCTGTGTTTGCTGGTGGCAGGGTATTTGTGTCTGTCCCCAGTCCCTCCCACCTCACTCCAGGGTCTTCAGAGATGGGTGTTCCCTTTCACCTAAGCTGCCGCCATTTGACAGAGCAGAGGCTCCTGCTCTTTGGCCGCCTGAATAGTCATAAACAGCGTAATCAGGTTTCTGGAAGGGGCTGTTGGGGCCTTCTCGGGCTGTAAATAGTTTTCTTGCGCCTGCCTAAGGTGCATTTTGCCTGTAACTGTCTCCATAAAACCATCTTGCAGGTTTCACAGCCACCTTGGAGTTTATTTAGTGCAGGTGCTGTGAATGGGCCTCTCCAGCCTGGGATGAAACACATGGTTTTTATTATTTCTTTCTCACCAGTTCCCTGCACTCTGGGGACTTGTATAAAAAAGGAAACTGAGACTCAGGGAAACAAATGCTTGTGGAAGACCAAAAGGTTACATCATAGGTTATCCCTCAGACACTGGCTGTTTCTAGGACATCTGTCTGTCCTTCTGAGTTTATGGCTCAAAGTACTCTGGTCTCCTGACTTCTTGAGCCTCAGTAGTAGTAATTGATATGGCCTGTTCTACCTGCGCCCTGTCCCTGCCCTACCATCCCAGCTGACATGATTTCTGTCCCCTCAGCAGGGGACATTTTATGCATTTTTCAGCTACATGGGAGGCTAGGCAGGAAGATCGCAAGTTCTAGGCCAGCCTGAGCAACTGAGTGAGACCCTGTCTCAAAATGAAAAATAAAAAGGGCCGGGGATATAACTTGGTGGTAGAGCAACCCTGGGTTCAATCCCCTGTACTGCAAAAACAAACATAAATAACACAAGACGGGGATATGACACTTGTTCTCCTGTCTCTGTGAGTGGCCATCTTGTGAATAGCTTTTGTTTTTTGGGAAAGGAAGTAACACATGATGTAAAATAATATAATATAATAATAATAATAATAATAATAATTTCTGACATTAACAAATATGAAAAAACAGAAACTCCTTTTTTGCAGAGAAAACTATAGATGTCTTTTGCTATATCTACAGATAATTTTGGCTAATGTATGCATACATGTTTAATGAATAAAAGTCTATTTTTTTTGCAAAAGTAATGCCATATAATCTATCATGCAGTTTAGTGTTTTTTGCTTAACATGAGTTCTCATATTTGAATTGATTTCCAACACCTTCCCATATCAGAACATAGTCTTATTTTATAACATTTTATATTATGTGAATTTACCTTCATTCATCAATTCTGTGATTGATAGTTTTCAGTGAGACCTGAGTTTTATTCACAATCTGCCACTATTAATTTGACTGCAGATTAATTTCCTCATCTTCTCCTGGGCTTCCGTGTCCTCACATAGTTTGGGGTGTAGGCCAGACTACCTCCAGTTTAATCCCATGATTCCAAAGTTTACGGGGATAAAGTTGCCAGCATGTGAACCACCCAAGATCGCAGGCAGGTCTGGCACCAGTAAAAGTGAATTCACTCAAGTCAAAGCTAGTTTGCTCTATAAAATATTTGATAGTGTCAATAAAGACTTCCATGTTAAACTAAGATCTATAGCAATGCAATCCATGCCCATTTGCCATCTGCAATATTACCTTCAGAGTCGACATCATGAGGAGTAAACATTTGCCCTGTATCTGTCCTTAGGTGTGGTTAGCGCACAACTAGCAGAGGTCTGCAGACTCTGTGCTACATGCAATTAGGTCACACAAAGAGAGGAGGCTGAGGCGCACAAAAATCACTTACTGAAGATCGAATCTATACTCCCAAGTTCTAGGAAGCATGTTGAGAGACTTCTTTCACCTGACAGGCCTGTTGCCCTGAGCCACATCCTGATTGAAAGTTATTTGAACTGGGCCTCTTCTTTGAACTCATGTGCAAAGCCTGTTCCTACTTGCACCAAAGGGCATTGTAAGGTCTCAGAACCTTCGTATTCAAGTCTGTTTGCTTCTTTCACATTTCGCCTCGCTGTAAAAGATTTGTGGGTGAGTTGGGAGGTCTGGGCCCCAACCATCTGAACTATTAGAAGCAGCATCTGGTTTTAAATGAGCAACCCCAGTGAGCGAAAATGCATAGCCCAGGACTGTGATCCCAGGGGGGCATTCGAGGTTACTGCTGGCCTGCAGGCAGGCTGAAGGCTCTGCCAGCTGGGAAAGGATGATTTTCCCTCTAGGTTGGTAATGAGGGCTTTGGTTACAGCCCTGACACTTTAGCTCTCTTAGACATCTGACCTTGGGCTAGAGAGTTTCAAATGCACCTGTTGTCTTTGTGTCTCCTGGGAGCTCAGCAGGCAGAGAAAGCAGAGGACGTGAACTGAGCCTGGCAGTGCTCACACCAAAAATTCAAGATAGTGAAGTCTTCCCAGTCTCTTTAAATTCATCTGCTCATCTTTTAAAATTTATTTTTGATAACTTTCAAAATATTTTAAATTCATAGAAAAGTTACAAAACAGGTATTAGGAACTCCCATAGAACTTTTGCCCAGATTCATGTTTTGCCCATCCCCTTAACATCTCTCCCTCGCTTTCTATCACTCTTAGGCAGTTACACATTTTTTTCCTGAGTCATTATTTTGGAGTAGGTTGGAGATATTGGACCTCTTCAACTCCATTTCAGTGTGAATTTCCTAAGAACATGGAATTTCCTAAGAACATGTTATCTAGCCCCCACACCACTGCTATTTGATAGTTCCCCCTTTTCCCCCAATCCAGGATCATTATGATGGCACATCCTTTAATGGCTGGTGAAAAGGAGATCAATCTGTATTTATGGGAGCCTGCTGATGCCAGGCATTGCACCAAGGCACACTAACTTACACTGTGGCATTTTATCTTCTTGACAGGGCTGTGGAATAAATTTTTAGAGGATAACTTTTAGAGGGGAGTAAACTCAGATGCGGAGAAATTCAGTAATTGGCCTATGCTGGCCTTCTGTAACTGGGAAGCAGAGACACAGACTTGTGTCTGTCTGATTCCCCTGATCCCCTGACCCTGATGCCTGGTGTCTATAAAGCATATACATGATGTGGATCTGTTCTCAGAGAAGCACCAGGCCTGGGTGTCTAGTTCACCTCAATGTATCTATCATCTCAACTCTCTCGGGCACCATGGCAGCAGATTTAGAGAGCAGCAGAGCTCACAAACAAGAAGATAAACTTAGAGCTTATCTGTAGTGCTGGAAAGATGAGATCATCACCAACACAGACAAGCATGCCTGAAAAGTGAACATGCTTGTAAATGGATGTGCAGCTGAACAGCTGAGCTCAGACAGAGAGACGGCGAACAGCACACTGACTGGGTGGGTGATGGACAGAAGGGCTTTCCTGTTTATGCTGAGCACCCAAGGGGAAAGGTGTCATTATCCTGTGTCTTATGGCTTAGCCTTCAAGGCTTCTGGGAGGAGTGAAATTTAAGAACTTAGAACCATAAACATAGATCTTTTATATATGGAAAAGACTTTAGACATATAGGCCACCTCCCTCATTTCAGACATGGAAATAAGGCCCAGAAAGGGAAACTAGTTTTGCACCTAATCAGTGGCTGGGTTAGGAATGGAACCCAGGTCCTCTGTTTTCCAGGATTGGCTTCTTTCCACTCATATCAGGAAGTCCCATGGTTTTGATAGCCCAACATCCCTTTTATTCTGTGCTCCTACCCCAAGCAGCCCCTGTCCCATATTCCCTATTTGGAAAGATTTTATCTGTCAAGTACTTATATTAATGTAATTAATATACTAAGTAATTAACTAACTACCTATTTTCACTAATCAAAGATACAGACACACCAATCAGTGTAAGATCTCAGTTGTGTTAAAAGAAAAACTTCAGATGAATTAAGTTTAACAGGATTTAACTGAGCAAATAATGATTCACAAATCAGGAAATCCTCAAGACCAAAACATGTTTAGAGAGCTATACTCCACGAGGTAGGCGAGCAGCATTGATGGACAGAAAAAGGAAGTGAGGAAGGGACAGACGGATTGGTTATAGCTAGGCACTTACTTTATTTGAATCTATTCTAATTGGTTGACTGCATTTGATTGATTGAAGTTCAGTGGCTGTGATTGGTTGAGACACAGCTATTTGTCACAAAAGTATACTCCTAAGGCTTTTTGTGAGTTTACTTACTAAGTTAGGTTGTGGGGTGTTAAGTAAGGACTCCAAGTATAGAGGCTTCCTTAGGCCAAATTTAGTTTGATTTGGCACAAATTTACCATATCAAGAAAGTGAAGGTCCCCAGTGCCACAAAAAAAAAAAAAAAAAAAAAGTGAAGGAACTCAAAGTATGACATCACTTCAGCTTTTTGAATGTCAAAAATGTTATCTAGCCCCCCATACCACTGCTGTTTGATAGTTCCCCTTTATCCTTGGTTTAGCTGTCTGTGATTTCAATTACCCAAGGTTAACCCTGGTCTGAAATATTAAGTGGAAAATTCCAGAAATAAACATTTCAAAAGTTTTAAATTCATAATTTTTATTATAGTATGTTGTTATAATTGTTCTGCTTCATGATTAGTAATTGTTAACCTCTTATTGGACCCAATTTATAAATTTAATCTTATCATATGTACATATGGGGGAAAAGCATTTTTTATTCTCTGTGCTTTGAGGTATCCCCTGGGGGTCTTGGAACATAGTCCCTGTGATGGGGGACTACTGTATTATTAACTTCAGAAATGCTTTAGGGCTTATTAAAGAACCCAGGGTGGGAATTACTTCGCAGCAACATGCTGCTTTCTCAAAGGCACTTAGGATTGTCAGTGCCCCCCCCCCCCCAAGGAATGAACTTTACTGTAGAAGTACCACCCAGAGACCTCACTCTCCCTTCTCCTCCCTTTCTCCCTTCTCATTCAGGTCTCCCATAGGGCATAGGCAAACAATAGCCCTGTTTATATAAATTATTTCAAGAATAGAGTGATAATACTTATTACCCTACACTTTTTATGAATCAAACATGGTCCTGAACCTAAAAGTGAATTTAACAACAGAAGGATATTTTATATGAATGACAGAAAAAAAAAGGTTAGATTTAACTTTACTAAATAAAATATTGGCAAAAGAATTTAACATATAAAAATAATTTCTCTAATTGGACAGACTCTATCCCATCCCCTGAAGCAGACATAACACAGAGCAAACAGTTAATCCAGTGGTTCTCAAGATTTACATTTCATGGCTCACTTAGAAAATGATAAACTGAAGAAGCTGCTCTTGGGCACTAGAGGTACTTGGCTTGCTGCCTGAGGGAATCAGTATCCAGTAAAACCCATCTGCATTTCACCCGTTGAGAAGCTCCAAATTAATATAATTAACTGAAGAATGCTAAAAATCTCATGATTATCTTACTAAGCCACAACACGAGAATCAGTAACACTCACTTTCTAGAACCTTGCAGAGAGGTGAGTGTATCTTTAAAGTTTGAGTGAAACCCCTGATGGACACCTATTCATTTTAGTGCATTTGGCAACATTTGCAGCATGACTACATCTCCTCTCTTCTTTGGTGACTGGCAGCTGGGAGGGTGTTTACTCTCTGGGAAGTGAATTCCTGTTTATTCTGCTATGCTCAGATAAAGACCTCTTGAGTCCTCCTTTCAGGCCAGAGGAGACAATGAGAGAAGTGCTGGCCCTGGTGCCTGGTCACTAGGCAACTAGACAGGCCAGGAGAGGGATTGGCCCAGAACTGCCCTGCATGTCTGCTCTGTTGTCCAAGCACACGTTGCCCAGACCGACCACAGCAGAGTCACATGGGGCAGAAACGTGCCCCGCTAAGAGACCAGGCAGAACGCCCAGCCCCGGCCCTCCTGCTAATAAACTCAGAGAGCCAGCCACTGAGCTCTGCTTGTAACCTTGTGAGCTGGGTCTGCGTCTTTATGTCAATGGCTCACCCTAATGGAAGGAAGAGAACCTGCCTCTTGACAGCCCTTCTCCCATCATCCCTGCAGAAGGGCTCAGTCTTTGCTACCCAGGCTTAGCCTCAATTTTCCAGCTTTCTGAGAGTCCATTGCACTTCATGAAGACAAAGGGATATTCTGGGGAGGAGATGTGCCTATGCCACACACTGAATCCTTCCTTGTTCCCCTTTGGGAAGGTGCTTGATATTTTGAACGCTCTCATAGGGGAGGTATGAAAGGGGCAATTGGGCTTCTCCAATTCAGGACTGAACCATTAATGGAAATTCTCATTGACTCCAATTGTCCTCGGCCCTGTGAGACAAGTGAGGGCTTTTCATGGTGGAATTACCCAAGTACTCACACTTGATTAGAATGAGACCTCAAACGTGCCCTCTATTACCTCGGCAGAGTCAGACCCACATTAAATGTAAGAGATGTTGAAGTTTACTTTATTGTTGAAAATGGTGACTGCAAATGTAAGCTATGCTATTAGAATGTGTTTCAGGTTTGGAAAATTGTATGCTTCTCTTCCACGTTGGATGGGCTTATGGTTACTAGTTCTTGAAGCTCTGGGAGATTCCAGGCTGATTAAGGTTTCATCAGGCCTAAGGGACACACTTCTCCCCTCCAGGAGCTTTGATTTAGGTCCAGGATGTGGCTTCCAAGCTGTGTTCCTTAGAGGTGCCTGGGGCAAGGGGTAGCAGTGTGCTGGACCCCAAAGTTTGACTGGAACATCTTCTCTTTTATTTATTGAATATATGGGACTGGTGTATAAAATTTTCTTTGAAGAAAGGAATGCAAGGCAAAAAAAAAATTGTGGAAAACCAGTGATCTAAACTACAGATTGTTGCTGTGAATGTCTATGCATATGTATTAGGTTCCTACAAACCTTTCTATGCCCTTTTTCTTTTTTGGAAATTTTTAAAATTGTAAGTCAAATAATTTGAGATATATACGAAACAGACTCAATATGTATCCCCTGCTTTCTTCCTATTTTGCTTCCCTGAAGATAACCAGCATTGACAGTTTGATAAGTACACTCTGTGCCTTTGTGCTGAGAGCCTTTAAGATGTTTTCATTGTAAAAATGTTTCAAACATACAAAACAATAGAGAATAGTATAGTTAACCCTTGATAATTAACCCACTTCCAATAATTATCAGCATTTTTATAATTCTTTCTTTATCTTGTCCTTGTACAATTTTGTTTTACAAAAATGACATCATAGGGCCAGGCATGGTGGTATTTGCTTGTAATTCCAGCTACTCAGGAGGTTGAGGCAAGAGGATGACAACTTTGAGGCCAGCCTGGACAACTTAGCAAAATAAATATTTGTCCCAAAATAAAAGATAAAAAAGGTTGGAGGTAGAGGTATACCTCAGTGGTAGAGCATTTGCTTCACATGCACAAGGCCTTGGATTCAATCCCCAGCATGCACACACACACGTGCACACACGCAAGCACACACACACACACTCACACACATACACAAATGGCCTTGTAGTATACATACTAATTATCAACCTATTTTTTACTTAATGACCTGTCTTAAAAATTACTGCATATGGGCACATTTACCTCCTTTCTTTTAATGGCTCTGTAGTTCTCCACTGCATGCTTGAATCATTATGTACTCAAATATTCCCCTATTGTTGGACATATAGGATGTTTCTAAACTGTTTTTATCACTCCATAAAGTACTACAGTAAATTTTTTGTACACAAGTCTGCATTGATGATTTAATTTCTGTAGGATAGATTTCCAAAATTAGGATGGTAGGATCATCGAGAAAGTATATTCTCAAAAGAATGTAGACACACAACCCCCCCCACACCAGCAACATATGGATATGCCCATTTCCTTGTATCCTCCCCAGCCCTGGATGTTATTGCTTCTTAGAAATGTGAATCCTTTTTGAAAAGAAATGGTTTAGAATTGATACTTTATGTATGCCTGCAAACAAAATCCTTTTTTTACATTGATTTTGAAAATGATCATGTTGCAATCATTATTTGGGGGAAGATAACCATTAGGAATGTCTGCAATAGAGGGGTCGAGGGAAATGTCTTTGAAGACTAGCCACTGCTCTTTTCTATCAGTTTGCACAGCGGAAAGGTGCTGGCCGTGTGGTGCATATCTGCAATCTCCCTGAAGGAAGCTGTACTGAGAATGACGTCATTAACCTGGGGCTGCCCTTTGGAAAGGTCACTAATTACATCCTCATGAAGTCGACTAACCAGGTAGGCCTGGGGACTTTCACTCTGGGGGCACAGGATAGTCTACACATTGGTGAAAAGGGAATGTCTCCTCCTCCTCCTCCTCCTCCTCCTCCTCCTCCTCCTCCCCCTCCTCTGCCTCCTCCTTCCTGTTCTTGACATAAAGAGGTGATTCACAGCTGACATTTTTGTGGGGCTGTTTTGTTTCATGATGTCCCACTGCCCTTCTTGTGTTCAGCGCGTGCCTTTACAAATTGCCTAGAGGGGAGGGAAGGTGCAACTGGATGAGGTGCTCACCAACATAGGAAAGCTATTTGGCCCCAGAATAGGATTCGTTGACTTGGTCATCCATGTTTCCAAGCCCCTGAGCTGATGGTACAGCCTCATCTTCTAAGCTTGTCACATCTGATGGCTCAGGTTTGGAGTCAGTCAAGAACTATCCTCAGTGTGATAGTGTGAGGCCCTTGGGTCTGAGCAGGAGAGCAGGAGGGAATTAATGGAGGCCTCCTAAGTCTAAGGAACTAAAAATGCTTAACCTGTAGGAATTGACGGAGCCCTTGGGGACTGAATATGTTCGTCTTCATTTTTAAAGTCAGAATGGGGGTGGGGACTATATATATATTGAGTGGTCAAAAGTCAGAATATTTTCTCTTTTATTTTCTATTTTTTTATTAGTTGCACATGACAGTACAATGATCTTGACATTTCATACATTTGAATCAAATGGGGTACAATTTCTCATTTTTCTGATTGTATGGGTTGCAGAATCACATTGGTCATACAGTCACGTATATACATACAGCAATAATAATGTCTATTTTATTCTGCTGCCCTTCCTATCCCCCCTTCCCCTCCCCTCCCCTCCTATCACTTCTCTCTACCTCTCTTTTATTTTAATAAAAATGTTTGCTTTATGAATCCAAGGAACATGCAAAGGAGAAATCATGTTCCCAATTAAGGCATGAACTATGGAGACTTAAGGCCCTAGCATATTATCAGTGGCCTCCCTCCTTCAACCTGGGCATAGACCACTGAGCCTCTGTGTTTCCTTCTACTGCTCAGGAATTCTATTTTGGGTAAATGTACAAAACTCCACTTGCAACAATAATACAGTGAGATTGTCTAGATTAGTTTTATTCCCAGTTCAGAAATGACAGACAGAGGTGCTAACACGTTTATATTAAGCAAGAGAAAAGCCAGGTGCAGAATTTGAAATAAATAAATCCCCAAAGAATCTTGACTTTTTAGTTGCACACACTTCTGCCATAGATTGTGACAACCTGGAGGAAAACCAAGCATCTGAGATCAGCCGATAAATGGGAGGGCAGGAAGGGCAATGAGTCTGCTTCACCTATTCAGTTCAGAAAATGGGAGAATTAGGGGCTTCCTATGAGAGCTCCCTGGCCACAGACCACTTTTCCCTCTCAACAAAGAGAGGCAGAATCAGTATATCCCAGAATAGTGCAAACCAAACCAATCTAAGAGACCATAGCAGCAGCAACCTTACTGTAGCAGCTACTAGAGGGAACAAAACAGTCTGTGTCGAAACTCCGTAGACACAAATGGAGCGGGAAGGCAATTTCTCTCTGTGTTTTATCAGAACAGATAAAGAGGAAAGATGCTGTGGAAACATGGTTGGGTCTTTCCCTTTCTCTAATTCACAGTGCCCCAGCCTTCCTTCAAGCCCAAGGGCTTGTGAGGCAGGCCCAAGGTTTTGAATATATTTCTTTCTCTGTAAGAAGAGTGAGGACTCAAGCAGCCTTGGCCTGTGCCTCTGTCTTGTGCTGTCCTCATCACCAAATAGCAGCCCAGGGTCACATGGGCAACAGCCCTCCAACCAGGAACACTGTGTTAATGGGCCCTCCCATCCCAGAGGGGCTTCCATGGCATGATATAGCCCAGGACCGATATACATAATTAAGAATAATTTGGTAACCATGGAGATCAGGAGAGGGAGGGGCCATCTTGTAATGAGCTCTTTGGGTAAAGTTAATAAAAAGTTCTCTTTGAACAGATGAGATCAAAGAGAGTTCTTCCTTATACTGATTTTTTCTTTTTATTGAGTTATAAAGTAGATACTCTCAAGTGTATAAAGTACTAGTTTTAAGTATACAACTTCATTACTTTTTTAAAAACATACCTACATCCATGTAATTAAAACACAGGACATTTTTAGAACATCAGAAGGTTTTCCTTATGGCCCTTGCCAGTCATCTTCCCGCCCCCACTCCAAAAAGAAACTCAATTCTGACTTTTGTCACCACCAGTTTTGCCTGTTCTTTTTTTTTTATATGCCTCTTCTTTTTTTCTTATGCATATACAGCACAATTTTTCATGTCTATGGGTGTACACAAAGCAGAGTCACACCATTCGTGTCTTCATACATGTGCTTAGGGTAATGATGTCCATCTCATTCCACTGTCTTTCCTACCCCCATGTCCTCCTACCTCCCCTCCCTCCACTTTGCCCTATCTAAAATTCATCTATTTGTCCCATGCTCTCCCCAGCCCCATTATATATCAACATCTCCATATCAGAGAAAACATTTGGCATTTGTTTTTTTGGGATTGGCTAACTTCACTTAGCATTATCTTCTCCAGCTCCATCCATTTATCTGCAAGGGCCATGATTTTATTCTCTTTTAATGCTGAGTAATATTCCATTGTGTATGTGTACACACTTTCTTTATCCATTTATCTACTGAAGGGCATCTAGTTTGGTTCCACAGTCTAGCTATTGTGAATTGTGCTGCTATAAACATTGATGTGGCTGCGTCCCCGTGGTATGATGTTTGTAAGTCCTTTAAGTATAAACCGAGGAGAGGGATAGCTGAGTTAAATGGTGTTGAACTTCATTCACATGGACTCATACTACATACAGAATTTTGTTCAAGACCAGTGAAGTCGAGTCCTTCCTGTCTCTTCTAGGCCTTTTTAGAGATGGCTTACACAGAAGCTGCCCAGGCCATGGTCCAGTATTATCAAGAAAAATCTGCGGTGATCAATGGTGAGAAGTTGCTCATTCGGATGTCCAAGAGATACAAGGAATTGCAGCTGAAGGTAAGGCATCCTCTCATTCATTCCGTCATTCAACAAACAGCAGCTGACTTTCTCCTACTTGCCAGACACTGACCTAAGTGCTGTTGGAAGGAGAGTATAGGAAGAGATTTTAAAAATCACTCACTCCCTTTGAGGTTATCACTTGGAAGACAGCAAGAAAAGTGTTCATTGAGGTAAGTGCCAAATGCAAAGGGCTGTCTGAGGCTACAGGGGCAAAGGATGGTTTTACAGGGGAAGATGTTTACAAGGGAAGTCTCGAAGGAGGAAGTCAGTGGGACCGGTGGTTGCCTTTTGGTGGGGGAAGGTAGGCATAAACCCTGAAGACAGCTTCTGCTCTGCGTACACAGGCCTTCAGTGACTATTCTCTGCCTATCACCACCCTTGATTTCTCACTGTTTCTTCCCTCTCCATACTTAAGTCCTAAGCCTCACAGAAGTCTTCTAAGTAGTACCTGACTAACCTTGCCACTGGAAGAACTCATGGATTAATCGAAATAATTCCAAACAGTGTTTCAATTTTGTTTTTACCTTGTTCTGCATTTCTTTCTTTCTTGTTTTTTCCTTTCTTTTCTGTATTTTTTGGGGGGGGGGCAGAAGGGTGGGGGGATACTGGGGATTGAACTCAAGGGCACTGAACCACTGAGCTACATCCCCAGCCCCATTTTGTACTTTATTTAGAGACAGTTTCTCCCTGAGTTGCTTAGCACCTCATTTTTGCTGAGGCTGGCTTAGAACTTGCAATTCTACTGCCTCAGCCTCCTGAGCTGCTAGGATTATAGGCATGTGACACGGCACCCAGAACTTTTCTGTTTTATTGAGAAGTATAATATACAGCAGAGTGGCTAATTACATTTCATAAAATGTAAAAAGTAATATTTGATGAAATCTCCTAAATACCATAAGACCACTACCTAAGTCAAGGAAGAATTTGGTCAGTACCCAGGAGCCCCTGAGAGTCCTTCCTCTTGCTGGGGTCTTCCCTCTTCACACTCCTGACATAGACAATAATAATCATTTCTGTGCTGGTTCTATACCCATTCATGACTCCCTAAACAGTGCTCAATGGTGAAAAGCTGAAGTTTTGTCTATTTTTAAGCTTTATGTAAATGAAATCATGATGTTCCCATTGTTTCGGGTTTTGTTTCTTTCATTCAATATGTGTCCTCCATGTTGTTGGGTATGTGGGGGATTCTCATTGGCATATACATTTCTGTTGTATGGCTGTATAGTTTGTTAATCCATTCTACTGTTGATGGGCATTTGAATTCTTTCTAGTTTTAGGATATTAGGGACAATCTGCTATCCTTCATAAATGTGTCATTTTGGTACATGTGTACGTAGTTTTTGCCTGTCTGGGAACAGTGTCAGGTTTACCATTATTTTTATTTTCCTGATGACTGGTTGGGGTTGACTGCTTTTTCATATGTTTATTGACTATTCCATCTGGATCTTCTTAGTGGGAAGTTTTTGTTTGTTTTGGTTTGTTGTTTTGTTACTGTTTTAAAACCATCTACCCATGCTTTTATTTTGCATTGTCTTCTGATTGATGGGCAAGAGTTCTTTTTAACTGGAGCATTTAGTCCATTGGATTTATTGTAATTAATGTTGTATTTGTTTTGAAATCTACCCTCTGAGTTTGTGCTTTCTACTTTTCCACTTAATAGAAATTTTTCCAGGCATTTAGGCTCATTCTATGTTTACTTAAGGGTCCATTTTGTTTAAGACCCACAGTCCTTAATCGGCCCTTAATCTTCAAGGTTGAAGTCAGAAGACAAAGGCTTAGTGGTATGTAGCTAGGACTAGCATTCCGGCAAGTCTATATATGTAGAAGAGGAATATGTCAACCGGTCGCCCAAGTCTTGATTCTGCTTTGCTTGCATTATTGCCTCTGAAGTTTCTTTGCCAACAGGCAGAACCTGCCATTTTTTTTTTTAACCCTAATGAAAGCATCAGACAAGTACAAGATCCCACCCTGTTCTGTACCATGCCAGCTCCTGTTCTCTTGGCTTCTCCCCTGGGAGCTGAAATTGAATTTGTGCATTGTGTTCCCAGAGGAGCTTTGGTGTCCAAATGAGATGTCATCATGAGTTTCTAATTAGAATGAACAACAGCAATCAGTTTCTTAAAGTACAAAGGCACTTTACCAAGGGAGATAGTTTGGAGTTGGGTGATGCAAAAACTATGGGTTAAAGAAGTCAAAGGGTTCAAGTTGGCATTCAGCAGATGTTCATTAAGTGCCCATTGTGGGTGGGAACTAGGCCAGATGCCATGGACATAGATAGAGCAAGCTTATGAGGCGCTCAGTCTGGCAGGAGGAAAGACATATAAACAAAGAACCATAGCTAGCCCGTGACCCAGGCCAGATTGGAGGGTGGGGAGCCAAAAAGGCTCTGCCCCTTCCCACTTTGATGAGCTTAGACAAGTTGCATGACCTCTGTGAACCTCAATATCCAGATGAGGAATTTATTATCCCTTGAGTTTCTTGGTTTTAAGCAAAATTTTTTAAAATACTTTTAGGCCTCACATCACCCTACCCTATGAAGAATGCAGGGTGGATAATAATAGTAATTACAAGAGTACAAGAATAACATGCACCTTTAATTGAGTCCTGGTACTCTGGGGCAGTTGATGAACCAAGCACTTTGCATACATTATCTACTTTAATCTTGACGTCAGTCCTGTCAGAAAGGTATTATTATCTCAATTTTATAGATGAGGAAACTGAGGCTAATAGAAGTTCAGTAGCTTGCCCAAGATCACAGTTACTGGAAGAGCTATGATTCAAACTCAGCACTGTTTTGGTTTTGCACACTGCCTACATTGTTATATTAGGTTGTTATGATCTCCATTGTCCACACAAGAAAAAAAAAATGGAGAAAGAAATAGGTAATTTGCTCATAGTCACCCATCCAGGAGAGAGATAGATGAGATAGCATTCTAACAGAACTTTTCAAACTTCAAGGTGCATGCACATTACCTGGTGTTCATGTCAAAATGCATTTCTGATTCAGCAGGTCTAGGGCAAGGCGTTTCTAACAAGCTATCAGTAGATGCTGATGCTCCTGGTCCTCTGAGCACACCCGAATTATCAAGGGTCTGGAACACATCATTTTGTGATCTTCAGTAGGGCTTTTCTCCCCATGCTGTCACACTGCTTCTCAGGGTCAATGTGAAGGTCTCATGGGATAATTTACATGATAGTATTTCAAAGCATATTTCAACTACAAAGCAATGCAGTCTTTATGCCCTTGGGTTGACATGAATCAGCAAGAATTCTCTCTGTGTGTAGCAGAAGAAACTATTCCAATTGAGTCTATTGACTTAATAAACAAGGAATTTATTGCCTCATGTAAATGAAAGTCCAGGAGTAGCTTTGGCCACAAGTATGGCTGGATTCAGTACCCACATGAGATCGTTAGAACTTGGTTTCTCTCTTCTCTGCCTCTTGCTGTCTTGGCTTTGGTTTTGGGTGCCTCCTGCGATGGCCCTTAGCAGCCCTAGTCTCTCTCCTCTAGATGGCATGATAGCTTCAGTGCCTTCAACAGCTCTGGCCCTCACGTCCCCATTTCCTTCAACAAGAGAGAGCCAGGCGGTTTCCTGGTAGCTCCCATAAGAGTCCTAAGAGTCACTCTGATTGCTTTAGTTTAGTGCATGTGCCTATCCTGGAGCCTATCTCCGTGGCCCGGGGAAGACCATACTTGGATTGGCTGCATCTCCTGCTCCATCCTCAGAGCCAGGAGACCTACACAGACTTCTGGAGTGAGATGGCGTTGGAACAGCTCCTACCAGGAGGCAGGAGAATGGCTACTAGGCAGGCAGATGGCAAAACACCACATCCCCATGTGTCTCTGGGTCAAAGGGTTTACCACATCCTGTCCCATGGGGGTAGACAGAGGTGGGGGCAAATTTTGATTCCTCATTCTGCTCCAACTTTGCCTTTTGCTCATGAGGCAAAGTGCAGGGAGAGAAAGGATAAGTTTTAAAGTATTTTCATCTCTTCTGATTGCTGTTTTCTTTGCCCATATCTTCTTTCTCCGTTCTCTCTTTGAAGCAGGGATTCTATTCCTCAGGGGATTTGGGCAGAGCTTTTCATATAACAGGTGCCCATGTAACAGGTGCAGAATGAAGGGGAAAGACAACCTCTGAAGGAGTGTTGTCCTCGCTGCAGAGCAGGACAAGATGACTGGACTCGTTGCTGGGTTGTTTTTTGGAGACTTCTTCAATAAGTATAGAATCATAGTGTCTCCAGTATAGAATTTAAACCACCGTCTTCTACTTACTGCACCCGAGAGTTGTTGTTGAGTGTGTGTGGGCAGGGGAGGGGAGTCCTTGTTCTCAGAATCTCATTCAGTAGGTTTGGGGTGGGACTGACAGACAGTCTTAGGTTCTGTGGGCAGAGGTCCTGGTTTCAGAGCCACTGGCCTTGCCAGCCTCTTGGCTGCAGAGAGAGCCTCTGGTTATGAGACAACAGTCTTATGAATGGCCCATGATGCTCTCAGTTGGGAAGATTGAATTGGGAAATTGGTGGTTGAGGGTATTCTCTGTGTACAATATGATACTAACAGTTGTGATGAATATGAGACATGGTCCTCACTTGGGGAGGGTTTATTATCTAACTGGAAGACAAGTTGTTCTTGTGTAAAATTATACAAGATTTAAAGATTAAGTCCACAAGCATGGGAGCTACTAGAAGTTCAATGTCAAAACTTTGTGTGATTTAGGAATGTAAAAAAGGGAGAAGTTTCCAAGGAGAGTCTACTTAGGGAGTTTCTAGGCAGAAGGAGTCAGGTGAGAGGAAATGGAGAGGCTGGGGTGCCCAGTAATGTCAGAAACAATAAGGTCTGCCTTGGTAGGACTTGACTCTGATGGGTTCTGTCTCATCTGGAAGGTTTCAGCATCTTCCCAAGACTCTGGAGGTATGAACCACAGTTGTGGAGCGGTCTGAGGACATAAAACTCCCCAGCAGCTCCTTCTGTGTTGCAAGCATTCCACAGCTCTCATGGGTGCAGCCTGCCATGCCCTGTGGCTTTTGGTAGATGACAGATGGGCCTCATTATCCCACCTTTACAGGGCGAGAAAGTGAGTCTCTCACAGGCAACCAGCCTTGACCCTAGGTCACCCTGCAGCTGGAGGCAGAGCCAGGGCTGTTCTTTCTGAGTTGAGATTTGAAGTCATGGTGCCTCCGTCTCAGTAAGCCAGCACTTTCCTGGAATGACATGGGACTTGGAATCTCATCCTGTTTTAGAAGCAGCAAGATGTGTGGATTGTGAGCACCATGGGTGTTCCCTGTGTGGTTGCTAGGCTGCATCAGTGTCTTCACAGGATAGATGGAAAAAAAAAAATAACATCGGAAATTTGCTTCAAAATAATCTAGGGGGTGGGGGTACAGATGTAAAATAGATTGAACAGAATTGTTGAAGATGGGTAAGGGGTTTATGGAGCTCCATATACCTCACTCTATTTTTGTATGTTCAAAATCTGCTTCAATAAAAGGTTACCCCAAGTTGTATCATAGGCCTACTCTGTTCTCTCCCTTTTTGACTTTTCTGAGGTGATGACAGGTTTATTTCATCTGTCTTCTTTTTACCTTTAACCACAGAATGCAGAAGCTGGCCTGAAAGAAAGGTTGACAGGCTTTTCTTAGAGCTTTGAGAAGTCAGTTCTGTTATTTGAAAATCTTTGGTCATTTCTGTCCCCTTCTCAGATAGCAGCTGGCGGGTGCTTGGATCAGAGAGTGCCAAACAGTTTGCAATTATCACTTCTAATAGTGGAACTGACCCTCTGATCCTCTGGAGGGGACACAATGCCTGTGGTCACTAGCCCCAGCATGTACTATTTGCATTCTGTCTTGCCAGTTAATTTTCTGCATCTCCATGCCTCTGTTTCTCCAGCCATTCATCTTGGAGCAAGTGTTATGGGGCACCTGTTCCATGTGAGTCTTTGTGCTCCCCTGGCTCTGAGATGGAAGGAATGATCGGGAGGATTTGAAGTTCCAAAAGAGCAGAAGATAGTTGGGACCTTGGACAAAAGTCCCCTATCTAACCTCCTCAGGGAATTTTTACTTTTATATTCTGAAAAGTTGCCATGTATGTTTTACCCAGTTTGGGGTTCCTTCTTTAGCCTTTGCCTGCTATTCTGTCTTGGTAGTATGGACCTCAGATTTGAGACCTAGGATGTGGCCTCTAGAGTGATGGCAAATCTCATCGCATGGACTTGGTCCTGATGGCTCCGACTGGCTTTCCCAAGCTCCACTGCTCATCAAGCGCTGGCCTGCATGAGGGCAGCACTGTAATGGGTCTTTCTGTGAAGCAGCATCCCAGCTGGCCTTTCCCTTGATGATACAGTAGCCAGTTTCCACTGTGTGGTCCCTTCTACTGCAAGAAGGTGACCAATCACCCAGGCTGAAGAACCGGTGATCTTAAGTGGGATGGTGGGGTGGAGGGAGACAGGAGGCAGCTTGGGCAGCAGGCTTCTCAGCCCAGGGCAGTAGCCCAGTCTCTTTCCTTGCTCATGCCTGGGCGCTGTGTGGCCCAGTTCAAATGGGTGAGGTCCTGGTTGACTGTGCACATTCTGAGTGACCTGGTTAGTAGAAGTGGCACTTTTCATATTCCCATAAAGGGCCAACCTTTATAGGTGTACATAGAGGGACACTCATCAAAGTTACAAGGTGCCTTTTGAGGTGGCTGATCCAAGTAGTGCTAAGTTCCTGGACCTGCTGTCAAGCAGGAATTGGCTGGTTTCTTGACCTCCTGTGTCTTTACACCACAGGGGTAGGGTCAGCTGCCTTCTCTTCCACTTTCTTTCCTTTTGCATCTTCAGTTGACAAGAGATCTCTCCCTGGATGGAACATTGCATACCTCTTCCCTGTGTCCTAGCATGGACCTCTCACCCTGAAGCCACAGGCAGTTCCCCCTTCATTTCCCCCTTTACTTTGCATGTTTCCCAGTCGGGGCCTCAGTTTCTACAATAACACAGGTTAGCAGCTGAGCTGCTTAGAGTACTCACAGGATTCTAGTTCCAGCTACATCACATTTCTGAACCTGGCTTTCCCATCCATAAAATGAGATACATGATGGTACCTGAAGTTTGAATGATTTAAAGTTTCTTGGAATTACATGGGGAAAAAAATACTTGAGAGCCTGGGTATCATGGTGCATACCTGAAATCCCAGCTACTCAGGAGGCTGAGGCAGGAAGATCACAAGTTCAAGGGCAGCCTCATAAAAAGGACTTGGGACATAGCTTGGTGCTAGAACACCCCAGTTGAAAAAAAAACTTAGTAACTGATTAAATTTCTCAATAAAAATCTTTATCAGGTCTGCCATTATAGACTGAGGATTTTTAGTCCTGTTTTTTTTTCAATAAGCTTTATTGAAACATAACTTATATACCATAAAAGTCACCCTGCTCAATACATGTTTATTAAATGGGTGAATTCTTCAGTCTTTTGAAAAATGCTTCTGCCTTTTCTTTGGTGCTCATAAATTTATATTTTGAAAGCATTTATTTTGTATTATTTTGTTGTTATTTGTCCATCCAGAGTTTAGGAAAGGGCTTTGGTTAAGATTCGGGGACTGGTTTGGTCCTGTCCAGGCACAGCCAGCACATAGTGATCTGGAAAGGGATGAGCCTCTGGGTGCCTGGCATTTTCATCTGTGAAACAGTCCTCCATGCCCACTTCACAGATGTTCCTTGAGCACCAGGTAATTCCTATGTATGGATACACAGGAATAAGGTATGGAAGGGGTCACGCAGCATGGAAAGGAACCTGGAGGTGAAGTGTCAGTTGTCAAGTTCGGATTCTTTAACTCTCTGACTTGAGCCCCACTCAACTCCAGGAGTCACCATCTGCTTGGGACACAATGTGGCTGGTGAGCCTGGAGGTATGCAGGAGTCTGTGGGCAGAGGCTGCATTCAGTGACCTTCAAGTCTCTTTCCAAGTTTATAGTGTCCCTCCTTTTACTCCCTCCCTCATGTTTGAAGTTTTTTTTTTTTTTTTTTTTTAATTTAGGAGGAAGGAGATGGGGATTAAGGAACACTGCTTATCCTTAGCATGTGGGTCGTAAACTCAGGCTCCTTTTATCCCCAGCTCTGTGGATGCCACATTCTCAGGACCTCAGCCCTGCCCTGTTCCACATGGTGCTCACACTCCTCATCGCTTGGATTAGGCCTTTTTTTCTTCCTCATGAAAGGCACTTTCCCTCTTTGGTGGACTAGAGTGCCAGAGTCACTGCTGCTGCCCTCTGGCATTGGTGAAGCCATCTCTGATCTGATAGTGATCTCTCTGACTTTGCCTAGAAACCTGGAAAAACCGTGGCTGCTATCATCCAGGATATCCACTCCCAGAGAGAGAGGGACATGTTCCGGGAAGCAGACAGGTGAGGCTTCGGGTCTCAGGGCAGTTCTAGGCAGTGGGAACACTCTCCTGTCTCTCGTTGTTAAGGAATTTGAGTCACACCATGCCCTATCCTCATTCCTGTCCCATCTGCTTGCCCTTCTGGATTCTACCTGTCCATGTTCCCAATGAAAGGCACCAGTCCAAAAGTGCTGCTTGGGTTAACATCAACAGAATGCAAAATGCTAGGCTATTTTTCCTTTGTAGGAATAGAACAAAAGGCCTGTTAATACATGGCCCTTTGAGGCAATCTGTGCTCTTCTAGAACAGCCTGAGCATACATGTGCGTGTGTGCTTATGTGTGTGCATGTATGTGAGGGTATGGTTTCTATTTAGAGCCAGCTCTTGGTTTTTTCATGAGCTGAATGTAGACAGATGAAAAAGAATGCCGATGGTCTCAAAAAACCCAGCTACTTGCACATTTACTCTGAACATTGACTGTGTGCATTTTTCCAACTCATTTCTTCCAGTTGAAGTTGATGACCAGGCAAAGCTGCAGCTACAAGCTGATAAGGGTCACTTAAAGATAGTCCTGAAGACAATCAAGATGGGCAACAGGCAAGAGTGGTCATGGGGCCAGCACAGTCTGTAGTTCTTACCCAGGGATGCCACAGATGGCGCTCTAACCTCACTATAGAGGTCAGAGCCCAAATGTTTGTCTTCCGTGATGGTCAAGGCAGCCTGGTCCCCTGGCCAGTAAGAGCTTCATGGTTGTCCAACATTTGAGAACCAAATAAAAATTGCCCACCCTTTTAGGATATCAGGC
Organism: Marmota monax; assembly: GCF_021218885.2. NCBI lineage: Eukaryota > Metazoa > Chordata > Mammalia > Rodentia > Sciuridae > Marmota > Marmota monax. The sequence continues at coordinate 25,532,488 of NW_026692881.1, forward strand.
ATATGGCTCAGTTGGTTTGTATGTGTATGTGTGATAAGTGTTCATGCTTAGAATGTTTGTGCATTTTTAAAAATTTGTGGTTATTTGGGTTTTTAACCAACATATGCAAGGCCATATCATGCAGCCTGCAGTATTGTGATAGAGTAGAGGGGGATTAGGCAGGTTGGGATCTTTATCTGGGTTTTGGTTTCTTGATCTCAAATATAAGAAGGTTCTAGTTTTGAGGTCTCCTTCAACCCTTCAATACCTGCTTAATTCTTTGTTTTTGAAATTTCTGAGTTCACTCTTCCCCACTGCCACTCACCAACAAATTAGCATCCCTCTACCAAGCTCCGAATCTTCACAAATTGAGATAAGCAACAAATGAGAAAAATAGAAGCCAAGATGTCACTTGTATTCTGATAGAGGGGTAGCTTCAAGTCTTATAAAAGGACTGGCTAATTGAATGCCAGGGTTAGGCAGCCTTACCCAAGCTGGACAAGGACAATCTCAGACCCCCAGCCCCCACACCCGTAGCCCCAGGATGAGAGTCCCTGAGTCTCTGAGCACCGCTCACTTCCAAGAGGAAAAAGGATAGGGCCGAACTAAACCAATCCAATTATTCTTCCCAGGAGCCAGAATGACCAATGGGGCAGAGAGCGGCCAATACCGTGCCTAGGGAAAGTCCCTCCTTGTAGAAGCCAGTAGGCTGGACAGGTCTTCTCTTGGACCACGTCCTGCGGTTCTGGACAGTTGTGACTGAAGAGTGTCCAGCTGGGTAGGGTTATGCCCAGTGTATCCATGGGAGAGACTGAGTATGCCAGTGCCAGGTGGGGGTGGGATGGGGTGGGGAACATGCAGATTCTAAATCCCTCTCCTTTCTCCCTCACAGATATGGCCCAGAACGTCCCCGGTCTCGCAGTCCTGTGAGCCGGTCACTCTCCCCAAGGTCCCACACGCCAAGCTTCACCTCCTGCAGCTCTTCCCACAGTCCTCCAGGCCCCTCCCGCGGGGACTGGGGCAATGGCCGGGACTCATGGGAGCCCTCTCCTTTTGCCAGGAGGGAGGAAGAGAGAGACCCAGTCCCCTGGAGGGAGAACGGGGAGGACAAGAGGGACAGGACGGACACATGGGCACATGATCGCAAACACTACCCCCGACAGCTGGACAAAGCCGAGTTGGACGAGCGACTTGAAGGAGGGAGGGGCTACCGGGAAAAATACCCCAGGTCTGGATCCCCCAACCCCCTGCACTCTGCATCCAGCTACAAAAGCCGGGAGGAAGGCCACTACCGGAAAGAGCCCAAGGCCAAGTCGGACAAGTACCTCAAGCAGCAGGACACCCCTGGGAGGTCCAGGAGGAAAGAGGAGGCCAGGCTGCGGGAAAGCAGACACCTCCACCCTGATGACTCTGGCAAGGAAGATGGGCTAGGGCCCAAGGTCACCAGGGCCCCTGAGGGTGCTGCATCCAAGCAGAGTGAGAAAAATAAAACCAAGAGAGCTGACAGAGACCAAGAAGGAGCTGATGATGGAAAAGAAAGCAAAATGGCCGAGAATGAGGTAATGATGCCACCTCCTTCCCTTGGTAAGGCAAGGCAGGTCCCAGAGCAGAACCTAACGATGCTGAGTATTTACTGAATGAGTGAATGCTTGCTGTATGCCAGGCACTATGCTCCACATGTGTTCTCAATTAAGTCACTTCATCCTCACAGCCAGCCTAAGAGGTTGGTATCATTACTACTGCAGATGAGGAAACTGAGGCACAGAGAACTACATTGCTTGCCCAAGGACTTTCTTGTGAAAGAGCCTGAATTATGGGCAATTATAGGCAGTCTGGCCCTCAATCCCACGGCACCCTGTTTACTTTATAGGAAATTAGGGAGGGACATAGGGTGAAGGCCTTCTGTAGTCCTGTTTGTCCAGGTAGAGTGGCCCTGAGCATTTGAACCCACGGAATCTGCCAAAGGGGATTACTCTTTGGTCCATTTTGTCCTCTCTGCTGCCAAAAGCATCTTCCAATCTTGGAGTTCTGATGAGAGTGGTATATGAGAAGCGGTCACCACCCGCTAAATTATACTGGGCGCCCAGGGTGTGGCGTGTTTCTATAGACACTGCCCACAAGGTTTTAGTTCCATTTTAATAAAAATACATGACAACTGGCTGGCACTTTCATCCAAGTGTCAAGAAGACTTACGCCCTGCCACACTGCTTCAGTTCCCACAGTGGGTGGGGGTCATGGGCAGGACTCTGGGTACTGGGTTTATATTCTGAGTTGACTTATGCTTCCTTCTTGCCAGAGCCTCCGACTTTTAAGTAGGGGTGGGATAGTAGAGGGTTGGCTTCTGCATAAGGAACTTGATTTTAAAAATCTTCTATGCCTATCTCCTAGTCATCCTGACCCAGGAGTTTGTAACAACTAAGTCCAAATAAGGTACCCAGTTCTCAACTCCACAAACACCAGAAAGTCATACTTTTGGACACTTTAGTCTTTATTCCTATGTGCATGGGTGCAGTACCACTTTGCCAGGTGGTGTGCTAGGCACAGGGAATTCAAAGGTGAATGGGACATAGCCCGTGTTATGCAGGACCCAAGGTCTAATGGTAGAGACAGACCTATAAAATAATTTGCATACAACAGAAACCATTTTGGAATTTACAGTGGACTAGGTGGGCAATCAACTCTGCCCAGGGAGAAGAGGAAAATTGCACAGAGAAGGTGATATTTGAGCTGGGTATTAAATGTGGACAAAAAGCAGTTTGGGGTTCCTGGAAGAAGCAATAGCAAGGGCAAAAGTGAAAATGAAAGACTATTAAAGAAGCTGAAGAATCTCCATGTGGTTACATCTTTAGAGCATATTAAAAGATGATTGGTTATTTTTTTAAAGTAAAATCATGATTCTGGTGTAAAGATTTTAGTGAACACATGTTAAAGATTTTATTCAATTCGTTAATTAATAGAGACCTATAAGATGTAAAAGTATATAAGCAATCAGGAATGCTGAGACAAATTTGCAAATGACAAATGATGTAAAATTGGCCTCTTGGTCTGGGGTTGTGGCTCAGTGGTAGAGCACTTGCCTAGCATGCGTGAGGCACTTGGTTTGATTCTTAGCACCACATATAAAATAAAATAAAGGTCCATCAACAACTAAAAAAAAAAAAAACAAATTAAAAAAAAAAACTGGCCTCTTCCACAGAGGATTGGGAATCAATTGCAGCTGTACCAGATAAAATTCATTTGCATCTCTCTGAACAAGAATCATGAATCATTTGTATCTTGATCAGTTTTCTGAAACTTACAAAGTTGTGAAATAGCTTAGTTCAAGATACTGAAAGGTCCTGACTGCTATAGAGTCAGATATCCTGGAACACTTTCAATAGTGTTCTATTGAAAGGATACCTAGTAATTTTTTTTTGCCTGTTTTAAAGTTGACTGGCGCAGCAAGGGGAGGAACAGGAGATGAGATTAGGGAAATGGACAGGGTGGTTTCATGAAGGATATTGTGTGCCTTGCTAAGGTCTTGAAAGGAATCTTGAGGACCTAGTCAACCAGCAGATGTTTTTAAGAAGAGTACACAGTCAGTCTTCTATATTTGCAGGTTCTGGATCTGTGGATTCAACCAACTATGGATTGAAATCATTGATGGTAAAATATTAAGTCTGTACTAAACATACACAGACTTATTTACTTATTTTCTTGTTTTTATTTACTAAACAATACAGTGTAACAACTGTTCATAACAATATTTACATGATATTAGGTCTTATGGATAATCTAGAGACAATTTCAAGTATATAAGAGAATGCATATAAGTTATATATAAATCCTGTGACATTTTAGGTAAGGGACTTGAACATCTGCAGATTTGGGTGCAGGAAGGGAGTTCTGAACACATCCCTGTGGATACTAAGGGACAGCTGTATTGGCCTGGAAGTGTTGAAGGTGCCGATGATGGCACTATGCCTCAGCAAAAGACTCAGAGGAATAGAGAGCAAGATTTGGCCGAACACAAGCCCAGGCCTCATACACCAATCCAACCTGCACACCCCTGTGTCCTTGGCAAAGGGGTAGAGCTCCCCTTTGCCCTCCTACCCACACTTCTGAGACCTTCTGATTTTCCTACCCTGCTTCATTGTTTGCATAATATTGTCCATTTCAGGGACACATACTTTGAATCATCCCGAGAGCCAGAAAGATTCCCAGAAAAGCCCTCATTTCCCTTAATTCTATACTTCTAGTTGATTTTGCCTCTATAGTCCTCAAAGGGGGTCACTAAGTATTTATCAGGGCCCCTAGTAGATTGTTTCTGTGGGTTTGGAGCTGGGCAGACCAACACTGTGAGTTGGAATAATAGAAAAACACAGTTTTCTATATTTTCTCAAACTCCATATCATGAACTTGAGGAAAACCCGGATCCCTGTGGGGCTGCCCCAGGAGTCAGTTAATAAGAAATGACTGAACTTGGGAATGAAGGCAGCAGGGACCTGCTGAGGACATGTCCTTACTGCATTTCTAATTCACCAGGCTCCTCTCCCGCTCTGGGCCTTTGCCAAGGAGCTGACCACTCCCAGACTCCACCTGACATGTTCCCACCTCCTCTGTCTTGGCTATAATTTATCCCTAGCCACTGCAGAAAGTCTAAACACACCAACCCACTTCTCTCCCGTCTCCACTTCCCTATTTTGGGAAGTGCTAATCACTCAGCCTCTTTATTTTCTTTAGCATCCGTCCTCACCCATCACCCCCGAGTGTGATGTCCATGAGGCAGGAATCTTAGTCTGCTGTGTCCACAGCTGTGTCCTGGTTCATGGCATAGGGCTTGGCACAGAGGAGGCATTTGATAAGCATTGTTGAAAGAACGAAGGAAGGAGCCAAGACACTGACAGCGAAGGCGTGGCTTCTGAGAACCAGGGCACACCCTGTTCTCTGCCTCGTTGTTTTTTGTTGTAAAATGGACATGGCCACAAGGTGGTTGTAGCACTTTAATGAGTGTGTGCTCATCAGAGATGGGAGCTCTCTGGAGAGAGTGTCCACAGTGGAGAAGCCCAGGTGTGCACTTACTCAGTGTTCTCCAGGGGCTATGTCCATACATGAGACTTAGTCCTGACCACGGCACCCCAGGAGGAAGGAAAGAAACCATGTCTCTGAATAAAGAAAGCATGGGAAAGAAGCCATCCATTTTACTAGACCCAGACACTCAGGTTAGGGAAGCCAGGCAGGTCCGGGAAGGATGGAAGATGGGGCCAGTTGGGAGAGCTGGGGCCATGTCTGGTGCCTGTCTGTCGGGGGGGCAGCCAGCAGCTGCTCAGCTGTAGTCTATAACTGTCATTTAGGAATGCCTGCCTCCTGCTATTAGATCTCCTTTTCTTGGAGCAAGACCCAAGTCCAGATATCTGTATGAAGTTTCCCATGCTTTACAAACTGTATAGACCAAAACATGTCTGTGGATCACCTGCAGCCCAGAGACCCTCAGAATGCAGACCCCAGCATAAACAATCCATAAGAGGAATACATGGAAAAACCAGCTATATTGTCCATACAGAGACCCCAGCATGCTCTGAAGCAGGTGCATTTTGTTATTCACCCCAACCCCTTCTATCAAATCCATTTTTTTTATTGACCAATATCCATGGTCACTAGTTGTGAGTAAAGCAGCACTGACTTCTGATCTCCTGGAGCCTACAGTCATCTAGTAGAAGGACTTGCTAATGAAGTCATTCTCAAACAGAACAGCATCAGTGTAAAGTGCCGAGGAGAGAGGGGGATAGCACTGTCAGTACCTGTAAGGAACCAAGGCGTCCCTGGGTTAGGATGTGCCTGTTGGGATGTGAAGGAATAGTAAGTATTTCCTGGGTGAAAAGGAAGGTTAGACAGAGGGAGCAGCCTATGCAATGGCTCCATGTGTGGCCAGAAGCCTGTGTTGCTGGAGCAGAGGGCCAAGTCAGCATGCTGGGAGGGGAGGCTGATTTGTGCACAGCAACTAATCATGCACCTTGTAGGCAGATTAAAGATGTTTGCCTTTATCCTAAATGCCAGGGAAGCAAATGAAACATTTTGTCAAGGAAGTGAAATATGATACTTGTTGCATTTTCGAATTTTTTGTGTGTATGTGTGTTGGTGCTTTGGATTGAACCCAGGGCCTTGTGCGTGCAAGGCAAGCAGTCTACCAACTGAGCTACATGCCCAGCCCCTAGAACGGTTATTCTTGATTGCCTTAGGGAGAATAGATTTGGGAAAGGGTACAGAGCAGAAGTGGGAGACCAGTCAGGAGGTGGTTTAGCACTAGTCCAGGCCCTGGTGTGGGCAGGGTTCTGCCTCATTGGGGGCTTCCAGCCAGGTCCCCAAGGCTGTCCCTGCTTCTTCCAGCTTGACTCTTGTCCTTAGGAATGTGTTTTTGCACAAACTGCTTGTGAAGGGTAAGGACTATTTATTTTAACAAGGGAGGGACATGAATAATTTATTAAGGGAGATAAAGAAAAGGGGTCACCATTTGGTAGAAGCTATGGCTTCCCATGGCTGAAAAGGTTATCTGTAGCCGCTTCACACTTAAGAAGACTTGAGCCAAAGCTTTTGGTAGAATTTGTGTCTCAAAACACTGAGAAGAACAAAGCCTTGACAATTTGAACTATCTGTTCCTGTCTGGTGCTAACAAGTTAAACCGGTCAGCCCTGGGCTCCTGCCCCAACTGGCTCCTCGTCAGCCCGAGGGGGGTGTGTCAGGTTGGAAGTCATTAGAGCTGGGGTCATTTACTTTGAACCAGTCTCAGCCAAAAATGTCAAGAAAATGCATCTTGCCCTCTGGAAGTCTCTGGAGTAGTCCTTGATTTGATGACCAAAGCTTAAGTCATGGGAGAAACTTCTAAAGTAGGGATTGGCAAGCCTTTTCTACAAAGGATCAGATGGTAAATATTGTGTGTGGGCCCAAAGGCAAAACTGAGGATTTTATGTGGGTACTTATGTAACTGTTTAAGATGAAACTGTTCAACATTATAATATCCGTTCTTAGCTCACATACGGGCAGCAGGTCGGGTCTGGCCTGTGGACTCTCGATGGCTGACCCCTGTAGAAGGCGAGAAGCCTCTTTCCAGAGCCAAACAGTTGCTTTCAGGTGTTCAGTTTCTCATTCATGGGCAGGACTGTGAGGACCTTAAATGGGGAAGGAACGGAAGGAGGGAGACAAGAAAGGGAGCGTGAGCTTGGCTATGGCTGTAGGACAGAGACAGGGCACAAGAGGTGAGAAGCACTGCCTGGGTGGCAGCCCCCTTCCTGCCCACAAGTGGCCACATGTGATATTTTTATGGGCAGGATGGGTCTGTTGGGGAGATGTCACCAGGATGGTCACCTGGACTCAGTTTACCCTTGGCTTCTTCAATTCACCCTCACTGCAAAAACAAAAACAAAAACAAAACATCCAGTTTACCAAGGACTCTACCCCCTGAAGACATCAGACCAGACTTTAAGACATTTCTCTGCCTCTGTGTGTTGTGAGCAAGAACCTCTCTGAGCCTCAGTTTCCTCCTTTGTGAAATGAAGATGATCACAACGGCGTGTCTGAGGGGTTCTGTAAGGAAAGGGGAAATAAGGGACATGAAGTGCCTCTGCCAGTGGCCAGCTGTGCTCAGTGGCGTTCTTCTCTTGGTGTTCCCTCTTTCCCTGCCTCTGCTCACTGTTGATTCTGTTTGTTCTGTTCTTCCTTTGGAGCAGGAGGGCACGGAAGGAAGCCCCCAGTCAGTGGGCAGAGAGGAGAAAGAGACAGAGTCCTCTGATCCAGAGAACACAAGGACAAAGAAGGTAAACTAGTCCCAGATACTGGCAGCGTAGTCCCATCTGTGCTTCAGCCAGAGGCCCAGGAGTCCCCACCCTGCCTGCCAATGACCAGCTGCACTGAATGTGGCTGAGCCCCCACCCATGGTTCTGTGAGTGACCCAGTCCCCTCACCTCTTCTTGCAGGGGTGGCTTTGCCTGGGGTCTTGGGATTGTCTTTCCTGGGGGATCTTTACTCGCTTGCTGGGCCCCGCCTCACTCTCCAATGACTTGGCTGCGCACCTGAGAGAGAACATGCCCCCCCACCCCAAGACTCGGCTCCAGAGCCAGTCTCTCCAAATAAGCAGGTCCCTCAGGAGACAGAAAGACAGTGCTTCAGTACTGGAGCTGGGGTCCTGACCTCCGCAGACCCAGACCTGGGGAATAGCAAGACACCTACTGTGCTTGTGATGGTTATTTTATGTAATTAAAAAGAAAAACAGTTACAGTCCTCCGGGGCTGGGGCTCCCCCCGGCAGGTGGGGGGAGAGTTCTTGGAACATGGCTGGCTTTGTACCTTTCCGGTCAGGAACAGCTGATCTCCCAAATCTGTCTGCTGAGTCCATGGGCTGCAAGGAACACCAGGGAGAAAACCTTAGGAGGGGTTGAGGGTGAGGGTGGAAGTTGCTGTGGCTACAGAGATTGTGGCCTTCCTGGGAGAGGCTGCTCAGAGGAATTGTGTGAGGGACTATGCCACAGTTACCTTTAATGGTGTCCCCACGGACAAGGAGTTGGCTCCAGCAAGCATTTCGCATGTATAATGTATTTATTCATTCGGAACCTGTTTATCGAGCATCTGTTATGTACTAGGGATTGAAATTCCTGGTCTCATTTTTCAACATGGTAGATTAAGCATGAAGCATCTATTGTAAATCCTGTGCCATTTTGAGTCTCATCCTCAGCATGTGTCAGTGATGTGAGACTTGAGTGGCTCACAGCTTCCAATTACCTAGTAATTGTTCTCAGGTAGAAGAAAGAAGGCTGAGGACCTTTCTGGTGTGAGGGGTCCTTATGGCCAAGGTTTGTGTCCCCTGGTTGGATGCCTTAGCCACTCTCTGACCTCCGTTCTACATTCTTACACAGGAGCAAGATTGGGAGAGTGGAAGTGAGGCAGAGGGGGAGAACTGGTACCCCACGAATATGGAGGAGCTCGTCACAGTGGACGAGGTGGGGGAAGAAGAAGATTTTATCATGGAGCCAGACATCCCAGAACTGGAAGAAATTATGCCTATTGACCAGAAAGACAAAATCTGCCCTGAAATCTGTCCCTGTGTGACGACCACCTTGGACCTGGACTTGGCCGAGGATTTCACCGGGGAGGAAGTCAAGACCGTAGGGAACGGGGCTGCAGAAATCAGCCTCAAGCTGCCCAGACAACTGCCCTCGGCTTCCACGAGCTGTCCCAGTGACACGGACGTGGAAATGCCTGGCCTAAATCTGGACGCTGAGCGGAAGCCAGCTGAACGCGAGACAGGCCTCTCACTGGAGGATTCAGATTGCTACGAGAAGGAGGCAAAGGGAGCGCAGAGCTCAGATGTTTGTCTGGCCTCTACTACAGCCCAGCAAATGTCTTCCCCCCAGCCAGCCGAGGAGAGGGCCCAACAGCAGAGCCCGTTTCTTGATGACTGCAAGGCCAGGGGGACCCCCGAAGATGGGGCTGGTGAAGACAGCCCCCTGGAGGAGAAAGCCAGCCCCACTCCTGAAACCGACCTCCAAAGCCAGCCTTGCCCAGGAGTGTTGACCGAGGGTAACTACCTCCCCTTCCTCACGGGCGGTTGGGTGGATCAGACCATGGCTCCCCTCAAGAAGGATGGGCATGTGCAGGCTGGAGCAAAACCAAGGGAGCTTTCGACTTGCCTTGAAGCCGGTGCAGAAAGTCATTTACTAACGGAAGCCAAACCGTAACAAGCCTAGTAAAACTCCTAAGAGCTTTGGGGCACATGGTGTAAAGGAAATCAGATAGGAGGCGGCCTATGCTTTGAGAAGCAAACTCAGACAGGCTGGACCACTCCGCCTTTACAGGAGCCCAGATGGGTTTGGACAACTAAAATTAGCTTGAATTCTGAGCAAAATGAGTTTGGATTCCTTGGGATCAGCTAGCTGCTCCTGCCTGCATGTGGGGGACCCCCTGGCTGTTTTCTCTGTGATGGGTGAGGGAGTGTGGCAGGAGAGAAGGGACAGGGAAGGAACAGGGCCTGGCCAAGGGTATGGCTTGTTCTCCTTCTTACTATCTCAGGTCCATTTTTCTCCAGGGTCTGATAGGGATACAAGATTCGTCCCAGGAATGACTCCGCCTCCACCGGAGGTGATGTTGTGTCTATGCTGGGCACTGTGACATCATGAAATAGAGAGTTTAAAATAGGCTAAGCCCTTGCTTCTCTGCCAAGTGGAAACCGAGATCCATCAAGGGCTCTGCGGGGGAGGGAGGGAGAGTAGCCCTGAAAAGTCTCATAGTGAAAATAACTAGAGATTCATTTTACAGAAAGCTCATGGCGTAACGGAGGTTGAAGTCAGGGTCACGGGGCAGAACTCGGCAGAGGAAAGGCTGAAAACTAAACATTTCAACCCAGACCCTGTGGGTGGCCCAAGCTGTAGGGGACCTGGGGAAAGGGACTCTTCCTCCATGTCAAGCTGACCTGAGCTGTTTTTCACCTGCTGGGATCTGAGTCTCCATGGAAACTCTGCCACTGAGCTGCCTGTTTGTTGCTAGAGGAACCAGGAGGCCCAGACTGACTAGAGGAGGCAAGAATAAAGGGGTGCTGACAGTTTCACTTCTCCAATGGAACCCCTTTTATTTTGCAGCCTAGGTCTCCACATGTGCTGGTGTTAGAGGTTTATTAGCTTACCCGGTCACCGCTTGGTAAGCCTGGGGTGAGAATGGCCTTACCTGTTGTCCCAGCCTCCGTGGATGTCAACACAATTGCCCTTCAACAATTCCTTTGCCTGCAGAGATACTGATTTGGGGGACACTGGGAGGGGCGGGGTGTGGATCATCCCAGCTGAAGGCCTCAGCAGCCCATCCCCGCCCCCAGGACAAGCGTGAAGACTTGCCAAGCGTTCCTGTGCGTGGAGTTCTTCTGGCGGTGAAAACGCTCTTAATTATAGCGCTTTGGTTCTAATTAGCAGTCATCAGCCCAGCCTCATGTGATTAAGCAGTCCGAGGGACAATTCCCAATCACACAGTTGCAAGGGACAGAATTGCAGGGACTCTCTGAGGCATGCTGGGTTTCATTCGTTTTTTTTTTTTTTTTGGCTTGGCTCATGTTTTGCAGAAAACCCCAGGTATGTGGAAGTGAAATCGCAAGACCTGAGATCACCAGACTACTCTGAGGTGGAGCTGAAAGAGCCCCTGCTCCTGCCTTCCTGGGAGCCGGAGGATGTGTTCAGTGAACTCAGCATTCCTCTGGGTAGGTGAGATGCAGTCTTTCCTGAAATCCGACTCCAGGAAGTGACAGTTCCCTGTCTACCACCCCCCCCCAGGGCTTTCTGTCATTTTGTCCTTGCCGATTTTTTTTTTAATGTCTGATGCCATAGCCCAGATGGGCAAAATGCTCCTTTAAGGTTTCTTGCGATTTCAGGTGCCCGCAGTAGACCAGATACTCCATGGGACCAGGTCTGGACAGCACTGTTCTCCCTGTCAGAGAATGCTCTATTCTTGACCTCCAGAGAGGCTAAATCCAGCCCCTGTTCAGGCAGGGAATGGAGGCCCAGCGGCCTCCTCATAATCAACAGAAATGAAACTCCTCTGCAGCTATCTTCTCCTTGTCCCTGACCTCCCTGAATACTGCTACAGTTTTTCTCTTTGAAGGACCAGCCTGTCTGAGGCATTCAGTGACGCTGACTAGACTATGACTGGGGCAGAGTAGACAGAGGGTTGATAAAGGAGCTTTGAACACAAAGAGGCCTAGGTCCTTGTCCTTCCTGTTCCATTTACTGGTGACGGTGTGCCTTCAGACAAGTCATACCCTCCTGAGCCTGAGTTTTCTCACCTGTAACATGGAATCGGACCTGATCAGTGATTTTCCAAGGGTGGAAATGGGGACAGGGCAGGAGGAAGTGTGATAATAGAACCACCTAGGACACTTTTTTTTTTTTTAAAGGGAGAATTAGGCAGCGTCTCAGGATAAGAGGAACGGTACTTTTAAAAAGTTCCCTGGGCCAAGCATGGTGGGGATGCACACTGGTAATCCTGGTAACTTGGGAGGCGAAGGCAGGAGGATCACAAGTTCGAGTCCAGCCTTGGCAACTTTAGCAAGAAGCTGTCTCAAAATAATAAATAATAAAAAGGGCTGGGGACTCTGTGATAGAGTGCCCTTGGGTTCAATCCACAGCGGGGAGAAAAAAATAAGGAGGAAAGAAAGAAAAAGAAAGTTCCCTGAGTTCCCTGATGCCACCATGACTCACTCCAGCCTCATCATCTTTGAGTCTTTGCATGGACTCTGGCAGGCTGGAAAGCAACACACGGAGGAACAGCAGTTCTTAGAGGAAGAGCTTGGGAAGATGTCAGTGGGAAAGCATCACAAGGAAGCTCCATGAGCCAATGGCATCCATGACCACAGGGCCCCACTCGGGGAGGGCTCATCTGGATGGGGGCTCACCCCTTCCATCCAAGTTTCTCCTTTTTTTTTTTCTTCTCCTTTAAAAAGAAACAAAAGAGCTTTCACTGATTCTTTCTGCCAAGTGTACTGTACACTCATGAAGAATTAGATTTTTCTTTTTTCTTTTTTTTTAAGGGATTAATTTGTAGCACAGCGTCTCCCAAGGCAGAAACTTAAAAAAAAAAAAAAAAAGACATTAGAATGAATCACGATGCTCCCCGACACTGTACCGGGCACGGTGGGGCAACCCATCGAGGGTGTACCCCAAGTCTTGTGTCATCCAAGAACTTGAAATTCAATTGACACAAGCAAAAATTTAGAGGTAAATTCTTCTACCTTGTAATTCATCTTTGTATTATTGTTTTTTCATTACAGAAATTGTGAAAGATTATTGAAACACATTCAAACATTGATAACCACATGAAGTCAGTGTTCAAGGCCTTAGCTCATCTCCCCAGCCTCTTCCCAGCCTGCAGGCAGCCACTGTCAGGCCCACGGATAGTTTTTCTCGCACCAAAATAGGATCATGTTATTCACATCATGTTCCATAATTTGCTGTCTTCACTGAATAGTGGGTCTCAGAGATCTCTTTGTGTCAGTACACAGAGAACACATGCTTTTTAACGGCTGCAAATATTCCATCTTAAAAACCCGTGCCGCAAATTGTTGATTCTTTCCTCCACTGGTGAGCGTTTCGGTTGTCTTCCATGTTTTTTTTTTTTTTTTTTTTTTTAATTTTTTTCTTTCCATGATGAAACGCTGTCATCACTGTTTTGATTGTCATTGCTCACCCTATAGACAGCCTTCCAATCCTTGGCATGTACTATTTCACTTAAACTGTTCACAACACCCGTGAGGCAGGTGATGTCTTTATCCCTACTTTACAGTTCAGGAACCTGGGATGCAGACTCACAAAACTAACGATTGGCAAAGACTGGAGTCAGGATTCAAATTCTAGAACCACGTTCTCACCTCTTTCCCTGTTGCCCTCCAGATGTGCTTGTTCCGTCACCTTTGAATGGCTGCCAACACTGCTGTGGGACTGGGTGCTAGCAGCAGACAGGGAGCTGTGGGCCATCTGTATTTGCATTTAAAATTTTTATAATTGTTACAAAATTGCACTTCAAAAAGATGATATCAGTTTTCACTCACCTTGAAGGAGAGTTCCTATTCCCCACCTCCTTGCCGACTTTGGTGTTTTTAGCTTGCAATCTTGGCCAGGCTGTTACAAGGAAAATGATATCCCATTTTTTTAAATTGTTACATTGAGGTATAATTGACATACAATGGAGTGCACATATTTAAAGGTGCAGTGTGATGGGTTTTGACATGTATATGTACCTGTGAGACCATCGCCACAATCAAGGTACTGGACATGTTCATCACCCCCAAATTTCCTGAGATTCCCTATAATCACCCCCCGCCCCCCACCTCAGTCCCCAGGCAGCTATTTATCTGCTTTCTGACATTTAAATATTTGTTTGCATTTTCTAGAGTTTTATATAAAGGAAACCCTATAGTATATTGTAGGTTTGCCCATCTGCTTTTATTTCCCCTAATAAGAAGATACATCTGTGGGGAGGAGAGTTTTGATAGTTTGTTTCTTTTGTTGTTGAGGAAAACTGCCTTCCGGATGTGGATACATCACATTCTGTTGATTCATTTACTTAGTCTGGGTTGTTTTTTGCTTGAGACAGATTGTCTTCAGTTAGCTTAGAGGCCCCTTAGCTCATTAGAACCGACATGATTCTATTTTTCTGTGATTAAGAGGTGAGAAAACTGAAGTCTGGAGACTTTCTCAAGTTCATACAGCAAGTTCAACTTCAAACTCAGGATGTCTGCTCTCTGACCACCCTGCCCTCCTGTCCTCCAAAGGGGCAAGAGTTATCTCTAACATGTAGGTTCAGAATCATTTCAGGCAACAACAGTGCAGTGTTCAAAAGGCAGTTTCTGTGCAGAAGTTAAGAGCACAGACTGTGGCGTCTGGTTCCCAGGGTTCAGATCCCGCCTCTACCACCTAATGGCTGAGTGACAAAGAGCAACTCATTTCACCTCCGCTTGGGTTTCTTCCCCTATAAATCACAGTAATAGAAACCTGCCACACAGAGTTATTTTGAGGACTGAAGGAACGGATCTGCGTGAGGGCTTGGTGCCTGCCAGTAGGAGGTACTTACTAAGGGTTATCTATTGTGACTGTTTATTCATGAAATAGTCTTTGAGACCTACTATGCTTCCTACCTACTGGGGTTGTGAACCCTTGGCCCTCCAAGACTGGTCCCTGCTTGCAGAGAGATTTCCAGGGAGGTGACATCATTTTCAGATTTTGTCTCTGAGAAGAGTAGGGAGGTGAAATGAGGGGTGCCAAGGACTAGGCACCCCACTGGGAGGAAAGGGAGGTCAGTCCTGTTGCCAGACGCTGGGGCAGGCGTGGCTGGGGCGGGAGCTGCTCATGTGATTGAGGCAGGCTCTGTGTGACCCCAGGCAGACGGAGCCTGCCAAGGCCTGCTCTTCCCAGGACCCAACAGCACTGCGGATAAAAAGTGAGCTTCCCCTCCCTGCACACCAGGCTTCGCTTGGATGGCAGAGTCATAATTACCCTGCCAGGAGCTATTATTAGAAGGCAAATGCAGCTTTAATGACTGTACTTAACAGAGGCTGAAAACTGGGAGGACTGAGTGACTCCAGAGCACGTTGGGGCCACAGCCGTGTTTCTGGGGTGCTGACCACTCCATGATCCCACATTCTAGAGGCCCCTTGAAGCAGTGGTATGGCCACATGGTGCCTGCATCATTCCCACTTAATCTGAGTGGACCACCAGTCTTTGGGGGATTCTCCCGCCCTAGCTTCTCTTTCCCTGTCCTTGGACAGTGATCCAACCTACTGGGCGGGGCCAGAGAAGAAAGTTGATACAAACTGTAGATCTAGTTCTCTCAGTGGCTTTGGGGAAGGGTGGGGGCAGGCAAGAGGGCCAGTAATTAGGCACTTGGCTTCTGTGAAGAAATATTTAACATGTGTTTCCGAACGAATACAGGAAAACTGACAGGTGCTTCCCATGGCATCATATGTGGTCTGATTATTCCTATTTTACAGATAAGGAAACCAAGCTCAGAGAGGTTAATTAATGTGCCCAAGGTCACACAGCGTAGGTAAAAGAGCTAGGCTTATCTGACTCTAAATGCCATATTTTCTCCACTGTACTGTGGTTTCTTCCAAGTCTCCCCTCGCCCGCCTTTTGGCAATGGAAGCCTTTGTTGAAGTGAAATCTCACCCAGAACCCCATAGATGATAGCTGGGCAGCTCAGATTGCAAGGCACAGCAGCTGCCAGCTCAGTTCTTGCTTCAGGCTCTGTGGGAACTCCTGAGGCAGCTGCACCCCTTCTGGGGGTCTCAAGACAGGGACTGAGAGGCTTGGCCAGGGCCTGCAGTGGAAACTCCAGGGCTCTGTTCCAGGCCACCCTGTTGGCCTGCAGGGTCTGGTGTGGGACAGAGGATGGGACTGATCAAAGCCCTCTGCCCGTGGATTGTGTGGGCCCCAGGAGCAGCCAGCCCTGTTGTAGGTGGCCCTGGGGGAAGGAGGCGGGCCTTGCCTAAAGCTCTTCCTCAGCAACAGCAGGAGCTTATTTGTGAGGTGGAGGGGACAGCTGGCCCAGGAAAGGCCACAAGTCCTTCTGCAGTCAGGGTTGGGGGAAGGAGAAGGGGAAGGACACTCAGCCCCCTCTGGGCAGCTGGACCTAAGGGGACACCTGCTCACTACTGCTGCCGACTCGTGTGTGTGTGGGGGGGCTCTGCCGGCCAGCCATGTGGCAGTGAGAGAAAACCCAGGCTGAGGAGGCCTCAGGGCCCAAACCACAGTGCAGTCATGGTCAAGGCAGGCCGCGGGCAGCCAGGGGCCTCCTGGGTTCTCTCCCTCTCTCCTCTTCTCTGTCAGGGCTGTCCCTTAGCACTAATAAGTGGCTATTCTGAGATGGGAAAAGTTCTAATTACAAGTCCAGGCTGCTTCTCTATGACAGGGTCTCCTAGGCACTTAGCTCAGAGGAGGAAAGTGAGGGGGGGCAGCTGGGGTTGTGGTCAGGAGTAGACTCAGAGCCCTCATCAGTGGGAGCTTGTCCTTTCTCTCCCTGTAAGGAGAAGCTGTGTTCCTCTCTCCCTTCTGCCCAGCGTGCCTGATCTCTTGGCTCTGCCTACCTTAGCAGAGGAGCCATGGTATCTGCTCACACATAGAGCATGTCCCCCAACCTGCAGGTGGGACCCGAGAGCCTGAGCCTTAGCCCCTGGGGTCCTGCTTGTCACAATCCTTACACCTGCTGTCTTGATGGAGCTTTGCAGCACAGGACACAGGGTGTGTGTTCTTCTGACCCTGATTTTCAGGACAGGAAACTGGGCCCTGGGTTCAGCTAACTTGTCCCAATTTGCATAGACTCTATCTGGCCTAGACCCTCTCAGACCTGGGCTCGCTCCATTCCCCTGACCAAGTCTTCAAGAGGGAAACCATGACCTCCCAAACACCCTCACAGAAGCTGGACTAGCCACCGTTGCTTCAAAAATGAATCCCTTGACTGTGACACTGTCACTTCACTGTGGTTGGGGTGTGTGTGTGTGTGTGGGGGGGTGTCTTTTGTATCAAAAAGCCTCCCAGAATTCCAGGACTTATATTTTTAAAAATCACAAAGGAAATGCCGTTGACTGATGGATCAGATGTAAAGATGGGAAGAAGGTGGTAAAATGTGTAAGATACACTTGTCGGCGACAAAGGGAGGATGCAGGATTGCATGTAGGGTATGATTAAAAGTGCAGAGAGAGAGAGAGAGAGAGAAAGAAAGAAAGAAAGAAAGAGGCTCTACATGGAGATAAATCACATGAAAGGAAACTGGGTGGAGTGATTTGGGGTGATCTTTTTTCCCCTTCACTTTTAATTATTTAAGCATTTTTCTTTAATGAACATGTTTCTGAAATAAACAAAATTGAGAGAATTTGTTTTTTCAGAATCCTGGTCACAATAGCTTCAGAGAAGGGTATAGTGTGGAGAAATGAAATCCCAAAGCAATGAAATATCAGAAACGTCCTTCCTCCATCTTTCCCTGAAAGCAAGTTGGTGTAGGAGAGTCTGCCTGGCTTCCCAGAGGCAAGACGCAGAGCATGTGATTGCTAAGCACTCGCCACCTCATGTGGAGCACAGCCCCTACCTCCACAGCACCCCCACCCCCACCCCACGAAGGAAGCAGGGGCTGCCTCTTTGTGACTGTTTTGCAAATGAGGCGACTGAGGTAAGGCTTGGAGAAGCCAGGGAACCAGCCAAGGTCAACATCAAGTGAGGTGGAGCTCCGTGCTCTGGATCTCTCGGGTGGCTGACTGGACCCAGGGCCTCCTACCACTTTCCTAACACCTGCCTGTTCCTCCCCATCCTCCCTCAGGTGTGGAGTTTGTGGTTCCCAGGACTGGATTTTATTGCAAGCTGTGTGGGCTGTTCTACACAAGCGAGGAGGCGGCGAAGGTGAGCCACTGTCGCAGCGCTGTCCACTACAGGAACTTACAGGTAACCACCGGCCTTCCTTGCTCAGCACTCTCTGGGATTCCCCCTTCTCTGTGCTCAGGCCAGGCATCCAGAGTCTCTGGCCTTGCTTGCCTCTGACTGCTGCTCCCACCCACGAGGCATACCCAAGGCACAGAGACTTTCATTCCCCAGGCAGGCCCTTCAGGTCTGCTTCCGTGAGTTTCTATGTCCTCCTCCCATGTGGATAACCCCTGACTACACCAGGCCATGCCACCCGGTGGCTCCCAGAGCATCTGTCTCACCTTTAGTACTTAACATCTTTCGTTTGGGCTTGCTTTTTAAATAGCTGCCTCCCCAGCTAGACAGAATAGCTTGAGTCTCCTGGCCCAAGGCTGGGGCTGACCTCTTTCCACCAGACCTGGTGGTTCTAGCTACACCTGGACTGACCATAAGGTGTCTTAAAAATCAATGAACTATGGTGGTATGTTTCTGTTTCTCTTCCACTGTGCAGGTAGCCCTCTTTGCTAGAATGAAAAACATGATTGTGTTCCAGTTAATGTTCATCCAGATAGCCAGTAATTATTACAGGCAGATTATGAACCTGACACTGGAGATACAGCCACAAAAACAGAAAAATCCCTGTCCTCAAGGGGCTTCCACTTTAGTGTAGGAGACAAACAATAAATTAAAATAAATATGGATATAGTATATGAAAAGATTACATATGAAAATATACTATATACCATATTTCATCCAATTGAATCTGCCATCATTTGTGAGACACTGTTTTTGTTTATGTGTGTGGTACTAGGGGTTGAACACAGGGCCTCGAGCAAACCAAGCACACACTTTGCCCTTGAGCTACATCCTCAGCCCCAAGACACCACTTTTTGATATCAACTAGAAAAAGCTATACTGCAAATTCAACAGTAAGACTCCATCAACTGTAAAAGGCATTGTGATTTCAGAGATGTTAACGTATTTTAAAAAATCAATGAACTATGGTCGTGTGTTCTATAATGTAGACCTACCTAATATAGATTTTGTTTGAATGGGGATTTCATGATTAACTTCTGGTGCAGGCTAGGTTTTAGCAACTGAACAGACAGGTATGAACATCTCAAGGAACTTTCCATTTTTACTATAAGCAGCAAGTTGTGGTTTACTCTACAAGCTCAGCTCAAAAAGTCCCCATAGTATCTGTGCCCTAATTCCAAGCCCCATAGCATCTGCACCCTAATTCCAAACCAAGCATCACTATTTCAGTTAAATTGTTAGAGTGGCTTATCTGGTTGTACTTCACCAGGGATGTGAACAGGAATTTCCTGGACAATATTTTTGAAAGTACATGTACTAGGTCAGATATTGAGTAGAGTTGAGGGCAGGGAGTGGACAGGAATATATAATTTGAGAAATTTCCCCAGACAATTGGAATATGCATCCTGTGTTAAGAAACTCAGCTGGGCATGGTGATTCTTGCCTGTAATCCCAGAAAATCTGGAGCCTGAGGCAGGAAGATCGAAAGATAGAGACCAGTCTCAGCTACTTAGACCCTCAGCAACTTAGCAAGACCCTGTTTCAAAATTAAGAAAAAAAAAAAAAAAGAACTAGGGATGTAGTTCATGTAAAGTGCCCTTGGGTTCAATCCCTAGTACCAAAAAATAAAAAGATTAAAAAAAAAAAACCTCAGATGTGGGTTGACTCTCATTTTATAACAAGGATACAGGCTCATAGAGAAGCCTATGATTTGTCAAAGGCCAGGCAGATAGTAAGTAACTGGGCCTAGATTGCCTGATTCTTAGTCACTTTCCTCTTTTTACTGTATTAACTGGGCTTGCAAATAGAGACATGTAACTTCACGGCCTGAGTCAGCATTTGTAAATCACTGTCGTTGGCTGTGCCCAAACTCAGGCCGCTTAAGCCTCTTGATTTCCCTCTGGAGAGCAGAGCAGCTGCTCTGACCAAGGCAGCCACAGGTCCCACCTCTCCTGGGAAGTAGGGGGATAAAGCCTGAGTTGGCCAGAGAAGGGGGGTTCACACTGGGATCCACAGAGCCAACTGAGGACAGTCATCCAGTCTGAAGATATCATTGCCCTCTTCCCAACACAATGAGAACTATGAAATGGCAGGGCTGGAAGGGTCCTGGAGATCATCTGATCTTGGTTTTCCCAAACCTTAGTCTGTGTCCCAGCTGGCATCTTTAAAAAGTGCATCTCCTTGGACCTCCCTGCCACCTGCCTTCTCATTGCCACTAGGCTGGGCTCAAGAATTTGCATTTTAAACAATCTTTCCAGCAAGTTCTGATACCTTGATGGGAGAATCTTTTATTTTATCCTGCATTCCCAGACACCAAGCAGTTCGAGGTCATTGTCGTTCAGAGAGTTCAGATTTGCCAGGGCCTATTTTTGTTTTGTTGTTTTGTTTTTGTTGTTTGTTTGTTTTGTTTTGTTTGCAGGGCAGTAGACCATGCTGTGTTCTGGGCCTCTGTGCCAAACCCCAGGCAGACTCCCCTCCCTTAGCTAGCCAGAACCACTTCTGTGGTCCCCAGCCACCCGGTGCAGACATTGGCTAAGCCCATTATGCAGACCAACCACAGTTCAGGTTTCCTTGGAGCATCTGTCAGGAGCTGGAAGCCTCCACCAGAGTCCTCCTGGATAGGGTTTCTGTCAGTGGCCTTTTTAGAATGTCTCTGTCCATACAGCTCCATCTGTCCAACTCCAAATTACACATGTGAATAGTGAAGAATTCAGACCCAAGCAGCAGGTGCTGGCTGACACCTAAGTCAGGCAACTTGTAAAGTTAACACCCAACAGGAGGCCTTGAGGTAGGGCCGGATCACGCTTGGAGCAGAGAGCAGGGGGAAGGAGCCTCCATGCCCTCCAAGGCACCCCTGCTATGCCCCACTCCTGGCACTGAGAGAATCCACCCAAAGTGGTGTGCAACGGCAGGTGGAGGCTGCACTAGACAGAAAGTGGACATGGGCGTGGCTCCAGGACCCGGAGAGGAGCAGGCCCATACTCGTTGCACTCCATTGGCCACCTCCCCTTCCTGGCTGAAGCAGAGGAGAGACCAGGCTCCCCAGCAGCAACCAGGCCCACAGACACCTGCAGTAGCCTCTGTCCCTGTCAGGCTGCACCCACCTCCAAAAGCCACAGTCTCATCCCGGGGGAGGGGTGAGGAAAAACTATTGCTTCTACTCAACAGATTAGGAACCTGAGGCTGAGAGAAGATGAGGGACTTCTCCAAATCATTAGCACCCCTAATGAGAAAGATTGATATTCCCGAGCGCTCACTCTGTGCCTGGCACTATGCCAAATGCTTTGTGTTGCCTCTCATGGACTTCACAGCAGTCCTGCGCCAGGTCCCCACTGTTACCTTCACTTCACACCTGTCGGGGATATTCAGTCACTTGCCTGCTGAGAGCCAGGATTTGAACGTAGGTCACCAGATGGCAGAGCCTTTAACATTTAACCTCTGTGCTGGACCAACCTTTTCTGACCTCTAGTCCAGAGCTCTTCCCACAGTCCTTGCTGTGCCCTGACACAGTCAGAGGACCCAGCTGGGGTCCCAGGCCTCTCCTAGTCCTGTGTCTCTGCATGGACTCCAGAACCAGCAACCCCAGCCGGTTCTTGGTGCTTGGCCAGAGCATTAGCTGTGAGCACTTTGTGAGCCATGGAGGCAACCCCCAGCCGCAGAGCAGATGGGCCCATTTCAATCCATCATGGACCTCCAGGAGTGTGTGTAAGCCAAGCAGTTAGAAAGAGCTTGGTGCCAGATCAGGGTGGCAGTGGTTTGCATCTACACTTTGTACTTTTTCCATGAGAGATTCACATTATTTGTAAACTAACATAATGGGGTCCTATAGCCCCACAAGTAACTGGCAACAGGAGAGGGTGGTCCACTCACCCCTTCCTCTCCTCCCTCCTCAGGTCACCACTGACATCTCCCTGCCTCTTTTGTCCCTCTTTCCTCATCACAGAAATACTTGTCGCAGTTGGCAGAGGAGGGCCTGAAGGAGACAGAGGGGGCAGGCAGCCCCAGGCCTGAGGACGGCGGAATCGTGCCGCACTTTGAAAGGAAGAGGCTCTGATGTTGCTGCTGCTGCTGCTGCTGCTGCTGCTGCTGCTGCTGCTGCTGGAAGGTAGAAGAGGAGGCCTGCAGAGGCTGGGCCTCCCAGACAGGACTAAAGCAGAGAGGAAGAAAAACCAGGCAGTGCACGCTGCCTGAGACTCATTAAAAACCCCTAAAGTGTCTCCATGAGCCAAGGCACCCTCAACTCTCTCCCTCTGGACCCCAGTTTCTCTCTCACAATCGTTCAATTTGCTTTTCTCTCTTCCTCTTGCTCCCTCCCCCATCTTCTTCCTCCTGTGCCAAGAATCATTTCCTTTTCATAAAATCCAACTTCTCAGGGATTTTCAGAGTGTTTAAATTCTTGATGGGATATAACAGGTCAGGCCAGACTGAGTCATGCAAGGAAGAGGTTTAATGGAAACCCTGGGTCAGGAGAGTTCTTTCTGGGAATCTGCAGCAAGAGTCTCAGCCTGGCATCTCTATGTCCCTTGGGTGTCCTGTGTTGGGGAGCCCAGTCCTGAGAGGAGCCACTAGAGAGAATCAGTTGACAGTAGCAGAGAGTGGCTTCATTAACCGCTCCTTTCGGCTGAACCCCACTTTTTTGAAAAGTCCCTATTATAAATAGCTCTTTCTCCTCGCAGTTTTTCTAGAAATCCACCAGATTGAAATGACTTAAAGTAAAATCAGCTTGATTTTATGAAGAAAAGAGCCCTGCATGGTTGAAGCTCTGATAAATTCTGAAGTTATATCCTACCTCTCAATTTCAGAGATTGTCAGGATTTGTTCTATTCTGGACAGTGATTCTGGTATAGATTCATTTTTCACTAAAAACGAGGACAGGAGTGTCTTCTCCCTTCAGTTGGAACAGCAAACTGATGTGGGCTCTGGTTGAACAGCTGGCCTCTGCCACGCGGCATTGGCAGGAGAGATGCCAAAACCAGGAACCGGCATCTGTCCTTGACTCACCCTGGGTGCCTGCCCTCAGGGGGTCCAGGGACCTCACAAGTGGGGAGGTTTCAAAATGATCCCTCTGTGGCGGGGAGCTAAGAGAAGGCCACAGGACTGAAGAGTGGCTTGAGGTTTGCCAGGTATTTGTAGGTGGGTCCTTTCCAGCTGGGCAGAAGATGCAGTGCTGCTCCAGGCTGACCAGATGTACAGACTCTGAGGTCAAAACATTACGAAGAACAGAAGAGCCCTTATTCCCAATGGGGTCAGTGCCTTCGGGCCCCAGATAGGATGCAGGGTCTCAGCCTGACATTGCTGGAATAAATGAGGCTCTGCTAATGCCACGAGTGGAGCCCAGAAAGAAGAGAGCCAGTGCCCTTTCCAGGAGATGAGGTACTCCCCTGAAGGCGCCTCCACGGCTTAGTGCCCTGGGTGGGGACAAGAAAGATGGATGTCTGTCCCCTGGGAGCTTCCTGTTGTTTCTGTTCCTCCATGTGGGCAGGTAGACTTCGCAGGGATTATGTGGGGTTTATTTTCCCCCTTATTCTGCACCTTCTGTCTTCTGCACTAATGCAAGAAAGGTGGAATGATCTAGTTCAACGCTGACATGTGATCAATGAGGAAACCGAGGTACAGAAGAAACAAATGTAAAAATGGAAGCCGATCACGCGTACTCCTTGAGGCACGCAGTCCCTGAGTGAAGAGAGAAGAGTGAAGGCACTTACCAGAGGAAAAGAGACCAGTTTGGACAGGAGTGGTGAGGAGAGGTTGGAAGAAGCAAGAAACCAGAGCCCAGCAGCAGGCCTAGGAGGCCTCAGGAAGGTTGGCATCTCAAATAGAAAAGACCCCGAAGGCTATGACTCAGCCCAGACTGTACCCCTGGCTCACCCCACAGGTTTTAATCCAGCATTCTGAACACCAGCCATTTCTCAGAAAACTGTTGATCCTGTGTGTCTTTATTTCCACTGAAGAGGATTCTGGGAGCAGCAGTTTGGCCCCTTCACTGAATCTTCCTGGGAAGAGCCTACGTCTTCTATCACAGGCTAGAGCTGAGCATTGTTATTAGAGAAACTGGATGTTTTATCCCCAGAAAGCAGGAGCAGACCTCATTAAATCCCCTGGCCCTCCACCCCTGCAGTGTCCTTGTGGAAATCCCTATGGTAGGTCCCCATACAATGCAATGGCTCCTTTTGTGGTAGACTGACCTTCATATTGGAAAGTTGGGGACAACCCCCGAGAGAGAGAGAGAGAGAGAGAGAGAGAGAGAGAGAGAGAGGAGAGTCTGTCTCTGCATTCAACTAGAACCTTCAGTTTAAAATCATCTGAGATCCTGTACTTGTATGTGTGTGTGTATATACACACACACACACACACACACACACACACACACACATGTATTTATTTCTATTTATTTTTATACAGTTCCATTGGGATGGCCCGTCACAGACCCTATAATTTGCACTTTTTATTCCTATGTATGTCACATACAATGCAGTATATGAAAGGCAGCCAGGAAAATAATGATTTCTTTTGTAAAGCGTTTCTTCAGTGTTTTTGTCAACCATTTCAAAGTGTCTCTCCAAAAGGGTAGCTCAAAAGAGGTTGCTACCTTGAGCAACAGATTCATTTGTGCCCTGGGTTAATACATCCGAAGACCTGGGTCATTATCTTTTCACTGTTAACACCTGGAATAAAATACATTCAGACAATACTCCCAAAGGATTTGGTGAACTTGATGTTGGTGTGAGCAGCAGCTGTTAATATCAGAGTTTCCCATTCTTGGACAGTCCGAGGTAGTGATCTGTTAGATTATACTTGAACTGGACCAGAGTTTGTTTTGTGAGTTGATGAGAAAAAAGAAAAATACTAGTTAATTTAAGTTTGAACTTGTAAAGTATTGAAATTTGTTGAGTGTCTTATAAATTGTCACCATTTTTCCTGATTTGTATAACTGACTGCAACGTGTTTGTTTTTACAAAAGTGGGAAAAGATTTTTAATAAAGAGAATTTGAAAGCTTATAAGTGAGTGGCCATATGTCATGCAGGGGTCCTTCAGCATTTCGCTGTGGGTAGCTTACTCAGCTCAAAGATTGGGATCTGGTCCCTCTCTGATTCATGAATATTTAAAGTCTTGAACAAAAAGAACAAAACAGCTTCCATTTAGACTTCTGGTTAGGAAACCAGAGTGAATAAGAGATTCTCAGGGGCGAGGCTCTGGAGAATGAGCCTGAAGAAGCGGGAGGCTGCTGTCCCTTTTAGAGCTCAGGCACACAATCTCTTGGCCTCTTACAAACCCCTAGCTTTGCTCCCCAGTGCACCCCAGCCTTCCGGTGACTGAACCCAGCTGTCCTGCACAATAATCAGGCCATCTCTGGTAATTCCATGCACCATGAAAATGAAGATCTGATGGCCAGTACTGTAGTGGACATAGCAGGGCCAACAGAGGCCACATCCTGCCACTGTTAGCCCTGTGACTTTCTAAGGCCTGCTTCCTTAAGTGCATAAAAGGTAATGACATTACTCCCCTCCAAGGTTAGATAGTTAGTGTGAGAGCATTTGATACTCTGTAAAGCACCAAATCTCATCTGCCTTTGCAACCTGTGCTCTGTACATCAACCCTCCACATTTCAGGAGTTCTTAAGTTCTTTCTCAACCATTTCATTTCTCTCTCTCTCTCTCTCTCTCTCTCCCTCTACCAGGGATTGAACTCAGGGACACTCAACCACTGAGCCACATCCCTAGCCCTATTTTGTATTTTAGAGACAGGGGCTCACTGAGTTGCTTAGCACCTCGCTTTTGCTGAGGCTGGCTTTAAACTCATGATCCTCCTGCCTTTGCCTCTCAAGCCACTAGGATTATAGGCATGCACCACCGTGCCCAGCTCAACCATTTCTTTCAGCAAAATAAGGCCAATCTGATAGACTCTGTTGACCAGTCCTTCAAATGACCTAGATCCTTCTCTAGGCCTTTCCCTGAGTGTCCCTGAGTTCATAGGAAGGGGCTGGGCAGATGGACCCAGAGGGCAGAGTGGGGCTTACTGTAATTGTTGAGAGCAGATTGCTGACCTGAAGAAAGTTCCTGTTGAACCTGTTGCTCCACCCCCACCCCTGCCTCATCTCCACCCCATGGCCACCATCCTCTGGCAGAGCTCATCCCTCCAGTTCTCAGCCAAAGAAGCATTCTTCCCTGCAGCTGCTGTCTGTCCCTTAGCTGGCAGAAGCAGGGAATGGGCCTAGAGCTCACTCTGCTGCCCTAAGTTTGGGCTCCAGGACGCCCCCAGTGCCTCATTGCAGCCTGTTTGTTTTTCTAGGTGGCACAATTCTGGAGAGCACCAGCCACACTGGACTCTAGCAATAATGGCCACTGGAGTTGAGCAGTGTGGAGGCCCTGAAGTCGTTCCCCATCCCTGGGTGTTCCTATCTGCTCTTTGATCCTGTGGGCCCTACAGCATGGTTCTGAGCCAGTCCCCTGGGGTGAAGCCCTGACACAACCCCCCCCCCTCCATGTTTCCACACCTCCCCCCGGAAGTCAGCTCCAGACTGCCCCTGCCTCTGTCATGGCCTAGACACTGGAGTTGCTGCTTACGGTGCCCCACTAGGTCAGGCCACTTGAACACAAACCTTGGCCCTATCTGGCTCGAGACCAGTTACCTTTCAAATAATAATAGCAAATATAGACTCTCCTCCTAGGTAGTGGTAGGAATCTGGGCTCATGCTTTAGAATCACCTGGAAAACGTGCTAGAAATACAGATTCTTGGCCCTCTTCTGTGAAGATTCTGGTCATGGGAAGGGCCCAGATGTGTGCATTTTAGCAGGGCTTTGGGGTGATTCAGTGCAGGTAGAGTTCTCTGATCACACTGTGAACAATGCTACCCTAGATGTCAAGCAGGGAATTCCCCAGAAGCTCCTAGAATAAAAGGGGCATTTATTTTACTGGTTGAGGGGTGCAGGAGACCATATGAATGGAGACCATTCAAGGTTGAGGGAATTCTAGTATAAAAAAGGCTTGGTACAGTGGGTGTAGGGGTAGAAAAAGGAGATCAGCCAGCCTTTGGCAGATGGAGATGGTGGGAGCTGGCAGAGAAGGAGGGGATGATCATGAGACTGGGTTTGGGGCACGTGGCAGGATGTTTTTAGTTATTGCACTTAGGGAAAGCCAGTCTTCAGTACACTCTTTGTCTGTGTTAATGACTGAAAGCTCGGAGGTCCTTAGGAAGACTCCTGGAGATCTGATGGGATCTCTGCCTCTGCAGACAGAGAACTGCTCAGAGCCTACAATCCTCTGGGGAGACTGCAGTGACAGGAAACAGTAGCATGGCTAGAGCCATGTCACTGCATCACGGGACCTTAAGTTTCACTTGCATTTTTCTTTCCTGCCCTTCATGAGCTACTGTGAGGACCAGCATCAGCCCTGCTGATTGGGCCCGTCCATGTACCATACCCAGTGTGTACTCTGCAGGGACAGTCTCCCTTGAGCTCTTGGCAATGCCAAGAGGCAGGTGCTACTTTCTTCCCATTTCATAGCAGGGGAAATTGAGGCTTAGAGAGAGACGGAGTGGTTTGCAAAGGGTCAGACAGGCCATCAGAAGCAGAGTTGGATTCAAACCCAGGTCTATGCCCAGAGTAGTAATGCATGCCTATAATCTTAACAGCTCAGGAGGCTGAGGCAGGAGGATCACAAATTCAAGGCTGTCCTCAGCAACTTAGTGAGACCCTATCCCAAAATAAAGCATATTAAAACAAGGTGGGGGGCTGGGGATATAGCTCAGTGGTAGAACACCCTTGGCTTTAACTCCCAGTACATCAAAGAAAAACGAAAAACCCAGGTATACTCAACAACTCAAACCATGCTGTCCACCACTATTCTCACCTGCCTGTCTAGGCCAGAGGCTTTCCTTTGCTCCTGCATCTCCCCAAAGCCACTAACCTCTGGGTACACCAAGAGCATCCTAATTTAGCTATACTTCAAAGAACCTGTGACAGACATCATACTTATTAAATTCTAGAAACTGATCTCCCCAATACCTTCTCTCCCAAGAAAGTAGATGGAGAAAGGCATTCAACCACAAGAGAAATAGGAAAAAATACCAAAGGGGAACAAAGAAACACTGTTCCTTCTTACTCTTTACTCTGGAGATTATGCCTGGGGAGCAGGGTACCTGGGGAAAAGAGGAAGGAGGGACCCCAGGGACTGCTCAACTTCCTCCTGCTTCAGGTAGGGGAAAAAAGGAAAGCACTCTGATGTCTGCTCTCTGAGGATTTGGGGGTAGAGGGGTGTGATCAAAAGGGGATTTCCCAAAAACCCCAGAATGCCAGCTAGTAGTTTTCACTTTTGACCTTCCTGTGTGAAACTTGATTGTTTTTTTACCTGCCATCTCTTCCTTACAAGGAAATGAGATGATAAACCAGATTAAGCTAACAGAAAACTTTTAGATAAGACTGGAAGAAGTTTGGAGGTGGCAAGTATGTATCCATGGGCTGATAGAATAGTGACAAGTAGGTACCCGATGTGAGCTTCCCGGAGCCAAGGCAAAAAGAGGAAGCATGCCCTCTCTCGTGGCTCTCTTGTTAGAATGAAGTAGCATTCCAGTTTATCTGAGGAGATTGTTCTTCCTGACTCTGTGTTCTAGAAGAATTTTGTGGGATGGTATACGATATGGGCAGAGGCACTGAGGCACTAATGATTTGAAAGAATCCTTAGGCAGTTGACAGTCCAACTTTGGAGAAAAGCACAGTGGAGATGCCTGGCGGGGAGGGAATTGGGATGGTTCCTTGTCTGTGGGAGGAGGTGGCTGATGTCAGGGTAACACCTCTCAGTGTCCAAAGCCCATCTGAGAGTCTATACCAAGTTTGGGTGCTTGCTTGTTTTGTTCTCAACCCCCTTTTCAAATCTCTCCTGTTGACTAAACTTCTGGGAACCAATGTCCTTAGAACGAGGGTGAGGCTACTGTATCCCCACCACTGACTGCCCTATCCTGCCATACCAGAGGGCTCAGTTAGGGGAGAGGGTGCAAGGGGAAGGGACCCTGCCTATCTATGTCCTGGGGAAAAATATTCTCTAGCATTTACTCTTGGGTCCCCGCCCCGCCACACCCCCGCTGCGAAGGATGACAGCAGCCAAGAGGGAACCTAGCCTGTCTGAGAAGTTCTGCCTCCCTCAGGCCAGCCTGGGAACTGCCTCTCACACCTGGCTGATAAGGTATGGCAGGGGGAGGAGATATGCAGAGGGCACCCCTGTTTTCCCATGAGGCCTCTCATCCTTTCTGTCTGCAAGCCTCGGAAGGAGAGAGCTTTCTGGCTTAGGCATAGGTCACTGCAGGCAATCAGGACCCTGGAGTTCCTAGTACAAATCTACCATGAACTCTCTCTGACTCAGGGGCAATATTTACCTCCAGCCACCTCAGTCTTCCCATCTGCACATTCGATAAGTGCTCTGTGCTTGCCTGAGGTTGTTGGAGCTGAAGAAACACAGCAGAGGAGACTCACTATCCATCACAAGTAGGGCTGGGATGGTCACTACCCTGAGCTCTCTATAACCCCAGTAATATGGGCCGCAGTGTGTGGGGAGCATGGTCCTTATGACCATCCTCCCACCCCCAACTGGAGTCTGCCATCAGGAGCACTCAAATGGCTCTGTGGAGCAGGCTTAGTCGGGGGCTTCTCTCTCCATCTCGGCCCATATGTACCTCATATGCCTTAGTTGGCTGTCAGCACCCCCATCTCCACTCCCCTCCCTGCCAGCCTCTGTCTGTGGCTCAGCCCTGCTCATGTTTCCTGGTCCCCAAACAGGCCCTTTCTCAGTTCCTTGGTTTTGCATGTGGGTTTCCCACTGCTTGGAATGTCCTTCCCCTTTCTCACTACTTGGAAACTATGACTTGGTGTTCTATAATGCTACCTTCTTTATGAAGCCTTCCTTGACCTTCTATGGCCTCCTCCAGTTGTCCTGGGGCCCTCTGTACCCCTTCCATGGGGACATGCGCACAGAGGCTCCTATTTTATAGCTCTTATCATGTTGCCTTATGGTCTGTTTACAGGTTTGCCTCATTCAGCAGTCACTGAGTCCACAAGGGCAGGGAGCATGTCCTGCTCTACTGTGCTCACCACAGGGCCAGGAGCAGTGAATGTTAGCTGAAGAACTGAACAGTCCCCTCACCCATCCTTGGGACTGGCTGGAGTTACAGGAGCCTGAGTCCCAGGTCTCCTCCCAGTCACCAGGTACCATGAGGACTGACTCAGGGGGCGGGTTGCAGGAGCTGGAGCAGTCCAGGGAGCAGGGCCACCCCACTACCTCCTGTCTTGCCCTTGCCTATCTCTCCCTCCCCAGGTCCCCCAACCTAGTGTTGGGAGTTGGCTCAGACATTTGGCTTCAAACTCAGCCTTTTAATAGTTAGATTCTTCTGCAGCCACAGAGCTGCGCTTCCCCTGTAGGCCTCATCTCTCTGTATCCCCAGAGGCATCACTTCCCCAAGCCAGTCTGTCCTCACTCGGCATCCCCACCTAGCCAGGCCCACCCAGTTCTCCAGGACCTTCCCAGGCAGAGCTGGGAACAAAGTAGGTTTATGACAGTTGTGTCAACACTGGGTGGATGGCCTTGGTTCACCCTGCACCTTGGAAACCACACCTGCCTCCCTGATGCCCACACAGACCCAGGGGCTGCAGGAAGACTCCTGGCATCCTCTTCTAGAATCTAGAAGGCACTGGGGAGGGAAGAGGGGATTGGACCACTAAGTGGATGAGCCCTGGAAGAGAGAGACCTTGGTCGAG
Organism: Marmota monax; assembly: GCF_021218885.2. Classification (NCBI taxonomy): domain Eukaryota; kingdom Metazoa; phylum Chordata; class Mammalia; order Rodentia; family Sciuridae; genus Marmota; species Marmota monax. The sequence goes on from NW_026692881.1 coordinate 25,563,137, forward strand.
ATTGGTCTGGCCAGGTGATTAATAATTAAATCCGACCTGTTCCCAGCATCACACAGCCTGCAGCCAGAGATCAGCAGAGAGCAGAGGCCAAAAAGGAGCCTCCAAAGCTCAGAAGGGCCCAGATTTGAAAGCCAAAAGGGAAATAGGACTCTAAGACTCAGGGCCTTTTCCCCCTCTACCTTAGCTCTACATATACTCCCAAAGAAAGCCTTTCCCCATTTTTCCCAGAGGTTCTGATCTCTGAGCTGCCTTGGATGGTTTCTATGGTGCAGCCAGGGTTGGCGGGGCTGCTCCGGGTTAGGATTTGCAGATCAGACAGGACTTCTGCAGCTCAGAGATCAGAAGTCCTGGGTTGATGCAGGATTCCCTTCTGAGCTGCTGAGCATAGCCACACCCCTTCTTTATACTCACACTACCCAGCATCTAGCAGAAGGGCAGGGCACACTCAGTGTGCCTTGTACTGGATTCTTTCCTGATGCTGGCACAGGAACTACGTTCACCTTAGAGTGGTGGGAGATGGTCAGCCAGTCTATAGCCCACTCCCATCATCAGGGGCCTCCAAAGTTCTCCTAAAGGTCCTTCTCCAGTCACAAGACCCCTGAGATCCCAGCTGGCCCCTGGACACCTTGGAAGTTGAGGACCCAAACTCCAGGGTGCAGCTAGGTGACAGATTGGGGCTCCCTCTCTTACCTCCTCTATAGACTTATCCTCTCAGCTTTTCCCTTATCTTCTCATGTCCTGGGGAAGCATGATCTCCCCAGAGGCCACATTCCTGCCTTCTTTCCCTCCTTCTGGCTCCACGTGTCCCTAGAGTTACAAGGCTTTTTCCTCCAGGGGAGGCCACTTTTTTCATATGTTGTCTGCCTTTTGTGACTAGATTTATTTGGGGGAGTAGGGATAGAGTGAGGCTCAGCGCCTCTGGTGCCCTGGCCCCAAGCCAGCCAAGGTAACAAGGCCCTTCTGCTCTGGGACAAAACCACCCCCCTCCTCCAAGCTCTGGGCAGCCATTTTTCCCATTTGGGCCAGCCTGGCCAGAGCATAGGAGTCAGGTTTCCCCCATCCTGCCTCTTCCTCTGATTTGCTGAGAAACCCAATGCTGCCACCTCCCTCTCCGTTTCCTGGGCATCTTCATCCCTGGAAAAGAGGCAATCATCCTGGCCCTGCCTTCCTCCCTTCTGGTGTGATATGAGGGAGCAGAGAAAGGCTGTGGCCTATTGTTTAAGCACATACACGTTCACGTGTGTTTGTGCCCACGGGCATGTGTGTGAGTGTGCACGCATGCATGGAGAGCAGCCATCACAGTTGGAGATTTTATCTTGTGAGCCTTCTCGGGATGTCCCTCATAGATAACACTCCCTGTCCACCTGGGCCTTGCTGCAGAGGGTGCCTCCACCTCCAGCTTCCTGTTATCCTCGCTCAAGGCATAACTGCTATTCCTGCGGGAGTATTCAATGCCTCTTTCCCTCCCACCTTCCTTGCTAAAGAACATTCTACCTGCCAAAGTGTCTCCTTCTCTTTCTTTCCTGTTAAGTAGAGCAGGCCACCATCAGGGTGGGAGAAGAACCAGAGGAGCTGGGCTGGGAGATGTCCATTAAAGATGGCAGAAACAGATTCCCAGAGATACATGGGAAGAGAGGGAGTGACAATAGGAGGGAGAGGAAGAAAGATCTCCTACCTCTGGATAAGATTGCAGGGAGGATTTCATGAGTTTTGGTGGAGAGTGAAGGGGCAGGGATACAGAGAGACACTTTGGGGCACCCTTCAGGTTTTAAAGAAACAGAAATAGGGCATTGCTCTGGATCACAATTCTGATCTCACTTCATGTTCTTTGAGGGATCCAAATAATATTTTCCATCTAATCAAGGAGCATCAATTGTAAATCTCATCTTTATAATATGGACAATTAAGGGGAAAAATAACACTGTCAATCAAACCTTATCATATGACTCCTTTATTCGATGCATCCTGGTTTCACCAACGTTAAAATGTGAAAAAAAATCATTGTATGCATTAAAACGTGTGAATACAGTACTTTCAGTTTAGATTCTTTAAGATGCAACAGTGATCTGGGCCTGGACTGTGTGGGGCTCTTAAATTGATTCTCACTGATATATATCAATCTCTTCTCCCTACCCGTTTTCACTGTGTAACTCTGACAATGCTTGCTCTATGTGTGTAGAGCACATGTAGAGGGACTCTTTTACTCAATTAAATTGTATGGAGACAGCCACATTTTCTAAAAAACTGCATCCAACTCTCTCCAAAAGTCTTCACAGATTTTTTTTTATTTTAATGACAATCTGAGAGATGGATAGAAAAATAGGCTCATATGCATTCCCCTACTCATCCCCCACACCCACACCACCATCTGGACATCTGGGTGGTCACAATGACTTGGTTTCAGTCCCCCTGTGTATGTTTGGGTTTATGATGGTATTGGTGCCAATAATGTACCAATTGCTCTGAGTATCCCAGGCTCATGAGAAAAGTATAGAGGAAACAGCACACAAAGAATGCATTTGTGTATGCAGTAGTGGGAGCAGTTTGCTGTGGTTCTAAGAAAGAAATGTGGTACAAATAGAGATCATGGGGACAGATCAGACTGCCTAATGGGAAGAAAGGAGATTTTGTGGCAGAACCTCCAAAGACTATCATCACTTAAGGGATTTTAAAGGAATCTAAGAAGAAGCAGTCAGTAAATCAGGAGAAAACCTGTGAAAGTATGACATCCAGGAAACCCAAGAGAGTATTTTGAGAGAGAGGAGTTTGGGTCACCACAGTAGAAAGCTCCCAGAAGGTCAAATTAGTTGAGTGCCTCAGTGATTTTGAATGTAAGAGAGTTGAAGATTCAGAGTTTTTAATGGTAAAAGTGAGAAAGCTTAGACAGGTGGGAAATGCATTTGAGGGGATGCCATTCTCAAACTAGAGTGCTTGAGCCTGGAGCAGTGATGTCCCTTCCTAATCCAAGTTTCAGGAGGCTGAGGCAGGAGGATTGCAGGTTGGGCCGGCCATAGCAACTTAGCAAGACCCTCAGTAACTTAGTGAGACCTTGTCTCAAATTTTTAAAAAAGGACTTGGGGATATAGCTCAGTGGTACAGTGACCACGGGTTCAATCCCCAGTACTAAAATACTGCTACTATTACTATTACTACTACTACTACTACTACTACTACTACTACTACTACTACTAATAAGAATAATAATAATAATAATAATACTGGTGCTGCTGCTGTACCTGGTATGTCATAACTCATTTTTATCAACTGATGGATGGTCTAGACAGTCATTCTCATTCCCAGCTCTGACTTCTGAATCTTCCTCCATCCACCTCTTAAGACACACTGGGTTCCAATTCCTGAATCAAGTCTGACCCAGATAGGAAACATGGAAACCTTCATACCTCACCATCCTTGAAAGGAGTCACAGAAGAGAGCGTCTACCCCTGTGAGCACACACACAAACACAGACACACACACACACACACACACAGTCTGACCCAACCAGGGGTCCGGTGGCTGGCTCTGTTTGCAGGGCTGACTTAAAATGCTGCCAAACTGGTTCCAGAAGCTGGTGCCCTCAGGGGCAGGCTTCTGCCTGAGAACCTTCTTCTTCCACTTTCCTACCTAGTTCTGGTCTCAGGGCCATCCCGAGCTCTTATTATTGACTTTTCTTACCCTAATGATCCACATTTCATTTGTTTTTGCCTGTATAGTATTTCTTCAATCGTCTTCCTGTGAGAAAAATCACTGCTACCTACAGGAACCCAGTACCTCGACTGGAATATAATGATCTGTCTCATCCTTCTCAGACAGGTGTTAATGGGATCTAGATCTGATCAGAGTACTTTATCCTCTTAGCCACAGTGATTGATTCAGGGAGAGGAGCATGGCCCAAATGGGCTGACTATAGTCTTCCCCATGATTCTACCAGAACCATTAAAAAAAAAAAAACCCAACACTCTAATTCCAAGATTTGCTAGTTGTGCATCAGTGAGTATAGTCTTTAGATCTCTGCACTAGATCAAAACTATTTTCATAATCACGTGGAGATTTGACTTGCCTTTTTCACTGTTTGAGTAAAATACTGACACCTACCCTGTTCCATGGGAAAGAGCTGAAAGGCAAGAAGCTATGGCTCCTTTCAACAATGGTGTGGTGTGACTGTTTCCTCTCTTGGTCAGGCTTGACTTTGGAATTGGGACCCAGTAGGTCTTGAGGCATGTGAACCCTGTGCTTCCCTTTAGTGACAAAATCAAATTCATTGGTCATACAACTGCAGGGCACCACAAACATGGTGTGTGTGAGTGATCTCACTAGACTTGTTCAGTAGCTGGGACAGCTGTTCTCCCAACTATGTTCCATGTGACTCTGGTGCCACAAAATGCAACTCGTGAAAGGATGCCATAGTTAAATAAGCTTGGGGAGGCTGCATTCTTTATATGCTTTCTTGGAGATTCTCAATGGAAATCTGCACAAGAAAGTAGCCTGGGTTACTTTATTTAGTTTTTTCTGTCCCCAACGATTTCATCATGCAATCATTTAAATTCAAAGAATACTGATAATATGTCATAGAATACTGGGCTTTAGTAAATGCTCTTGACTAGTAAGTCAGTCTTCCATATCCATGGGTTCTACATCCACATTTTCAACCAGCCATACATAGATCAAAAACATTTGGAATAAAAATTGTTTCTGTACTGAACATGTAACAGACCTTTTTTCCCGTCATTATTCTCTAAACAATATAGTATAGCAACTATTTACATAACATTTGCATTATATTAGTTACTATGAGTGATTTAGAGATGACAAAGTACATAGAATTGTGTGTAGAGGCTATATGCAAGTACTATGCCATTTATGTAAGAGACCTGGACATTTGTGGGTTTGGGTAACTATAAGGTCCTGGAACCAAGGGCCAGTGGATACTGAAGGGTGACTGTATTATAAGTGCGGCAAGAGCAGAGACTGTATTTGCTTTATTTTTGGCAGTGTGCCCAGGGCCTGATATAAGCCCAGCACATCACAGACCCTTGAAAAATTTGTTGAATAAATGAATGAGTCAATGAATGATTGATGCTCTCCCAAGTCCCTGTTCTCCTTAGTACTCCTCACATCTACAAAAAGTGAGGTCTTTGCAGTGCATTATTTATGTCATTTTGCCAGCATTGCATTTTGTGCTGTGGTCAGTTGCCTTCCCAAAATGATATGTTCTTCAGGATGTACAGAGATTTTAGGCATTTGAATTTATACCCTCTGTGCACAGGGCTGGGGGAGCACAACTGGTTTCCATTAACCTAGCCTTTTGGAGGCCTCCCCTCTCTGTGTGGTTTGGGCTGGAGAAGAACCACAAGCAAGTCCTTCCCAGTGGTTTTTGGGCCATTGACAAAGAGCTAACGCCAGCTTTGGAAAAGGAAGGGCTGACAGCAGTTCTTCCTCCACTCTAAAGTGGTTGAGCAATAACGAAGCCATAACGAAGCCCCGGGAGCTCTTCTTTGGAGCAGACTGGCTCAGCCTTGTTTCCTTCTTCAAGAAGGAAGAGGCACCAGGAAAGGGAGTGAAAGTGTCTCTGAAACCTTAAGGTTTTCCAAAGCACAAATATGGGGGACAGAGGCAAGAGAAAGAATGTGAAGCCCCTACTCTCTATTATGCTGCAAGCTTGATAATCTACAGCCTGAAGCCAAACCCAACCACTGACTGTTTTTACACTGCCTAAAAACTTCCATCATTTTTTTTTTAAAAAAGATTTTATGACATGTGCAAATTATGTGAAATTCAACTGTCATTTTCAAAGACGAAATACATAAAATCTTGTTTCACATCAGCACTAACAGATGAACATTTGCAATACATTTTAATGATAGAAGACACTTTGAATCTCAACTAAGCCAAATGTTATTCCTCAAAAAGGAATTTTATTATTATCATTAGGAGACCTATATTACCCACAAGCTCTACCAATTTTTTATTATTATATTTTGAACTTCATCAATAAAATTCTCATAGAAATTTGTTTTCTTCTTTTGCCTTCCAAGTTCCTATATAAGAGCTTAGATTTTGCTTCTTGCCCTCAAACTTCAAATATTTATTAGATGGTTACTTACAGAAAAACTCTGCTCAAGTGGATTATCTGCAATGATTTAAGCTGTCATACGTGGCAGGGGAGAAGAGAATCTAAGTGAATTCATCCAGTATTCATTTAGTCACCAGGTTCTTATGGGAACCATCTATGTATGAAGTCCTACCACTGGTGGACGATGCAGACATGCAGACATGTTCAGTGCCCTCACAGGGAATTTACCATCTAGAGGCAGGTCATTATAAGTTGACCAGCTTGTGTGTGCATGTAGATAGGATGACGAGTCAAAGTGACCCCTGACGGCTTTGGAATTTTCAATGTGTCAGCTCTCAGCCAGGACATGGCTGTCCAGAGGGCCCTGACTGAGAAATTCCGGAAGGGTATATAAGGAAAGTAGCATCAGGTGAGCACCATGAGACCACAGGGGAGAAGCCAAGTCCGGAATGTCAACCAGGATAGGGTGGCGCTTTATATTGGTTCAGGCAGGAGGCCAGAGAGTTAGCCAAAACAGAACCAGTACAGGAAAAACAAGGAGACAGGGCACCAGAGCAAGCCAGCCTGTGCCGTGGCCTTTTCTCTACTCTCTGTAGAGGACAACAGGGCTGAAGGTCTTCTCAGCACAGCAAGGACGCAGGGAGGGCCCTCTCAGGAGGGGCAGGACGTCACAGTCTTGGCTTCCTTCCTTTAGATTAGGAATTTGTCTTTTCTTGTAACTGTTGCCTTCAGAAGAAGAGTCCAGGAACTCTTCTTTTGCTTCTCTCAGAAAATCTGTGGATAAGACCACAGGCACATCACCTTTTTGACACCCTGCAGATGAGGGTATGGTACTAAGGGAAAACAGAGGTGTTCCAGTCAGTGAAGCCAGACTGCCTTTGGTCTGAGGCAACAAGGCCATTGATGCTCAGGTCCCTCTTTGGCCTCTAGGTTGGCAGGTAGGAAGCAAGTCACACCTAGACTGTGTAACCTTTTCTCAAAAAGCCGCAGCCCAGAGAGACCATCTAGGTGCCTCAGTGACCACTTTCCAGGACCTGCCATAGAATTCTGAGGATCCCAAAACAGAGGCTTAGGTTGGAAGCAGAGCACCTCCCCAGGGCATCCCTGAAACCTACCCCTTGCCTCTCTGTTAACAGAAATCACCCAAGAAATGGCTCTGGGGGCTGATCATATGCTGATGCCTGTCTGCCTGGGTCCATAAAAGCCCAGGTGGAATCCTATAATGTAAGCTATTTCTGCGAACCCCCTGGGAGCAGCATGGCAACTAGAAAGACCATGGACTTAGGGGCCAGGTGAACTTCACCTGCAGTCCTGGTTCTGCAGCTTTATCATTTGATGTGGGTGAGTGATAACATCTATAAGCCTCAGTACACTTATGTATGAGGTGGAGATAGTGATTGAATCTATTAAAAATATATGTAAACAGAGAGGTCAAAGTCTTCTTTATCAACCAAATCCCCTTTCCAGATGTGCATTAGGTACACTTTGGTTCAATACTTTCAGACTTTACCCAAGGCTTATAATGACACAAATATGTATATATCCCTATGTATATTTTTATAGACCAAATATTACTGCATGTATTGTTCTGACACCTGCTTTATTTCTATTCAACAACATGTAATATGTATCATTTCAAATCAACACATATAAAATATCATTCTTTTCAGTGACCAAATAGTATTTCCTAATATGGGTATATCGAAATTAACACAGCCTACTGATTTTTTTTAGCTTGGTTCAATTTTTTGCTACTACAAATCTTGCTGCAAAGGACATGCATGTTTATGTATCTATGTTATGATTTCAATCCCTTGCATGTGAGATTTCTGGGTCACATTTAAAACTCTAGTAGATTCTACCAAATCACTTCACTCCTAAACTTGTGCTGATGGATGCTTGCATTCACAGTGGATGAGAGTCCTCTTCAATATATCTTTGTGAGCACTGGGTTCTATTAATTTTTTAACGTTTGCATTTCATGCTTATTAGCCATCTGCCTTTCTTCTCTGAATTTTTTGTTTATATTCCTTGCCTATTTTTCTGATGGGATGTTCAAGTTGTTCTTACTCATAGGCACTCATTGTACATTAATCATGGCCATCTGTCAGCAAAGAGACAAGACACTGTGCTTTGAAACACCGAGAGATGAAGTAGGAGTCAGAGTCTGAAGCAGGTACGGTGCACTCGGAGTCTGCGCTTGACTTGAGGCATTTTCATCCTCCCTCTGTTAAAGATTTCAAAGATTTCACCCAAATCTTAACTTTATCTGTGTTGTCTTTCATCATGCAGGAGTTCAAAATGTTCCAGTATTCAAATCAGTCATTTCTTTTTTTTTTTTTTCCTTTATGGCCTCTGGGTTTCCTGTCTTGCTTAAGCAGTCTTTTCATCCTGATGTTACATAATTAGTCTTCTGTGTTTTCTACAAATACTTTTAGGGATATATCTATATCTATATCTAACACAAACAAAAACTTTAAGGGATGGATAGATTTTGCGTGTGTGTGTGCGCACGCGTGCGCACGCACGCACACACTCATATGCACGTGCATATTTCAGAAATCCGTACTTGGAAATTCCTTCTTTCCCTTCTCCTGCAGCAAGTATGCCACATGCTCACATGCGTTGCTGGAATTTCACACTCTAAATACAAGTAAAGGCAAAATGAATTTACATACCAGGGCAGCTCATCAATAAACACATTCATTAGGATCATTCCTAAACACTTTTCAAAAGCAATTTGAGACCAATGTAATTAGCCATCGCTGCCCCAGTGGATAATTTGGATAATGTTTTAGACCTTTTCAGTAGTACCTACATCTCTTATTTGATTTGTTACATGGGCCAAACTCTGATATGTAGGAGAACTGGCATAACAACCTTGACTTCCACAGCACTTGTGGAAGACTTAGGTATTTTCTGATATCTAGAGGTTTAGCATGTTAGAGTTTCCCCATATAAGCCCCCCAAACATTTTTAACTTGAAAAATATTTTCCTAAAATAATATCCTGTAAAGTCCTGCCTTGCTAAACTGTCACTAGAGAGCTGGAAAGCCCTTATATCAATTATCACACTAGGCTCCTGGGCATGATGGCCTCTGGAGTTGTTGATATGCACAAAGTGTTTGCCCTGGGACTAACTGGCCCCTGTGGCTTTTAAAGATCTCTTTTCTTCCCCATGTTTTTTTCTTTTTCTTTTCCTTCCCTTGCTTTCCTGTTTGTTTCCATTGGTAATCAGTGTATTGATCTCTAGCAGCCAAACTCCCTGTTAATCAATTATTTTTCACCTACTGGTAGGCCAGAAAGCCAGAAAACCAAGCATACCTTCACTCTTTGTGAACTGGGAAAACTCAGGCTCCAGGAGAAGATCTAAGGGCCTTTTCTCTGAGCAAAAGAGAGAGAGGACAGGTGAGGTGAGTTATCTCTTCTACTCATTTACAAATCCTTAAGGATTTTCTCCCTGGTTTCCACATTGATGAAGTATTACTGCATTTGTCCCACTTTGCAGATGAAGAAATGCAAACCCATGAGATACAGTGACCTGGGTCAACCCCAGGTCTCATGGCAAGCAAGGGACAGAACAAACACTAAAATATGCATGTCTTCCTCAACTCCATGGCCCTGTGAGGTTTAGCCTTATGAGCCAAAAGCCTGGCTGGGACAGATCTCCCCAGGAGCCCGTTGGATTCTCTCCAGGACTGTAGACCAGCTTTAGACCCTTATCTCTCTGGGAGGCCTAACCAATTCCACAATCTACCTGGATCCTTTTTGCTAATGAATCAGGTCCCTTCATCATCAGGAATTAGTTTGGCAAATAGCTGCGTTTATACCAAGACTGTTTGTTAGTTTACTGCAGTTGGGGCCTGCAGGGGACTGTTTAAGCTTATCTTCTCTAGATAGCAACTTGCTGAGGGCTGCACAATTCTGACCCAGATTGAAATCAGCTGCTGCAAAACACCTAGTCCTGAACACACACACACACACACACACACACACACACACACACACACACACACACACCCCAGATGACTTGAGCCAACTGCCACTGACATATCCTTTCCTCAACAGGCCGACTCCTTCCCAGAATGCTGAGATCTGGGCCAAGGCAAGCTGACAGGGCAATAAAGGTCCCAGAGGACCCTATCTGTTGAGGTAGGACTGTTTCCTTGATCTGGACACCTGTCTCCTGCTCCACCTGCCTTGTTCTCATGTCTTTCATGAAAGGAGAGGGCTGGGTGAGAGGGCAAAGGAAAGAGAGGATGGGCATCAGGCTGCAGAATACTCACAGCCAGGATGAAGGGGCAGCTTTGGGCCACTACACATTTTATGCAAATCCTGAAGTGTTTTATTCGGGGAATAAGGCCCTTTGGAAAAATGATCTTTCTCTTAGAAATTTCCCAGTCTGGGTTCTCCAGGTGGCAGAAGGCTAACAAAAGGCTCCAACCCCCATGGCTCTGATGTGCCAACAGTTGGCCCTCTAATGTCTTAACTACCAGTGAAGACCCTTCAGGGACTGACCACCACTTTCCTTCTCTCTCCAGCCAGGAATCACCCTTTTTCTGTTTTCAACCTTCGTAGTCTTGTATCTGTGCCCCTCCTATGGCATTTATCACTTTCCACTGCATACAATACTTATTTTTATGGGTCTTATCATTTCTGTGTGTTCCTTAAGGGTGGGGCCTGTGCTTGGTTATCTCTGTACCCCAAGGCCTTAGGTATGGCGTGAGCTGTGGGGTGCTTAATAAAATTTGTTGAGGTAAACAAGGAACCCTCCCACAGGACTGAGCTCACCCTGAGAGAAACAAGGAGGCATCCAAATTCCCCAACTGTACTCAGAATTAGGAAGAGATTTTCACTCTGGCCTGCACAGACAGCATTTAGGATAGAAACTTCAAGGTCATGAGGTCCAATTCTTCCTTTTCAGGGACAAGGAAATAGCAGTAGGCTAGGGATAGTAGATGTTGTTAGCTTCATTTATAGCTGAGGGAGCAGGAGTCCTAGCAGCCGAAGCAACTTTCCTAAAGACAGATTGGTAGAAGGTGGTAGAGTTGGAATTTAAACCTCATTCTCACTGACACCAAAGCCCACTTTCTGTTGTAAAGGAGCCCACAGCCTTGGTGCCTTAAGATCTGGCTCCCTGCTGGATTTTCGGAAAATGGCTGTGGCTGGCCAGGCCTGGGACACTTTAGGCGCTGAGGCAGGCAGCAGCTGGCTCCAGTCTTTCACGGCTAGGCCACTGGAGAAGCTGATAAACCCTGCCTGCCTAAGGCCTGGCAGCCCAGCTACCCCAGCTGGGGCTTTTTACAGAAGAGTCACCAGGCAGGTACTAGAGCATCACACAGAGAGCCCTTGTCCAGAGGACATGGTGTTTTCTAGTCAGGAGTTTGTGTTGGCCACACTGGTGGGGGCAGGGGAAGTGGAGGCCTCCGGGCTTCTGCCAGTGGGGCTCTGCTCCAAGAAGGCAAAGGGGAGGAGTGGGCCCTTGGGCCAAGCAGGACCTGAGTGAAAACCTGTGAGAGCAAAGGCCTGGGTGGTACTCAGGGCCATGTCTGAGGAATTTCTCAAGGACTTGAACCGGGTCTTGTGTCTATAGGCTATAGTGGGCAGTAGAAATCTCAGGCTGATAGACTTTTTGCCATTACTCTTGAGAGACCTCGGACAAAGTTTTGAACTTTCTGAGCCTCCATTTCCTCATTTGTTATGTGAGAAGGTTAATAGCAGTCTCTTGCTGAGCGTAATGAGGACAGGCAGACATGGAGTGTGCTGGATATACAGTAGTCACTTAATAAATGGTGGAATCCCTATGATTTTTTTTATAAGTATTGCCTCAGTTTCTAGGTTTATAAATTAACAAAAGGCTGGGGCTGCAGAGAACACTCAGGCAATGTGTCAGATGATTATGGACTGAGAAAAGAAAACAAAATCACTATGAATAGATCCACATTTAGAGGAACTTTGGCCCAGAAACAGCTGGGGGAAGATGATCTGTTTCTAGTTAGGGAGCAGCCAATGAAAGAACATATAGAGTTGTTGCTTCACAAATGTTCTCAACTTAGCATGTGTAGGGGGCATGTGTGCGTGTGTGTGGTGTGTGGTGTGTGTGTGTGTTGTGTGCATATGTGTGTGGTGCGTCTTAAGTCTATACTAAGGTTTCTCATCCTCAATAGTGCTTAATAGCAAAGAAAGGAAGAAACATATTTATTATGCAGACACTTAATCCTTCAGATATATTTTTTTCTATAGTTCTCCCAATGGCTCCCAGACAAGCAAACAAGGTTCAGAGAGGCCATTTATTTACCCCCAACCAGATGGTTAGTGCAGAGGCCAACCTGGGCCTAAACTGCCTGACAACCACAGGCATTGTGGGCTTGACTCCTGAAAGAAGAAACCCCCCAAATGCAAATAGAGTCAGGGTTCTGTCCTGTGGTTTGATCTTCAGGCAGCTTTTCTTGTGGTGTGTCACCCAAATAGCTGTGCTCTGCTCTGGCTCCCAGACCTGCCACTTCCTGCATAACTCATTGCCATTCTGGTTTTATTTTTGTCAGCTCTTCCTCTGAACCAGGCCTCACCCCGGTGAAGCAGGCTCAGTGAGGATAGAAGCCTGACCCCTGGGCCTGCCCCAGCTCCAGACAGTTGGTGGAGCCTGCATGTTCTGCCCAGGATCCAGTGTGGCAGGGAGCCCTGGAAACCCCCAGCTTCTTATCATTCCTGGGGGGCCCCTATGAACTGCCACAGTTCCCCTTCTGACACGTTCACAGAAAAGTCAGACTTCAGCTGTGAGCACGGAAGGCTGCTGGTTGAGGTTTATTTTATTCTCTTGAGCAGCTCCCTGCAGGCCCAGCAAATGATAGACAGGCATCTGCTGAGCTAAACCAGGAAGTGAAACTCCAAGGAGAGTCCAGACAGGCTCTTGTACAGAAAACAGAAATCTTATTAGTTCCTTTATTCTTTCACCAAACATTTATTAAGAAGAACATACCAGGTGCATGTTGCAGAGCAGGGTTTTGCCTTTCAGGAGCCTACGGTCCAGTGGGGAGTCAATGTGAAAGCAAAGAACCCAGTCTGGGAGACCAGCCTGAGAACACAGAGGCAAATAATGGGAGACTCTTCACTCCACCCTGGTCTGGAGAAAACTTCTCACAGGAGGTATTTTGCCCAAGTCTGAAGGATCAGTCAGAATTCAATACGTAGAAATAATATCCATAGCAATCAAAGTATACTTATTAGGCACTTATGATATGGCAAACATCCTACTAAGTACTTTACAATATTATTTCATTTAAACAACAGCCCTAGCACAACAAGGGCTGTATTCTATTTTACAGGTAAGGAAAAGGAGGGTCAGAGAATGTGAAGTAACTTGCTCAAAACTAGTATTTCATTTGTTGAGAGCAGGCTTCAACATAAGGCAGAGTTCACCAGGGAAGACATAGGTATGCTTTGCTAAACTGTTTAGATTTCATGAGGCACCAAGGAGCAAAGGGCGATAAGATGGATTTGTTTTTGAAAGATTCCTTATATGAGGTAGGAAACTACACACTTGAATATGTGGGCCCACCTGGAAACAAGGTCACATATATTGCTACAGTAGTGGCTGGGAAAAAAGTCCTTCCACAGGACAAGTACCAACTTATCTATGGCCCTGTTCCCTGCAGCCTTAGGGCCTCTGCTTCTTAAAAGGTCTTCCCCATGCCTGCAGAAATTTTATAGAGCTTCCTATGCCTCCAATGCAGAAAGCACATATAGTCTTAATGCATCACCCTAGGCTAGATCCCCTCTGATTATGCAAGAGCTCAAGACACTTCACAGGTGGGACTTCAAGTATTCCCAGGCCTCTAGTATTCCCTGAGAAAGCCGCTGTTAGGGCTGTTACTCACTCAAACATCTTTGACAGTGAGCTGTAATCAGTGCTCCTTTCCTCTGAGATAGGGAATTCTCCCAGAGAGTAACAATTCCTCTCAGAATAACTTTGGTCCTTTGAAAAGAAGCATTTGCTCTTTAAGATCATGTGATCATGCCTTGTAAAATCTTGCTGGCTTCAAAGAGCTTGTATAGTTTGTAAAAACCAGTTCCATCAATGCCCAGGCCAACAGTTAGCAGCCTGTGTTTGTTAAAGTCTGTGGTTTTGAGCCTACTATATGTATTCATCACAGTGAATAACACTGACCCAACTTTACTGTGTTGATTCCATTTGGTTCTACTGCCTTGACATTTGCCTTGTCCCTCCAAAGAGTTCTTAAAAGAAGGTAACTCATAAGCAAAATCATTGTACCACACACTTCCTGAATGGAAATAAGTGTAATCATCACAGATGGCTATAAGCAGAATCTTAGACCATCAGCCAACCCAAATCTCACAGCTCCAGAGAGCACCTGGGAGACCTTTTAAGTTCTACAGCTTCAGAGTAGTTAAAAGAACTAAGGCCACATATCGAGTTAATTGCAGAATAAACGGCCTCTGGCCTTTTAGCCCAGATCCCATTCTACTGAATTGGTGTTTCCCAAAGTATTTTATAAGATATTAATAAACAAGCACAAAGAGTGCCATGGTCCAAGTAAGTTCAGCAAACATGGAGTTAAAGAAAATCACAGAGGTTTACTTATGACATTGTAATTTTCCATGTCAAGAGATGATAAGCAGTTTTCCTAAACTTACTTCATCCTAGCACCTTTTTATGAAAGTGGGAGACTCTTCTGTGGAGCACCATGTGAGAGACAGTATACTGTGCTTTCTCTCTTTGATAAATTCAATAATTTTTAATAATAAATTCATGGGTGATGGAGCTGTGACTTCTGTTTAGGAAATTTGGGGAGATTCAGCTTTTATTTCTGACCTTTTGAGGTCAACCATAATGGAAGGTAGCTGCCATACCTGACCAGAATGAGGTATCAATGAGATGGCATTTCCATCTCTTTTTAGGACCACTACTGTCCTAAAAGTCAATTTTATTTTGTTTTGCTGTTGTGGTTACTTTGAACACATTTTGATTTTACATCTAATTTGACACACAAAATAAAGTTTGGTGGCTTCTCCTGGTGAAATGCTTACTCTAAACATGGGCTCAAACGCAGTAACATGCAATTTTCTAGAAGTTCCTGATCTCTTTGTGGATATGACCCTTTATGGCACCTTATAAAAAATCATGGAACTGTTATGAGACCAGATGCACATTTGTTATAAAAATTGCATAAAACTTTAGGGTATTCATGTGCCCTCTGAAGCCCATCAATCAATTACCAGCCTAGATTCATTGCTCCCAGAGAACTTTCTGAAAACAACAACATACACACACCAACACAAAACACAAAAAATGGTGGTAAAATTTTCACTTGCCCCTCAGCAGTTATTTTTTTTTTCTTTCCTTTGAATTCTTGGGTTTTGGAGGATGGCTTGTTGTCAGCTAGTTCCTGTTGTTGTTGGCTTTGTCAATTGTGCTGAAGAGTTGCCAGTCATGTCCTTGTTTGTGCTCAGTTGCAGAACTTAGGGATTTCCTGGAGCTGTGTTTTAAAAGTACCAGTCTTAGTTCTTAGTTTTTCTTTCTGAAAGCTGCCCTGCTAGCTTTGTGGATAGAAAAAGAAAGAAAGAAAGAGAGAGAGAAAGAGAGAAAGAGAGAAAGGACAGAAGAACAAGGCACAAGCAGAGAATCATATGGGAAAAGGAAGGTGGCTACAGTAATGGGATCAGATGCTATGGTTTTAACTGTAACTTGCCTGGAGCCAGATTGTTTCCCCTCTCTGGATCTCAGTTTGTGTTGTTTATCTGTAATCTGAACAAGTTTGCCTCAACTAGGTCATCTCTCAGGCCCTTTTTTCATAGGAACGACTGTATTTTTATTATAACATTTAACAAAAAACAAACAAACAAAAATCTCCCTTGGATTTCCTGGTTCTCTTATTGCAACCACTTTATTTTATTTTTTTAATCAAAATAAATATAGGTTTGATCTGTTAACTTCTTTTTCTTTGTGTGTTCCCTTTTAACTAGTATTTACCTCTCAAGCCTCCTCTACACCCTTCTCTCTCTGTTTCCTTGAAGAGCTGGCTCTCTTAATCACAGTTCATCTATTTCTCTTATGTTCCAGCAGGAAAAGGCCCTCATTTCTATCCCATGGCTCTAGCTGTGTATGGTATTTAGGAGGCAAGCAGAAACTGTGCAAACACAGAGGGGGGAAGAGGGCATAATGGTAGTTATGTGTGATTAGGGCTCATTGGAGAAGAGAAGGTTAAGTCTGAGATGTGTGAAGCCTAGCCAAGGACCCAGTGTTCCAGAAGAATGCAAATAAAGCCCCCTACAATGCAATTGGAGGAGCATAACTAATCATAATTAAATGTAGGGTGTGGCAGTTATATGAAACACTGAAGAGCATGGGGTTGATTGGACCATGATTGCAAAAGTCTGAGAAGCTAGAGTTTGCATAGGCTTAGAACTCAGGCCAGGTATAGGAGATGTCGAAAAAATTTATGGGCTTTTTGGGGAAAGATGTCTTGCTGGAGTTTTTCTACCTTAAATAAGCTTTTTCTAAATCCTTAAGTAGCAGGAGTGATATGGCCGGGGATAAAACCCACAAAAGACAAATGCATCCAGAAAACCCCTTGAAACCTGATTGGGGAAGTAAATCCATATTATTCTTTCAATACCTCTTGGCACTATATTAAAATATTGCATGTACTTCTTTGTGCTATGCTTCACATACTCCACTCCACACTCTTTACTCCAGGAAAGAGATTCTTAAAAATGCCCCATGAACATTTTCTGAACATATAAATTCTCTCCATCTCCTTCTGTCTCTCTTATTTCAGGACCTTAAAATTGATTCATCTGATACAGGGAGGCTATGAGAACCAGAACTGGGCTCAAATATTTGACTTGTGTTCAAGAGACTCAAGGCTGAGTGGCAGAAAGAATCCAGCCCAGCCTGGGTGCCAGAAGGTCTAGATTCCCCCTGTCCCTAGGATCCCTACAAGGCTGGTATACTGAAATGGCATTTACACTTGTGGCTCATCATGATGCTGTGACCAATTGTGTGGGTTTGGGTGGTACACTAAATTTCTCTGAGTCTCTATTCCTCCATTTGTAAAATGAAGAATTTGAGTTAGAGAACCCCCAAATTTCCTTTCAGCATAAAAGTTTCATGATTACCAGAGACCTGCTTAAGCCCCATTTCCTTCATGTTTAAAGCATGCACAATCTTGTCTGTTTCATAGGGAGGTGGTGTAAGTGTATGTGAAAGTGCTCAGTAAGCCTTAAAACACAAATGCTAGCTTTCCTTAGAATTCTTTTTGCAGTTCTTTCTTCATAGCATATTTCATTTTCTTTTTATTTGTGCTAAATAGGAATTCATAAAATCCAGGTCTTGGTTTGACAAAAGGAAGCAGGATGACAGTTCAGGTAGATGAAGACATTATAAATGGCAGCAGCATCTCAAAGTTCTTTGGACAGAGGCTGATGGGACCTACCCTCAGTCTTCAGAAAGATGGCCTCTTCTCAGTCTCATGTGAGCACATGAACAGTGTTTACTAAGAATCAGAGTTCTCAAAATGGGGCTTTGCCTGAAGCATGAAGACTGGAGAGAGTTCTAAGGACAATACTAGTAATTCTAGGTGTTTATCTTTTGCTTTTCATCTGTGCATTTCCAAGTACTTTACCTACATTAACTCATTAGCACTCCAAACCTTATAACAGTCATCCATCATTCCCAGCTTTGGGATGAGGGAGGTGATATCATCTAAGCTCTGCATCCAGAGAAAGCCACTTCTTGAGAGTGACAGTACTTTTCTGTCCGTAGCTCACAGAATCCTCTCCTGCCACCAGTGGCAAATTCATATCTTGACTCCTGTTCAAAGAACTCCCGTTGTGCTCAGTACCTTGCCCAGCATCTCAGAATGTCAGAACTGGAATGGCTCTCCAAACCTCCCCCCCCCCCCCAGTGGGCAATTCTGTGTTTTATAGTCTAGAACATGGCTTATTCAACTCATCTAGGGAAGAAAAGTGAAATGCCCAAAGCAATACAATTAGGGGCAAAATCAATAACTTCAGAGGTGAAAAACAGAACTATCTCCTACCCTTGATCCCACACACATGAACAAGCCAAACACTCTTTCCCTCTATGCACTGCAACAGTGTTTGAATCTGAGGTGCATGGGGAAGATGAGGTATACCTGTTGCCGCCTCTGAACAGCTCTCTCGTCTTAGATGACTGTGGTGGCCCTTCCTCTCCTCAGTCCTTGGAGTGAGTCATTTTGCAGGGAAATGAAGCTGCAATTCCATCATTCTGAACAGAATGAGGTAAAGGGAGGCGTTCTCTTCTCTTATCCAACAGCTAAATCAAGATTAAGCCCGCAGGCTCAGGGCTATAAGAAATGGAAAGCTTGTTCATGAATGATTATAATGTGAAATGAAAATGTACATTGTGGCCCAGAACATGGACAGCCCTTGGCTTTAGGCATTACCTATCCTAAGATAGAATAATGTCTTTTTCCAAGAACACAGCTGGATCAACTCTGTGCTTTTCACAGAATAGGCACACAATAAATATTTGTGGATTGACTTGGTAGGCCAAAATTCTTGGCAGTTGGACATTTTTCCACTTTCAGCTTGTTCTTTTTTTTTTTAAAATCCTTTAAAAAAATGTTTATATACAAAGACATAGGTAACCAGGGTTCTTCAATACAGCTGGAAGGAATGTTGGTCACAATTGCTATCATCTATGTTTCCCAAGCTGGTTTCTAAGTAAAACTAATTCTGGGTTATCTGAGGGAAAGAAGAAAAAGATTATGTGTTCAAATAAACTGTAAAACATTAAGTTTGCCAACCTGTCCCCCAAGAGTCTAAAGGTGCATAGTTTATTGAAGATACTGGGAGGAGTTGAAGGAAAGAAAGTTTTAAGTTTGTTGAAAGAGGTTCTTTCCAAGATTTTGGCCATGGAACAATCCCTTCCTCATTTTTTACATGATATCTACTAAGGCTCTGTTACAGTGCATAAAGGGAAAGAGTGTTTGGCTTGTTCACGTTTGTGGGATCAAGGGTAGGAGATAGTTCTGTTTTTCACCTCTGAAGTTATTGATTTTGCCCCTAATTGTATTGCTTTGGGCATTTCACATTTGAGATAGAAATAATTCCCATTTCACAATAAAGAAACTCAAAAACTCTTTGAAGTTCCTTTGCAAATTAGGCAGATTGCTGGGGTTCAAATGCACACGTTCAGAATTTCAAGGCTGTTTTCTGACTGTTCCTCCTG
This sequence comes from Marmota monax, assembly GCF_021218885.2. NCBI lineage: Eukaryota > Metazoa > Chordata > Mammalia > Rodentia > Sciuridae > Marmota > Marmota monax. Next base: position 25,582,447 of record NW_026692881.1, read on the forward strand.
CATGTCTTCTCTTTGTCTTTTCTTTTCCTCATTCTTTCTAGGTCGCTATCTTCTGAAGTAATGACCAGAACCTTAAGCTGTCTCTCTGCTCTCCGGACTCAGCCACTGTCTCAGGCCGGATTTTCCCACTGTCTAATGGGCAGTATTTGAGTGGTGTGTTGGTCTCTCCAGATCCTAAATGCCTCCTCCCGGACCAGCTTTCTCCTTCTTGGACTTACACTTTTTTTTTTTACCAGTCTCACCCTGCCTACATATCACCTTTAGGGCTATTATTTCTCTGCATGAAAAACATCCTTCACTAGTTTCTCATCACCTCTGGAGTGTCAGAACCTCAGCCAAACACTCAAGGCCCCACAGGGTGACTTGAAGGCTTTCTGGCCACGTGTCTTCACACTCTTCCCAGTATGTACCCACATTTACTGCAACCCACTTGGATTACTCACTGCTCCATATGCTTCCCCATCTCCTTTATCATATCACCTTGAAATGCTCCTGTTCTTACTTCATCTCTGCCTGGTACGATCCTGTTCATGCCTCATGCCCTACCCTCAGTCTTTTTTTCCCCTCATGATTTACATGATCTGTTTTCCAGTCCTCCATGATTTCTCAGAATACTGGAAGCACTGATCACATTTTACCTGGAATTATTTTATATGACTCCCTGTCCTAGCTCTTCTTCTTAACAGAATGTAACCTTGATGAGGACAAGATCTGTCTCACTCATTATTGTGGTGCCCAAGAAAACACCTCATACACTTCCTGCACCCATGCAATGAATACACCTTGATATGAATTCACAAAAGTTCTCAGCAGTTGGTAGTCATCCCCATCTATTAGACAAGGGCCTCTGAATTAGCCTCATGAGTCATGTTCACATTTTAAAATCTGAGCTTCCCAGACACTCAGTTTTCTTTTATTGTTTTTACCATCATCTGCAGCCGGCTTTTCCTTCTCAGTCTCCTTTCCATTGAGAGGCTCTTTTTTTTTTTTAACCCACATTCTTTCTCCATATTTTTACTTCTCACTTGATTTTAGTTTTTGACCCTTTCCTTCTTCCTTCCTGCAAACAACCTTCTCTTAGCTCCTGCTAGGTGCTTCCATTTACTTGCTTGTGCTCATTTAGCACATTATTAAGCATCAGTGTCATAACCATGCTGTATGGAGCAGATATCTTAAGATTTATTACATAAGACTAGGATATAGTTGCCATTTTTAAAAGAGCATCCAAAACACTTTCCCCATTTTAACAAATTACTCCCAAAAGAACTCATAAGGGAGTAAAAGGTTCACATCCTTTCTGTCCATCATCTCAAGCATACTCATGATGTCTGGCATCCCACTTTGGGCCAGATAGTCAGGAAATGGGGTTCTAATTTCAGCTTCCCCACTAACTTTCTGTAAGAACTTCAGCCCCTCTCAGGATCTCTGTTTCTGCACCAGTAAAATTCAGAATTGAGGTTCAATCAGTAATTCCCAAGGTATTTTCCAATGGTTGTGGGCATTCGCTGAGAGAAACGTACGGGGGCTGCACACAGTAGGAGCCAAGGAGTAAGCGAAGGAACTGGAGAGGTTGGGGTTATTCCCCTGAGGTTGTCCAGAAATGGAGTCAGGGACCCTCAGGAAGACTAAAGCCTTGGCTACAGCCGAGTCTGGTGAACGCTTTGAGGAGGCAATGGATGAGCTGGGTCAAGGAAGCCTCATCCTAGCTCCCCACCCCAGGCTCAACCCTTTTGCCCAGTTTTCATCCGGGCGCTGTCTCCCAACAACCCGGAGCTGGGACTACCCACTCGGTTCCCACTCCCTTCACTGCGAGGAGCCTAATGCGCAGGCGCCCTCCTGCGCCCTCCCCCCCCCCCAACTTTCCACGTTTCACTTCCCTCCCTTTTCCTCCTGGGCTCCGGCTCCGCCGCTGCGATTGGCTAGCGAACCTCTTAGTCTAGGCCAATAAACGCCGCTCTGTCGCCCCCGTGTTACTGGGTAGAACAAAACAAAAACAAACAGAGCGAGAGGGGCCAGAGACGCTCCGAGGCGGCGGCAGAGGCTGAGGAGCGGGGTCGGGGCCGGCGGACCGGGGACCTGGGCGAGCGGCGGCGGTGGCCCGAGGGGTCAGTACCGGTGGGCACGGCTCGCACGCTCGGGAAGACTGTGCTCTCTTCCCCTAATCCGGGTCCCTCCTCGGAGACCACCGCACGTTGGGAGGGGGAGGGGGCGTGGAGGCCGTGGCCGGGTCCTGGAGGGCGGGCGGGGGTCAGCCGCCTCCTCGAAATCTGCTGGAGGGGCGCCCCCCACCCCCAACGCCTTGGCCTGCGGGGGGCCGGCGGTCTTCACTCCTCGAGGGCCCAGCCGGGTCGCGGCGGCGCGGGCCCGCCCCCTCCCCCAAGCCCCCTCCTCACCTAGTGGGGCGCTCGCGGGCGGGCCGCCTCGTCAGGGAGGCCCCTCAGAGTTTTAATATTGGAGAAGAGATTGGAAGTGTTTCCCGCGAGACCGAAATCCTGTGAGGAAGGTCTTCGCCTTCCCCGCCCTCTGTCTTCCCTCAGAGAAGCCCACAGTGCGGCGTTCCCAGCCCAGGCCCTGCACCTACGGGGACCGGCGGGGCTGGGGGCCTTGGGGGTCCGGGCGCGCCAGCGGTGGGCCAAGAGGTGGGCCGCTGGGGTGTGGGGAGGCGAACACGTGCCCGCCACCCAGCCCTGCACCGACTGCGCTGTCCCCTCCTCCGGCAAAGGGTCTCCTTAAGTTAAACATAGTCTCCCAGAAAAAACCAGACGGCAGGGGAGGCCCCTTTTGTCTGCTGAGTGTGTGGATGTGGTGCCTGAACGTACACGGAGTTTTTTGAGAGCTTAGAACTGTCTGCGGACGTCAGTGTCGCCCATCGCCCCCTGGCCCTGGTGCGAACTGGCTACGTAGCCAGCAACCGTAGGCTCTGCGGATGATTAAAAATGCAGCTAGGTGTGCGGCGGGCAGAGAGCTTGCCACCTGTTTTTAACGCGAAATTTTTACTGGTGATTTTTAGTTTTGCTGTTTTTTGTTAATGGGATACTATTTGAGAAGCCACCATACACGTTTTAAAAAGGAGGCCCACAGCAGATATGTTCGAAATTTAATTATTGTTATATATGCCGTTAATGTTCCTTCTTTATAGGTTAATTTAATTCCTTAGTATCCCAATAGGCGTCTTTTAATATAATTTGATTGGTTTGTCTCTAATAGTAAATGTGAAGGGGAAAATAGGAATGCAAAAATAAGTGCTAGTTGGTTAATTTCTATAATGCTGTCTTTTGCATTATAGTGGTAGAATCCAGACCTTATAAATCCTTCTATCTGATTTTAAGTTGCTGATAAGTATGACTGGAGCCTGGGAATGAAAACATAATTTTCTAGTTGACATGTGCTCTAAACTTGACTTCCAAAAATGGCAGAGTAATTTATCAGATAAATTTCAGGAATTACATTGGAGAAAAAACTATTCAATTTCAGCCTTAATTTTTTTTCCAACTTGTAAGTTTAGTCTTATTTTCTCATTGAAAATTAATTTTTATACATTAGTATGAATAAACTAGGGTTTAATTTTTTTTTTTTTTTTACACATTCTCAAGTTGTGGGTAAGAATCTTTTAAGAATGTTAAATAGAAAAAAATCTACTTTGAAGAGTAAAAACGTGGAACATTTTTATCCTTTATTTTTTATTTTAAAGTGTTTTAATCTTTATTATTTAAACCACTTTCCTGCAACCAAATATGTGACTGAATTCTTGATTTCTTGATAAGATTATCATTGTTTAGAGACGACTTTTTTGTGATTACTTAAATAAAACAAATTTAGTTATAGATGATAGTCCTTACCTGATAATTTTCTTTGCCCAACTCAATACCTTCTGTATAATAGTTTAAAATAATTTTTTATTATTCAGAAAGCAGTATTTAAAATTTTGATTTAACAATAGAAGTCTATGCTTTTAATAAGCTTCTCTTTGTTAACCTTCAAAAAGAATCTTCCTGTAGAATATTATAAAATCTTTAACTGGATTTATAAGGTCTGGATTCTAGTCTTGGTTATTCCACTGAGCAGCTGTCTCTCCTTGGCCAATCACCTACCTTCTCTGAATCTGTTTAATAGTGTGCAGAGTGGAATACCTACCTTAAGGTTGTCCTGTGAGGTGCATGAAATCGTACATGGAAAATCATTTTGAACTATAAAGGCTTTATAAGCTTTGGTATAATCACTTTCTTTCTAAGGTTCTGTAGGAAAAACTCTCAAAGATTTTATTTACATCAAGAATGAAAAAGACCTTTAAGTGTTACTTTAGTTTAAAAAAAAAAACAGGTCATATGACGAATGTGACACATTATCCCTTTCCTATAACATACTGAAATTAAACAGTGTGTGGCATTTTCAGCCATGGAAGGTACTAAATGTTTTTGGTTTGCAAATTATTTTTGTTCATATATCTGTATGAATCTCTATACATATTCATATTTTAAGATTCATTTTTCCTAAATCCAGAGTTGGTTGGAATTATAATGAAAAGTGATTATGTAGAATCATGTCAATTTATTCTGAGCAGACTTAAAGAATGATCTTGCCAGTTTCTTAATTTCTGAAGCAATATGATAGCATCTTAGCTTAAGGATTACCATAATAAGAAGTTTATAACTTTATCATACTCTGTGTTTGTATTGGTTTAACAAGTTAATACCCACTCCCCATTTTTGTTTTGTTTTTTCTTTTTTTTTGAGAAAAGAGCTATGAACTTAACAAAGTCCTAGTTTATATTGAGGAATTTAAAAGTCAGTTTCATCCCTGGAGGCATCATCTATCATTTTATCCTAAAGTGATGTCTAATAGCAACTCATATTATATGAAATTTTTTTTCCATAATTAGTCATTTTCAGCAATTTTTGCATTTTATATCAAAAGATGAGCATACTGCTAGTGAAATTACTGTAAATCACTGGAAGAACTTATATCCAGCATCTATGACTTACACAGATATAACACTTGTGTACTTTAAACCACTTTATAAAAAAATATTTCCAGAGAGATTCTGAAATCTTAATTCAGTTATGACTTCTGGCAATATATTTTAAAATATATTTCCAAGAAATGAATTTTTATAGTCTTTCTTTCTAATAGCGAGAATTATAAATAATACTTATAAGAAATTGGTAGAGAAATTGGCTTGAGAGTGTGTGTGTGTGTGACACACATCAGATTTTTGGGCTTGGTATTAAAAGATTTGGGGTGTGTGTATGTCTTTAACTTGAAAAATACACATACGGAAATACTTTAATTCCAAGTTTAAAGGGTGTATTGGCATATGCTGAAATCTGGTGGTATTTTTATTAAATTTGTCAAGAAAACTGGAACTAGATGTTAATTAAGTTATGCTTGCTCTCTTTGAAAGTGAACTCTTAAAAATAGAATTATTTTTTTTTACTGTGTGCTTAAATAAATTGAATTTGCCTAATTATATTAGTTTATAAAATGTTGATTTTTTTTAAAATAGATTCTAAAGGAAGACTTCCATTTGGTAATTTGTTTAATCAGTGCAAGTGAAATTAAGGAACAATGGATGTAGAAAATGAGCAGATACTGAATGTAAATCCCACAGGTGAGTAGTGTTTTGTGACAAGCATCAGACCATTCGATAGTAAAACTGTCTTTAAACACCAACTTTTTCATGCTGTAAGAAAACAGGTTATATTATTTTTAAAATCAAGTTTTTGTTTATTAATATTTTCACATGGGGTTGCTAGTGATTTCTTCAACATAGACTTAGTTGGAATCTTTGATATCTTTCCTAACTATTTGTTTGAAATTGAAATTACTTGTGGTATTTTCCCATGGCACTTCAATAGCACATTAATACCATAAAAATAAACATGGTTTTGTGGACTAGATGACCAAATGCTGAGTAAAATGTGTTTATTGTGTAGCTTTCAGAATTTTCTTCCCAAAGAGTTAATTCAGGATTGTGCAATGTTAATAGTCATATTAGTATATTTTAGATAATTATTTACTTAATAGTTTTATTAACATTGAAAGCTTTGTATTTTTCTGTACTCTAAAATATATTTCATGTTTAAATACTACAGCTTCATTTCTCCAATGACTTTTATTCACTATTGTATACAACTTTAGTTTTCTTTAATTTTGATTTAAAGTAGGCTAGAAAATTATAGTTGAAAATTCGCTCCAATAATTAGTGATTATTTCTGTGCTGCTAGATATAATAGGTAAGTGAATACTGGGCATGGTGGTGCATACCTGTATACCAGCAGCTCCGAAGGCTGAGGCAGGAAGATCACAAATTCAAGACCAGCCTCAGCAACTTAATGAGACCTTGTCTCAAAATTAAAAATAAAAATGGCTGGGGTTGTGGCTTAGTGGTTAAGCACTCCTGGGTTTAATCTTCAGTACCAGAAAAAAAAAGTGTTTCATACCTAGGTTATTGCTTCTTTTCTGCACTGTCCAGTACAATAACCACTAGCCATTTGTAGCTATTCTGAATTGAGATGAAGGAAAATCTAAATTTTTATATTGATTACATGTTCAAATTATATTATGGTTATATTAGATTGAATAAAACATAGTAAAATTAATTTTACCCATTTCACTTACTTTAAAAATTTTTTTTTTAGTTGTTGATGGACCTTTATTTATTTATTTATATGTGGTGCTGAGAATTGAACTCAATGCTTCACACATGCTAGGCAAGCGCTCTACCACTGAGCCACAGCCCCAGCCACATCTCATTTACTTTTTAATGTGGCTACTAGAAAATTTAAAATGATGTGGCTTACATGCCATTTCTGTGAGAAAGCATATCTCTAAGATTTATAATTTTTGTTTTCTTACTACAATAAGATATCATTATAACTCCTCTCCCCAGTACTAAGGGATTTAGTCTTTAGTATTTGGATAGGCATGAGACAGACTTTGCAGTAAATTCTTGCTATAGCATATAGTCCAAGTCAGACTAGTGTATTAATTCCAACTTCTACATTTACCAGTTTTGTTACTTTGAAGAAGTAGGTTATTTACATGACCTTCAGTTTCCTTATATATATAATTGGGTTATATACTTCTATAGGTTTATTTTTAGGATTAGTGAGATATGTATGTCAAGCATACAACACTTATTAGATATGTAAAGTACTCCTAAATTTGTTATTTTAATTTTTCTACTCATTGTACACCAGAATTGGAAATATGATATTCTGATACTTTGGACATATAAGTTGAAGTGGTTACTGCTGAAATGTCAGAGAATTCACAGAGAGGGAATTAGTACATGGTAGAAAACAATTTTGAAGTTATCACATTCTCTGTACTCAGTTTTTTTATCCTTTTAATTTTGATTTTCTTAAGTCAGATTAATAGTGATTTGATTTGCCCAAAATTTAGGTGAGTCTGAATAGCAAGATATTAAAAAAAGCAATCGATATAAACATGGGTTAAAAATAATAAGGTCAGGGGCTGGGGTTGTGGCCCAGTGGTAGAGTACTCGCTTAGCATATATGGGGCACTGGGTTTGATCCTCAGCACCACATAAAAATAAAATAAAGATATTGTGTCCACCTAAAACTAAAAAATAAATAAATTAAAAAAATAATAAGGTCAAATTAAACTATTCCTAGAGAAAATACTGCTGCAGACACACAAACGTATTTAAGAAGGTGCTAAAATAGTTGGAGAAAAGAAACTCATGGGAAATAGATATGTTTCAATTGAATATTTTAATATTTCAAGAGACAGTTTAACACCTTTTATTATACTTCTAAGTCCTTTATTTTCTGGACTGTTTATAGTTTAATGTTAGCATAATGAAAGCAATATATTTCAAGTGATACTGTTTTTCTTAACCACCCATTCTTACTTGAAAACTCCATCTAATTTGTCTATGTCTGGTCTTTCTCCTTTCCCTTAATCTTCTGTTTATCTTCTCTACATTCACTCCTTTGTTCATCCTGTCTTTTTAGCTATCAGAACTGCTGTATTCTTGTTTTATGTTTTCTGTAGTTATAATCTTATGAAATTAAAAATGTGAGTTTGATTCCTGGTTACAATCCTTTCCAGATAGGGTAACTTTTCAATAAAATATTACCTTCTGAAAAGCGAGGTTAAACTTCAATAACTTGTATATAGAGCTTTTTGAGGCTTTTAGACCATATATGTAAAATGACTGGCATAGAACCTGAAGTCTAGTGTGTACCAGGTAGAACCTGGTATCTCGTAGCTTAATGATAGTAACTGTAATGAAAAAAAAAAGAAATGATAGTAGTGCTACTATTAAGATGATAAATTATTCTTGCTAGTTTAGTTATGATGATATCTCATTCATATCTTGTAACACCAGCTTCCCACGACAAAAACTTGTAAAGCATTATTTTATTCTTCCTAAATCTTGAATCTGTTCCACTTGAAAACTGTTTTTTTCAAAGTGTGACATTATTATTAACTCCAGTTACTACTATTAACCTTTTCCAATTAGCTTGTGACTGAATTACTGCAACATTTTCTTAGCTGGTCACCCCCTTTACATTTTATGTTTTTGTCTGCTATATTTTGATTTTTAAAAACTTTAAAAGAAATTTTTTTAGTTGTAGTTGGACACCGTACCTCTATTTTATTATTGATTGATTGATTGATTGGTGCTGAGGATTGAACCCAGGGCCTCACATGTGCTAGGCGAGTGCTCTACTACTGAGCCACAACCCTAGCCCTATCTGATATATTTTGTATTCCTCCCTGAAATTGATAACCTGCATTCCTACCTATGATATCAAATCTAAGGTTTAATGATTTGAACGTGGGAATAGTCAGCAGTGATAGTGTAAGGTAAGCAGGGGCAAGATCACAAATGACTTTAAATTACAATGTAAAGATTTTACATTTTATTTTAAGATAATGGGAAAACCTTTCAAAGGGTTTTCAGTATGGGCATGTTTTGGACAATCAGTCTCTTCCATTTGGAGGCTCATTGGAAGATGGAAAGCAGGAAGATTACTTATGAGACTAATGGGATAATTTGAGTCCACTTAATGTTTTGTTTTTGTTTTTGCGGGGCGGGGGGTGTAGGGGTACTGGGGATTGGACTCAGGGGCACTCAATCACTGAGCTACATGTCTATCCCTATTTTGTATTTTATCCAGAGAAAGGGTCTCACTGAATTGCTTAGTGCTTCGCCATTGCTGAGGCTGGCTTTGAACTCATGATCCTCCTGTCTCAGCCTCCTGAGCTGCAGGGATTATAGGCATGAGCCACCGTAACCTGCATGTTTTTGCTTCCTGATTACAACAATGTTTGTTATTAATTTTTAAACATTTTGTCAGGAGTTTTAAGTGTGAACCTTTTCAGAATTTGATTAGAATTTTTAGTTTTAACATATCTTAAAACATTAAATCCCATGCACATAGATGTGATGCACTGTAGTTATAAGTAGGCTATATTTAAAAACATTTAAGAACTGGGCATGGTGATGCACACCTGTAATTCCAGCTACTATGGAAAGTCTGGGTAGGAGGATTGCAAGTTCAGGGCCAGCCTGGGCAACATAATGGGACTCTGTCTCAAAATAAAAAGGGCTGGGGATGTAGCTCAGTGGCAGAGTGTTTGCCTAGCATGCGTGTGGTTCTTGGTTCAGTCCCTAGTACTTCAATACAAAAACAAAACAAAACAAAATTTGAGTGATTCAGCTCTGACTTGAGTTAACCATTGATGAACAAAACCAGCCCAGTGATAACTAATTCAATAGCTTTTCTGATTTAAAAAGTTTTCAGAGCAAAGCCAAATGTCTCCACATGATTTCTATGGGCTTTTGAGGTACCAGAATGAAGGATGATTTGCAAAGTGTTGGTAATAAATAGAAGCACAGGTTAATCATGGTCATGACCTAGTTGGAAAAGCAAGACTGCTTCAAAAGAAATAACAAACTAATTTCCATGATGTGTTAAATGAACAGTGTATGACTGTTAGTGTAGCTGTGACTAGAATTGTTATATAGAAGGAGTCGGATTGAGGTATATCCTAAAGAATTTTGATAACTGAAAGAGCAAGGGTGAAATTAAAAAGGGGATCATATAGAATTCCAAATCTGTTGCTCTCTTTTAGGGTATACTCTCCAAATTTGTTGCTCTCTTTTAGGGTATACTGTCCTTTTAAGCTGGAAGATTTCCAGAGTATGCAAAGTATAATAATATGAGTCAAATTTGGGGAGATAAATTAGACTTTGAGATGATGGATTTGAAAACAAACCTTATCTTGAAGGCAGTGGAACATCAACAGTTCAGCTCATAAATCACATATGATCACATATTGGCCAAATGTCTTTCATGCTCTTTTGACTTACTGATATTTCCAAACCCTAACAGGGTAACTGTACTTCATTATGGCATGTTTGGCAAGTCATTTAAACACTCTGAGCTTTAGTTTCCTCATTTGTATAAATGGTATAATAATTAACTGCCAAGTCTTGCGGATAAACAACAAAGTATACAGTGAAATGCCTGACAAATAATAGACTTTCTGTAAATATTAATTTATCTCCTTTCTCTCAAGATTCTTCGTCTTGCTATTTCAATTGCTTAACTCTCTTTGCTCACAAATGTCTGGTTTTATGGTATTGATATTGATATAGATTTTATGATTAAGCCTATGAGATAACATTTTAAGGATACCTTGTTAAAATCAATGCCTTAGTTTACTTTCCTTGATAATGGGAAAAGTAATCTTATTTGGTTGTCATTTATTAGATTGAGTCATAGGAAATTGCCAATTTTTGACTATTAACATACAGAAATGGTAATTTCATGAGGTTCACCCTTATCAAACTCAGGACCATACATGGTAGAACAGTGGATATTTAAAACGATACTTAGTTTTCTTCATTTTTTTCCTTTAAAGATCCTGATAATTTAAGTGACTCACTCTTTTCTGGTGATGAAGAAAATGCTGGTACTGAGGAAATAAAGAATGAAATAAATGGAAATTGGATTTCAGCATCCTCTATTAATGAAGCTAGAATTAATGCCAAAGCAAAGAGAAGGCTACGTAAAAACTCATCCCGGGACTCTGGCAGAGGTGATTCAGTCAGTGATAACGGAAGTGAAGCCCTTAGGGGTGGAGTAACTGTGCCAACCAGTCCAAAGGGAAGGTTGCTGGATAGACGATCTAGATCTGGGAAAGGAAGAGGACTACCAAAGAAAGGTTGGTATATACCACGTGTAGAGAAACAAATGGGAAAAAATTGTGTGGTTCTTGTCCTATGATTCCTTGTTCTAGGAATGAGAGAAATTTAAACAGTAAGTTTTATGGTTTGTATATATCTTTGCATAGAACAATTTGAGGACCATCTCATTTTTTCTTTGGTTGATTCTTTTTTTTTCTTGTTTGAGTACAATTTAGTTTTCTCAAGCTGAACTTAACTGTTACTTCAGCAAAATATGGTATATACTGATGTTTTTCAGTTATGAATTGTGCATTTACTGCTTTTGAAAGTAGTAGTCAGATTTACCATACCTCTTTTCTAATGAATTTTTATGTCCATTATTAAGAATAATAAATAGAAATTTAGTAATAATTGTACAAAATTTTAATGTTTTCATAGATATGGTTCTGTGTGATAGTGTATCTCCAGTATCTGGAATAGTGACTAGCACTTAAAATGTGTTGAGAGGTCTTTTAGCTTCTGTCTTTAGTAAGATTTTGATACAATTTAGAGACTTGACTAACTTCTGAATGATTGCCACAGCTTTAATTTATAGCCTAATTATAATTTTGATTCTTTTCTGGTGATTAATAAAGTGCTTGGGCCAGGTGTGGTAGTTCATGCCTGTAATCCTGGGTAGGATGATCACCAGTTTGAGGCCCTAAGCAACTTGGTGAGGTCTCAAAAAAGGGCTGAGTATGTGGCTTAATGGTTAAGCGCCTCTGGGTTCAATCCCCAGTATCAAGAAAAATTAAAGTGCTTAGAATGAGAAAAAAAGAATGAAACATGGGGAAGTTGTATTTCAGCATCTTCCATTAATGAAACTTAGAATTAATGCCAAGGCAAAAATATGACTATGGAAAAAAACAGTGTTCCTTGAGGGGAAAGAAGAAAAAAAGAGTTATAAAGGACAAAACATTCAGATAAACGGAAATTATAGTGTTTTGTTAGCAATTGCTATTGCTTTTGAATACTTCTCCAATTATTGTTTGGATCAAAATGAAACCCAGTTTATCAGATTCTGGTTTACTTTGATGGTAAGGCTTATACTCGAGGTACAAAATAAATTTCCAAAAAAGAAATATTGATGATGTTATAAGGGTTCTTAAATATATAGTATATTGGGCCTTATAAAAACATTCTAGTAAGTTAATGTGGAAAAAACATCTTAGAAAGGTGGAATTGTTAAATTCATACTGGTTGGTATATAGAAGAAAGAAATAGTTATTAGGCCTGTTTATGCCTAAATAGCAATTAATTATTTGTAACATTTTGCTAATTGCAAAGTATAATACATACTTTTATATCTGGAGTATTTGATTTTAAACATTAGTAAGTGGGCATTGGTATTTCTCTATTAAATAATTTTTCCCTTGTTGGGTTTTCTGAGCCATGTTCAATTGGTCCAACATATTGTTCTTTTTTGGACTTTAAGAAATGCCAAAATTTAGAGCTCAATTGCCCTAAATAGCTATATACAAAGGTCCTTGGTATGGCTATTTTTCAGATCATTTTTTTCAATTTTGCTTTTATTTTAAAACATCTGCTTTTTTAGTTTTTACCTATATAACGTATTCAATTTGCTGTTTTAAGAAATAGTTTATAAAATATACACAATCCAATATTATTGAAAAAAGTGATCTAAATAAAAACTTTCAAATATAATTTTCAACTTGAAAAACTAGCATGAAATTAGAATAGTTTTTAAGCTATTACTTAACATTTGTACATTTAGAGTTTCTATTTCCGATTTCAGCTAAAATTTGTGAACTATTAACGTTTTCCTTTTTCAATTCTAAACTTTGTCAGGTGGTGCAGGAGGCAAAGGTGTCTGGGGTACACCTGGACAGGTATATGATGTGGAGGAGGTGGATGTGAAAGATCCTAACTATGATGATGACCAGGTATCAATGATTTACTTTTTAAAGATATTTAAAATTATTATAAATTTTTGACTTCTTGTTTGAAGTTTACTCAGATTTGTCAAATGATATTGTGTATATTTATATTTTATACTTGTATATACAGCATATGTATCTAAGTCATATATTTGGTACTTCTTAAATTGCTAGGTTAATTTTAGTTTAGGAAACCCAGTTATCTCATAGTAACATATAGATAATTCTTACTTGGTCTTGTTGACTCAAAAGAAGGTAGGGGCTGAGGCTGTAGCTCAGTGGTAAAGTGCTTGCCTCATGTGTGTGAGGCACTGGGTTCAATCCTCAGTACCACATAAAAATAAATATACTGTGCGTTCATCTACAACTAAATAAATATTTTTTAAAAAAGGTAAAGATTTTCAAATTTACTTAGGATTATTAAATTCTCCATTTTCAATAAATTCTGTTGAGTTACTATATTTTCTATAGTATGATAATTGAGAAAATTCTAACTTCTTTTGAATATAAAAATTATAATTAGGGCTGGGGATGTGGCTCAAGCGGTAGCGCGCTCGCCTGGCATGCGTGCGGCCCGGGTTCGATCCTCAGCACCGCATACAAACAAAGATGTTGTGTCCGCCGAAAACTAAAATAAAAACATTAAAAAAAAATTCTCTCTCTCTCTCTCTCTCTTTAAAGAAATATATTTAAAAAAATTATAATTAGGCTTCTTTTTAATATTACTATTTAGGATGGTAATGATATGATAAATTTTGTTTTGGGGACATACGATTTTTTTCCCTAGGGGTAATGCTGAGAATATAAATTTTAAATGGTTCTATAGAAAAATTTTGATGTATTTATCTTTTTAATGGAAAAATTCTACAAGTAGAGCAAATAGTGTGATAAATCTACTTGTATTCATCTCAGTTTCACCAGCATCAATAATTAACTTGCAGGCAGTCTTGTTTCATTCTTTATTTTCATTTACTCTTCCCCATCTGTTGCCATCTCCTTTTACCATGTTCTACAAAAGATTATTTTGAAGCAAATAAGATATTATGATACAATTTTTAAAAATACTGTCTTTGTATAAGATAGGAAATGATGGTGAGGATTTTAAACAGGAAAAATTACAATATATGTTAGATTGTTTTTATTGTGTATTTGTATATATATACTTAACTAATAGTTGAACATGAAAATATTTCTAAAAGAATATGAAATATATATTTAAAACCAGTGGGATTTACATACTGTAAAATCTACTATTAGTCTTTCAAGTGTATTTTGTTAGACTAAAGCCAGTCACAAATTGCAAATAAATATTTCAGAGATTTTGTTTTTAATAGGGGCAAGAAAAATGGTTTGGTGTAATGGGCATTAATCATAGCTCTTTTGAAATTTCAAATGAACAGTGCTTTTCCTTAGAGATTGTTCAGTCAGTACAATATTAATCTCTTTTAAACTTCTATACTTTAGACTTTTATAATATTAATCATGAAGGATTTGGTTCCTGATTTGTAAAAACTTGACAAATATTAGGACATATTTATGAGGTACTACTTTATCTTTAAAAGTAAATTTTTTAATGAAAATACAGTGAATGATAAGAAGCCATCTTTAAGAGTTTTGCTCATTGAAAAACTGGTTTTGAGAGTAATATAAAAAATTAATACAAGATATGGGGGTTGGGAGCAAATCATATATTTGCTATGGTGAGTGGTTCTAATCTGCATATTGGCTTATTGAATTCTGAGTGTATAAGAAAGGATGACGTGTGTATGCTATTTTTATGTAATACGATCAAAGCAGGTAGCATGTCTTTATCTTGCCCTAAATGGGGATTACTAACCAGTGAAAGCATAAAGTTAAAATTTCAGTTTATCTGAATATTTTGTTCTTTATAACTTTTTTTCTCTTTTTCGTTCATAGGAGAACTGTGTTTATGAAACTGTAGTTTTGCCTTTGGATGAAAGGGCATTTGAGAAGACATTAACACCAATTATACAGGAATACTTTGAGCATGGAGATACTAATGAAGTTGCGGTAGGTTTAAAGTTGCAAGTATAATTTATTCAGTATAGCAGAGAAGACACTTATTATAAGCAAAACTTAACTAGAGCAATCTTGGATCACTGAATGTGCTTAAGCATTTCCTTTTGCACAAATAAATTTGTAACTGAGAATGGAATAAAATCTTGTTACATTAATAAATCAGTTCTTGTTCTTGTATATTTGGGATTTGACAAGATTTATATGCCATTTCCCTCCCCCAAAATGGCACTACACACTATTTTTTAAGTATATGTACATTTATAACACCTATTTTTATAATTTACAAAATACACTTTATCAATTTCAGGGCATTTATGGATCCTTTGATCAGTTAAGAATGCCTGACTTAGTTTCATTGTTTTGGCATTTATTTCAGTGTTCTGGATTTGGTTAAAATTTATCTTTGTGCTCTGTCCCAAAAACAAAGAACCACTGATGTAAAGATTTGCAAAGGAATGTACACAGCAGAAACAAAGAGAATAAAGTTAAGTAATTTTGAGCAATCTAGAAGTTAAGTGAAATTGGTTTCATCAGGATTACTGGATTAAGATACAATTGCAATTCTTTTTTTTTTTTTTTAAATTTTTTTTTATTGGTTGTTCAAAACATTATAAAGCTCAATTGCAATTCTTGAGACGACTTTTTATAATTTAGATTTCTTAAAATTCAGACTGGACTTTCTTGATTTGTTACCATGAGGTTTGGATTCTTTGGATTTGTAGGATTTCAATATAAAACAAATATTTTTTTTAGTGTATACCATGTGGAGGAATTTATGATAGGTTATTCCTATCCTTTTGAATCCCAGGAAGTGAAGGAAATGATATATACATACAGATTATTAAAGTATAAGGTGAAACACTCTATTATAGAAGAAGAGTGTTAAGGTCCTGTGAAGGCAGGTACTTAAAAATCTGTGAATACTATGATTAACTGAGTAGTGCCCTGAACAGAGTGTTGTGGAAGCATAAAATGGAGAGCAATGGAAGAAGTGATTCTAAGCCATCTGAAGCATGATTAGGTGTTTGCTAGATAAGTGTTTGAAGAAAGTTTTTCAGTAAAGTGGACTATCATGTTCAAAAGCAATAAGTTGTTAAAGTACAGTTCTGGAATAAGATAGGATGTAGGAAGAGATTACTAACTAGGATACTAATTAGATGGTTGTGAATAATTCTGGCATTTTTCTGGTAGTAAACCATGATTTAACAATTCTAAGAAAACTCTGAGTAAAGAGGAAGGCATTCATAAGTAGTTGAGTTAGAATTTAACCTCTGGGGTCTTAGTACCTGTATTCCACTTCAAGTTTGACCACTCTTGGGCGCCCTCAGCCATTCCTTTTTCTGTGAAAAATTTAAAAATTTTAATTACTTTTTGGTATGCTGAGTAGGATAATTTAATACTTAAAGGCCTAATTTGAGTATTAAATGTGGTAATACAAAGTGGCTGTTATAATGCTATATTATAAGTGGTCATTAAGTATTAGTTGCTGTATTATATTTTTAATAGGAAAATTTCATTTTATCCTACTATTTAAAACATTAGTCCTATCTAACAATAATGGTTTAGGATCTCATTTGAAGCTTAACTTAAAAGTATAAATTTTTGCTTCTAGAGAAAGATTTGAAGTAAAGTAAACAGCTTATGATAATGTAAAATGCAGTTCTCCACAAATGCCCATCACATAGTATCCTAGAAATAATACTAATACATTGTAAAGGAGAGGGTTAGTTACTAACATCACATTAGTAATATGTAGTTTAATGAACTATTTTCACTGTAGTTGATATTCTTTTTAAAAATTCTTTTGAATAGGAAATGCTAAAAGATTTAAATCTTGGTGAAATGAAAAGTGGAGTACCAGTGTTGGCAGTGTCCTTAGCATTGGAAGGGAAAGCTAGTCATAGAGAAATGACATCTAAGCTTCTTTCTGACCTTTGTGGGACAGTAATGAGCACAAATGATGTGGAAAAATCATTTGATAAATTATTGAAAGATCTACCTGAATTAGCATTGGATACTCCTAGAGCACCACAGGTTTGTATCATTCTTTTTATTCATTTCCTTTCCTCTCTATTCTTACAATTGTAGAAATAATATATGTTCCTAGTAAATTTTAGTAGGTGGAAGGTAAATAGGCCACATTGCCTCCCATACAAAAGTAGCCCTCTAACATTATGGTGTCCTGCCTTTTATTTTTTCTATATGAATGAAACTATGAATCCAACTTTATCTTTTCTCCTGTGCTTGTGTATGTTTTAGAATGTGTGTGTGTGTGTGTAGTATATATACGGGATACACACAAACGGGTGTGTGTGTGTGTGTATGTATTTTTGTCTATTTATATTATATGTAAGAAGTAGCTAGGATTTTTAAAAAGTATGTTATAATTGAATTTGCTTATGTATTATAAAAAGTTATTTGTAACTTTGAAAATGTGAAATTGCTGCTATTGTTAAAGTTTTTAATCAAAGTTTTAAATATTAATTTAGAAATAGGGTATAGAAAGGTCAGTTTCTAAATGTTGTAGTGCTTCCTATGACAGAAGTCTGTGGAAGGTATTGAGCTGTGATTCAAAAGTGGATCTCTTTTTCTCTCCACACCAGTACATACTTTAAGAAAATAATTACATGAGTTTGTATTAATTATACAATTTTTGAAAAATAAGATCCAAAATGAGTAAAGTCCACAAAAATAACTACTGTGAAATTTTGATGATGTTTTCCTTGTATTTTATTTGTTTTATATCAGTATATGGCTTCTATTTATCTTTGTATTTTTGTTTAATTAGAAAATGGAATTGTACCATGTATGCTATTTTGTAAACTGGATTTTTCTCAGACTGTAAAATATGGTTAATATTTTCTCCTATGGCCACATAGTGTCCCATTTTATGTCTGTATTATTTAGTTACACCTTCATTATTAGACACTGAAATTGTATACAAATTTAATAATAAATACTCTGAACAAATTTCAAATAGTTTTATAACCCTAAATTTCTTTAATCAGCTTTTTAAAGAAAACTTGACTTATTTTTTAGGAAAGGTTTCTCTTGACTTTTAAGTCATTCATTTAACATTTAATAAAGTATCAGGCAGTGTGCAAAGTACTGGAATTCAGTAGTGGGCAAAGCAGATGCGGTCCCTACTCTGATAATATTGAACTTGAAGATCAAGATATGGGAGCATATGCCAAGCATGACTAATGGGTGCCAAATAGCTGTTTTTGAATAGTCCAGCATGTCTTTTAGGCATTGACTGTGTAGTTAAACCAGTCTTAAACCAGTCTTCATCATTTACGTATTTAGAAATTGTGTCCTTTATAGAGCTTTTTTTTTTTAAATATAGATCTCTTTCTTCTTACAGTTGGTGGGCCAGTTTATTGCTAGAGCTGTTGGAGATGGAATTTTATGTAATACCTATATTGATAGTTACAAAGGAACTGTAGATTGTGTACAGGCTAGGTAAGTAAATTAATTTTCCTACTTGCATTTATCAGCCATTATGGACATCTGTTTGTCACTTGTCTACATTCTCTACTTTTAAAACAATGAAAAGATTTTTGTCATGATACAACAGGAAGAGGGTGGTAACAAAATGTGGAAATTCTGGGTTTTAACTGATACATTAGCTACCTTCATGTCATGTCACTCTTCTCTGTGTGTCTGTGTCCTGTTTGTAAAATGAAAGTATTGGATGTGGAATGTTCTTTAAGGTTCTAACATTCTGCAGTTATTTCATATTCTAATAAGATGGACAACATTAACAGAGGGGCCTCTTAGAATTTTGTTTTTGTATTTATTTACTGTAGAAATATAATATAGAAATATTAGTCAGAAATTTATCTTTTTCACTCTTGTTCTTTTTTTTTTTTAAATATTTATTTTTTTATCTTTTAATTTTCGGCGGACACAACATCTTTGTTTGTATGTGGTGCTGAGGATCGAACCCTGGCCGCACACATGCCAGGCGACGCGCTACCGCTTGAGCCACATCCCCAGTCCCTTGTTCTTTTTCAATCATAAGCTAAACGTGATATTTGGGAGTTTTGCTATATGATTTTTCTTAACTTCTTAGAAATTTAGAAATAGAGAAATGGACTTAGCTACCCATCTTGGTTTTTCCCAGTTCTAGATATTAACTTAATTTTCTAGGGCTACTTTGGGTCACAGTGGAATGGTACTTCTGGATAGAAAGGCATGGATCTAAGTAAAAGATATATATATAAATCTTCCTTTTCTCTGTAGATCAACTATTGGGTAATATCTTTTGATTTTTCTTGAGAAATGGAAGTAATAGAACAGGAAAATCAAATTTTTACTCCCATTTCTATTTTGAAAATAATTTTAAAAACAAATTTTGAGATTTTTATTGCTTGTATTTATATCAGAGTTTTTAGTGCAATAGTATTTTGTGATCTTTATCTATAATTTGTAAACCTCATGCATGTCCAGATGTCAAAATTAAATATTTTGTTTTTATAGAGCTGCTCTGGATAAGGCTACTGTCCTCCTGAGTATGTCTAAAGGTGGAAAACGTAAAGACAGTGTGTGGGGCTCTGGAGGCGGGCAGCAATCTGTCAATCACCTTGTTAAAGAGGTACCTATTGGGTTTTATTTTTAACTTAATTTATATGTGTTTCTGTGAAAGGAAAAAACTGCCTGCTAATGGGTATTTTTGTGGGCAGAAATTCAACTTAGTCTTAGTTGCAAATGGAAAATTGATCCTCTTAAATTAACCTTATACCCTCTTACTGTAAGTAATGTGCTAAATTATAATTATATAGTTATTAATTTTTTTCATTTATGTGACTTAAAAATAATACTGTTAAAACTTTTCATGAATAATTACAAGAAGGCTGTCTGAACTTTTAAGGAATGCCTGAAATCTTTTTTTAACATATTTTAAATTTTTAAAAATACTGTTGGAATGAGATTATTTTGTAGTTATTCAGTAAGTATGTTTTTACATGGTTAATTTGAAACTGAATAGTGTCTGATCATAAGTGTGAATTATGAGCACTAGAGCAAATCAGTGTTATATTTTTGTGAGGAAGTTCACTACCTTATATGCGTTCCTTAAAAGAAAAAGTAATTGAATTATTACATTGAAATGCCAGATTTATTCCCTATGAAATTATTTCTGGTGTTCTATAACATCAAAAAAAGTAATTTTCTTACCTAAGTCATATAATTAATGACTTAAAGTTTATGTGCTTGTGATTTTTAACAATCTTTTCATGTGGGAATAATTTTTATTTTTAATCTTTTTTATATACAATTGATTTAATATTATATTTCTAGTTTAAGTGTTAAGGAGCACAAATGGAAGGTAGAGCTTTGACTATTTTTGCTTTTATATATGTTAAAATAATAGTTGAGTGAAAGTTTCTGATGTCACAGTGTTTCAAAAAAATTAATTATTAGACTAATTTGGGGTATAAAAATGGCCAAGATGCCAGGGCAATTAGGAAAGAAAAAGAAATAAAAGGACATTCTGATTGGAAAGGAAGTAATTCTAGCTCTAATTTGTAGTTAGGAAATCTAAATAAATCCACAAAATAAGTTCCCCAAACAAAAACCGTCAGCAATTCAGCAAGGTTGCAGGATATAACATCAATATAAACAATTCAGTTCTAGGGCTGGGGTTGTGACTCAGTGATGGAGTGTTCACCTAGCCTGAGGTACTGGGTTTGAGCATCAGCACCACATAAAAATAAAATAAAGATGTTTGTCCACCTACAACTAAAAAAATAAAGTGAGGGCTGGGGAAGTGGCTCAAGCGGTAAAGCGCTTGCCTGGCATGCGCCGGGCGCTGGGTTCCATCCTCAGCACCACATAAAATAAAATAAAGATGTTGTGTCCACCGAAAAAAACAAAACTGAAAAATAAATATTAAAAAATTCTCTCTCTCTCTCTCTCTCCCTCTTTAAGAAAAAAAGTGAAAAAAAGTTCAATTCTATGTTAATATAGTAGCAATGATGATCTAAAATAAAACAGTTACATTTACAGTAGCATAAAAAATAAAATACTAAGAAGTTTAACAGAATAAATACAAGTCTTGTACACTGGAAACTGCCAAACACAGCTTGAAAGAAACTTAAAGACCTAAATGGAAAGATATCCCATGTTTATGGATTAGAAGACTTAATATCATTAAGATGGTGGTATTTCTCAAAGTATTTTGAGAAACTGACAAACTTAGGTGTTATATGAATTATTTCTCAATAAGCATGAGATAAAGGTTGAAATAAAACTCTCAATAGTGAGTTTCAGTTTGACATTATTTAGATATTTATTTACATGAAAGGAAGGTTTGGACAAAGACTTTTTTGTCATTTATCATTCTTAAAAATGTGTGGAATCTGAGGGGGAACATTTTACCTCTTATGTTGCAAAAAATATTAAAAACTAATGAGTGCAGTGGCACATGCACATCCCAGCAACTTGGGAGGCTAAAGCTGGAGGATTGAAAGCTCAAGGCCAGCCTTAGCAATTTAGCAAGGCTCTAAACAACTTAGCAAGATCCTGTCTCAAACTAAAAAATAAAAAGCATTGGGGATGTGGCTCAGTGGTATCCTTGGGTTCAATCCATAGTATCGCAGGTGGGGGGAAGTCAAAACTAAGTAATATAAGTTAAATAACAAATGTTAATAGGTAATTATAAAGCAAAAGTGCTTTATTCAAGTGCTCTGCTTTAAATATTTACTTTCTTAAAGCATGATAGTAGGAATTATTTATCAGGATGTATTCTATTTAATTTTTTGGTATTGGTATTGAACCCAGGGATGCTTTACTGTTAAGCTACATCTCCAGTGTTTTATTTTTAATTTTGAGACAGGGTTTCACTGAGTTGCTGAGGGTTTCACTAAATTGATGAGGCTGGCCTCCAACTTTCGATCTTTCTGTCTCAGCCACTCATTGCTGGGATTAGGCATGTGTCCTTACTCCCAGTCAGTATGTATTCTAACGATAAAATTTTAATTTACTTTTTATGAAAATACATTGTAAAAGTTGAAAGTAGAGGATACTTTAAATTATTTTATTCAATCAGCCAACATTCATTGTGTTGTTCACTAGATGCAGGTGATTTTTATAGGGAATTTATGAGGAAGAGAACATTTCTAGTTGAAGCCCTTATGAAGAATAACTTTTCCCACCGTTTTCTAGAGCCATAGATTTTATTGAACAAGCTTAAGTGGAACAGCCCAGAGTTTCTTAGCCAGGCATGTTCTGGTACACCTGTAATCCCGGCTACTTTGGAGACTGAAGCAAGTTCGAGACCAACCTAGGCACTTTCATAAGACCCTGTGTCAAAATAAGAGAGATGGGGATGTAGCTTAGTGGTAGAATGTTGCCTACCACATGCTAGGCCCTAAGTTCAATTACTAGTATTGGGGGTGGAGGGGGACTTAAGCTACAACTGGAACCTGAACTATTGATGAATATTTTTAGATAATGGGTTTCAAATCCTCACTTGTAGAGAAGAGGAACTACATGGAGATCTTTGCTCTATTGAATAATGCCTCATTATTATCTTATTTTTGGCTCCCATTGCATTATTAAGATCATCCTGATAGAAATGAATTATTTTGTCAGTTTAAAAATTCAGAGAGACTTTCAGTTAGTGCCCTCTAGTGGTATTTAAAAATCCTTTATTTTTAACCCTGAGGCATTGTGGTCACAATCTACTTGTAGATTTCAGTGACCTACTTGTAGATTTCAGTGATTGACACACTGAAACACTGTATTTGCTTCATATTTATTAATCATTTAAAAGTTGGAAATCTTTTAATTATGAAAAAAATTCCTTTATGAGAGTACCATGTACACAAGTCTGTATGTTTTTAGAGAGCTGTTTGTGACTTGCTCTTTTGTCTCATAACATTGGGATAAGGTTTAAATAAATTTAGGTAACACAACTTTTTAAAAGCCAGAAATTCTAACACATTCAACTTTTAAATCCAATAGATTGATATGCTGCTGAAAGAGTATTTACTCTCTGGAGACATATCTGAAGCTGAACATTGCCTTAAGGAACTGGAAGTACCTCATTTTCACCATGAGCTTGTATATGAAGTAAGATTACTTTGCTGTGTTAAAGAGAATTTTTAAACATTTATTTTTGCACTGTAGTGACTAAACACTTTTTTAATAACATATCATAAAAATATTAAAGTGGTTCTTAAATTTTTAAGATTATTATAAAATCAGGATCATATATTAAAGGGAGCTCTCATATATGAATTAATGAATAAAAAGTTATTCATTCCATTTTTAGGCTATTGTTATGGTTTTAGAGTCAACCGGAGAAAGTGCATTCAAGATGATTTTGGATTTATTAAAATCTCTTTGGAAGTCTTCTACCATCACTGTAGACCAAATGAAAAGAGTAAGTATAATATTTTGAAAAATTTTTAGGCATATACCTTATATATACTGAATAAAGACTATGAATCATCAATGAAAGTTTCTTTTAGGCACATTTAGTGTTGTTATGCCTATAAAATTTTTTTAAATGGTAGTGTTTGAGGTCTGAAACACTTGGAACATTATTTTGAAAGAAACATTTCAGTGTTTTTTTGCCCGTTTTGAAAAAATGTGACTGTTTTCTCCCCCATGGGTTCAGTTTCTAAAATATGACAATTTCTATTTCATATCTAGAGAAAAACATCAACATTTTTTTTTAAAGAGAAAGAGAGAGAATTTTAATATTTATTTTTTAGTTTTCGGCAGACACAACATCTTTGTTTGTATGTGGTGCTGAGGATCGAACTCGGGCTGCACACATGTCAGGCTTGAGCCACATCCCCAGCCCAAAAAATCATGAACTTTTAACAAATTATACTTTTTTCCTATTTAAAATTGTGTTATTGAAATTTGGTTGATGTTTTTTTATCTGCCTTGAGTTTTTGAAAAGGTAGTAAATATAGATAAATAGACAAGGATTTTATCTGTTTATTTGCAGCTCTTTTGAGAAAAGTTTTAAAGAAAATATTCTGTAAGAAATGTACTTTACTTTTCAAAATTCAAATCTGACTTGTTTTACAGCATAAACATTTGGCCTTAAATATAGATTGATGACATAGTGATGGATTGTTTCATGACATGTATTTTTTATTTGTTCTTAAAAATTACTTACACATGACAGTAGAATGTATTTTGATATATGATACACATGGAATATAACTTTCCATTCTTCTGATTGAACATAATGCAGAATTACATTGGTTGTGTAATCATATATGTATATAGGAAAGTAATGTCCTATTCATTCTACTGTCTTATGACATGTGTTTTATATGGACTAACAATTCTGTACATAATTTCATTGTTTCAGGGTTATGAAAGAATTTATAATGAAATTCCGGACATTAACCTGGATGTCCCACATTCATACTCTGTGCTTGAGAGATTTGTAGAAGAATGTTTTCAGGCAGGAATTATTTCCAAACAACTAAGAGATCTTTGTCCTTCAAGGTACTTTTATTTAAATACTACTATCTCAATATAAAATCCTATATGAGGTGCTTGGGAAGGTTAAGCTAAGAGTTTTCTGTCATTACAGCTCTTTCAGAAAAATAATAGTATCTTCCCTGAAGTGATTGAAGAGCAAGAACCATGTTTTGAGTTTTTAGAGAAACAAGGGTAAAGCTTGTTTTGTCCCCCTGTATGTGTGTATAGGACTACTTCATGAAGCACCAGTGTTTGAAGCAGAATAATTTTGTGGAGCACTTCTGTGTTGTACCAGACTCTTAAGTAGTTAAATGTTATTTCAGAGTAGGTATCATCACCTACAAGAGAGAAAATTGAGGCTTATGGAAGTATACTGTACCTTTTCTAAGGTCACATGACTAGTGTATGGTAGAGGACAAATATGATTTCAGATATTTTCAGGCTCCAAAGATTTAGGCTCTTTTCCATACTGTGTGGCTTCCTTTGCTTTATTATAGGATGAAGAACTGAGGCTAATTGTTAGAAAGTATGTTCGTGGGTATTCATGCATGTGTGCGCGCATGCGCACGCACCTGTGCGTGTGTGTATGTAGGGGTATTTTTCTTTGGAGGTAATTCTAATAAGATGTAACTTGAATTAGGGATTTTTGTTAATGACACTTATGATATAATAGGTACATTTAGTAATAGACTAATTTGCTTGCATTTTACATAATATTTTGTAATTGTTTAATCTGAAAAAATTTCTGAACTTTGAAGTGCATTGTGAAAACTGAATTTCAAAAAGTATTTCCTTTTATGGTCGTTTGCTTTAGAAAATTTAGAAGCCATTACGAGAGAAGGAAAAAAAATGGTGAAAGATTCAGTTCATTTATTTATCCATCTATTTATTTATTTATTTATTTATTTATTTTGGGGGCACTAGGAATTGAACTCTGGGGCACTAGACCACTGAGCCACATCCCCAGCCCTATTTTGTGTTTTATTCAGAGATGGGGTCTGTGTGGCTTAGTGTCTCGCCTTTACTGAGGCTGGCTTTGAACTCAAGATCCTCTTGCCTCAGCCTCCTAAGCCAGTGGAATTATAGGTGTGCACCACTGTGCCCAGCAAAAGATTGAGTTTAATGGCTTTGACAGAAATGTTTAGAAATGTCGACCTTCATTTATGATGGCACCATTCATAAATGTACTGGCATGCCAAATGGCATCAGTAAAATCACTCAACTTTGGCAAGATTTCTTGGTGTTTACTTCTTTATTTCCCTACCTAAATCTCATAGTATATAGTGTAAAGCCTTTATGTTCAATAAAATGTGGCTGGTTTCCACTTAGCCACAATTAAGTGTGAAAAGGGGTCAATACCACTATTTTTTAAGTTTTTCAGCTTCTTTGAAAATGTTGATTTCTGTTATGGCTTTACTCTTGAGGGTCATTTTAGGAGATACCTAAATTTTCAGGGTATTCCCAACAACTTTGACTTTTATCTTCTATCCTTTTGCTTATTTGGGCTAAGTGCACATTTGTAATGGTCTTGCATGTTTATGTGTGTTAGTTGGGATCCGAGAGTAAAGGCTAATTTTTCATGGGATCTCTTTTCCCTTTACTGCTTGAGGTTGCTGGCTAGTTGTTCCTCTTGGACTGTTGCTACTACCTATAGCTGGAGTGTAGTCACATTATAGGGAAGGGCTTCTTGAGTTTGAAATGCCAAGAATCCCAAAACGGGGCATAACCTAGAGTTAACTGGATTGATTGGTTTTTCCACATTCAGGTTATGGGTTTTCTATAGCTGAGAAAAAGTTTAAAAAATTTAAGTTACAATGGATAGTGTGTAAGTTCCATATTTCTAGTATGTGTAATTCTCAGTTACATTATTAGTGTTTCGTATTTGGCTTAGTTTAGCTTTTATAATGTAACAGAAATAAATGTTCTAAATAAAATATTTGTCTTATTTTTCTATTTTAACTTTAAAAATATAACTCCAGTTAGATAATAAAACTTATTTCAATAAATAAGCTTTTAAGGGCTGGGGCTGTAGCTCAGTGGGTAGAGCCATTGCCTCACACGTGTGAGGCACTAGGTTTGATCCTCAGCACCACATAAAAATAAATGAATAAATATATTTAAAAAAATTATAAATAAGCTTTTAAACAAAACTACTCAGGTTTTGCTGTCATTTGCTATTTTATGATAAGATGTGTAGCAGGGAAAAAAAAGTCTTTCAAAACAAGACATGTTGACCTTTTCATTAACAATAAAACCCTTCAAAGTTTCCATTTTTTTCATTAAATATAGTCAGTTTGTCTCTTTCATATTTTTATTTTTCATTACAGGGGCAGAAAGCGTTTTGTAAGCGAAGGAGATGGAGGTCGCCTTAAACCAGAGAGCTACTGAATATAAGAACATATAAGAACTCTTGCAGTCTTAGATGTTATAAAAAAATATGTATCTGAATTGTAAGAGTTATTAGTTTTTTTTTAAGCACTTGTTTTGGGTACAAGGCATTTCTTTACTGAAATTTTATAAACTTACATTTAAGGGGAATTTTTAAAGGAAGTGTTTTCTTTTTCTTTTTTTTTTTTAATTTTTGAGGTGATAAAGGAGGGACAGAAAAATGTCCGCTTACGTGGAATATTCTAATAAGCTACTTTTTGTAAGTGCCATGTTTATGACCTAATCATTCCAAGTTTTGCATTGATGTCTGACTGCCACTCACTCCTTTCTTTCAAAGACAGTGTTTTTTGTAGTAAAATCACTGGTTTATACAAAGCTTTATTTAGGGGGCAAAGTTAAGCTGCTAAAACCCTATGTTGGCTGCTGCTGTTGAAATACTGTGCTTTGGGAGTTAAAAAAAAAAAAAAAGTTATTTGTTTTAAAGAATTTTTAAAAAAATGAGTTAGTCATGAGACTTATTCATCTTTCCAGGGAACATACTGATTGGTCTTAAAGACTAGACAGTTAAGTAAATGGTGGCTGGAACATCTATTTTTCTACAAAACTGGAAAAAACGATCCCGGTTCTACAAGAATGTACAACAAAATAAAACATGTGAAGCAGTGTTGATTCTTTATTGGGAGTAGATTTATTTTTGGTCTTTAAAAAATTTTCTAAATTTCTTATCCCTGAGTTTGATCCTCAGCACAGCAAAACAAAAACATAAAACCCTTTCTAATTTCATGCAGCAAATATCAAACCATACAAGGATGTACATTTGGGCTATGGAATTTAAGCTATATTCTTCACAAACTTTTTAACTTGCAAATATTTAAGTCAAAAGTACAATACTTTTAAGATTATAATGGGGAAAAATGCATGCATAATTTATTGATCTTATCTACAGCTTATTGAAATTTAATGTGTGTATATATATACATATGTGTATATATGTATATATATGTGTGTGTATATATATACACACACACACACATATATATATATAAAATAAATGGTATGCTTACACAAAATTATTCTCCAATGACTGAAAGCTTTACATTTACCGATGGTTTGGGGGAAAAAAAAAACCTAGCTGCCGATAAATAATTATCTAAAGAATGATCATATTTCTGTTTCACAGAGCGTAATTGCTCAACAAGGCCTCAATGTCTACAAATAATTTAAACTGCCTATTGACTGCAGCAAACCAAGGATTTTTTTTAGTAATAATTTACAAAGACTATTCTTAGCAACATATTAACAGTTTTAGGTACAGCTTTTTACCTCATGTCTTTCAAGCCTGTATTACTCAGACTTATATAATCATAAGCAATTTCAGGCTTTTAATTGGGTTTGATAGCTGGACGATAAAGGTAGTAATGTAATTCTTTAGTCCTTAAAATTAGTATAATTAAAAGCCTAGCTGATTATAGAATAGGTGA
Source organism: Marmota monax (assembly GCF_021218885.2). Taxonomy (NCBI): domain Eukaryota; kingdom Metazoa; phylum Chordata; class Mammalia; order Rodentia; family Sciuridae; genus Marmota; species Marmota monax. Next base: position 25,610,913 of record NW_026692881.1, read on the forward strand.
AGAAACCAGTTTGGTTATGGTAGGATCATTCTGGTCAGGAAAGATAGTATTAAACATGATATGGTACACACAATTGGTTAAAAATTTTTAAATTAGGTAATGTATAAGCCCCAAATAAATACTTTTGAGATTAGAAGGTATCTTCAAATTCCAGTATTTAATAAACATGTAAAGATCTTTTGTATATAAAAGTTAAAAATCAGTCACTTGTGTCAATAATTAAAAAACTGATAGCAGTAGGAATGAAGAACAATTTGCAATTCTAAAAACAAGTAAAAGAAAATTCAAAGTTTTAACTGTGGTCAATAGAAATCACTATTTAAATTCACAAGTTTTATCAATCTTGGGGATTTTATTTTCATTTATATGAACATGAATGTTACCAGTTTTATTAAATACCACTTTCAGCATACAGATACAGAAATATTTTCTAGTTATTAAGTGGTAGGTAAGTAGGCAAGGTAGGGTGGTTCCCTATGATAAGTTTTCATCAATGGGTTATTTGCTGCTGTGTTCTTTTTCTGCCATTTCTTGTTGGTGAATTGTATCTTGTGCTGCTTGCTGCATTTTTTCCAGTTTTTCCAGAGTCAGAGACTTTAAGGGTAAGAGTTTGGGTTTACACAGCACCATTGTGGTTACATCTTCCACAGACAACTGCCCTAAATTTAACAAGAAATAAGAATTAATTTTGAGGAAGATAATCCAGGTGTTAGGTGGTTTGGATTAGCAGCTAGAATAAAGATCTAAAAACCTGTCACTGAAAAACCCCTAATCTTAGACTGTGTTTTGCTTGTAACCAGAAAGATAAGTCTATTCTATAAGTACCATTTCTTAATATTGGCGTGTGAAGGAAGACAAGTTTTGAACTTTGTATGCAAGGTTCTAAGTTACCATAAAACATACCTTTTTGTGTCAGATGTTTAATTTGAAATACAATTTGGGAGAATATACACAATGAACAAAAATGTACCAAAGTATGATATTAATTTAAATATTCAAATTGCTGCATTTTTAACTTCAGCCTTAAACTTTTCTTACTATTGCTTGATTTAGGTTTTTTCCCCCCACTTGCAGACCTTACTTATGTGAATTCCATTAAGTTATTACTTCCACTGAAAAATTTCATATTTCTAAGTATAAGAAGAATCTGCTTCATTTTTTTTTCTTTTACTGGGAAAAGTGAATTCCTGTACAACCTACTCAACAGTAAAGGGGATAGTAAATGAGATATAAAGAACACAATAATTGGTAGGTGTTTAGAATATTAACACTGCTATGTGACAATGACTATCACTTTCTAGGTCTCTATAATAATGACCTAAGTAACTGACGCAGATACCTTGTTTTGGAAGAACTTCCCGGAACATTGACTTCAGTTCGGCCATATTTGAATTGTTGGATACAGTATGTTTTTTTCCTTCAATGAGAAATCAATTATTAATAGTATTCAAAAATATATTCCAGTATATTACTTGAGGCATTTCTATTTTAGTTTAAAGAGTAAAATCACAATTTCTGTAGAATGTGGACTTCCCTATCCTTGCATAATGTCTCTATTTTCTGTGGTTCTTTTCATTCAAACAAGGTTAGTTTACAGAAGCGTCTAGGTCTTGTCAGTTTTTATTAGTCAGTGGTGGTGTTAACTGGAAGGCTGAATATTTGAAATTTTCCCTTGGTAGGGAAATATTGGTAGAGCTTTGTTTTTTAGATTAAGATGATTAATAAACAGCTGAGGAAAAGACATTTACATGCAGCCATCTTGATTTAATGATAGTCTTTCCCTGAATGGAGAAAGATACAAAAAAACATTACTAGTAATGGAAAGATACATGAATCAGGCAGGTAGGTAGGAAAGGAAGTAGTAGGTGAACATTTCCTAACATTCCCACTTTTCCTAGTAGTTAACAGCTGGTTTCTACTTCTAAACCTTCTACAAATGAAAAGCATCCTAAGGATGTTACTGCATATACAGGTACAATCTTTTAAGGGAGCAACACAGTAATTTGGCTTCTAAACAGAAGTGAGTGTGTTCAGTTTACTCTTCTAATATAGGCATACTACATGCACTCAAGGACCAGCCTGAATATAGTTATGAATATCCAGCATACATGCCAAGTGTGGCCAATAACATTTGCTCCAAATGTTACATCCTAGCTTATATTCAAGGTGTTCTGGACAAGTTGTAGAAAGATCCCTTTCCAAATACAGATGCTTTTCCAGACAGTCCCACCCTTTTAGTGATGTTTCACCATACTGATGCAATCTTACCATACATCTTTCATAACATCATCACTACAGGAGAAAGATTTATTATTTATGAAGTGGCGATGCTGGCTTGATGCCTGTCTTTTCCACCCACTGTAACTTATAATCAAGTGAACTGCTTCTGGTCTTTTGTCATTCCTGCTCCACTACTTTGACGTGCCTAATAAAAGCTTCCTACTCTCCATCCTCCAAGTTTCTTCCCATCTCTTGTTCAAATAATTATTCTGAAATGTCTTTAAGTTCCTGAGGAGCCTCTATTTGCTTTCATGAAATTTTTCATCAAACTTTATACTATTGTTGGGGAGAGAAGATGAAGTGGGAAATGGGCCTAAGCCTGGAATAAACCAACTCATTTTATGAGGTAAGTATGCAATTTCCTTAGGATGTACAATTCTATATTAATTTTCTTATTACTTAGGCCTTTCAGTATTACCTAATGGTCACTACCTTTTTTTGTCCATGTTAGGCTGAAAGTTAATAACACTGAAGACTCCTGATCAGCTTTGAATACAGCTATCAAAAACAACACCAAAACTTTTCAGTAAAGATATCACAATGAAAATATTAGGCCCTTATTTAGTACAAATCTGACATGATCTGCCACTAAAAAGGATATATTACAGATATTTATAAAGGTGAAGTAAATACCAGCTAAATGTTTTTATATTTGTCACCAAAATACTAAAATGGTAAAAAAAAAAATACTTAAAATCTTAATTGTTTTATGTAGTGAGCAACTCCAACTCATAATTAAATTACCCTGTTTTCTATGCCTCTTTCACATCTAAAATCTGGCCTGAAGAAAAAACAATGAAACTTGGTGCTCTACCAAACCTCAGTGCTTGGTTTGACTAAGATGCCATTGTTAATGGAAAGGGTGTGGGCCAAAGGACTGGCAGGGAGTGGGTTGGGACTGGTGTGGGGAAGATCCAGTGCCATCACTTGCCTAAGTGGTTTCTACTAGGGATGAATCTTTACCCTAGACCCCCTTAGGCATTGGCAGGAGAGAAGCAGGATGGGAAGGGCTAAAATAAGCAAGATGGTAGTTGGATGGCTAGCTGTACTATTTTGATAATTAACTGCTCTTGGAGTCCAGAATAGGAAAAGGCATTTATTTCCTTCTCCCAGGTGGTCTGCTATTGGCCAAACATAGGTGTTTTCTCTGGTATAGTATGTTTGAAGGAATTGTGGCTGCTCCTCAGAGAGGAGTGGTTATGTGAGATGTATATAAAACCAGGGACACATGATCAAAGAGAAATATCACAGTGATGGCTGAAATTATGTGTATCATACAACTACAATGGTCATTCAATTCAATAAATGAGTGCCTACCATGTGCCAGGCACATGTTTTGTTAATCAGTGAACAAAACAAAAAAGCAAAAGCTTTTGCTCTTTTGGAACTTACAGCTTGGAGTAAGGTAAGAGAAACAAAAGAATACTATGTAACTGTAACTGCTATTGAAAAACAAAATATTTTAAAGGGATTCAGATATAGTGGAGGAGGTTATTTCAATAGGAAAATTAATGGTCTCATTAAGGTGACTCTTAAGCAAAGACTGTTTTTGTGGGTTGGACTATAGGCATGTGTTGTGTTGTGAAACTGCAAAAAGTAAAAAGTCTGACAGTATCCACACATCAAGAGAAAGTATGGGGAGAGAGAATTCTGTAATAGCAATATTTTTAGAGGGATATTTTGTGTATCTACTAAAAGTAAACAAATTTTCTGACCCAAACTTTCTACTCCTAGTAATCAGCCCCCCCCCCAAAAAAAAACAATAACACAAGTGTATAAAGATAATAAGCATGTTCATTAAAGCATTACATTGAATAGCAAAATGTTGAGCAACAGATGAACCTACATGTTCACTATTAGGTCAAAGGTTAAATAAATTATGAAATATCTGTAGAATGGAAAACTATGCCATGGCAAAGTAAAAAATGATGCAGATTGTCAAGGCCCCTTCTAAGAAAAAAAAAACATATTAAATTGCAGAAGTAAAACTGTTCTTACATTAATGCTTACAAAAAAAGCAGGGTTAACTCATCACCTTCTTTCTTTCCTCCCAAACTTTAAAAGTTTGTTATTTCTCCTAGAGATAATAGTTCTGATGGCTCATGCATTGCAAAAGTTATGCCAACCTATCTAGCTAACTAAGCTGGGTGTCTAAAACCTTCAGAAAAACTTGAAGGAAAACCAAATGTTTGTCATGAAATATTTTGCTGTTTTAGGAGATCTGGAAGACATGTCTAAGAAGGATAACTACTTCAAAATCAATCATATACATCTGGAAAGCTTAAAAATTTCCAGTAATTTTTTTTTTTTTTTTTTTTTTGGTATTAGTCTAAATCATGAAAGTATCCTGAACTTTTGAGAAGATACACCAATAGTCCTTTTTTTAAAAGTTTGTTCTTTGTGGTACTGGGGATTGAACTCGGGGACAGTCTATCACTGAGCTATACTTCTAGCCCCCCCACCTTTTTTAAGTTTTTGAGACAGCATCTTGCTAAGTTGCTCAGGATGGCATTGAACTTGCAATCCTCCTGCCTTAGCCTCTGAGTTGCTGGGATTATAGGCATGGGCCACTGTGCCCAACAATGGTCCTCAAATTTTCTATTGCATACTCCTAAAGAAATTTTGAAAAACTATCATTTTAAATATTTCTAAACTGACATAAAATTTTTATCATGAGCTTAAGTAATTATAAGGATATAATTTTTAGCATATTTAAAAACATTGTCAAAAATATTCAACATAATAGCTACCATTAATTTAAAAAATTAAGCTTTTTTAAATCAGAAATTTTATATTATTCTTTTTCTTCCCAGATCTTTTTCCATTTCAACTTTAATGTAATGGTTTCTTGCTTGATATTTTAATTACTCTTCTTTGTTGCAAGAAATGTTTATAAATTTAGAATAGAACCTGGCTCTTCGTTTGTAGTACTAGAGTTATAATGTTCACTTTGGTCTATTTGGCTCCTAATAGATTTTTACCCCCTGGAGCATTTCATCATAGAAAAATTTCTACATAGGATTAGAAAGAAACCTTTCCTTGCTAACATCTTTGATGATTGTGAAAGGGGAGATGAGAAATAAGATTAAGCATGTGGGTTTATGCACAGGCCCATTTTATCAGGGAATTCAGTGTCAGCAAAGACCAAATAAACATGGAAGTTTAGGATCTGGAAATTGATTACCCTTAACCTTGCTTACCTCCATTCCCCTCTTCAGATATCTTGAAGGTTTTGTGAACCCCGCTATAAATATTGCTGATCTATACAATAAATCACCCAAGTTCTTAGAGATGTTAATGGACATTTCTGAGATTTCATAGTTCGTAAATTTGAGAGACTTGGGAAGGGGGAAAAAAATCCTCTTTTTTTTTTTTTTTTTAACAGCAGGACTTTCTAGAAATTATTGTGATTAATCTCCAATTGGAGCACTGAATATCATTTTGTATCATTTCTAAAACTTATTTGATCCTGGAATCTTTTGAAAGTTCTTTTATGGGACCAAAACTCATTAGAACATACTTTGTAATGTCATTTTAAATGTGATATGTCTAATATGATGCAATGGACTAAGCAAATTTAAGAAGAATGCCACTGTTCACAAATAACTAATTTTGAAATTAGTACAGGCCACATTCTGAATATAATTTATTTTAAAGATCAACACAAGACTACTAAGTGAAAAATTTAGACCACCTTGGACAAAACTTGCATTTAAAGGAATCATTTAAATTTCTTAGGAGAAAATCTTTTTTGCATAGTTTTGGGGGATTTGGCAAGAATTACAACTATTCTTGTCTCATATCACAAGGAATTTCTTAAGTGGGGAGTTTTGAGATTCAAGTATATTCAAGTCTTTCGGGCCAAAATGTTAACTAATGCTTATTTTTGAGCTTTATTTCTATATTCATATATTAACATCTCTTATTAATAAAAGGTTAAGAACAAAACTTAAGTATTTATATGGCAATACATTTTATATTGAAATTAAGTCCAGTCAGACTAAGGCATAATCTCTAGGTTTGAGAATCCTAGAACCAGGGCAAGGGAGAAGAAATAGGCACATAAACAGCCATAATGCAATGTTAATATAAAAGTTCTACACTTAGAAATCTATGTAAAAATGCCATGTGAACAAAAATTTGGAGCAACTGTGAAGGGCAGAGATGATTAAGAGAGCAATTTCAGATGCAGGTAACAGATGCTGCAAAGAGACAAAGGAACAACTCAAACCCCAGGGTGTATTATGGAAGTGGAGGGGAGTGATGTTAAAAAAAGTTATTTTCAACCAGTCTGGAAAACCAAATCATAACTGAATTGATTTTAAAGGAAATAAGAAAAGCCACTGAAATATTTTAAAGATAAGAATAGATCCCAGAGTATTACACACAATAGATTATCATTAGGCAACCATCTTCATAAAAACAAAAGTAATCAATAATAATAGGACCTTTCAGGCTGTGAAAATAAAGATTTATAATTTGTTATGATTAAGTTTGCTCTTGTGTCTTGGATTTGAATCTTGTGGACCAATAGGAGAGATGACCTTTAAACAGAATCTTTCATTAAGCTCTTACTTTTACACCCATTACCTATTTGGAAAGAACAGTCTGTAGTCCTTTGTTCAAGAAAGTATGGATCTCTAAAGTGGTCACAAATTGATGAGTTTATGGACTACAATTAATGTTGTACCTTGTATTCTATTTGAAATTGAACAGTGGATAGTAAAGACTGGAAATAATAAAGGATGCTGGTTAGTTGACAAGGGAATTATTCTTTCAGAGTAGAAAAATAATAAATGTAACGTAAGAAAAGGAATTTGGGTCTTTAAGTGCCTATCCAAACAGATTTTTCTCTATCAATAAACACTGTCATTAAAGTACCTACTACAGAGCTAGATAAGGGAGACAGTGAATAAGAACTAGTTCCTCTCCTTGAGGGGTAGGCTAGTTGGGGAAAAATAAACATGAAAAAAAAAATCTGTAGATGAAGACAATATGCTTTAATAAAAGTATGCCCATAATCCGAGATATTCAGAAACCTGAGGCAGAAGGATCTTGAGTTCTACGCCAGTCTGGACAACATAGCAAGACCCCACTCAAAAATACAAAGTCAAACAATAACAGAATACTTAGCCCAGTTTAGGGGACAATAAATGGTCTCTGAAGAATTACTGTGACATTAGAGCTAGTATTAGAGTGAGAGTATACTAGGTAAGAAGGGGATATGTAACAAGGTGAGAGTGTTTTAGGCAAAGTTCTAAGGAAATGTCTATATAGAGTCCAGTGTGCATATAGTGAGCATCAGGTACTGTGATGGGCTAAATGGAGGCCTTTAACACTATGCCTTTGAATTTGGACTTTATATCCTATAGATGGAGAGAGCTAATTGGATTGCTCTAAGTGGTCTGTGACATGATTCACTTTTGGGAGACATATTCTAGACAAAATAAATGAAAACTCACAAGAGACAGTAGAGGCAAGGAGATCAGTAAGGAAGCTGTTTTCCTATTTAGATAAGATGATGAATTTTTGAGCTAAATCTGATAACATTAAAAAGAGATATATCAAGAACCATGTAATGTTTTGAACAACCAACAATAAAAAATTAAAAAAAAAATATCCAATATCGGGCTCCACACCCAGAGTTTCCAATTTGCCTGTCTAATAAGTTCCCAAATAAAGCCAATGGTTCTGGTTTGGGGGGGAAAAAAAAAAAAAAGAGAAGATGGAAGAAAGGTACAAGCTGAGATTCAAATGTCCTCCACTTTGCCACCCACCAACCCCTTCTTTCCCTTTTGGGTGATAAGGAAATGATCAAGGATGACTGAGATGAGCTAGTGGACAGCGCAGATATTAATTCGAGTTGAGAATACAGGGGAGAAGATGAATACCATGAATTAAGTTCAGACTCACCAAGTGTGGAAGTCTAATTTGAAGGTAAAAATTTGAGGTTCAGAATCAATGACACAGTAGTCAGCTATACAAGTAGACTTAATCACCCAAGAATGGAAAAAGATGGTGGGTTTAGTGGAAAAGAGAGACAAGAATATAGTGTAGCAGTTGAGAAAAGTATCCAAAGTCAGATTAGTCAGTTAACTTTATGTCTCAATGTTATTTGTAAAATAAAAGCTTGTAATGGCATCAACTTGAGAAAGTTAGTGTACTGAAGATATAATTCATATAAAGCCATTACATTAGTCTGTGGCATTTGATGGGAGCTCAATGAATGCCAGCAATTCTTACTGTATTTGTATCACTACAATGTTGTCATAAGATTAGATTCTCAGAAAAAAATATCTATTAACATGTATAAGTTATGGAGGCTTATCACTAAAATAGAATAAAGAAAAATCTTCAGGTAAGCAGGAGCACTTTAGAATTTTCTACCCATTCTCTCTACAGGCATATTGTCCTAAAACGTATTCACCATTTACCTTAGGTTTTTCCCTTCAGTCTTGCTTAGTGTCTCTTAAATTTTAGTTTCCTTAAGAATAGCCATAATGGCACAGTGTTTGTGAAAGTCATGTACTTAACCCTGTAGGACATTTTAAGGGACATTCTATAGTAATCTTAGAATAGCTCTCATTGCCTAAAAGGTGGTTTTAGAATTGAATAACCCATGCTCCCACCTGCCTCTCAGAGTATCCCTCCTTATATATACATAAATTATTACATTTAACAGATTAAGGCCTAAGAAAAATTATCTTGTCCAATATCACATACTTGGCAAGTAGAGAAACGGACTTTGAACGTGTATCTGCCTTACTCCAAAGTTTAATTCCTTTTCAGTTCTTTCTATATTGGATCTGGAAGAATGATCTAGAGACCCCAAGTACTTTAGTGTGGAGACCCACCAAAGGAAAACCAACATTTAAGAAGTTAAAAAGATAACAGGAGAGTAGATGATGAATAGAAACAAATGAATTTTGAAGTAACATATCTTCTGGAATGGACAATTATAAAGCTATTAATGACCTTTACAAAGGAGGATGAAAATAAACTATGTGTGTCAAATAGTAAATCTTAGGAATGATGTAGATTAAAAAAAATAAGTGCAGCATATTGACTAAAAGAACTTTGTTTTTCCTTTGTGAGTGCAACAACCAGACCAATGTATATGTCTAATAAACTGTTCTTTTTCTTTCCCTCTTCTTATTTTGTGGATTTTGCATTCCAGTTGTCATGTTTGATATCACCCTGAAAGCAATCTCTTAGGAGCAAAAACTGCTTTTTGACTATGGATGTTGTTTATAGCATTAAGTTTCTTTTTTTGTAGGGGTGGTGGTGGTGGTGGCAGTGCTAGGAATCAAACCCAGGGCCTCATGCACGGTAAGTGAGTGCTCTTATCACTGAGTAAATGTCCTTATCCCTAAATATTACTTTTAAAAGAATATACAATTGGAACTTTCAAATCTCAATTTTTATTTTAATATGCAGCACTTTAAAAGCTTATGTTTTGTGTTTCTCTTCATCATGTTCTATCAGATTACATGAGAGCTTGTGTCATAGCTCACATGAGAGTGTACTGATTAGACCAAGATCATATGTTAAATAGCTGAATAGGACTATCAGCTTTAGATTACACCCTGTTTTTTCATCTAACCATCCGGAAAATGTAGGCTGTAGTCATACAAGGGGAAAAAAGAAGGGAATAAGATTACTAAAATCCAAACTCCATTCCTGGTTAACTCAAAGTACACATATATGGAACAGAAACATTAAAACAAAAACACTGTGGATGGCAAAGACAAGTCTTGGTTTCTAAAAATGTTAAGGACAGGATGTGGATCTGTTTTTAAAAGTATCCTCATAGGTCACACTAGGTCTCCATACTCCACTTGATTTTTATTAGGAGCCCCATGGTGAATAATGGGTTATCATCCTTAATTCTAACCTGTTATTAGGTCTTCACTGTCATCCCTCCCCCACTATTTTATCTTAACTCATTAGCTTATCTTAATTGTATAAAATCCTATTTTTTCAAGTCTGAGATGAAATGCTTCAGAATATTCCAGGGTTCCAAGTGTTTAAAATAAGTTATGAGAATAAAATCCAATGTATGACTTAAAGGCTTCCACCAGAGTGTCCCCACCCCCATCAATCTATTCTATATTTATTCTTTAAATGGGGTACACACTGATAACTAGCTGTGTGACATTGAATACATTTCTTAACTAATCAGAAGCTTGGTTTCCTCATAACAAGGTTCAAGCAAAAAGTGGATATAAAAGTACCTAGAAATACAGTATGACATTTACTATTCCAGGTCTAATTTTCATATAATAAAGGACTTGTTCTAGATTACTACTAAGGTACCTTCTTCTTTTTTTTTTTAGTTGTAGATGGACATGATACATTTTTATCTATCTATTTATTTTTATATGGTACTGAGGATTGAACCCAGTGCTTCACATGTGCTAGTAGGGCACTCTACCACTGAGCCACAAACCCAGCCTCCTAATTTAGGTACATTCTGACTCTAGAAATATTTATAAAACACCATGTTACATATAAAACAGCATGATCTATTTAAAGGTATTTTCCCTCTAAAAACCTGTTTTACTTATTTAAATTTAAAGCAGCATGGGCTGCCAAATTTTAAGCATTTTTGAAAATATGATAAGTAAACCTATTTTATAATTCAATGCTGAAAAAATGTGAAGTCTTTTAAGTGGTTAGTAAATAATAAAAATATATGAAATTGTAATCAAGGGAATAGAAGCTTGCTGTTCAATACTTTGAATTTATCTTGAATTTTTGATGGAGATAAGTGATTTGTTGCTTAGGGATTTAATGGCACCTGAAATATGGAGGAGAAAAAGAAAGATTCTCAAAAGCATTCTGAGATTCTCAGAGCAAAATCAAGTTTTCATGTAAGAAACTCTAATGTCATAAGCTGGTGACCTATGGTCATATCCAGTTAAATGATTTGCTGCCTTGTTAGAAGTTTTAAAACTATTTGAACCATATGCAGATTTCATATAAAATCCAAATTTTAGCTCTACCTGACAAATCTGGCAATACCAAGCTCACATTCCTGCATAGCAAAACTGTGCTAGGGCTAGAAAGTGATATCCCAGTTCCGTAAGCATGTGCTCTCAAATTCGTAGGTCCTTACTACTGCTCCTCCCCTCCCTTTTTTTAAACCTTACCTGCCTAGACATTAAAGTTATGTGACTTTCCAACTACAGTAAAATATAGAGCCACTGCAATATATTATATCCCAAACTATTTTATTTTTAAATTTTTAGTGGGCACTGATTATCTTTTTTTTTTTTTTTTTTTGAGGTGTTGGGGGGTGTTTAGCTACAGTTGTTCAGGTTGGTACTGAAATCCTTCCTCATTTCAAGCAAATCTCCTCACTTAGCCTTCCAAGTAGCTGGGATTACAGGTACAAACCACTGTGCCTGGCTTAGTGGGCACTGAGAAACAAAAATACTCTGGGATCTAAAGGAGGTACCAGGAGCAATACTATTTATATAAAGCACATTAAGGGAATTTTTCTCTTGTGAATATTTATTGTTAGTTCCTTTGAAGAAAATTCAGTCTGCTTAGTGCACGTTGTAAATGGGCAAAGCAGGAATGGTAGGAATAATAACAACAAAACTTTTGTCAGAGTCAGACTTTGGGACAGGAGTCCCCTGTGTTTCTCCTTTGCTAGTAAAGCAATAAAACTTCTTTTTCCTTTTCCTCAAAACCATGCACTCATTATTTAAATTAGCATTGGGGACAGGGACCGAACTTTCGGTTACAAATATTGGCGAACCAGATGGGACCCCAGAGCAGCCCCTGCTCAGCTTTCTTAGGCAGGCCTGGCACTCCAAGCAACTATAGTTCCATGCCAAGGATGTAAGGTGAACTTTTTGAGAGCTGACTACTGTAAAGTTAAGAAATGGGTGAATATGCCTGGGGTTGAACTGAACCAGAAAAGCTCTTCCTGTAAGTAGAGGGAGGGACTGAGGGACACTCAGCAGCTGCCGAAGCCCCTTCTGCTTAGAGGAACTCCCGCCTTCCTTCCCTGCACTGTAAGGATTGCTCCACCTCATTCTACTTTGAGGAAAAAGGAAACTGAATACAGTAAAGTCATGACATGTTGGCCATTTGATAAGCTCCCGCGGTGTGCACACAGAGACCCTTGATTCTACACTTCTGGTTCCCCTTTGTGGGAGCATCTGGTCCCCTTGTGGGGACATCTGTGGCATCACTGGTGTAGAAGTCATGGTTAAGTGGGAGTTGGGAACTTAAGGAGATTTTTTTTCCCCTATCTGGTCTGTTTTAAAGGTTCCCATCTGTCGGCCATGGTTTGGGGATCCTCTCTATCATTATGTTTTTTGTTTGTTTGTTTGTTTGTATCTTTTTCTGGCCCTTTAAGACAGTGTGTTGATCCTATAGATTGTTTCTTCAGAACGATCTTGGTTTAATGGGCCACCTATAGATGTAAATGTGTCTAAGAAAAAGATGATGTTTTACTGTTTTTTTTTTTTTTAAAAAAAACAACCCAACCAAAAAAACTCTTTTGTCTTATCCAAGACTTAAGGTTGACCGACAAATGAATTTTCAAAAGCATAGCAGATTTTTGGATATAAATTGAGAAAAAGGTGAAAGGGGGAGCCCAGAAAGAACATGTTTTTCAGCAAAGTAGTAACACTCCCTCAAGCAACTGCCCACATGCTAGCAGAGTGCTTAATGGATTGATAATGTTCATCTGGAGATGCCAAGTAACATCATATGTCATAGAGTTGGAGTCCATAGTATTTTCTTTTCTATCTGGAATCTGCTGGTAGAAAATGTTATAACATGGTAATTTGGTTAATTAATTCAGACTCAAGCGAATAAAATGTGTCAGGTCTAGTGTCTGAAATATGTCTAGGCCTCAGAATGGGAACTGGTGTGGGAGAATTTGAATGATGCTTTTGGCTCTGGTATACTCCAGTAGCAGACAGTACTATAAAGTTAGTAGAAAATGACATATCCTACTTAATACAAAATGCCTTTTTCTAATGACCTCTCCTAGGCTTCAAAATTCAGTACTAGACAGAAGTCTTAAGAATACTGGCAATTAGTCTTTAGAAAAAGTATTTGCTTAGTACTTGAAATAGTTAGCTATTTCAATAGTATGCAAGCAAAGAGAATTGTACACACGTATTCTCAAAACCTGCTCCTCAAATCATCTGCATCAAAATCCCTTGGACTATTATTAAAAATATAGATTTTTCTCAAGCTCTCCAGAAATCAGAATTACTGAATCAGAATCTTTGATTTTTAATTAGATTCTTCATAATTAAACTTGGAGAACTATCTTAGATTTAGTAATATACTCAGTAAATATTTAATGCCTACTATATGCCCATATTGGACTACTTTAGAAGTTACTAATAACTATCATACTCTGACCACATTCCATGTGCTATAAACCAAGCTAATGCATTTTACATGTTTGAATTAACTCTGTTCAACAATATAAGAGATTTTAAGGCTCTATTTTATAGATAATAAAGAGAATGAATAAACTGTTCAGGGTCACCCAGCCAGTGAATATAATCCTGTTCCTGAAACCCAGATCTGATTCTAAATTGTCTCTATAGTTTGATATATTATTTTCTGTTTCTTGAATCCAGAGTCAGCTAAAATTTTATTATATAACTGGGCATGATGGCATGTGCCTGTAATCCCAGCTACTTGGGAAGCTGAGGCAGAAGGACTGCTTTAGCCCTGGAGTTTAAGATCAGCCAAGGCAAAACAGTACTGTCTCAAAAACAAAACAAAAATTTTTTCATAGTCCCATATGAACAAATTTCCTTCTACCTAAGAAAGCAACTGATCAAGTGCATTATTTTAAATTTCAATATGATGGGTAAAAACATTCAATATTAATCTAAGAGATTTCAATATGATGGGTAAAAACATTCAATATTAATCTAAAAGATTTTGCCCTCTCAGACTATTTTCTTGGGCTTTAGTGCACTTTCCTCCTTTCACTCATCTTTCAAGATGAAATACAAGTCTAGGGTAGACTTGTATTCAGAAAAGAAACCTGACAGTCATGGGAGTTCTCTTCTTATGATTATGAAGTAAATTCCACTAATAACACACTCTCCATTGGTTAGAATGTTCCTAATGAACCAAGTGTTAAGTATAATCTTGATGTTGCAATTTTTAATAGGCTCTGCTTAATGGTACCAAAAGCTATCACAAAAAACACTAGGACCAATTAAAACTTGCAAGAGAATTTTTCAGGAGGAAAAATAATATTGCCTAAATTGGATCATGGCCAGATGGGCAACAGTTGCTTTGGTATCTGCATTGATAACATCAAGATTCATCTGTATTTGAATTACAGGGCCCACACATCTTTCAACAGCAGTCTGTCAGAAGTTGAAACTCATGAAACTATGCTGACATCAGTACACTTTGCTGCAGATTACAATACATCAGCTCCAAGTAGAGGCAAAGTAGCAGCAACTTTTATTAAATGTAGGCAGTCTAGGTTGCCAGCTGAAATCACTAACTTATTCATACACAGGAGGATTAAATGCCAAATTCTTTATGTGCTAAGTAGGATGGATTTAACAGCAACTAACGACAATGGTATATGTAGTACAGCTGAGAAAGTTTAATCATGATTGGAAAAATATGAATACTGTCTGGTATTCCTGCAAAAAATGTTAAACTTAAGCCTCTGGGTTAATTTTGTTATTAAGAAATAACAAAAAAAGAGACGTCTTTAAAAACAAACAAACAAAACCCAACAAACCACTTTGGCTCAAACACTTAAAAATATTATTATTCTCAGGGAGAAGAAGCATGGGGGTCAGTTCTAAATTGAGGGATGAAATAAATATGTCAAAATATTAATTACTGAATAAGTGAAGGGAATACGAATGTTTATTATACATTCTTTTAGTTTTTAAATGTATGCACTTTTTTATGATAAAACATTTGGGAAAAAATCATACTGATAAGACCTCAAAGGGGAAACCAAAGTGTAAGTTAAATAACAGGGACTACGCAGAATTTGTAATAAATAAAGAAAACAGAAAGCTTGGTTAGCAGTGTCTTGGGCATTTTGGAGACACCCAACATATCCAATCATTTTCTAAGTATCAAAGTAGTATATGCTGGGTGAAATAATAGGCTGATGAATCTGACAAAACCATTCTATTTAGGTAACACATGGTAGTGAAGTTAAAAACAGTGATCGGCATAAAGATGTACAAAAAGTGCTTAGATAAGTTCAAAGAAAATTACTTCCTGTTGGGAAGAATCTGGAAACACATCTCTAAGGATAATAGAATCATGGATGCTCAATCCAAAAGGTCATTGCTACAACAATAATTAACCTCAAAAGAAACATGATTAGTTCATTGTGGCTGAAGCATGAGTACCAAGGAGGGAGAAATGAGGTAAAAGAGGGCAGATTTGCACTCGTTGTGGACTAGCTAGATACAATCAATTTTCAATTTACCTGAAAGTTCTGGTCGTTTTCTTGCTGTTACAGCATTCAATCTGGTAATATCAAGATGTCGGAGTTCTTGACTGAAGCCTACGGAAGGAACTACAAAATATAATGTCAAGATTAGCCTTGTAAAAGTCATAGGATAATTTTACGAATATTCACGAGCATTAAGTTGTTTAACATATAGTAAACTCACAGGATTAGGGCAGCATATCTTTATCCAGAACTTCAGTTAAAGCTTACAAAGAAACAAGAAACAAGAAAAAGAAAGTAAAATTAGAAGGGGACAAGGGACGAGGAAATAAGACTTAGAAGTCTTGCCGTGGTGCTGGGGAAATCATCTTTTTTACAGCTGGGAGTGGAAAATGACTTCCTCAGCTCCCGAATTCTCCATTCTCCAAAGATGAGGGAATGGAATTACCATACTTAATAGAAAAGAGGGGGCGTGGTCAGGAGTTCCAATTTGTTCCAGCCGTCCCCACACCCCAGCTCCGCTGTACAGTCCGCGCTCTAACCCGGTTGGGGCCCTCCGGCCGGGCAACTTGAGCTAGGATTAGGCGATCTGTCGAGCGGTCGGGCCCCAAAGGGAACCTCAGAGGGGCGGAGGGAGGGCGGACTGCCGAGCCAGCCGGAAAGAAAACCTTCTTCCAGCGGAAGTGGCCCCGACACCCGCTTACCTTCTCAGTGTTCCAATGTCCCAGGGACCGTCGACCTCAGCCATCCCTGTGGGTGGGGCCCGGGGACTCTCACCTCGCCTTGCAATTCCTGCCAAGAATAGGCACTCCTCGCGGCGTTGGGCGGTGGAAACTATTCCCACCCCTCTGCGATGACTCTACTGGGAAGTGCTAAATGCAACTTCCGGACAGGAGAGGGATTTTCGGAGCCCCAAACTGTTGTCCACCTAGGTAAGTGACCGGACGTCTCAGCAAAATAAGGGCAAGGAAACTAAACGCAATCTTGAGTATAAATTTACTTGTCTAACATTGTCTGGTCACCTAGGGTCCGTCTTTGGGCCTACTTACAGAAGCATCCCTTCCCAGACCGTTCAGCTGTTGCCCGGGGTAACGGTGACATTAGGCGAAGGAAAAATCTACGTCATGTTGGAGACCGGAAGCCAGGAAACTTCTGCTGCCATTGTCAACTATGGCTACCTTAGCTTCAACAGTAACTTCCGGTTAGGAGTCGTCTTTCTACCCTGCCGGAGGCTTACTCAGTGGCTCGACTAGCCAGCGGCGCCCAGTGGGCGGGAGACGGCGTATAGCTGTGGAGCAAAGGAAAAGGGCGGAGAGAGGGAAGCTGGCGCCAATGCCTCACTCTCATTGGGGAGTTGCAACGGTCCTGGCTCCGCCTATTTTTCTTCCCTAGCGAGTGACGGGCCCGCGCCGGAGGGGTGGGGCGGGGCGGACGGAGCAAGAGTGTGTGGAGGGGCGGGGCGAGTGGGGGAGGGGCAGGCGGGGGGCGGCGGTTGGGCAGCGTCGCTCCTAAAGAGGAGGAGGAGGAGGGAGGAAGGAGCCGAGCGAGGAGGATGGCGGAGTCCGGGCTCCTGACGGTAACCCGGGGCCGACGAGGAGGAGGGTGTCTGTTGGTCGGTTCTTCCTGCCTGCCTTCCTGTCCGTCGGGCTGTCGGGCTGGCTGTCGGTAGGGGGTAGCCCCGCGCGTCCTGACAGGCGCTAGCCGGCGCGGCCGGGGCGAGGCCCGAGGGGACGGGGCCCTGGGAGGCGCCGCCGCCGCCTCCTTCCTGGATGCTGTCGCCGGGAGTGCTGGGCCCCTGGAGCCGGCTCGCGTTCAGAGCCAGCAGACGGGGGACGGGAGCGAGAGGGTGGGCTCTGACAATGCCCCGGCCCGGCCTGCGGCGACTAGGACGGCCGGGACAGCGCCAGGGCGAGGGCGAGACGGCGCGAGGGCGCGGGCCGGGGGCGCCCAGCGGACCGTCCTGCTCCGCTGAGCTCCCTGGGCTACCGGGCCCTGGCTGCGGGCGTCTGGAGTCTTGTAAATGGCTGGCTGGGGCCTGGGTGTAGTGGTTGGGATACGGGGTGGGGGGGTCTCTCCTCGCCCCCTCCCCAAAGCCCAAGGCACTCTTGCGCTCTCCTCTCTTGAAGACCCTTCGGTGAAGAGTGGTGAATAGGGTTTGGGTGTGTTGCCAGGTGAAGCGAGCGGTAGCCTCCGAAACCGCCTTGTTAAACGTGCCTGATGGCAATCTCTCCGTGATAGCATTTCGGGGGAGAGGAAAGTAGTCAAACTCTCCAGCCCCCAGCCTCCGCCCCCGTTCTTAGCTGTTAACGCCAGAGGCTTCAGGGCAAAATCATTTTCCCCCCCAGCCCCTCCGTATCCATTGTTTTGTATCAGCCCCTCCCCCATGCTTAGGTAAAAGAATAATGACTCCAAAGCATTAATTTGGCTCCTTTATCATCAGAGGGTTTTGTTAATTGTGGAAGTATGGGTTTACAAACAGGTGGAATGAATCGGGAGTTGGAAAGATGGTGCTTTGTGTGTTTTTGATTCAGCTCTTACAGTTGGTGATTTGATTTTCTTGACTGTTAGTGTGTATCATCATGGGGGTGTTGTGAATAAAAGAGGAAGCACCGTTTTGCAACCTACCTACCCCCCAAAATATTTTCAAAGTCTCTAGGGATGCTGAAACCAAATTAGGTTGTAGATGTGGACTATTGTCTCCAGCATAACTATCAAGTCTCTTAAGTTTACACCTGTGTAATTTTGTACTCTTCATTAGAGCAGTCTGCTATCTACTCTAGGATTCTGAAAAACAGCTTCTGATACAGTAATCCCTCAGAGTATACTTCTGTAACCAAGTGATTTTTTTTTTTTTCTTTTCTTTTCTTTTTTTTTTTGGTCTGTCATCAACACTGACAAATAGTTTTCATTTCTTAAAGGCCTCAGTTCATTAGGGTATTAATCTCCACCTTTACCTCTCCATGCACTTATAACTATTTGTTACTATATATTTGAAGAGACTTAACTATTTATGATTTGTAACATTCAGTAAGTTTACACTTAAAATTTGATTTTTTTTTTCCAAATGTAAATCCCCCCCCTCCCTCCTATGTGACAATGATAGTTTTTAGGAGTGAGGTACATAAATGACTTCTCAACGTTTGGAACTTAGACTGAACATGAAAGACTTTTATACTTACTTGGATTTAAAGTATACTGTAAAATTTATTCATAGTTATGATTATTTTTGTCTGTAGTCTATCTAAATGTATAAAGTTTTTTGTCTAAGATTTGTAACTTTCAAATGGCTTAAATCTAACATTAAACTAACATAAAATCACATTCTTAATCTGTTTCAAGTTATGGGCATGGCCTATCTGTAAAGGGTACTACATTTCCCTAAGGTGCTTGTTTTGTTTTGAAAAAAATTACATTTTCTCAGTTGACATTTGTTCTCTCTCCTTGTTAATATGATTTTCAAGTTTCTAAATTCTTCTTTTGTTAGAAATTGTTATGGATTAAACAGTGATGTTTAAAAGATATTAATAGCTGGATTACTTTTTAGGTTTTTAATTACCAATACTTCCAAAGATGGCTTCTGAATAGTTATTGGTATATTTTTTTTTTGCCTGAGTTTACCTAAATGGATTGTGGGGGGAGGGTGAATAAAATTGGAATGTTTTGTTCAACAGGTAGTTAAATTTTGGTCATGATTGTTTATATGCTAGATTAGCATTATTATGTAATTTAATGTTTCTGGAAGTTCATTAAACAGATTAAATGTAGAACTTTTTTTTTTTTTAAGAGACTTAACTATAAACCCTGTTGTTTCTGACAAAAAAAATGCCCTCTATATGTAGATACCAAGATACATATTTTTGGAGGGTGAATATTAAATATTAAAGTGCTTTAACAGCAGTGTATGAAAACATAAAAATCTTTGTTTATAACATCAAGAAAACATAAAAATCAGTATGAAAACATAAAAAGTCTTTGTTTATAACACAACAAGATGAAGCACCCAAAACAATAAAAAAGTAACTAACCAGACAAAAAGTTAACTGATAAAACCTTCAGTGAGCTCTGAGGTTTATGGCTTGGACTTGGTGCAAGAATTTTGGGATGTTTATAAAATATCAATTAAGAGGAAATTTAGATATAAAATAAATACTTTGATACTTCCTGATAAGACTGGTAAGAAATTGAAAAATATTTTGTTGTAGATGAATTAGACATTGGCTGTAATTTAGCAGTAAAGTGATACATTACTTTTATGTGATACTCAAGAAATGAGTCCTAAAAAAATATTAAGTTGGTAGACATTGTTGTTAGACCTAACTATATTTCATGCACTGTCTGCTATCCTTATATCCCCTATTTTAAGTGCTTAGTTTTGTCTTCTGATTGTTTCATTTACATGTTACAATATATCAAAGTTGTGCCCTGTGAATCTTTTTTCTCTTTTTAATATAGTAGTTAAATTTTTTGTATATTCCTACTTCCCTGTCTAAACTTGACTTTTAAAATCCTGAAAAATTTCATGGTTACAAATAACCTGTGGTATGCTTGAACTGGATATATTATGGAATGTTGTGAAATGTTCTTGCTCATCAGTACAGGTTGAAGGGAAATGCATATATCTGAAAAACTTACATTCTAAAATATATAACTGCATTATTTTAAAGTAAAATAGTGTGTAATTGAACATTTCTTCCTGATTCCCAAGTTTTTAGCATAACATCTTTAATTCAACAAAGTTCAAGCATATAAAAAAATAGTCTGTAAACTTTTGTGATGTTGATAACAGGTACTTCTTGAGAAAGTATACAGTTCCCATTATCAAGATTTAAAAGAAAACTAACTAGATTTCAAACTTTATGTCTCATTATAACTTCTCTAGAGAGATAACTGATTGCATAAAGTAGTGGATTCTGTGAAAGGTAAGGATTCTTTTACAAGAAAGAATGAACATACTGCTTTAGCTAAAACATTACAGGAGACCTTAAAACAGGGAGTAGTTTGTCCCTATGTGAAATGAATCTGAAAGACTTTTTATAAGTTACTTTGGCATTCTTTCTGCTCTCCATTACTAGATAAAAGTCCTGTGATTTAAAATTAAGTAATTTCACAGCTGATAAAGATAAATTCTTTTTCTAATGTCTTGGAGGTAACATGAAAATAGCTTGTTCTGACAATTGATTTCAGGATTTCTAGAACTTGGAGATAATTTCAGCAGTTAGATTTGGGCTTTCTGTTTTCAGTTTTGTGTTGTACAACACTTCTTCCTGCTTCCAAGATTTCCTTCGTCTTACATTTTTAGTCTTTAACTTTTTAATTCCATTCCATTTTTAAAAAATATTTATTTTTTAGTTGGACACAATACCTTTATTTTATTCATTTTTTTTTTATGTGATGCTGAAGATCCAACACAGGGTCTTGCACATGTGAGGCGAGCACTCTACTGCTGAGCTACAACCCCAGCCCCATTACATTTTTTTTTTTTTAACAACTACAGTTTCATATTCACTCATGTCATACAACTTCCATTGATTGCCATGTGTGTTTCATCCTTGGAGGATGCAGAGATAAATGTATCATATTTCCTACTTTCAGTAAGTTCAGAGTTTGTTGCATGAACTGGGGAAGTTAGTAATTATTTGTTACACGGTGGGCAAGTGCTTTAACAGCAGTGTATATTGGCAAACTCAGGTGTGTAAAGATTCAGACTGCATGTATAACTGACAATGCTTACTGGAGGATAAGCCCTGAACCAACTCTTGAGAGTAAATATGACAGATGAAGGACAGAAAAATGTTAAGGTCCATTTGGAAAATTACAGGGGAATAACTGTATCCCAGGAGCTTTATATTTTTAATGTTTTTAATAGTTATTGCTTTCTTCGTAATTTAATTTTTGGACCTTGAACTGTGAATCTGTATTATTAATGAGGGGCTCTTTAAAATTATTTAGATCTTTCACCTAAGTGAATTTTTCATCAATATTTTAATTAAATCCAAGAACATAATGAGCCCTGGTAATGTATGATAATTCCCACTTGGGTAATGAAGTTTTTTTTTTTTTTTTTTTTTTAATGCAACACATTGAGAGTGATATTATGAACTTCCTTAGATCTTGTGGCAAATTTTTATTATGGAAATATTTTTAAAATATTCTGAGTAAATAAATTTCTTTACTTGATAGTGCCACTCATTCTTCTTTTTTTAAAAAATATTTTTAGTTGTAGATGGACATAATACTTTTGTTTCTTTAGTTTTTTTTATGTGGTGTTGGGGATCGAACCCAGTGCCGCATCTGTGCTAGGCAAGCACTCTACAACTGAGCCACAACCCCAGCCCACCACTCATTCTTTAGTTTAGTCATCCTATATGATCAGCAATTATATCCTGGTAAAAGGCTTTGTATAGTCTTTGAACTAGAGTATGGAGTAATTATTACCACAGTATGATTTATCTTCAGGGCCATGGTGAGGCCCATTTAGATATCCCCCAAAATATCATCTTCCCTTAGTTTTCCATTTAAAAATATTCTCTCCTATTGCTTTTTTGCTTAATTTTGATCTTCCTTCTGGTTATTTTTTATTAATAGAATTTTGAAAATTTAAATTTTTTCACACCTTAGCATTTACCAAAATACTTCAGTTTTCTAATAACATTGAGATAAATAAAGATTCTACTTGGATATTGTCCCGTGTACCTTTTCCTGATCAAACTTTAAACACTCTTCAGGCCTTAGTACTGAATCACATCATTAGGGAGACCTCTAAATCCCTAGTTAAGTTCTCCTGTGTGGTATGTGTGGTGTTTTTGTTTTCTGTTTTTTTTTTTTTTTTTCTTTTGGTACTGGGGATCAGGGGTACTACCACTGAGCTACATATTCATCCCTTTTTTATATTTTGCAATTTATTTTGAAACAGGGTCTTGCTAAGTTGCTTAGGCTGTCCTTGAACTGGGGATCCTCCAGCCTCCCAAGTTGCTGAGATTATAGGCTTGTGTCACCAGGCTGAAAGGTTCTGTTTAAGGGTCGAATAGCACCTTTCCTCTTTTATAACACTCAACATTTTTGTCATGGTGTGTTTTAAGTTTGTTTTGTTGAGCTGTAAGCTTCATGTTGAGCATTAAGGATTCCTGTTTTTATTACTATATACAATATTTAGACCTTATAGGCTCTTAATAGAAAATAGTTTTAATAATCTAGAGCACCAAACTCAACATGTCACTAAAAAGTCCAAAAATACCATCATGTTTCTTACCTTAAATATATATTTCCTAGAGACCCTCAGGCTTTAATTCTGCCTTTTTTTTTTTTTTTTTTTTTTAACTTAATGTATACTTTTTTTTAAAGCTTGGTAAACAAATGTTGGAAGGACTGGAATTACTCTTAAGAGGCCATAGAGAGAGTTGAAAATAAGAGCAACAGGAAAACATTTAAAAAACAGTTGCAAGACTTTTTTTTTTTTTTTCCAAAGAATAGTTTACAGGAACTTAATGTTGTGAAGAACAGGTTAATTGGTACATTTGTTAGATGACAAAAGAACATGTATTTCTGAAAGGTTTCTATCCAAATGATGCAATTTGAAACTTTTTTTTCTTTTGGTATTCATATTGAGACCCAAGATCTTGCACATGATATCCAAGTGTACTGCCATTGAGCCCCATCTTTAGACTTTTGTAAGGATTTTTTTTTTTTTTTTTTTTTTTTTTTTTTGAGAAGGGGTCTTGCTAAATTGTGTCAAGTTGGGATCCTTCTGCCTCAGTCTCTAGTAGCTGGGATTCCATAGGCATGCACCACTACACCCAGCTAAACACTTTTAATGTGTTAAAGGCTTTTTTATTTTTAAATTGGAAAGATTTACTTAATGAGGTGAAACATAGTAGGCACCAGTATTTATTGAACAAAATAAATTGAAACAATTATCTGAAGAAACTAAATTAGTACAGTTTAATATTACTACCTGACAATTTGTAGAGGTAGAGTTTTACACTTAATTATGTTTGTTTACTTGGCTATGAAACATGTAAAATTGAGTCGCTGAACATATTTCTCTCAGTGTTGTATGAAAACCTGTTACAATGATGTGAAAAAATAGTATAATTATTGCTGCAGCTTTTATTTTGTTATAAAAAGTAAGCTTTATTCCATTGGCATTTCCTGGTCACCTAAGCTGAGAAAATAAGGTTGCAGTGTATAATTACTTATTTGTTAAAATTATGTGGTGTCTAAGAAATTGGATGACCTAAAGTGGATTGTTTAATTCAGCTTTGGTTTATATGTTTCTGGGATTACAATTAAAAATTTCACTGAATGTCTTTACTTCTGGTCCAGCCACATAGCACTTTATCTTAATATTGTGCTCTCCTGAGTTCTGTGACTATTTAAGGATAGGTAGAAGAACTAGTTATTTTGTTGCTAAAAACAAAAATTGGTTTATTTACCATGTGTTAATTATAGTCCTAAATTCATAGAAATGAGATGCTTATATATTAGGCAGCTTAAAATAGTAAGGTTTTATGATTTAATCCTGAAGACATTTATTTCTGTACTTGGACGTAGTGATTTGAAAATCTTAATACTAGAAATATGGCCTCGTTTCAGAACACCCACTAAGCAACTGTGGGAATTCAACATACTAAATGGCTGGTAGTGCTGCAGTATTTTTAAAAATTTCCCCACCTACTGTTACATAATAGTTTATAGTAATATATACAGAACAGGAGTATTTGTGTCAAGAACAAAATGTGTTGAAGCCCAAGGAAATGTGAAACATTGTCACATCTTGTGGTGGGCACTAAGGATCTAAAGATGAATAGATATAAAATGCTGGTCAGTGAATGTCTGACATAAGTCAGGTGGCATATGTTGTGGTGGCATGTAAGGCATGAAAAGAATTGTTTTGGGGGCTTAGAACAATTTTTTAAAAATGTGGAGTCCCTATTTTAAAAACACAACTTTGAAAAATTTTGCTAAGAAAGTTTAATAATTCTGTTACAAACATTTCTCTGATATTTGTGTACAATATTTAAAAATTTTAGTGAAAATAATTGGGAGGTGGCGGTGGGTACTAGCATGGAACTCAAGGTCACTCAACCACTGAGCTACATCTCCAGCCCTATTTTGTATTTTATTTAGAGACAGAACTGAGTTGCTTAGCGGCTCCAACTGCTGAGGCTGTCTTTGAACTCCAGGCGTGTGCCACCACATCTGGCTTAGTGAAAATAATCTTTATTTAAATATTTCTCTTAGAGTATTGTGCAGACCATACATTGCAGTATAATGTTACTCTATGAAAACTAATGCTAAAATTATTTAGGAACTATTAAAAATGAAGTCCACTGACTTATTGTTGTTCAGGAAAATATGGTTGTAAAGGATTTGATAAAACATACTTTACCAGCTTGTTAATTTTAAACAGGATTAATTTTAGTCTGCACTAACTGCACAGAACCATTAGAGGTAACGTTTTAGTTTAAAGGTTTTTGTAATAGGAAAAAAGGACTTAGTAAATTTGCTTTAAAAGTCAGCTGTAAAATTCTTCTAGAGTTTTAGTGCTATGAATAATGCTTTAATGTATGACTAATTATCTGCATACAAAATTATGAAATACTTGTATGGCCTTTTATCACTTGAAGCTTAGTTATACTTGGCATTTTTTATGTATATATGTATATTTTATTATGATAATTAATTCAGCAATCATAGGAAGATTTTTTTAAAATATTTTTTTAGTTGTAGATGGACATAATACCTTTATATATCTTTATGTGGTGCTGAGGATCGAACCCAGTGCTTCACCCATGCTAGGCGAGCGGTCTACCACTGAGCCACAACCCCAGCCCTCATGGGAAGATCTTGATTCTTGTTTTATTAAAGAAAGTTGAAATTGCTTAATATAATTGAAGTTTTATTATATTTTACTATACTTAAATTCTTTGAAAATTGATCATTCATAAATGTTAGTCATGTGATAAAAATTTAAAATTTTAATTAGCACTACTGTAACCATTATCCTGTTTGTATAACTATGCAGATTGATAATATGTGAGTTGCTTCCAAGAGTAACTAAAAATCTCTAATGTTAAATAAATGTTGCAGAGACAGAAGGAAGATATCTGGTATGAGTTAAATAATAAATCACTTGATCCTAGCAGATTACTAAATGATTTTCATATGTATAGTATGGGAATTTTTTACATCAAGCTTCTTTGTGAGAATTATATTTTGGAATTTGTCTTGGTCTGCTTGGCCTACTATAACAAAATACTATGGATGTACAGCTTAAACAAAAAGTACATTTCTCAGTTATAGAGGTTAGAAAGTCCACAATCAAGGAGTCAGCCAGTTCCCTTTTTTGTAAGAGCTCACTTGCAAAATGGCTATTTTCCTATTGTAGCCTTACTTGGAAGAAAAAGCTCTCTGGTTTCTTATAAGGGCACTAATCCCATGAAGACCCCACACTCATCACTTCTCAAAGGCCCTATTTCAAATACCATTTTGTTAATAAGTGCAACATAAGCCATAGTAACATTACATATAAAAGATAGCTGATAGTTCATAGCAGATGGGAATTATAGGATTGTATTTGTTGTGTTAGAATATAAAGATGTCTACTGCCTTTCAATATGTGGAGTAGCTTCTGATTGTAGAAATTTCTGGTTAACTGTTTAAGTTGAACCAATGTTCAGTGCTCCCTAATGTTTCTTTGATCTTGGATGAGGAGCAGTCTTGCTTTGGAGTGCTTAAACACTACCCAAAAGTTAGTTTGAAAACCCAAAATACATTATATAAGTTATATTAAAACTAAACTGTCAAGATAGTAGATAAATAAAATAATTAGTAAGCCTAGAAGTCTTCAGAAGACTTCTGATAGTTTATATAGAAAAAGTAATGGAAAAAATTTATATAATCAGACCTAGTAATGTTTGGGTTTACACATTAAAAAATGAAGCATTAAATGCAGTTAACTTGTTTGTAATTTACAAGTACTAAAAATCATTTTTAAGTTGGAAATTCTTTATTGTAGTCATCTTAGTGTTTAAAATAGCAGCCACGTTTTATTTCTCTTGCTTTACACTATCAACTGTTAGGTACATGGGTAACAATTACATAGATAATTGTAGAGGAGGGAAAAGTGGCTTCCCTTCATCTTTGTGTATTCTTTGGGTGCAATTCTCCTGCCTCAGCCTCCTGAGTAGCTGGAATTACAGGCATGTGCCATGCTCCTTAAGATTTTTAAAGATGGTTTAAATACTAATTTTTGGTCAGTGCATGTTTCTGGTACAACAGTCAGCAGATAATTTTGAAACACCTTCTGTTTAGTTTTTGTTTCTGGGACACCACTACAAGTTTTATCTATGCTTTGTGTGTGTGTGTGTGTGTGTTTGGTGTGTATTTAATTTGTACATACACATTTTTTTCATACATGGTAGCATACTGTGCTTTTTAGAGCTCAGTTTTTCTCATTTAACTAATATTTATCATATAGTACTTTTTCTGTTCTAAGATATGTTTAATAAGCATTTTGATATTGATTATTAATCTTCATTACAATCTTGAGAAATAGGTAATATTCTTTTGTCACAGAATAAGAAACCAAGGCGTAGAAACTTTAAGTAGCATGTTGGTTATGGAGCTGAACTCCAGCAGACTGGGTAGAATCCTCACTATTAGCCTGTTTGCTGATATACAGTAGTTTTCCTTTACCTGTATGGGCATGTTCCAAGACCCTCAGTGGATGCCTGAAATCGTGGGTAATAACTGTGTATCTAAACTTTTTTCTTTACATACCTATGATAAAGTTTAATTTACAAATTGGGCACAGTAAGAAATTTACACTATCTAATAATAGAATGGTATTACAGTGATAACAGAGCTAATTTCAGTAGCAGGTATAGTGTAGATATGTTGGATTCCAGGTGGGATGAAACAGTGTGTGAGATTTCATCATACAGTTCAGGGGGGTGCACAGTTTAAAACTTACGCATTGTTATAGAATTTTTTTTTGATTTGTTAGGATTGTGGTTAATTGCAAATACTCATGAAAAGCAAAAATATGAATAAGGGAAAACTAGTTCTTATGCAGTTGTTTCATACCAATACATAGTTATTGCCCCATTCTTTTAAATAACTACATAGAGTTCTATCTAAGAACTAATTAAAAAACACTAATTTTTCATCTAACTAGGTCCTTGTTGGTGGATGCAGAGGTGTTTCCATGTATTGTTGGTCCAAAATATGCCAGTATCAGAATCCTTGTGCCTATGTAATGCCTGCATCATTTTGACTATATAGAGTATCTCTACATGTTTTTCTTCCTTTCAAATTTTGGAGTACAGGAGTCTTGTATTTATATAGTTTTGTTTTTTGACTTGAGGCTTTTTCTTTTAGTGGGTGAGTTAGTGCATCTATATTATGGTGTTATAATTAGTTCATCTTTTAGTGGATGGTGTAAAGCAGTACAATATGAAGATGTCACATACTCAGTCCATTTATTCCCTCAATTTTTCTTGGTTATACAACATTGTCAGGGATTGTAACATTTGTATTTTATTCTTCAGCCATAACCATATCTTAAATAATCTTAGACCAGTAGTTAAATGGATTATGCTTAAAACTTGTCCTTTTTTTTTTTTTTTTTTTGTCATAGCTTTTCTTATTTGTTGTATGGTTGAACTTCATCATCTAGTATTTCCCTAAAATCAGTTTATAGGAACAACATTCTGAGTTTTTGCATATTCAAAAATGTTTGATGGTGTTTTTATACTGAACTATTCAGTTAAACTAGGCATAAATTTTGAGGTATACGTTTTTCCCCCCCCAGAGGACTCTATAAGTATTCCTCTACTGATTTTTTTTCCTTTTTAAAATTTTTAAAATTCTTTTTAGTTATACATTACAGTAGAATGTATTTTGACATACATATGCAGAGTATAACTTTCTACGGGATTTTTTTTTTTTTTGTAAACATTGATAACTCTCTCCCTCTGCTTTTTTATGTAGCAATGCTCTTGCCTAGATTATCAAAGGATTCTCTTTTTAAATCTTTGAAGTATAGTGATTTTACTATTTATCCTGATTAGTTTGTACTTATTTTTCTTAGGAAAAGGTATAGTTTGTACTTATTTTTCTTAGGAAAAGGTATGTCCTTTCAAACTATGACTTCTTTGTTCAGTTCTGACTCTTCTCTGAGCAGTGCCAAATGAGGTCTGTGAAAGCTTCAGATGATCCAAGCCACAGGGATTGTTGGGTTTGTTGTTCTGGCTGTGTCATGTACTTTAGCGAACTGATATTGATAGTTTTTAGATTTGAGGCTTGCATCTATCCCTCTGGCTTGAGATTTTCTTAGCATTCCTCTTTTATTATCTTTATTGCGTTTGGCAACTCTTCTTATATAATGTGATTAGGGAGGTTTCCTGGTTATTTGAAGATGATGTTCGTATTTCTGTTTCTCATTCTTCTCTCCCAGTTTTGAGAATTTTCAAGAGGAAAAGGAGGCCATCTTTCCTCTGCCATTTTTCAAACTAGAAATCTTAAGAACTGTTGGTCTGCTTTTGTTAAGCACATATTTTATTCTTTACAGTAAAATTATCTTACGTGCCAGTGTAGTTTTCTGAAAGCCAAAACCTGTTTATTTACAGAGGGTGTATTAGATTCCCCCTCCCCCTCCATGCTTGCTGGGGAAGTACTTGCACTGAGCTACATCCCAGCTAATAGATCAGAAATTTTTAAGTTAAAGTCACATTTTATCATTTTAGTTTGATTGTATCACTTTGTGTTTATGAAGCCCTGTGTATTAAAAAAAACATTAAGAATGATACTAGAGACTATTGCCGCTGGTTGGGCACTATTTTTGGACTACTTATTAATTCTTTAGTATGTTTTAATGTTGATTCCTTTTCCTACTGGATCTGAAAATTGAACTTTGACGTTCTAGATTCTGCCAGTACGATAGTTTTACTTTACGACCTTATATAATAACAGTAGTTATGCAATAATTTGGTATTCTGAGTGGCATTTTGTTTTTGAAGGAAAATGTCAATTTATTTTTCTCACTTAATGACTCTATTAAAAGAAATGCTTAAAAATTTTCTGTTCTCTGATTTGAATGTATTCATTTGGTTTGGTTCCATTTTACCTATCTTTTCTGCATTAGCAAGAGTACAGGTGGCAATTGAGAGATTGGTATTTTTCCCCCCCTCATTTCTTCTACGCGACTGACAATATTACTTTTGTAGTTCCAAATATAAAAGTACATCTGACAAACTCATAGAATATTTTAATGCTTGCTATATTATTGGAGATTTTAATTTTAAGTCTTTGTCACCCCTGTTATTGATAAATTCATGCTTTTAAAAATTTCAAATTTTTAATGGTTTTGAAAAAAATCTATCAATGTTCTAATTTGTTTGGTAGATGACCCATGTTTGCTACTAAATTTCTGTGAATGCTTAAAACATTATGAGAGATAATAGATATTCCTCAGAAAATTTTTTTTTTATTGAAATAAATTCGAGAAATCTTGTTTAATGTAATGCCCCCTGTGAAGAATATAAAGAGCACAAATAATTTCTTCTGTAAAGGCAGCGTATAGTTATGTTTGGAAACATACTCCAGATCTCTTTGACCATTGGAACTAGATGTTATGGAAATACAGTTTGGGAAATTCTGAGAATGTATTAGAGAATATTTTCAGATTAACATATCATTAGGATATTCCAAAATATGTGTTTACATGACATTATGATTTCCCAAGGCTTGGGGACTAATGTGCTTTTAAATATGAAAATGTCCTAGTATGTAAATAAACTCAGAATATTTAATAATGCTAGTGTCTTCTATTTTCCAAGGTTTCTTTTTCTATAATCCTAAGAATTTTATTAGAATTGATCTTCCACACCGAATGTAATTCTTCATTGCCCAGTATATATTAAAATTTTCATCTTTGGAGCGACTTTCTATTAAGACTTAGTAGTATTAGGACTTAATTTTAGTGCTTTAAGGTGCCTATGAAGTCATATCATGTACCCGCTAGACTTATTTTTTATGTTAAAAAACTGCTAGACTTATTTTTCATGTTAAAAAAGAAAAAATTGAGGCCTAGAAATAGTTTTTGCTCACATCGCATTGCAATTTATCAAGGGATTTAGAACCAAAACCCTACAGTTCTAGATCTTTCACTTCTTCCCTCTTTACTGCATTTTCTTTTTTGTATTTCACTTTTAAGCACATTTCTTTTTAAATGAAAATTAGCTAAACGATATCTCCATTAAATGGGAGAATTGAGGGAAAGGATTGAATCACTTTGGTGTTGAGTATGAGGTGAGTCAAATTTAATAAGAACCTATGTAAGCTGCTAGACATCCAGTTCCTCCTCATTTATCTAAATTATATTTTCTCTTCTTTCTCTCTCTCCTCCACCTTTTGTCTGTGCACCCTCTGCGCCCCCCCCCCCCCCAGTAAGAGAGAATAATTTTAAAATAAGCATGTATCCTCACCAGTTTTACTACTAATAATAATCAGGGCTAGGTCTTAAGAACAGGTGAATGGGCCAAGGATAGATGAGTTCAATTCTTTTCTGAATTGAGCTGCATCATCACTTCCTAGTGGTCAGTTATGAAAAGATTTATCTATATAGTCTACTATTATTAGACAAGTGCACTTAAATGACTAGAGCTGATATGGTTTTGGATTTAAATTTATAAAACTTCTTTTTTTAGCATGCGTACTCAGAAAGATACCACTTAGTAGAAAGTAATTGGACTTTATATGAATTATGCATTTGATATAAGTGTATTTTTGAAACACATTTTTAAGTGCCAGAACAATCAGTAAACTACCAGTGTGATCTGTAGGATCAGGACTGAGTTGGGGGGGGGGGGGAAGTAATTTTTAAAAAATAGATATTTTGAGTTTTCTGTATTCTGTTGGCTAATCTGTTTCCCTAAACCATAGAAAACCATCCAACCTTTGCAACCCTTTTTCCGTCAAACATTTTTCTTGGTTCATGTGTCCAATTTAGCTTATTTACATGATTATATTTTTTATTGTATTCTGAAATAGAAGAGGCATATATCATTGCAGATGATAGTCTCATGACTTTGTCATATTTAATTTCTTTAAGCCAATGTTTCCTTATCTATAAATGGGCCTTAATCTGTCTCAGAATTATTTCAATAACTTAATGAACTGACTGCTAAAAGCATTTAGCACAGTCTTGGCATATAGCACTTGCTCAAAGATTATTTTTTGCTGCTGCAACTACTATTGTCAGATTCATATCTTACTATTTGACAAATAATTTCCCTAAATCTTGGTTATCTGTTAAATGGGAATACTGCTACCCGGGGTGCTTACTCCTTAAGAACTGTTTTGGAAATCAAATGTAATTTTGTGAAAGTAGTTGGTAAACTCCCCTGAACTGATCTAGCAAATTTTATACTATTAGGACAGGGCGGGGTGGGGGATGGTGGTAAAAACCTGGAGTGGAGATCTGCTTTTTTGGGAAAGAGTTTAATTGAATGCTGTAAAACAGGTTTGTCTTTCCTGAGTTCTGGCAGACTGAGACACATGTGGACATAAACTTCCTTCTAGGCCAGGCAGACAAAGTACAGGCTTCTTTGTTTGGTGATTGTTATTTAGAGATACATCATTCCTTGCAAATTGAAGATTATCAAGATTTCTGTTTCATTGGTGTTCTTGATATAGTACTCATAAAATCTTAGATGAAGAATCTGTGGCAGTGTACAGACCCTTTTAACTTAGTATCTATTTACTTTTAGAATTTGGCCTCAAATTTCTTTACCTTATTCCACTTTATGCCCTGCCGTGTCCTCCTCCTCTCTCTCATCATCCCAACTCCCATGTCTTTTCCTGGGAGAGATTAAATAGTTAATTATGGTGTATATTTTTTTATGTCTTCTCTGCTCTTACACAGATGTGTAACTCTCACATAAATTTATACTTTTTATTTTTATTAAAAAAACCCAAATCATATTATGAAGAAGATGCATTTTTGGAAGTTAGGTCCCAAGATCAGCACATATAGTAACAACAGTCTGTGAATAGCCCCTTCAAAATTCTGTAAATGCTCATAAAGTATATTACATGTGACTTTGCAAGATATTACATACGATTATGCATATATAGTATATGTAAATATGATAATTTATATAGTTGTATTTTATAGAGAGATGGTTAGTAGATTATTTAGATGTTGCTTAGGTACTACAGCAAATTATGAACATTCCAATTTACCAATTCTTACTATTTCTTGTTACTTTTGTTTCCTGTGATTTTTATCAGTTATTGGTTATTTAATGTTTTTCTGTTGCCTTCAACTCAAATTTTCCCATGAATAATTTAGGAAACTATTACCACCCACTCAACCTGGCCTCTTGAGTAATTTGAAAATGAGTTGGTATCCTGAAAAATAATTCACATATTCTTACTTTAGATTGAGTGGAAAGGCAAAATAGTGCTATTTAAATTATTTCTTTCTCTTTTTTGCTGAGTTCACAGTTAAAGTACATATAAATTTATTGCTCTGAATATTTTTGTTCTGTGGCCTATTTTTTTTTAACTTTCTCCTTAGGTCCAAGATCAGCACATATAGTAACAACAGTCTATTTTTTTTTTTCCCCCTGAAGTGCTGGGGATTGAACCCAGGGCCTTAGACATACTAGGTGAGGACTATCACTGAGTCATATCCTTGACCCTTTTGATGGCTACATAATATTATATAAAACAGATGAAGCATAATTTATTCAGTACCCTGTTGTCAAACATTTGGTTTGTGCCCCGCCTCTTCTTTTCCTATCATTATTACTTCATTGAGTTTCTTCTTGTATATGTCTTCAGTATTTTTATGCCATATTTTTAGTCTTGAAATTTCTAAATCAAATAGTAATAATATATAATATAGAAATACAATATAAAATGTATATTACTAATGAAGATGTCTTTCTAAATCTTTCAAGACAGTCTGGGGAGGAACTCAGTTTGAGCATTTGCTTCAAAAGGGAAACATAACTTTGGACTGAATTTATGGAAGCAACTTAACAAACGTTGAATTAGCATACTACCTTACCCTGTCTTTACCTTTAAACATAGCTGAGAAACTAACACCCTAAATTTGATATTTCTCAATTCCTTATGTGCTTCTAAATTTTAGATGTAAACTGTTTTCACTCAACAATCAGGCACCTAATGTTTGGGAGTTTTTTTGCCCCCACCAACTAATATTTTTATTTTCTGGACACCAAATGGGTGTCTTATAATTCATTTTGACACCACCTGTAGTTCATTTCTGTTCCAGAAGTTAAAGAACTTGGTGCCAAAAGAGTGCCCCACTTTATTTTTTTTTAATTTTTATTTTTAAAAAATATTTATTTTTTAGTTGTAGTTGGACAAAATACCTTTATTTTTATGTGGTGCTGAGGATTGAACCCAGGGCCTTGCACGTGCTAGGCGAGCACTCTACTGCTGAGCCAACAACCCCAGCTCGCCTGCCCCTACTTTAGACAACAATCACAAGTCTGTATCATCTGTACTTTAAACACCTTTCTCAAGTTCAGTGAATGATGAACAGTTCACAGTACTCAGGAAGGCAGTTCAATTTCTGGTTTATTATAAAGTATACAACTCAGGAACAGTCATGAAATAGATGTGTGGGGTAGAGTGTGGGGAATGAGATGTAGATATCACATATCCCCTCTCAGTGCATCCACCTTCTTACCACCTTGATGTATTCACCAAACCAGGATACTCCAAACCCTGTAATTTAGGGATCCTTATGAATACTTCATAGTGTGATTGATTAAATCACTGACAGTCTTTTTTTTTTTAACTTATAAATAGTGATAGACTCAGGAAGCTGCAAAAAATAATACTTTACCCAGCTTCTCACAATGTTGTCATCTAATACAATAGTATAATATCTATATCAAAACTAGAAAATTGACAGTGGTATGACAGTTAACTAGCTTAAGTTATTAACTTAATAACTTAAGTTATTCACTTCTGTCCCCACTTTTTTATGTATTCATTGAGTATGTGTATAGTTCTGTGTATTTTTACCCCATATATAGATTCATTAAACAACTCTCAAAGTCAAGATACATTCTGGTTCTATCACCAATAAGTCAACTCTCCCTACCCTACCTTGACCCCATCCCCTAGCAACCACTTCTGTCTTCTCCATCTCTACTGTTTTGTTGTTTCAAAGAAGTTATTTAGGAATTATAAAGTATGTAACCTTTTGAGATTGACTTTTCCACTAAGCTCAAGGTCCCTGAGATCAAGTTTCTTATATGTATCAATAGTTCATTCTTTTTTATTGCTGACTTATGTTTCTTTGTGTAGCTGTATTAAGGCTTGTTTAACTATGTATTCACTGGAGGACATTTGGGTTGTTTCCACTCTGTATCATTATGAATTAAACTATTTTGAATAGTGGAATACAGATTTTTGCAAGAATATGTGTTCATTTCTTGGTGATGAATGCCAAGGAGTAGTACAGTTGCTAGGTTGTATAGTAAGGATATGTTCAGTTTTATAAGTATAGTAACTGCTATTTTGTATACTGACTATACCCCTATTTTGCCTTCCCACCAGCAATGTATGAGATAATGTTGTATTAGCATTTGGTATTATTACTATTTTTTTCCCCTCTGTATGTGCTCTGTTAGTTGTATAGTGACATTTCATCATGATATGATTTTTGTGTGTGTGGGGGTATCAGCAATTGAGCTCAGGGGCACTCGACTACTGAGCCACATCTCCAACCCTGTTTTGTATTTTATTTAGAGATGGGTTCTCAATGAGTTGCTTAGCGCTTTGCTTTTGCTGAGGCTGGTGTTGATCCTCCTGTCTCAGCCTCTGGAGCTGCTGGGATTATAGGCATGCACCACTGTGCCCAGCTTGATTTTAAGTTTTTTTTAACTGGCCTGTGTTAGTGTTGTGGGTATAAATTTCTGGATGTATATATTTCTGGAAGAACATTGGACTCCTAAATAAACTACTCGACTAATTTACTCTAGTAAACTAGTTTCTTGATCTTTCCTGTTCTGTCAGTTGTCTTAGAAATTAATAATTTATTAAGTTGACTTTTTTTCTCCTTTCTAGCCTAAAATCTAAATTGCATGTTCCCTTATTTTTCTGCCACACTTGCCCCCTAAATCTCAACTTTAGATTAATTTAAGAATACAATTTAGATTGCCAAATACTGGCAGAAAAAAAGCCGCAGCTTTGGAGATTGGCGCTCCTATAAATTAATACCTAAATTTATCAAACTCTGTAATTTTGTCTCTGGTCTATGTCATCATTACTTCTTTCAAAACCCTACCTCTCTTGTTCTCAGCAGATTAATTTGCTTTTGCTTTGCCAAACAAATATGATGCTATATGTAATTTGAGATAATTATCACCCTTGACTTCTTCCTGTTCCTCTTATTCCCAAATGAACTTGTCTGCAACTGAAATCCGTTCTGATTTCCTGTTTGAAAGGGAAAAAGATCCTTCCTTTCTAGTTTTCTGCTAATGTGTTAGATCTTTTTGACTACTACTAAAATTCAACTAGCTGAACTGGCTGCTACTTTGACAATATTTTTTTCTAGTTCATGTATATCTCTGTTTTTCCATCTGTCCATCCCTAAATGTTTATCATTACCAAAGTATTAATATGTTTTTCTTCTGCATGCTCTTCGTTGATACTCTCATCTCAGACCTTTGTTGTTGACACCAAAGTTAGATCTTTATTTCTACCTCAGACATT
Source organism: Marmota monax (assembly GCF_021218885.2). Classification (NCBI taxonomy): domain Eukaryota; kingdom Metazoa; phylum Chordata; class Mammalia; order Rodentia; family Sciuridae; genus Marmota; species Marmota monax. The sequence continues at coordinate 25,647,385 of NW_026692881.1, forward strand.
TCTTTATTCCAAATCCATATTTTCAAATACGAACTAAGAACTTTAGTGTAAGCTTGTCCAAAATGCTACTTTGCTCTTTTTTATATTCCTTAATTTGAATATCCATTCTGCATCTACCTAATTGCTTAAGCCAGCAGCTTAGATATTATTTTGTGCCCCCCATTCCCATTCATCCTTGTTTTGATTTTGTCTCTAAAACATCTCTTGAATTATTTCCATCTTCTCTGATGACTTTTTGCTTTTAGTGATTCTCAAGTACAGCAGACAATATTTATATGAAAATTAGTATTCTGAAATAATAGTAATCTAATTAAAATCATCATAATATCCGAAGTAATTGAGAAGAGACATGAGAAGAAAGAATGTTTTGTGTCATGTAAATGCTTAGGTACAGTGGCACTTAGAAAACAATGAAGAATTATATTTTGCATGTGAATATGAAAATGCTTAGGCACAATACTAGAAAATAAGAATACAAATGTGTGTATATATAATCACATATATCATGAATATAATAGGTGCAAGTACAAACCAATACAAATGTATCATTTGTGACTCTCACCAAGATTGGTATGATTATCAGAAATAATGAATAAATTTAAATGTTTCAAGTTTAAAAAAGTAGTCTTCCTTCTATTATGTAGATATTACTTTTTACTTCCTGAAAAGTGCAAAAACTATTGTAACTATACTTTTCTCATTGACCAAGACATAGATAAAGTGCTTTGCTTGTGTTTTCAGCACAGAATTTAGGCACTTGAAAAATATTTGTCAGGGGTTCATCAGAGAGGGAGGAAGGAAATTCAGATAGCCGGGGAATGCACAGGGAATTGGGGGGGGGGGGCAGTGAAACTTAACCAGATACCTCGCTGTACATTTGTTGAAAACTATAGAATGTACAACACAGTTGAGATCCTTTTCTCAACTGCAGCTTCATCTTTCTTATTCACAATTCTGAAAAATTATGTTCAATTTAATTTGTCTCATAATGTTCTTGAATCTCAGTCCTTACATGTAAAAAATTTTCTCATGGAGTGTTCTTCATTGTTTTTCTATCTGATTATTTGTCCTTTGAAGGCAAGAACTAGGTCTGTTTACTCAGCACTTAGCGTAATATTGATACATGGGAGGAGTTCAATACATATTTCTCAAATAGATGAATGACATAATTACAGTTTTCTTTTGCTTGAGGTCTTCTGTGGACTACTATTTAGAAACTGTTTACCTATGTCTTATTGGTGTCTTCCATACTTGACCCATTATAAAAATGCCCAAATAGATAGTTTTTGTGATTGCATTTTAAAAAATACATTACCAGGACTGTGCTACAAAATAGTCTGTAGTTCTTTTTCTCCCAGGCACAATTTAGTTGTAAATTATTATTATTATTATATGCCTTTATTTATTTTTATGTGGTGCTGAGGATCGAATCCAGGGCTTCACACATGCCAGGTGAGTGCTCTACCGCTAAGCCATAATCCAAGCCCTAGTAAATTATCTTTTTATTATTTTCCTATAGTAGTGTATATATTTTTAAAATTAAAATTTTTTTTTAGTTGTTAATGGGCCTTTGTTTTATTTATTTATATGTGGTGCTTGAGACTCGAAACCAGTACCTCACACATGCTAGGCAAGTGCTCTACCACTGAGCTACAACCCCATCCCTCCCTTTAAAAAAATTTTTACAGTAGTGTATATCTATTATGTCATGGTTAGGAGGCATTTAAAGTTAAACAATTGAATTACAAAGCAGTAAAATTATTTCCAAGGAAGGAAACTGTTTGAAATTGTGTCCTTTTAATGTAACCCCTGTATTCCAGAAAATGGTGTGACATATCACCACAACCCTACTTATTGGATATTGACAAGTTATACGTTCTATATAAATTTCAGAGTTGTGGCAGCATTTATGACAGCATCACAAATATTTTTCTTCCTACTCTCATTTAATTTTTTAAAAACTAAAAACCCAGTCATTTTATACTAGATTTAATGGCAACTAAGAATGCAGTTATTGGGTATTTTGATGTATAATAACCCAGCTTTTGAACCAGTTCTAATATCTTTAGCCTTATCTGGAAGACGGTGGAATGTATGCTAGGATATTCCTGATAGACTTACCATTTTTTTATAAATAATCATTGTGTTCATGAAAGTATATTTGTATGTATTTGTACTTGAGGAAAAGAAAAAATTTTCTTGGTAGTATTAACAAAATATGTGCCTTTTCAAATTGAATAGCATTTGTGAGCAAGGTTATTTTTTATCTAATGTTGAACTTGATTGAAAAAAGTCTTTTCCTATTTGAATTGCTACTCTTTAAAAAAATATTAAAATGTTTTCCCCCAAAAAAATGGTTTTTAAAATTCTATTTCAAATGCATCAATCAACACCCTTTTTTTTTTTTTTTCCTCTTAGCACTGGGCTTTGAACTCATGGCCTTGCACATACTAGGCAGACACTACTACTGAGATACATCTCCACCCTTTTTTTTTTTCCTTTTAATTATTTTGAGATTGCCTGGCTTGGCCTGGAACTCGAAATCTGTCTACCTTAGCCTCCTGAATAGTTGGAATCAGATATATACTACTGAGCTTAGTGCAAATGCTGCTTTAGAACTGCATATTGTAGATTTGTATTGTCCAATGTATGCTTTGTATTGTTTGTGTAATTTTTTGAAGTAATTTTAGATTTATATTATTTATAAAAACAGTTCTCTTTTACTCTTCCCTCAGTTTGCACTAATTCTAACATTTTCTATAACTATGCTATGATTATTGAAATCCCAGATTTGATATTGGTACAATACTATGAACTAAATCACAAATTATAGCCTGGGTTTGAGATTATACCAGTTTTTCCATGCACTCTTCTCTCACCTGTGCGAGTGAAATTTGATCACATGTATAGATTCTTATGAACACTACCATAAAGTTCAGAACTGTTCATCACTTCTGAGAAACACTTGTTACCTTTATAATCATACCTTCACTTCAACCCCAAGTCATCACACCACTAACTCATTATCTATCACTTTAATTTTGTCATTTAAGAATAGTATATGAACAGAGTCATACAATATATAATCTTTTGATATTGACTTTTTTATGTAGCATAGTGAGATCCATCTAATTTTTTGAATGAGGTCAGTAATAGTTTATCCCTTTTTATTGAATAATGTGCCATTGCATGAATGCACCACAGTTTTTTCATTTGCCTATTAAAATATATTTGGTTTGTTTCCAGCTTTGAAGTATTACAAATAAGATTGCAGTCAACATGTAAATGCCTAATTGTCATTCCTCCAGAAGAAATACCCAGGAGTGCAAGTGCTAGGTTATATGGTAAATGTGTGTTTAACTTTAGGAGGGGCTGCCAAATTATTTTCTATAGTGACTGTGCCATTTTATATGCTTGTCAGCAGTGAATGAGAGATCCAGTTTATCTACATTTTGACCAGCTTATGGTATCATTGTTTTTACTTTAGCTCATCTAGTGGTACCAGTACTTGGATTTCCTTAATGGCTAATGATGTTGAACATTTTTGCTTGTGCTTATTTGCCATTTATGTCTTCTTTGGAGTGTCTGAGTTTTTACCTATTTTCTGATCAGATTGTTGTCTTATTATTTAAGAGTTTTTAAAATAAGTATATATTCTGGATGTAACTCCTTTGTCATATGTGATTTATAAACACAGAACTCTCAGACTATAGCTTATCTTTTTGTTCTCTTAATTGGGTCTTCACTGTACAGAGTTTTGTGATGAAATCCGCGTGTTGATTTTTTTTTTTTTTCCCCCTTTAAGGACTTGACTTTGGGTGTCATAACTCTTTGATACCATATCATTAATTAAAGTCCATTTTTTTGAGCTATACATTTTGTTTTGATATATGAAGACATGTATCTACCAATAAAGTATCATACAGAACAGTTTTCATGTCCTAAAACTCCGGTGCACCACTTACTCATTCTTCCCTTTCTCTCCCACAACCCTCTACAAATAACTGATCTTTTTACTATCTCCATAGTTTGTTTTGTCTTTCAGAGAATGCCATGTTAGAATTATACAATATGAGCCTTTCATATTGGTTTTTTTTTTTTCAGCTTATAAATGTCTTCCCTCAAGTATTTTCAGATCCTGATATCTTTTAATCACTAAGTTTTATTCCATTGTATAGATGTGCCACGGTTTATCTATTCACCTACTGAAGAATATCTTGGTTGCTTCCAAGTTTGGACAACAAAAAATAAAGCTGCTATGAAAATTTGTGTGCAGGTTTTTATGTAGATGTAAGTTTTCAACTCATCTGGGTAAATACGAGGACAGTAATTGGTTTATACAAGAATACATTTAGTTTTATAAGAGACAGTCTAAGTGGCTTTTATCATTTTGCATTCACACCAGCAATGAAACAGAGTTCTAGTTGCTCTCTTTTCTTGTCAGCATTTGGTGTTGTCCAACTAATTTTTGAAAGCTGTGCAAAAGGAATTCAATGGAGACGGCCTTTGAAGAAATGATGTTGGAATAACTAGACTTATTTTGTATAAGGTATATAAACCTCATATATAAAAATTAACTTATATAAAAATTAACTCAATGATTCAGATCTAAATGTGAAAAAGTTAAAAAAACTTTTAAGAGAAAATCCTTCGGTATTTATTTAGACCTTTGATTTCTTTCACCAGTGTTTGGTAGTTTTGAACTAACAGTTTGTACATGTTATCAGGCTTATACATAGATATTTTAATTTTTGAAACTCTTGAAAATGGGATTGTGTTCTTAATTTTGTTGTTCAGTTGTTTATTTCTAACCAGTTGAAATATGGCTTATATTGACTTTTTTTTCTGTGACCATGCTGAACTTCTTTAATAGTTCTGAGGACTCCACATAGGCAATCATGTTGTCTGCAAGGCATGATAGTTTTAAATTAATCCTTTCTAATCTGTATGCTGTTTCTTTTTCCTGCTTTATTGCACTGGCTAGGACTTTCAGTATTATTATATTTAATAAGAGTGTTAAAGTCTGTATTAATTTGTAGATATATTGCTGAATATTTTTGTATCTCTGTTTATGAAACATGAGGTCTATTGGTAAATAGCTTCTTTTTTTTTTTTGTCCTGTGTCTATATTTGGTATCAGGGTGATGCTGACCTCAAAAAATGTGTACTTCCTGGAAGAGATGTACAGAATTGATGTTATTTCTTCTTGAGATGTTCATTAGTATTCATTAGTAAAACCATCTGTAGTTGGTAATTTCCTTTTTGGAAATTTTGAAACTGATTTCAGAATGCTTTAGTATTTTAGGACTATTAAATGCTCTAATTCATCTTGAGTTTTTGTAGTGTGTGATTTCCAAATATTATTTTGTGTAAGTTGTCAAATTTATGTCTGTAGAGTTGTTTTCAGTATTTTATTATCCTTTTAATGTTTGTGTAGTCTTTAGTAATATTCCCTCTTTTATTCCTAATAGTGGTAACTCGTGACTTCTCTTTTTAGCTTTGTCAGAGTTCCTAGATGTTTATTGTGTTCATGTATTCTTTTTAAAGAATTAGCTTTTGGTTTTACTGATTTTTTTTTTTTTTTTTTTTTGTCCCCTCTCCTTAGTTTACGATTTCATGGATTTCTGTTCTCTATATCCTTTCTGCTTTCTTTGAGCTTCTTTTACTTTTCTTTTTCAAATGTCTTGTGCTTAGATTATGGGATTATGTGTCATTTTTCTAATCATGAAGTTACGTAAATTTCCCTTTAGGTGCTGCCGTATCTAAATAGATTTTATCTTGATTCATCTCAGTATATAGTTTAGTTTTCCTGTTCCTTCCTTGATCTACAGACAGACTGTTAGACTTTTGTTATTTTTCTGCTATTGATTTTTAGTTTAATTGTGGCCAGGTAACATTCTATGATTTTAATTCTGTGAAATTTAAAGTTTCTTTTATGAGCCAAGATAGGGGTTTATCTTATTCTTGTAACCTTGGAAAAAAGTGTATTCTATTTTTACTAGTAGAATATTCTAGAAATTTCAGCTAGATCCAGTTGATTTGTGGTATTGTTTTTTTTTTTTTAATTCTAAATCTTTGCTATTTTCTGCATTTTAGTCTTATACTACTGAGAATGGGGCGATGAAATCCCCAATTATAGGTGAAGGTTTATGGATTTTTATTTTTAGTTTTATCATGGTCATTTTGAGACTTATTATTTTTAATTCTGATTTGTTTAAATTTTCTGTTTTAGCACATAAACTGGTTCAGAACACATGTCCTGACCTGACCCACTTCTATGGTCTTTGGTTCCAGTTTATTTTCAAAACTCTGATCTGTGGGCCATCCCAAAGCCTATAGTTCACTTCTTAAGACTAGTTACTTTCATGCTTGAGCTACTATGGGTTATGCCTGAAAATACTACATAGATTGAAAGAATCCCTTTTTTTTCAGCTCCTTACTCTCCTAATCTTCCCTTCTCTCTGATTGGGAAGGAGTGGTATATTACCTCTTTGCCAATATTTGCTTAGTGCAAAACAAGGGATGATCAGCAGGGCTCTCTTCCTTATAATCTGATAAGTGCAACTTGGAAATGGTCAGCAGGACTCTACTTCATACTCCTGAACCACAGAGATGATGTGAAGGGGAATATATACTGCTTCTGTACAAGTAATTACAAAGCTGGATGGTTGGCAGGGTTTCACTCCACAGTCTTTGTGGTTTTAGTGCCAGTTGAGGAGGTAGAGGGACATGACTTCTTTTACTTTTTCGAGTAAGGAAGGAATGGTCAAAAGGGCACTATCTTGGAAAGCTACCTTTTTCACAGTTCTTTGGCTGGAGAGAGCAGATATTTCTTGATGTTTTCATTTGTTTTTGCCTCTTGGTATTTTTTGGTTGTGGGTTTCTCTACTGCCCAGGTTAGGATATGTAGGAGATGAAGACAAATCCCAAGGAACTCACTTTCAGATAATTCTTAAAGTCCCAACACCCCCTGTCAGTCTCCCTTCTTTTCTCTACTTTTCATAGTCTTCAGCTAGTTGCTTTATAAGTTTTATCCAGGGTTTTAGGTTATTTTCAGTGGAAAGAATATAATAATAATAATAATAATAATAATAATAATAATATAATTGAGCTATCTTGTCTGGGACCAGAAGTCTTGTCTATTATAATTCAAGATCTAATGTTGTAAAAGCATTCACCTTAGAAAAAACTAAGGGATATATTTAGTATGTGTGTCCTATTGATTGTTTTTCTTTTGCATAAACATTATGACACATATGATTAGCATAGTCTTTATACCAGGAATAGATCTTAATAGGCTTGTGATTTCTCTCTTCTTTCTTTATTGTCTCTTCTTCCTAAATCATAGGAAATTTCTTTTGGAAATAGCAAAATGTAATGTGAGTATATTACAAGAGCAAGGAAAAAATACTTTTTGTGTCCAATTTTCATAAAAATATAGTTCCTGAAAGTAATGATTTAAAACCTGAAACAGTGACAGGACAAGGGGTGGCAAACTATGGAACAATGGCCAAATATAGTTTGAGACCTGTTTTGCTATAAAATTTTGTTGAAACGCATCTACTCCTGTTTATGTGTTGTCTGCTTCTGCTTTCATACTAAAATAACAGACTTCAAGTTCCTGTAACAGAGACCAATTTGGCCTGCAAAACCTATGGCCCTTTACAGGAGAAGTTTATTGGCCTCAAAAGTTTCATGTATTGAAGGCTTGGTCCCCCCTTATGGCCCTTTTTGGGAGGTAATGGAACCTAGTAGAGGAAGTTAGATCATTGGGGGAATACCCTTAAAGAGAATATTGAGACCCTGGTACCTTTCTCCCTTTTTGCTTCCTGGCAACCATGTTGTGAGTAGTTTTGCTCCTCCATGTGGCACTTGCCTTGATGTACTGTCTCAGGCCCAAAGGTAACAGGGTCAAGCAACCATGGACTGAAACCTGTGAGCCAACACAATCCTTTCTTCCTTAAAGCTTTTTATCTCAGATATTCCTTACAGTGACAGAAAGCTTAGTGATAGAATCCTTGGCTTAGAAAATATTGGAAGCCTAAATTAATAAACATCCTTATACAATCATGACATGTCTGCTTATCTTTGTAATCCAGCATGGCATAAGGCAAAGAATGTGGAATTTAAAATCAGGCATACCTATTTTTGTATTTTTCTTTAGTCACTTATTAGATGTGTTAGTGTTCTTGTTTGTAAATTGAGAATAGAGGCACTCTTAATTTAGGAATTTAAAATTGCTTTCATAATTTGAAACAGATTTATATGCTAGTGAAAGTTACTTCAGCCTAGACTTCTGCAGGGCAGAATTCAGTGCCATTTTCTTATTTGATGCCATTTTGGATTAACAGTAAAATGGATTTAAGAGAGTTAATTTGGTTATGAGTAGGGAATTTGTTTAATATCTTCCTGGACATCTGGTTGTGAGAGTATGAAATAAGATAAATAAAAGCCCATATCAAGTGGTCTATATATAGTAGTTATTAGTTGGTTGAAAATAAGAGTTACCTGGGGTGGTAAAGATCTCAGTGTAAAAACACATTGCTGACTTCAGCTTAATTGATACAATTTTATGCCCCCCCCCTTGATTTTAAGAATTTTGAGACTGAGTACCATTCATACTGTTGCATGAATGGGTACAATATTCCGATTTTGTATAAATGTAGTTGTTCCCCCAAACATACAATTAAAGTGATGAAATAAATCCCAAACTCTTGAATAACTTATTTCCAAGAAACATCAAAGATTACTCTGAATACATTTTCTCTCAAAAATTTTGGCAGTGTCACTTCATTCAGATATAGATCCCTAATTCACTTAGGGCTGTCAAATCAGTTCTCCTTAACAAACTATATTTTTGTTGGAAGTATAAAATTTTTAGTTAATAGCCCAGCCTCGTTGATTAATTAAAGAAAAAGCATGGTGAACTGTAACTAAGTTATGTACTAGCAAATCTCATTAGGTATAGGAGCTGCAGGATGAGCATGTGATTCAGTTCAAATCTATCACTGCTATAGTAAAATCATTGAAATAATTCAAGTATTGGTAGTTTGAAGTTCAAATATAGCGGATGGTATTGATAAACTATGGGAACTCCCCTTACTCTTCAGTAGGACCTTAAAATTATTAGTAATATTGTTTTTTCATTATTGTAGTTATCTTCTGACCTGTCCTTGACCTTCAACCTTCGTTGTTTTAGAATTATATTTAAGAAATACATTTACTGGTTTTCAGATCCCGCATTTGATCAAGTGTTTCCCAAAATTGATAAGCTTTCTTTTTTTAGTTGTTAATAGACCTTTATTTTATTTATTTATTTGCAGTGCTGAGAATCTGAACCCAGTGCTTCACACAAGCCAGGCAAATGCACTACCGCTGAGCTCCAGCCTCTTGATAAGCTTTTATTGAGGCACTTTTGTTTTAGGTTTTAGAATTTCCTGGATTCCTTTCCCTAAAGATTCCGATTGAGCAGTTTGAGATGGAGCCTGGACATTTGTATTTTTAAATCTTACTTGATTTCTACACAGGAACATAGGAGTTGTTGTCCTTCTAAATTGTGTGTAAGTAAAAAGTGAATTTTCAGAAACTTGGCAGTGTCACTTGATGACCTTTCAGTGTTTGTGTTGTTGTTGTTGTTTGTTTTTAGTACCAGTTGAACCCAGGGGCACTTAACCACTGAACCACATTCCTAGCTCTTTTTATTTTTTTGAGACTGGATCTCGCCAAGTTATTTAGGGCCTCATTAAATTGCTGAGGCTGGCTTTGAATTTGTGATCCTCCTGCCTCAGCCTCTGAGGAGCTACTAGGATTTACACGCATGTGTCATCATGCCTGGCTGGCTCCTGATGACATTTCTTAAGTACAGACAGATAAACAATGTTGTATCCCGTAAGTTATTGCATATTTTCCATTATTCATTGTTAAATGGTCTGAGTAAAAGCACTTCATGGTTTGAAGGGGGCATAGTGGTAAATAATGTGAAATGGGCTTTCGTGGTATGCTAGCCAAATAATAGCATATTTATTTAATTGTATATATCAATGTAAATTCATACTTTTGCAGTTTCAAATTATAGATCATTAATTCTCTACCCAGCTCCTATTATCATTGTTATATCTCTTGTTTGAGCAAAGCCCTACCTTTTCATTGTCTATGCAAACCAAGTCCATTCATTCTTACTTTAGGCAAAACCTTCCCTTTCATGATGTACCATCTACCTCTCCTTGTTTGAATTCTATCCCATTATTAAAGGGCCAATTAGCCTAAGTTTCTCAGCTGTTTTCATTGATAATGATTTTCCTAAAAGTTCTATAGCTGATATCTAACCTGTAAATTTGTATGGGTGAGGGGCCCATAGCAAAATAAATAAATAAATAAATTTATTTTTTTCCTGTCCTATGATCAAACCCAGAGTCTTGATGCATTCCATTCAAGTTGTTTTATCAGTTATATAGAATTAACAAGAGTTAAAACTAGGAATCATTTATTTTAAATTTAAAAAAATATTTAGGGAGGAATGATGCCTTTTCCAAAGCTTTTATTACTTTTTTGGTCTTTGTGGATTCATTTTACCAGTGAAGTTTTTGTGGATTCCTTTTACCAGTGAACCTTTTGTACTTAACTGTGCTATTGATCTTTCTCACTTTTCTAGAATATAGACATCATTTGAGATTGCTCTGTCATGGTTTCTCAAGGGTGGTCCCTCAGATTTACCTGTATAAGAATCAACTAGATTCCTTATTAAAAGTGCATATTTTAATAATCTTTCCCCTAAACTATTTGCTTTTTTCCATGCATATCATTTTGTTGTTTTTGTTCTTTTGCCACACTACTGTCCATTCTTTTATCAACTTTGAAATCCTTTCTGTTTTGTTAAGCTATAAGTAGTTATAGATAGAACAATTTTAGGGTACTGGTTAGAATATAGGCTGTGGACATATGCTGCCTAATTTTAAATTTTGGCTCTTTTTTCCCCAAGATAACAAAGCTAGTTATCTAAAAATATTTTTGTGCTTTAGTGTCCCTTTGTATAAAATGAGGATAATAGTTTATCTCATAGTGCTGTTATATATACATATTAAAATAAATATTTGTAAATTCTTTAGTGTTTGTACTTAGCCCTTAGTAAATGTTAGTTGCTGTTGTGATTTCTCACTTTAACTTTCATAAAGTTTTGTAACAGTAATTTGTGATCATTTACCTCTATTAGATTGCAAATTCCTAGAAGTGAGGGCCTGCCCTATTAACTTTTATAGTTTTCAGTGGATTTTACATTATAAAGGGTTCAATAAATACTGCATCAAGTAATAGGAACATGGCAAAGTTCATAGTAAGATAGTTTTTCAGAGGCTATTTACTTAATATAAATTATAACTTAAGGTAATTTAATACTCTCTATTATATTTCAGGAATTCTAATGAATCATTGACCAGCACCATTTTACCAGTTGGAATGAGTTGTCAGAAATGGGCATAGTGCTTTTAGATCCACCATGTAACAGATGGATGTTACTCCATGCTGATTACTTTTTCAAGCCAACACCTGTTTAATTGTGTAGGCTCTTTGTCTCTTCATCTTTGAATTCAATTGCTAGCAAATAAAGTAAAAGTTCATGTAGTTTTTTTTTTTCCTAAGCTTGAGTCATCATGAGTAGTAGCTTAGGAAAAGAAAAAGACTCTAAAGAGAAAGATCCCAAAGTACCATCAGCCAAGGAAAGAGAAAAGGAGGCAAAGGCCTCTGGAGGTTTTGGGAAAGAAAGCAAAGAAAAAGAACCTAAAACCAAAGGGAAAGATGCCAAAGATGGAAAAAAGGACTCCAGTGCTGCCCAACCAGGGGTGGCTTTTTCAGTTGACAATACGATCAAACGGCCAAATCCTGCACCTGGGACTAGGAAAAAATCCAGTAACGCAGAAGTGATTAAAGAGCTCAACAAATGCCGGGAAGAGAATTCAATGCGTTTGGACTTATCCAAGAGATCTATACACATATTGCCATCATCAATCAAAGAGTTGACTCAATTAACAGAACTTTATTTATACAGTAACAAACTGCAGTCCCTCCCAGCAGAGGTGGGCTGTTTAGTAAATCTCATGACACTGGCTCTAAGTGAAAATTCACTTACCAGTTTGCCTGACTCTCTTGATAACTTGAAGAAGCTGCGGATGCTTGATTTACGGCATAATAAACTGAGAGAAATTCCTTCAGTGGTGTATAGGCTAGATTCTCTCACCACTCTCTACCTTCGCTTTAATCGTATTACTACTGTGGAAAAGGACATCAAAAACCTGTCAAAACTCAGCATGCTTAGCATTCGCGAGAACAAAATCAAACAACTACCTGCTGAAATTGGTAAGAGGATTTGGATTATTACTATTATTTTTAGTATTTGTTATGCTTAGTAATTTTGTTGAGTGCTTTTCCATATCAGAAAGTTCCTGAAACTTGTTTCTAAATTCCATTTTCCCTGTGATTTACTTAATACTACATGACTTGAGATTACTTTGTAAGCTTCAAAAGTAAGATAGAAAGTAGATGTAATTAGACCTTTATCACAAACTGAATCTGCTCTGATTTTGGAGAAAATGAATTTGAAAGATGTTTGCCTAATTTTTAAGTTTTTATCTATTTTTAAAGTATCTATATATTTATACTAGATATATTAAGGCTCCAATTGCCCATTCTGACTTTCCTTTTTTTATCTGAAGACTAAATTCACATCACTTTTCTACTTGGTCTTACTAAAGGTTGTCACATTAGAGCTTTGCAAAACAGCAGTGTCATAGGAAAATAGAAAAACGTTTTATAAATTTTGAAAGTACTTACATTTTCATTAAAAATCATCTAATATGAATATGCTATAGTGAATCTTACCATTATGTATATCCATAAGACACTAATTTTTAAAAAGTGTAAGTAAATAGCAGAAAGATCAGTAAGGGAAAGGGAATAGGAGGAGGGGAAGGGGATAAGGGTATTTAGGTCTAAATTGGAACAAATCATACTCTAATTTATAATTATGTCAAAATGAATCCTAATGTATCACTAATATGAAGCAATTAAAAAATGGAGAAAAAAAAACTAATATAGTAGCAGCTTGAGCCCAATATTTCCAGGTATGCCTGGGCAACATAATGCGACCTTATCTCAAAAATGACTTTGAAAGTTATTTGCCTAATTTTTAAGTTTAATAGCAAACAAAAAAAAAATCCAGTACAGAAAAATTAGAAGAAGAGAGATCTTATAAATCCAACACTTAGCATTTTGATTTCATTCTGGTCTTGTATAGAAAGCTGAATTGTAACGAAACAAAGGAAATGTTTTTTAAGAGGATGAAAAAGTAAGGAATATAGATGTGTAAAGTCAGTAAACGGCAATTGTCTTTATTAAAATTCATTGGCATCAATTTTTGTGAAAATTAAAGGTACTGTCTTTGTCCTTTTTATTAGATTTTTTAAAAAAACAGAATAAAAAGTGTATTTTGAAACTTTAAAGGGAAGTTTTTATTAAAGGTTTATTTACACAAAGATGAATTAAATATATTCTTACATTAAAAATTGATCTTGTAGATGATACAGGAAATTTTTGATTTTAGGTTCTACAGCTTTTCAGGGAAATAATGTTTTCTTTTTTAAGATGCATTTAAACTTGGGTAACATGTTCTATTACATTTAATTCTAATTAGACACTTAAAATATTAATTTAAAAATACTTAGACTAGCCATTATATTATATATTTTCTGAAGTAATACACTGTATGTGCAAAGGAAGTATGGTTTGCTCAAGAGAGATTAAAATACTCCCAGGAATTTCTTTGTGGAAATGCTGCATTCCATATCTTCCCATAGAAATGAAATTGTTGAATGACTCATTTTAGTACCATATTGTTAAAATGTGACTTGCATTTATGGCTTATTGTTGAGTAGAAGTATGGACTTGGAAAAAACAAATAGTGAGTTTTTATATATATTATAAATATTATTGCCTGTATTATTATTGTTTTGCGTTTTTTGCTATACTTAGTCCTAAAACGTTTGACTTTAATTCACAAGTCTTTAAGGGTTTCTTTCCATAGCATTGCTATCAAATTACCTGGAAATTAGCATATTTAAGTGAGGAATTATTTCATAGAACTTAAAAAATTTTTTTTAAGTTTTAGATGGACACAATCCTTATTTATTTACTTTTTTTTAATGTGGTGCTGAGAATTGAGCCCAGGGCCTCATGCATGTGAGGCAAGTACTCTACCACTGAGCTACAACCCCAGCCCTATTTAACAGAATTTTAAATTTAACTTCAGTTTGTTCTTGGGAATATACACGCAGCAGTTTTACTGAAAATTGAGCATATCTTTTTAAATTGGCATATTTTATTTTATTAAATGGTTTATATTTGGAGCTACCTAATCTCTGCCTTTATTCATATATTTGTAATTCTAAAAACAATCATTGAATTTGTTAATGTGCGCCCTTCCACCATTACTTAACATTACTAAAGTTTGTGTGTGTGTGTGTGTGTGTGTGTTTAATGCAAACATCATACATTTGTTTTAATACAAGTAGGGTATCAGGTAGAAAGTAAATTGCTTTTAAATATAATGTTTAGTAGGAGTAATGGTTTATAAGGTTTAATTTAGTTGAATTTGGGATAAACATGCAGAAGTCTGCATTATTCATTTCCTTATAGTGAACAAAAATAAAGATCTAGTAAAAATAACAAACAGTAATAATAGCTGTGTTGGAGCACACTGTTAATATGTCATATACTGTGTGTTGATCTGTTCATGTATATTATTCTGTTTTGTATTTCTATAATGAAATACTGGAGGCAGGGTAACTTAGTAAAGAAAAGAGGTTTATTTAGCTCTTAGTTGTGCAGATTCTAACCTATAGAGGTGGCATAAGATTGGCCTTGGTGAAGAAGGCCTTATGGTATATGACATTGCAATGTTGGGAGTGCCGGCAAGAGGGAGCTATCACATTTCCAAACAGGAAGCCTGAGAGTCTGGGAGTAGCCAGGCTTGTTCTTTTACAACAACCCTCCTGGCCGAATTCAGAGGTCCCACAGCAAATACTTTGTTTCCTTCCAAGGGCAACTTTGCAATGGCTTAAGGACCTTCCCCATTAGATATCAGCTCATACCTACCACTAAAGAGAACTGGGCCTCCAGCACATGAACCCTTGAATGAACTACATCCAAACCATAGCATCCTGTGTATTTTATATGTATATCACTAAATCTTTTCGATACCCAATAAAATGGGTATCCCTTCCTCGTAGTGCCAAAGGAACTAAAATTGTAGCAATTAGATAATTTATAGAAGATCCTGCAACTAGGAAATTTTCTGATTTTGGACCTGGGTCTCAGTTTTCACTCTATGGCCCCCACTGGTCTAGACAAATGATATTAATCCCATTCTGATTTAGATTCTGATTTAGTGATCTCTGGCAGGTCCAGGGAATTATTTTACTTTTTTTTAAAAAAAGAACAAACTATTATTTTATATGCAGCTGCAGTTGAAAGCCATTGCACTCATTGCAATGAGATAGTGTTAACAACATAATTGAAATATAATTCACAAACTGTAAATTGATACTTTTAAAGTCTGCAGTTCAGGGTTTTTAATGTATTTAGAGTTTTTATTCATTACAAACAATTTAAAACATTTTCATCACTATGAAAATAAAATCTGTACCCTTAATCAGTTGTTTGATTTAGTGTACTACTTTTTTACAGCAGAATGCATTACAATTCATATTACATATATACAGCACAATTTTTCATATCTCTGGTTTTATACAAAGTATATTCACACCATTTGTGTCTTCATACATGTACTTTGGATAATGGTGTCCATCTCATTGCACCTCTATTTCTAACCCCATGCACCCTCCCTTCCTCTCCCACCATTTTCCCTATCTAGAGTTCCTCTTTGCCTCCTATGCTCCCCCTCCCTATCCCACTCTGAATCAGCCTGCTTATATCAGAGAAAACATTCAGGCATTTGGTTTCTTGGGATTGTCTAACTTCACTTAGCATTGTATTCTCCAACTCCATCCATTTACCTGCAGATGCCATGATTTTATTTTCTTTTATTGCTGAGTAATATTCCATTGTGTATATATACCACATTTTTTTTTATTCATTCATCTACTGAAGGGCATCTAGGTTGGTTCCACAATCTAGCTATTGTGAATTGTGCTGCTTTAAACATTGATGTGGCTGTGTCCCTGTAGTATGCTGCTGTTAAGTCCTTTGGATATAGACCGAGGAGAGGGTCAAATGGTGGTTCCATTTGAAGGAATCTCCATACTGCTTTCCATATTGCTACACCAGTTTGCAGTCTCACCAGCAGTGTATGAGTGTACCTTTTCCCCCACATCCTCACCAACACTTATTGTTGTTTGTATGCATAATAACTGCCATTCTGACTGGAATGAGATGAAATCTTAGAGTGGTTTTGATTTGCATTTCTCTAATTGCTAGTGATGATGAACATTTTTTTCATGTATTTGTTGGTTGATTGTACATCATCTTCTGAGAAGTGTCTGTTCAGGTCCTTGGCCCATTTATTGATTGGGCTATTTATTTATTTATTTATTTTTGGCGCTTAGCTTTTTGAGTTCTTTATATACCCTAGAGATTAGTGCTATATTTGAGGGGTAAAGATTTCCTCCCAAGATGTAGGCTCTCTATTGACCTCACAGATTGTTTCTTTTCCTAGAAGAGACTTTTTAGTTTGAATCCATCCAATTTATTGACTTTTGATTTTAATTCTTGTGCTATAGGAGTCTTATTAAGGAAATTGGGTCTAATCTGACACGATGGAGATTAGGACCTACTTTTTAAAAACTCTTTATAAGTATATAGAGTTTTTAAAATTCTTTTGTTCTTTTTAGAATTTAAGTTTTTTTTTTGTTATTTTTAGTGTATTTTGACATGTTATACATACATGGAACATAACTTACCCAATTAGAATCCCATTCTTGTACATGACTTGGAGTATCACTGGTTGTGTATTCATCTATGAACATAGGAAAGTTATGTCTGATTCATTCAACCCCTTCCTAATCCCAACTTCTGTCTTTCCTTCATTCCCCTTTATCTATCTACCAGCACCCTTTGGTAGGCTTTCAATAACTATAACTTGAAATAGTATGACTATTACTACTAGTAATAGTCATACCATTTATTTAACCCATCTTGTCCCATTGTCCCAATTGTGGAACACCTCTAAAACCTTATAAAATAACTATAAAATAATATCATTATAAACAATATATATGTAAGCTGTAGGTTTTGATTTCCAACCTGTTAATGTACCTTTATAAATTTCATTGAAAATGCACAATTAAAACCTTAGAATTTAATGGGTTAATGAAACCTCGTACTATTACCTGTTTCCACTGTTCTAGTATCTTACATTTTAGTCATAGGTCATACTATTATAATTTTATAACAAATTTATTGTAGTATTTTTATATAAGGTTATAATTTTATTAAAATTTTTTATTATAAAGTTGTAATATTCCAATACCATTATAATTATTTTACATTGTAAACCTTAATCTTAAAATTCTCAAAATTCTACCATGACTGCCAGGATTGATAGAATTATTTTCATGTTCATGGCTCAGGTAACATTAAATAATAAGTTTTTTGTACAAATGCCAATGAATAACTCACTTTAGCAAGAAAGAAATCAATAAAGGGGATTTATAGTTGTTAATAAGTAACTCCTTTTGACTGTGAATCAGCAAGAAACCTTAGAGAACTAGAAATGAGCTGTTAACTTAGTCTATTATCAAATTTTCAAGTCTTTTACTAAACAAAACCTTGTGGTAGAAGTTATCACTATTGCTAAAGGAGGCAATGAGAATATAGAAAAAAGCACTTGATTGATTTTTAGAAGTTGTTAGAATCAAAGGAGATAAATAATTCCCATGCTGCAGCGCATTCCAAAGAGAAGAGGGCAATCATTGTATCCTAAAGACAGCATGTTGCAGAAGTACTTGCTTAAAAGAACCCCCAAAGTTTTCTTTGCAGTGAAAAGGAAATTTAAGTCTTTTAAATATAATTTAAATGATATAATGATATGACTTCTAACCCTTCTAAACCTGTTAAAACTTGTATGACAGGTATTTCCAGTTTTGTTAATTATGTAGTTTCACAGATGCATTTTAGTAAGGTTTGAAGTGTTCTTTTTTTAATAGCTAAACTGAGTACTTGAAAATTATTCTTAGAAGTTCAAAAACAAGAATAACTTCTAAAATATAAGCATTTTTAATGTGATCAGTTAAGTCTTGTGTGCTGCATAAGAAACAATGTTTCAGTGATAGGCAACATATGTAAGTGTGATACATAAGCTTATGAATAGTGAGTGACATCAAAGCTGTCTTACGTGCACCCTGTAATGTTTGTACAAGGAAATTGCTTCACAAAATTACATTTCTCAGAGCATCATCATTTGACATATGACTATAATAGTTAAAAGTGCACAACCTCTGAAACAAACCTGAAATATTCAATTAACAATCTTTGAGTGCCTGCTAGGTACATTTTAATATTACCTTTTTAATATATAAAACTGAACTTAATTTTCTTTTTTTTCTATTATATTTAAAATTTTTTGTAACCATACGATTTATTTTTATTTTTTTTAGTCATACATGACAGCAGAATGTATTTTGACATATAATACATACATGGAATGTACATACATCAATCAATATTGTCTATTCTGCTGCCCTTCCTATCCCCCCTACTCCTTCCCTCCTCTCCCATCCTTTATCTCTATCCAATCTAATGTGACACACTTTTTTTTCTTTTTCTCATCACAACATCATATATGTATTCATTGTTACATCATATATGTAACAATGAGGTTCTCCTTCCATCTTCCGTTCAACTGACCTTAATTTTCTAAAGGATTTTTGCATCTATATTAATTATGAATGTTGACCTTTTATTTTCCTTTTTTGGGCAGTGTTTGGTATCAGGGCATTTGTGGCTTCAGATCATATAATGAACTGGGACATGTTTCTTCTTCTTTTATATTCTTTAAGCATTTTTATAGAATTATTTTCTCTTTAAATGGAGTAGAATTTATCAGTTACACATTCTGGGACCAGGATTTTCTTTGTGGGAAAATTTTAAATTACTAATTCAATTTATAAAAGAGATAGTTATTCAGGTTTTCTATTCTCAGTTCATTTTTGGTGGTTTGAATCTGTTGAGGCATTTCTGTTTTATATGAGTTGTTGAATTTATTGACTTAAAAGTGTTCCTAATTTTGTTTTATTCCTTTAATGTCTATAATATGTATAGTGTTATCCTTCTTTAATTATTGATATTGGAAATTTGGATCTTTTTCTCTTTGCTTCCTCAGTCTAGGTAGAAGTGTTTCTATTTTATTAATCTTTTAAGAAAACTATTTTATTTTTTTCTATTTTTATGTTTCTTTGTTGTTCTTTAATATTATATGTTTAATATGTTCTTTGTTTTCTGAAGTTGGTAATTAGGATGATTTTAGGTTTTATTCTTTTTATTGAATAAGCATTTATAGCTATACGTTTCCTCAAAATATTCTTTGAAGCAGCACACAAATTTTGACATGTTGTGTTTTGTTACAAATCAGTTCAAAATGTCTTCTAGATAACCCTTGTTATTTATTTGGGTTATTTAAAAGTGAGTTGTTCTGTTTCCAAGTTTTTGAGAGATGTTCTTAGATTTTTTCTTTTTATTTATAAAATATGATCCATCTTGATAATTGTTTTAAATGAAGTTGAAAAGTCTGTATACCCTGCTGTTTCCTGGAGAATTTTATAAATATGAGCAAAGTCAAGTTGGTTAGTAATGTTATCTATTTTTTTCTGTACCCCTATTAATTATTTTGAAATGAGCGTTGAAAGCTCTAACTATAATAGATTTGTCTTTCTCCCATTAGTGCTATTGATTTTTTGCTTCTTATAACTTGAAACTTTGTTATTAGTTACATATAGACATTTTTTGATAAGGTAACCATTTTATCATTATGAACTGTGTTTTAAAAAATTTTTATTTTAGTTGTCAATGGACTTTTATTTTATTAATTGATAACCTGGTTACTGAGACTTTAACCCGGTGTCTCATACATGCTAGGCAAGCGCTCTGCCACTGAGCCATAACCTCAGCCCACAAACTGTTTTTATCCCTGGTGATACTCTTTATCTAAATTCTATTTTATCTAGTATTAATATAGTCAATCCAGCTTCCTTGTTGATTGTTGTTTGCATTATATATATCTCCTTCCATGTTTTTATTTTTACAATTTTTTGGGTCTCTATATGTAACATGGACAGCATGTAGTTAGGGTTTTTTTGTGTGTGTTTTTTATCCTGGTGGATAATTTTTTATTCCTTTTTTCCTCTCCTTTTATGCCTTCTTTTGGAGTATTTTCTATAATTTCCATTTTTCCACTGTTGGCTTATTATACATCTTTGTTACTTTTTCTTTGTTTGATGTAGTATCTATAATACATTATGATAACTTAATAGATTTTACATTCAAGTGATATACTACCTCACATATTTCCTGAGAACCACACCACAGAAGTTATTTTCTTCCTTTCATATTTCATTTCTTTAGATATTATAAATCCCATAATAATAAATTACTGTTATTCTCTTTAAGTTCAAAATTATCCTTTTTTAATTTTGAATAAATTTCAGATTTTCAGAAAAGCTGTAAAACCAGAAGGTTCTCATATATCCTGTATCCAGCTTGCCCTGTATAACCATTATATAATGATCAAAACCAAGAAATTAACATTGATAGAATACTTTTAATTAAACTATAAATTTTATTTTATTTCACTTATTTTTCAACTAATATTCAATTTCTGTTTCAGAGTTCTATGTTATACTTTAATAGTCATGTATCTGTAACCTCCTCTGATATGTGACAAATTGAAAGACTGAAAGTCTTTTAGTTGAAGGACTGATTCAGTCTTTCCTTTTAAAATATCAAAGTCAGAAAAAGTGCTGCTCAGATAATTTGAATGTATCATTTATTTTTGGTTTCTAGGATATTTTTTCATGACTACTTTGAGTTTGTGTTTTTGCCCAAAATAACATAGTGATTATGATGCCCTTCTCAGTGAATTATATCAGGGGATATATAATGTTGATAAGTCATATTACAGGTGATTTATTTATTTTTTTTTGGTATGTGTGGGGGGTACTGGAATTGAACTCAGGGGCACTTTACAATGGAGCTACATCCTCAGACCTTTTTGTTTTTTGAGACAGGGTCTTGTTTTAGTTGCTGAGGTCTTCCCTAAGTCGCTGAGGCTGGTCTTGAACTTTTGCGATCCTCCTGCTTCAGCCTCCTGATTTGTTGGGGTTATGGGTGTGTACCACCACACCTGGTTTACTGGTGATTTTTGACCCTGTCCACTTGGTGAATGTGATTTCTGTGCTTCTCCATTGTAAAGTTAATATTTTTTTCTTTTTAAATTAATAATTGTCTTGGGAGATGCTCATTTTAGCCCATGCAAATATGTTGATTTTCCTTAATCTTTTGGACACTATTTTTAGCACTCATTGTGGATATTCCCTGCAACAATTATTACAGTTTGTATTATTACAGTTTTATTGTAATGGTGAATTTTTTAAAATCCCTTATTCCATTCATTAACTTGATTTCGGTAAGAAAGAACTATCCTGTATCATTTACTTATAGTTTAGACTCATTTTTTTCCATTCCGTGGATTAGAATTCACTATTTTTTTTTTTACATTTTATTGCTCAAATTGTTCTATCTTTTGTTACTGTAAATACTTATGAGTTCATTCTTGTGCTTTTTGATATGCCATCTTTTTTTATATTTGTTGTTGATGGACCTTTATTTTATTCATATACTTATATGTGGTGCTGAGAATTGAACCCAGGGCGTCACACATGTGAGGCAAGCACTCTACCACTGAGCCACAATCCCAGCCCTGATATGCCATCATTTTTTTCTGTTTCTTTTAAAAGATTATCGAGAAGTGTCTTATTTACCACTTCTCACACTTTTCATTATTTATTTGGCTATCTAATAATTTCCTTTTGTCTAAAGAACTTCTTTCAACAAATTAAAAGAATATATTATAGTGTAGGGTCTACACATAATGAATTCTCTCAGTTTTTGTTGTCTGAAAGTGCTTATTTTGCCTTCACTTTTAAAAGTTATTTTTCTTGGTAAAAATTAGTTTGACAGTTTCCTTTTCTTTTTCTTCTCCCCCTTATTTTAAAGATCTTTCTCCATGTTCTTCTGGCTTGCCCAAGTTTTGACAAGAGGTTTGCTGTTATTCTTATCTTGGAGTTTATGAGCCTCTTGGATCTGTGAGTTTATGGTTTTTATTAATTTTTAAAAGTTGGCCATTATTTCTTGTAACTTCCCCCATTTTTTGGACCATTCATTTCTTTTCTGTCCTCTTAGATGTCTCTATATATTTTTTTAAGGTCATTGATGTGCTTTTCCTTTTGTGTGTGTGCTCATGCACACATGCCTGCATTTTAGATTTTGTTTTCCTGTTGCTCCTTATTCAGTATCTAAATCTATTGTTTAAGCCCATGCAATTAAATTTTCATTTCTGATATTTTTCACCTCAGTACATTTCATTTTGGAGTCATTTTTGTTCAAGTTTTCTTTTGCCTTGCACTTACAGAGCTTTTAAGTAGCTTTTTAAATATTTTTGTCTCCTAGTTTCATCAGCTCATTTTTATTTTGTTTATGGAATGATTTTTCTTTTGTTTGGATCATATTTTTTCTATCTGTTTTCATGCCTGGTAAGTTTTAGTTGGATATCAGTATTATAATTTTTATATTCTTAAATTTTGTTGTATTCTTTTATTAAACAGTGTTGGCTATTGTTTGGCATACAGTTACATTACTTCAGAGTCAGTTTAATCCTTCTGTGGCTTGTTTTTAAGCTTTGTTGTGGTTTCTGCAGCTTTTTGTCTGCATATGATTTAGTTCCATACTAAGATGATACCTTTTTGAGAACTCTCCCCGATATACTGTTATGGGGTCTTTCCCAGTGTTGAGAATCCAAACAATTCCCAGCCTTGTGTGATTACTTGGAATTATTTGGATTGCTTTCTGCTGGCTTTCATAATTTGTTTTCACATACATGCAGATCATAATTTTGGCGAAGACTGAAAGGGACTGGTTCTTTAGATTACATAAATCTGTTTGCTGCCGTTCTTTCTGAAATTTTTCCCAGAACTGTAGCCACCTTAACCGTCTTAAACTTAAGTCTTTTGCCACAATGCAGTGGCCTTTTTTCAGCATTTCTTCCCTTCTTTTCATGTGACATAGAACTACCTCTGGCCAGTAACCATAAGGGTCAACCATAAGATTCATATAGTTTTCCAGTGATATCAGAGAACACAGTCGTGTATGTCTACTGTCTATATATAATTTTCTTATATGTTTTGTTCATTTTCTAGTTTCATCATGGCCAGAAGTAGGAATCAGTCTAGTAATTGATGTATAAATGGATGATATTGTAATGAGTATGGATCCTCTGAAAAGAGGTAAAGTTTGTTTTGCATTAAATTACTGTTTAAATTACCACACACTCTTGGATTTAGTTCTTCTCAGGGGGATACTATTTAGTTCTGTCCTTAAACCTAACACAAATTCCTTGGTGGTCTTTATTCCTTTAGGTGTTGTTTTCTCTGCACCAGCTTCCATCTTGGTAGGACTGACATTCTAGACTCTTATGCACTATAATTGGCAGCTGTTAAAATATCTGCTCAGCTCTTTTATTTAGCCTTTGAGATGTTGTTTTCCCCCTCACTCTCTTTTCAGTCTCCTCTTGAACATATTTTATTTTAGGAGTCAGAATGTCAGGTAAGTATACTGAAGATTTAGTGACTCCACTCTTTATGGTTTTCTCTTTTTCAGGGTTTCCAACCTTGAAATGCAGCTACTCTGAACTTTGTCTTCTGGCTTCTCAGGGAACAGGTCTCTGGCTTTTTGATTTATTTTCCACAGGCAGGGTTTTGAGCAACTTCATAATAAAAAATGTGTATTGGGCTGGGGTTATATAGCTCAGTGGTAGAGCGCTTACCTAGCATGTGTGAGGCAATGGGTTCCATCCTCAGCACCACATATAAATAAATAAAAATAAAGGTACACTGACAACTAAAAATTTTTTTAAAAAGTGGATCATCTATGATTCCTGAATTAGTTACCTATTATATAAAATTATTCTGAAGCATAGCTCCTAAAAACACCATCATTATCTCAGTTTATTTGGTGCAGGAATCAGATGTAGCTTAACTGGACCTTCTAATTTAGTATTTCTCATACGATTTCTCAGTCAAGGTTTTAGCTAAGGCTTGGATAGTATCTGAAAGTTCCTTGGGGAAAAGATCCACATTCAAGGTCATGTGATTGTTAGGATTCAGTTCCTTTCTTTGGCATCTTGTTTTGTTGGGCATGCAAGCTGAAAAATCAGTAGAACACTGGCAAATAGAAGTCTCAATCTTTTGTAACATAATCACAAATATGACATTCCCCCTTAACCTTTGTCTTATTTTGTTGATAAAAAGCAAGTTGCTGAATTCTGTCACTTAAGGAAAGGATAATTATTCAATCAGTGTATCATTAGTGAGGCAGAATCATTGTTGGCTATCTTAATCTGCCTACTGTAGTTCCCTTTCACGTGTTGTTTCTTCCAATGTAACTACTGTATGGTTTTTCATAGTGATTTTTTTAAAAAAATAATCCACCGGATGCCACCATTATCATTAGCCAAAAGCTCAGTATTTACAGATACTTACCCTCATTCCCTCTGAGAGCAAAAATGTTCTAACATTCTACCAGTTTCTTCAGACTGCATGTTTTATTTTTTTTCCTAATTAGCCACTAGATATATTACCTGGATGTGTCATTCATATCACAAATTTAGCATGACCAAAATATTCTCACCAAAACTTTTCTCCCTTCAGATTATTTCTCTTTCCAAATTGCATCATTATCTTCTCCATCAACTCAGGTTCATTATCTTGAAATCATAGTATTTTTCTTCTATTTAATCCTAGTCAAAATATGACCAATTCGCCAGAAAAATGCTAGACTCCAACTGTTTGTTACCAATTTGCCACAAATTAAGAAAAATTGAAAGTAAGCATTTAGAATCTTATATAACAATTTGACATTAGTAGAACATCCAAACTTGTAATTTTATGTTTAAAACAATTTTGGTCCTTGTTGAGCACACAGTATTGCATGCCTGTAATCCCAGCTATTCAGTAGGCTGAGGCAGGAGGATTACAAGTTTTAGACCAATCTGGGCCACTTAACATGACCCTGTCTCTAAATAAAAAATTAAAAGGGCTGGGAATGTAACTCAGAGGTAGAGTGCTCTTGGGTTCAGTCCCCAGTACTGGAAAGGGGAAAAGAGATGTCCACAATCAGTTGGAGGGGGAGGTAAAAACTGCACTTTCACTATGTATAGTTTGAGAAGCACTGTTCTATCCTATTTCTATTGCTTATTCTTCCTCTCTTATATCACTTGTTCATATCACTTCCACCACTGTTTTTTAGATGGGCCTTCGTATTATTTTATGTGGGCTAATTGCTCTAGACTGTTTACTAATCTGTCTTCTAAAGTCCATCCATTCAAATCTTTTAGAGCAGCATGATTATCATTGTGTTGAAAATTTTAATTTGTACTCTATTACCTGTTCAAGATGGTCCTAGAGAAACCTAGGAGAATGACAGGTAATCATTAGGAATTTAGTGTTCAAGCATTTTAATTACTGGGGTATTTAAAAGTGGGAGGGATAAAACTTTTCTCTCCCTAAAATTGCTCTTGTTTGATGAACATTAGTTTTACATCCCAGTTGTCTAACCTATAGACATTAAATACTATGTGTTTCACTGCTTTTTGAGTGCTGAACACTGTCTTCTTATATCACAAAAAGTAGAAATAGCAGGAGTAATCCCAATATGAATCTAGTTAGTGTTAATATCCTTTGGGAAGAGATCTGTCCAGAACACTTCATTGCCTGAAGTAGGGCAATATCATGTCATGGTTACCAAGTTTTGGATACAGCCTGCTACCTTTGCCTTCTCTAAAGGCAGGACAAAACAATAATATAAAATTTTTGAAATAGAATTGGTTTAGACTTTAGAGAACTTCTGTGCAGTCAGAAAAACAATATTTTTACCACAGTATGTTGATTATTCATAGTCTGCAAATTTTACAGATGTCTTTTTTTTTTTTCCTGCCACAGTTCAGAGCAAGGACTTAGTGCCTATGATTTAAGTTTTTGTTGAAGTATGTTTATAAAAAAAAAAAAGTGTGCCTCTGTCACAAATGTGTAATTCAGTACCATTTACAAATCATGTAATCAGTATCGAAGTTGAAAATGGAACAAAAGACCACCCAAGAAACCCTTCTTTCCATCACTACCTAACTCATTATCCTCATCAAGGGTGTCCTGGGATTTTGACTTCTTAATTCATCTTACTTGCTTGTTTAAAAATGGAGTCATATGTATTGTGTCAAACATCTTCCACTTGACATTTTTCATCTATTTTGCTGTATAAAAGTTATTCATTTTGTATTACCTAATATCCAATACTGTGAACCTACCACAATTTAACCATTCTAATGTTCTTTGGCAGTTTCTAATTTGAGGCTGATATAGTGCTATTATATTAGGATAATACAAGTCTTTTGGTAAACATGTTTCTAGTACATATACATACACACATCTGGCAATGAAATTCCTGAACTTTTAATTTTTTGGCTTCCTTTCTCCCATCAGATTTTTCTTGGAATGTCTATATAGTTTCTGCTCATCTATTATTTAAGTATGTCTTTCCCTAACCTATTCAGCCAGCATCTTGTTTCTCCTATTTACCCATAATGTTGTGTATGTATATATATGCACACTGATGTCTAAACTTACTTTATGGCATTATGCTTTTCATTATATTTTTGTAGAGATCATAATTTTCCATAATTTTTAAGCGCAACATTGTCACATTATTATCTCTATGTTCACAAACATGACCACTACCACTGCACACCTATTAGAATTGCTAAATTCCAAGGCACTATTAGAACTAGATGCTAGTGAGAACTTTTTTTTTGTATTGCTAGTTGTAATGCAAAATGGTACAAGTACTTTAGAAGACAGACACTTTGGCACTATCTTCACAGAGTTAAACATATCCTTAACATATCCATCAGACATGCTTCTAGGTGTTTATCTAAATGAATTAAAAATTTTATGTCCACACAAAACCTGCACGTGATTGTTTTTAGCAACTTATTTGCCACTGCCAAAAATTGAAAGCAACCATGATGTCCTTTAGTAAGTGAATGGATAAACTATCAATCCAGAGAAAGAAATGAGGGGGACTTGGATGTATATTGCTAAGGGAAAGGTAATCTGCTACATGACATTCTGACAAAAGTGAAACTAAAACATCAGTGGTTACAGGGGCTGAAGTATGGAATTTTCAGAGTGGTGAAACTATATGATACTGTAATTATATATACATAATAGTATACATTTATTACATACTATGGAACTGAACAGAGTGAATACTAATGTAAATTATTGGCTTTAATTATAATTCTGTTGGTTCATAAACTTTAAACAAAAAGACCATGCTAAAGTAAGATGTTTTAGAATATGGGAAACTGTAGGGAAGTACAATTTTTTGGCAAACCTCTAAAATTGCTCTGGAAAATGAAGTTTATTAATTATGAAAACAAAACAAAACATACCACTCTTAGTATCCTTAATACTACTTCCTTAGTCAAAGCTAATGTCTGTATGCTGGCCAACAAACCCTTAGTGAATATAATTCCCAGTCACTTCATCTCCTACTACTTTCCTACTTTCATGCCTTGGAGTATTTGCACTTGCTGTTCCCTCAATTTGGAATACCCTTCCTCCAGATGTTCCCATTGCTTCTTCCTTCCTATTATGCAGACTTCTTCTCAAATGCTGCTTCATCTGGATTACTTTCTCTACTATCAGCATATCTATACTTTTTCCCCCCAATCATATTCTTAGACTCTTATTTTCTTTTATAGCTCTTAATACTTCTTGACATTGATTCTTTGTTATTTATTTTTTACTTATTAGACTGTAAGTTCTATGGAGGCAAGAATTTTCTCTTTTTCTCTGTAGTATCTCAAGCTAATAGAACAGAATCTAGAATATGATAGGTGCTTAATAAACATTTGTAGAATGAAGAATGAATGAAGTCCTTATTCTCTCTTTAGGAAAATTTAAGTGGAGAACCTAATTTAAAGTCAGCATATTTCTTAGTAACTATGGAATATGAGTTATAAAGATCGATAATCTTGGTAGCCAATATCATCAATATGATAGCATGATGCATTCTCTTAACTGATCTACTTCACAGACAGGAAACTTATTGTGGTTCAGGAAACACTTCTCCATGTGTGATATGAGAGAGACTAGACTGTTAGTGTCTATTTCTTGAACCTCTTTGTTTTTATACACTTTCAATTTCAAAGAGAAACAAAAGCATAAAGGAGAAAATAAAACTCTAGGATTAACCAAAGACAAGTCACTGTTAACATTTTGATTATTATCCTTTAAAATCATCTGAGATAGACTTAACATTTTGGTTTTATAAAATGTGTGGGTCATGTGGTAAAACAAGTGTTTAAAAGTATTAGATAACTGGACAGAGTATAGAAATAGGTAGAAATAGTGGTATAAAATGTTGTTGCTTAAATATTTAATATCCTATTCCTTATAAATGTAATATAGACCTTTATACTAATAGTGTTTTCTGTTGTAGAATTTATCATATTTAAAAATTTTAAATATTTCTGATTATTTGAATGTAAGAAGCTTGAGTAGTTACTAATGTTAATCTAAAGAAGAGAGGTTTTAAAACCATATTAGCCCTCCCGCTGAAAAATGTCTTAATTGCATTAAATGAGAAATCCGAATTACTTTTGAAAATATTTTTAAAGTTTTAGGATGGCCTTTTGTAAAAGAAACTTCTCTGAAGTTATTAGATCTATTTTATTGACAAAAACTCAAGTTTTTGTCAATAAAAACTTTTGGGAGTTTTTCATGAGTCTCTTAATATTAAGGTGTGGATGTTAGAGAAAATCTTTAAAAAAATTTTCAAATTTAACTTAGAATATCATATAATTTAGTTGTAAGTTGACTGTGCCTCATACCTCATGGACTCATGGACCAAATTTTGTGTGCTGATGTTACAGAATTACATTCCTGTGTTTTAAATTTTCAATGCCTTTAAGAATTACTAGGTTGTAAGAAAGAAGTATTAGTGTTCTTGAGTGACGCTCTTCAGTGTGTCAATATGAACATGATATTCTGATATACTTGTATTGCTCAAGGGTAGCTTCTTGAGGAGAATTTAAGCTCAAAATAATTGTTATCACATGGTGATTTACACAAGTCAAAAGAGACTTAAGTTACTTATGACAATTTGAGTCTGGGTAATTATATACTAAGTTCTAAACACTTCTTAGTGTTAATATTGAATGGTAAAGTCATGCTTTTGTCCTAATGTTAATAATTTCTTTGCTTGTGAAGATGTTAAACTTGTGTCCTGAGCAATGAGATAAATCCACAGATGACTGATAACAATGTTTTGTTCTGTTTAAACCTATGAAATAGTTATTAGCATTTAAGAGTATAAGATTTTATTTGGAAATCCATATTTTAAGTTTCTCTTGAGAAAGATTGGACAATATAGAGCTTTTATTCTAACATAGCACTGATTTTTACCTGAGGGCAATTTGGGCAGTGTTTCAAAGAGGACTTTTGAACAGTGTCTGGAGACACTTTAGATTTTCATGACTCGTGTGTGCAATGAGTAAAGGGCAGGGATGCTGCTGAAGCACAAAACGGCTTCCCATAACAAATTATCTGGTCCAGAAGGTCAGCACTGAGATTGTGAAGTTCTGCAAAATAGTAATTTAACCTGAATTGAATCACACTTACTCCTTATGATTTAAGTTAGCCATATTCTTCATCCAGTTTACTTTTTAAAATTGCATGGTATCTTTACACTTTTGGATGTATGTACCTTTCTTTAGATTAGTGTAAATTACTTTTGTGGGAATTGAAACATCTTCAAGTATTTTTTGAAAAAGTGATGAAAAATCTTAGGTTTTATTCTGATATGAAGAGTATTAGTATCAAAGTTTCCTGTTATCTTCATTCTTTCAATTAATGTGAGGTTTTGCACTAAGCATTATAATAGAGACAGAAGATAAGCAAGTACATATGCTCTAAGGGTTGCTGTGTTTTGGAGAATCATTCTAATCATTTATTATTATGTAATGCTTTATATATCCCTGATGATTTTCCTAGCTTTGAAGTCTGCTTTGTCTGAAATTATAGCCATTCCAGTTTTGTCTTCATTGTTATTGTTGCATTTCTTCTCTATCATTTTTCTTTTGGCTGCTTGTGTTTATATTTAAAAGAATGGATTTTTTTTTTGTTCACTGACAGTCTTGTATTTTGATGCAGTTAGAACATTACATTTCAATATGAATTAGCTGATTTAAAAGATTATTGATTATATTTGCTACTCTGCTGTGTGAGTTGAACTTGTTCTTTTTATGCCTTCTACTTTTTTCTGCCCTCTGTGACTTTAAGTATTTTGTATTTTCTCCTTAGTGTATCAATTATACATCTTTTATGTGTGTGCTTGCGCACACATGCATGCATGCACTACCTGGAGTTTGTAGTATACATTTATTACTAATATAAGTCCACTTAATAGTGTTAGTACCTTATAACAGATTATTCCCATTTCTCCCATCTTTCCCTTATTAATGTTGCTGTCATTTCATTTAACTGTAAGTTGTAATCTCCCAATATATTATTGCTATTACTATTTTGAACAAAATGTTGTATGTTAGATTGATTAAAGGAAAAGAAAAGATATTCTCTTTCTACATCTATCACTTCACTTTATTATTTTCTTGTTTGCATGGTTCCTGGAGAGAAGTCTGATGTAATTCTTATTTTTGTTCTTCTATATATACGGTGATTTATCTCCTCCTCCAGCCTCTTTCAAAAAAATGTTTGTCTTTGATTTTCTGCAGCATTATATGCCTAGGAGAAGTAGAAGATGATTTTTTTTCTTTTCATTTTGAGAATCTGGGGTGGGACTTCTGCAGGCAAAGCTCATGAGTGGCAGGGCTCCACACTCCCATTTTTTTCTCATATATTCCATGTGCAGTTGTGTTGTTGTTTTTATGTGGGGGTGGGGGCTTATGGGGGATTGAACTCGGGGACACTCGACCACTGATCGACATTCCCAGCCCTGTTTTGTATTTTAGAGACAGGGTCTCAGTAATTGCTTAGTGCCTCACCATTGCTGCAGATGGCTTTGAGCTTGTGATCCTCCTGCCTCAGCCTTCTGAGTTGCTGGGATTATAGGTGTGCACCACTCTGCCTGGCTCCACATGCAGTTTTCTTCAACTATTCTGCACTCTTTTCATCACCTAGTCAATTACCTTTTAAATGTAAATTTAAAGCTCCTGCCATGGATTCTACTCCTGGTACACTCTAAATTTCTGTGTTGTATGTCTCTACACTTTGGGGGTCAGAAGTTTGCCCTTTTCCTCAAGTCTCTGAAGTATGTAAGAGGTGTTGTTGATGTTCTTTTGTTCATTCCTTTGCTTGTTTTGAGGACAGGAGGGATGATTTCCAAGTTCTTTACATGTCAGGCTGGGAAACAAAAGTCAGCTGTAAGTTTATATAAAAATTCTTTACCAAATTGAGATATTCTCCTTCTATTCCTAATTAGAGTTTGTTAAATGAATCCATTTTAATTTTGTCAAAAGCTTTCCTTCCATTAATCATCAATGATTTACTTCTTTAGACTTTGATACAGTGAATTACATTAAATGATTTTCAGATATTAAGCTGTGTTATATATCTAGAATTAATCTCACTTGATCAAGAGAAAGAGAGCTCTATATTTCCTTTTTTGTACTGTCTTTTTAATATCAAGATGATGCTACTCTTATGAATTTGGAAATGTTCACTCCTTTTTCTGTGGGTTTGTTTTCTTTTTTTAAGAGATTGCATAAAATTGGTATGAATTCTTATGAAGCATTGGTAAGCCTCTAAAGAAATCACTGGATATAGGATTTCCTTTGAGAGGGAACTTTTAAATTGAGTAAAATAAAATTTATTTAATGATTAAAGTACTACTAAGGTTTTTTTTTTTTCCCCCATCTTGCTCGAGTTTTGGTAGCTTGTAATTTGTGAGTAATTGGTCTTCTAAGTTTTTGAATTTATAATGATTAAGTTTGTAATATTTTATTTTTGAAGACTTAGTCATTGCTGTTTCATTGCTAATATTTATAATATGTTTTCTCTATTTTTTTAAAATCTGTCTCACTAGAGGGCTATCAATATTGTTTTCTTCCCCTAAAGAACCAGTATTTACATTGAGTTATATAATTCTTTCCTGTTTTCAGTTGATTTGTACTCTTTTATTTCTTTTGCTTGGGCTTTTTTTTTCTTCTTTCTTTGAGATAAGAATGTAATGATTTGAGAATGCTTCTTATTTTCTAGTATAAAAATTTAGAGCTATAGAGTTCCCTGTCAGCATTGGCTTAGCTGTGTTCCATAATTTTTTTATTGTTACAAAATATACATAAAATTTACCCTTTTAGCCATTTTGGAGTGTAGAGTTCATTGGTATTATGTATATTCACATTGTTGTGCAACCATCATCATTCCCCACCTCCAGAACTTTGTCATCACCTGAGACTGAAAATCTATACCCATTAAATAAATTGCTCCTCTTTCCCTTCAGAAACTGGTAACCACTATTCTACTTTCTGTGAATTTGACTATTCCAGCTACTCATATTAGTGGGTATATATATATATATAATTGTCCTTTTATGTTTGGCTCATTGCACTTTGCATAATGTCTTCAAAGTTCATGTTTAGCATCATCAGAATTTCATTCTTTTAAAAAACTGTATAATATTGCATCATTATTACATACCACATTTTGTTTAGCTATTCATTCATTGATGGACATTTGGTTAGACCCACCTGTTTGCTACTGTGAAAAATACTGTGAACATTGATATAGAAATATCTGAGTCCCTGATGCCAGTTCTTTTCAGTCTGTACACAGAAATGAAATTGCGGGGTTATGTTAATTGCATATTAAATTTTTGAGAAGCTACTGTATGGTTTTCTACAGCACCCATACCATTTTATATTCCCTTTAGACATCCCCAGATTTCCAGTTTGTTCATATCTTCACCAACACTTATTTTCTAGTTTTTTGATGGTAGTCATCCCATTTTTTTAAAGATTTTTTTTTTCACAATATCTGTTCTGTGTATTTATTTTTATGTGGTGCTCAGGATTGAACCCAGGGCCTTACACATGCTAGGTAAGTGCTCTGTCACTGAGCTACAGCCCCAGCCCCCTGTTTTTTAATAGTAGTCATTCTAATAGGTGTGAAATGATATCTCATTGTTTTAGTTTGAATTTCCCTAATGATTAGAGATTTGAATACTTTTTCATGTGTGACCATTTATATATTTTTTGAAGAAATATCTATTGAAGTCCTTAGTCCATTTTTAAATTGTCTTCCTTGGGGTTTTTTGGTTATATTGTTTTATTGAAGTTCTTTATATTTTCTGAATATTAATCCCTTATCTACATGATTTGCAAATATTTTCTCCCATTCTGTAGTATGCATTTTTCACTCTCTTGATAGTATTCTTTGATGCACAAAAGGTTTAATTTGATGAAATTTATTTGCATTTATAATATGTAGCTTGATAATGTGCTTCAATCTTTTAACAATGTACTGGAGAAACATTTTCTTTTCTATAATTTTAAAGTTCTGTTAAATTGAGAAGTCACTTTTATTTATAAAAATGTTTATGTAACATCAGAATATATGCCTTTTTTAAAGCATATATATTTTGAGGTATAAGGTCTTCCTCCATCTAAACGCCAGATGTATCTGAGCTGGGTGCAGTGGCACACGCCTGTAATCCTAGCCACTTGGGAGCCTGAAGCAGGAGGATCAAGAGTTCAAAACCAGTTTCAACAAAAGTGAGGCCCTAAGCAACTCAGTGAGACCCTGTCTCTAAATAAAATACAAAATAGGGCTGGGGATGTGGCTCAGTGGTCTAGTGCCCCTGAGTTCAATCCCTGGTACCACCCCCACAAAAAATGTATCTATCATTGTGCTAAATTTGTTAAAAACATTAGTCAGCTTTTAAAATTTGAACCATGTCAATCAACATTTGTGGTTGAATTTGCTACATAAATATATGATATGGAGGCTGGGATGTAGCTATTGGTAAAGTACGTTCTTAGTAGGTGTGAGGCCCTGGGTTCAATCTTCAGGACACAAAGGAAAAAAACCCCACATGACACAGATTGCTGAAGTAATCATTTACAAGCAATATTTTCATTTTATTAGATGTCATTTTGAAATAACAGTTTAAAATTTTATGTTCAACTTTGAATTTTTTCAGAAAGAGTAATTATGGTAGTTTTTTCTACTAACAATCCAAGTATGTTCACTGATTTACCATTTTGAAATAAAAGTTGCCTGTATAATATTATATTTCCATTTATATTTAAAAATCATAAAATTTCCTCCCTTGCTTACTTGTATTACCTGATATGATTTAATAATGCTTATTAAATTATTATGTTGGTCAATTTACAGGTGAATTATGTAACCTCATTACGCTGGATGTAGCTCACAATCAACTTGAACATCTTCCAAAGGAGATTGGAAACTGCACACAGATAACCAACCTTGACTTGCAGCACAATGAACTGCTAGACCTCCCAGATACTATAGGTATGAGAGAAGAAAGAAGATATTGATGTTTATTTATAGCTATCTAGATATTTAAAGGATTATTTTTATCCATTTTGGTAACAAAAATTAGAAATTATGAAAGTAGTATATAAGTAAGTAGTAGTACTTTTAAGACAGTATTTGAAATCTTTTCCATTTCTTGACAAGAAAATTAAATTTTAGGAAATGAACTCAGATTATAAAGAATATTAAATAGCATATACATATTCTACTATAGCTTATTATAAAATGCTGGAGTTTTGGTTTTGTTATTTCAGAATGTTACATGGAGGAGGTCACTTCTTCGCTAAAGTAGGCCATGCTGAAAAATAAAGCCATTGCTGTTAAGTTTTTAAACATGGCCAATATAGTTTAAAGGTTGCTCCTTTGTAATGTTGGGGGTGATAAGAAAAGAGATGTCTTGAAGTGCAAAATATGTCTTGAAGACTTCATCACACTGCAGAAAGTTTGAGCTGACCATGATAATGTTTTGTATTTATATAGTCTTTGTAGAAATTTATGGGCTTTTGAAAAAACAGAATAAGTATTTTTAAAAATTATAATGGCTTTTTAGTTATTTGTGTAATATAAGAATAGTATACTGCTTATTTAGCAAATTATCTATTTAATTTGTATAAGTTTAATAAATAATATTCAGAGATGCTATTACTGAATTGTTTGAGACTTAGGATGGTCTTTCTTCAGGAGGATTTTTGTTTGCCTGTGGTTGGTACATAGGGGGACCACTATAATCAATCCCATGTTCATGGCCTGAGATTTTTCTGGTTCATTAGGTGGTACAAAGATTTGTTACAGAATATTGGAAGACTGTTTTATCTCTAGTTAACCTTTATTAGTAGGGTATAGCATGATGGGTCCCATTCCTGTCAGGTCCTAGATTTGACTCTTGGCAGAAACTTAGCCTATTAGCCCAGGTTAGGAAAGTGCTCGCAAAATCTTTAGTCTTTTGTTTGTTTATGTTGTCTGATATTTAGTTCTTGTTAGCTCTCTAATTTTTATTTTGGAAGATGGTTTCTAGAGTTTTTTTAATGGGATGGTTGGATTACCCCCGCCCCCAAGCAAATCATTAAGGAATTTTAAAATCCGGTTCTGTGAGACAACATCTGGTTATGCATATATAAAAGCTTGTTGAGACTTAGTTATAATTATTATCCATTGTGAACCTATGCTTTCCTGAATTCTTGTTATGACTGTTTCTGTCATATTCTTATTTGTAGTGGTAACAGGTTAACTATTCTGGTTTACTTAATTGAATGCTTCTCTGAAAGGCAAGATCATCTGTAACACTTAATGAATTGTTCTTATAGCCATAGTGAATATTCTGTCAAATTTCCTATATGAGATTGATATTCATGGTTCAATATAATAGGAATCAAGAACAATAATTTCTTAATTTTTTTTTCTTCAAAATCTATTGAAATGGCCATGATGAACAAAGAAATGATCCTGGAAGAAACAAAGAATAGAAAGAATATGTACTATATTCATAAAACAGATCAGACTGATTAAGAAAGGAAACAATGAATAAAATACAAGTTTTAGAAATATGCTTGCTAAATCAAACTCAGTGGAAAATGCTGTGTAATATAGTGAACACAAAGATCAAAGATAGTGATATGTAGGATAAAGTAGAAGTTCTCTCAAATCTAAAACAGAAAGATGGGAATATATGTAAGAAAAGTGAAAAGTTATGAGAAAGAAAACTAGACATTCTAGAAAGAAAGAAAATACTGGTATAATCCAATGAACAAATTAATAAAAAATAATTTTATACTAGACTTATTTCCTAAACTTGATTAAAACCCAGATAATAAAGATAATAAGACCAAAATTGCTTTCCATGAAGAAAAGTACTTTTAGTAAAAGTTTTAAAAATCAGATTCATTGACTTGTTTGCCATAATAATATTATAGAACCTGTCTTTGTTTAGTTTTGGTTTCAGGGTAATGCTGTTCAACATACAGTAAGTTGGGAATGCTCCTTCTCTTCTGTTTTTGGAACAGTTTATATGAAATTGAAACAAAATTTACATCCTTTACTATTGATAACTCCTCACCCAGACATCCTCAATGGTGAATTTTTTCTTTTTTTTTTTGAATGCTTTTTAAAGCAATTCAAATTTCTTTAAAGGTTTTGGGCTATTCAGGTTATCACTTTCTTCTTGAGTAAACTTGGTCGTGTGTGTGTGTGTGTGTGTGTGTGTAAGTAAAAGGATATGTTAATTTCATTTGAGTTGTTATTAAAGGCATAAAGTTTATAACATTTTCTTATATTTAATATCTACAGAATCTGTACTTATGCTACCTCTCCCATTCTTGATATTAGTAAATTGTATTTTCTCCCCCTCCCAGTATTCTGATTAAAGGTCTGTCAGTTTTATTGCTCCTCTCAAGGTTTTGATTTTTTTTCCTATTTTTGTTCATTGATTTCCATTTTGAACTTTATTATTTTCTTTCATTTGCTCACTCTGAATTTTATTTGCTGTTTTTTCTAATTTTTCATGGAAGGAGCTTGAGGTCATTGAGTCTTCCTTCTCTTTTCATAAAGATATTTGGTGCTATAACTTTCTCTTTAAGTTAGCATCTCACAAATTCTGATATGCAGTGTGTTCCTTCTTTCTGTTACTAATTCCTAATTTTATTCCGTGTGGGGAAGAACACAACCTTGTGTCTCGAATCCTTTTTAATGTATTGAAACTTTATGATGCAGTATGTGGTCTGTCTTGTTAAATATTCTGTGTGCAACTGAATGTATATTCTACTTTTAATGAATGTGGTGTTTTGTAAAAATGTCAGTCATGTACCATTGTGCAGATGAGGCAACCAGTGAATTTATTCTACTTCCTGCGTTTTGGGGGTCTATTTTCCTTCTAATTTTTTTTGATAGTGTCTGGACAAGTAACATACACTGTTGTGCTAATTCCTAATCTTCATTTTTATTTTAGTCTTAATGTTCATCAGCAGTATTGTTGCCATAGTTGCTGTAGTCAATATTTATATGGTTTAAGTTAATCTTCTAGTTTCTTCAAACATACTAAATGGGAACAGTAGTGTCCCTGTTGTGTTTGTAGCCTTTTTACTTGAACAGATTGAATGGGTATAAAATCACTGGATTTGACTTCCTTTTCTTGAGGATGTTAGTAGAACTAAGAGGTAGTTTTATTGTCTTTTGGAATTGAATGATCAAAACTATGAAGTCAGTCCATTTTTTTCTCATTATAAATGACTTAATCTTTTTGCCTGGCCACTCAAAGTGTTGTTCTTTATTTCTGAAATTAAAAAACTAGATTTTATTTCTCAGTGTTGTGGATCCAAGGTTACAGTTCCCTAGTATGCTCTGGACCAACTCAACATATATGTGTAATTTTTATTTCAGTATAGCTTTTGAATATATAGTGATATATTTAATTTGTTTTTATGTTGAAAATGTCTTTATTTTGAAAACCAGCTAAATAAGACAGTAAAGGAAAAAATATTTAATCTTAGCATGATAACTTCCATCAAATGTCATTTTCAGAAAATAACTTTTTTAAAAATAAAATCCAAAAATCTTGCTTTGTTTCCGAAAGAAAAGCAAAATGTTGCTTTACTACTTTTGCAGATCAGAAAGGAGAAACAAAATTTAAGATACTCAAGTTTAAGTTAGGTTCTTCTCATTGGTGCTTAGTCACTGTGTATTTCTATTCCTCTTTCCACATTTTTTATTAGTGTATTTTAGTTGTACATAATGATGGCATTTGTTGTTACATATTCCAGTTATTGCTACCCAACACTTCTAGTCTGCCACACCCTGATCCCTCTCTTCTATTGATCTCCCATTGATTTTCATTAGATCCTCTTTCCCCCACCTCCTTTTCTTTTCTCTTTCAGCTCCCACAGATGAAAGAAAATATACAACCTTGGACCTTTTGGATTTGGCTTATTTCGCTTAACATAGTGGTCTCAAGTTTCATCCATTTCTTGCAATTGATATATCTTATTCTTCTTTATGAATGAATAAAACTCCATTGTGAATATGTACCACATTTCCTTTATCCATTCATCTGTTGATGAACACCTAGACTGGTTCCACAGTTTGGCTATGAATTGTGCTGACTATAAATATGGTTATGCCTGGATCATATATTAAAGTATGATGAATTTCTTTTGGAAAAATACTGAGGAGTATTGTATACCTGGGTCATATGGTATCTTAATGCCTAGTTTTTTGAGGAACCTATATATTGATTTCCATAGTGGTTGTACTAATCTACAGTCCCAACAGTGTAAAAGTGTTTCTTTTTCTCCACATCTTCTCTAGCATTTATCATTGTTTGTATTTTTTTTTTTTTTTTGAGAGAGAGAATCTTTTTTGAAGATGGACACAACACAATGCCTTTATTTTACGTGGTGCTGAGAATCGAACCCGGGTCCCGCTCGTGCTAGGCGAGTGCTCTACCGCTGAGCCACAATCCCAGCCCCTCATTGTTTGTATTCTTGATGACCACTTTTTTGGGGTTTTATTGTTGTTTTAGAAATCGAATCCAAGGGTACTTTTACCACTCAGCTACATCTCCTTCCATTTTTTATTTTGAGATGGGTCTCAAGTTAATGAGGCTCACCTGGAACTTGTGAATCTCTCATCTCAGCCTTCAGAGTTGCTGGGATTACAGGTGTGCACTACTGCACCTGGCTGTGACTGCCATGAGATGAAATCTCTATGTAGTTTTGTTTTGCATTTCTCTAATTGTTAATGATGTTGAACATTTTTTTCGTGTATTTTGTTAGTTATTGAGAAGTGTCTGTATTTATTTAATTGGGTTATTTGTTTTGTTTTTTTTGTTGTTGTTGTCTGAATTCTTGGGCTGGGGATGTGGCTCAAACGTTAGCGCGCTCGCCTGGCATGCATGCGGCCCGGGTTCGATTCTCAGCACCATATGCAAACAAAGATGTTATGTCCGCTGAAAACTAACTAACTAAATAAATAAATAAACAAATTTTCTCTCTCTCTCTTAAAAAAAAAACTAAAAAATAAATATTAAAAAATTCTCTCTAAAAAAAAAAGTTGTTTGAATTCTTTATTCTAGATGATAATCCTCTTTCAGAAGAATAGCAAAGATTTCTTCCATTTATGGTCTTTCTCTCGTCACATTCCTAATTGTTGCCCTTGCTGTGCAGAAGCTTTTTAATTGATGCTTTCCCATTTATTAATTCTTTGCATTATTTCCTAAGTTATTGGGGTTCTATTGAGAAAGTCTTTGCCTGTGTCTAAAAGCTGGCGTGTTGACCCTATCTTTTCTTCTAGGAGTTGCATAGTTTCCGGTGGAATTCTGAAGTCTTTGACCCACTTTGAATTGGTTATTGTGTAGGGGAAGAGATAAGGGGCTAGATTCATTCTTCTACATAGGGATAACCAGTTTTCCCAGCACCATTTGTTAAAGAGGTTATCTTTTCTCCAGTGCATGTTTTTGGCACCTTTGTCAAGGATCAGATGACTGTGGGTTTGTCTCTGTGTCTTCTGTTCTTTACCATTGGTCTGTGTGTCTGTTTTTATGCCAATATTATTCAGTTTTTGTTACTGTAGCTCTGTAGTATTATTTGAAGTCAGGTATTGTGGTGCCTCCAGATTGCTTTTTTGCTTAGAATTGCTTTGGCTGTTCTGGGTCTTTTATTCTTCCAGATGAATTTTAGGACTCTTTTTTTTTTTTTCCCCCTAGTTCTGTGACGAATGTCATTGGAATTTTGATGGGGTTGCATTGAATCTGTATTCTGCTTTTGGTAGTATGATTAGTTTAACAATATCCTGTCTATCCATGAAGATAGGGGGTCTTTTCATCTTCTGAAGTCTTCTTCAATTTCTTTCTTCATTGTTCCATAATTTTCATTGTAGATCTTTTACTCCTTTGGTTAGATTTATTCCTAGGTTGTTTGATTGGTTTAGGTTTTTGTTGTTTGCAAATGGAATTGTTTTCTGATTTTTTTCCCCCTCTGTGGATTCGTTGTTGGTATTTAGGAAAGCCATTGATTGATTTTTTTTTTTTTAATGTTGGTTTTGTAACCTGCTACTTTGCCAAATTTGTTTATTAGCTCTGGCAATCTTCTGGTGGAGTTTTAGGATCATCTAAGTGTAGGCACTGTGTATTCCTTAGAATAAGGTGGATGCTAGACACCATTGGTTTTTGAGTTTATCAAGCAAATTCGAGCCTCAGGGTGTTTTTATTTATTGTATCTCTGCTTAAACCTCCTTTCTCCTAAATATTGATATAACTTTTTTACTCATTCAGTCAATCAAATGGATATATGGGGCGTGGTCAGCAATCTACCCTATCATTTCTAACAGTTTATATTTTTGTGCGTGTATTTGTATCCTTATTAATAATCTATGGATGATACAATTAGGGCACTAAAATGAAAAGTTTTGGTACACAGAAAGCATCTAATTTTAATCCATAGCCATTTGATTCACCATATATTGAAAATCTGACAGAATAAGAAATGATATTGGATGGTAAAATTTCCGAGAAAGTAGGACTAGGGTTCTTTGGATTCACTTCCTTTGACAAAAGGGTAACTTCTTCTCTGTCTTGGTTTTCTTAATCATTCTGTATTTCTTTTTTTAATTAAAAGTCATTCTTCTGAGTTTATATTACAAATATGAAAACATTTATCTTCATTATTAATATCTT
Organism: Marmota monax; assembly: GCF_021218885.2. Lineage (NCBI taxonomy): Eukaryota > Metazoa > Chordata > Mammalia > Rodentia > Sciuridae > Marmota > Marmota monax. The sequence continues at coordinate 25,688,953 of NW_026692881.1, forward strand.
AAAATTAAGATGTTATATCAAAACAACATGTGCCTCATGTCTAGCATATGCATGGTCAGATTCTGTTTTGGAAATCAATAAGAATAGAAAAATTAACAATAAGAAATTTTTGAGTAATATTGTACTTATTTTATATCTTTTGATAGTGGTCAGCAAATATAGTATTATTGTTATTTTGAGTAAAGGTAGTTAATACTATTTTTTTGAAATTTTTTATGATATCAGTCATTTCTCATTTACCATGTTTATTAGAATATTTTTTTTTCTTTTTTAATCATTTTTATCCCCAGTATTATGTAGCAGAAGGCTCAGGTTTGGTGAAGATTTGAACCTTTGAATCTTGATCTGTTTTACATCTCAGCCGTCTTAATTGACTTTTGAGATTCTCCCTTTCATCTGTTGGAGAAGAGTGATTCACCTGAAATAGTATTGGCAAACTTGATAGGAATGTGTTTCTCTTGATACTGTTTCTCCCTCTCTGCTCCCAGCCTAGTTCTTCAAAAGTATAACTTAATATGAAAAAATAAATACCCAACTCCTGTCTTGGAGAGTTGATGCTAGTCAGAGAGCAGCTGCCATACTATTTTTCCCTTTGGGCTAAAGAATGTTGCCATGAACTCACAACTGAAAAATCATATCTTTTATCACCTTATAATCACTTTTCTAAAAATTACTATTTCCATAACTTTCATTGTCTCTTTTCATTGTAAGTGTACCAGAACGTTTTAACACCCCTTTCATTATTCATCAGTACTCCTAAAGTAACTATCATTCCTTGGCAACAATCTCTGCCATTTACTTCCAGTTTGAGCAGTGCCAGGATTACTGAGAGCTCATAGTATGTAGGAAATGGGGAGGGGCAGCTTGTTGCAGTTAAGTAAGAGAGTGCTTAAAAGCATACTTAGTTTTCTGATTTAGCCATTAGTTCACCCTGTTGAAGAATAAAAAGTACATTCTTTCGTATAAATATTTTCTAAGTCAAGAGTTAACTATGAATGGACAAAATTATTATAAGACATTTTGATTCAGACTGAACCTGATATCCTTAAATGTTTCTGGGGTTTCCAGTGGTTTTATGACATCTTGGAGACTAAGGGTCTGAAGTAGGAGAAATATTTTACTTTCTTGTTTCGTATCAAAATTAGATAAAGAGAAATAGGCAACAAAACCTTGCCTCCAAGGAAAGTTCACAAAGGTCCTTTTTTGTTGCAGTGGGCTCTGAAAAATTGTTGTAGTATTATGTAAGTAGAGTTTTAGGTAATTATAATGTAGCTTATTTAACAACTTTACTAGTTTTCTTTTTAATGATGGTTTTCTTTTTCTTTCCTTTTTTTTTTTTTTTTTGACTTATTGCTGACCTTGCTTTGCTTTTTTTTTTTTTTCCCCCAGTTTGTTTACAGGGTGGGGAAAGATATTTTTGTCATTTCATCTTTAGAACTGTGTTCTTTCTACTAATTTTTTGCTGCTTCGTTAAATAAGATCAAGAAGACTTAAGTTAGTCTTACTCAAAAGTTAACACTTGATTATCAACTTAAAGGTGCTGATTATATTTGCTGAAATTGAAAGCACCTAATTTTAATTCATAGCCATTTGATTTCACCATATTTTGAAAATCTGACAGCATAAGAAAGCAAGCTGTCAAAGTTAAGCAAACTGCCAGGGATTGACAGTGATTACCCTACATTTATTTGTAGAAGCTCAGCAATAGTGATTTTATTTCTTAGTTGCAATGACTATCTTGATTTCTAGGTTGCAGTTTAGCTTGTTGTTAAAACCACCCATTGAAAGAAGTTAGAGACAAACCACTGTAGAGGGAAAATTATAATGTCCAACTTGTGATGTCACTTTTTTTTTTTCCTGGTGTAAGAGTTTTGCTATTTCATCCTTAATTTTTCAACTTATTCTGTTGAGAGTAATGGATTTTGGCATAATTGTAGATGACTCTTTGAATATGCCATGCTATAAAGTAAGTGATAAGGCAAGGGCAAATGTGATTTTCTCCATCAAGATTGCTCTCTCATAGATCACATTTTATAAAATATTATAAAATTTAGCTCCTTCCCACTCCCCTGAAAAGGAAAATGAAAAAAATTAGATTCAGGAAAGAATAATAGCAAGTAGCAATTTTACAACATCTGCTTTATTTGGTCATTTTTAAACGCTAGGAATCTTATGATTCTCAAAACAAGATTTGGTTTTGAAAGAGAAATTTCAAGAATTTGGTTCTATTTACTGGGCTTTTGAGTTGATAAACATGTAGGATTTGATTTGATTACTAACCTTTGTTACCACAAGGTTTTTAGATTCAGTGAAAGAAAAAAAAATTACATTCATGTCCTGTTCTGCTGTGAAAAGTGGATGAGACATATCAGTTGGTAAAGCAAAATTATGGGGTCTTTCCACTATTAATAAGCATTTTATTCTTATGGCAAACTCCAAAGAGACCTTGGTGACTGCTTTCAGCCATTATATTACATTCTATCATGTTTCTACCACAGGGAAAACAGTGGTATGAAGAAGAGAAAGGGAGGGCTTGTACATTTCTGGTTCATTTTTAAGGTTGGCTGCCTGTTTTTATCTTCAAATATGTACAAATTAAAATTTTGTTAGAAGATTTTGAAGTTTTAAACATTAATGCATATTGATCTTACAAATTAATGGGTTTCACTGTAACATTTCCATAGGTGAATATATGTTGCTTTAATCATATTCACCCACCCCTACTATCCTCTCTTGCTTCCCCGCTTCTTCTCCACTTCCCCAGGGTCCCTTCCCCTTCGCTTTCTCTTATAATTCCTCTTCTACTTTTTTTGTTCTTGTTGTTAGTTTTCACATATGAGAGAAAACATGCGTACTTGTCTTTCCCTGTCTGGCTTATTTCGCTTATGATAACTTCCAGTTCCATACATTTTCCTGAAAATGACATGATTTTTCTTTATAACCAAATAATATTCCATTATATATTTGTACCATATTTTCTTCATCTTCTCATCAGTTGACAGGCACATAGGCTGATTCTATATCTTGGCTATTGTGAATAGTGCTGCAATAAAGACAGTTGTGCAGCTGTCTCTTGTATGCTGGTTATACACCCAGGAATGGTGTAACTGGATCTTAATACCTCAAATTTTAGTTTTAATAATCTTAACACTGTTTTCCATGGTGACAGTACTGGTTCATTCACATTCTTACCTACAATAAGGGTTCCTTTTTCCTTTTTCCTTCATATGTTGCCAATGTTAGGTCCTCCCCCGCCTGTGGATTTTTGTTTCCTTTTTTTTTTTTTTTATTATAGCCATGCTGAATTGGGTGAGATGGGATGTCAAGATAGTTTTGATTTGCATTTCTATGATGGCTAAAAATTATCATATTTATTAATCGGTACTTTGTACTTCTTTAGGGAGTGTCTGTTCAGATTATTTGCCCATTTTATTTTCCTTTTTTAAAATTAGAGCATTATAATTTACATAGTAGTTGGGTTCATTTTGACAGAATCATACATGCATGGAATTTGACTTACTCCATTACACCCCTTTTCTTTGCTCTTTTTTCTCCCTTCTTTTCTTCTACCTATTCTCTTTCCTCTACTGATCTTCCTTTCACCTATTTATTTTTGATTGGTGCTTTCTTCATATAAAGATGGAATTACCTGTGATTTTGTTAATTTCATTCCACATTTCCTCTCCCTTTCTGTCTGTCCTCCCTCTCTCCTTCTTGATCTACTCCTACTTCACTGGTTTTCCCTAATCTCTGTTATCTAATCCCTACCCTTTTTTCCCCCTTATTTTGATCGAGCTTCCCAGTATGAAAGAAAACATTTGACCCTTAATTTTCTGAGTCTGGCTTATTTCACTGAGCATGATGTTCTTCATTTCTTCAATTTACTGGCAAATGCCATAATTTCATTCTTCTTTATGGCTGAGTAAATTCCATTGTGTGACTGTATCTCATTTTCTTAATCCATTCATCCATTGACCGACATCTGAGCTGGTTTCATAATTTGGTTTTTGTGAATTGTGCTCCTATAAACATTGATGTGCCTGTACTGCTATAGTATGTTGATTTTTAGTTTGCATAAATACCAGTGAGTGGAATAGCTGGGTCTTGTGGTTCCATTCCTAGTTTGTTTTTTTTTTTTTTTTTTTTGAGGAAAATTCATATTGCTTTTCAGAGTGGTTTTGAGTGGTTGTACTAATTTGCAGTACCATCAACAATGTGTGTGTCTTTTTCCTCACATTCCTGCTATCATTTATTATTTGTATTCCCTTTTTTTACAAAAGTAGTTTTAGTTGTAGATGGACAAGATACCTTTATTTTATTTTTTTTAATGTGGTACTGGTGATTGAACCGAGTACATCACACATGCTATGCAAGCATTCTACAACTGAGCCACAACCCCAGTCATATTATTTGTATTCTTGATAATTGTCATTCGGAAGTGAGATGAAATCTTAGTATAGTTTTAATTTGCATTTCCCTGATTGCTGGAGATGTTGAATTTTTTTCATACTTTTTTGGGCCATTTTTGTTTCTTTTGAAAAATGTCTGTTCTTTTGCCCATTTTTTAAATTATATTATTTTGATGTTTTGAGTTTTTTTTTAAAATGTATTCTGGCTATTAAACTTTTGTCAGATCAACAGCTAACAAAGATCTTCTCTCATTATGTAGTTTCTCTGTAGTTTGCTGATTTTTTTATATACTTCTGTTTGATAATTCTTGCTTTTATTTCCTAACCTATTATGAGTTCTCTTCAGGAAATCATTCCTGGTGCATATATTTTGAAATGTTTTCCATACATTTTCCTTTAATTGTTTCAAGGTTTTTGGGTGTTACATTAAAGCCTTTGATCCATTTGGAGTTAATTTTTTGTGCAGGGTGATTTGCATTTCTCTAGGTTAGAGACCTAGTTTCATTCTTTCATATTTTGATACACAGTTTTTTCAGCACCATTTCTTGAGGAGACTCTTTGTGCCAATGCGTGCTTTTGGCACCTTTGTGGAGAATCAGATGGCTATAGATGTGTGTTAGTGTCTTCTGCTCCATTGATTTAGCTGGCTGTTTTTATGCTAATTCCATGCTGATTTTATTACTCCAGCTTGATGTAGTTATATTTTGAAATCGGGTAGTGATGATTCCAGCCTCAACAAAATCCACAAAATTTTGCTCGGGATTACTTTGACTATGCAAGGTATTTTGTGGTACCATTAAACTTTGGGATTGTTTTTTCTATTTCTATGAAAAATGACATTGGTATTTTATTGAGGATTACATGGAATTTGTAGGTTACTTTTAACAATATTATTTTTTTCTATTCATGATCATGGAAGGTGTTTCCATATGCTAGTGTCATCCTTGATTTCTTTCTTCAGTGTTTTATAATTTTCATCATAGAGGTCTTTCATCTCCTTGGTTAGGTTTAATCATAGGTATTTTGTGGATTTTGTTGAGGCTACTATACTCATTCAGTATAGTACAGTATTCATGTACTATACTGAATGAGTGGAGGAGATTGGATGCCCTTATCTCATTCTTGATTTTAGAGGAAATGCTTTCAGCTTTTCCCCATTTAGTATGATTTTTGGCTATAGTTTTTCTGTATGTGGCCTTTATTATGTTGAGGTATTATCTTTCTGTATGTAATTTTTTTTCAGGATTTTTATCATGAAGGGATGTTGAACTTTAAAAAGACCTTTCTGCCTCAGAGATGATCCTGTAATTTTTAATTCTCTTTATGTGCTGTATTATGTTTATTAACATGTGTATTTCAAACCATCTTTGCATCCTTGGAATGAAACCAACTTCATTCTGCTGTATGATCTTGTTAATGTGTTGTTGAATTTGATTTGCAAGTATTTTATTGAGGTTGTTTTTTTTTTGGTATCTACGTTGGTCAGGGGTATTGGTTTATAGTTGTCTTTTTTGTTGTGTCTTTTTTTTTTTTTTTGGTAGCAGGGTAATGTTGACTGTATGGAATTAGTTTGGAAGGTTTTTGTCCTTTCTATTTAAGGGAATAATTTGAAGAACACTGTTGATAGTTCTTTAAAGTTTGGTAAAATTCAGCAGTAAATCTGTCGAGTCCTAAATTTTCTTTGTTGGGAGATATTTGATTACCACCTCAGTCTCATAGCTATTGATCACCTTTGATTTTTATATCTCCTTGGTTCAGTTTTCACAGGTCTTATGTCTGTTTTTATTTAGATGATTTCTTTATTGGTAAGAGTGTCATATTGAAGTCACACAATGTTTTTTGAATTGGAGCTTATCTCTCCCTTTATGTCAGTAGTGTTTGCTTATAAAATTGGGAAATTTGGTGCCCTGACTTCTCTGTGGATTATTTTACTTTACCTATATGTAGTGAATTTCTTGTAACATCTGACTTATTTTGACCTCCCATCTATTTTGTTGGCTATGAGTATAGCTGCTTCTTGCTTTCAGATGCCATTTGTTTAGAATATCATTTTTTATCCTTTGACTTTCAATCTGTGTATGTCTTTTCTAGTGATGTGAGTTTCTTCCAGGCAGCAGATTATTGGATCTTTTAATGCAGTAGTCAGTCTGCCTCTTTCAATTGGGGAATTAAGACCATTTATAGTCAGGATTATTATTACAAGGTATATATAAATCCTGTCATTTGTTGTATGTCTTTAGTTGTTTTGAATAGTCTGTTTTTCCTTCATTCATCTTAAAGTTTTGATGGTTTACTAAATTATTCATGCTTGGTTCTTTTTTTAAAATTTTTTTATTTATATATGACAGAATGCATTACAAATCTTATTACACATATAGAGCACAATTTTTCATATCTCTGGTTGTATACAAAGTATATTTGCACCAATTTGTGTCTTCATACCTGTACATGATCATCACATTCTACCATCCTTGCTAATCCCCTGCCCCCTCCTTTTCCCTCCCACTCCTCTTCCCTCCCACTCCTCTGCCCTATCTAGAGTTCATCTATTACTCCCATGCTCCCCCTCCCTACCCCACTATGAGGCAGCCTCCTTATATCAGAGAAAACATACAGCATTTGTTTTTTGGGCGATTGGCTAACTTCATTGAGCATTATCTTCTCTAACGTCATCCATTTACCTGCAGATACCATGATTTTATTCTTTTATTGCTGAGTAATATTCCATTGTGTATATATGCCACATTTTTAAATTTTTTTTTCAGTTAATCTTAGTGTATTCTTTTTATTTATTTATTTTTATTGGTTGTTCAAAACATTACAAAGCTCATGATATATCATCTTTCATACATTTGACTCAATTGGGTTATGAACTCCCATTTTTACCCCAAATACAAATTGCAGAATCACATCGGTTACACACTCACATTTTTACATAATGGCATATTAGTGACTGTTGTATTCTGCTACCTTTCCTATCCCCTACTATCCCCCCTCCCCTCCCATCTTCCCTCTCTACCTCATCTGCTGTTGTTCAGTTCTCTCCCTTGTTCCCCCCCCCACCCCCTCACAACCTCTGTTATGCCACATTTTTTTAAATCCATTCATCTATTGAAGGGCATCTAGGTTGGTTCCACAGTTTAGCTGTCATGAATTGTGCTGCTATAAACATTGATGTGGCTGTGTCCCTGTAGTATGATGTTTTTAAAAGTCCTTTGGGTATAGACCGAGGAGAGGGATAGCTGGGTCAAATGGTGGTTCCATTCCAAGTTTTCCAAGAAATCTCCATACTGCTTTCCATATTGCTGCACCAATTTGCAGTCCCACTAGCAGTGTATGAGCGTACCTTTTCCCCCACATCCTCACCAAACACTTATTGTTGTTTGTATGCATAATAGCTCATTCTGACTGGAGTGAGATGAAACCTTAGAGTGGTTTTGATTTGCATTTCTCTAATTGCTACTGATAATGAACATTTTTTTTTCATGTATTTGTTGATTGATTGTACATCATCTTCTGAGAAGTGTCTGTTCAGGCCCTTGGCCAATCTATTGTTTGGGTTATTTGGGTTTTTTTTTTTTTTTTTTTTTTTGGTGCTTAGCTTTTTGAGTTCTTTATATATCGTATAGATTAGTGTTCTATCTGATGTGTGAGGGGTAAAGATTTCCTCCCAAGATGTAGGCTCTCTATTGACCTCACAGATTGTTTCTTTTGCTGAGAAGAAACTTTTTAGTTTGAGTCCATCCCATTTATTGATTCTTGATTTTAATTCTTGTGCTATAGGAGTCTTATTAAGGAAGTTGGGGCCTAATCTCACATGATGGAGATTAGGGCCTACTTTTTCTTCTCTTAGGCGCAGGGTCTCTGGTTTTAAATTCGTAAGTCCTTTATCCATTTTGAGTTGAGTTTTGTGCATGGTGAGAGAGGGGTTTAATTTCATTTTGTTGCATATGGATTTCCAGTTTTCCCAGCACCATTTGTTGAAGAGGCTATCTTTTTTCCATTGCATGTTCTTGGCACCTTTGTCTAATATAAGATAATTGTAGTTTTGTGGGTTAGTCTCTGTGTCCTCTATTCTGTATCATTGGTCTATCAGTCTGTTTTGTTGTTTTTGTTCCTGTTGCTCTGTAGTGTAGTTTGAATTCTGGTATAGAGATACCACCTGCTTTACTCTTCCTGCTTAGGATTGCTTTAGCTATTTTGAGTCTTATTTTTCCAGATGAATTTCATGATTGCTTTTTCTATTTCTATGAGAAATGTCATTGGAATTTTGACTGGAATTGCATTAAATCTGTGTAGTGTTTTTGGAAGTATGGTCATTTTGATAATAGTAATTCTACCTATCTAAGAACAAGGTAGATCTTTCATCTTCTAAGGTCCTCTTTGATTTCTTTCTTTAGGGTTCTGTAATTTTCATTATATAGAGCTTTCACCTCTTTCATTAAGTTGATTCCCAAGTATTTTTATTTTTTTTGAGGCTATTGAAAATGGGGTGAAACATGATATGTCAAGAACTATGCAATGTTTTGAACAACCAATAATAAAAATTAAAAAAAAATTTATTCCTTTCTATTGTTTAGCTCAGAGGTATAAGTACATCAGGGTTTGCTTAACTATTTGCCATTTTAGAATCATTTGCTTGTTTCCAGTTATGGGATATTATAAATAAAGCTGCTATCAAAAATTCAAAAAAAAAAGAAAATGGGGTGATTCTCCTTGTTTCCCTTTCTGTGGATTTGTCACTGATATACAGAAATGCCTTTGATTTATGGGTGTTGATTTTATATCTTGCTACTTTGCTGAATTCATTTATTAGTTCTAGAAGTTTTCTGGTGGATCTTTTAGGGTCTTATAGAATCATATCGTCAGCAAATAGTGCCAATTTGAGTTCTTCTTTTCCTGTGTGTAACCCTTTAATTTCTTTCGTCTAATTGCTCTGACCAGTGTTTCAAGAATCATTATTAAATAGAAATGGTAAAAGAGGGCATCCCTGTCTTACTCCAGCTTTTAGAGGGAATGCCTTCAATTTTTTTCCATGTAGAATGATATTGGCCTGGGGTTTAGCATAGATAGTCTTTATGATGTTGAGATATGTTCCTGTTATCCCTAGTTTTTCTAGTGTTTTGAACATAAAGGAGTGCTGTATTTTGTCAAATGCTTTTCCTGCGTCTATTGAGATGACCATGTGATTCTTATTTTTAAGTCTATTGATGTGATGAATTACATTTATTGATTTCCACATGTTAAACCAATCTTGCATTCCTGGGATGAATCCCACTTGATCGTGGTGCACCATCTTTTTGATATGTTTTTGTATTTGATTTGCCAGAATTTTATTGAGAATTTTTGCATCTATATTCATTAGAGATATTGGTCTGAAGTTTTTTTGTTTGTTTTTATATATCTCTGCCTGGTTTTGGAATCAGAGTGATATTGGCGTCATAAAATGAGTTTGGAAGTGCTGCCTCTTTTTCTGTTTTTTGAAATAAATTGGAGAGTATTGGTATTAGTTCTTCTTTAAAGGTCTTATAGAACTCGGCTGTGTATCCGTCTGGTCATGGGCTTTTCTTGGTTGGTAGACTTTTGATGGTGTCTGTTATTTTGTCACTTGAAATTGATCTGTTTAAATTGTGTATATCATTCTGATTCAATTTGGCCAAATTATATGACTCTAGAAATTTGTCGATGCCTTCGATATTTTCTATTTTATTGGAGTACAGGTTTTCAAAATAATTTCTAATTATCTTCTGTATTTCTGTAGTGTCTGTTGTGATATTTCCTTTTTCATCACGTATGTTAGTGATTTTTCTCTTGTTCTCTTCCTTAGCATGGCTAAGGGTCTGTCAATTTTATTTCAAAGAATCAACTTTTCTGTCAAGTTTTTCAATTGTGTTTTTTGTTTCGATTTCATAATTTCATCTCTGATTTTAATACTTTCTGTCTTTTTGCTGCTTTTGGTATGGATTTGTTCTTTTTATAGGGCTTTGAGATGTAGTGTTAAGTCATTTATTTGTTGATTACTTTTTCTTTTAAGGAATGAACTCCATGTAATGAACTTTCCTCTGAGAACTGCTTTCATAGTGTCCCAGAGATTTTGATATGTTGTATCTGTGTTCTCATTCACCTCTAATTTTTTTTAATCTCCTCCTTGATGTTTTCTGTAACCCATTGTTTATTCAGTAGCATATTATTTAGTCTTTAGGTGTTGGAGTGTATTTTGTTTCCTATTTTATCATTGATTTCTAATTTCATTCCATTATGATTTGATAGAATGCAGGATAGTATCTCTACTTTTTTATATTTGCTAAGAGATGCTTTGTGACATAGTATATGGTCTATTTTAGAGAAGGATCCATGTGCTGCTGAGAAGAAAGTATATTCTCTCGTTGAAGGATGGAATTTTCTATATATGTCAGTTAAATCTAAGTTATTGATTGTATTATTGAGTTATATAGTTTCTTTGTTCAGCTTTTGTTTGGAAGATCTATCTAGTGATGAAAGAGGTGTGTTAAAGTCACCCAAAATTATTGTATTGTAGTCTATTTGACTCTTGAACTTGAGAAGAATTTGTTTGAACATAGCTGCTCTGTTGTTTGGGGCATATATATTTATAATTGTTAAGTCTTGTTGGTGTATGGTTCCCTGGAGTAGTATGTAGTGTCCTCCTTTATCCGTTTTGATTGATTTTACTTTGAAGTCTACTTTATTTGATATGAGGATGGAAACCCCTGCTTGCTTCCATGGTCCATGTGAATGGTTGCCGCAGTCTGGCTGGGCACAATCAGGAGCCACTTGTCAAAAGAAACTAACTTTATTTTTAGAACCACACAGGCCAAACAAAACAGCCTCTCAGGAAAAACCCTCAGAGCCTCAACTGCCACCACCGGCTTTCCACAAGCCTCTCTCTCCCACACAAGCTTCTCTCCCCCTCCCACAATCCTCCTGCTCTTGAGGCCGATTGGCTGGGTCACGTGGGCGGAGCCAAAAAAAGTCCCCCAATGAGCAGCTCCGTGGTCTGAAAGGGCAGGGAAACAGTCCAATGAGCATCACCGCAGAGGAGCCAATCAGCTAGATGTTGCTGGGGCCGCTGTGAGCCAATCATCAGCTGGCAGCTGGAAGTTTGCTGGCAGCTGGAAGTTTGCTGGGGCCCCTTCGGCTGTGGCTCTCAACAAGTGGTATGATTTTTTTCCAACCCTTCACCTTCAGTCTGTGCATGTCTTTTTCTATGAGATGATTCTCTTAGAGGTAGCATATTGTTGGGTTTTTTTTTAATCCAATCTGCTAGTCTGTCTTTTGATTCGTCAGTTTAGGCTATTAACATTCAGGGTTATTATTGAGACATGATTTGTATTCCCAGCCATTTTTGTTTATTTTTGGTATTTAATGTGACTTGGTTTGTCCTCTGATTAGATTTTCCTTTAGTGTAATCCCTGTACTGATTTTCATCATTGTTTTTCATTTCCTCTTCTTGGAATATCTTGCTGAGGATGTTCTGTAGTGTGGGCTTTCTCATTGTAAATTCTTTTAAAGGTTTTTATTTCATCATCAAATCTAAAGCTTAGTTTTGCTGGATATAAGATTCTTGGTTTGCATTCATTTTCTTTCAGAGCGTGGTATATGTTATTCCACAATCTCCTAACTTTGAGGGTCTAGGTTGAAAAATCTGCTGAGATACGAATTGGTCTCCCCCTATATGTGATATGATTCCTCTCTCTTGCAGCTTTTAAGATTCTATTCTTATTCTGTATGCTAGGTGTTTTCATTATGATGTGCCTTGGTGTAGATCTGTTGTAATTTTGTACATTTGGTGTCCTGTAAGCCTCTTATATTTGCTTTTCCAATTCGTTCTTCATGCTTGGGAAATTCTCTGATATTATCTCATTGAAGAGATTGTACATTCCTTTGGTTTGAAACTCTGTGCCTTCCTCTATCCCAATGACTCTTATATTTGGTCTTTTGATGCTGTCCCATAATTCTTGGATGTTCTGTTCATGTTTCTTCACTGTGTGATCAACTTCATTTTCCAGATTGTATACTTTGTCTTCATTATCTGACGTTCTTTCTTCCTGATCTAGTCTATTGGTTATGCTTTTTATTGAGTTTTTTATTTGATTTATTGTTGTATCCTTCATTTCAAGGATTTCTGACCTTTTTTTTTTTTTTTCAGGGTCTCTCTCGAAGTAATCTTTTGCTACCTATATTTGCTCTCTTATCTCATTGTTGGAGTGATCAATTTTTGCCTGTATTTGCTCATTTATGTCATTCTTTAATTCACAGATCATTTTAATTATGAACCTTCTGAACTCCTTCTCTGACATTTCATCGACTTCTGTGTCCATGGGTTCTGTTATTATAGTGTTCCTGGTTTGTTTGGTGCACTTTTCTCCCTTGTTTTTTCATGTTGTGAATGTGTCTTCCTTTCTTGCAGTGTGGATCTGAGATATTACAGTTTCTTCCCTATATTCTTGTAGTACCTGTGCATATTATCTGTACCTCACCTTGATGTTGGGCTTCCAGACCCTGCTGGTGTCCCTCAATGAATGCTACTGCATCCTGGGTCTGGGTCCTGCTTAAGTTGGAGTGGGTGGATCTAGGCCGCTGGGCTTGACCTTCAGGCTGTAGTCTGCTGGTCAGAAGGGGCGGTCCTGCGCCAAAGGCTAGGCTCTGGAGGTGTCTGCCCAACCAGCAAAGGGGTGGACCAGGCCTGCTGTGTGCCTGGGCCCTGCAGAGGCCCATGTGGGTGGATCTGGGCCCTCATGTTTGTTTCTTAATTCTCATTTCTTTATTTTTCTGATGAGATTTATTCTTTTCCTTGCTCTTGTGATTTTGTGTGTATTGTTTCTTAGGATTTCTTTTAAGTATGTTTTGTAAATCTGGTTTAGTGGTCATTAATTCCTCTAATTTATGCTTAGCCTTGAAGGTCTTTATTTATTCTTTACTTTGGAAAGGTAAGTTTACTGGTTATAGTCATCTCGATTGGCAATTATTTTCAGAGCTTCAAATTTATCATTTCATGTCCTTCTCGCCTTTAGTGTTTTTGCTGAGAAATTTGCTGTTGTTATAAAATGAACTTTGCTTTTTGCTGCTGGAAATTTTCTCTATCTTCTGTAAAAATCCATAAGCACTTTTTTTGTATTTCTGTTAGGGCACTATCATATTCCAGTTATAATAGTTATTTGTGAAAATATGTCACTGCACATAAGCTTGAGAGAATAGACTATGTCTTGTGTTTGGCGCTGTGCTTATATACAACATTTAAGCAGTATCCGGATTGATAGGGTTAGATTATATCATGGGGAGCCTTAAAAGCTAGCAAAGAGTGCTTACACATGGTATATTAGGAAAATAGGTTGTTTTTTAGTTTTTTTCCCCTCATTTGAATGATTAATCCCAATCATTATGGCATAGGGTAAAGTTAAAAACTACCCTTCAAGGCCCTGTATTATAATGATTTTGTTTTTAGATGATGAAGGAAGAAGGAATTAAAACCAGGACAGATATGAGTTAATGTGTTTTGAACACAGAATTTGATTGACTTGAAGGGGATGAAACACATTTTAAAACATTTTCAACTAAGGGGATAAATTTTTCTTTGCTAAACATATATCACAGTACAAGCTTCCAAATTAATGTTACTAGAAGTTTATTAAAAATAATCAAATGTGTGTTATATGCCTAACTCTGCTCTAGGGTTCTGACAGTAGAGAACTCAAAAAGGTCTAAAAAGAAATAAAAATAACATTTATAATTGGTACAACCCTTGGATACTAGGAGCACAGTGTTATACGTGCACCACTGCAGCCTCTTGAGAGGTGGCTAGAGTTAAGTCCGGGAATATACATTTGTGGAAGTTAAGTATCAGGAAACTGTGTCTTGGAGATTTCTAGAATAAAATTTCTGAATGTTTTTATTTTGTTTTTTAGTATGCAGATGGTGTATACTGTTCATAGTCATTTTCCCTTGTGGTCTTTACATTGATAAGTTATCAAATTTCCAGCTGAAAAATAGATCAACTTAGAAGGCACAATTAATAGTGAAATAACTATAATAATTTGATTTGAAATGTTTTGTTGTGAGAATTGCATCTTGTAAACAAATTGAAACATAAGACATAACAATCCCCTGTAGACTTCAGAAATATGTGAACAAAATTAACCTAAATTATGAGTTTGATAGTATTATAGAGTCACTCTATAATGAAGCTTATCTGATAACTTATGAATGCTTTACCAATGTTGTAACTGGCCTGAGCTAAGATTAAAGGCTAGAATCAAGTAGCCTTTATGTTAGAGGCTAGAATTAAATAGTCTTTATGGGAGAAGAGGACATTTTGAACTATAACAACTAGCTGTTTGTAAATCAACCCTTGGTTTTTAAGATACCACAAAGTAGACATAACTTTTAAATATTTGAACCAATATATGGGACTATTTAGAGAATTATCTGACTTTAAGACATTTTTTTCAGGTTTTCTTATTGTCATGCGATTCAGCATGTGAATGCTGCCTTTTTTTTTTTTTATTTTTTATTGTGGGTTGTTCAAAACATTACAAATTTCTTGACATATCATATTCCACACTTTGATTCAAGTGGGTTATGAACTCCCACCTTCACCCCATACACAGATTGCAGAATCACATCAGTTACACATCCATTGATTTACATATTGCCATACTAGTGTCTGTTGTGCTCCGCTGCCTTTCCCATCCTCCACCATCCCCCCTCCCCACCTCTCCCCTCCCCTCCCCTCCTCTCTCTCTACCCCGTCCACTGTATAACCCTGAGGGTCTCCTTCCATTACCATGCAATTTCCCTTCTCTCTCCCTTTCCCTCCCACCTCTCATCCCTGTTAAATGTTAATCTTCTTCTCCTGCTCTTCGTCCCTACTCTGTTCTTAGTTACTCTCCTTATATCAAAGAAGACATTTGGCATTTGTTTTTTAGGGATTGGCTAGCTTCACTTAGCATAATCTGCTCTAATGCCATCCATTTCCCTGCAAATTCTATGATTTTGTCATTTTTTAATGCAGAGTAATACTCCATTGTGTATAAATGCCACATTTTTTTTATCCATTCGTCTATTGAAGGGCATCTAGGTTGGTTCCACAGTCTTCCTATTGTGCATTGTGCTGCTATGAACATCGATGTAGCAGTGTCCCTGTAGCATGCTCTTTTTAGGTCTTTAGGGAATAGACCAAGAAGGGGAATAGCTGGGTCAAATGGTGGCTCCATTCCCAGCTTTCCAAGAAATCTCCATACTGCTTTCCAAATTGGCTGCACCAATCTGCAGTCCCACCAGCAATGTACAAGTGTACCCTTTTCCCCACATCCTCACCAGCACTTGTTGTTGTTTGACTTCCTAATGGCTGCCAATCTTACTGGAGTGAGATGGTATCTTAGGGTGGTTTTGATTTGCATTTCTCTGACTGCTAGAGATGTTGAGCATTTTTTCATGTACTTGTTGATTGATTGTATGTCCTCCTCTGAGAAGTGTCTGTTCAAGTCCTTGGCCCATTTGTTGATTGGGTTGTTTGTTATTTTTTTGTCTAATTTTTTGAGTTCTTTGTATACTCTGGATATTAGGGCTCTATCTGAAGTGTGAGTAGTAAAGTTTTGTTCCCAGGATGTAGGCTCCCTATTTACCTCTCTTATTGTTTTTTTTTTTTGCTGAGAAAAAACTTTTTAGTTTGAGTAAGTCCCATTTGTTGATTCTAGTTATTAACTTTTGTGCTATGGGTGTCCTATTGAGGAATTTGGAGCCCGACCCCACAATATGTAGATCGTAGCCAACTTTTTCTTCTATCAGACGGCGTGTCTCTGATTTGATATCAAGCTCCTTGATCCATTTTGAATTCACTTTTGTGCATGGCGAGAGAAAGGGATTCAGTTTCATTTTGTTGCATATGGATTTCCAGTTTTCCCAGCACCATTTGTTGAAGATGCTATCCTTCCTCCATTGCATGCTTTTAGCCCCTTTATCAAATATAAGATAGTTGTAGTTTCGTGGATTGGTTTCTGTGTCCTCTATTCTGTACCATTGGTCCACCTGCCTGTTTTGGTACCAGTACCATGCTGTTTTTGTTACTATTGCTCTGTAGTATAGTTTGAAGTCTGGTATCGCTATACCACCTGATTCACACTTCCTGCTAAGCATTGTTTTTGCTATTCTGGGTCTTTTATTTTTCCATATGAATTTCATGATTGCTTTCTCTATTTCTACAAGAAATGCCGTTGGGATTTTGATTGGCATTGCATTAAACCTATAGAGAACTTTTGGTAATATCGCCATTTTGATGATGTTAGTTCTGCCTATCCATGAACAGGGTATATTTTTCCATCTTCTAAGATCTTCTTCTATTTCTCTCTTGAGGGTTCTGTAGTTTTCATTGTATAAGTCTTTCACCTCTTTTGTTAGGTTGATTCCCAAGTATTTTATTTTTTTTTGAAGATATTGTGAATGGAGTGGTTGTCCTCATTTCCATTTCAGAGGATTTGTCGCTGATATACAGGAATGCCTTTGATTTATGCGTGTTGATTTTATATCCTGCCACTTTGCTGAATTCATTTATTAGCTCTAATAGTTTCTTTGTAGACCCTTTTGGATCTGCTAGGTATAGAATCATGTCACCTGCAAATAGTGATAATTTAAGTTCTTCTTTTCCTATTTTTATGCCTTTAATTTCTTTCGTCTGTCTAATTGCTCTGGCCAGTGTTTCGAGAACTATGTTGAACAGAAGTGGTGAGAGAGGGCATCCCTGTCTTGTTCCAGATTTTAGAGGGAATGCCTTCAATTTTTCTCCATTCAGAATGATGCTAGCCTGAGGCTTAGCATAGATTGTTTTTACAATATTGAGGTATGTTCCTGTTATCCCTAGTTTTTCTAGAGTTTTGAACATAAAGGGATGCTGTACTTTGTCGAATGCTTTTTCCGCATCTATCGAGATGATCATATGGTTCTTATTTTTAAGTCTATTGATGTGGTGAATAACATTTATTGATTTCCGTTTATTGAACCAGCCATGCATCCCAGGGATGAATCCTACCTGTCTTTTAAATACCTTATTGAGTGACATTCTTAAAGGAAAAGACTGCAGCATATTTCTGAGCTTTTGGTGTTTACAGATTTTTACATCTACATTTTCAGAACATTTCCAGTCTTTTAAATGGCATTTTTTAAGTATAAATGTATGCTGTGTGTGTATCTATATATGGACTTTTATGTATGTCAATATAGACTCTAGTCTAAAATGTCACAAAAAGAGTATATACTGCAAATTGGCAACAGTAATATTATCTCCTTAATGTCAAATATTTATCCATAAATAAAGACTTGATGGTAGACAGATCACAATGTATTTTTTTAGTTATACATGACAGTATGTTTTGATATTTTTATACAAACATGGAGTACATTTTTTTTAACTTAAAACGAATTTAGAATTACAGATTTGTTCTTTATCCAAATGCTTTTAAATTATGAAACACTTAGAACATTCGGGAAAATGTAGAGAGAAAAAAATTTAACTGTTCTTTCACGGTTCTGCCATTGTGTCTTAGTGTTCTACATTGTTAGTTTTGACGCATTTTTTCCCTTTTTTGCATGCATGTTTTTTACATTATTGAGATCATAAAAATGCACAATTTTATTACTTTTTTTCCCACTTACTAACTTGGAAGTCTTTCGCATCTTTAGATTCTTTGTAATAAAATTTTAATAGATTATCGCAGAATCATATAGACATACCATAAAATAATGATTTGCATTTAATATCTGTCATGTCAGTCATGGTACTAAGTATCTTATCCCAATTGTGTGTGACCTTAGAGCAGTCCTTTCAGGGATTCAGCATTATCTCTACTTTGTGGATGAGAAAACAGATTCAGAAATGTTAACAACTTCCCCATTGTCACAAAAGTAATATAACACTTTGGTTTTTCTATTGTGATGCCTCCAATTTAAGTATTCTTTTTCTGTTGAACATTTAGATTGTTCCCACTTTTGCTAATATACACACAATTTAACATATTAAGTCATAGGTTATTTTACTTTTTGTCAATCCAACTTTTACTGTGTTCAGTGTCATAATGCAGTAAAAGCAGTAGTAAATATTTTTGTCTGTATTACTAACCTCTAAATTCTCTGGAGCTTTGGAAAGTCACCCAAACCTTTCATTCCCGTTATTTCTTCAAAATGAATACAGTGTACCAGAGTGACCAGAAAGATGCTAGTGAATTTCCTTAGGTAATTTAAAAAATACTTTAAAGACAAAATAATCTTTTCTAAGCGGTAGTTTTATTGTTGCTTTTTTATTCTATTTTATGGATGTTGGAATCTTATTTAATAGGAATCAGCATACTTTTGGCCCAGTTTCCTAACACTGTTGAAGGAAAGTGTCAGTGAGCCTAACTATAGTTATACTTGGAAGAATTGAAATGATTGCTGAGTTTTTCTACATTATAGTTGACTTATAGTATAGACTCATGAGAAGTTTTTTTTTTAATTATTGTTAATGACTAATTCTTAGAAAATGTAGAGAGTAAAACACCAATTAATCATTTTCATATAACTTTAATCAGCAAGAGGGAAAGAGATGAAAAGTAGATGAGGGTTATGAGGCTTAATGATTGTCCTCTTAAGTGCTTAATTTATGCTATCAATTTATATAAGCAATATAAGCATCAAAAAGAAAATTTAACAACTTTTTGAAAAGTGATCCAAAAAGAAAGAAATGGACAGACACTAGAAGGTTCTGAAAATTGAAAGCTCACAAAATATTTGTCACTAAAAATTTAAGTGTGACATACAGACCAGACCTCATTTCTATATTTTCTAACACTGGAAAAGAAAATTTAAAAGTAAATGCAACATCTGGCATTTTAACCTGGCCTGTGTAAGAATGTCATAGCAACGTTTGTATCAAAAAAACTTTTTTTTTATGTATGTTATTTGGTAAGTTTAATTGGATTTGAAACTCTTATGATAGTCGATGTCGTCATATTCATTTACGTAGCTAATGTGTGTTCTTGTCTTGAGAGTAAAACTAGAAAATGCCTGGAAAAGAAAACACTTTAATATTTATTCATTAGTGGCTAATATTTGCTCAAGCAGGATTTGCTTAGATTTCTTTAATATAGATGTATTTGTGTATGGTGCTCAGAAAGTTTCTGATTCTGTATCATTTCAGATTTTCACATTAAAGATGGTCAACCTCTGTAACTACTTGTTACAAATTCAATCTGAAGATTAGATAATTAAAGGGTGCCAATACTTTCTAATAGGTTACTTAAAAATTATAGCTGCATATTTCATTATTTCTCTAATACAAGTTCCCTAGTTCTAGAAGATAAAAATATTGTAATCCAATCACTAGCCTGTGACAGTAAAGAGGTTTATTATATTTTCTACAAAATAAATTCCTTTTCTATTTACAGGAAACCTGTCCAGTTTAAATCGTCTTGGTCTGAGATACAATAGACTGTCAGCAATACCCAGATCACTAGCAAAATGCAGTGCACTTGAAGAATTAAATTTAGAGAACAATAACATTTCTACTTTACCAGAGGTAAGAATTGGATTAGAAAACATGACTTGATTAAAATAAGTCTTCAAGAGAACTCAGGGAAATTCTGAATAGCTGGGTAAATAATTTGATGACAGAGATTGTTTAAATAACAAGTATGCTGTATAGCTACCACTAAGATAAAAATTCCAAAGAGTAAAGAAAGGATATAGGGAAACGATTTTTTAAATATGGAGAAGGCAAAAGTCAGAAGGAAAATTAGTGTGCTGTAGACCCCTGTAGCACTATGAAAATCTTTCTCATATCATTTTGGCCATTAACAGTAAAAATTATTAAAAAAAAAAAAAACTGTATGGCTAGTTTTAAAACTTATCTACCCTTCCCAGTTCCTTATAAAAAGGTACTGTAGCAAGATGATAAATGCCAAGAATGATCTTGATAGAATATACTACTTATTATTAAAATTAATATTAGTTGCACCTCTCATGGGACCTAAATTATTACCCTAATGATGCAGTAATATTGAAGTCTTTGGTATGTGACAGTCACCAAAATCTGTCATTTTTTAAAACATTACTTTTAACTTGGGTTATGTTGTTTATTTTTTTAAAATTTCATTTATTTTGCCTTGGTATTGATTGGGTAAGATACAACACTCTTTTAAGTTGTCTTTCTCAACAATGAAACAGAATCTCACTCAAATATTTGCTTATGTTTATTCAAGCAATAAACAACAATAGTTTAACAAATGGAATTGTGGACTCAAGGATTGATAGAGCTTTTGAGAAGTCTTTCCCTCTCTCAATTAAAAATGTCTTATATAAGTGGCCCTACAGTGTTTTGACTTGCTCATTTTTCTCTGTGTGTTTCATATTTAAGGTTAAAATATGAAGAAACATTTGGGCAGATGAAGGCAGTAGACTTTATATCAACTAATTTATATAAATTAACTTTCTTTCTTAAAGGAATGGAGAGAGAGAGAGAGAGAGAGAGAGAGAGAGAGAGAGTGTGTGTGTGTGTGTGTGTGTGTGTGTGCGTGTGTGAGAGAGAGTTTTAAGTTGGGTATCTGCATTTTCATAAAACAGCTTCGCCAGGGTTTAAAGATGAGTTTCTACCAGGCAAAGTGGTGTTTGCTTATAATCCTAACTACTATAGAAACTGAGACAGGAAGATTGTTTGAGGACAGCATGGGGAATTGAGTAATATCTTATGTCAAAATAAAAAAATAAAAAGGGCTGAGGATGTAGTTCTGTGGTCAGAATGTCCCTGAGTTCAATCTCTAGTACTGGTGGGTGGTGAGGAAATGAGTTTCCCACAATTGCAATTTCTAGGCTGTATTAGTTCATTAAGACTGTTATGACAGTATCTTACCTGTGACAAAAGAGTACTTCTGTTGTTAGCAGGTTAACTGGGATAAGGAAAAAATCCACAGATATCAGATACAGCCCTGAGAACCAGAATATCTGGATTTTTGTCTTTCTGTGATAGTAATAATTTAGAGAGATCAAAATAAGGGAGGTTCTGTTGTTTAATGTCTGCTGCAGTCTGGCTGGGCACAATCAGGAGCCACTTGTCAAAAGAAACTAACTTTATTTTTAGAACCACACACGCCAAACAAAACCGCCTCTCAGGAAAAACCCTCAGAGCCTCAACTGCCACCACCGGCTTTCCACAAGCCTCTCTCTCCCACACAAGCTTCTCTCCACCTCCCACAATCCTCCTGCTCTTGAGGCCGATTGGCTGGGTCACATGGGCGGAGCCAAAAAAGTCCCCCAATGAGCAGCTCCGTGGTCTGAAAGGGCAGGGAAACAGTCCAATGAGCATCACCGCAGAGGAGCCAATCAGCTAGATGTTGCTGGGGCCGC
Source organism: Marmota monax (assembly GCF_021218885.2). Lineage (NCBI taxonomy): Eukaryota > Metazoa > Chordata > Mammalia > Rodentia > Sciuridae > Marmota > Marmota monax. Next base: position 25,710,747 of record NW_026692881.1, read on the forward strand.
TGTGAGCCAATCATCAGCTGGCAGCTGGAAGTTTGCTGGGGCCCCTTGGCTGTGGCTCTCAACAAATGTCATCCCTCTTTTCTAATCAATGACCTGTATCCATAACAGGGTAAGCAATTAGCACATTTACTAGTTCTTGTTGAGATTCTCTTTGGGTGTGATTTGTGAGCTTAAGTAAGAGTCACTGCTTTTAACATATGAATATGCCTAAGTATAAAGACTGGGTGTACGTAGAAATTCAAAAAGTGGAAAATTTAAGTGTGTGTGTGTGTATCTCCCAGTTTTATTGTCAGTTAAGGGAAGCTAATAATTATTAGGTACCTGTTAGAATACCTGTTCTAGTTCAAATATATATATGTGTGTGTGTGTGTATTTAAATATTTTGGGTTTTTTGTTGTTGTTAGAGCATTATTGTTATATGTAGTAGTTGGGTTAATTTTGACAAAATCATACATGCATGGAACTTGATTTTAGTTCAGGTTCCCCCCTTTTTTCCTTCCCATCCTCCCTCTCCTATTCTCCGTCTTGTAAGCTAGTGATCTTCCTTTTGCTCATCTACTTATTTATTTTTGGTTGATTCTTTCTACTTATTTATAAAGTGCCGCAGTCTGGCTGGGCACAATCAGGAGCCACTTGTCAAAAGAAACTAACTTTATTTTTAGAACCACACAGGCCAAACAAAACAGCCTCTCAGGAAAAACCCTCAGAGCCTCAACTGCCACCACCGGCTTTCCACAAGCCTCTCTCTCCCACACAAGCTTCTCTCCCCCTCCCACAATCCTCCTGCTCTTGAGGCCGATTGGCTGGGTCACGTGGGCGGAGCCAAAAAAGTCCCCCAATGAGCAGCTCCGTGGTCTGAAAGGGCAGGGAAACAGTCCAATGAGCATCACCGCAGAGGAGCCAATCAGCTAGATGTTGCTGGGGCCGCTGTGAGCCAATCATCAGCTGGCAGCTGGAAGTTTGCTGGGGCCCCTTCGGCTGTGGCTCTCAACAATAAAGTTGCAAATCCCTGTGTTATGTTTATATATATGCATATAGCATGATTTTTTTTTAATTTCATTTGCATTTCCTCCCTTCCCTTCCCACCTTTCTCCCTCTGGTTCACCTTCTACTCTGCTGATCTTCTCTATATCTTTTTGATAACTAATCTTCCCTTCCTTCCTTTCCTTATTTTCCTGTAGCTTCCACATATGAAAGAGAACATTAGACTCTTAATTTTCTGAGACTGGCATATTTTTCACTTAGCATGATGTTCTCCATTTCCATCCATATTTTTCTGTTTAAGTCAAAATTTTTTTTAAAAAGCAGTTTTACGTTTGAAAAACTAGTGGTCTTTCATATCTTCCCTGTCCCCACATATGCATAGCATTCCCCATTATAAACGTCACCCACCAGGCTTCATACCTTTGTTAAAATCACAGTTTATGAATCTATCTGGACATATTATAGTCACGAAGTTCATAGCTTACATTAGAGTACACTCGTGGCATTGTAGATTACATTCATTGAAACAAATTTATAACATATCCACCATTATAATATTAAGGAGATTCACTGCCTAAATGTCATCTATATGCTGCCTATTTGTTCCCTCCTTCCACCTAATCCCTGATACTTATCAATCTTGTTTTTTCCCCCTGGTTTTTTTTTTTTTTTAAAGCACTATTACATGCCTCAGGCATGGAAGTATTAGACACCTCTTTTTATTTTTGATAAGAGGATTCTGAGGTAGGGTCACAAGTTCAAGACCAGCCTTGGCAACTTAGTGAAACCCTGTCTCAATTTTTTTAAAAAAGGGCCAAGGATATAGCCCAGAGGTGAAGCACCCCTGGTATTCCCCACTACTGAAAAATGGAGAAAAGAAGAAAAAAAATTAGTTTGCTCCAAGCCACAAGCTATTAAAAGATAAGGCCAGAATTCAAAACTATTTGAATAACCAATACCAATGTTTCCTAAATATTAGCATACAAGTCAGCATAGAATTTTGTTATAATGCATATTAATTCTGTGGGAGTGGGCTCAGAGTTCCATTTCTAACAGTCAGGGGATACTAATGCTGCTCTTCCTTGATCCAGCCTAAATAATGAGAACCTGTTCTGTATAATTCGTTATTGATGATATACCAGTTGTGCATTATTTTCTAATTCCTTCTAAAAAGTTTAATGTTCTTAATGGCAGAGATTCTTTTATATTTATACACTTAGCATTCTTTTTATGTAGTGGGAAACTAAACTAGGGAGAGATGAGGTTATATGGTAAGTACTTGTTTAATACTTGTATTCCCCTCAAATTTACCATATAAAAAAGGAATGTGTTGAATAATATCAAGAAGTATAATCATCTTCTGAATTTAGTATTCCTTAAAAGAACCATTAAATTATTGAATAACGATTTACTCTGTGCCAGGAATTATGTTAATCTTAATACTAATTTAGAGAGAGGTATATAACTAAAACCTAGATAGGATTGGTTACATTCAGTGGCAGAGCCAGAACTCAAACCATAACTGTCTATTTTAAACTAAAACTTCTAAGCAGTCTCAGACTAGCCACCCTTGGTACTTCTCACTCAGATGCATTCTTTATGTCATAGAGTGTTTTAAATAAACTGAATCCAAACAATAAAGCGGGGGGGGGGAGGGGAGGTGCTTTTTCTACACATTTCTGCAAGGCAAGGCGACAGCATGTTAGAACTCAGTAGTGACTGAAGTGTCTTAGAACCAGCCTAACTGGTCTCTGTGGGTCCTTACCTCCAAGGCCCTTTGAAGTATTTGTGTTTGGAATTTGCTGTGCTATTCAAATTAAGTTTGTTTCAGTTCTAAGTATTTATGCTTATTTTCTTTTTTACAGAGTCTTTTATCCAGTCTTGTGAAACTGAATAGCTTGACCTTAGCTAGAAATTGCTTCCAATTGTATCCAGTGGGTGGTCCATCTCAGTTTTCTACCATCTATTCCCTCAACATGGAACACAATCGAATCAATAAAATCCCATTTGGAATTTTCTCTAGAGCAAAAGTATTAAGTAAGCTGAATATGAAGGTAAGCTGTTTGTATCAGAGGAGAGGAGGTGTTACAAATGCATTTGATATTTCTATTTTCTCTATTGGTATGGATAATGTGTCCTTTCACCTTATAACAAAATAACAAAGGATATTTTGGGGAAGTTTTTAAATCAGATAAAACAGTCTCACAATTGTGTATACCCTTAGGAATTAGTCCTCAAGAAATAATAATGAACATGGTTGTAGGTATGTTTATTGCAGAACATTTTTAAAGGCACCAACTTATTCCTAGTATTATGGATTTAATTTTTTTAAAGTGGAATACTGTGGAGCTGATACTCTTATATAGAAGAATATTAAATACTAGTTACAATATTATTAGTTTATTAAGCATTAGGAAGTTATGGCATGTAAAAAATTCTTTCTATAGTTTTTAAAGCTGTTTTTGATATGCTTAATTACATATTGAATACTTAGATATTTAATATATCTAAAATCTCTTTGGATATCAGAATTATTTATGGGTGATCTGTAGTTTATTTTTGCTTATCTATATACTCTACAGTGAATGGATCTCACATGAGTAATAATTTATTGTGAAAGAGGTCAAGAAATGGTGATTTATCTAGTCCAATAATTTAATTTGTCATAAACTTTGCACACAGAGAAGACAGCATATTTGGCCACATAACTAATTCATGGCTGAGGCAGGAATTCAGGAACCTAGATTTTCCAATTTTAGGTAGAGAGTTTTTTATATCATATCATGCTACATCTTTTTGTCCTTGATGAACCATTCAGCATAATTATTGCTCTTTATAATTTAAATTTACAATTTCTTGATTCTGTCTATACTTGGTCATAAATATAGTATGTATCTTTTATGATAATTCTTTGAAAGTATATAATGACTGAAGCAGTGTAAATTAAAAATCTTACCTCAATAAAAAATTTTAATATGGCTACATAATTACTATATGCAGTAATAGTAATATGGTGGTAAACACCATTAATTTTGCATGTGCATTTTATAGTAATAGTTTTAGAACATAGTGGTCTAGATATTCACTAGTTTTTGCATTTGATTGTACATTTTTATGAATTTGACATTATTACAATATGTTAGCTTGGAAAGGCTTCTTGTTTTCAGTAAAATAATAAAACTTTATATAGGGGCTGGGATTGTGGCTCAGTGGTAGAGAGAGCGCTTGCCTGGCATGTGTGAAGCACTGGGTTTGATTCTCAGCATCCCACATAAATAAATTAATAAACAAAATAAAGGTTCATTAACAATTAAAAAAAAATCTTTGTACAGCACTTTGCCTTGTTCAAACTTTATAAATGTTTAACACAGCTTTCTCTTGAAGAAATCAAAATGAAGCTTGATGTTTTCTTTCTCATATAAGATTTACTTTCCCAAAGTAAATCGTTTTTAAGGAAAATACTTTGTCACATTGTACCTTTTGGTAGTCTGGGCAAAGTTGGGTAATGTTAAATATTTTTAATAAATTTCAATGTTACAAAACAAAAACTTAATTTTCAAATATATGTTCACTAATTGGGATTCTTCATATTGATGATTCTGTATAAAATGAGACAAGTAATCCATGAGTATTGCAGAACAGTTTTTAAATATATACTAACAAAAGAACGTAAAATAATTTCATGACCAAGAGCTTAACATATTGGCATATTGATACCCAACTGGGACAAAGGTGTTATCACCCTCTCCCGTTACCAGTGTAATATTTTATTTAGAGTTGTTATTAATGAAAGGGATCTTAAAAGTGAATATGTGCCAGGTATGGGTTACACGCCTGTAATTCCAGCAGCTTGAGAGGCTGAGATGGGAGGATTACAAGTTGAAAGCCAACCATAGCAACTTAGTGAGGCCCTAAGCAATTCAGTGAGACCCTGTCTCTAAATAGAATACAAAAAGGGGTTGGGGATGTGTCTCAGCGGTTAAGTGTCCCTGGATTCAATCCCTGATTTTAAAAAAATAAATAAATAAAGTGCAAGCAGGGAAAAGGTCATGTTTTTATTATTTAGTGATGAATGTATCCTATCTTTCTCTTCTGCTTTACTGTTCAGCATCTCTTCAATTCCTGAGCTCATCTGGGTTTCCTTTTGGACCGTAATATGTATCTTCTTTCATTGTGCTCATATCTTAATTTGACCATTCACTGTTTTTTTTGAGTGGTTTCTGTACATTATTGTGAAATAAAGAAAACATCAAATTTATCACTATTGTTTTTGAAATCTCCAGTGGTTTCTCTGTATAGTATTTTTGTATTTCTATTACTAATATTCACATAAGAAGCAAACTTCCTCTTTAAACTCAAAGCAAAAGCCTACTTACTGTACAAAAATCTTGGAAGCTTGTTGCTTTTGTTACTGCCTTTTTTTTTTTCCTCCCTGATATCAAAAAGGAGAATAAGGCTTCTGTTTAAGAATTTTCTTCTTTCCCAAAAGAAGGTACATATGGAGCTTTGTTTTAATGGTTCCATATAGAATGGTGCTTTTTGTCTTTGTCAGGACAATCAGTTAACATCACTTCCTTTGGACTTTGGAACTTGGACCAGCATGGTAGAATTGAATTTAGCCACTAATCAGCTCACAAAGATCCCCGAGGATGTATCTGGACTTGTTTCTCTTGAGGTGAGTGAGTACTAATGAGCATTTAAAATTTCTTGGTCTCTTCCACAATTACCTCACTTAGATAGTTTCAAGTTAAACAATTTCTCTTTCAGTGAAGATCATAATTAAAAATGATCATAATAAGAACTTTCTTAAACACATGACTCTGTTAGGATGACGAGGCATTGGATTAATTAGTTAAGTTCAATACTACTGAATAAAAACTGTACTGTTGTTAACCAAAATAATTATAGATACTTCAGATAGGCATTTAGAACCTTTTCATCTATGATTCTGGCCTAATTTCCATCCTAAATCACTCACCTGCTATTTGTTAGAAATTTTCCTGTCTATGTTTAGTCCAGTTGTTTCTAGCTTCTCAAATTCCCTTCTCATCCTCTTTTTTCTTTTAAAATTCTTTCCTATGGTTAAAGTCCATCTCATTGTCACCTCCTCAGTCGAGGATGATTGCTTCTGCCTCTAAGTCCCTAAAGTTTTCATTAGTAAAGCTTACTAATAGTACTTACACTGTTTTAAATTTTTTCCTGTATCATGTTTTTTAAAATTCCTGTTTAATTTAGTAAGGTGAAACAGGGTTGTGTGGTTGAAAGCATGGGTGAAATAAGAGGATGTAAAAAATTAGCTAGAATCTTTTGAAAGTCTTTCTTCTTAGTGTTTTGTTCCATCCCCCCACCTCCAATTTTCATTATGTCTCCTACTCCTCTAGTAGTTTATAATTTCTTTGAAAACAAGGACCATCTTCCTCAGCCTCCCCCTCCCCCCTTTATTATCTTTTAGAATGCCTTGAAATGTAGTAAATACCATGAATAATAACTGCAGTAGGTTGATTGTAAGTCAGTTGCTACCTTCTTAAGTGATTGTTTGCAACAGATGGTTTGTTAAGACATTTGTAACTATTTTTTATTTTTGTAATTTAGTTATAATGACATTTCTTTTTCACTTTGAATTTGACATTTAAAAAATTTCCAATAACTAGTGGGCTTTAAAAATTTTTAGGATACTAAATTAAATGTTATTTAATCAAATGTTACCTATCTTTAATATTCACTGTTTAGAAAATTAGCATTTCTTATAAATTTTAAGCCACACAATGGTAAAAAAATATATATGTATGTATATAAAATTCCATTTCATGTGTTGTCAACTGTCAATTATTTCTCTGTAGGTTCTAATATTATCAAACAATCTTCTGAAGAAGCTTCCCCATGGTCTTGGAAACCTTAGGAAGTTAAGAGAGTTGGATCTAGAGGAGAACAAATTAGAATCCTTGCCAAATGAAATTGCTTATCTTAAAGATTTACAGGTAAATCATGCTAGTGGCCTTGTAGTTGTATGATTATAGTTTTTTGGAATTCATTTTTCTAATTCTTTGCCATTTTCTAATTCTTAGACCAGATAGATAGTTCTGTTATAGGATTAGGGCTGAGTTTTAAATTCGTGTAATCTGCATTTGTCCTAACAAATGATATTTTTTGAAAGAGAATCCTGTAATTTAATTTACTCACCTGATTTAATTTCCCTATTTTATTCTTTTATAGAGGTATTATTTTAAATTTATATTGGTTGTAGAAAATGTGTATATAACTATTTTTATTGTCTAATTTTTTAGAAATTAGTCTTGACAAACAACCAATTGACCACTCTTCCCAGAGGCATTGGTCACCTTACCAATCTTACACATCTAGGCCTTGGAGAGAACCTACTTACTCATCTTCCTGAGGAAATTGGTAAGAACCCTATGGATTATTAACTCTACTAGTAATTTGTTGTTGTACTTTCAAACAATATTTCAGATAAATTTGTTTTTGTAAGCTGAGGTTATATTAGGCTTGTGAGTGTTTTTGTGGAGTACCAATGGTTAGTGTTAGTGGGTTGTTTGATGTTGTTTGTTTCCTTAGGGGGTGTTAGAATTAATACTACATTTGAAAATGTTTTAGTACATCTCTATTTCCAATGGGTTTATGTCATCTCAGTTTAGCAGAATTATTTTGTGTCTAAATTTGAAAAAAAAATCACATAGACTTGAATCAAATTAGTAATTCTTGTAGCAAAAGAACTTTTCTTCATGGAGCTTTAGGATTAATATTAATATTTGATTCATATCAATATTTTGGGTGTATTTTAGAATTTTGCCAAGTCTTTTTATATCCACTATTTCATATAATTATCATGACCACCTTGAATTTTTTATAGTGCAAGTTGTAATACTGTTTTACACAGAGCTAATTAAGGTCATCTAGTAAATAACTGAGTTCTTAATAATTCTATGTATATTATTCTGCCTTCAAAAGTATGTTGCCCCAGAAGCATTATAGATTAGTAGTTAAGAATGGTTTTGGAGATGATAGGCAATTTAAAATCTGACTCTGGCACTTCCTAGTTTTGTGACTTTGGATAATCTACACAAACTCAAATCCTCAATCTTCTTACCTGTAAAATAAGCATAATAGTTATTTCATATAGGGTTGTTCTAAAGAGGAGTAATATTTTATGTGTAAAAGAAATTCATTACCTGCTAGCTGTTATTTTTACTGCTTTTCTAATAAATAGTTACTATGAATCCATATTTTGATGTTTAAAATTGAAAACACATGAAACAACTTTCTACTTAAATTTTTATTTTTACTCAGCTGGCCTCATTAAATTGGTTAAGAAGTTTGCCTTCAAAGTATGACCATCTTAAGATAGTCTTAAGAAAATTTTTTGAAAGACTGCATGAATTTATTTTGGTTTATTGTCAAATATGCAGTAACTTTCTTCATGAAAGATTTCTATAAAGTAACAAAAACTAAAATGTTTTATGAGAAATGAATAATAATTTCTCAATGTATTATGAGCAATTATAACATTGTCTATAACAGAATTGTGATTACATAGACACTGAATATATAATAATCTCTTTTCTATAGTTTAATACACACACACACACACACACACACACACACACGCTGTCCCAAAGAGATTCTCTGAAGTTAGAGCATTTTCAAAAAACTAAGTTTAAAAACCAACCGTAAAAGAGGAGGTTCAGATTACATTGATAATGGAGTGTGACCTGGTCATCGGGGTTTAAAAAAAAAAATCTCCCCAGCTGATTTTAATATGCAATGAAGTTTGAGATCCATGGTTCTAAGAGTTTTAAAACTGAGAGAAGAGTAGGAAATATATCTTATATATAATGCCTAGGATGTTCCTACTTGAACTTTTTTAATAGTAACTAGTTTTGTTTAAGTGACTTATTTATTTATTTTTAACAGGTACACTGGAAAACCTAGAAGAACTGTATTTGAATGACAACCCTAACCTACATAGCCTTCCCTTTGAGCTGGCTCTCTGCAGCAAGCTTTCAATCATGAGTATTGAGAACTGTCCACTCAGTCACCTTCCACCTCAGATTGTTGCTGGGGGACCTTCTTTCATCATTCAGTTCTTAAAAATGCAGGGTCCATATCGTGCCATGGTCTGATACAAATCTGCTGGTCCCACACACTGTTCAAAATAGACTGCCATTAATGTTTCATATCTATATCTGTATCTATTTATGTAGATATTGATATATATGGCAGATTTATAAAGACTGCATTATGTGTTTCTGCTAATAGAGGAATTATAGCCATTTAGATTTTTTAAAATTCTGTACAAAAGGCTTATAAGTTTTCTTTGCTGAAATTGATGTTTTTCTGTTTGTAATCTGATATGCCAGTTTGCTTAAAAATTTGCCAACAAATTATGAAGTTGTTAAATTTAAGGGACAGGAGTAGTATAGTTAGATATGTTTATCTTAGGAAAAATAATGGACAAACGATTTTGTTGCAACTTTTCGTATACATTTTCCCATTACCAATTATGAGATCTTTATAGTGAAATAGGCCCTGAAGGTAGAATTTTTCTTTAACTTATTTTGAAATTTGAGATTTAAATTTTTATATATTGTTTACAGTCAGAGTAAATCACTGGATTTTTGTTGTTGTTGTTTTGATTTGCTCTGTTATAATCAGTCAAATAGAGTTTTATTCTCTGTTAAAGAATTTGCATCAGTTAGTATAAATATTAAAAGATATTTGCTCGTTGAAACAACTGGCAAAGTGAAATTATACAAAGATCTATAATTCCTTTAATTTTGATTCCTTTATGAGTTTGTGAAGCAAAATATCTGAAATGAGTCTTTGAGTAAGGGGAGGATCTTGAGACCTTTCCTGTTATAAATATGTTTTCTGAAGTTTAGGGGAACAGATATTTGTAGTGAAAAGGAGTTTTGTTTTTGGATTTTTTTTTTTTCATTCCTAAAAGTCGCAGATCCACAAAAACAGAAAAAATTGGCAAATAAATAAATTACACATAAACACATTCTATATATGTATATACAATGCTATATAGATATGTATTTATTATATCATAAACTACAATAGGTAACTTTAAGGATTTCTCCCTATCCTTGTACAATGAAATGAATGTCTTTCTTTGAAAACTGCAATATATGTACGTTTCAAGGTTATTTAACAGTGTACTATGGTTTTATATCTTGACTTGCCTTGTACATCTTTCAGTTCTAAAATATCTGTCTAAGCACAATATCTTCACACTGTGCTGTATTGCTGCTGAACTAAATGCACTTTTCCCCACGTGTGGGGCACTGGCTTCAAACAATTCAGTTCAGTACCATTACTTTTAATATCATCTTTTCTTTCTTGATAGTTAGTAATATGGTTTTGGAAAAGAGGAATATCGCACAGAAGCCATTGGTAGCTCAATGGAAGTTATGTAAAGTGTGCGTGTATATTTGATATATTTTCTTTTGCTTTACTGCCTTTAAGACTAGCAGAATTGTAAATGTGTGCCCCTTATGTAGTACTCTTAACTTTTGGTAATATTGGTCCAAGTCAGTTTAATTGAGGAAACTCACAAAGTAAGTGCATTCTGGGTATCATCCAAAAAAAAAACCACTTTCCACATAATAAGTATTATATAATTACATATTGCTGCTTTTTTTCCCATTTAGATGGACATTACGTTCCAAACCCCCCCAAAATTTGTTTTTAAATTATGATATTAAGATAGAGATTTGGGCTGTTTTGCTCTTATAGGCACTCAAATTCAGGACTAGGTTTGGGGTCAAACCTGTGTTCATAATTGACAATTTTATAAGGAACAACTAAAAAATGGAAGGCAGGTGAAGATATAAAACCCTAGAATGCTTAAATGTGCTGTAAAACTATTGTAGATGTCACTGGATTTTACCAAGTAATATCCTTTCTTTTTTCCATCTACTGTGGCTTTTCAGTTAAAATTTTGTTTATAAAAGGAATTTGTTTATTACAGCTCTACCTAGAGCTTGTGTGTATGTGTGGTTTTTTTGAAATTTCATATCCAACTATGTTTATATATTAGAGTGATGGAACTTGAACTTTAAAGGTAGTAACCTAATGTCTTTTCTTGGAAAAATATGGTTATTGTTTCTCAGAATGAAAATAGTTATAATTTTTAAGGCAGTTTGTTTCTCCCACCTTTGTTTATGTAAATCTATACTAGAAGTGCAAAGTTTAAAATTATCCCAATCTTACATGTAGAAGTGGTGTTACATGTAAATAGTATATAGCTGAGGAGTTATTAAAAAAAATTAAGACACATAAAACATGTCTTCTCTATGGATGCCACCTTGTAAGAGCCCATTAATTTCATTACTTCTATTGAAACTAGAATGGATTTTTTAGAATGTCATTGCAAAATCCAGATATTCAATATTTATAGTTTGAAAATAGTAAGGGATGTTATTGAGTGATTACTTATGAGCTAATTTTTTTTTCTGAAATTGCAATGGGACTAATTGGCATATCTAAAAATTATACTGCTATGGAAATTATGTTTAGTCTCTGATGCTTAGTAAATAAGATAGTCAGAGAATTGTAAAACTGTTGATCTAAATGTTGCTCATTGCTAATCTGAAGCAGTAAAACAGCAATAGTGATATCAAATAGTCCTCCTTTTGTGGGAAGTTATTACTTCCTAAATTCCAGATGATTATTTCATACAGAAAGAAGGTGGAAATGCTAAATAATTTATGAACTTGATGAAAACACTATTAGATTTTAAAACGTGTCAGAGGTATAAAATGTTAATTTATTACATATATTAAAAGGTGGGTGATACAATTGGAATGAGCTCTAAAAATTATAATTGCACGTTTCTAATTTTTCTTGTTGAATCTGTCATTTAAAAAGATAAACTCTTCTGCATCAGGTTATCTAGTTCTTCTGTGATAATTTTTGTTCTAATCTTTTGTTTTACATCTGTTATTTCTAAGCCGTGTATATTAGAGTCTTAAGTTTTAGCTTATAGAATTCAGCATGGCTTTTTTTTTTTTCTTAATAAGAATGGGTAGTAAGTGTATAAAATGGGACACTTTTCAAATGGAAAGGGAAGGAGGTACTATCAGTAGTTATTTTGGGCCAATAGTCATGTTTCAGAACAATCTCAGGCAAGTCAGAATATATGGTTATTCTTGTATTATTAAAATTAGATGAAAGCAAATAGTATAATCCAAAAGAAATCGAATGAATTCCTAAAATCCACCAATATTAAATTTAATGAATAACTCTGAGGAAAGGTCTCCTTCTGCCTGCACCAGAAGAAAGATAGCATACTAAATATCTTAACTAAAACCTTTCTCCTTCTTTATTCTTTTGATTGATTTGGTTAGCTTCACAAGTCATTCAGACAGTTGGAAAACGCATGACAATCTAGTCTGAGAATTTGAGTATGTAAAAGTAGTTATATTAATTTGTTATCTAAAGGGGTATCTTGAATGTTGTTTAGAAAATGAGAATGTTTTTAAAAATAGATATCAGTGCTGTTACTAAATAGAATGCCTCTGGTAACACTAATTCTGAGGAAACATTTCTGGGTTTATTCTTAACTTTGAAAATATGTTAAAAATAAAAAGGGTTGTTTTAGTTTTCACTTTAAAAACTGGAATTGGTTGTCATTACCCTTAAATACTTTCTTCTTGTATACACTTGTTAATTATCCCACTGACATTACACATTCTAAATATAAACTGCTTTGTGTGTAAATACCTGTTTGTGATCAAGACTTTAATTAGATAGTAATTTATAGTATCTCAGAGTAGGAACATTCTCAAGTTTGGTAGGAGAAAGTCTCCTCCACAGTTGCAGTAGTTGGAACAGGGCTGTTGTGTAACAGATTCTAGTTTATGTAGTGTACAGCAACATGACATCTTGGGGGAAAATATTCATTCTTAGATTTGTATATTGTGACAGTATATTAGTAGATGTCAGATGTTAAACAAGTAAAATTCCTTGTTTAACAATCAGTATGTTACATCAAATTTCTGACTGATAAGGAGAGAGTCTTGAGAACCAACACCCCCCCACACACACATACACACACACTTACACAAGGTCCTAGTTTGTTGACAAGAGATTATCTTTGTGCAAATTATTAAAGATCTATTCTAACAATTCTAATAGCAATGAATAATATTTAAATGGTGATATAAGCGTTTTAGATATTATAAGTACTTCTATAAATTATCTTATTGGACAGTATGATTTGAGCTAATGGGTGCTTTATCAGTAACCATCAAATTTTCTATTATCTAGGTTAAATTTTATCATTACTGGTGTCATTTATTCAGAGAATATTACATATTTACTTAGTTTATTTTTCTATTAGACTAATATTAAAATAACATAATTTTTCCTCATTTACTGTTCTCCCACTTTAAAACTCATTTTTAATATAGTTTGAAAACTTGTTAAATAAGAATACAACAAAGTATTCACAGTTTGAATTTTTCTCTAGTAAAGATCAGGTTTTCACTATCTAATGAGGTTTGTACTGTTAAATACGTAGCTATGATTCAAGGCTTAAAGGTGTAAATAGCCTTTAAATAATGTATTTTTAACCTGACTTATATTATTGACTATTTTTGACTATATAAAATTATTTTTATTTGTAAATGTTCTACCAGTGAGTCTTTTTAAAAAATAATTCTAATGGCATGTAACTAAAGCTGGACATGAAATCAATTTTTTTTTTTCTTTTTGTGGTACTGGGGATTGAACCCAGGACCTTATACATGTGAGGCAAGCACTCTGCCAACTTGGCTATATCCTCAGCCCCATGAAATCGATTTTCAGAGTGTCTTGAAACCACAAAAATGTGGAACTGAGAGAAATAAATTTTCATTACCATTTAAACTTCAGGAAACTTTGAAACAGTAAATGACATGCATAAGGTATACAAAAATAGGTGCATAAAAATGTACAACAAAGTATATGGTTAAGTAGTGTCCTTCAATATAATTGCTTATTGTTTATATTTGCTATGTATAAAACCCCAAATTACAGGGATTGAAGGGTTGTTTTTTTGGTTTTGTTTTTGGTTTTGTTTTTAAACATAAATCTGGGAATGAAGTCTGTCCTGTAATGGAAATACTAAATTATTAGAAATAATTTCCCCTTTCTCTGAGCCTTGTCGTGCTAATAGTAATCTCTCATGTTCCCCATGTACCATAAAGAAAATGCTTGCTTTGGGCCATGTGTGTAACCTTTCATAGAAAGTCTGCTCTGACTTGACTGTTTTTAAGATGTCATGGTAACCAAACGTTGAAATTGTGTGGCGAGGTTGTAATACCAACTTATAAAATTTAAAAAAATATTTTGTAAGAACAAAAGCTCTGAAGTTAAAGGAGATCTTATGCATTGGGAACTATTTAATTGACTGGAGAAATTTGACCCAGGAAGATGATTACTACTGGTGAAACTGGAATTGAAGACAAAACTCAATCTCTGTTCCTGCTGGTTGATGGGGAATGTGTAAGCTGCAGGCCTGTACAGCCAAAAAAAATCCATTTTAGTGTTAGCAGCTAATCAAGGAAGGGGATGCCTGCAGGTGTCAGCTCCAAGGCAAAGCCAGATTCTTCCCCACTACTATGACCCTAGCAGCTCACTGTTGATTTTTTGTTTGTGTGTGTGCGTGCTCTTGTCTCAGATTTAGAGAATGAAATCCATAGACAACAACAGAAAGCAAGAATAAGGTATTATGTAAGTGAGAAGAAAACTCCTGCAAGGTGAGAGGGGACCTGATAGCAGGTTTCCATTTAAATGTACTAGTGTAGGGGCTTATATATCTTCTGGGTAGGGGCCTTTATCAAAATCTAAACAGGTTTTAGAAAAGTACCAAAGCTATTGATTAGCCCTTGAGACTCTAGCCGCCTTTAATCAGGTCTGTCCTGCCTCCCTATTCCAATCACAAAGGAACAAAGGAATTGGTTGAAATGATTAGAATGTTTCTACAGGTTAACCTCTTGGAGTGGCCTTCACATTAAAAAACTTTAATTGGGACCCATTAACTATCCTATCTTATTCATTAGTCCTGTGCACAATGTAATGAAATGTTATTTTTCTTCTCAGAGTTTTTGATTTATATATTTATTTATTTTATTTTATTTTTTTTTTAAAGAGAGAGACAGAGAGAATTTTTTTTTTAATATTTATTTTTTAGTTTTCGGCGGGCACAACATCTTTGTTTGTATGTGGTGCTGAGGATCGAACCCGGGCCGCACGCATGCCAGGTGAGCGCGCTACCGCTTGAGCCACATTCCCAGCCCAAAATTATTGTTATTTTTTTGGTATACTGGGGATTGAACCCAGGGCCTTGTGCATGCAAGGCATATATTTATTTTTAAGCCACTTTACTTTGAAGAGAATGGATTAAAGGGCATTAAAATTAGAGGCCTAGAAGCTAATGGGAGGTTGTTAGGAACAGTCTATATGAGAGATAACAATGCTATTGGTTAGGATTATAGCAGTGGAAATGGAGAGAAAATTTTAAATTTGCACTTTAGGAAGAAATATTAGAATTGTTAATTGATTGGATAAGGTAAGACTAAAAAAGATTGCTCTCAGAAATATGGTCTAAGCTTCTGGTTATATTCACTAAACTGAGGCACTTTTGGAAGAAGACAGAGTAGGAAGAGGATGTGTTCTGGTGCTAGTGGGAGGTCCAGTGGAGATGTCAAGTAAGCAATTGAATCCTTCACTCATGCTTAGAAAAACCTGAAAACAGATGATCTAGTGTAAAGATAATTGAAGCAAGGACTCTCTTGTGAGATAGTGTAGAATAGGAAGAGGAGGAATCCTGGTGAACTTGAATACTTAGTTTTTGTATAGACAGGGAGCAGCTTGTGAAATCTGAGAAGTATCTGTAACACAGGTGGGAAAGTTATTTTTCCATAGAATTGGCATGGAGGGTGCCAGGTGGAGTATGTTACAGGCAGGCTCTTCATTGTCTTTCCAGTAATCTTACATGACTGTTTATGTTCTTATTTAAATTAGATTCCTATAAATTTCTAGACATGTCTTCTAAGGATTGAATTTATTTTTTACGTTTTCAAACTATTGTGCTTTTCCCGATTCTGACTGTTTAATCAACTAATTGATGTCTTTTCCCCTTAAGTTTTGCTATCTAACTCTTACTGTGTAGTTAATAGATTAGGTTTGTGATAACTAGTCAGGTCTATGCATTTATTTTTAACTTATCTTTGATCCAGACTGCTTAATATGGTCTATTATGTCTTTAGCCTTGTAGGCAAAATTCAGGCCAAGGAACAGAATGCCTGTGATTGGGAGGGGTTCTAAAATATACACACAAAATATTTGGATTTAAAACCATCATAAAAATAGATTTAAGCAATTAGATTGTTGATTCAAGCTATTTTTTTTAACTGGAGTTTTTAACATCCGGGTAATACTTCTCTACTTTGAACTATAAGTGCCTACTATCTGAAAGCAGATATTATAAATATTACCTTCAAAAGGCATTATGACCTCCAAATCTTTTTAAAGGTTTTATTCTAATAACTATTGTTACTTTAAATTTTCCAGCTTAGTGATAAGAATCTGGATGCTTGAATGTTTTTAAAGTTTAGATTTTATCACATTTTAAGTTAGAAACCCCAGTTTATGTGTAGTTTATTTCCTAGAAAGGGGAGGGAAGGGGTTTAGCTTTTAAGAAAAGCCATATTTTTTATGACAAGAGTCAGTGTTTGGGATCAGCCTTTTAATTTCTGAACTGTGACTAGCTACCTTATGTATGATTGTGATTATGTTTGAATATATGAGAAAGGGAGAGAAGGTCAAACAAAGCACAAAGGTGAAGAAGTAAATGAAGTGTTTTTGTTTCAACTCAGGTCAGAAAGTTTTCTGAGTCAGGCACAGTGGTGCACGCCTGTAATTGCAGTGGCTTGGGAGGCTGAGGCAGGAGAATCCTGAGTTCAAAACCAGCCTCAGCAACTTAGCAAGGCCCTAAGCAACTCAGTGAGACCCTGTCTAAATAAAAAAAAATAATAATAAAGTTGGGGAGGGAGCTGGGGATGTGACTCAGTGGTTGAGTGCCCCTGGGTTCAATCCCTAGTACCCCTCCCTCCACTTTGAGTTGAGTTTTGTGCATGGTGAGAGAGAGTGGTTTAGTTTCATTTTGCTGCGTATGGCTTTCCAGTTTTCCCAGCACCATTTGTTGAAGGAGGCTATCTTTTCTCTGATAAATGTTTTAGTGCCTTTGTCTAGTATAAGATAACTATGCATGTGGGTTGGTCTCTGTGTCTTCTATTCTGTACCATTGGCCTATATAGTCTATTTTGGTGCCAATACTGGGCTGTTTTTGTGTTACTATTGCTCTGTAGTATAGGTTTGGTATTGTGATGCCTCCTGCTTTACTTTTCTTGCTAAGGATTGCTTTGGCTATTTTGGGTCTCTCTATTTTTCCAAATGAATTTCATGATTGCTTTCTCTAGTTCTATGAAGAATGTCATTGGGATTTTTATAGGAATTGCATTAAATCTGTATAACAACTGAGCAGACACTTCTCAGATAAAGATATACAAGCGATCAACAAATATATGAAAAAGTGTTCAACATCTTCAGTAATTAGGGTAGTTTTGATTTACATTTCTCTAAGATTTCATCTCACCTCAGTCAGAATGGCAGTTATCAAGAATACAAGCAATAATAACTGTTGGAGAGGATGTGGGGAAAAAGATACACTCATACATTGCTGGTGGGACTGCAAATTGGTGCAACCACTTTGGAAAGCAGTGTGGAGATTCTTCAGAATCTTGGAATGGAAGCATCATTGACCCAGCTATCCCACTCCTTGGTCTATACCCAAAGGACTTAAAATCAGCACACTATGGTGACATAGTCACACCAAGGTTTATAGCAGTTGAATTCACAATAGCTTAAACTGTGGAACCAACGTAGATGCCCATCAATAGATGAATGGATAAAGATGCTGTGGTGTGTGTGTGTGTATATATATGCAATGGAATTTTACTCGAATTAAAAGAATAAAATTATGGCATTTGTAGGTAAATGAGTGGAGTTGGAGAATATTATGCTAAGTAAAGTAAGCCAGTCCCAAAAAACTAAAGGTTGAATGTTTTCTCTTATTAGTGGATGCTGATCTATAATGGGAGGAGGGGACATGGGAAGAATGGAGGAAAATTGGGTTGGGCAAAGGAGAGGGTGGGGAGAGGTTAAAGTAATAAGAAAGATGGTGGAATGAGATGGACATCATTACCCTAGTTAATGGTGTGTGTTTACACCGTGTACAACCAGAGAATTGAAATGTTGTGCTCCATTTGTGTATGATGAAATGCATTCTGCTGTCATGTATAACTAAGTAGAACAAATAAAAATGTAAACAAAAATACCATTTATATTAGGACCCTCACCCCAAATGAAATTCATGGATATTAATCTAACAATATGTTCAAGATCTGTATGAGGAAAAACACAGATATCTGATGGGAGAAATTAAATAAATGGAGACTATCCCATGCTTTTGGATAGACGAATTTTTCACATTTTATAAATTCATCCCAATCCCAATCAAAATCCCAGAGGATCCTTTTTTAGATATTGATGAACAGATACTAAAGTCTGTATGGAGAGGCAAAAGACCTGAAATACACAATATTGGAGAAGTCAACTTAAAGACTTACTATAAAACAACAGTAATCTAGATGATATGCTATTGCTGAAAGAATGAACAGACAGGCCAATGTAACGGTGTAGTGAGCCCCCAAAGAAACCCACACATATATAGACCTGGTACATCACTAAAAAACAAAAGCATTCAGTAGGGGTGAGGATAGTCTTTTCGACAAATGGTATGGGAAAACAGCATCTGTATGCAAAAGTAAAATTGAATCAGAATCTTAAATAAATTTTCACAAATTAACTCAAAATGGGCATTTACCTACATGTAAACTGTATAAGGCAACGTAGAAAAAGTCTAGATGGCTTTAGGCCTGGCAGTGACTCTCTAGATGAAATATCAAAGGCACACTCCATGAAAGAAATGGTTAAATTGGATTTCACTAAAACCAAAATTTTCTGCTCTGCAAAAGACAAGGGAATAAGAAGAGAAATGATGGATTGGAAGAAAATATTTGCAATGAGAAGAAGATTAACATTAAACAGGGATGAGAGGTGGGAGGGAAAGGGAGAGAGAAGGGAAATTGCATGGAAATGGAAGGAGACCTTCAGAGTTATACAAAAGTACATACAAGAGGAAGTGAGGGGAAAGGGAAAAATAATACAAGGGGGACAAATGAATGTCAGTAGAGGGGGCAGAGAGAGAAGAGGCGAGGGGAGGGGAGGGGAGGGGGGATAGTAGAGGATAGGAAAGGCAGAAGAACACAACAGACACTAGTATGGCAATATGTAAATCAATGGATGTGTAACTGATGTGATTCTGCAATCTGTATATGGGGTAAAAATGGGAGCTCATAACCCACTTGAATCAAAGTGTGAAATATGATATATCAAGAATTATGTAATGTTTTGAACAGCCAACAATAAAAAATTAAAAAAAAAATTGCAAAAGGCATCTCTGATACAAAGAACTCTTCTACAAAAAAAATATACAAAGAACTCTTAAAATTCAACACAAGGAACAATGAGATTAAAAAATGGGCAAAACTGTTAAGCCAACACTTCACCACGAAGAAATACAGATGATAAACTTCCAGATAGTTAACATCATCATTAGGGAATTGGAAATTAATGAGATACCACTGCATACCTATTAAAATACCTCAAATCCAAAACTTCAATAACACCAAAAGCCTGTGAGAATGTGGAGTCCCAGAAAGTCTCATACATTGCTGGTGGGAATGAAAAATGGTACAGTCACACTGGAAGACAATTTGGTAGTTTCTTACAAGATGAAACATTCTTACCACTTCTAGGTATTTATCCAAATGAGTTGAATGATGACTTCCACACAAAAACCAGCATTTAGATGTTTTTGGTAGCTTTATTCGTAATTGCCTAACTTGTAAGCAACCAACATGTCTTTCTTTCTATAGGTAAGTAGATAAACTGTGGTACATCCAAACAATTGATTAATCTCTAGCAAAAAAAATACATTATATGTGGAAGAGATGCAAACACTGTCAGCTCCATCCGAATGCCCATGGATCCCTTTACCATTTTCATGCATGCTGATTGCCTCTCAGGAGTGTTTGAGAAATCTCTACATAAATAATAGTAAACTATCAAGTCACAGACAAGAAATACTAAATGCTTATAACTAAGAAGCCAACCTGAAAATGCTACATACTGTGATTCCAACTACATAACATTTTGCAGAAAGCAAATCTGTGAAGATAGTTCAGAGGTTACCAGGAGTAAGCAGGTGGGGGAGAGGTAAGTAGGGGGAAGACAGGGTTTTTTAGTGCAGTGGAGCTATTCTGCATAATGTGATGATGGACACATGTCATCATCCATTTGTTAAAACCCATAGAATGTACCACACCAAAAGTGAACCTTAATGTTAACCATGGATGCTAAAGATGCATCAATGTTGATTCATCACTTGTAATAAAGGTACCACTCTGGTATAGGATATGGATGGTCAGGAAGGCTATGGGGATGTGTGGGGAAGAGTGCATGGGAAATCTCTGTGCTTTCTGCTTAACTTGAACCTGAAACTGTTGTAAATACTAAAGTCCATCAAAAAAGAAGCAGTAGATGTTACAATTTCAAATAGGGTGATCCAGGTAAATCTGGCTAAGATGATGTCATTTGAGTCAGGTCTTACAGATTAAGTTTAGCCATATCTAGAGGAAGGGCATTTCAGGCATAATACCTGATATTTAAGGGAAAATGAAACCTGTGTGGCTGGACTGAGCAAAGAAGTTGGTTAATAGTAGATGATAAAGTCAGATCTGGAGGAGGAGGAAGAAGAGCAGATTATGAGTCGTTTAAGGACTGCATTTACATCTGAATAACTCTTGAGATGTGGTTTTGCTACTACCAGCTATATGTGTTTGGATAAGTTATTTTACTTATTTCTGCTTCAGATTTACTCATATCTAAGATGGGGATAAAATAGTACTTATTAATATTAGAATTAAATAATTTTGTATATGCAAATTACATAGAATAAAATAGTATTCTAGTTTTGAGCAGAAGAATGATATTTGATAATGTATTTAAAATATAGCTGCTGTGTTGAGAATATGTAGGGGCATTATGGTACATTCATTACTGAAAGGAATGCAAAAATGTACAGCTTCTGTAGAGGGCAATTTAGTAATTTTAATGGAACTATATATTCTCTTCGGCTCAGCAGTTCTGCTTCTAATAATTTACCCTGAGGATATATCTCCAATGATATGAGAGTATATATGCATAAAATTATTAATTGCAGCATTATTTATAATTACAAAATATTGGAAACTAGTTGCCCAAGCACAGCAGATTGGTTGAATAAGCCATGATATGTACAGTGGAATACTATGCAACTATAAAAAGTATGTGAAGGGAAGGTCTTTTACAAATGGATATAAAATTATCTCCAGGAGACAAAAGAAAAAAAAAATTGCAGGTTAATATCCCTGATGAATGTAGATGCAAAAATCCTCAACAAAATACCAGCTAATCAAATAGAATAGCATATTAAAAGGATTATACATCATGATCAAATGGCATTTATCCTAGGATAATAAGAAAGATTCAATATAAACAAGTGAATAAACATTCCGAATTAACAGAATGAAGGATAAAAATTCTATAATGATTTTAGCCATGCAGAAAAAGCCTTTGACTAAAATCAACGTTCTTTTGTTAAAAAAAAAAAATGGGGATATAATGAATGTATCTCAACAAAAGCTATATATGATGTTATGGTTTAGATATGAGGTGTTCCCCAAAAGCTCTAGTGTGAGACAACAAAAGAAAGTTCAGAGGTGAAATGATTGGGTTATGAGAGTCTTAACCAGTGCATTAATACTTTGATAGGGGTTAACTGGGTGGTAACTGTAGGTAGATAGGGTGTGGCCGGAGGAGTCTCTCTCTCTCTCTCTCTCTCTCTCTCTCTCACACACACACACACCTCCCCCAACACACCTCCTCTCTCCTCTCTCCTTTCTCTCTTCTTCCTGGTGCCATGTCTTGCGTTGCTTGTCTTCCCACATTCTCCTGCCATGGTGCTCTGCTTTCCCTTGAGTTCAGGTCAATAGAGTTGGCTGTCTATGGACTGAGACCTCTGAAACCATGAGACAAATAAACTTTTCCCCCTTTAGTGTTCTTGTCAGGTCTTTTGATCACAGCAGCAACAGAAAAGCTGACTAAAACACATGACAAGTCCACAATACTCTTATCCCTTCTATATAACTACCACATTGTCCGACAGAAAAGGCCCAGTGGCCCGCGGAGGGGCAGAGCTTCCAATCACTCCTGCAAGGTAGGCGGGCCTGCGACCCACCGGCAGAAGAGGAGCAGCGGCCTGCTGAGAGGTAGAGCCGCCCCCTCCCCCCTCGCCTGCAAGGTAGATGGAACTGTGACCACCCACAGAACAGGCCCAGCGGCCTGCTGAGGGGCAGAGCCACCCCCTACCCCACACCCCCCCACACCTGCCAGGTAGGCGGAACTGTGGCCACCGACAGAAAAGGCCCAGTGGCCCGCAGAGGGGCAGAGCTGCCAACCACACCAGCAAGGTAGGCGGGCCTGCGACCCACCGGCAGAAGACGAGCAGCGGCCTGCTAAGAGGCAGAGCCGCCCCCTCCCCCCACACCTGCAAGGTAGACGGAACTGTGACACCCACAGAACAGGCCCAGTGGCCTGCTGAGGGGCAGAGCCGCCCCCCCCCCCACGCCTGCAAGGTAGGCTGAACTGTGACCACCAACAGAACAGGCCAGACCTGCAACCGACAGACAGAACAGGCCCAGTGGCCTGAGGAAGGGTAGAGCCGCCCCCCCCCCCCGCGCCTGCAAGGTAGGCGGACCTGCGACCCACCGGCAGAACAGCCCCAGAGGCCTGCAGAGGGGCAGTGCCGCTGCCTGCGCCTGCAAAGTAGGCAGAACTGCGACCACCGACAGAACAAGCCTAGCGGCCCGCAGAGGGACAGAGCCGCCGCCCGCACCTGCAAGGTAGGCGGACCTGATACCAACCGGCAGAACAGGCCCAGTGGCCTGCCGGCGTGGTAGGCGCATTGCCCCAATTGGAGGAGGGGCAGAGCCGCCGCCCGCGCCTGCGAGGGAGACTTTGCAACTATACAAGACCAATATAAATATATAGGGGGAAAATTCAATAGCACAACAGTTTCACCAAGCAGAAAGGAACGCGAACAGTATGAAGAGACAAGGAAAGAAAGGACCACAAGCAATGCAGGTCAACTCAACGTTAGAAGAGGTAATAGCTGCAGCAGATGGAATGTCAGATAAAGAATTCAGGATATACATGCTTCAGATGATCTGGAGTCTCAAGGAAGACATCAGACAGCAAAATCAGACAATGAAAGATCACTTCAACAATGAATTACATAAACAAATCCAAGAAGCAAAAGATCAACTATACAGGGAGATAGAGGTTATAAAAAACAAACAGAAATCCTAGAAATGCAGGAAGCAATAAACCAACTTAAAAACTCAATTGAGAATACTACCAGCAGAGTAGAACACTTAGAAGATAGAACATCAGACAATGAAGATAAAGTATTTCAACTTGAAAAGAACATAGACAGCTCAGCAAGACTGTTAAGAAACCATGAGCAGAACATCCAAGAAATATGGGATAACATCAAGAGACCAAATTTAAGAGTCATTGGGATACAGGAAGGGACAGAGTTTAAAACCAAAGGAATGAGCAATCTATTCAATGAAATAATACGAGAAAACTTCCCAGACTTGAAGAATGAGACAGAATCCCAAATCCTAGAAGCCTACAGGATGCCGAATGTGCAAAATCATAAGAGATCCACACCTAGACACATTATAATGAAGATGCCCAACATACAGAATAAGGAGAGAATTTTAAAAGCTACAAGAGAAAGGAAGCAGATTACATTTAGGGGTAAGCCAATCAGGATAACAGCTGATCTTTCAACACAGACTCTGAAAGCTAGAAGATCCTGGAATAACATATTTCAAACACTGAAAGAAAATGGGTTCCAACCAAGAATTGTGTATCCAGCGAAATTAAGCTTCAGGATGGAAGATGAAATTAAAACCTTCCACGATAAACAAAAGTTAAAAGAATTTGCAGCTAGAAAACCATCTCTTCAAAACATCCTCGGCAAAACATTACAGGAAGAGGAAATGGAAAATAACAATGAAAACCAACAGTGGGAGGTAGGACAGTAAAGGGGGGGGATAATCAAAGAGGAAAACAAACCATGTTTAGTAACATAAATAAACAAATATGGCTGGAAGAACAACCCATATCTCAATAATAACCCTAAATGTTAATGGCTTAAACTCACCAATTAAGAGACACAGGCTAGTAGAATGGATCACAAAACAAGACCCAACAATATGCTGCCTACAGGAGACGCATTTGATAGGAAAAGACATACATAGGCTGAAGGTGAAAGGTTGGGAAAAATCATATCACTCATATGGACTTCGGAAACAACAGGTGTGTCCATACTCATATCAAATAAAATAGATTTCAAGCCCAAGTTAATCAAAAGGGATAAAGAGGGACACTACATACTGCTCAAGGGAACCATACACCAACAAGACATAACAATCATAAATATATATGCCCTTAACAATGGTGCAGCTATGTTCATCAAACAAACTCTTCTCAAGTTCAAGAGTCTAATAGACCACCATACAATAATCATGGGAGACTTCAACATACCTCTCTCACCAATGGACTGATCTTCCAAACAAAAGTTGAATAAGGAAACTATAGAACTCAATAACACAATTAATAACCTAGGCTTAATTGATATATATAGAGTATACCACCCAACATAAAGCAGTTACACTTTTTTCTCAGCAGCACATGGATCCTTCTCAAAAATAGATCATATATTATGTCACAGGGCAACTCTTAGACAATATAAAGGAGTAGAGATAATACCATGCATCTTATCTGATCATAATGGAATGAAACTGAAAATCAACGATAAAAGAAGGAAGGAAAAAGCATACATCACTTGGAGAATGAACAATAGGTTACTGAATGATCAATGGGTTATAGAAGACATCAAGGAGGAAATTGAAAAATTCTTAGAGATAAATGAAAACACAGACACAACATATCGGAATCTATGGGACACATTGAAAGCAGTTCTAAGAGGAAAATTCATTGCTTGGAGTTCATTCCTTAAAAAAAGAAAAAACCAACAAATAAATGATCTCATACTTCATCTCAAAATCCTTGAAAAAGAAGAGCAAAACAACAGCAAAAGAAGTAGAAGGCAAGAAATAATTAAAATCAGAGCTGAAATTAATGAAATCGAAACAAAAGAAACAATTGAAAAAATTGACAAAACTAAAAGTTGGTTCTTTGAAAAAATAAACAAAATCGACAGACCCTTAGCCATGCTAGTGAAGAGAAGAAGAGAGAGAACTCAAATTACTAGTATACGGGATGAAAAATGCAATATAACAACAGACACTTCAGAAATACAGAAGATAATCAAAAACTATTTTGAATCCTTATACTCCAATAAATTATAAGATAGTGAAGGCATAGATAAATTTCTTAAGTCATATGATCTGCCCAGATTGAGTCAGGAGGATATAGACAATCTAAACAGACCAATATCAATTGAGGAAATAGAAGAAACCATCAAAAGACTACCAACTAAGAAAAGCCCAGGACTGGATGGGTATACAGCAGAGTTTTACAAAACCTTTAAAGAGGAACTAATACCAATACTTTTCAAGCTACTTCAGGAAATAGAAAAAGAGGGAGAACTTCCAAATTCATTCTACGAGGCCAACATCACCCTGATACCTAAACCAGACAAAGACACTTCAAAGAAAGAAAACTACAGACCAATATCTCTAATGAACCTAGATGCAAAAATCCTCAATAAAATTCTGGCGAGTCGGATACAAAAACATATCAAAAAAATTGTGCACTATGATCAAGTAGGATTCATCCCTGGGATGCAAGGCTGGTTCAATATACGGAAATCAATAAATGTTATTCACCACATCAATAGACTTAAAAATAAGAACCATATGATCATCTCGATAGATGCGGAAAAAGCATTCGACAAAGTACAGCATCCCTTTATGTTCAAAACTCTAGAAAAACTAGGGATAACAGGAACATACCTCAATATTGTAAAAACAATCTATGCTAAGCCTCAGGCTAGCATCATTCTGAATGGAGAAAAATTGAAGGCATTCCCTCTAAAATCTGGAACAAGACAGGGATGCCCTCTCTCACCACTTCTGTTCAACATAGTTCTCGAAACACTGGCCAGAGCAATTAGACAGACGAAAGAAATTAAAGGCATAAAAATAGGAAAAGAAGAACTTAAATTATCACTATTTGCAGGTGACATGATTCTATACCTAGCAGATCCAAAAGGGTCTACAAAGAAACTATTAGAGCTAATAAATGAATTCAGCAAAGTGGCAGGATATAAAATCAACACGCATAAATCAAAGGCATTCCTGTATATCAGCGACAAATCCTCTGAAATGGAAATGAGGACAACCACTCCATTCACAATATCTTCAAAAAAAATAAAATACTTGGGAATCAACCTAACAAAAGAGGTGAAAGACTTATACAATGAAAACTACAGAACCCTCAAGAGAGAAATAGAAGAAGATCTTAGAAGATGGAAAAATATACCCTGTTCATGGATAGGCAGAACTAACATCATCAAAATGGCGATATTACCAAAAGTTCTCTATAGGTTTAATGCAATGCCAATCAAAATCCCAACGGCATTTCTTGTAGAAATAGAGAAAGCAATCATGAAATTCATATGGAAAAATAAAAGACCCAGAATAGCAAAAACAATGCTTAGCAGGAAGTGTGAATCAGGTGGTATAGCGATACCAGACTTCAAACTATACTACAGAGCAATAGTAACAAAAACAGCATGGTACTGGTACCAAAACAGGCAGGTGGACCAATGGTACAGAATAGAGGACACAGAAACCAATCCACGAAACTACAACTATCTTATATTTGATAAAGGGGCTAAAAGCATGCAATGGAGGAAGGATAGCATCTTCAACAAATGGTGCTGGGAAAACTGGAAATCCATATGCAACAAAATGAAACTGAATCCCTTTCTCTCGCCATGCACAAAAGTGAATTCAAAATGGATCAAGGAGCTTGATATCAAATCAGAGACACGCCGTCTGATAGAAGAAAAAGTTGGCTACGATCTACATATTGTGGGGTCGGGCTCCAAATTCCTCAATAGGACACCCATAGCACAAAAGTTAATAACTAGAATCAACAAATGGGACTTACTCAAACTAAAAAGTTTTTTCTCAGCAAAAAAAAAAAAAACAATAAGAGAGGTAAATAGGGAGCCTACATCCTGGGAACAAAACTTTACTACTCACACTTCAGATAGAGCCCTAATATCCAGAGTATACAAAGAACTCAAAAAATTAGACAAAAAAATAACAAACAACCCAATCAACAAATGGGCCAAGGACTTGAACAGACACTTCTCAGAGGAGGACATACAATCAATCAACAAGTACATGAAAAAATGCTCAACATCTCTAGCAGTCAGAGAAATGCAAATCAAAACCACCCTAAGATACCATCTCACTCCAGTAAGATTGGCAGCCATTAGGAAGTCAAACAACAACAAGTGCTGGCGAGGATGTGGGGAAAAGGGTACACTTGTACATTGCTGGTGGGACTGCAAATTGGTGCAGCCAATTTGGAAAGCAGTATGGAGATTTCTTGGAAAGCTGGGAATGGAGCCACCATTTGACCCAGCTATTCCCCTTCTCGGTCTATTCCCTAAAGACCTAAAAAGAGCATGCTACAGGGACACTGCTACATTAATGTTCATAGCAGCACAATTCACAATAGCAAGACTGTGGAACCAACCTAGATGCCCTTCAATAGACGAATGGATAAAAAAAATGTGGCATTTATACACAATGGAGTATTACTCTGCATTAAAAAATGACAAAATCATAGAATTTACAGGGAAATGGATGGTATTAGAGCAGATTATGCTAAGTGAAGCTAGCCAATCCCTAAAAAACAAATGCCAAATGTCTTCTTTGATATAAGGAGAGTAACTAAGAACAGAGTAGGGTCGAAGAGCATGAGAAGAAGATTAACATTAAACAAGGATGAGAGGTGGGAGGGAAAGGGAGAGAGAAGGGAAATTGCATGGAAATGGAAGGAGACCCTCAGAGTTATACAAAAGTACATACAAGAGGAAGTGAGGGGAAAGGGAAAAATAATACAAGGGGGACAAATGAATGACAGTAGAGGGGGCAGAGAGAGAAGAGGGGAGGGGAGGGGAGGGGAGGGGGGATAGTAGAGGATAGGAAAGGCAACAGAACACAACAGACACTAGTATGGCAATATGTAAATCAATGGATGTGTAACTGATGTGATTCTGCAATCTGTATATGGGGTAAAATTGGGAGCTCATAACTCACTTGAATCAAAGTGTGAAATATTATATATCAAGAACTGTGTAATGTTTTGAACAACCAACAATAAAAAATTTAAAAAAAAAGCTGTAATCAAGCAAGTAGGAAAAAAATCAGAAGTTAAATTGTCTTTATTTGCAGATTACATATAAAATAGAAAACCCTAAAGATGTCACCAGAAAGTTAATTTATTTGTACTGAATCTATTGGTACCCTAGAACTAATAAATTAATACAGTTGCAGAATAGAAAATCAACATACAAAAATTGCTTGTTTCTACACACAACAAACTATCCAAACATGAAATGTAAAAAAATTTATTTACACATATCAAAATGAATGAAGTACTTAGGGATAAATTTGGCTAAGGAGGTGGTAGAACTTTATACTGAAAACTCTTTTTTTAATGTGTATTTTTTTTAAGTTGGACACAATACCTTGATTTTATTTATTTTTATGTGGTGGTGAGGATCAAACCCAGTGCCTCACACATTCCAGGCAAGAGTGCTATCGCTCAGCCCCAGCCCCAGCCCTGATACTGAAAACTCTTAAGACATTAATGAAATAAGTTGACACAAATAAATGGAAATATATCTCACATTTTGGGATAAGAAAAATTGATATTGACAAAATGTCTATACCCAAAGTTATCTACAGATTCAGTGCAATCCCTATCAAAACTTTAATGGCACCGTTCATAGAAGTATAAAAAGCAATCAAAATTCATGTGTAATATCAAAAGTATGTGAATGACAAAGCAATCTTGAGTAAGAAGAACAAAGTGGCATTAGACTTCCTGTTCCTTTCAAACCATAGTACAAAGTTATTACAATAATAATTTTGTAATCAGTAAGGTGCTGGTTTTAACAATAGAAGCCAATGGAACAAACTAGAGAATCCAGAAATAAACCCACATAGATGTGGTCATCTAATCTTTGACAAGGGCACCCAGTATCCACAATTAGGAAATAATATTATCTTTGATAAATGGTGTTAGAAAAATTAGATTATCTGTCAAAATGCAGTATTCCCTTGTCTTAGACCATATAAGAAAAATAACTGGGAATGGATTAGAGACTCAAATGTAAGACCTAAAAACCATAAAACTCCTAGAAGAAAACTCTTTAGCATTGACTTTTCAATGATTTTTTTTTTCCTAACATGACACCAAAAGTACAGGCACAATAGGGCAGAGGGGTGGGAGGGGAAGGGAAGGGGCATGGGGTTAGAAATGATGGTGGAATGTGATGGTCATCATTATCCAAAGTACGTGTTTGAAGACACGAATTGGTGTAAATATACTTTGTATGCAACCAGAGATATGAAAAGTTGCGCTTTACATGTGTAATATGAGTTGTAATGTATTCTGCTGTCATATAAATTTAAAAGATTTTTTAAGCACAGGCACAAAAGCAAAAATAAACAAATGGGTCCACATCAAACTAAAATACTCTGCACAGTGAGGAAGACAACACAATGAAGAGACAACCTATGGAATGGGAAAAAGTATTTGCTAACCATTAATCTGATAAGGGATATATATATATATATATATATATATATAAACATACATACATACATACATATACTGGCACAACTCAAGAGCTAAATGTAACCTGATTTATAAATGGGCAAAGAATATGTTAGTTAAAATTGCTTTAGAGGAAAAGATTTCATGAAGGACAAGAGCTTACAAAGTGTTTTATTTCACAACTTTTTAATCATAAAATCTAGGTGATGAAATAATAGTTTTTCATTCACAAAAGAATATTGTGATCATCTTGGAAATTTTCTTCTGAGTTGACTTGGGTAACACAAATATTTCCTGTGAAATTTTTAGTCTAGGGTTGTGGGATATTGCCTTTTTATTCAGACGTCAAAAGAAGAACATGATTTCTTATGTTGTTTCTGCTTATTTGTTAGTCTTCAAATAAACGTGAAGTGTGGGAAAAAAATAAATATAAAAATTGGGCAAAGGGTCTGAATAGACATTTTTTTCAAAAAAAGACATACAAAAGGTAAATCAGGATAGAAAAATGTATTGAACATTAGTAATCATCAGAGAAATGCAAATCAAAGCCACAGTGAGATATCAACTCACACCAGTTAGGATTACCATTTTCAAAATGACAACAGATAACAAGTACTGGCAGGGCACAAAGAAAAAAAAACCCATTGTACACCATGAGTGGGAGTGTAAATTGATATAACTATTATGAAAAATGATAAGGAGATTCTTCAGAAAATTAAAAATAGAACTACCATAAGATCCAGTAATTCCTTTTCTGGATATATAACCAAAGGGAATGAAGTCAGTATGTCAAAGAGCTATCTGCATTCCCATGTTCCTTGCAGCATTATATTAGCCATAAAATAAGAATGAAATCTTGTTATTTGCAACAACATGGATGAAACTGGATGGCATTATGCTAATTGAACTACACCAAAACAAACACTGTATGATCTCTGTATGATAAATGAAATTTAAATTCTAAGGTAGAAGTCAAATTCATAGAAACAGAAAGTAGAACAGAGGTTCTCTGGGAGCTGGGAGCTGAGGATGGGGTGATGGGGAGATGTTGTTCATTTAGGGTACAAACTTTCAATTATAAAGTGAATAAGATCTCAATAATATACAGCATGGTGACTCAGTTAAAAATACTCTGGTGTATATTTGAATTTTCTTAGATCTTAAATGTTCTCACCATAAAAATAAAAAGGTGACTATGTGAAGTGACAGATGTGTTCATTAGTTTAATTGTATAAGTAAAACATCACTTTGCACACCTTAGATATATATAATTTTTATTTGTAAGTGACACCTAAATAAAGCCAAAAAACAAAAACCAAACAAGAATTAAATAAGGAAGAGAAAAGAAAAAAAGGAAGTTGAAAGCAAAAAAAAACATGCAAACTCAATCTTATTTAACTATGTTCCCTTAGTCTTAGGGAGTTGCAGGATAGGGGATACCAGCAAACAAATTAAAAAAAAAATCAGGCAAAAATTACACAAAAGTAAACTGTTAAAGTGTGCAATTCAGTAGCATTTAGTACATTTCTAATATACTAGCTCTAGTTTCACTACATATGTCTAGCTCCAAAATATTTTTACCACTGCAAAATCCTGTACCCAGCAGAGCGATCACTTCTGATCACCCTGTGCCCTGAGTCCCTGGCAACCATGAATCTGCTGTCTTTATGGATTCAACAATTCTGGATATGTTGTGTCAATTCAATCATAACATGAGGAGAGTGTTGAAGTTATAAAAGATTTTTACAAACATCATAGTAAAAACTGATTCAAACAAAAATCATCCAATGATAACTCTTTTAAGGGTAAATTTTTAAAATAACTTTATTTATTTTTATGTGGTGCTGAGGATGGAACCCAGTACCTAACACATGCTAGGCAAGGGCTCCATCACTGAGCCACAACCCCAGCCCAAGGGGAAATTTTGATAAAGAGTGAGCATTTGCACATTTGGGGTTTGGTATCTTTCATCTAGTATACTTAGAATTCTTGAACTCTTTTTAGGATTTTTTTTTTCCTTTGGTGTGGTTCAGGTGAAGCTGTTTTACACAGGTAGATTATTTTATACATATTGTAAGATTGAGAAAATTTTATGTATCATAAAATTTTATGTTGGGGGCCATGGTTCTTACTGTGAAATACTAGTTTAGAATGGTGGGATGGCAAGGAAGAACCCTGTGGGAATGGACTAGCATTGGGGTAACAGTGTGAACTCATGGTTTTTAAAACATATTTATGGGCACATGTATATGTATGCATGTGTGTATGCACATATATAAGTACATGTATTTGTATACAGACATCTATTTATTTCTCAACTCTTATCTGCTGAAAGGACCCAGAAGTAGACACCCAGTAGCAATGAGCACTCCTAATGTCCAGATCTTAGTTTCTATTACCCAACTAACAGAAACTGAGGCTATTCAGGTAAATGGCTGACTATAGGACTTGAGAACACCTGAAACTTTTTGTTAAGTCAAAGCAAGGAAGAGCTAAAAATAATTACATTAGGGCATGGTACAAATACACAGGAGCCATCTTGAAAGAGCTTTCTTTTTTTTTTATTGGTTGTTCAAAACATTACAAAGCTCTTGACATATCATATTTCATACATTAGGTTCAAGTTGGTTATGAACTCCCAATTTTACCCCAAATACAGATTTCAGAATCACATCGGTTACACATCCACATTTTTACATAATGCCCTATTAGTAACTGTTGTATTCTGCTACCTTTCCTATCCTCTACTATCCCCCCTCCCCGAGCTTTCATGGGCCAAATCTGGGATTATTTGGATACGAAATAATTAAGAACAGCAATTAATTGTAAGTAATTGAAAAAACTGGAGATCATGAATCTATGTCAATGATAGATACGTAGGGAAGAAGTAAAGTCTCTTATAGAATGCCAATAGCTGGCAAATGAGAAGAGAATGTTGAAGTCAGAAAATAGTTTTTCAAACATCATAGTAAAAATTGGTTCAAATTAAAACCATCAATGATGAATCTAAGGGAAAACTGATGGAGAGCAGGATATTGGCAAAACTGTAAATTGGGTCCCCACATATTATTAGTTGCAAGGAGAAAATAATAAGTATAAAAAGAGAAACCCAATAAACACTTTGGATTATCAAAATTAATATTGCCAGGCTGGGGTTGTAGCTCAGTGGTAGAGTGCTCATCTCACATGTGGAAGGCACTGGGTTCAATCCTCAGCGCCACATAAATAAAGGCATTGTGTCCATCTACAACTAAAAAACTCTTTAAAAATAATTAATATCACCAATGAGAGGCAAATGGACATCATGTTAGTCTGGAAGTGATATACCAAGAAGGACAAAATATCATATAATCAATATATAATTAATACTCCTAATGGGAATGCCTAATGAACTTGATCAGGAAAAAATATCAGACCACAAATGAGGAATCGTCTATTTTAAAAACCCTCCATTATTTTAAAAAAGTCAATATCATAAAATAAAGGCTATAAAAATGATCCATTAAAGGCCTCTATAAAGACATGACAATGAAATGCAAACTCTGATTCTACAGTGGCTTATATACTGGAGAAAAAAATTATTGTTGGGTCAACTGACAAAATTGAAATATGGGTGGTAGATAGATAAAAATAATGTATTCATATTAAATTTGCTGAAATTGATAGCTCTTCCATAGTTGTTTAAGAGAATATTTTTATTTTTAGGAAATACTGAAAGATTTATGGGCAAAGTATCGTGATATTTATAACTTATTCTAATAGTTTTGAAAAGTAATGCTGTGTGTGTGTGTGTGTGTGTGTAGAAGGAGAAGGAAAGAGGGAGAAAGAATGATAAATGGGGTACAGTCTTAACAATAGGTAAATCTGGGAAAAGGGTATGTGATTTTCCTTTGTTTTCTTATTCTTTTTGTATGTTTAAATTTTTTAAAATACATTAAAAATTTGGTAATTTCATGACATACATAAATAACTAGTCTTGCTAGATGAAAATAACTAATTTTCATTAATTTCTTGACTAGAAACCAAAATATTTGAAGTCTGGGAAAATAAACAGCTATGAATACTTGACAGACATCTCTTTAGGCATAGCCAGGAAGACCTTACCTCTGCCTCCTTTTCAATGTTAAGAGTGATGTTTCTTTTGCCCAAGGCTTCTAAGACTTTCCATTAACTTAGAAATATTATGCTATAATTACTCTGTCTTCATGTTTCATTTGCCCTGTTACAATTTTGGCTTCAACAAGAACAGGCTGAAAAGTGAAATGGTGACCACTAAGAATCAGTGAATTAGTACAGACTCTTTGCAGCTTGTAGGTATCATCCCTATGAAAATGTCATTTATCATTTTAGTTAGAGGTTGGTCCATTTACTGGTACATTCAAAAAACCAACTTTAGATTGATGGGTCTATGTCTATAGTTTTTTTTCTGTTTTTATTGATATCTGCTCATTATTTCCTTCCTCCTGATTGCTTTGGGTTTAATTTATTTCTTTGTTAATATTATCAATCTGAGATTTTTTTCTTCTTTTCTAATATAGGCATATAATACTATTATTTTTCATCTAAATACAGCATTTGTTGTATCCAGCAAATTTTGTATATTGTATTTGCTTCATCATTCCTTCAAAATGTTTTCTAATTTTCGGGTTTGATCCTCATCACCACATAAAAATAAACAAAATAAAGGTATTGTATCCAGCTACAACTAAAAATAAATATTAAAAAAGAAAGAAAAAGAAATGTGTTAGATTCCAAGTATTTAGGGGGATTTTCCATATAATTGTCTGTTATTGATTCTGGTTAAGTATGCTATGGTTAGATAATATACTTTGTATCATCTTAATTTTTAAAAATTTGATAAGTTTTGATTATGAGCCAGAATATGATCTGTCTTTTCAATTTTTATCGAGGTAACTCACAAACCATTACATTCACCATTTAAAACTGTACAATTCAGTAGTTTTTGCTATAGACACCATGTTATACAACTATCACCATTAATTCTAAAATCATTTTTTATCAGTCTCAAAATCCTAGTAGAATTCCTGGTCTTTGACAAGTACAGATGGTCCCCACTTATAGCGGTTTAACTTAAGATATTTTGATTTTTAAAATTTTTTTTAAAATTTTTTTGGTGCAAAAGCTATCTACACTTTCAGTAGAAACCATACTTTGAATTACGAATGTTGATCCTTTCTCAGGTTAGTGAAACGTGGTATGACTCTTGGGTTGCCAGCTAGCAGCAGCTCCCAGTCAGCCACAAGATCACAAGGGTAAACAACTAAACAACAGACTGTTAGCAACAGTGTTAGCAAAGCAGTGTACTGGGTTGCTAATCTATGATGTTTGGTTTTTGACTTAAAGTATTTTTACCATACTATGGGTTAATTTAGATATAACCCCATTATAAGCCAAGGAGCATCTATGTAAATTTTTAGGGATTTACATACTTTGGATATTTCATACAAAGGGAATCATACATTTATATGTGAACTTTTGTGTCTGTCTTTTCTCATGGGAGTCTGTTTTCAAGCTTTATCCATATTGTAGTATGTATCAGTACTTCATTACTTTTTATGGCTGAATAATATTCCATGTATGCCATATTTTATTTATCTACTCATCAGTTAAGGAACATTGAGTTGTTTCTACTTTCTGTATATTACGAGTAATGACTATAAATATTTCATACACTTTTACATGAACATATGTTTTTGTTTCTCTTGGGTATATGAGTGGAATTACTGAGTTGTAAGATAACTCTGTTTAACTTAATTTTTTTTTGAACCATAAAACTGATTTCCAAAGTAGATGTATCATTTTATGATTCCATCAGCAATATTTGTGAAAGTCCCATTTTCTTCACTTTTTTGTGGTTTTCATTTGCATTTTCATATTGATTAATGTGTTTATTAGTCATTGCACATCTTTTCTTTGAGAAATATCTATTCAGATCCTCTGCCTATTTAAAAAGTTTTTTGTCCTCTTACTGTCAACAAGTTCTTTATATTCCGGACTCTAGACCCTCATCAGATATATGATCTTCAAATATTTTCTCCAATTGTGCAGATTGTCTTTCACTTTCTTCCTAGTATCCTTTGAAATGCAATTTTTTAAAATTTTTCATGAAGTCCGATGTATTTATTTTTTCTTTGGTTGTTTGTGTCTTAGGTGGTGCTTCTAAGGAATTGTAACCCAATCCAAGCTTGTGAAGATTTACACTATGTTTTCTTCTAAGAGTCATATAGTTTTAGGTCCTACATTTAGAATCATTTTGAGTCATTTTTTGTACATGGTGTATGATAGGAGCCTTCAGAACCACGAGACAAAAGATTTCTATTGTTTAAATCACCTGGTTTGTGGTACTTTATTATGTCAACAGTAGAAAACTAATAACCAAGTATTTCCCATTTCTGTTATTCTTCCTTCATTCTTGAAATTCCAGGTTTTCATCTAGTATCATTTCCCTTCACACTGAACAACTTTCTTAAGCATCACTATTGATCTGTCTTCACGTTGACTCAATCTTTATTATCTTTATTCTGCATTGTGCCTATAATGGGGTGAATAGTGTTCCCTCAAAATTCATGTTCAACCATAACCTTTCTAAGATTATGTGACTTTATTTGGAATTAGGGTTTTTGCATATGCAATTAGCTAAGGATCTCAAGATAAAATCATCCTGTGTCTTAATGAGACATTGGGTCTTAATGAGAAAGGAGGAGATTTGGATGTGGAGATGCATAGAGGCCCAGGAAGATGGAGGCAGAGATTGGAATGATGCTGCCACAAGCCAAGGACTGAGTCCCAGGAGCTACAGGGGCCAAAAGGGAGGCAAGAAAGAATTCTCCCTTGATTTCAGACTGCTTGCCTCCAAGGCTGTCAGGAAAAAGAGCTTTCTGTTTTTTCAGTATCCCAGTTTGAAGTAATTTTTACTATAGTCCTAGGAAGCTAATACCAGTTAGTTTTTGTTCAATTTGTTTTTTCATTTTAAAATTTGTCCTTGGTTTCTCTTTATAGTTTCTATTTCCCTGCTGAGAACTTCTACCTTTGACTTTATTTCATGAGTGCTTACTTGTGCTTTGTGAAATCTAGTTAGAAATGCTGTTCCAACTCTGTTGAAAAATAACTTGTGACATCACAGCTCGCAGACATCTGTTCATTGTCCTCTCACCCCACCATTTACCTGGTGACTTTTATGTGGAGTAATTTTGGGTTCTGTCCTGGACATTATGAATATTATTCCGGGTCCTGTTTTATTTTCACAAGAAATCAACCTGTTTGATTTCAGATTGCAAGATTTGTTTCTCTTTCTTTAGCCCTTTTCCAGAGTTCAGTTTGTGCATCTTTGTTAGGCCATATTTGCGGGTCCTGGGCCTGCATGGCTCATGCAGCTTGTCCATATTTTTTCTTTGGGTTTCCCCATGCACTCTTGGCCTCCCAGGGACCCCATTTCCCATTCACCTAGCTAGAAAGACAGGTTTGTTTTAGAGTTTTAGTTACTCATGTTCCTGCCACCCCATTTGGCATGACTGACATCCTCTGGGTAAAAGAACAAGAAAAAGGTCTTGGAATTCCAACCCCAGCCCTGCCTCGCCCTTCACAGCACAGGGTCCCCCTTTCCCCCTTCCTTCTGCTAGAAAAGGAATGTGTTTCTCCAAGTTTCAGCTGCCTGTACTGTTGCCAAACAATTCTCCAATTGGAAACAGTCTAGTGGCTGAGCCAGGAGAATAAAATAGAGAGAAGAAGGAGAAGGAGGAGAAGGAGAAAAGGAGGGAGAAGGAAGAGAAAGGAAGAGGAGGAAGAAGAGCCTTTCTGCATTTCCCAGCTAACAGTGGACTTTTCCTTGGCTCTCTAGCCAGAAAAACAGAGTTTCTCTCTGTGTTTTAATTGCTCACACCTGTTGCTCCATCCCAGCGCAAACCTTTTCTGGGTCAAAAGTGAGAACGAGAAGATGAAAACAAAACAACAACAACAACAACAAAAACCAGGAAATGCTCTCACGTAGATTTCTTCTTCAATTTGTTTTCCCTTCCTGATCTGCCTGCTCTGTGGGTTTTTTAGGCAGTCACTTTTTGTATTTTCTAGATGCTTTCCTTGTGATGTTTGCTAGTTTTAGTGGGATGCTTGATGACACAGAGAGGCTATGATCGGTTTCCTTCATCTTGTCTGTTGCCAGGAGTAGGTATATCTTCTACAATTTCTGTTTTATTTTTCACTTCTGCATCACTGGACCAGGGGGTGCTTCAGAGTTTGACCTTAGAGTGACATTACCCCTGGAAATATTTGGTACTTTTAGAAAAGCTCAGTTCTTTTATTTAAATATCTCAAATATCTGTATCGTTAGTAGGTGATTGTATCAGCAGCCTCTGGCACGGGATCTGGCTCCTTGAAGATGCTCAATATACATTTTTTTTCGAAACTGAAGCTCTAGCACTCATTCCAATTGAACATTCTGGTTGCATAGAATTGAAACCAATTCTGAGAGTGAAAGGGGAAGTAGTTGTGTGGGTCCTGGACTCTCATGGAATTCAAGAATGATAAACAAGAGGTGCACCCCAGTTTCACAGATAGGAAACCTGGAAGCCGAGTTCTGGAAGCGACCGAGTCAGCTTCTTTCCCATCTGCTTGTTTGTCAGGGACTACACAGGGCCTCGTGTCTATCATTCTGTGTATGTGCTTCTTCCCTTTCTCCACTGTGTGTGTGTGTGTGTGTGCACGCACATATGTGGGCGGGGGAGCGAGGTAAGGGAAAGATGAGTTTCTTAGTGACAGTTTTGAGCCATTGCATCAATCTTGCCCAAAGCCAACACTGTCCCTGACGTGAACTAAATTTCATTTATGTGAATTGATCCATTTTGTTTTCTATTTTCAATAGAGATGGCTCCAATTGTGAAAGCACCCTGGAACAGCATTATCAATTTATGCTATTTAATCTAAGCTTCTGTCAGATGTAAGATTCTGTTTCCTTCTCTTTCTCTAGCCAATTCTATACCTGCAGTCTGGGCAACAGACAGACATGAATCCTGTTTTAAAATTGCCTTCCCTAAAGGCAATTCCCAGTTTCCATCTGTTACAAATTGTAGGACTTAATGATCCTGTTGGGAAGCTTTTCCTGTTAAGTCCAACTTTCTTGCTTCTCTGAACTTGAATGGTTTCTGTGCCTCTTCTCTGATGGCTGGTAACATAAGTAACTCCATGTGTATCTTCTTTGCTGATTATGAACAGTTCAAAAATCATTGACTTCTATTCTTTCACTGGCTTCTCGAACACAAATGTTATAGGTATATGTTAAAAACTTAGTCATAGTTCCCAATTTCATTCATTCAGTTTATTTTGTTTTAAATTATTATTTATCATGCCAATGTGTTAACTGTCCACCCTTAAGATGGACATATCCTAGTCTCTATTTGCCTCTCTGAGGAAGATTCAGGTTAATAAAGTACATAATGTTGCCAGATAACAACTAAAGCCTAATGTATATTGAGCACCTATTAAACCCAACATTGTGTTATGTATTTTCTATGTAGTCACACACTTAACCTCCACTTAAGACTGTACAGGAGGTGTATAAAACTATTTTTTTCTCACTTTTCCTATAAGGAAACTGAGGTCCAGAGAGGTTAAGTAAAAAGTTATTAAATGATAGGAGTAGGACCAGAACCTAGGTTTATCTTATTCCATAGCCCAAATTATGAAAGACTCACCTGAATGCCTCCAGGACCTGTCAGACAGGGGTCCCTTTAGGAGAGAAAGGTTTGTACATCATATCATCAAGCAGGGAGAATGGGGAAAAGATAATTTACAGGGAGTAGTGACAGCTAGACCTTCTCTTAAATTTGTGTGTGTGCTTGCACACACACATGTAAATATGTTCCAGGCACCCTATCTCCGTGGTTTCTTTGTAAATGTGAAGGGTGATTGATTCACCTTACTTAATTAGATTAATGAAATGTTAGTTTAAGAGTTATTAATTTTGGTGACTAATATCTCCTTTATACCCAAGGGACAGTGGACCTAGCTCATCCATTGTATGAGAGAACAAAGAGGGGCTGCCTGCCATAATTGATTCGAAGTTTGCTTTTCCTCTTGCTTCTGGACAAAGCAAGTAATAGAGTTCACCTGGATGTCCTAGAAAAGGTGCTTATCTGGGAGGACCCACCTGGAAGATGGTGGCAGGTGATGTTGAGCTTTGTGTGCACACACAAGCCCTTGAAAGTGAATTTTAGTGGAAATGCAAACACCCCCTGCTGAGTGAGGCCTCAGTAAAGAGCCAGCTGGGAGCCTGACCCTTCTTGGGATCCTCAAGGTAGAGCTGATTATGGCATCAACCATTGTCTCTTTGGTCTTGTCCAGAGGCCTCTGCAGAGACAGATAGCACCTGGCTTAATTTCCCAGGTCAGGGCAGGATGGGCCAGCACCTTAGAAAACGAGATGATGATAGGGGTGGGACTTCTCCCTTGTTTTTGAGGGCACAGCAACCTTGATCTGGCATCCATGATGAGAAACAGGAAAGGGGTAAAGGAGGCCCACAAGGCTCTGGGTTGGAGTGGGTGCTTTCTTTTTGCCTTCCATGAATCTTCAATAACAGTGGGATTCTAAAGAGCTCCATCCAGCCTAGGAGCAACACAATAGGGGAACTAAATAACAGCCCAGAGAAAGTGATAGATTCCCCCCTAATGACTCCCTTCTCCTCCCTTTTCAATAAGAGGGTGAGTGAACAGATGTTTGTGGTTTACTGCAGCAGTTGGTTCCAGCTGTGTGCATGGCACGGGCAGTAGTGAGAAAGAACATCATGTTCCACTCCTGCTTGTCATGTTCCCCTGGGTGAGAATGAGTTTGAATGCAGTGTGTGTGTGTGTGTGTGTGTGTGTGTGTGTGTGTGTGGTGTTTGTGTGTGGCTTGTTTGCATGCATGGGTGGCAGATTTCTATTTATGAGGGTGTCCAGGTTAATGGGGCATGTAGTTTTTTTCTTTGACAATCAAATCTTAAAAAAAGAAAAAAGTAAACAATTCATCTTCCCTCCCATCCAGTTAGATGAGGTCACCATCAGAGTAAGGCAGAGAAGTCAAAGCACATTTGGGTGTTGCCTGACACTTTAATTTCTGGTATAATTCCAGGACAAATAGATTTTTAAACTTAAGAAGCTCCTGGTAAATTGCCTAGCTGATAATTATAATTAGAACATCTCTCTCTATTTACATGTTCCTTTTAGGAAAAAAAAAGATTGAGAAGATTCTATACCAACATCCCAAAATTCGTTAAGATACCTAAATGAAATACTGATTTGGAAATGAAGTACTAGCCATGTAAGCAATCTACTTCTGGGCCTGCTACATCTTGGGTAGCTCTGTCACGAGTAGAATTCATTCATTCACTCATTCATTCATCATACAAGCATTTACCAAGTACCTATGCTAGTGTGACTTACATTTTGGTACTTATTGAATTACTCAGTTATTTGTGTAAAATGCAAGTACCCAGAACCCACCCTAGTCCTGCTGAATCAGAATCTTCAAGGGATCTGTTCCAGAAATACACATTTTAAACATCCTATTTTAGGTGTGGAATTAAAAAAAAATGGCGCTTCTCTTTGCTAGCTGTTATACAGCTGGATAGATAAGCCCTGCAAAGGTTCACCTGAGCTATGGTTAGATATGTATGGGTGCCCAGGACAGGAAGAGAGGGCTTTGTGATTCAAGTATGGCCTGAGCCAATGGCTCCGTGTTCGCCCTGCATCAGATTGGTGTTGGGAAGTGTTGGGTCCCCTAGTGTGACACCACCTCCTGGATGGTGGGCATCAGATGTGGAATGAAGAACTATGTCTTGCCTACAGTGTCCTGTTCTAGTAGCCATGAATGGACAAGGATAAGGAGGGGATTGCCCAACTTGTCAACACTCTCATTTCTGAGGAAACTCTTGCAGGTTTCCCTTTGGCAGTGGGTATAGAGCAGAGAGTCACGGGAGAGAGCTTAAAAAGCTTGTTA
Source organism: Marmota monax (assembly GCF_021218885.2). Lineage (NCBI taxonomy): Eukaryota > Metazoa > Chordata > Mammalia > Rodentia > Sciuridae > Marmota > Marmota monax. Next base: position 25,752,849 of record NW_026692881.1, read on the forward strand.
GAGGGCTGGGGACATAGCTCAGTTGGCAGAGTGCTTGCCTTGCATGCAGTATCACAAAAACAAACAACAAAACAAACAAACGCTTGTTAGAGCTGGGCACTGTGTCACCTGTGATTGGGGAGGCTGAGGCAGGAGGATCCAGTGTTCAAAGCTAGCCCTGGCCACTTATTGAGGCCCTGAGCAATTTCGCTAGAGCCTGTTTCAAAGTAAAAAAATAAAAAAGGGCTGAGGACATGGCTCAGTGGTTAAATGCTCCTGTGTTCAATTCTTAGTCCCCCCCTCCCCGCACCAAAATAAATAAATAAACAAACAAACAAACCAGCCTCATTGGGTTTGCAATCATGAAATCAAGGGTTCAGGTCTGACCCTGCTACTTATTAGCTGGGCAATTTACTTAGCTTCCCTGAGCCTTGTTTCCTTATTTATATAGGCAAATAATCCCTACATTGTAGGGTTGTTCTGGGGATTACATAATGTATAGCACATGAACTCTTCAGCATTGTGCTAATGAACAGTATTTGTTTTTATTAATAATAGACATAACAATGGACCCCATTTATGTGCCTAGAGGTCGCTCCTCCTCAGGCCATCAAAGTCAGCCTCTACAGTTACAGTGGCTCCCAACTGTTTGTTGTGCTTCAGCTCCCTGAAGGTCTATACCACCAGCCTAGCAGTCCTGCTAGCCTGAGGCTCAGGGAAGTGATTCTCAATCTGGGTCCCTTCTTTCTAGTTCAGGTTGGTTTCCTAAAAGTCCCCAGGTAATCTGGACACTCCCTCCTGTTCTCACCAGGGTACCTATTCGTCACTCCCAACTCCACTGACATGCATTCCTCTGGGTGGTGAGTCTTTAGCACAGTGTGCGCATCTGTGTCTTCCAGAGGACTGCCTCCCACCTTTGGAATCATAATTTCCCTTGTGGGGCACTGCTGAGTGTATTTATCTTCCCAGGCAATGCTGGCATACAGGCCTGGTTAAGAATTATTGTCTTTGTAGAGATCTCTGCTCAGCACTGGCCCATTCAGTTGGCACCGAATGAAATCTTCTAGCAAAAAAATAAAGTGTCCACATAGTTTTTTCAAAGTTTTTTCATAGTTTTTTCAAAGTTTTTTCAAAGATACTGACTCTGTGACTAAGGAGGCAGAACTCTTGGTTGTAGGGAAAGGGAAGGATAATTCTGAAAAGCAGCTCCGTATATAGCTTTGGACATGATATATACTAGGTACTTAACACAAGGCAGCTCTTGTTCTTATTAACAATTCTTGTGTACTGGCCTTGGGGCCCCTGGCTCTTTGAAAGACCCATTTCCATATTAGGAGAAAAGACTCCAAACCCAGGAATTAATACATCAGTTGGATGCTCAGAAAGCAGTTGGAAAATGTGACAAGAGGCATAATATATGCTAGCATCAGAAATTTCAAGAAAGGAAACACTGTAGACTATTTTTTTCCATTTCCCCCCTTGTTTCTGAAATGAGACAGGAAGAAAGTCATATTTTAGAAGTTGGTGTGGAGATGTGAAGAGATGTTGTTCTGGAAGCAACATAGTGAACCCCACATGGTCATGGGCTTTAATGTTTGTTCCTCTTAACATTCATACAAGAGGGGTTAAGCTCCTGGTGTTGTGCAAAATTGAGTAGAATCATATTTCCAAATGAGCCTGCTTTTGTGTCCCTTTGTCCAAGAGACCCAGAGCAGAAAGTTGAATAGAAAATGGGAAAAGATGGGTTCCAAAAAGGGCAGAAATTCTGCCTTCTTGGATTTCTTGAGTCTCTAGAAAGAGGGTTTAGAAAGGCTACCTTAGTTTAGAACTAAGGTAAAGATTGGGAGGTAGATAGTGAAGTCAAATGAGACATCCACAGGATACTTTGAAAAGGATAGTAGACTTGGAGCATTTACATCAAGAGCAACAGTGTCAATAACTGTATCAGTAGTGGGGGCTGTAGACATTAGCTAAGGTTGAAGGTGATGCTCAAGGTCATTTAACTAGTTCCTCAACCCCTAGTCTGATCTGAGTCTGTACCTTGCTGCTCAGTTTGATCAGACTATGGAAATCCAGCTTAGATGACTACATAAAGTATTTTGGTTTAGTGGTACCATAAATAAGAACTTTTCCATAGGCTGAATGTCTCTCCTGCTGACATTTCCTATCCTCCTAGGCTTTATCCTTAAGCTACCCGCTACTCATCTGAGTAGTACAGACAGCACAGTGCAAGCTGTTGTTCTAGTGACTGTTAAAAAACCTATCACAAGACATCAAGCACACTTGGAAAAACTTGCTGATCACTCCAACCCCCTGCTCTTCTTATCAGAGAAAATAGAAAACATTCTCTACTTTGGCCAGCATCCTCCTGTTTCTGAAAGATGGTGTGTTTGCATCTGCATAGGAGTGCATGCGGGGGGGTTAGCTTTTTAAAAATATTTACTTTTAATTGTACAAATTTGTGGAATACAGTGTGATAATTTGATACATGTATACAGTGCATAATGATCAGCTGGAGGTAGTTGACATTTCCATCTCCTGAAACATTAAAATTTTTATTAAAATAATTGTACGGACTATCAGAGCATACACCAAGCACTAAGCAGCCGAATTCCGGCTCCCGGAACTGAGCCCGCGGGGACTGCTTCTTGGAGCTTACACTTATAGGAGCTTACACCGAGCACGGAGCAGCCGAGTTCCAGCTCCCGGAACTTCCCTGGACCGGGGCTAGGAGCCCGCGGAAACTGCGTCTCAGTCCGGGTCCTGCTGAGGGCCGGTCAGGACTCACCCGTTGCTTTGGTTGCCCGGCAAGGGGAACGAAATGCTGCCATTCGCATAGGATACCAACATGGCAGAGATCTGATGTCAGCAGAAAGCGGCGGAGGAGAGAACTTCATCAATACCAGCGGTGACATAAGCAGTTGGTCTCCTGGTAGGGGGGTGAGGCACAGTCACCCGAGTCTCCTCAATTTGTCCTCGAGCCAGAGGGGAGGAGCTGGGCCGCCGCCAGTGCCCGGAGCAGGCCCAGCAGCTCGCCAGCGTGGTGACCGCGTGACCCCAATTGGAGAGGGGGCGGAGCGGAGCCGCCACCCACACCCGCAAGGTGGGCAGACCCGCGACCCAGTGGTACATGGGCGTGGTAGGAGGGGCAGGGCAGAGCCGCCCTTCGCGCCTGCAAGGTAAACAGACCTGTGACAGCCTGGCGGGTCAGGCCCAGTGGCCTGCCAGTGTGGTACACACGTCACCCCAACTGGAGTAGGGGCAGAGCAGATCCTTCTCCCACGCCCGGATCAGGCCCTGCCGGTGTGGTGGTCACGTGACCCCAATTGGAGTGGAGGTGGAGCGGAACCACCACCCGTGCCCGCAGGGTGAGCAGACCAGTGATCAACCTGCAGATCAGGCCCAGGGGTCCGCAGGTGAGGTAGGAGGGGCAGGGCAGATCCGTCGCCCGCTCCTCCAAGGTAGGCAGACCTACAACAGACCTGCGGATCAGGCCCAGGAGCCTGCCGGCGTGGTACAAACACCACCCTAATTGGAGTAGTGACAGAGCAGAGTCGCTGCCCGTGCCAGGAACAGGCCCAGCGTCCTGCAGGCGGGGTAGTCACGACACCCCAATTGGAGTAGGGGCAGAGCAGAGCCGCCACCCTTGCCCGAAAGGTGGGCAGATCTGCGACCGACCAGCGGGACAGGCCCAGTGGCCTGCCGGTACGACAGACACGTCACCCCATTTGGAGTAGGGGCAGAGTAGAGCCGCCGCCCGTGACTGCAGGGTAGGCAAACCTGCAACCGACCGGCGGATCAGGCCCGGTGGCCTGCCGGCGTGGTACACTCGTCACCCCAATTGGAGTAGGGGCAGAACAGAGCCGCCGCCAGCTCCCAGAACAGGCCCAGTGACCTGCCGGCGTGGTAGCCACGACACCCCAATTGGAATAAGGAGAGAGCAGAGCCGCCACCCGCACCTGCAGGAAAGATACGCAAGCAGTATGAAAAGACAAGGAAAGAAAGGACCACAAGCAATGCAGGTCAACGCAACTTTAGAAGAGGTAATAGCTGCAGCAGATGGAATGTCAGATAAAGAATTCAGGATATACATGCTTCAGATGATCTGGAGTATCAAGGAAGACATTAAACAGCAAAATCAGACAATGAAAGATAACTTCGACAATGAATTACGCAAACAAATCCAGGAAGCAAAGGATCAACTATACAGGGAGATAGAGGTTATAAAAAACAAGCAATCAGAAATCCTAGAAATGCAGGAAGCAATAAACCAACTTAAAAACTCAATGGAGAATACTACCAGCAGAGTAGAACACTTAGAAGATAGAACATCAGACAATGAAGACAAAGTATTTCAACTGGAAAAGAACATAGACAGCTCAGCAAGACTGTTAAGAAACCATGAGCAGAACATCCAAGAAATATGGGATAACATTAAGAGACCAAACTTAAGAGTCATTGGGATACAGGAAGGTACAGAGCTCCAAACCAAAGGAATGAGCAGTCTATTCAATGAAATAATACAAGAAAACTTCCCAGACTTGAAGAATGAGACAGAATCCCAAATCCTAGAAGCCTACAGGACGCCGAATGTGCAAAATCATAAGAGATCCACACCTAGACACATTATAATGAAGATGCCCAACATACAGAATAAGGAGAGAATTTTAAAAGCTACAAGAGAAAGGAAGCAGATTACATTTAGGGGTAAACCAATCAGGATAACTGCTGATCTTTCAACACAGACTCTGAAAGCTAGAAGATCCTGGAATAACATATTTCAAACACTGAAAGAAAATGGGTTCCAACCAAGAATTGTGTATCCAGCGAAATTAAGCTTCAGGATGGAGGATGAAATTAAAACCTTCCACGATAAACAAAAGTTAAAAGAATTTGCAGCTAGAAAACCATCTCTTCAAAACATCCTCGCCAAAGCATTACAGGAAGAGGAAAAGGAAAATAACAATGAAAACCAACAGTGGGAGGTAGGACAGTAAAGGGGGGGGGGAAATAATCAAAGAGGAAAACAAACCATGTTTAGTAACAGAAACAAACAAATATGGCTGGAAGAACAACCCATATCTCAATAATAACCCTAAATGTTAATGGCTTAAACTCACCAATTAAGAGACACAGGCTAGTAGAATGGATCACAAAACAAGACCCAACAATATGCTGCCTACAGGAGACGCATTTGATAGGAAAAGACATACATAGGCTGAAGGTGAAAGGTTGGGAAAAATCATATCACTCATATGGACTTCGGAAACAAGCAGGCGTGTCCATACTCATATCAAATAAAATAGATTTCAAGCCAAAGTTAATCAAAAGAGATAAAGAGGGACACTACATACTGCTTAAGGGAACCATACACCAACAAGACATAACAATCATAAATATTTATGCCCCAAACAATAGTGCAGCTATGTTCGTCAAACAAAATCTTCTCAAGTTCAAGAGTCTAATAGACCACCACACCATAATCATGGGAGACTTCAACACACCTCTCTCGCCACTGGACAGATCTTCCAAACAAAAGTTGAATAAGGAAACTATAGAACTCAATAACACTATTAATAACCTAGACCTAATTGACATATATAGAGTATACCACCCAACATCAAGCAGTTACACTTTTTTCTCAGCAGCACATGGATCCTTCTCAAAAATAGATCATATATTATGTCACAGGGCAACTCTTAGACAATATAAAGGAGTAGAGATAATACCATGCATCTTATCTGATCATAATGGAATGAAACTGAAAATCAACGATAAAAGAAGGAAGGAAAAAGCATACATCACTTGGAGAATGAACAATAGGTTACTGAATGATCAATGGGTTATAGAAGACATCAAGGAGGAAATTAAAAAATTCTTAGAGATAAATGAAAACACAGACACAACATATCGGAATCTATGGGACACATTGAAAGCAGTTCTAAGAGGAAAATTCATTGCTTGGAGTTCATTCCTTAAAAAAAGAAAAAACCAACAAATAAATGATCTCATACTTCATCTCAAAATCCTTGAAAAAGAAGAGCAAAACAACAGCAAAAGAAGTAGAAGGCAAGAAATAATTAAAATCAGAGCTGAAATTAATGAAATCGAAACAAAAGAAACAATTGAAAAAATTGACAAAACTAAAAGTTGGTTCTTTGAAAAAATAAACAAAATCGACAGACCCTTAGCCATGCTAGCGAAGAGAAGAAGAGAGAGAACTCAAATTACTAGCATACGGGATGAAAAAGGCAATATCACAACAGACACTTCAGAAATACAGAAGATAATCAAAAACTATTTTGAATCCTTATACTCCAATATATTAGAAGATAGTGAAGGCATAGATAAATTTCTTAAGTCATATGATCTGCCCAGATTGAGTCAGGAGGATATAGAAAACCTAAACAGACCAATATCAATTGAGGAAATAGAAGAAACCATCAAAAGACTACCAACTAAGAAAAGCCCAGGTCCGGATGGGTATACAGCAGAATGTTACAAAACCTTTAAAGAAGAACTAATACCAATACTTTTCAAGCTACTTCAGGAAATAGAAAAGGAGGGAGAACTTCCAAATTCATTCTATGAGGCCAACATCACCCTGATACCTAAACCAGACAAAGACACTTCAAAGAAAGAAAACTACAGACCAATATCTCTAATGAACCTAGATGCAAAAATCCTCAATAAAATTCTGGCGAATCGGATACAAAAACATATAAAAAAAATTGTACACCATGATCAAGTAGGATTCATCCCTGGGATGCAAGGCTGGTTCAATATACGGAAATCAATAAATGTTATTCACCACATCAATAGACTTAAAAATAAGAACCATATGATCATCTCGATAGATGCGGAAAAAGCATTCGACAAAGTACAGCATCCCTTTATGTTCAAAACTCTAGAAAAACTAGGGATAACAGGAACATACCTCAATATTGTAAAAGCAATCTATGCTAAGCCTCAGGCTAGCATCATTCTGAATGGAGAAAAACTGAAGGCATTCCCTCTAAAATCTGGAACAAGACAGGGATGCCCTCTCTCTCCACTTCTCTTCAACATAGTTCTTGAAACACTGGCCAGAGCAATTAGACAGACGAAAGAAATTAAAGGCATAAAAATAGGAAAAGAAGAACTTAAATTACCACTATTTGCAGATGATATGATTCTATACCTAGCAGACCCAAAAGGCTCTACAAAGAAACTATTAGAGCTAATAAATGAATTCAGCAAAGTGGCAGGATATAAAATCAACACGCATAAATCAAAGGCATTCCTGTATATCAGCGACAAATCCTCTGAAATGGAAATGAGGACAACCACTCCATTCAAAATATCTTCAAAAAAAATAAAATACTTGGGAATCAACCTAACAAAAGAGGTGAAAGACTTATACAATGAAAACTACAGAACCCTCAAGAGAGAAATAGAAGAAGATCTTAGAAGATGGAAAAATATACCCTGTTCATGGATAGGCAGAACTAACATCATCAAAATGGAGATATTACCAAAAGTTCTCTATAGGTTTAATGCAATGCCAATCAAAATCCCAACGGCATTTCTTGTAGAAATAGAGAAAGCAATCATGAAATTCATATGGAAAAATAAAAGACCCAGAATAGCAAAAACAATGCTAAGCAAGAAGTGTGAATCAGGTGGTATAGCGATACCAGACTTCAAACTATACTACAGAGCAATAGTAACAAAAACAGCATGGTACTGGTACCAAAACAGGCGGGTGGACCAATGGTACAGAATAGAGGACACAGAAACCAATCCACAAAACTACAACTATCAAGGGGCTAAAAGCATGCAATGGAGGAAGGATAGCATCTTCAACAAATGGTGCTGGGAAAACTGGAAATCCATATGCAACAAAATGAAACTGAATCCCTTTCTCTCGCCATGCACAAAAGTGAATTCAAAATGGATCAAGGAGCTTGATATCAAATCAGAGACACGCCGTCTGATAGAAGAAAAAGTTGGCTACGATCTACAGTCGGTGGGGTCGGGCTCCAAATTCCTCAATAGGACACCCATAGCACAAAAGTTAATAACTAGAATCAACAAATGGGACTTACTCAAACTAAAAAGTTTTTTCTCAGCAAAAGAAACAATAAGAGAGGTAAATAGGGAGCCTACACTCTGGGAACAAATCTTTACTCCTCACACTTCAGATAGAGCCCTAATATCCAGAGTATACAAAGAACTCAAAAAATTAGACAATAAGAGAACAAACAACCCAATCAACAAATGGGCCAAGGACCTGAACAGACATTTCTCAGAGGAGGACATACAGTCAATCAACAAGTACATGAAAAAATGCTCAACATCTCTAGCTGTCAGAGAAATGCAAATCAAAACCACCCTAAGATACCATCTCACTCCAGTAAGATTGGCAGCCATTAGGAAGTCAAACAACAACAAGTGCTGGCGAGGATGTGGGGAAAAGGGTACACTTGTACATTGCTGGTGGGACTGCAGATTGGTGCAGCCAATTTGGAAAGCAGTATGGAGATTTCTTGGAAAGCTGGGAATGGAGCCACCATTTGACCCAGCTATTCCCCTTCTCGGTCTATTCCCTAAAGACCTAAAAAGAGCATGCTACAGGGACACTGCTACATTAATGTTCATAGCAGCACAGTTCACAATAGGAAGACTGTGGAACCAACCTAGATGCCCTTCAATAGACGAATGGATAAAAAAAATGTGGCATTTATACACAATGGAGTATTACTCTGCATTAAAAAATGACAAAATCATAGAATTTACAGGGAAATGGATGGTATTAGAGCAGATTATGCTAAGTGAAGCTAGCCAATCCCTAAAAAACAAATGCCAAATGTCTTCTTTGATATAAGGAGAGTAACTAAGAACAGAGTAGGGACGAAGAGCAGGAGAAGAAGATTAACATTTAACAGGGATGAGAGGTGGGAGGGAAAGGGAGAGAGAAGGGAAATTGCATGGTAATGGAAGGAGACCCTCAGGGTTATACAGTGGAGGAGGTAGAGAGAGAGGAGGGGAGGGGAGGGGAGAGGTGGGGAGGGGGGAGGGTGGAGGATGGGAAAGGCAGTGGAGCACAACAGACACTAGTATGGCAATTTGTAAATCAATGGATGTGTAACTGATGTGATTCTGCAATCTGTGTATGGGGTGAAGGTGGGAGTTCATAACCCACTTGAATCAAAGTGTGGAATATGATATGTCAAGAAATTTGTAATGTTTTGAACAACCCACAATAAAAAATTTAAAAAAAAATAATTGTACGTATTTATGGGATACAGTGTGATATTTCAATACATGTATACAACATGCACTGATGAAATCATGGTAATTAACATTTCCATCTCTTTATCGTTACTTTGTGTTTGGAGTCTTGGAGCTCCTTTGTGTCTCAACAAGGACATAATGGTTCCCAGCAGCTCAAAGCTGGGCAGAGTGACAGGCAGGATCAGGCCTCTCTTGGGTCTGCACAAGTATAGGCTGTGTGGTCCAAAGTGGAATCACAGTCATGGGCTGGAGTGTGTGCCAGATCTTCCAAATGACTTTTATCAGACAAATCTCCCCTTCCGCCAGAGGTAGAAACACAGAAGTACCTGCTTTAGAAAGATTTGTGCGACATGACAAAATGCAATTTAAAATCTGGATTCTCCTTTCCTGAGCTCAGACCTAAACTTATCCCAAGATATAGGTATAGGCTGAGGACCACAGAAACTGGAGAAAGTCTCCCGGTGCCAGCCAGTTGCTTCCCAGACGTGAGGACGAGCGGCCAGCAGGTGTCAGTGCGCCCTCGTTCTGTCGCGGCGCGCCTCCGCCTGGAGGACCCCTCCCCTTAGCGGTCTAGAAGGGCGCGGTCTGGACCCCAGGCAGCGCTGTCCCGCTGCTAGCTTTGCGGCTGGTAGGACACTTAGCCGCCTCTTCCCCAAACGGAGCTCTGAACTCTGGCCTCGCGGGCTCCCGCCTGGGTGCTGCCCATTCCGCTTCAGGGGTTCCATTGGAACCCTCGCCTTCCTCTCCTGCCAGGAGCACCTGCGGACTAGGGCGGCCTGGTCCGGGTCGGGCTGATCTGGATGAGACTCTTACCCGAGAATGCTTCTCCCGATTCTGGCCGGGGTTCCTTTCTAGCCTCTCTTCCCAAGACCCAGCTCGATGGAGACACTCCGGGTGCCTATTGCTGTTGGCTGGATCGTCCGGGAGCTGCACAGCCAACTCCCAGTAGGGGCCGCTCCCCACTCCCCAGACTCTCTCTTAAAGCCCCTCGTTCAAGGTACCCGCCTCTCCGAAGGGCCCGTCCAGCTTGGGGGGCAGCGCTCCCTGGGGTCCCGCACTGGGCGCCGACTCTAGATCAACAGAGGGGAGGCGCGAGGGGCGGAGGAGGGTCGGCTTCCCACGTGGGGGCTGACGCCGGCTGCTCGGCAACGCCGGCTTGATCCTGGGGCTATAAAACGAGTCCACCGTAGCGCCGCGGAACAGCAGCGGCTCCGGCTCCGGTGCAGACGCCCAGCAGCCGGCGCGCCGCCTCCCCGCCACCCCAGCGCCTTCTTTCCCTAGTCCTGCGCTCTTGCTGCAACTCACGCTGTCCTCGGCCCCCAGCCCGTCCTGCTGAGCTTCGCGCCCACCGAGCCGACGCCTAGGAGACACCCTGCCTCAGCCTTGGCTCTTGGAGGGCGGATCGCTCACCTGGCGCGGCACGCCTGAGGACGGGGGCGCCTTCATGCGGCCTCCACACCCCTCACGCCGCTGCCGTCCCCGAGCTCCGCGTGCTGCGCCCCAGCCCCAGCAGGGCGCGCAACTTTGGAAGTCCCGCGGCGCTCGGAGAAGCGGCAGAGTCCGCGCCCTGGCCGGTGTTAGGGCCCAGCCCGCACCGCCGCGTCTGCGGGAAGCTCCAGAGTCGGTAATCGCTTCGGGAATATAGACAGACATAGGACCCTGAGCTCGCATCTCAGCACCTCTTGGCTGCCTCCTGGGGTGGGGGCGGGCCCCGCACACGGTAAGACCTCTCGCTTTCGCTCAGGCTCAAGAAGCAAGATATATATATATATATATATACATACATATATATATATATATATATATATATATAGTTATATATAGTTATATATATATATAGTTATATGTATAATTTCCTGTCATCCTTCCAAGTCTTCAGGCCACCGATGAATTTTATTCTCCCTTCCTGAAGAATAACTCTCTAACCATCAGCTCGCCCTACTCTCTCCTGCTTAGAAATAAAACTTGGCTGTGCTTAGGAGCTTGGAGAGAGAAGGCCCCCACCCCGAGCCGCTAAAGCACCGGCGGGCGCTGTTCGCGGGACCCGGGCCCATGGGCCACTAGCTGTCCCCCCAGCTTGGGCCCGGCTTCCTTGGGGCCCCCTCCCTATGTGAGACGCGGCGGGGTGAGTGGGTCGCCGGAGGAAGAGGAGGACCCACGGGCGCCGGCCGGAAGGCAGCTGGCACCAGGTCCAGGCGAGAGGGCGCCGCGTTCATGTTCCGCCAGGAGCAGCCGCTGGCCGAGGGCAGCTTTGCGCCCATGGGCTCCCTGCAGCCGGACGCCGGCAACACAAGCTGGAATGGGACTGAGGCGCCAGGGGGCGGTGCCCAGGCCATCCCTTACTCCCTGCAGGTGACGCTGACGTTGGTGTGCCTGGCTGGCTTGCTCATGCTGCTCACGGTGTTCGGCAACGTGCTGGTCATCATCGCGGTGTTCACCAGCCGTGCTCTCAAGGCTCCCCAAAACCTCTTCCTGGTGTCTCTGGCCTCGGCGGACATCCTGGTGGCCACGCTGGTCATTCCTTTCTCGCTGGCCAACGAGGTCATGGGCTACTGGTATTTTGGCAAGGCATGGTGCGAGATCTACCTGGCGCTCGACGTGCTCTTCTGCACGTCGTCCATTGTGCACCTGTGCGCCATCAGCCTGGACCGCTACTGGTCCATCACGCAGGCCATCGAGTACAACCTGAAGCGCACGCCACGCCGCATCAAGGCCATCATCGTTACTGTGTGGGTCATCTCGGCTGTCATATCCTTCCCGCCGCTTATCTCCATCGAGAAGAAGGGCGGCGGTGACGGGCAGCAGCCGGCCGAGCAGCGCTGCGAGATCAACGACCAGAAGTGGTACGTCATCTCGTCGTGCATAGGCTCCTTCTTCGCGCCCTGCCTCATCATGATCCTGGTCTACATACGCATCTACCAGATCGCCAAGCGCCGCACCCGCGTGCCGCCCAGCCGCCGAGGTCCGGACGCCGCTGCCGCGCAGCCCGGGAGCGCCGAACGCAGGCCCAACGGCCTGGGCCCCGAGCGCTGCGCGGGCCCCGCGGGCGCAGAGGCCGAGCCGCTGCCCACCCAGCTCAATGGCGCCCCGGGGGAGCCCGCACCGGCCGGGACGCGCGAGGCCGACGCGGTGGACCTGGAGGAAAGCTCCTCCTCGGAACACGCTGAGCGACCCCCGGGGCCCCGCAGACCCGAGCGCGGCCCCCGGGCCAAAGTCAAGGCTCGGGCGAGCCAGGTGAAACCCGGGGACAGTCTGCCCCGGCGCGGGCCAGGGGCAACCGGGCCTGGGGCTTCGGTGGTGGGGCCCGGGGAGGAGCGCGGCGGGGGCGCCAAAGCGTCGCGCTGGCGCGGGCGGCAGAACCGCGAGAAGCGCTTCACGTTCGTGCTGGCGGTGGTCATCGGCGTGTTCGTGGTGTGCTGGTTCCCCTTCTTCTTCACCTACACGCTCACGGCCGTCGGCTGCTCGGTGCCACCCACGCTCTTCAAGTTCTTCTTCTGGTTTGGCTACTGCAACAGCTCGCTGAACCCGGTAATCTACACAATCTTCAACCACGACTTCCGCCGCGCGTTCAAGAAGATCCTTTGCCGCGGGGGTAGGAAGCGGATCGTGTGAGCACGCTGCCCACACCCGGCTCACAGACTGGCGCCAATTGCAGGCCCTGGGCATCCAGGGGAGCATCTTCACATCAGCCCTAGCACTTTGAATCCCAGGCCCCGCCTGCTCCGTGTTTCCTGGCCTGGAGGGTGCTCTGCGGCCTCCTGCGGACATTTGTTCCACAAGGGAAAAGTTCAGCTGGCTGGGAAGGCCACATACACCCTCAATATTTGTTATGGCCTCTCCTTACCTGGAGAGATTTTTTTTTTTTTTTCCTGGTGGGACGCTCCTAATCAGTATTGTTTCCTAAAGGTTTATTTGCCCTCCCAAGTTCTCCCAGCTCTTCAGAGCAAGCACAGGACTCCAGGGGGCAAGGCTCCCAAAGGATTAATGAATGGGGTTTTCCCAGCACTGGCCAACTGCTCCTCTCAACCCCTAATTGTCTATTTTTAGAAAAACACTCAGGGCAGCCCTGCCCGCCCACCTCACCCCCACTGTAAATACACACTATTTTTTGATAGTATACCCTGGGGTCCCTCCCCAGCGTCATGTGGCCTTGGCTGTGACGTTGAAATCCTGCTTGTGGAGATGCCCTCCAGGCAGACACAGCAAAAGGCCGAGCCGCTTCGCCATGCAAGCCGTCTTCTAGTGTTGTTATATCCCTCTATGTCCGGTTCACCAGCAACTGGTGACTGTCTTTTGGACGTGGATCTGCTTTGAGATTTCCTGACAGGGAAAAGATTTTTGTCCATTTTTTTTTCCTGTGCCTATCAGCATAATTGCCTTTTCCTATGTAAATATTACAAGGGTGGACCTAGACAGAAATAAGTGAACCTCTCCGCCTTGCATCAGTCCTGTATAAAGCCATTGTCCTCTGAGGCACACTTGGCCCCAGAAACTCACTTTAAAACTGACTCTTTCTGGTGCCCCATCCCTCCCCTGGGGGCCACTACTTGAAGAAGAATATGTATGTTTCTATCTTGTATGTATGTGCCCATCTCCCAGAAATCGCTGACTTAGGGGAAATCTTTTGGCTGCTGTTTTTAGTCACAAAGGAGTGGAAATTATGTGGAAGAAGCAAACCTGATACAATTTGCCCAAGGTAAACAGTTTGAAAAGACAAATGGGCCTTCCAAACTGTACAGATCCTGCCCCAAGAGCTCTTAGGTATCAAAGTGTTGTCCTGTTTCCTGCTTTTCTGGCTGAGATCATGTCGCTGATGAACTGCCAAAGACAGGGGAGGAGGTGGAGATTTCGTGTTTACATCCCAGTTTCTACATGTTTTAGACGGAGAAAATTTAAGGCCTGCGCTCTTATTTCACTAAAAAAAAACTAATGTCAGCACATGTTGCTAATGACAGTGGATTTTTTTTTTAAAATAAAATGGTTTACAGATCAAATGTGAAATAAACATGAATTAAGTGGTCCTCCTGTCTGTTATCTGAGTTTTGGAAAGCTTTAAGACTTTGGGAACACCCAATTTCATGTACGTTATAAAAGATGTTTAAATGTTTGAGCAATAACAAAACTATCATTGACTAAGTATTCTTATGTGCTGGACACTGTGGGGAGCCTATTATAGACACTCCTTTATTTAATCTTGCCCAGAACCCTATGAGGTCAGTTCTATTATTATCTTCATTTTACAGGTGAAGAAACTGTATCTCAGAGGGCAAATGGTTTGTTTAAAGGTCAACAACACATGATGGAAATACGTGGTAGCCAGCTTTATTGGGGTGCCTATGCTCTTCACCCCAGAGTCTTTCCAGAGCCAATGCTGACTTCTCAGCATGCCCCTAGCATGATCTCTTCACAGTATGCTCTGCACTTGTGTGGGATATATTCCAGTGTGTAGATATGGTGTGTGCATACCTCAAAGTATATACATACCTCAAAGTGTATATCTAGCCTAAAGTTTGCGATGTATATGCAAAAGTGTGAAATATACTCTGAAATGTGTCATCATGCCTTAAGGTGTGGTAATGGACAACACGTAGTATATTCCCCATAGCAAGGTATGAACAAGTGGAATCATATTAGTTGATGGCTCAAATTCTCTTTGGCCAAAGGCACACGTCTTTCTGGTTGCCTTTTGGTAGCATCATGGTCTGTTCTGTTCCTCACACTGTGGTTGTGGCACTTTGAAGCTGGGAGGGCCTTAGAGATCCAGGAATCCAGCCCCTTGTCTGATAAATAAGGAAGCAGGCCCTAGAGGAAGTAGCTTGTTCGGGATCCTTATAGCCCTGGGTGACAGGGTGTTGGCTCAGGCTGCTTTGCTTAAGTCCAGCCACCTATAACATGCAAGCACCCCAGTTCTGGATGTTCCCAGAAGCAGGTGCCATATACTTCTGGGCAGTTCATGAAGCATCTCCTCATCTTTCAATTCTTTGGTGGAGTTGAGGTGTGTGTGGGTGGAGACCCCTGAGAGGAGATCCGGACACTCAGGAGCCTGGGAGAGGGAAGACAAGAGGGTTTTTAGAGGCAGGAAGGAGTTCCTATCAGGACTTGGGTCCTCTGAGCCTGCAGACAGGAGGGCAGGCAGGCACTCAGCTCCAGTGACCCTTGTTGAGGGGCTTCACAAACCAGCCTTCCAGCCTGTGGCGCCAAGGCTGGCTCCCTTGTCTGGTGCTGTGGCCTGCTGCCCACCCCTAGCCAGGCTCTGCAATCCCTCTCCACTCCAGGACACCCATTGCCCCAAAGGCAAACAGTGCTAGACAATAGGCCAGTCTGGCAGGCCTCCAGGACCCAGGCTGTGTGTTCCAGCCACAGGGCAGATACAAACACGGCTTGCTCCTGACTCTCTTCTGCCCTGTCTGGTAGGGAGGTGTTGGCTTTCCTTTACCCACTGGGTCTGCTGCCTGGGAAAAGGGAAAGTATGGGCAAACATGCCACATTAAAGGGGCCTCTGGTGCTGTGGATCCCCTGGGGCTCCAGTGTAGCAACAGAAAAACCTTAGAGACTGATAGAAGCTGGGACAGTGGGGAGCAAGGGCTGGACTGCTGGGCTTCTGGGTTCATGGTAGGAAGGAATCGCTGTTCATGCTGAAAGCCCTGAGCAGCAGCCTGTGGAGTGTGGGATGGGGAGGGGAACTGAGGAAGAGAAGTGACTCCCATAGGGATCTTTGCCAAAGAAGCAGGAGATGAGACTGGAACCCCACAACTTTCTGACCATGCTACCTGGTTTCCGTTATCTGGACCAGGAAGGTCCATTTGTGGCTGATCTCCTCTTTATATAAACTTTGGTTGGGGTATCAAAGCTATTGGCCCTTGGATCTGCCTTGTCAGGTTCGCTCCTGCAGGTGCATCTGGTGGGGGAAGGCCGTACCCTGGTTGGGACTGGCACAGCACAACCCCCTCCCTGCAAGGTTTTGTTCAGCTGCTCCTGTGCTAGAGCGCTGGAGGGGAGAATGATGAAACGTGGCTTAGGCTTCGCCCTGTCTATAATCGAATCAGAGTTTGAGAGCCAGAAGCTGCCTCAGCCATCCTCAGTTCCCACATTGCACTGATGAGGGATGCAAGGCCCGGAGGAAGTCTGGTTATGCATCATTCCAGGGTTCCTCGAGCACTTTCTCCCTCATGATGCTCCATCCGATGCCATATATCCCCAGTGCATACTGTTTGGTTGTTGGATGGGGTGAGTTACTTACTAATAAGCCCCGAGCCCCCGCGCCTGCCTTCCCTGTGTCAGCACCTTGCTAGGCACTCTCTGGAGGAGTCCTCTTCCTGTGCTGCAGGCACTGCGCACAGCCCACCACCAGTCTCTGCAGGTGCTGGCAGAGTTACGGCCCTCCCTGTCCTCTAGAAGCTTTAGAGGTGCATAAGGAGACAGGATGTGCCTGTGTGATGCATTAGATGCACAGAACAGAGACAGTGTGACAGAAGGAGTGTATGCATGTTCCACTCAGGGCAACAGGCCCTGATCTGTTCCAGGAGTGTGCAGTGGGGAGAGGTGCTGTGACTGGGAGCCCAGAGCATAGGAGCTGGGTGCTGGGCTGAGGGGGTGGGTCAGGCAGGGCAGGCAGCTCTGTGCCCTGTGGCACCATGGCCCAGGTCAGACCTCAGCTTTCATTTCTCTAATCTGATCCTTGGGGGTGGTAGGGCAAGCTCCTGTGCCTAGGGATATCTGTCTGGAAGACTTCCTTCCTGACTCAAGTGGCATATCAGAAGCTGGGTCCCCAGAGCCAGGGCCCAATGTCAGGCTTGCCTTTGGGCCCCTCCTTGGGCCCTGCTACGCCCCAAATAGGCCCAAGAGCCTGGGATACAGAAAATAGCACCTTGCTCAGCAGAGGATGTGCCTTCCAGGGGAGCCAGGCCATCTCTGAGGGGAGTCACACACATGAGGTTTGTTTTGGAAATAAGCATCTATCTCTTTGATTACCAGAAATCCTTGGGTTTAGAATTGAATTCAAAAAGGGGAATGGGGCCTGTTGGAAAGAACCTAGGCCACAGCATTAGTAAGCCTGAGTTCTAGCCCCAGATTTGTCACACTAGCTGTGTGACTTTCAGCCAATTCACCTCTGAGCTCCATTTCTTCATTTATGAAATGAAAGTGGTTGGTTGTCATTTAGAAGTATGGTCTACAGAGTTAATTTAACTACAAAACTATCCATAGTCTTTCTAGGTATATGTGTGAATAAGTATGTAGGTATGGACGTATCTGCCTGCCAGTCTATCACCTATCTCCTGGCCTTTAACAGATGTCTTCTCTTCAGGGCTTCTCAGAGACCTTAATACCTGTGTCGTTTGTGATTCTCCAAGAGAGGATGACATGGTAGTCTGTTTCCCAGTTTGTTTGCCCTGGGCTGTGGAATCTCATATTTTACAAAGCACCTCAGTGAATTCTACTTGCTGGACACTTTTTGGGAGATCCTAGGTTAAGGGATCTTACAGAGGTCTTCATCGATCTATTTTCAGATTATGCCAACTATCAAATCTGCTGTCTCCTGTCTCTGCCATAGGTGAAGCACGGGCAGGGGTCAGATCATGTGTCCTCCTTTATGACAGCTGGCTCTAAGGCTGGGGGGTGACTGGAGGGTTCAGTGTGTATTTCAGATGTGTGCTAAAACTTCTTATAGGTTCATGTATATGTAAATATGTATGAATGCATGCACGCATGTATGGGAATGCATGCATGTATGTGTACATGTGTGCAATCATGCATATGTATATACACGTTTGTGTGCATACACAGGTGTACCTGTTATAAATGGACACCAAGGGCCACCTTGCTCACCTGGACCTGGAAGCACCTGGGGGAGTTGAAGGTAGACATGAACTTAGAGCCAAGGGGAGGGCCAGGGGAGTGTGTTGCTGTCTCATTGATTCTAAGTGCAACACGCCCCTCCCCAACTCGTGCATTGGCTCCTTGGATGCTGCTAGAAAGAGGTGCATGAGTGATGAAATACAGGCATTTTGGAGAGGTAAACACTGGTTCTCTGCAGGCATTTTCTTTAGCAAACAGGCTGGCCTTTTCTCCACGGAAGGGGGATTTATCTGACCACAGAGAATTCTGAGGAGTAGGGATGGGAAGCTAGGCTGGAGTGGCTATTAAAGTTCTTCCCAGCCGGTTTAAGGCCAGGAACTTGGGACCTCTTTGCAATCTATATCTGAGAAAAACAAGATGGCACTCCGAGAAGTAGTGCGATTGAAGAGGGAATATTTACAAGGTACAGGCAGGGCTAACAGAGGTCTCCAAGAAGCAGAGAAGCACCTTGGGACTTGCACAGTTGGAAACTGTCAGCACTCTTAGGCCAGAGGGGCAGGGGTGTGGGGGGCGCCACTACTCGAACCATCACAACTGTCGTGTCAGAGAAGGATGCCTGGTGGGCAGAACTGGGAGGAGACTCCTGCAGCCATTGCCAAGCATGTCTGGGCCAGGAGGGAACCAGAGTGTGCCAACACCTTCCCACTCACACCCTGATCTACCCGTGGGGTGTCTACCCTTAGCTGATCTTCAGGGAGCAAGAGTAAGTCAGTACCTCATAGGCTCGACCTTTCTCAGATTAGGTGGATCAGGCAACCAAAGCCAAAAGGAGAATATCCATTGGGGGACCCAAAGCCTGAGAAAGGTGCACACCTGTGTACACACACACACACACACACACACAGTCCTCTTCCCATCTTCCTCTCTGAGCCAGGTGAGAGAGAGACTCGGGGAACCCTGGCCACAGTTCTCTGAGCTATCCCCACGCCATGTCTGTGGCTCAGGCTGAGCTTGGGAGGCCAAGGAGCAGACCCCAAGGTGCCCCGCAGAAAGCACCGCTTAGGCTGAGGTCTAGCTGAGACCAGTGGGACCAACCCAGGTCAATGTCCTCGCTTGTTCCTTTCTTGGGCACACTGGGAATTCTGCTCCTCCTTCCTCAGCATCTGTGGACCCTTCTGAGCCTTCTTCTCAGGTATTTTTTTTTTAATTTTTAAAAATATTCTAGCCCTAGAGGAGGCTCTGAGACATTTGATGAATGAATGGAGAATTCGTTTCTTTGTTCCTTCGTTCGTTCGGCAATGATTTTTTGCAGCTGTGCCTAAATTGACACCACTAGTGTCCTTTTATTTGTACTAAGAGTTGGAGCTACAGTGGTGAGCAAGGAAATCAGAGCTACTTCTTTTGTGAGAGAGACAGATATTAAATGGCACCAGGGAGCGGTAAGCCCTGTGACATACATGTGGGGGTGGGTGACAGGGTGATGTGGAGGAACATGGCCTGAGCTCAGATATGGGGAATGAGCTTGGAAAAGGTCTGACTAGATGAGAGCCAAGGGATGGGCAGGAATGGGTCGGGCAAAGGGACAGGAGTGGAGGAGAGCAGTGAGGCAGGAGGTGGAGAGTCATATGTTGAAGAAACTATGTGAAGTCCCCTCTAGCAGGTAGGTACATGTGGTGTGAGAACAGAGGGGGTGGGCAGGGGAGTGGGCCAGATCAGGCAATGGTACACAAAGGGTTTTATCTTTCGAGCAATGAGGAACCACTGGTAGGTTTTCAGAAGGTGGGAATAGCACATTTTTTGTTTGGAAGAATCCTCCCTGAATGCCTGGTGGGGACTGGTGGACAGTGGAATGTGTTGGCTGCAGCCATAACTAGGGCTGACTAGGGGTAGATTTGACATTCAGGGAAGCCCAGGGCCCCTTCTCCCCACAATGTCACCCATGTCACTGCCAATCCCTGTGCAGATCCAGATAGTGGGATTTCAGAGCTGTCCCTGCTTATAAAATACTATACCCCACTGCCCCGCCCTCTGTTGAACATCTATCATGTTATTAGAGATTGGTTCCTGGTTCAGTTCTTTCTTTCCTGGTTAAAGGCAAACATTGCTTGGAGAGTGACCTCAGTTGGCCATCATGGTGTGTTGGCCTAATTGGCCAAGAAGCCTGGTCTCCCTCCCTTCCCATTTCCCAGCCTCAGTTACCCCATCTACTCAACAGGCCAGAGGAGTCAGAGGAAAGCCTGCAGGGACTTGCCCTTCTGGGATTCTGCTTCGGATCAGAAGACCCAGTAATCTGCACATCTGGAACTCACCTTGTAGATTCCTGTGCCAGGTTTGTCCAGGACCTTGAGAATGGTCATCTGTGTCCAAGAAATTTAGGGGACCTGAGGCTTGACACCTTCTCACTGCTTTGTCTGCAGGAGGTGCTCTCAGGGTGAACTCCCTGCTTGGGCCTAGCCTCGGTTTGCCCAGCTGTAACTAGTGTTTTGGTGCCTTGGCCAGGCCTGTGCTTGGCTTCCGGCAGGCTCCACAGTGCTACCCTTTTCCTCTTTGGTTTGGGAGCTGGAAGGCGTTTTTGCTCATGAGGCTGCTCTGGGCTGAGTGGGCTGGGCTGGGGGTCTGGGTGGGGCCAGCATCAGACCCTTAGGGCCCATGTTTTTGGGTGATTCTTGACAGGGATTTGACCTCTTGGGTTCTTAGCTTTCTCTTTTCAGCCCGATGGAAGAACCTGTGTTCTGCAGTAGAGCTAGAGCCTAGGACTGGACGAACTCCAAGGCCTCCTCAAGCCCGTGATGTTCACAATGGCCTCTCGGAAAGCAGCCCTGAGACTCCAGCCTCCGGACTCAGGTTAGTGCACTTGGCTCTCTGTTGTCCCCCTGGCTTTACTGTGTCCTGGACACAGGACTCTTGTTTCTGTCTGCTGTCATCCTGCATGTGGAAAGCCACGTCCACTCTTCCTCTGCTGCCTTACAAAATCACACCCAGACTTTAAAGCCAAGCCATGCCATGACACCTGTTTAGTTTGTAATTCTTCTTTCCACCATTTTTTTATTGGTGCATTATAGTTGTACATACGAAGGGATTTGTTGTTCCATATTCATACATGCACTCAATATAACAATATTATTTGGCCAGTATCACTCCCCAGCACTTCTCTCTCCTTCCTCTTCTCTCATCCCCTGTACACTTTACTTTAATAGTCAAAAGAATTTGGGGTTTGGTGTTAGTTATACAAGAGTTTAAGCCTTGGGTCTGTCTTCCTGCCATCTCCCCTCCTCATTCCCAAATGCCCAGTGGGGGGTACATGATGGGGGCACAGTGTTGCTGCCCAGAGAGGCTGATCTTGGGCCAGCCCCCACCTCCTCATTTTCTTCAGCTCTGAGGAAGCATCTTTTTACTGCTTGTTCTTCTTACTCAAATGGTCTGGGGCCAACTTAACTGTGGCCACTATGTGGCTTTTGGACAAATGTTTCAGATGTTAAACCAAAAGGAAAACATGAGAAATGCAGGTGTTTTGCTCTTGGAAAGATTTCTTCATGTTAAGCCACTTGTAATTCTTGATTTCTCCCAAGCTCTTTAGCACCCAGGAGAGAAAAGCTCGGATTTTGGGGTTTACATCCTAGCTCCATCTCGAGGCATCTATGTGACCCTGGAACACATTGTCTCCTGTCCCACAGCAATGATATCATCATCTGAAAAATGGGTAAACTACATCTACCTCATGGGACTGTTGTAGTTAAAAGAAGCAATGGCTTTGCAGTAATTACTGTCAAGACTCCTGGGGGACTTCAGTCTTGTGGGCTGGAGGACTGTGGGTGGGGCTTCTGTGAAGTGTGGAGCCACCCAGGCTTCCTCTGCTGGGATCTCTAAACACCTTGCTCCTACCAGCCTCCAACCTCACCGTCCCTCTCCCCAGGGCCCTGTCCTAGTTCAAATGTAAATTCTGAGAGGACAGAGAAAATGAGAAGAAGCAAAGGGAACTACTGACTTAACTGCTCTGTATTTAGGTTCGCTCATCTGTAGTTTGTGTGTGTGAGAGGAAAAATGCATCAGGGCAAGCCAAGTGTTTAGAGAAATAGCTGGTGCAAAGTAATTGCTCAATAACTGTTAGCTGTTATTTATTTATTTGGAACTTAATATAGATTCACTTCCATACTAAGAGGACACAGAGTTGAAAAGACCCAATGGCTGCCGCAGTCCAGTGATGGAGAAGATGTAGAAATACACTATGGTAATACACTGTGTGTTAGAGATAATGGTGAGAAATTGGAAACAGTGATTCTTATCAACAGTAGGACATTAGCTCTGCAACATTTAGACAGAGGAATATTTTGCATATTTAATGAGAAAACAAGCCTATGTGGAAAGATGTTCACCCTATAGAATGTTTATACAATACTTCTTTTAATATGTTTAGGAGAAAGAGATGGTTATAACTGGTAGAGAATGATTTCATAGAAATTAAATAATGAGAACAAGCTTGGACAAATCAAACTGTTAATGGTTATTGCTGGGTGGGAAGTTTGTGCACATTTTTTTTTTCTCTAACGGTCCTTCTGAACACTTTTAACACTTTTCTGTAGTCATCCTGTATAACTGGTAGCAAAAGTGAGAAGTTTCTTAAAATGAGAAGGAAATACTGCAACGTCTCCAGTCTAGAGGAATAAACGAAGGCTGAGATGAGAGAAGATGGATGTGAAAAATTTATAAATTTTTTAAAAAAGATATTCACAACTGAAAGGAAAGAATCCTCATCAAAGAGGAAATGAACATAATGGGGAAAAAAACATTAAGTAGAAAGCATAATTGGGAAAAATTTCCTGTCCTGTGCATTTTAGACTAACTACTTATAATGAGGGGAATTCGATATTAATGCTGACGGTTGACACACGAGAGAATGGATGGATACTCTTTCATCTGGTTAATTGAACAACCTTCAAGCAGTGAAAGAAATGAGCCTGGAAACAATTGCTAGGTATTATATTACAGTTAAAAAACAAAAAGGAAATCATAAAGTCACAGTAAAAGGAGAAATCACAAAATCCAAGGCCAGGGAGGCTGTGGCAGTACCACAGGTCCACAGCTGGTGTGTGTTCTGATTGCTGTATGCTTGTGCTTTACTGATTGCTAATATTTTGAATATCACATCTGGAAATATGTGTGCGCATTCAGCTGCTGTATGTAAATTGAGCCTCATCTTTTAGAGAGAAAACTGGCAGTAGGTAAGAAGAGCTATACTATTACTTACATCATTTGTCTTCACTGTCATACTCTTGAAAAATAGACTAATAATGATATTAAAAGAAAAAAAATAGGGAGATTTGTTCAAAGGTGCTCATAATAGTGTTGTTTATATGAGCAAAATATTGAAAATGATTCAACCCCTCCTAGGGGTTGGGCGTATTCTAATAATAGCCCACGTGCCCGTGTGCTGTTTGCAAAGCCCTGTTCACATATGAACTCTCATGCAGACTTCATCAGTCCTCCAGGTGGATGCATATTGTCATTCTGACTTTATAGGTGGATCTATGGGACTTGACTGGGGTCACTCAATTCATTGTCTACTCTACCCCTTCTTCAGAACCACAGTCCACAGCTTGTCCCAGGGTCCTCTCTGTGCCTTTACCATCTCATATCAGTGTGATTATCATGTTTTACTCCTGAGAGTGCGAGTTTCACCAGGTGAGGAACCTTGTTTTACGTGGAATCTCAGGCACCTGTAATCCACAGAAGGCATGAGCTAAACATCTGTTGGATGAATAAGTGAATAATGCTCAATGTGACCATGCACACCAAGGTCAGCTGACAGGCCCACGGAGGACTACATTAACACATGGAAAGGTGAGTGCAAAGGGGAGGACATGGGGTCGAGAGTGACGTGAAAGGACAAAAACAGGCACACGCCCTGTGTGACTGTGCTCCACACCTGTGTACTCACTAAGACAGGGGATTGTTCACTTTGAAGAGGCCGACGTCTGCAGGAAACAGTATGTCTCTAGAACAGATCCCTTCGGTCCTGCAGGAAAGAGCTGGTCTCCAGGGTTGCAGTCCCCACTCCTAGAGCTAGTTACTAGAGTCTGATTTAGTAAAAGGGCTGAGATGAGCCCAGGAGATGCACAGGTCTTTTGACCTCCAAGAGCTATGATTATCATCTGCTTTTTTTTGTGTGTGTGCTTGAAACAGAGAAAAGAAGAGAGAGTGTACAAATGTAGTGAGGAGAGACCCATAGGCTGATGATGACCAGAGGGCCTGAGATGAGCATAGGCTGGAGTGGGGGGCTCCTCTGGGGGAACAGCCTATGAAGGATCTTGAGCATATAGAGGAACAGGTTATGCATGTATGTGTGTGTGTGGAATATGAATATACATATATGTCATGTACACACTTATACTGCATATCCTGTGTGTGCATGTGCGTGCAAAGTCATCTCTCAGCATCTGCAGGAAGTGGTTCCAGAGCCCCTATGGATGCCAAACTTCTAAGATGCTCAAGTCCCTTTTATAAAAATGGTGTAGCATTTGCATATAACCTACACAATCCTCCTATATTCTTTCAATCATATCTAGATTACTTTAAATACTTAATATAATACAAATAGCTGTTATACTATTATTTAGGAAATAAAGAAAAGAAAAAAGGTCTATTCATGTTCAGCACAGGTGTAATTCTTTTTTTTCTGAATATTTTCATTCAACAATTGGTTGAATTTATGGATGTGGAGCTAATGGATGTGAAGGACCGTCTATCATCTCTCTATCTAAAACACTGCAGTGCTTTTAGGCCATAGTCAAAAGGTGATCTCAACTTGTTAAGGCTGGCCTGATTTCATAGGAAGGACCAGAAAAGGGTCAGCATGAACAGGGAATAATGGCTTCACAGTCACATTCCTGGCAACCTTTTTTATGTGCAGCCATAGACACTGTGGTGCATGCTAAAGGAGAGCTTCAAAGTCAGGGTTACTCTGGGCACACTTTAATAGCCACTTCTGGGTTTTCTGTTATGTGGCCTTGATCTGGCAGAGTCTGGGGCTGCTTGTCACTGCTGTTGCTCATCTGCAAACAGCTCTGGCTTGTGCTCATGGTTCATAGTGTCAGCCCCAAGCCACTCACTGCACCACATTTGCCTCACACTGTTCTGTTGTACTCTCAGTTGTCCTGGTGACCAATGTGCTTACTTGCTCTTTCATGCTTTGGTTGCTTTGCCTTTGGATTTGGTACATGGTATTTTCTTCTGGGTCTTGACTCCTCTTGATGATTATGAGTGATTTGCTCAGTGACAGTGGTGCCCTACTTTATGTCCTAGGAACAATGGAGAAAATCTTGTGCATATCTCCGCTGACCCAGTCCCTGGGTCCCTACTATCAGAGGTCAGGAATGACTCATATCTTGCTGGTCTCAACTTTGCAGATGAGACCTGGACAGTTCTCCTGGTTGGGGGCAGGACTACATGAGCCAAATCCAGGGAGGCAAGAGACATGGTGCTCTTTGCTAGGTTGCAGTTCCAGGTTCTCCATGGGGGGAGACACTTTGTTTACTTTCTTTCAGCTTTTTTGGCAGCACATCTAGAAGTCTCCCTACACTGGCAGAGAGAACATAATTAATGGTATTGAGGGGGTTGGTTTCTATCTGTAGTTCATCTCACCTGTGATGGAGATCCTTTGTGAAAACTGATCCACAGAACACCTGTGGCTTGACTTCCCGGCCTCCATTCCCAATTCTGGCAATAATCCCATTCTCCATCTATGTCTGCCCACATCCCTCTCAGCACTGCCCATCTATATGTTTGGACTGGGCTCCAAGGTGGCCTTATAATCTGAGCCCATGACGGTAGCCTGTATATCCCCCCACTTTGACCACAATGATTGAATCACATCTTGTCTCTGGGTTGGACAGAGCCAATGAGATGCTCAAAGACTGTCACTGAGATTACTGGGAGAGATCAGGTGTCT
The DNA here is from genome assembly GCF_021218885.2 of Marmota monax. Classification (NCBI taxonomy): domain Eukaryota; kingdom Metazoa; phylum Chordata; class Mammalia; order Rodentia; family Sciuridae; genus Marmota; species Marmota monax. The sequence goes on from NW_026692881.1 coordinate 25,778,845, forward strand.
TTCTTATGGATGTGCTGTTTCTCTATCACCTGGAACTGTCATGGTAGATAGCAGAGCTCTGAAAAGGGGAAAGAAATAGAGTTTGATGCCATCAACAGAGCCTTAATCTAGACATGTGTGAAGTCAGATCTATCCCTAGATTTAAAAAAATTCATTATCCAGTAAATGCCTTTTTCTTTTATTTAAGTCCATCCAAGTTGAGTTTCCTGTCACTTGCAATTAATAAATTTCTGACAGATACAGCCCTGCGACCTTTGTGTCAAAGTCACTTCATTAATATTTTCAGAGATTGCATGACTTTAAAGCACGTTGTTTTGCATCTTTAGTCGAATGCCCCTTGGTCCTTGTGTTATGATCAACTCTAATTCAAACTGTGTTGACACTGACTTAAGTGATTCTTTGAACTCGTCTGGGGTCCATCAGTTCAAAGTCAGATATCCATCACCCATATGCTGTCGTACGGAAGCTAATAGTTTGAGTATATAAGGCTGCTTTGTACAACTCATTAGGTGAGTCAGGAAGATCTTCCAGCCATCCACCAATTCCTGGAATTCTTTTACATTGTTGGGTAAGAGGTGGGAGACTCCTGTCATCTGGGCCTCCAGCCCCAGGGTCCTGCTCCTCCTTCTCACAAACCCTTTGCAGAATCATAGTTTTCAACACTGTTTTCTGACTCTGTAAATAGTATAACAGTGATCATCGTGAGAGGCATGGCCCAAATCCTGGCTATCCCGAGCAGGATCTGTGGCACCCATGATTTTTTTTTCATGGTTGAATCTTCTAGGGATGGATTCAGAGGTGGGTGGAGTGTGTATTTTTGTGTGTGGTGAGTTGGAGGAATGCTCTTTGATCTATCTGGCAAAATGAAACCAGGCGAGCTGAGAGCAGGGGCCGGGGAGCCACCAGTGTTCTGGACCCATGCTCTGCCTCTTCCCACAGTCCTGCGAAAGTCCAGCTGTCAAAACTGTGATGGTGATTGAGCACAAGATCCTGGAAGGGCCCAAAATCTCTGAGTCAGCTATGTGTGTGTCTCTGTCCAGAGCAGCAGTGTGGAGCCCTGGGCTCTGCTGACCTTTGTTCCACGTGGAACCTGGAGGAAGAGGCTTAACTGGGGACCTCACTCCTCCTGGCTCTCTAAGGCCAGCTGGATGTCACCAGCTCCCCAAATGTCTCCATGATCATTTCCCGTTTACACTCTTCCTGGGATTCTTAATCACACCATTTAGGGGAATGTATTCTAGCTCTTTGTCTTACCCTTTATTTGATTTTTCTTGTCTCCCTCCCTTCCTTCCTCTCTTCCTTTCCTCTCCCCTCCCCTCCCCTCTCCTCTCTTCTCCTTTCTTTCTCTTTCTGTTGGTCTGTACACACCTTTCTTTTCTAGCCTGAAACTGCTGGGCTGGTCCACTCAGTGCCTGACCTCTCCATTACCCCCTCCCCCACTCCCCACCTGGAGTCAAGCATAGTTCCCCTGCCTGTAGAGGGTGCTTGGTGTGGCCTTATTGACCCTGGGGCCTTTACTGTCCTGGGGAAGGGTGTGGCCAGCCGGTATAAGTTTGTGTGGGTAAAAGTTGGGTGTGGGAGGGGCGGAGGGGGGAAGTGTGGTCAGGAAAATGCGGATGTGGCCAGTGAAAGGAGGCTAGAGCCCTGCTCCTTCGTCTGAGGCACGTCCTCCTCTCATTAGCTGTGTGGAGCTGTCAGTAAGTAGAGTGAGCCTGACCTCACTGCTTGAGACGGAGCTGGAGACTTGGAAGCAGGAGTGACAGTGACTTAGATAAGGGGAATTGTCCTGCTGGTCTAGTGTCCTGCTGATCAGCCCACCTGTAAGGTGGTCTGTGTCCTGACCCATGGGTTTAAAGGACTTGGAGGGGCCGATGACCCAAAAGCTGTGACCAGAGGACTTACCCTTCCTTGCCCTTCTTGAGTAAAAATCAAGGATGACATCTAGAACTGGTCCCCGCATGCCTGGGTCCCAGATGTGCCTGTGTGTGCGTGTATGTGTGTGTGTGTGTGTGCGTATGTGTGTTTCTGTGCGTGTGTATGTATGTGTGAGAGAGAGGGGGTGGTGAGGAGGGAGAAGGGAGGAAGACTGGACAGGAATCGGGGGAGAGAGAACAAGTGGAAAGTCCCTGGAGACACTTCTGGTTTCTCCCCTGCCCAGCTCCCAGCCCTGTGGATGCTGCCTTCCCCAGGAAGGCTGGGGAGGAAGAGATGTATGTACAGGGGAGCTTCCAGGACTGCTCCCTCCCAGGACTATACTTTGGGAGAAAGGAAGCCCTTGCTCAACAGCTCCTCTTTGGCTATTAAGTGCATCGACTGCCATGGCCAGCTAGGCCTGGCCCCTGAGCCTAGCCCCTGGGGCCATCAAAGAGGTGCTCATCCTCCCACTTACTGTCTCCATGATTTGATCTTCTCATCTGTCCTTTCTTCCTCATTTGTGAAATGGGTATCCTGCTCCTCCTTCTGCTTCCTGGGAAAGTCTGTTCCCTGCCATAGTGAGATGGATATGGCAGGCGACAGAGCACAAAACCACGTGCTGAGTTACTGTGCATCCAGAGGGATGGGGAGGGGCAGGAAGGATGACAGTTGGGTCCCCACAAGAGTCTTAGATCTTTGTCTTCTAACCCTGAGCCACAAGAAACCAGCTGGTCAGCAGAGCTGTGGGCTGGTGGGTGTAGGTGGCTACAGGGGGTGGAAAACAGTAGGTGACCCTGATCCCTCCTTGCCTCAGGCTCATACAATCAGCTGTCTCTGAGCTGGTTCCTTTCCAGACTGTGGAAGGAACTTATGGGGGCTCTTGGACCTCCGAGTGTGATATTTTTATGGAGGTGGTGTGTGGGTACTCAGGAAGAAAATTCACCGTCTAGCTTTGTCTGTGTCTGCTGCCCCTAAAAATATGATGGGATATGGCTAATGAGAAAGCACAGCAGGCCTGACTTGGGATGACCTAATATAGCCTGGCATTCCAGCCCTGACCAGTGCGTAAGTGGGGATTGGGAACTGAAAACACAAAATGTCTCTCTGATGGGATGGCAGAGACCTGCTGCCATCCCTAAGGCGGGGTACACCCTGGGGAGCTGAGCAGAGGCCCCTGGGGACTCTCCTGGATTTCCCAGCGTGCATGGGGTTGGGGCCCAACTGAGAGCACCTCTTCAGTCTCTGACCCACTCTGCCTAGTGGGCCAGCATCAGGTCTCAATGAACCCCTGCAGAGAAGAGCAGTTGGCTTGGCACCCCAGGGGTCGTCATTTCCACCAACCTGTTCTTAAACAGCAGAGTGGACCAGCTTCTCCTAACCTGGCCCTGGGAACATGCTGGCTGGGCTGGTTTGGGCCCTACATGAAATTCCTGAGAGCTTCTGGTCCAGTCCTCCCACCTCAGACAGAGGAATGACTCCAACCTCGAGTGCGTTCTGTCACGGTGGCTGGTTCCTCTCCTCCTTTGCCTTCTGCATGGGCACAGACCCGTGGGTCAGCTGAGACACTGATCTCCTGTGATGTTGCTCCATGCTGACTTGTGACTCAGGTCTGCGGAAAAAAGGGGACAGAACATGGGAGAGGAGAAACAAGATGGAGGGCGAGGATGGATTCTCAGGGCCACCTCAGAGGGTGACCAACTTCTCTGCCTCACACTTTCCTTGTGGCATGGCAACTCTCAAATCCCAGGAAACTTCTCATGCAGTAAGAACCAGGATGGGTGGCCATCAGAACCCCTGAGGTCTGCTCCTCAGAGAGGCCCAGTGAGCAGTCTGCCCTGGGTACCAGGTGACTCACCCCTGGGTTCAGAGCTGCCAGCTGGCAGAACTAGGACCTGGATTTAAGTCCAGGGCTCCTTGGCTCCAGGCTGCGGGTCTTAGGTCATTTCATGAGGTGGGATATTCTCTCCAGTGGTCTTGGCCAAGATCTTTCCTCAGGAGGAAGGTGATGGTGAAATAATACAAAGAGAGAGGAGAGGGGACAACTGGTCAACTTTGGGGGATCAAAGAATAAGAGGCTGTAGTCACGCTGGCTCAGGGCTGTGGGATCCTATGAGGGGAAAGGTTTAATGTCTGCCCCTAAGGATTTGGCACTTTGCTTAGGAAAATGTGGCAGGCTTACCTGTGGATACCGGGCTCAGGTGCCACTCTGTACCACCTACGCACAGGTTCCAGGGAACAATAGGTAAAGGGTGTGGCTTATCAAGATCGCATTACTCTCACTTCTCTTTAAAGGATGTGTTTGTTCAAGAAATATTTATTGACTATTTGTTCTTAAACAGATTGTTCCCCCTCTTTGGAACACACTCTTCTCTCCTTTATCTCCTTTCACCCCACCTCCCAATTCCCTCTATTCTTCAGGTTTCAGCTTAATATGTAATATTTATTGACCCCTCGGGAAGAAGTAGGTGTATTTTCATCATTTTGCATTGCTTTAATTAGAACTCATTTAACCCCCATGTAAACCATATGACTATTTAACAGATGAGGAAACTGAGAGGTAGGCTGGCTTGCCCAAGGACACAGGACTCTCTGCGGTAGCCTGGCAGGAAGGATTTCCTGATCCTCCTCTCCCTGCTCCCAGAACCCCTGTGGCTAGTCCCAGTGGGAGCACTCGTCACAGAGTTATGTGATCCCAGTCTCCTTGTTTGTTTCCTCTATTAAACCAAGTCCTTGGAGGACAGGGCTCTTCTCTCTAGGCATCTAGAAGAAGCTCAGCCTCTACTTGTCGACTGAATGTCAATGAACTGATGGATGTATGAATGATTTGCTTCAACGGCTGTAGGAGCTCTGAGCTCAGGGTCCTCAGTGAAGACTTCCGCTTTGCACTGTATTACCTCTGCAGTCCTGAACCAAGGGGCTCTTGATGGCACACCCTCCTTTTTGGAGTGACAGTATAACTGTGAGATTGAGGGAAAGCTGATGTTTAAGCATTAAAGCAAACTTGAACTTTTTGGGGGGGAGTAGAGTGAGATATTTTCAATAATTCTTAGGGCCAAACTGACATTTGGAGGACATTCATGGTCATCCAAAGGTAAATCTCAGATCTCACTTCCTGTTCTTCACATCTCCCCCGCCCCCCCATTGCCAATTCTCCTCTTCTGTTGGGGGTACTTTGGGTAAATGGATTTGGAAACGCTGCTAGGGGAAGTTTCTGGAACTCAGAATATGGGACAATCAACTCTGCCAGGGTCGAAGGGAACAAAAGCATTCCAGGGAGGGGCACAGGTGGCAGTCTGTCCCCAGTTGGGTGGGGAGCTGGTCACTGTGAACGGTTCTGAATGTGCAAGTAGCTGTTGTAACAAATGCTTCACAGCCACATCCTGGAGTACCACCGCAGCTGAGTGGAAAACCTCACACTATTTTTAGTCCCATTAACTCCAGAAAATGCCATCTCTTTGCCTTTTTACAAGCCAATTCCTTGTTGATCTTGCCCAGTCTGGAAATTTTGTGCTCCTTTTTAGCTCGGTGGGACCAATCGTCAGTGGGGTGGAGTCCCTCTGTCTCTTTCTATTTTCATATCTCGTGTCACTGTTCACATGGGAAAAATCATGACATTTCCCCACATTGGGGCCCTAGGTAACCTGGTTCTGTGTTTTGGGCATGGGATTGCTCTGGGTCCCATGGGGGCAGATGCTAAGGAAGGGCCTGGGACTCCAGGTACCTGAAGTTGGCATGGCTGGGGCTCAGCACCCACCTTGTTGATTTCAGAAAGTGTTTCCAAGGAGAAGAGGAGGAACTTAGAGAGGAGCATGGAGCCAAGAGGGGCATCGTTCTCCACTGGAGGAATCCATGTAGTTTGGCAGGAATGTTGGGAGACACTGTCAGCCATGATCCCTTGAAGTTCACAAAGTGCTTTCCAGCCTTGAGCTCTTTGGATGCCTAAGCACCTCAGGGAGATGGGGTGGCAGAAGAAATCCTCCCCATCCTACAACTGAGGAAATAGATTGGGGTGGGAAGATGGTCCCAGGCCTGGTGGAACTAGGAAGTAATAGGGCCAGGATTGCAGTCCAACACCAGAGGGGATAGTGACCACTGCGATGGGCTAGGAGTCCAGAGAAAGATGGGTATGCATTACTTTTCTCTATTTACTGGTGGAGGATCTGCACAGTCATTGTCTTCCCTGAGCCTCAGTGTCCTCAGCTGTAAATTGGGGATGATAACCTCTTATAGGCTGGGCAGAACTCGATAATGTATACTAAGTGTGAATTCAGGACTTGGTATGTAGTAAGTGCTCAATAAGTGACTATTGTCAGTAATATTAATAATATTCTTTCTCACTGCTAGTAGGTCATCTCTTACTGTATGTTGCCAAGTCTTCCCTCCTTCCCTTGCTGGAGGGCCTCTATCTGTTGTATCTTTCAACATGTCGTCAAAGAAGTTGGTAGAGGGTACTACGAATTCTTTAAATATTCATGTCACATGCAGCCAGATCAATGTTTATAGCAGCTCAATTCATAATAGGTAAGCTATGGAACCAACCTAGATGTCCTTCAGTGGATGAATGGATAAAGAAAATGTGATACATAGATACAATGGAATATATTACTCGGCCTCAAAGAAGAATGAAATTATGGCATTTGCAGTAAAAGAATGGAACTAGAGAACATCATGCTAAGTGAAATAAGTCAATCCCCCAAATCCAAAAGCAGAATGTTCTCTGTGATAAGCGGATGCTGATCCATAGTGCGGGGGAGGTAGGGAAGAATGAAGGAACTTTGGATTGTGCAGAGGGGACTGGGGGCCGTATGGAGATGGGAAGGACGGTGGAATGAGACGGAGATTATTACCCTATATACATATATGATTACACCACTGGTGTGACTCTGCACCATGTTCAGCCAGAGGAAGGAGAAGTTGTGCTCCATTTGTGTACAGTGTGTCAAAATGCATTCTACTGTCACGTATAACTAATTAGAACAAATTAAAAAATAAAATAAAATAATAAAAAAATATTCATGTCACAGGCAGGTGGCTTCCCTGTTTCGTTCTGGAGCTGCATAGGGACAGCCTTTGTCCTTTCAGCACTGGAAATCATGAGGAGAGATGACTGCCGTGGCTGGAGTCTGGCCTGGAATCCTCCAGAAAATGGTCAGTATTTGTGGGTCTGGGTTTCTAGGAAGGGAGTTATCTCAGGGCCTCAGTAACCTGGAGTGGTGGGCAGGTGGGCAGTCATCTAGAGCCATCTATAAGGGACACAAAAACATGGAGGGGATGTTTGTCCAAGTCGCCTTCAGGGAGGTTTCATGAAGTTGGAGGATCTTTCTTGGATAAGCTGTTTGGGCTGTGGCACAATCTCTCAGGTGGTGGGTCAGAGCCCAGGATGGTTCCTAAAGGAGAGGAAGGCCACTAACTGATGGGCTTTTGGATTTCTGGGTATGTTTGGGGCCAAAGCTGCGTAGTGTGGAGCAGTGGTTGAGGATGACTATCCGAGGTCCTCTCTGATCTCTGGATTCAGGGGAGGTTATTATTTAAGGGGTATCTAATTGTTTGCCAGCTTGGGGTCACTACACCCTCTGGCCAGTTCTGCTTGGCATCTGCTAGGGCAGCAGAGACCTTGGGGCCCTAAGAGCTGCTGGTATGGCCACTTGGGGGGCCCTTGGTGAGGTAATCCAGAACCTCCCCACCCTCCCTGGCATGCATGGATCTGTCCACAGGGAGTCTGGCAGAAGGTCAAAGCTGACGAGAGAGGAAGGTGGAGCAGGCATCAGGCACATGATGTCCTGCTTTTGTTATTTACTGAGTGTCCTTCCTTAGCTTGGGATTGCTGGTGTGAGTATTTGGCAGATTTGTAGGAACCTCCCAAGATGATGTGAAGTTCTGGGGCTGAGTTAGTCCCACCAAGAGGAAGATAAACCTTGTGAAGAACTCAGGTGGCTAGGAGGTAGGTGTTGGGCAGTGGGTGTGTCCCAGGAGGGTGCTTGGCCCAGTTCCTTCCATTCTAACACTACAATATCTGCTTATCATTTCAGGGACTACGGTTGGGTGGCCAGGTCCTTTGACCTGGTCTGTAGTTGGAGATGGTGAGTCAGGGTTCTGATGACAGCTAGCAGGTGCTGAGCCCCTATTGTGTGCCAGCGACCTTGTGAGATGGCTCCTTCTGGACACAGTCATCAATCTACCTAACAAGCCTGCAAAGTTGGCCTTGGAGTCCCCATTTTACAGAGGGGGAAACTGAGACTGGGGTTCCAGATTCATTCCTGAGTTGGCCGAGGACCTTACCTTCGACCCATGGATGTCTTACGGTTCTGAGAGCCGTAGTGGATGAGTTTCCTAATTCATGGCGTGGTGGGGTCTTAGCAGGATTTCCTCTGTGGGGTTCTGATTGGGTTTCCTTTGTGGGTCAGGGAGTATCAGGCCACTAGACCCTGGCTGGTGTTAGGTGTGGGAGCTGGGTTCCTGTCCGCTGCCTGATGTTGGACTCTCAGCCTGTTGGAGATCACTCATAGCATCTTGGGGCTCTGCCCACTGAGATGAAGGGAAGTGAATAGGTAATAATATGTGGTACCCTGCCAAGGAAAGGGAAGTCATACTTGAGGAACGAGTGGGACCCCTTTTCTAAGCACCTTGCAGGCTGTCCTAAATCAGAGGTTTGATCATGGAGACCCCAGAAGTCAATGTTTCTTTCCTTCAGCTTTCCTAGTTGGGTCTATGAGGTGCGAGAAGGAAATATAGGCCTGGGAAGAGGTCAAGTACAGGGAAGGCATAGCAAAGCCCAGTGTGGGAGGCTAAGGCCACTGGGAGAGAGCAAGAGCACAAAGCTGGGACCTTTCAGGAACTGGAGTGCTGCTGTCATTCTGGGATTCCTGACTGGGGAAGGGAAGGAGGGAACAAGGTCAGATGGAGTCTCACCTCTTTCCCAGCCAGGGGCACAGCTGCCTTGTTGAGCCAGACCAGGCTGCCCTGCCCCTTTCCCAAGAAACTTGATTTCTTGTTTTTATCAGACTTTGCGACCTTTCTCTTTCTGCAGGTTCGAGTGGAAACTGGAAGGCAAAACCTGTGGGGCAAGGCCTCAGGAATTGCTTATAATTTCCAAATGTATGGTGGAGAGACAGGGTTAGAATAATTACTCTATGATTCTGCTGTGTTGTGGGAAAAGTAGGCTCAAATGCCAATACCCCCCCTTTTAAATTGCACTTTCTGAAGGCTAAGAACTTGATTCTTCCCTATCAACTTTTTGTGTTTATTTTGAATATTATTTCTCTGGAAATTTTACATTAAGCTTACCTAGCTAAAGTTGCTTGTTAGGCTTTATTTCTCTGGGGTAAGAACAGAAAACCTGTTTCATTCATTGTGTCATCTCAGCTAAATGGTGGTGGCCACCTTGAGTTCCATGCTGGGGGAAAAAAAATCAGTGACCAAGACCAGACTCAGCAGGAAAAAATGATGTGATTACTCAGCAATCCCTGCTGTGGGTATGGGAAGAGAAGTGTGGACACTTGTGCCATCCTCTCTTTGGGGGATTCAGTGTCCTTATTCCTGCCTGTCTAATCTGTACTCACCAGATCTTTACAATAAAATGTTCGTTCCCATTATAAATCCCCTCTTCTGTCCTAATCTTGTTCTAACATTTTTTTTTTTGCCTCAGAGGATTTTATCCAAAAGTATTTTTTACTAATTCATACATCAATTAATTCAGCAAACATTTTTGTCAAATGCCAAGGAAAAGTAATTATTTCTGCAATATATTCAATGCCATTTTAGTCAATTCCTCTAACCTGAAAAATTCTGACAGCCGTATTTTTGAGAATTTGATGACTCTTTTTAAACTCTTTCGAAAGAAGACTGCCAGATGTATTGCTGCGTTCACATATGTGCATGCATGTGCGAATAAAGTAATTAAATGATCCTTAGGTAGTTTGCAAAAAATAAAAATAAAAATAAAAAATAAATGAAAATAAAAGGTTCGTTTTCCTCTCCAGGGTCCAATATGCCATGCCCGGTAGAGTGTCTTTCACACTCCAGAATGGTCGAACCTCCAGCTAGCTTCCAGAGGGAACTTCCTACAGAATGACATAACCAGCTCCCTGCTGCCTCCAGCAACATAGGTGATGTTTCAAAATCAGAGCCTGATTTTCCTCCCTGGTCTCACGGGTGATATTCCTGCCCGTGTGCCTGATCGTCTAAGCATGTCCAACTTTTTCTCACTGTCCTGAATTCACAGTGCCTTTTCCTATCTCCTTGCATTTGCATCTGCTGTCCCCTTTGCCTGGAACATCTCTCTCTTTCTTCCCAGCTCACACGTCACTTCCTCTTTGTGAAGTCTTACCTGAAATCTCCAGACCATTAGTGCCTCTGTCATCTGTTTTACCAGAGTTTTCTGTTCATGTCTTCGTCATAGCCCGTCCCATGTATGGACTGACAGCCAAGGACACAGTGAGCTAGTTCCCATTAGACCATCAGCCACAGAAGTTGGGGACCACTGTGTGACCCTACAGCAGCATGGCACTGTCCCTGCTCTCCGAAGGAGCTCTAGGAAGGTCTGCTGAGTGAACCACTGTAAGAAGGAATAAACTCTAGGATGTGCTGCTGCAAAGTGACTTGAATTTTGATTCCCATTCGTTGGAGCTTGCCAAGGACGCGGCTTAAATCACCTTGTCGTAATGGGAGAAGAGGAGGAAGAGCAATGATTAAATGTGCCTGATAAAACTCTATTCCATGTTTGGAATAAAAAAAGGGAAGGTTGAGATAAAACGGTGCTTGTTCCAGAGCTGGCTTTTCCAGTTGGGGCCACATCTCTAATCCTTTCTGGAGGAGCTGGGGGTGGGGAAGGTGGCACCAAACTGGGTACTGTCATGAAGGGCAGGGTTGGGGGCAAAAGGGCAGAGGTTGGAGAAACCATTGCCGTGGTGGGGGGTTCACAGAGGAGCAGCTCAAGTCCAAGCTTGAGGGCGGGGTAGGGGGTGGGGAGGCTCTTCCAGGCAAAGAGCAGCACGCATAGGCCGTGAGCCCCTCAGAGACTGCGGGAGCCTCCCTCTACTCCTTCCTCTGCCGAGCCCCAAGTCTGGGGCTGAACTCCAGCAACATGAGGGGCTTGTTGGCCTGTTCATTTCACTTTTCCTGGGTGGCCTGTTGTGCATCTGTGAATGTGCAATGTGGCACCTTTTGGAGGTGACTGACAGAGCTGGCTGTGACCCTGTCTAATCCTCCCCCTCTGACTAACGGGCAAGACAGGGAGGAGGGGTCTTCATCCACTTTAACTGCTATAGCGAAACACCAGGGCAGGTGATTCATAGAGAACAGAAGTCTCTTTGGCTCATGGTTCTGGAGGCTGGGAAGTTCGAGAGGATGAAGCCAGCCTCCGTGTCTTCTTGCTGCATTGTGACGTGGAGGGGGGACGTCACATGGTAAGACAAGGAAGTGTGCCAGAGAGAGCTCCTGTGTAGCAAAGCCACTCCTGCGATAATCTTCATTCATCCTCAAATACGTGAATCTGCATGACCTGACCACCCCCAAAGGTCCCACCTCTCAACACTGCTGTATTGGGGACCAAGTTTCCTACATGTGAACTTTGGAGGAACATGTTCAGACCACAGCAGAGGTTGACCCCTCACAAAGCTACCATTGCAGCCCTCTATCCATCCTACCTTACAACCAGGCCAAGTGGATCTGAGGACCTCAGAAGGTGTAGCCAGGGTGGGGGCGCCTGCTCATGGGCCTCCTGGGGCCAGCATGCACGGGAGGAGGAGGAACCCAGGCCACGCCCAGCATTCGCAGGGCCCTTCCTCCATCCCTCCTCACAGGTCTGAGCAGGCTGCGGTGGCCTCATCGGGCTGAGGAACACAGCCCACCCGTTTGGCCCCCATGGCAGGAAGGACTCACTTTCCTCTCTGCCATAACTATCACCTTCTCCTGACCCTGACTGAAGCTGGGCACCTGGCACCACACCCTGGCATTTACATGTTCCCTGTGCTCAGAGCTCCATAAAGGAGACCAATAGTGAGAGTCGAATAATGCACAATTGGTATTATCCGATGCTGTTTGGGAAACAGATAAATATGTGCTAAGAAAATTGTGCAAAACAAGTCTCAGTCTTAAGTAATTTGGCCTAACTAAAAGGTTTGCCAGGCTCCATTCTCCTAAATTAAGCTTTGCAGCAGTGCTGTCCAGTGCAAATATGACTGAGCCATATTTTTAATTTAAAATATTTTAGTAGTTGCATTAAGAAAAATAAAAAGAAACAGGTAAATTAATCTGAATGATGCATTTTATTAAATCCAATATATCTAAAAATCTTATCCTTTCAGCTTGTAATTAACATTTTCTTTTCCCCTTTCAGTACTGGGATGGAACCCAGGGCCTCACACATGCTAGGCAAGTGCTCCACCACTGAGCAACAGCCCCAGCATTACATAACATTTTTTTTTTAGAGCTTTATAGTTATACATAGTAGTTGGGTTCATCCTGACAAACTCATATATGCATAGAGAACTATTTCAGCTCACTATCCTCCCATTCTCTCTCCCGTGTTCCATCTCCTTCCTCTTCTCTACTTGACTTCCTTTCGCTTGTCTATTAATTTACATGTGATTGATTCTTTATGTTGTCCCACCCTTCTCTCCCCATTTCCTTTATTTTACTTTAGCTTCCACATAGGAGAGAAGATATTTGACGTTTGAGTTTGTGAGTTTGACTAATTTCACTTAGCATGATATCCTCCGTTTCAGTTCTACTGGCAAATGCCATAATTGCATTCTTTTTTATGGCTGAGTAGAACTCTATTGTGTGTGTGTGTATCACAATTTCTTGATCCATTTATCTATTGAGAGGCATCTGGGTTGATTTCATAATTTAGCTATTGCGAAGTGTGGTGCTGTTAACATTGATGTTTGCTGTGATATGCTGCTTTTAGATCTTTGGGGAAAATATTCGAGGAGTGAGCTACATAACGATTGTTAATGAGATGTTGTGCATTCTTTTTTTCATACTCTTTGAACGGTGGTGTGTATATTGCACTTTTGGCACTTCCCAATTCAAACTAGTCCCATTCGAGTGTTCAATAGTTACCTGTTGCTAGTGGCTATAGTCTGCCTAGCAGAGCCTCTTAGACTTAAGCAAGTTATTTAGGCTCTCTCAGCTTCAGTTTTCCAATCTGATGAATGGAAACGGTAATAGTGCCTAGATAATACAGACAAAGGGCTTGCAGCAGCCCTGGATCTGGAAAGTTTTCAGCTAATTTTCATTGATGATATTGTTACCAGTCTATTCCAGGTGCTGGGTCTGAAAAGGACCCTAGTCAGGAAGTAGTGGGGCAGGAGGGTGTGAAGGCACCCAAGGGGTGTGCTCCAGGCTTCCCCGACTCCCTCAGTACCTCACCTTGGTTCCTTTGCTGACCCACAGGAGTTGCTGATTGTCATTCCCCACTCTGGTGTTGGCTTTGAGAAGCAGCCTCCACTAACATGGTTCCTGTATCCACCCTGGTGTTAGCGCTCACTGGCCTTCATCCTTGGCTTCCTGTCTGAGTCTTCCCTACGCTCTCTAGTACTCTCAGTGCCTCCCACTAGGAGGCCACAACCCAGCAGAGTTATGACCTGGGGGCCTGGAGAGGAGGTTTTGTCTAAAGCAGAGAACCTTACCTCTGATCTCTAAGGACTCTTTGTGAGTTTGCTTTGAGCCATGAGTAAAGGGTTTATTCGGATCCAGCTGGCCTCTGTGGAGCACTTACATGTGGGGCTAACAGCAAGCCCACGCTGTTGGTATTACTGCCCCATTTAACACATGAGGAAGGTGAGGCCCAGAGAGACCAGGTGTCCTGTCCAAGGGCACACAGTGGGTGAGCAGTGGGGCCAGCATCCAGTTCTCAAGACTCCGTTTGGACAAAGGCCAAGAGCATGAGGCAGGATCTCCTGTATGGTGATTTGCCACTTGGCCATTTTCGGTCATTTGCAAATTTGGCCCTCTTTAGGGGCTCTAGAGGTGATGCCGTCCAGAGCAGAGCGGCTCAGCCTTGATCGTCACTGCAATTGGTATTACCTGGCACTCAGCAAGCCTTCAGTGAACCCGCCAGAGCTGAGCATCAATATTTCCTCAGCCCCTGCTGGGATTGATGAGCTCCTGGGAGAAAACAAGTTCCTGTTGATAAGGGGCCAAGGCCTGATGGGAATGGCAACCCTGGCTGTGGGCCCTACGCTGTGGGCCGCTGGGCCTAACGGGGTCTCACTGAAGACTTAAATGGTCCCTGAGCCTCACTCCAGGATCTAGACTAGGATGAGGCTGAGGCTGAGGGAGTGGGTGGATGTCTGTTTTTACATAGTACTTGTGAATCATGTCGAAAGTTGAAAACATAAAATTAATTTTTTAATTTAATTTTTTGAATACATAAAATATTCTCATGGTTAAAAAAAAATTTAGAGTGAAACATCTCCCTCTAAGCACCCCCTCTGCCTCCCATCCTTAACCGTAACCACTTTTATTTGTTCTTTTGGTAAGCTTTAGTTTCTTTTGAAAATGCAAGTCACTTACAAAAAAAATCCCTCCTCCTTCTCCAGTGTTTTATACCAAAGGAAGAATCATATAAACAGTGGTCTGCACTTCCCCCCAAGCATGGCACATCTGGGGGCTCTTTCTGAATCAGTTCCAAGGCTTCCTCATTCTTGTTTTCCAAACAGCTGCATAGTACTTTGTCGGGTGGATGAACCATAGCACAATCTGTTCAACCAATCCCTGTCGGTGATTGCTTGTCTGTTTCCCATCTTCCTCTATAATAAATTATGTTGTGAATAACCTTGTAAATGTCACTTCACATGTTTGCCTTATCTGTAGGGTAAGTTCTCAGAAGTGAGATTACTGGGGTAAAGGTGGATGCATTTTAATTTTGATAGATCTTACCAGATTGCCCTCTCTGAGGGTTCTCTTGCCACAAATGTATGAGAGCTTGTTTTGCCACAGTCTCTCCAAATAAAGGGGCTGCTACACTCTTGGCTGACTTACTAGATAATAAAATTTATCTTAGTGTAGTTTTTATTACATTTTCTTAATAATGTTGAGCATCTTTTCCTACATATAAGGGTATAAGGGTCATTTAAATTTCATTTCTATTCATTCATTTGTGTTATTTGTCCTCTTTTCAATTTATAAGAGTTTGTATACTTTAGAGAGATTAACCCTCAATTTCCAATGTTAGTGTAAGAATGTACCCCCCCCATTTTTTCCTGATTGTTATTTTTTTTCATACAGAATTTTTTATTTTTATCAGTCCAATTGATCTGTCTTTTCTAGAATTTGAGCCTTGGTTAGATATGTCACTCATTGGCTGTATAGGAATTCTGCTGTTTTCTTTCAGTCATATTATGGTTTCATATCTTTTAGGTTTAAACCTTGGATCCTTTTGGAGTTTGTCCCGGTGTACGGTGTGGGGTATGAATCGGACTTTATTTCTCTCCAGATGGCCACCTCATTGGCCCCATACAGTTTATTGATTCAGCCACATTTTCCCAACTGAGCTGTCACATTAATCATACACTCAGTCCCACATTTTCTGCTCTGTTGGGGCATTCGTCGGGGTGTGTGCTAGTGGCACACTGGTTTAATTGTTTGGGACAGGTGGTAAGTGTGCACTTCTCACAGCTTTCTTCTTCTCAGAGTTTCCACTAGTATTTTGCTTTGTTTATTATTTCTATGTGAACGTTAGAATCAACTTGTCTGTTCTGGCACCTCTTCCTCTCAGACCGCTCCATCTGCACCAGGCCCAAGTAGCTAGAGAGTGAGCCTCTGGCCTCTTCCTAATCCCTCTCCTCCTCTGATAAAAGGAGTCTCTTTTGTGGGGCCGCCCTGGCAGGGAATGCCAAGATAGACCCATACCTGGTCCAGGACCCGTAGGCTCCGCCCACTTCCTGCCAACCCCTGGTGGTGGCCTCTAGAAGCTATTGCCTGGGACCCTGCTCCAGCCCACTCTAGCTCCTATTGGGATTTGAACACAAGCCGTCTCATCCAGACTTTGTGTTATAGATGGGCGGTTTGGAACACAAAGTCTGGATGAGACGGCTTGTGTTCAAATCCCAATTGCCATTTTCCCTGCTGGTGGGCAAATTTCTTTATTCTTTTAAGCTTTCTTTCCCCACGCAGCATATTTCATCCGGTGGTGGCTGAAACAACATTCGCATAAATAACTCCGCTGACTTGTATTTAATGAGGAGGCCAAATGCAGGGAGGCTCCAGCTGCACGTCCTGAGCTGAGCTCAGCCTGCTCTGAAATTCTCTGAGCTCTGCCCCTGGGATGGTACCCCTCAGGGTCACTTGATGAAAGCAGCCTCTTGGGTGCCATGTCCTGATACGGTTGTCTCGGTATCCCAGCACGAGGACCCATGTGGGTCCTCCCGTAAGGTTTTGTCTCAGGGATCAGAATCACTTGTCCAAGGCCCAAAGATCTATGTTGATTGGCTGAGGAGAGCATCAGACCTGCCTGTTGGCTTGGCCTCACCACTAGCCTCCTGCAGAGGGGAGGGTGGGCAGCTCAGATGGAGGGGGCAGAATGAGATAGTGGCTACCCTTCTCTTGTGTGAGCCCGTGTGGGGGATGGTGAGTTCTCAGCAACAGTTCCAGGGACAGAGGATACTCCTTGCTCTAGGGAAGCTTCCAGCCCCACATGCCTGCCTTCTGCAGGTGGTTTCCCCTCCTCCAAATGTGTTTCTCCGAGCACCCCTGGGATGCTAGATGTGGATTCCCAGGTGCAGAACCTACCATGAGTGTCCCTTGGGTAGCCATGCCCTGCCCTTCCCGAGACCCCACCTCATCCGGAAAGCTCATGTTCTCTGTCCTCTGCCAGGGGGCACTTCTCCACTGCTCTGTAGGCGCCTCCCTGATAGACCGAGAGAGAGAGATCACAGTGGCTCTTTCCACCGCAGGCCCAGACAACAGGCATTGGCACACCCCTCCCTTTGCCTAGTGCCAGATTCTCCCCTGTACCAGGCAGAGACTGGCACGTAACTGCTGCCTGTTGACCTAGTTGGGCCCAATAAGCCCAGCAATAGGAGCTGGGGTGGGCTGGAGCGGGGTCTCAGGCAACAGCTTCTGGAGGCCACCACCAGGGGTTGGCAGGCAGTGGGCGGAGCCTACGGGTCCTGGACCAGGTATGGGTCTACGTTGGCATTCCCTGCCAGGGCGGCCCCACAAAAGAGGCTCCTTTTATCAGAGGAGGAGAGGGATTAGGAAGAGGCCAGAGGCTCACGCTGTTGCTACTTGGGCCTGGTGCAGATGGGAGCAGGCCTGCTCTGGAGGTGCCTGGCTTCTGATGGGCCCCATGCCTGCCCCTTGGCCAGAGGAGCTGTGACTCCAGGTGGCTTCAGTGGATTGAGCCTTGGACTCCTGGGACTTTGCCAAGCTCTTGGCTCCCTGGTTGAGCTCAGAGGGTGAGGTCCCATCTTCCCTCTCTCCTTGGCTCCTGCTGGGTGGGTGTGGGGGTGCAGCAGGGAGACGCCTGCCTCAACCCCAGAATCGATTTTAGATGGACTTTCAGTGGGCAGCGCTCCTGCCAGACTCCAGCTTGATTCAGTTTCATGGGCATTTACTCTGAGCCTAGTCTGTGCCAGGATCTGGGAGGGGTGGCTCACCAGGTATAGCATGCACATTCATTGACCCAAAGCCAGGGATCAAGCCAAGTGTTCAAAGCACTTTATCTTTTTAAACCTCACTGCATTGCGGTGAGGTAGCCATGACTCTCCTCCTTCTTCTCATTCCCATTTTGCAGACGAAGAAACCAAGTGCCGAGAAGTTCAGTTACCTTACAAACACTTGAGTAGTGAGCTGCGGGCCAAGATTTGAAGTGGAGCCTCTCCGCTTGTCCTTGTTCTTGAGGGGCTCACTGTCTCTCCTAAGAACCATGAGCCATCATCCCTAAGGGACAGGGGGACAAGGAAGGCTGTTCCTGCCTGTGCTGAGGCAGAGGCTGTCTCTAGATGGTCCGCCCATGCAATCCAGAGACTCGTCCCAGGGATTCCCTCCTCACACTGGTTCTGCTTTCCTCATTCTATTTCTTTGCCAGGTTTTGGAGGGCAGGGGATGAGAGTATGAAGTCTCCTGGAGCCAGACTTTAACCCTCTCTGCTCTCCTATCCTGTGGCTCAGGAGACTTCTCACTGGGGAAGGAAGAAGGAGGCACAGCACTTGCAAGCGGACCACGGCCAACTTGACTCGGATGGCACAGGGCCTGGTGACTTAGAGGGCTTGTTTTGGCTGGCAGCTTTGTTTAGGGAACAGTGGTCTCCCTGGTCCTCCTAGCACCTTAGAAGGCTGTGCTCAGTGTGGAAAGAATACAGTCATGTGCAAGGAGTGAAGAGCCAGTGGGTCCTGGGTGCAAATCCAGAAGGTGTATAAGGTGATGTGTAAAATATTCTACAGCCGATGACTTGAAGATGGGTAGACCCAGACCTCTGCTGTGTTAGGCATTAATTTTGGTTGCTAAACTGGAAAAGTCTAAAGGGCTCAGGGGATCAGATAGTACTAAAAACTGTATATCAACTGGTATAAAAAGCAGTCCACATATGACCAAGTAGTGTGGCTGTCCCAGTGTCCTGACAGCTTGGTGACCCTGGTCTGGAAGGCTGGAGGAAGTGACAGGTCAATGTTTGTTTTCATGGGAAGCAGACTATTTGCATAATGCCACTTCCTTGGCCTGAATATGTACTAATTCTTTTTCTCTGTTGGCTCCCAAAGGGCCTGATAATGGAATCAAAGAAATCTGAATGAATTGCCTGATACATTGTGACTAAGCTTGGAATGTGCCAGCACCCCCACCCCCACCCCATGAATGGCCCTCGGATGGCAGGGCTGGAGTGCCAGGGCTCTGTGCAAGGAGGTCATGCCTGGGGAGATCCACCGCCTACCTGCTCTGAGTTCTGGAAATGCTCTCTGGGCTTGGGGAGTTGTCTCATGAATTTATGCTCCTAGCCTCTTGGCTTTCTGGCCAAGGGGTGTCATTGTCTGCTGGCCTGCCTCTGGTGCTAGATGGACAATCAGGCCACAAAGCTTTCTTCACTTTTGGTCACTCCCAAGTTTTGCTTTTGATGCCATTTTGACTTCCCATAAAGCTCTACATCTTGCTCTTGTGGAGCTCTTAGGATAAATCTCATTTCCAGTGTGTTCAGGAAATCCTTTAGTAACTCTTTCCTGCCTCCATTTCCCTTTTTTTCTGTCTCCTTGCTACTTTTGTTCTTCTCTAGGGAGAATGTTCTCAATTTTAGTATTTGTCCTTTCTGTGATTTTATGTCTAGTTTTTTTTTTTTTAAATTTTAACTTTTCTGATCAGTGAATATAAGATTTGTTTATATCTTCAGACCTATTCTCAGAAATCTGCTGCTGATAATTATGGTAGTAGTTAAGAGCTTTTATTGAGCTTAAACTTTATGCCACTCACTTCATTTTCTCTTTGAATCTCACAGTGACATTTTGTGATGCTCATATTATCATTAACTTCCCATTTTATAGATGAGGACACTGAGGTACTAGAAGGTTCAGTACCTCCCCAGCTCAAAGTTACAAAGTAAGTGAGGGGCAGATCTGGGATTGGAGTTGGGAATCTAAGCTCTTAACCCCTCCAACCCTGCTCCTCAGTGTTGATGGGGCCTGGTGAGAACTGTTGACTCTCAGCCCCACCCAGACCTGCTAAGTCAGGGTGATTCCATGGACATTCACGTGGGAGAAGCTCTGGCCTAGCGTACGCGGAAGGCAATGGGTCCTTTCCCTCCTATTGATGCTGCCTCAGAGCATATGAGATTTGGTGGTCACAGCCTTCAATGCAGTCAGCATTGTCCCAGGCCTGTTTGTCCTGAGCAGTCCCCTCCCTCAGAAGGCACCTTTGTCAGAATGATGCTCTGAGGGTTAATTTTATGTATCAAATTGGCTGGGCCACGATACTTAGATATTGGGTCAAACATTATTCCAGATATTTCTATGTTGATTTTTTTTTTTTAAATATGAGATTAACATTTAAATGTGTAGACCCTGGGTAAAGCAGATCACCCTTCATAATGTGGGAGGGCCCCATCCATTCTATTGAAGGCCTTAATAGAAAAAGGCTGAGCTTCCTTTTAATAGAAAAAGACTTGAAGAAGAGGACTTTCTGCTGGCAGCCAGCCTTCAGATCGGAACTGCAGCTCTTCCCTGGGTCTGCCGTATGCTGGCCTGCCTTGCAGATTTTTGGACTTGCCAACCTCTGTGATGGTAAGAGCTGATTCCTTAACCCTCCCTCCCCCCTCCACACACACACACACACACACACTCACACACACACCCCTATTGGTTCTGTTTCTCTGGAGAATCCTGATTGCTACAGATAGCCAGACACCAGTCGGGTAATTTTACTGTTTCATTACGTAGTTCCCCAGCTGAGCTAACAATCAGAGCCTGCTTTTATACTGGATGGAATAGACAGCATGGGTTAAGGAGTGAAAGGAACGCCCCATGTCCTCTCTTCCCTCATTCCTGAAATGTCATCATTCATTCTGGGGTCTTGTGTTCTTCTTTAACATTGCTGGGAAAAGGTTCCCATACCCGCTCTCTTGGAGTTCCTCTCCCTGGGGCTCAGTGGTAGTGCCAAACAGGGTGGGTGTCCCCATCACCCTCTCACCTTTGGTAGACAGCTAACACCAGGAGTGAGTGAAGTCTCATTCTAGGAAGCCTTAGAATGTTCCTCTCCCCCTCAGTTCAGATTGCTGCTCCTGAGCCTCCCGTTCAGAACTTCCAAAGACCAACCACTGGCCAGGACTAAGTGGCTTGGGTTAATTGGGTTTCTTCTCTGGTCTTAAGTGAGCCTGGAAGGTACACTGGACCCTGCCTTTGCTCAGATGGTTTGGGAGCCTGAGGAGGCAGCAGGTGATAGAGGTATAGCATTCCCTTTGCTGGAGGCTTTGGCTCCACTGAGCTTCTAGTCTGCCTGGACACAAGGCCTAAACTGGATGACTTTGCTTGAAAACTTCAATAACTTGATACCTTCCAATTCCCTGCTCTGGGAAGTGAGTAAAACAGGGCCCTCTCTCCTATCAGATCTGAAGAGAGGCTGCGGATATGAGCTCTTAGGTAAAGGATTGTGAACTGGGTGCTAATTTTGGTGCTAGGCCTCCAAAGGTCCCAAGCCATAAATGCTGAGGAGTCTCACTCTTCACCTCTGTGAAGATTTATCTTATGCATCAGCCTGATTTGGCCACAGTACCCATATATCTGGTTAAACATTATTCTGGATGTTTTTGTGAAGGTGCCTTTGGATTAAGATTGACATTTAAATGGAGATTACCCTGTATGTTGTGGTGGGCCTCATCCAGTCGGCTAAAGGACTTAAGGGAACATAGACTACCTTTCCTGGAGCTCCAAGTCACCTTGCCAGCAGATGGCCTTGGGGTTTGAGCCGCATCTCTTCTCTGGGTCTCCAGCCTACTGGCTTGCCCTGCAGATTTTGGACTTGCTAAGCCTCCACAGTCATGTGAACCAATTTGTTAAAACTGCTCTCCTACTCCCCACATCCTTTTAGTTCTGTTTCTCTGGACAACTCTGACTAACACAATCTCTCTGTTCTGGAGTTGGGGCAACCTGGCTCCAGGTGTCAGGGCAGATGGATGAATGCAGAGGGGGAGCCAGAGTGTTTCACCATTATTTCTGTGGAGAGACTGACAGTGTACCTCATCATCTGACTCACACTGGGCTCTGCTCTGCAGAGCATGGACAGCGGCATAAGTCGAGGCCTAGTAATCACCAGGCAGGTGCACCTCACATGCCTACACCCTTGCCTCTGGTGTCTGGATCCTCCTGGCATCTGCTCCCTGATGACCAAGCTTAAGGATGCCTCTCCTCTGATGTGCCTCCTGTCATAGCAGCTCTGAGGTCATAGCAATGTACAAAGCAGACTGCTGAACAGGGAGAAGGGCTGGGACAGACTGATGCAGAGGAGGCTTTTAGCCATTTGGTACCATCTGCCATGTTGTGCTATTTTGATTTTCTTCCTTGTCCCCTTCTCCCCTTCTTTCTTTCCCTGGTTGCATAAAAACAGGGTAAAATAGTGATTTTTAAATTTTTTTAGTCAATATTTTTTTTTTACTAAATTTAGACTTTTTTCTATTATTTCTACAATTTCCCCCCTCCCCCCCCCCCCATGTTTACTCTCTTTTATTCTAAGCTCAAATTACAGATTTGTCAAGTCATGGATATTTTCCTACTGGGCATTGAGGCTGTGGTTAATTTTCTTCCATTTCTTTTCTTTCTGTTCTTCAGATTAATACTTCATATGGATCTTTTAGTTGTCTGACTTTCCCACTATCTCCTTCCCGCCCCCCTACTTTTTGCATGTGATCTTTTCCCTCTCTTAATGATACATTATAATTATACATAATACTGGGATTCATTGTGACATATTTGTTACAAGCATATGACATAATTTGATCAATTTGAATCCCTAGTACCTCCCCTTTCCCTTCCTCCTTTTCTTCCTCCCCCAGTCCTTTTCCTCTACTCTCTTGATCTCCTTACTAGTTTCATGATATTCCCCCCTTACCTGTTTTTTTCTCTTTCACCTTCACATATGGGAGAAACCATACAACCCTTGACTTTCTGAGAAAGTCTTATTTTGCTTAACATAATATTTTCCAGTTCTATCCATTTTCCTGCAAATGACATGATTTCTTTCTTCTTTATGACTAAATAAAACTCCATTGTGTATAGATTTAAAATTTTCTTGACCCATTCATCTGTCGATGGACACCTAAGTTGGTTCCATAATTTGACTGTTGTGATTTTTGTTGCTCCAAATGTCATATCTACTTTTGATATTAACCTCATCTAGAAAAATTTCCATTCCAGCAATTTTCAATTCTATAATTTACATCTGCTTTCATAAAATATTTTAATTTTTCTCTCTATTGAGAGCCCCATCTTCTGTTCATTTATTATAATCATGCTTTTCTTTAATTCCTTGAATTTGGATATCTCATCTGGAGGCACAGTATGTTAATGTGGCACTGGGGATCTCAGCACTCTGGATGGGTCACAGTTCCAATGGTTCCCTCTTTAACTACGGAGTATATCTGTTAGACTTTCAAATTTGTAGAAGGCACACTCTAGTAGGATCTAGATAGTCCCACCTTGGAGCCATACAGCCCAACTTCCAGTCTTTGATTTCTATGGTACAAGACATTTGGACTTCTGTACCCAACTTTGCACACCTTTCCCCATCCACAATGCCCTGTCTTGCACATTTCAACTGTTATCAGTTGCCTTGAAGTCTGTTTTTTGGTTCCTCAGCTCATTTTTACTGCCATATTTTGCTTAGACTCAGTTTTCATTGCACCAAAGTTGGGTCATTTTCTCTAGAAAGACAGTAAACCATTCTCTTGTTTCCTCTGACATAACAACTAAGAAAGCTTGGATTTTCATCTTCTGTCTCCTATCTTAGATCATAGGCTTAAGTGGTTTCTCTGGTATTTCTGGTTCTCATACCATGGTACCTTTCCTTCAGGTCCCAGCTCGTTTGTCACAAGAACTTTTTATTTTGATAGGGAATATTTTTAAGCATTCACTATGTACTAGACGCTGGGATAAATGCTGTATAAACAATTCCAACTTATTCTCACATCAGCTCCTTGAAAGAGGTAGTCACATAACCCCCATCTTACATGTATATGGAGACTAAAAGAGGTGAAAGAGATGCTATGGTCACAAGGTAAGGAAATGGCATAGTTGGGACCTGGATTTGGACTGTTTGACCTCACTGCATGCTTTAGCCATTGTACTCTCCTGTGTCTGCATACCTCTCCTTAGCCAAATTTCTTTGTGATAGACTAGCCACATTAGCCACTGATAGCATGGAAGTAGATTGCTGGAAACCTGTTCCTTTTGTGTGGATTGTTCCCATTTCTGCCAACATACAACACACTCTGATCTTCGGTCTCCTTCCCAAATCACTCCTTTGATGTCACAGGTTGGCAATTGAGGAGAATTCAATTGGGAGGCACTTCTGAAGAAGTGGGAAGGATTTGCAGTGTTTGGGGAAGGAATAGTTATGGAAGCTGGAGGGAGCTACAGCAAAGGAGAGGGCCATGTGACTTGACCCAGCAGAATGGAAGCTGGGGAGATAAGGACCTTGACTTATCTCTCCTTCCCTCTCCCATTGACTGAAACCATCTGGAATCCAGACACCAAGGAAGCCTTGTTGATGTGCTTCATGGAACTCCACCTCTCAGGGTACAGAGCAGAGAAGAGTAAGGGAGGTTCTTGAGGGGTAAATAGAGAGAAGCCAGCATCTTATACTAAAGCTCCTGCTACCTCTGCTCTAGAGGATAGTGTCTCTACTATTCAGAAGTGCAAAAGTCCAAATAGAGGGACAGATGTGAACAGGTAACTACAACCCAAGATGGAAAACTTTGTATAGATCAGAGAAGGTTGGTCATGAGGATGGGTGTACACCTGCCCCAAGAAAGCGGATGGAGTTCTTAGGGAGCGGTTCTCCTAGGTAGAGCTTGCTGATCTCTGACCTTATGGAGAGAGAATAGGACTCCCTCAATGCAATTGAATTAAACAAGCATTAAAATAGTGCACACTGTCAGGTGTTGGGTTTCTAAAGATACATAGACTTGTCCCCACCTTGAAGATTTGGAGTCTGATTAGAGAGAAAGGTAGTCAGCACAACTTCTCTTCTACACCTGGGAAGTAGGGGAAGATAGACTTATTTCCTGGTTCCCCAACTGACAAAGTGAGGCTTCATGGTGGATATTGAGTGTGTTCCTGGCTTTTGTTTAACTTTGGGTATTAAAATTTTAGATCCCTGCCTTCTGTCCCTGCCATATCCCCCACTGTAGTGAAAAGAAGTCTCAAAGTGTGGTCAAGTTTCAAAGTGTTCACAGTGTCTGGGAGTAGTCCAGAATAGACATTTTCCTTTTTGTTAAATAACATCCTCAGACACTGGACTGAGACATCTTCATCCATTGGCTGCTCAGAGTGTAGGAGGAGTGGGCATGAGTGATGGAGGACATCCCCAAATGCCTTAGGGGTACACATTGCAGGATGGTGGCTCTTTTCCTTTTGGGAGATGTATATGTGGAAACCAGAGGTCAGAGCTCCCTTTTCTGTCAATCCCCACACCCATGCCTTGATGGTACCAGAATGAAAATAGGTAAAATATGCTGAGCTCTTTCATGTTCCAGACACTATGTTAAGGGCCCTCTAAGTGTTATCTAGGAACATTCTAACAGAAGTATTATGAAGTAGGTACTAGGAGGAAATTGAAGCTTTGAAGGATTAAAGAACCTGCCCAAGATCACACAGCTGGTCCACAGCAGAGCCAGAATTCCATTTGGCACCATCTGCTTGTGGAAGGTTCCTGGGCACATGGTGCTGAGAATGCTGTTGGCCTCCAGTCTTGCATCACTCACTGCTCAGGAGGATCCAAACCTGCTTTCCTGAGCATATGCTGGACCTACTGCTACTTCCTGATGTTCCTTAGAGTCCAGAGCTCTCTTATGATGTGCAAAATATGTGGGAAGCCAGAACAGACCTGTGGAGGGCAACCCAACTCAAACAAAGCCCCCTAAAAATTAGGAAATATGGAACTAGGCTGAGGATGAAGAACATAATGTGCAACTTGATTTCCCAACTTTCTCCTCTCCCCAAGCGAGGAGAAATAATTAGAGGGTAGGCAGAGTTAATGTCCAATGTGGGAGAGAAGACATTCATCCTTAAAGGCACTGATACTCTCCCCTGAAACCAGCCCTGCTATTCTTTGCTTTGGGTTTTCTGGGAGGAAGCAGGATGTGCTTCCACCAACTCTCTGGTTCATACCCTTCTCCGCTGGGTGTGGTGTTCACTGGGGAATGACAAAGTCTATTGACCAGGGATTCATTCAGCCACTCATAATATGTGAGGTCTCCACAGTTCACTTTCATATCTTCTTTGGGGGAACTCAGTCATCCCTCACTCAGAGATGAGGAAACGGAGGTTCAGTGATCTCAGGTCACCAGTCTGAAGTTGCCAAGCCTAGATGAGGCTGGTGGTTTATTCCACAAGCTTTCTTGGAACCCCAGTCAGCTCCCAGGCTGTCTCCAGGGGATGAGGGATCCAGAGAGGAGCCAGCCATCTGCACAGAGAGGGGCCTGAACACAGAAGGCAAAGTTAGCACAGCTCTCAGTCTACTGCCTCTGTCTTGCTAGTCAAAGCTTTCCTTAATACCAGCTCTGTGCTGGGCACTCTGGAGGGCTCACAAGGAGCCACCTGCTCAGCTGCATCATTCCTGCCCTCCAAGACCTTACATGATGAGGATTGGGTGTGAAATAGTAGCCCGTGGCATTAGGCCAAATCCATGCTATTGAGGAAAAGTAAAAACATCCTGAAGAGGCCCGCTCGCTCCTGCTGCAGGTGGTCCTCAGCATGCCAGAAGGGAGGTGGGATTGACGCAGTTTTCTACAGGAAGAGCACTCCATGTTCAGGTATGGACGGAGGATGCAGAACAGAATTTTAAAGGGGAAAAATATCCGGAGACAGAGCACGGGCAGTGTGGTGCAGTCCAGGGGAGGAAGGGAGAGCAGCTTGGATCTTTGTTCAAAAGAAGGGAGAGAAGTGTTGAGTAAGAGGGAGGTTTCAAGGTGGGTCTGCAAGGAGGAGAGAGAAGACAGGAAAGGCGAATGTCACTTATCCCATAGGCTGCTGGGTTTAGCAAAGTGTTATTTTCCTCAAGGCCTTGGCTGTGTTGTCCTGGGAGTCCAGCTGAGCCCAGCCCATGTCCTTCAGGAGGATCCTCAACTCTTCTTGCAACAGGGGAAGGACGCCACAATGTCTGGGTCAAGCAATATGAAAACACTCAGGGTTGGCAAAATCAGGCCCCTGCTGACCTCTCCGGCCCACCTCCCTCCACTTCTCCCATCACTGCCTATTTCTCTCAGTGCCTGTGATGCTGGCCTTCTGCCTATCCACCTGGCACACAGATCGCTTCCTGCTGCATAGCCTTTGCAATGACTGTTTCCTCTACTTCTAGTCTAGCTCAGCACATGTCTGGCTCCTTCTCATAGTTTCATCTCTCAAAGTGGCCATCCCAGACCTCTCTATCTGAAGTCGGTACCTTCTTGCCTCCTAGTTACTCTCCATGACATCATGCTACTGTCCATTACCTTGAGGAGACATTACCTGTTGTAATTTCCTGATCTACTGTCTGTTTATACCTTCTAGCCCTCTGGCAGTGTCTTGCCCACTCAGAATGTGCTGGACATAGTAGATCCTATTGTTGAATCAATATTTGTTGAATTGACAAACGAGCACTGCTTCTTCCCAGATCTCCTTTGACCATGCTCAGAAAGTCAGGGTAGACTGGGCTTGGGAAGTCTGCAGGGCTCCTGGAAGTAGAGGCAAGCTTCTGTGTTTGCATCCCCCCTCCCCTTCCCTGGGAAGTAGGTTGGTGTTAATCATTCGTGATCTTAACTCAATACTTCTGGCTCTCCAGTTCTGTGCCTGCTCAGATCTTGAAGTTGCCCTGGTGCCGAACTGCAGAAGATCTTACTTGGTGCTTAGGTCAGCCAGAGGCCTGAATCCAGTTCTTGGTACCCTGTGGTTCTTGCTTCTGCTACAGGGGCCGAGCAATGCTATTCTGTTATCAGAATACAGATAAGGAAATTGTGCCAAGAGAAAGATTTAGCTTCCTGTAGACATGGCCAGGATTGGGCATCTGGGGGAGGAAGATCGCAGTGGCCCAGGCTTTTGGCACCCTTATCAGTTGGTGGCATTTATCTTCCTGGAGACAAATATAGCACAGTCGATGAGGAAATGGGAACACTTGGGTAGAGGAGCATACTTTGGGCTCTCTTCACTCAAGTCACCAGGTTGTTCTCAGCTCTGGTCTCCCCAGATATTTAGATTTTCCATGAAAAGGGCACACATAGAGCCCTCACTCTTGGTTAAGATCTGGCTATCCATTCAGCTAAATGAGAAATCTCATATTACAGATCGAACAATTAACTCAGCCAATTCGTATTGGGTATAGATGGAAGGCCAAACACAGGGCCCAGGAAAAGTAATAAAGCATTTACATTAGTTTAGGTTCTGGGTTAGTTCAGATACAAAGAATAAAGCAGTAGTGCCTATCTTCAATTGCTCCCAGCCCCCACAGGGAGGATTTCATGTGGCCATGCTGTGGGCAGTGGAGGTGCACACAAGGTGATTCCTGGCACATATGGAAGGAGGCAGCAGTTCCGAGTACTCAGACAGTGACTCCTGATCTGGCTCCTTAGAGCAATGTCTGTGGGTCTGAGAGCCAGAGCACCCAGTGGGGAGGATGAAGGAGGGTGCTGCCATGGATTGGATTTATATTCCAAGCCACCGCTGTGCTAAGGCACCTGAGATGCACAATTGTTGGCAGCTTGAGTCAGCTGGTGCTGGGGGATGTTGGGGGAAGGCAGTCACCTTTTGAGAGTCTCATTTGTTATCTGGGGACTGCGCTGCCCAAGGTGCCAGAGCCAGTTGGTGGCAGAGCTGGCTGCAGCCCTGGGCCTCCTTTGGCTTTCTGTGTGGACTGGGCACTCACTCCATTTCCCCAAGCTGGGCTCCAGTTTTGTTCAGCTTTGGAAATGTGCTTGCAAAGGGGCAGAGGGCGGCAGAAAGGCTCTGCCGGATGGTGGCCAATTCCCTTCCCCGTGGATAAATGGAGCCTGGACCTTCACTTGGCAATGTGCAGCAAAACAAATTAAAATAGCGAAGCTCTCATCTCCTTTCCTCACCCCCCCATCTCTGACAGATTTATTTTGGAAAGCGACAGGAGGCTAATGGAATCACTTAATTTCCTTGATAATAAATTACCCCCAAGTGCATTAATTGAATGTTTCACA
Organism: Marmota monax; assembly: GCF_021218885.2. Lineage (NCBI taxonomy): Eukaryota > Metazoa > Chordata > Mammalia > Rodentia > Sciuridae > Marmota > Marmota monax. The sequence continues at coordinate 25,807,598 of NW_026692881.1, forward strand.
ACAAACATTTTCCTTCTGCACAGACTCCTCCTAGGCTTCTCCTGCTCAAACAGCCCTCCTTCTCCCCTTCCCTTGCCCGCTCGTCCCTGCTCTGCCCGGGGTTGGCCTGGCCTCTCTGGTCTTTCTCATTTCTGGGCTTAAGGATGCTGCTGGCCTGGGCAAGAGCACTTACAGGAAGATCCTATAGAACTGTGGGGCAGAAAAGAAAGGGTGAGGAGAGAATCAATGGGATCAGGATTTGAATTCTGGCTCTGCCACTTCCCAGCTGTGTGACTGGAAAAGTCACTGAGTTTTCTTCCATTTGCTTTGGTTTTTATCATTCGCAAGTGGGGATAATACAGCTCAGGCAGCAGGGTGTTGATGAGATTTAGAGCCAGAGCTTGCAAAGTCCCTGACATCCAGGAGGTCTTCAGAAAATAGCAACCAATGCTTTCTATTATCATAATCTTAATTTTTTTACAATTTATTTGTTTATCTATCTACTGATTTATTTTAGTACCAGGGATCAAATTCAGGGCCTTGAGCATGCTGGGCAGGTTCTCTATAACACTGAGCCACAGTCCCAACCCACTATTTTTTTTTAAATTAATGTTTGCTTTCTAATTTTCCAATACATATTGCCTTGAATTATTTTAATAAGAGAATTGGAGAAGAGAAAGAGGGAGGATGAGGCTGACAGAGACAGAAATGGAACAGAGACTGAACGAAAGAGAAAGAAGAGGGGTGAACTGAGTGGGCACCCCCAGACTATCACCAGGATAGAGAGAGTGTGCTCGGCTTTGTCAAATGATGCTCAAACCCTTATGTAATCCTGTTTGCCACAGCCAAGGGACTGCACATTTGCCAATCTTCCTAGCCAGATGTCTGAGGCTTTGCAGCCAACAGAAAGGGGCCAGCTGGAATTTGTAGACCTGTTTCTATTCCCTTGCAGCTTAGAAACTGGGTGCCTGTCTGTGTGTTAGCAGAAGATTTGGAAGCCACAATGGCACTTTCCCCTTGATGCATGATTAATGGATAATTGACTGTGGCATGCACAGCTGTCGGATATTTTCAAGGCAAATGACTCCATAAAAATAAGAAAATACATGGAGTTCATACAATGCAAGGTCTGCCCTTGGTGGTAGTTACAGATAGAAGACAAGGATCAGCACTGATGTCTCTCTGGCCAGGAGGATGGGGGACAGGGTGTCTGGTGGTCTTCTCAAAGTCAACGTCTTTGGGAAGGAACTCTGGGTTCCTGTGGCTTCCTCTTGTGTCATCCCATATGTCATCATGGGGGCCGGCTCAAGCACTGGGCTTAGCTACGTTGGGATCCAGATGGACAAACCACTCCTAGTCCAGAGAGGTGTCACGGTGTTCACATTGCATTAAGAAGGGCAGAGGTGGAGAAGGTGCTCTTTAGGATAGGAGCTACAAAGAAGTGACCACTTCCAATAGGAGAAATGAGGAACTGCTCGTGGATGGATGGGCAGAAGTCATTTAATGAATGGAGACTTTGAAAGATGTTTCTAGCTTCTTATTTGGAGCTGAGGGCAGCTATAACTGTTCTATCATATCCTCCTCTGCATAGAGTCCCTGTTCTCTCCTGCCTCCTTCAAGGATGCTAAGCTAGAATCTCCTTATCTCCCTTGATCAATGGATGCTCCTCCTGCTGCTTTCGACTAGCAAAAATGTGTGTCTCTTGGGTCCTGCCTTACCCAGCTCATCTGGGAATGAATTTCATGTGTTTCAAAGTGAAGAGAATTTAGTTGGGAAAGTGGGGGTTGGTGGAGATGGGGGGCAGTAATCAATACCCACAAAACACCAAGGAGGAAAACTGCAGAGGCTTTCCCTTGTTCAGGTCAATTGTGGCATTTGCTGGGCAGGAAGGCAGTATCATTTACCAACCAGGCCCTCAGTTAGAAATATGGTTTAGGTAGGTGACGTGGGACACTCATGTGGCTGGAGTTAAGCTGGTAAATTTCTAGGCAGAATGATCACCTTTATGATTTAGAAATGAAAAGACCTGGAGACAACCAAGCCCAGGAATCTCCCTTACAAGCACGTGCTTATTGCTCAGAGAGGTGCCCTGCCCTTGGTTCTTGGTGATCACCCAGCATTCTGCTCTTTCCACTGGGGCAGTTTAGTTCAGACCTTAACTGCATCTCTTCAACATGTGACCTGTGCATCCTTGAGAAATCAAATCTTCTGTAGCTGTGAGTTTTATAAGCAACAAATATTTGTTGAGAGAATAGATTGGTATTTGCTCCTTTGATTTAAACTATTGTCTCCAGAAAACTTGGTGAAATGCAAATATGTTTTCTGTGAGAGGCAGCGTGTTAAGCCGTTAAGTCCATATCACCAGTTTGTTGACTTAGTTTGATTACCTTACCTAACGCAATCCTGAGGAGCCCTGGCAGGGCATTCTGGTGCCCGGATGTGGAAGTTCAGCACCGGACTAGAGGGTGGGGGTGGTTTTCAGTTAAGGGGCTGCCGCGGAGTCCCAGGCTCCGGAAGCAGAGTGGCGTAGTTCCACATTCTGCCAACCCTGTTGGCAGAATTTTGGATGCTCCAGAGCAGGAGTTGAAAGTTGTGTCCCTTCAGGATCCTTCCAAGTGCAGGTCTCCAGAAAAGAATTGGAGTTGGCTCGCCTGGCAAGTTTCCTGCGTCGCCAGCTGTTTGCCAGCTATTATATTGAAACAGTCGAGGGAACCTTGAGGGACATCTCAATCACTGTGTTGTCACTGAAATGCATTCTATGTATATCTTTAGGTCTTCAAAAAAATTGGGATAAAGTACATATAACATCATAACCCTTACAGCCAGTATGAAGTCATTGATGTTAATTCAGTGGCATTAAAATACATTCATGATGTTATGCAATCATCTCTTTAGAATTTTTCAATCATCCCAGGCAGAAATTCCACACCCATTAAATTCCCAAAAAGCCCCTTGACTCAGCCCATTGTCTTCCTTTCTGCCTCTATGATTCCGCTTTTCTAGGTCTCTTACGTAAGGTGGAATCATACAATATTTGTCCTTTTGTGACTGGCTTATTTCACTTAACAGAACGTCTACAAGGTTCCTCCATGTTGTAGGATATTTCAGAATTTCCCTTTTCAGGCTAAATAACATGCCACTGTATGTGTATTTCACATTTTGCTGGATCCACTTATCTTTTGATACGCTTGGGTCGTTTCCACCTTTGGTTATTGTGATTAATGCTGCTAAGGGCACAAGTATCTGTTTCAGTCCCTGCTTTTGATTCTTTTGGGTGCATGTGCTAAAGTAGAATTGCTGGATTGCGTGGGACTTCACCCCTAACTTTTTGAGATTCCATTCCCATAGTGGTGGTACATTCCCACAAGTAACACATAAAGGTTCTGATTTTTCCACATCTTCCCAGCACTTCTTCTTGTCTGCTTTTTGTTGTGGTGGCTATAAATAGCCATCCAGCCAGGAGTGGGTTCATATTTTTTTAGAGTTGCTCTTTTCTTGGTCACAAATATCAGCAAGAACAAGTGTCCCAATGACCCTCTAATTGTTAAAGATAGTCACGGTTTGACTTTGACCAAGAAGCACACGTGATGAGGATTCAGCATGCATGGTGACACAGAGCCACAGGAAACTGACAGAATCTAATAATATAAATGGGCACAATTGGGCACCAGAGTGGGCACAAATTGTAAGTGGTTCTCATCAAAGTAAACCATGTTTCCTCTTCACTTGTCTCATGTGTCACATTCGGCATTGTGTGTGTGTATGTGTGTGTGTGGGTGTGTGGGTGTGTGTGTGGTTTCCCCCTGGTGCTTTCCTAGTCTGATTGGATGAGGTACTTTTCTTCTGTAGAGTTAACCTCCAGTTCTTCTCCCCACTCTTCTGTCATCCTCTTGTTTTGGATGCTGGTAGATGGATACTACTAGTGCAGTCTGGATCCTGAGGCTGAGGGTCAGCAACAAAAGTCCAGCAAAACCAAGTTCATACCCTGAGGATATTCACTGACCATCATGTCAGCTTCATGTTACCTCCTTTCTCACGGACTGATTTTGTGGGATTCCCTAAAACAAGGCAAGGAAAATCACTTCCATCTGATTCATTAGAAAATTATTGTCCCAGAGACGCAAGTAAGTTGCCCAAAGTTGCCCAGCTGGACAACTGCCCAGGTGTCAGAGCCAGGACTGAAACTCAGCTTTCCTTTTTGTAACACTTTGGCAAGATGTGCCCTTAAATCAGAGGTTGTGGAGAGTTAACTTCCAAGTTGGCACCATGGGACTGGCTTACCTCATATTCATCATGCTGACATATTTGCAGGAGCCCACTGGGAACACAGCTTCAGTGTTCCTGCAAGAACAGGAGGTCAACCTTCGAATGGCCTGTTGGCCATTTCATAGCGAGCAGACTGATTGCATGAAGAAGCTGGTTATATTTTAGTGTGCAATGTAAGAAGAGCTCCAGTGGAGAGGTATGCAAAAGTACTGTTGCAAGAGGTAGGTAGTAGCAATGTCCACTCCCCACAGAGATCACTGAAGGCTCTGTTGAGCAGGGGGACATTTGAGTGGGATATTGAAGGATGTGTAGAAGCTTGCAACATACAGAAATGGATCAACAAATATGTGAAAAAATGTTCATCATCTCTAGCAATCAGAAAAATGCAAATCAAAACTACTTTAAGATACCATCTCACTCCATTCAGAATGGCAGCTATTATGAAGACAAACAAACAATAAGTGTTGGTTAGGATGTGGGGGAAGAAGGCACACTCATACATTGCTGGTGGGACTGCAAATTGGTGCAGCCAATATGGAAAGCAGTATGGAGATTCCTTGGAAAACCTGGAATGGAACCACGATTTGACCCAGCTGTCCCACTCCTTGGACTATACCCAAAGGACTTAACAACAGCATACTACAGGGACACAGCCATATCAGTGTTTATAGCAGCACAATTCACAATAGCTAAACTGTGGAACCAACCTAGATGCCCTTCAGTGGATGAATGGATTAAAAAAATGTGGCATATATACACAATGGAATTTTACTCGGCAACATAAGAGAATAAAACCATGGCATTTGCAGGTAAATGGATGGCATTGGAGAATATCATGCTAAGTGAAGTTAGCCAATCCCCTCCCCTCAAAAAATGCTGAATGTTTTCTCTGATATAAGGAGACTGACTCATAGTGGGGTAGGGAGGGGGAGCATGTGAGGAATAGATGAATTTTAGATAGGGAAGAGGAGTGGGACGGAAAGGGAGGGGGCAGGGGATTAGCAAGGATGGTAGAATGTGATGGACATCATTATCCAAAGTTCATGTATGTAGACATGAACCGGGTGTCAACCTACTTTATATGCAAACAGAGATATGAAAAATTGTGGTATATATGTGTAATAAGAATTGTAATACAAAAAAATACCAAAGTATATATAAAGACATGAATTGGCGAGAACATACTTTATATACAAAGATATGAAAAATTGTGCTCTATACCTGTAGTAAGAATTGTAATGCATTCTGCTGTTGCGTATTTAAAAAAATAAAATCAATTAAATTAAAAAAAAAACAGAAATGGAAAATTAATGTGGGGAGTGACCTAGCTTGGTCAGATTCATATAGGGCAGGCTCAGGCACTTGGACTTTTACCTATTGGCACTGAGGACCTGGTGAAGACAGGATTGTAATGGGTGTATTGAAAGCACAGAGCTCCTCTCATGTCTTGATAAGTTTTTTCCAGGATGCAGGAATGCCAGGGCAGTCCGCTAACCACTCCTCTGAAAAGCAGCTTGTCATGAGTGTCTCTAAGCCATAAAATAACTTCCAAATTACCTACAAGGTACTTTTGTATATTTTTTGATTTCCAGGGCATCTTCCAAGTTGCAGTGATTTCAAAACACATTCCAGCCTTTCACCCCATGAGTCTCCCTGCCAAACTGATGACGCCTTTCTCTTGGGGCTGTTCTGAGGGTTTAATGAGCTCGCTGCATGAGGTGCTTGGCACAGAGGGCTGGCGGAGCTGGGAGCTTGTGGAGCCACCTTGCTGTTTTGCAGATGAGGAAACCCAGTCATATGGAGATAAAGAGGAGCCCTTGGATGGGGTTTCACAGCTGCTACCTAAACCCTGCTGGCCTGGCTGCAGGACCCTGTGCTTGACCTTGGTGCTGCTTTTCTCCCAACAGAATCTCCTAATGCCCAACCACGGGTAGTCTGCAGGGCGGGTCTGAAAATTTCGAGTAGTGGAGAGACTGTGAATATGCAAGGTTAAGCCCTGACTTTACACATTTTGAGTTGTTAGGCCTTTAACATGTCGCTGAACATGGTGCCTTGACTTTCCCACTTTTAACATGGAGTTCAGGCTGACGTTGTGGTATTGTTGTGAAGGTTAGAGGCAATCCGTGCAGAGCACCTAGATGGTGCCTGGGTCACAGCAGCTGTGTAGTAGATGAAGGTGATCGATTACACAAATAGTGAGTCCCTTCTCAAAGGCGAAGACTTTTCCCAGCCGCAGACTTCGGAGCACTAGGTAGGTAGGTGGTGATGCAGTGGTTGCTGGAAATCATGGTAAGACTCTCCTTTCCCGGGGAAATTACAACATCTGAAACTCTGGCCGCTGCCCACTGGCCTGTGCACTTGGTTTTATGCCTGGTGCAAAGCATAAGAGAGCACAGGGTGATGGCCCTTCCTCCCTGGAGGAGCTGACCCCACCCTTCTCAGGGGCTCTGCACACAGCCTCACCTTGTCCCCCACTGTCCGGGAAATGCAAGACAGAAGTGTCCTGAGCCCTGGAGCAAGACTCTCAGTGCTGTGAGAGCTGGGAAGACTTCAGAAGAAGCAAGACCTGAAGGACAGGAAAAGAGCAGGCTTAGACACTGGAGCAGGGGCTAGCTGGGGTAGGCTGCAGGGAAGGGGAAGGGAGGGAGGGATGAGGACAGGGACCGCAGCTGTGAGGCTTTGCATCTTGCGTGGGGATTGCGGCTCCAGGGATGAGGGAGGCGAGTGGCCTTGAGGAGACAGAGAAGGGCCTGTGAAGAGGCCACAGGACTGTGAGTCACAGGATGGGCGTGCTTCTGGACATGAGGAGCAAGGGCTTCACGCCAGGGGAGCCAGCTCAGAGGTTCTCAGGACAAACACACAGGGGTGCTTCGCAGGGCCAACAGAGCCTGCCCCTGATGCACCCGGGGACACTAAACGCTTTAGTATATTCTCCCGTGAATAATTTCCCCCACTCTAACCACATCAGGCACCTGCGGGCGCATCTCGGGGCTCGCTCTGTCAGATTTCGTTGCCATTTAAGTGAGTGATGCAGAGGGAGCTGGCCACAGCGCTGGCTCTGCGATGGATGAGGCAGGCGGCCAGGAGAGCTGGCCCCAGAGGTTTTATTTCTTTGGCTCTGTAATCACATTGGAGGCAGAATGTTTTTCTGTGTCTCCTCCATCTAATCTCTCTGTTTGGGTACCATTTCCTCCTCCACCCTTCTGCTCCCTGCTGGTCCTGCGGGTTGACATGGTAACTGCTCTGCCTCTCCTCCCTCCAGGTCCATGCCCAGGAGGACTGAGACAGGGGAAGACCCCACAGTGGCCCACCCGAAGTTCTGTGTCCAGGGAGTGGAGGAGGGGAAGGGAGGTGGGAAGCCAAGGCATCCCAGGGTAGAAGCAGGAGCAAAACGAACCTCAGCAGGCTGGAACTCAGAGGATGCAAAGGCTGGCATTTAGGTTCAAGAGGTTGACTATAGGAGACCAGGAAGAACATCCCCTGGCTTTATGAAAGACTTAAACAGGGACTAATTGTGTGGGAAACCTACTTAAAAACACAACGTATAATACAAAATGCTTTTGTGAGAAAAGGAAGTCATATTCATTGCAAAAATGTTAGAAGATTACAAATAAGTTTGAGATACACACTGTGTGTGTGTGTATGTGTGTGTGTGTGTGTGTGAGAGAGAGACAGAGAGAGAGAGAGAGAGAGAGAGAGAGAGAGAGAGAGAGAGAGAGAGAGAGAATATCATGGAGGTCGTGGGGGATTACTTAATTCAATTTCCCACAATTATCAGTTAATCCATTTAGTTATGACCTTCTATTTCTTTCCTTGCGAAGATATACAAAGCATATGTGTCATGATTCTATTTTTTTAAAAGATCATATTTTACAACTTGATTTTAATATAGCTAGATATTATAAATAGCTTTCACAATCATTAAGTATTTTTTCTGCAACATCATATTAAGTGTTGCACAAATAATGTTTTGGATCTTTACCATAATTTATTTATAAAATTCTCTTTTGTATGCCATGCCCCCACCACCATTTTTCTCTAATATAATGAATCCTGGAATGAATAGTTTTGGAAATCAATTTTTAAAAAAATATTTTTATAGTAGATGAACATAATACCTTTATTTTATTTTTATGTGGTGCTGAGGATCAAACCCAGTGCTAGGCAAGTGCTCCACCAACTGAGCTATAACCTCAGCCCTGGAAATCAATTTTTGTGCACATTATTGATTATTTAATATAAAATCCTAGAAGTAAAAGTTACAGAAATTCAGAGAATTGTGAATATTTTGAAGTTTAGTTTCTTTGTGGATGTTCCTGTCAAGTGGTGCTCTAGACTACGCCAATGTGTGAAACTCCTTGTATTCACCCACATTTCCCCCAGTACTTAGTATTAGGGTTTTAAAGTATCTTGCCAGATTTATAAATGAAATGTGGTATCTTGTTTATGTTTCAAATTACAAGGGAGGCTAAACATTTTTCTTTCATAGTTGACAATTTAATCTCTTATGAATTGCTGATTTGTGTCTATTTTTTTTCTGTTGGTAGTATCGTTTTTCTCATTTACGTTAGGAGGTTTTGATATTAATACCATTAGTATTTATCTGCTATCTAGGTTGTAAGCATTCCCTTTCAGTTTATTCCTTGCTTCTGATTGGTGAATGTGTATTTTAGATTTTGTATTGGCAAATCCATCAACATTTTATTTTTTTATGGTGTCATACCTAGAAAAATTCCTCTGATCTAAGATTGTATGTTCACCTGTCCTTTTTGTACCCCATACATTTTATGTTTTATTTTTTACATTTTACTCCTTATGATTTAATGACAACACAGGTTAAGTCAATATCCAAAGGGAAAATTTTGATGGAATATGGGAACAAAATTTCCAACCAGTTAGAGCTGTGCCAAAACAGATTGAGTGGGTTTGGAGGTTGAGGCAGGTGGAATCTCAAGTTCAAGGATGACCTCAGCAACTTAGTGAGGCTCTGTCTCAAATAAAAAATAAAAAGGACTGAGATGTAGCTCGGTGGAAAAGTGCCCTTGGGTTCAATCCCCAGTACCCTAAACAAACAAAAAAAGTCAGATTGACGGGGAAGTGAGCGGATCTCATGGCTTGACCTTCTGCTGGGGTTAGGTGTTGCCTAAGTGTTCCACAAACATTTGCTGAGTGACCGGTGGAACCAGAGACCTCCATGGTATCTTTCAATACTAATTCCCTGATGTTGTCCAGGTTGGCAGCTCAGTCCATCTTCACAGATCAGTTTAGAATTGGAAACTGTAGCTCTCACAGGTGAAGCAGGCGAGGGGATGGGAGGAGGCCCAGGGAGACTGCTTTTCAATTCTCTTCTGAATATGGAGTTGAGGTCTGCTGAAGTCGTTGTGGTTTGCTGCATTTGTTGTGGTTTGCTGCATTGGGTTCAAAGAGAAATAAGTGAGTGAACTTGCTCCTCCGAAGCCCAAGGGACTTACAAGCAGATTGGGGAGGTGAGGCAGGCACCCTGAGAGCCGCTGGAGGAATAGGGGGCAGGGGCTGCTGCTGTGAGATCTTAAAAACAGGTGAGGTGCATTCTTTTAAGTTCCAGAGCTTTGTTCCAAGTGGTTCTTGTCTGAAGGACTCTTTTTAAGAAGTTCTCCACTTAGGTAAATGGAAATCACCCCCAGGGTTGAGTTCTTCATAGATCCCAAAGGGCTAAAATAAGAAATGAGGAGGAAACCATTCAAATAGGAATCAGAACAATATTTATCCAGGTTTGAGCTCCTTTATCGGTCTTCAGGAGCCTTCAGATTTCCAAGCTTTGGAGGAGCAATGGCCTGTTGGGATCCACCTTCCTTCCTTCCTTTCCTCAAATATTTTTGAACAAGAGAAATCTGTCCCACATTCTCCAGTTCCCATAGATAAAGAATTAGGAGAGGGGAAGAGATATGATACTTTCATTGGGCAGGGACAGGTGTTGTGCAGGACATGTTGGAGAGAACACAAATTTGGGAGCTGTCCTTACCGTTTCTAGTGTGACCTTAAATAAAACTAGCTCCATCATTTTGAATTTGAGATCTGCAAAATGATGTTACTAATTCCTGTCTTATGGGGGTGGGGTGAGGACTTAAAGAGATAACTCAGATGGTAGCTACTCAGTGTTAATTTCTTACTTTCCTCCTGCCCTTGCAGCAAGATGAGACGAGGATCATACATGGCCTGCCTGTGGCATCGACCTTGAAAGAATTCAGAAGTCATCCAAAGATCAGTTTTAAAGCATTTACCAGTAACATTTTATTCAATTTTTTTTTTTTTGTCTTTTAGAGGATGGGCATGTCTGCAGGTAGACATGAAATCTGTCAGGGGTGGCTGAATCCAAAGATGGCAATTCAATCACGTGCTGACTGACTTTTGACTGCTGGTGTTGTGACACGATGTGAGCAATTGACGCATTTTGTCACTTTCCATCTGTTCTCCCCATATTGGTATTTTTGGAAGAATGGTTAAGTATATCAACCTTTGGAAAAAGTGATTATCAAATCTCTCCTGTCATAAAGATGCAGTGGGGTTGTGTGTCATGCATAATTCTTGGCAGCATCTAAATCTCAATTTTTAGAAACAAGATGAATTTCTTCCCCCTTGGCTCTTTTTTTTTTCCACTTTTGAAAAAGTTCAGCTTCTGCAGCTATCTAATGGTTACTTTTCAGAGCTTGCCCTGATTTAACCAGTAATGAAATGATTTTCCCATTTGAAGTGCTCTATTGGGGCCACCAGGCCACAGCCCTGAGTGGTTACTGTAGCGAACTCTGCCACTTTATAAAACAAAGTTTTTTTTTTTTTTCAAATTTTAAATTAACTTCTCATCTTCAGATTCCCAAATGTGGGACTTTAGTAATAAATATGCTCACTTCAGCTGCTGGCTGGTTGGAGCACTGGATGAATGGGTTGGTGTTGAGGTGGCTCTTGTGGAGGAGAGAGAACTGCGCGAGCAAGAGAGAGTACTTTAGGCACGTGATTTCGCTTAAACCCCCTGAACAATGGTGTTTCTCAGGGGCTTACTCTGTGCTGTGTTGTCCTCAGTGATTTTTATGGCATTTTTATTTAATGTCTATTTTAGGAGGTGTAGTTATTAAGGATGCAAGATAGGAACTCAGCACAATTTGATGTCCAAGCTAGTTTTATCAGATTATGAAACTGAAAAAAAAATGGTCCTGGGTTAGAATGTGATGACTTTAGGATTGGCTGGATCCAGGTGCTCAAATGATGTGATCGTGACCCTCTCTCTTCACACCACTGTGCCTTCCTTTATGCTGACTTTGTTCTCGCGGGGAATCTCCATAAGGTGGTGAAGAAGACCCTCAGCTTCTGTCCTATCAGACAGAAATGCAAGTGGAAAGAAAGTGCTTTTGTTCTCAGTGGTTCAAGCATCTACTCTTAGTGAATGTGCTGGTCACGAGATCACACCTGAATCAGGGAGGGGGACTGACCATTGTCCACCCTATTATGTGATGGTAGGTGACGCAGGGCCTGGATGAGGTTGTGAAGGAGATAAGTGAATGTGTGTATCTGAAAGCTGGGAGAAGGAGTGAGGTCCACCCCACCCATAGCACATGGATGTAGAGCAGGAAAAATAGGGGCCGTTTGACCTCCAATGACAAAATATAGGCGTCTTCCAGTTGCAATATGGGTTCCATATCAGGAACGAGAATTTAGGTAATTTAGGTAATTTGCTCCAACAATCCAACTCTTAGAAATGCCAGAGCTGGGATTAGAACCATCATCTACTGGGTCCTAAAGTCCATCTTTTTTTTTGCATTATTTGGCGTATCTTTAAACTGTTCAAATATATTACAGATCTTGCCTCAGGACGACCTCTGGTGTCTTTCTGCTGGCTTTGATCTCCACAAGTCTACTTGTGAGCCACTAAAGCCAAAGATCAGGCAAGAAGTAACCCAGTAACACAGGTAGGGGATTGGAAAAGGGCCCTGAAGCTGTACTGCAGATTCAGTTACTATTCTTGGAGGGTAGAGTCCAAGGAACAGTGGTACCACAGGTGGGCACAGAACCAGGGCTGCTTAGGAAGCAGGAGAGCCTTCTTTTTTCTGACACTGCTTCCTGGGGCCTGGGACCCATACCCCATCCCCCAGCAAATACAGCCTGAGAGCTCTGAGTGATAGACTCTCCTACAGCTGGGGAGGGATCCTTGTGGCTTCTGCGGCTTCTGTTACTGAGAGTGGGACAAGAACTCACCACCCTGATGATGTCACCAGGGAGCCTTCTGCTGGGTCATGTTCTTGGGATACCTAGGGAAGATGGTGGCAAGTTCTTTATTCCACTGTCCTCTGGGGCTAGCAGGTCCTCTGGAACTAGCAGCTTCCCTGCAGTTAAATCTAGGCAATGACTTCAGATGCTGAATATTCACAGTGCAGGAAATTCTTCCATATGCTTCTAAGCTACCGCTTGCGTCCTGGAGTCTTGTATCTGAAAGTGACAGATGGAAACCTCTGGTTGCACATGACATGCTTGGACATTTAGGGACAGGGAACACCTGGTGAGAAATGTGTTCCTTCTCCGGTCTCCATCAATTCTTCTGACCAGTGTCTCCCTGAGACTCCGTCTTTGCTGTCCACACTTCCCAACGCAAAACCAACTCTCTCCTATTTTCCTTGTAACACAAAGAGGACAGCTATGGAGCCTTTGGCAGTCAACAGCACCCAGCTGAAATCCATGGCATTGCTTTTGTTTTTATTATATTTGTCTTTATGGCTTCTTTCCATTACGAAAGGTGGTGCTAGTTTTCTACTTATGGTAGAGATATAAATTTTGTGTATAAAACAAATTTATTTTAGTAAAAGGTGAGCGGATTGAAAGAAAACATTCTAATTATATGCCTCTGTTAGAGTTTAACCAGAAAAAAAGCAGAAGTAATAGGAGATATATATGTAAGAAATTTATTGCGAGGAAAAGTGATCTGGGCTGGATAGCCAAGTCCAAAATGCAAAGACCTTCTGGAAGGGCAGGGATATACCTTCAGGGTGCAGGTGGAATATCTTGATCAGGGAAACCTCAGCTCTGCTCAGAAGGGTTTTCAGTTGATTGACTCAGGCCGCCAGATTTTTAGGACCATCTCATTTACTGAAAGTCAACTGATTATAGACTCTAATCACATCTATAAAATGCCTTAAGAAAAACAGCTAGACTGGTGTGTGATGGAGTAAGGGGGACTAGCCAAGCCAAGTTGATACATAAGACATCCATTGGATCAGAGCAGGTGACACAGAGTCTGGCTGCAGTTGAGAGGGAGATAAAATGACAGGCAGTTGATAAATCCGAGCCAGTCCGGCAGGTGAATGGCTGGGATATCAGACCCGGAGTAAAAGAGCTGGGAGTTTGAGGTCAGGGAGGGAGGCTTCCTGTGCCTGGTGGTGGCTGTTAGCAATCTGGGGTTGGAACCAGGAATGTAGAACATAGCAGTCTGTCTTTTCTGCCTCGCTTCTTGGCACCTTTTTAAAGGGACTAGCTTTTGCTTGCCTCTTTGCCCTAATTTAATCTGTTCTACTTAATATAAGCAAGTTTATTCTCCCTCTCCAAAAGGGTTGAATCCAATCATTTAACCACATTGTGATTACAATATTCAAAAAACCTCATCCCTAATGACACCTTCTTTACCAAAGACTTAGCTGTCAGAATTATGGATGGACTTCATCTTTGCAGCTCTGAGGTCACCCTATCCAATGATAATGGTCATTGAATTGGAAATGTAATTCCACGATTATTAATCAAATGTATTTTCTCCAGATAGAAGAACAAATGAGAAGATCCAGAGGGAACTTCTTCTGTTAAGGCAATTAGGGAAGGATATGGAACTTGTACTCAGATGAGAAGATTGATTTTGTGGAAGTCTTCCGGGATGGTAAAAGAGAGAAGTTGCTTTTTTATTTGTTAAAACACCAAAATTTTTCTGTTTCCTATGGAAGCCTTAATTAATTTTGTGGACCATGAACTGTGCCTTCAGGGATCAGATTTCCAATGTCTGACCCACAGAGTGGTGGCTCCACATCTTTGCTGGCATTCTGAGATTGACATGTTGACAATTAAGTATAGCCTGGAAATTTCTTTACCATGATGGCAAGTGTGCAACTGTCTGTCAGGGGAATTGCCCCATGCCTGTTCTCTTCCTGAGCTTTGGAAGAAGGAGTTCCTCTTAGTAGACCCTCGGAAGGTTGAGTCACTTTCTAGCATTGGTGAGGCTGAGAGGGGTTGGCCTGGGCACCTGTTTGATGATCATTGGTACCTAGGAGGCAAATCGTTTTCTGGGAATTTCTAGGGGAAAATTGTCATAAGTTTGTTAAGATAAGAGAAAAAAATGTATTTAACTCTTTTTCAACTAGGTAAATAGGTCTCATTTCAAGAGCCAGCCTCAACCGTGTGGTTGGGCTGGCTGAGGGTAGGGAGGATACCAAGCCTTTCCTGGTGGAAATGGGGGAAAAATAATGCAACTATTACTGAAATCTTGTCACGAGCAGTGTATGTATGGGTAAGCATAGGAATGAAATGCCAAGCTGACAGTGACTAACGTGCAGAAGGTAAAGGGTAATACTTAGATTAATGTTGATTTTTCCCAGCTTTGTTTCCTCTGTTGGATTACAAATTGCTTGAGGGCAGGCTGGGGGCTTGCCATTTGCAATGCTGGTTCTTTGGGGTGGCCTTGTTTCTTGTCCTACATGCACTTTAAAGATACAGCGACTTAATCATGTGCCTTCCTCTCTTGGAGCTGCCAACCTATCAAGGATATCCAACAGCACTGATGAGTCACGTTGATTTTTTTTTTTTAAAGAGAGAGAGAGGGGGGTGGGGGGAGAATTTTTAATATTTATTTTTTTAGTTTTCAGCAGACACAACATCTTTGTTTGTATGTGGTGCTGAGGATCGAACCCGGGCCATACGCATGCCAGGCGAGCGCACTACCACTTGAGCCACATCCCCAGCCCACACATTGATTTTTTTAAAATTATATTTTTTCAATTGTAGATGGACACAATATCTTTATTTATTTTTATGTGGTGCTGAGGATCGAACCCAGGGCCTCACGCAAGCGAGGCAAGTGCACCCCAGCCTGGTCACGTTGATTTTATTGAATGTTTTATATAAAGATGGGGGTTGCAGTCCCCTCACTCTCCTCTGGATTACTGAGGACTTGGATCTTGACTGCATGGGATGCAACTGGACTTCATACTGAACCACACGGGAGTTAGCTTTTCTCAGGTAACAAGCATTCTGGAGGTGGACTTTCCATGAGCAACAGTCGCACCATGTCGTCAATTTTCCAGGCCTCGTCTATCTTTGCATCCACCATCTCTGGCAGGTGGCTTTCATCCTTGAGCTTATCAGCTCAGGGTAGCAAGATCACTGCTTCCCCTGTCGGCCTTAGGTCCAGGTTTCAGGTGAGAGGGAGGAGAAGGGGGAAGGGCATCAGGTACATGCCAATTTATTTTTGTCAGAAACATTCAGTAGGTTTCTGCATTCGTGTTTACATCTTGCTGGCCAGAAGTGGGTCACATGGCTGCTTCTAGCTGAGGGAATCTAGGGAGGTTCTGTGCTTAAGCCAGGAAAGCAGAGCAGATATTGGACAGGACAGCCTCCCGGGTACCTCATTGTGCCCTGAAAACATTCCTCATACCTCCAGCCACATTGGTCCCAGTCTCCATCTCCACTTCTTCCTCCCCAACCTCAGCCCAGCCCCCTGGCTCGTCCTGGAGATGTCCAGCTCAGATCTCTGCTGTGGGTGTGCAGTTGATGGAGAGCCTTAGCTGTCCGCCTTTGGATCCATGTACTATTCATGCAGAAACCATGCTTCCCCCAGTGGGGTCACTAGAGTCGTCCTTTTCTGCTCAGTGTTGGGCTTCTCCAATGTAGGGAGGGGGCAGGTTTGCTCAGAACCTCTCCATCCATCTGGTTGAGCCTCTCCCAGAGCTTTTCTGTAGCTCCTCCTCAATCTCCTCCTCCCCTTTCTATTTTGATTGCTGTTAGACCTGCCTTGTGCTCCAAGAGCTCTCCCCTCTCCTCCCCTCCCCTCCCCTCTCCTCCCCTCTTCTCCCCTTCTCTCCTCTCCTCTCCTCTCCTCTCTGGTTCTTTCCTCTTATCCTTTACAGACAGTTTCTAAATAAACCTCTTGCATATCTAATATTTCCTCAGCCTCTACTCCTTGGAGGACTGAGACTGACATGCCTCCCTTCCCACAGGTTCACATTCTTCCTCTGACCTAGAGAGTACCCCCCCCCCCATCTCAGTCTTCAAAGAAAAGGGGCAGAGTTTGACTTGTTATTCTTTGGCATCCAAAGACAGGAGAGTCCAAGACAGATTCTTTATTTCGATTCTTATACTATTTTCCCCTTGCCGCACAACAGATCGATCACATTTATTGAGCATTTGTTATGTACCAGGCCCTGTTCCAGGTGCCAGGGAATACCAGATTTATCAGTCTGGGTCTCTGCTCTGGTGGAGCTCGCAGGCTAGTGGGTTTAGGAAAGAGGCTTCATTTTTCATTGGAGGATGATTGCCCTTCCCACCTGCTGTCTCCTTAGACTCTGGGGCAACTGTCTCTCCCAGCATTTCTACAGTTTGAGTTCAGTGGAAAAATCACTTTCCTGATTACAGAAGAAGCAAAGCAGCTGTTGCCCCTGTATCCAGCTCATTGAAAGACCAGGTAACACAGACCTGGTGTAACCATGGTAACCTTAATGGGGCGCAATGACCCAGCATAAATCCAGGCCCAAGCTCATTGTGAAACGTGAGTTCTGTCTGCTCCAGACCGTTTGGAGGGAGAGATGCCTTGCACCTTGCTGGTGACTAATAGTCAGTTTCCCAACAACATGGAGGAGCTTGGGATGCTCTGCACAGAGTGAAGAAGGGAAGGAGCCCTGATGCTAGTGTGGAATCGTGGTCCGGGGCCTGTGGGGAACTGCTGTGTTGACATATACATCTAGTCATTTATCTCCATGCTCTGGGTCTTCCTTGAGCTTACTAAAAACAGTCAGCTGGGCAGCTCCAGGTGTGCAAGGCTCATGGGGCATCTCTAGAAATGTGTGTGTGTGCACACTGTCAGTAGTTGGATGCGGCAGAGCTACCTTGGGCACGGCTCATTACAGCTGTTTGTTCTTGGCTAGTGTCTCATGGTGGGAACAGCTTCATGCTGGTGTGCATGGCTGCCTGGGCTGATGGCTGCTCCCTTTGCTGGAAGCCATCTTCTTCCTATCCTCCAGGATTTGGTCCCAATGCGGTAATGATGGCAGCAGATGCCTGTCCTCCTGGGAGTCTCTCCATAAGCCTTCCTCTTCTCTGTGTTGCCCCCCCTCATTCCTTGTTATCATTCTACCTTCTCATGAGCACGTGACTTCCATGGCTATTGTGTTCTGTCTCTTTAGTAGAGGGGCTCCATGCAAAATAGGTGCTCAATCAATACATGTTCAATGAACTTCTGCACTCCTTTTCCAGGTATTTTGTGCCCAATGATGGCAGAAGTATTGGGGATTGACACTGGGGCCTACAGGGAAGTCCCTGAGCTTGAAAGAGTTGTTCCCCTAGAAGCTGCCCGCCCTCTTCCTCCAGCTGGGACAGGAAGAAGAAAGTTGGTACCTCCTTTTCACCTTGTAGAGAGAGCAGTGCCTCTACTCTTGGGTATCAGGGAATCAAGGATTGAGAGGAGGGGTGGAAGGGCACTCCCTAGCAGGCTCAGCTCTTAGGGTTTTTTTGGTGTGTATTCCTATATCTTTGTCCAGTTGCTTTATTCTCTTTTGTTTGGTGCTGGGGCTGAACCCAGGGCCTTGTGCATGCTAAGCATGTGCTTTCCCACTGAACTTCACCCCCAGCCCCTCCTATTGCTTTATTAAAAATAATCAGGGCCGTGTACAACCAGCTGGGCGGTCTTAGGTAGAATTAGTCAGATGTCTATTCAGCTCGCAAGCTGATTACCTCCTGCTGTTTTCTTTAAAAAAATAAAAATGAACCATAAATTAAAAACTCCCCAACCCCTGCCTCTTTCAAATCTCCATCCTTTGGAGCTGCGTGATGGCAAGAGTGCCGTCTACCCTTAGCCTGCTGGGTGCTGGTCTCTCTGACTTGCAATCATGGCAGGGGATCATCATGGTTACCGAATGTTTGAAGGGCTTTTGGTAGAAGATAATTTATAAATGGGACTGATGCACTTCTGTCTAGCCTGATGCTAGTGATGCAATACTGTCAGGCAGGGCCTGGATTAAATGTCCTTTGGAGAAAGTTTTGGGGAGAAGATCTTGGCTTCATATCACCTTCCATCAACCAGTGAATGCAACTGCAGATGGACATTTGTACTAACCCCTGGGATGTTGAAAGGTTTTAAGCCCACAGATGCCTTCTCCCTGATTGGAGTGGCTGGCAAGTAGGCCATCTACCTGAGGGAGGCCAATTCCACCAGGGAGAGGCTGGGAGCCGCTTCAGCACCTCTCAGCCGGCTGCTCTCTGTGCCTCATCACTGGTCTGTTTTTTAAAAAATGTTTTTATAGTGCATTCGAGTTATACATGACATTGGGTTCATTTTGACATAATCATAGAAGCATGGAATATAATTTGCTTCACCTCGATCCCCAGTACCTCTCTTTTTCCTCCCCTCCCTCTATTCTGCTGGTTTTCCATATATATATATATTATAAATAAAGTGCTTTATATACATAAAGGTGAAATTCACTGTGGTATATGCACACATGTACTGAGGTTTCTGAAGGCTTTTATTCCTCCCCTGGACCCCTTCTGTTTGTGGTCCTGGAGTAGTTGGCTGGATTCTCCTTGCTGAGGCCGATGTGACAACCTCTCCATCTCTGTCCCCTATTCATGGGGTTTCCTAGGGGCTTTGAATGGCTCCTATTTTCCAAGCCTTACTTGTCCCTTTGGCCATAATCATCCCTTTCCTGCTTTTCTGGCTGCAAAAGACTTTAGATGTCAAGTCTTCCCTCCCAGAATACGATGAATGGCCGTAGAGGCTAAGCTGTCACCCGATGTCAGGGACAGTTGATTCAAAATGATATTTTGCTTACTCCCCAGTGACTTTTCAGATTCCTTCATCAAGCATTTTTGGAATCACTTAATTCCTCAGAGGCCATCAGAATTCTCTTTGTGCAAACAGGGCCGTTGTCTTGATCACATTAGGACACTAAAAGTGTACTTAAGGGGTTTGGTTCTCAGCCGTCCCCTACCCACCGCCTCTTACTGCCCAGCTAGGACTCCTTTGGCTTGCTGAGTGAAACTGATTTCTTTGCAGTGTCTTTGAATCTTAGGGGTGTGAAATTGTGGTGGGTGGGTCTGTCCTGGGAAAACTTCAGAGGGCTCATGACTTGAGGGGTGCTATGGTGAGATCAAAGAGGGAAATAAAAAGTACTCGCATGCAAGATTGAGAATTTACAAATCGCCTTCGTATATGGGTCCTTAGGACCATCATTCTTCCAGTTCTGTGAGTTTCCTGTTAATAAGTGGAGCTCTGCACCCTTGATCCACATGGATATCCTGCTCAGAAATCGAGGGGAACTGAAAAAATATTTTGCAAGATGTTTCTTAGGTTGAGCTTGTGTGGTGGGTGTCTGTCCTTCTATGCCACTTTTTCAAATGGTGTTTCAGCAGAACAACAAGAACAATAAAAAGGGAATACCGGTCTAAACATGTCAGTCTGCTAACAAATATTTTGACATTTTTATCTGTCCTGGCAATAATAGTAATAAGAAAATAGATACCATCACTGAGTTCCTACTATGCTTTTTGAAGTGCTTTGCATATACTATCTTCAATCATCACAGAAGGATGAAGGCAGGTGGCATTGTTTGCAGTTTACAAATAGGACACATACCATGGAACCTGGCCCCACTTCCCCAGGATGCCCATGAGGGGAACCGTTCTGCTCCACACTGTGCAGAGACTGCAGCCGTGGCTGCCTCTTCTGTACCTCAGTGTCAGCCCTTAAGCTTGTGCCACCTCTACACTGCAGCTTGAACTTACGTATCTCTCATTTTCTATTCTTACTGGACTAGTCTGAATCTGAACAATCTTCTGATTTCTATTCCTGCTCCTCCAAATCTCTCCCCGACGTAGCATTAGAGCAGTTTCTGCAAAATACAAATTCCCACAGTACTGGCCCACGCAGGGTTCTTCAGCCTTCCCTTCCATCCACCTTGTCTGGGATCCTGTTACTCAGGGTCACCTTTCTAGTCCTGCAGGACCCCCACCCCCATTCCCCCCAGGTTGGAGGCCTCCTGTGTCTCCCATGACTGCTCCTGTCATCCTTAGGTCTTATCAGAGGACTCGTCAGCCTCCCTTGTGATTCTCCATCCATGGATTCAGTTTAATTTCCTCATAAGCATAGGGCAGTCTTGGAACAGTGACAGTTCTTTGGGAAACACCAGTAGAAAAGCTATCTGGGGTGTGAGACTTCCAGCATCCACGATCCTATGCAACAGCTTCTCTGAAAGTCAACATGGCGCTGCTCAGTGTGGTTGTCCAGTTGTGTCCCAGGCCCAGTCCCACATGTCTAATAAAATATTTCCCAAATCCTAGTTCTTTGAACTTTAATAGGTAAAAGTTGCCACCATGGAGGATCTGAAAAAGGCAGTTACACAAGCTGTTTGGGAACAGCGTCACATCAGGAATGCACAGTTAGTCTCCCACAGTGGCTGCTGGGGTGGGGGCAGTCTCTGGGAAGGGATGTGGCTGGATGGGCCTGCTATGCACACACATTGCTTACTACCCTCCCCCCAGGACCCCTGAGCCCAGAGATGCTGGAATGGCACAGGGGTGCAGGCTGAACTCCACAGCAGAGGCTTCTGTGTCAGACATTCCTCATTTTTGTGGGAGAGATTTGATGGTGCATCAGAGCCGTGCGTTTTAGAGCTACACGGATTCTGCCAACGATTTTGAAAATTTTTAATGTCCCCGAGGGACATGTGCAGTGTTTGGAAAGAGAGAATAAAAGGTTATGAAAAGAAGATTAACACAGAGAAAGTGAAATAACCACTAGAACCCAAATGCCTCTGCTCTTTGCTCATTCCAGTGCTTTGGAACTCAGGAGAATGGGCGCTTGCCATAGCGAACAGTTTTCCGTACATAGTTCATATTTATGATTGGAAACTCTTCTTCACATGGTTCCCTTTTCCCTGGGTTTATATGTTTGCCTAAGCTTAGATTTCTCTGGACTGCTCTTACTAAAGTAAAGAAGAAAAAAGAAAAGAAATTGGCATGTACACATACACATGCTCTCTCTAGAACAACTTTTCTTCAAGTTATGTAGGAAAGTATTTCCTCTCTTGCAGACAACAGGGAGGAATCAGTTCCTATCAGAACCAGACGGCTGCACCCCCTTCGCTTCCCAGCGGCCCTCCTATCCTGCACTGAGCATCCGTCTTATTCATGTTTGGATGTAGGATGCACCTGGCACAGTCTCTGCCCTCACTGAGCTTGCACTTTGGGGTTGGGATGAAGCAGGGGCAGATAGGAATCCAACAAAAAATGGCCAAGTAGTTAATTACTATTGTTCTGCATTCCATAAAAGAATTCGAGGTGTTGGGAGAGCTCATTATGGAGGGTGAGGAAGATGTCCCTGAGAAGGTGCCATTTAAGCTGAGACCAAGTCAGCTGGGTGTGATTGAGTAGGGACGGTGCACTCCTTAGGGATATGAATGAGTGGCAAGTTCCAAGGCTCTAGGTGGGGAAGGACGTGGTGCCTCTGAGCCCTGGGAGGTGATGGGCATAATGGTGAGGGAGGAGACTGGAGAGATTCGTAGGCCTCTGGATGCCAAGACCAGGTCTGCCTACTTCCTTTCAAAAGCAGGGAGAAGTCATTGGAGTGTTTATGCAGTGGTTTATGTTCTTAAAAGCTCATTTGAGTGTTGAAACTGATTGAAGGGAGGTAGAAACAGGGATGGGAAGGACGTCAGAGGAACGGCCTATTCCAAGGTCACATGGTTTAAGAGAGGTGATGGCCGTGAATGGACTGGGAATGTACCCAGGAGGAAAAATGATTCCTGAACCAGGGAGAAGGAGGGCCAGGGTGGCTTCAGGATTCCTTTGAACATATGGAAATGTCATTTTCTGAGATGCAGAACCTGGAGGGACTGGGGAAGGAGATGATGGCCCTGTACCCGTGAAGTTGAAGCCACCGAGGGTCCAAGCAGAGGCGTCAAGAAGGCAGGCGAGAGGTGCGGCTGCTGCTCAGAAGGCGGTCTGCCCCGGAGAGAATTTTTAAAATTCACAATTTGCTAGCACATATTTTTCTTGACTCTGAATGTCCTTTGTGTGAAAAACACTGTACTTCAACCGCTCTGCAGGATGCTCGAAAGTGCCAGACATCTGTCCCTCCCACTTGGACTTTGAATAATCGTGCCTGAAACCTCCTCAGAGTGGAGATCTTTTAACACATCTCTTTTCCAACACCTTCTGCTGGTCAGTTGGGTTTCTGGCATCTGCAGAGTTTGGGCAGTAGGCAGGGGTCATGAGGACTGAGGACCCAGACTTGTCATTAGTTGAGGAACAGGAGGAACACCACATCTGCAGGTTGAGGCTACGAACATCCATGAGTTCCAAAGGTCATTGGAGAGTCAGGTAAGCAAGCTCCAGGGAAGGAGATCAAAGACGCAGGAGTCGATGAAGAGCCCTGAGTCCGGCATCTGCAGAGGCTGGTGGGAAAATCAACAGAGAGCAGCCTAGAACTGCCCGTGTGGGTCAGAGACACATAAGTGGCACTGGGAAGAGTGGCAGTGCCCCTCCCCCAGCTCCCCATGGAGGAAAACTCAAAGAGAATATCAAAATGACATGAAATCACAACGTAAGTTGGGAAATGGAGCTAGAGTCCAAGTCATTTAGCAACAGCATGAAATGCATGGTCCTTCTCAGGCTTATCAAAACAGAAATATAAAAGCAGAGAAAAGCTAGAAGAAGAGGAAGAGCTTTTGTTTGGTCATTGGAAAGACTCCTGACCCCTCTGTCCATCTATCAGACAGTCCTGTTTTTTTTTTTTCTACTGCATGGTTGATACTGAGACAGTTCTGCCTCCCTTCCCTTCCCCAACAACCCCTTGTTTACTTTGAGGAGGTGGGAACGTGGGGCTCCCGGGGAGAGAAGGTGGGTCTGCTGAGCTATAAAGAAGGGAGGAGATGGATGTTCATAGGATTCAGCATACAGTTCATTTACTTTTTACTTTTTAAGTTATAAAATATCGAGACCTAGTTGGATTTGTAAATCTGTTTTCCTGGATGCACCATGGGTGGGTCACTTACTCTTCCTGATTCTCATCTGACTTTGCCACAAATTTAAGACGATAGTGAGATATTGTCCCTGTCTTACCTCTATTGTAACTAAACTAAAATAAAACAACATGGACATTCTTTATAAAGAAATTAGTCATGAATATTACCCTTAATGTGAATTTCAGGTAGTTTGCAACAAGGCAAACAAGGGAACTACAGAAACATGTTTCAAAGTCACAAAGCAATATACGGGGATAATTAAGACAAGCAACTGCATATAGAAGAAATTGTGGGCCAAAGACAGTCCCCATGGAACTTCCTGGACGACGAGGCATAAATGGAAACCAGCTAATAAAATGCTCAGCACTTTATGAGGCAGATCAACTGTTTATCAGCAATTGCTGTTGGTATTGCAGCCCCAGTTTCTAACTTAGGGTAGCCTTAGAAAATATCTGGTGAACTGAACAGAGACACAAAAAGCATGATTCTTGCTTTGGGCTCAGTGGGGAGGAATTTATTATGTGGATCCTTATGCAGGGAATGGTGCCCAAAACAAAGGGCCTCTTTCCCAAAACTACTTTACCAAAACCCAGGAATTAGCCCTTTAGAATGATTTCTATAAAATCCCATCGTTGGGTCAGTAACAATCATTGCTGGGCCCCTGTTGGTTATGGACACCACACCAGTTCTCTGCAGGGGGAAAAGAAGGCTGGTAAGGACCCAGCACTTGAACTTTTAGAATTTATCCCAGAAAAACACCCCCAATGGACACAAAGAGACATGCACAAAAGAATTCATGGTGTGGCATTGTTTGTTTATGAAAAAAATGTATATATGCTCTGAACTCCTCCATAGAGGAATAGTTAAATAAACAGTGGTACCCTTTTTTGCAATGGAATACTACATAGCTATTAAAAAGAACAAGGCAGAGCCATCAAGGAATCATGTTCTGATCTAATGCTGCTGATCGATAAAAGCAAGTTGAAAAATGGCACGTAGACAATGATTCCATCTTCAGAGAAAATTTGGCATTAATAATTTATGTACTTTTAATACAAAGATTGTGGAGAAGACTTTTTGCACACAATTGATAGTAGTTAAGTTGTGATAGTGAGGTGTTGGGACAGTTTCACAGCCTACACTTTGCATGTCTGGAGTTGAATTTTATATTGCCTACTGTTATACATGTAATAAAAAAAAGCAATAAAGACACTAAGCACTGTGTGGGGAGCTGAGGAACGTAATGTCTAAGTTGAGGTCCCCACCCTCGTCAAGGTCAAAGTCTAGTTGAGCAGAAAGCTGCATAAACAAATTGGACTACCACGTAAGCCCTGCAATAACAGAGCTGTGTCAAGGGGCACAGGTGCTTTGGGGGAGAGGTGGTTGGGAGGGTGTTGTAGAGGAGGTGCCCTGGGCTGGGTCTGGAAGGATATACGCAGGGACCGTGACAAGGCAGCTATGACAATAGGTGCCCAGGGAAGATTCAAAATGGTCCCCATTGTGCTGGTAACTCAGGAAGTAGCTCTGTCCCTGGAACATTCTGACTCATGAAATGTCACAGGAGGCCAGACGGGACAGGGGACATTTAAAGACAGATGGTATAAAGGAGGCACGGAAGGTCAACTGAATTTTTTAAAATTATAGACAAGTCACATGGGGGTGCTTGTTCCTCCTCTTGAAAGAACCTGGCATTGAATCAGAGCTCAGCTTGGTGATCTCAGGACCAATTCCAGACGGGTTCTAATTGGCCCCCCAGCTTCCTGCATCCAATTGTTCTTAAATCTTGACTTTCTGGTCTAGAGGCAAGACACACGTGTCATCAGGGTGGATATTTATCTAGAGATGAAATCATCGAGCTACTCTGATTGATATCAGGGTAAACGACAGAGCTTCAAGTTTCTCCCTGACAAAAGAACTTTGGGTTTCTCAGTGTCCTGAACTCTTTGATCCCACGGAAGGCTCCAGTGGACACATGGGTGATCTGCCCCTGTGTTCTCTGGTCCTTGGAGTTGGACTCCGGTGCTGCATCTCCCGGCAAGGATCCCAGTTGACCCTGCCATCCTGACTCGGCACGGCAGTTAGGGAGTGCAATCTGGGGTGCAAGCAGTCTCTCTTCAAGTCCAAGCTGCCCCTCTATAACCCTGGCTACCCACCATCCTGACATTTCATGCCATAGTTCAGTTTGAATTGTTTTTAAACTATATAAACAGCACCATGCTTTGTGTGTGTCTGGTTTCTTTGGTTCAACCTTCTGTTTTGGAGGTTCATCTTTGCTGTCGTGTTTATTTTTGCTGTTTGAACATTCTTATTGTTGCTATTTTCATTCTGCTGTTGAGAGATATTTTGATGATTTGAATTTTAGGGTCTTAGAAGTGTGCTGCCATAGACATTGTTCATCTATCTACTGATGAATTAATGCACACATAACTGTACTGTTAGGAGTCAAATTTCTGAGTTCCAGGAAATGCCTGTTCTGTTTTCACAGCTTGAGCTAGATGGTTTACAGTGTAGTTGAACCTCGTGCTCCCCTAGCAGCAGGGTAGGAGCTTCAGTTGCTTCCTGGCCTCCTCAGCACTTGGTGACATTTGCATTCTGAAGGGGGCACAGTGATATCTTATTGTGGTGTTTTAATTTTTTATTTCTCTGATGACAAAGTCAAGCACCTTGTCATTTGCTTGTTAGCCAGTTTGGATATCCCCCCTTTGTGAAGAACCTGTTCAAATCTTTTGCCCATTATTTTATTGTATTGTCAGTCTTTTACTTATTGGTTATAGGAGGTTGTTGTGTATTCTGATGAGTCCTTTTTTTTTTTTTTTCTGGCAGGGGAGGGGTGGGTACTAGGGATTGAAATCAGGGGCACTTGACCACTGAGCCACATCCCCAGCCCTACTTCGTATTTTATTTAGAGACAGGGTCTCACTGAGTTGCTTAACGCCTTGCTTTTGCTGAGGCTGGTTTTGAACCCAAGATCCTCCTGCTTTAGCCTCCTGAACTGCTGAGATTACAGGTGTGTACCACGATGCCAGGCCTGATGAGTCTTTTTTTTGAAAAAAACTTTTAAAATGTCTTTTGATGGGCAGAAGTTCTTAACTTTAAAGTAGTCTAGTTTTTCAAATTTTATTATGGCTAGTGTATTTTGTGATCTGTTTAAGACATCTTTGTTTGCTCTAACATAATAAAAATATTCTCCTGTGTTAGCATTCAAAGCCAAGTTCATAGGAAACTGATGTTTGGGAATGCTGTGCAGTAGAGGTCAGAACTATTTTCTCCTTACATGCAGAGACTCAATAGACTCAGTGCCATTATTAAAAAGGCCACCCTTTTGTGACTGCAGTGCCTGTATTCAGCAATCCAGAGAACAAATGACTGCATCTTTGTGTGTTAATACTTCTGGATCATCTTCTGGGTCCTGTTTTGTTCTACAAATATCTTTTTGTCATTTTAATGAGAGAGGAATATTGATATTTCTAACTGTGGTTTTCCATTTTCCCTTTGGTCTGTTGGTTTTTCTTCATGTATTTTGAAGGTTTATTATTGGATACAGAGCATCTATGAGTACACCTTTTCTTGATGAGTGGTTGAGAGTAAAATAACCGTGCTAGCTTTCCTTTGGTTAGTGTTTGTAGGGGGTGTCTTTCCCATGCTTTTAACCTATCTGTGTCTCTATATGAAAACTGGGTTTCTTATAGACAGCCCATACTTGATTTTGCTCTTTTATTTGCTTGAAAACCTTTGAGTTTTGACTGAAGTGTGGTGACCACAAACATGTGTCATAATTACAATCTGATTAGGTTGAACGCTGTCATCTTGCTGGTTCTCTTACCTGTTTTCTTGTGGATTACTTTTTAGTTTCTTTTTCTTTCTTACTTTAACTATTGGTTTATTAGCTAAAGATCTTTATTTTATTTTATAGTTTAGTGGTTGCTTTTGGGTTTATAAACTCACATACAATATAAAAAACTTACCAAGTGTGCTTCCATTCTCTCTCTTTTTCTGTGAGCATGAATTTTACTTCCACATAAGAAACTCCACAAAAGTCAAATACCTCTTAAATACATTCTTAAATGAGGAAAATTATTTTATATTTACCCACAGGTTTACTATTTCTGGAGCTCTTAATTCCCTTGGGTTAGATTCAAATGTCCATAAGAAAATTAGTTTCCCACTTTCACAGAGTATATCTTCTGCCTGGAGAAATTTCCATAATTTTTCTTGCACTTCTATTGACAAAAATCACCCAGCTCCCGTTGGGTCTTCAGAAGTCATTATTTTGCCTTCATTTTTTAATAGAATTCAAATGCAATTCCAGCTTGGCAGGTATGTGTGCATGTATGTATTTTTATCACTTTTAAACTGTCATTCTGGCTCCTATTGCTTCTGACCAGGAATTTGTGGCCCTCTTACCTCATTTATCTGTATGTTATGTCTCTCCCAGCCCCACTGCCTTTAATATTTTCTTTTTAAAATTAATTTTAAAATTTATATATGACAGCAGAATGCATTACAATTCATATTACACATATAGAGCAAAAATTTTTCATATCTCTGGTTGTACACAAAGTATATTCACATCGATTCATGTCTTCATACATGTACTTTGGGTGATGATGTTCATCGCATTCCACCATCATTTCTAATTCCTTGACCCCTCCCTTTCCCTCCTACCCCTCTGTCCTATCTAGAGTTCATCTATTTCTCCCATGTTCCCCCTCCCTATGACACTATGAATCAGCCTCCTTATATCAGAGAAAACATTAGGCATTTGGTTTTTGGGATTGGCTAACTTCACTTAGCATTATCTTCCCTAACTCCACCCATTTACCTGCAAATGCCATGATTTTATTCTCTTTTAGTGCTGAGTAATATTCCATTGTGTATATATGCCACATTTTTTTTATCCATTCATCTACTGAAGGGCATCTAGGTTGGATTCAAACTAAAAAGTTTCTTTTCAGCAAAAGAAACAACCCCAATTTCCTTAATAAGACTCCTATAGCACAAGAGTTAAAATCAAGAATCAATAAATAGGATGGACTCAAACTAAAAAGTTTCTTTTCAGTAAAAGAAACAAACTGTTAGGTGAATAGAGACACTACATTTTGGGAGCAAATCTTTACCCCTCACACATCAGATAGAGCACTAATCTCTAGGATATACGAAGAACTCAAAAAGCTAAGCACCAAAAAACCAAATAACCAATCAATAAATGGGCCAAGGACCTGAACAGACACTTCTCAGAAGGTGATGTACAATCAACCAACAAATACATGAAAAAAATGTTCATCATCACTAGCAATTAGAGAAATGCAAATCAAAACTACTCTAAGGTTTCATCTCACTCCAGTCAGAATGGCAGCTATTATGCATACAAACAACAGTAAGTGTTGGTGAGGATGTGGGGGAAAAGGTACACTCACATACTGCTGGTGAGACTGCAAATTGGTGCAGCCAATATGGAAAGCAGTATAGAGATTCCTTGTAAAACTTGAAATGGAACCACCATTTGACCCAGCTATTCCTCTCCTGGGTCTATACCCAAAGGACTTAAAAGCAGCATACTTACAGGGACACACCCACATCCATGTTTATAGCAGCACAATTCACAATAGCTAAACTGTGGAACCAAACTAGACACCCTTCAGTAGATAAATGGATAAAAAAATGTGTCATATATAATATTTTCTTATTATTTTTTAACATTTCATGATAAAAAAATGTATGATCATTCCTGAGTCTCTTTTATTTGACTGATTTTTCTCCAGCTATAGGCTACATTTTTTTTGTTGTTGTTGTTCTTTGCAGGTCTAGTACTTTCTGATTACATGCTGGACATTTCAAATTTATGGTGTGACTTTCTCATATTGCCTGAGATTTATTCTGGGATCTGTAAATTTATAGTTTTTATAAAATTAAAGAAAAAGGTCATTATTCTTTAAATATATTTTCCTACCACCACTGTGGCATCTTTCTGACACTCTAATTATATATATGACAGATTACTTGATATTGTCCCACAGATCATCACTGAGATTATGCTAATTTTTTTAAAAAAGTCTTTTAACCTTCTTTTTCTGTGCTTCAGTTATGTAGTGTCTAATATGCTATCCATAACTACGATGGTTCATTTTATGTGTCAACTTGCTTGGAGTTTATTGCCCAGATAGTTATTCAAACATTATTCTGGATAGTTTATGTAAAAGTTTTTTTTTTTTTTTTTTTTTTGGATAAGATTAACATTTATGTTGGTAGGGTTTGAGGGAAGCAGGTTGCCTTTTATAATGTGGGTGAGTGTTTTAGTCAGCTTTTACATCTCTGTCACCTAAAGGCCTGACAACACTAGCAATAAAATATGTATCCCAAAGGTGCTTCCTCGTGACCTACTTGGTCCAGCCACACCCTATCTGCATACAGTTACCCCCAGTTAATCCAGATCAGTGGACAGGTTACAACTATCAGTCAGATCATTTCACCTGTGAATGTTCCTGCATTGTCTCACATGTGAGCTTTTGGAGGGCACCTCATATCTAACCCATAACAGTGGGTCCCATCCAAACAGTTGAAGGCTTTAGTAAAAGTAAAGCTACCCTCCCCTGAGCCACCAGTGACTTTTGGACGCACACTGCCATTACTGGCTCCTCTCTGGGTGTCCTTTCTGCTGGCCCACCTCACACATTTTGTACTTGCCAGGTTCCATAACAGTGTGAACCAACTCCTGAAATAACTCTCTCTATATGTTATGTGCATCCTGTTTTATTTCTCTGGAAATCCTGATGAATATAGTTAGACTCAGAAAATTTTCAATTTAATGTTTCTTTTTTTGAGCTCCCAAAATTCCATTTGTTTCTTTTATTTCTGATCTTTTACATCTGTACTTACTAGGTTCGTGTTACTCTTCATCCCTGAGCATGGTTATAATAGTTGTTTTTATTTTTCCAACAGTTGTCTGTTATTTCCATCATTCTTGAATCTCTTTTACTTGACTGGTTTTTCTCCAGCTACAGGTCACATTTTTCTTCCTCTTTGCTGATCTAGAACTTTCTGATGGCATGTTGGACATTTCGAGTTTTGCATTGTTGAGTAGTGGGGTTTTACTGGTGTTGTTTGGACGGGTTGCAAAAACCACACACCACAGACTGGGTGGCCGACATCACTGGAGTATGTGTTCTCATAGTTCTGGAGGCTGAAGTCTGAAATGAATGAGTGGGGTGGTTTGCTTTCTCGCTCCTTGGCTTGTAGATAGCTGTCTTCTTGTTTACTCCTCACCCGGGATTTTTCTTTGTGTGGACATTTCCCTGGTGTCTCTTTCCTTCTTGTAAGAATACTTGTGGGAGGGGCTGGGGTTATGGCTCAGCAGTAGAGCACTCCCCTGGCACATGCAAGGCCCGGCGTTAATCCTCAGCCCCACATGAATAAATAAATAAAATAAAGTTATCGTGTCCAACTACAAAAGATAAATATTTTAAAAAAAGAATATTTGTGGGAATGGATTAGAGCCTGTGCTTATGACCTTATTTAATCTTTTTTTTTTTTTAATTTTTGGTGCTGGGATTGAACTTAGGGGCATTCAACCACTGAGCCACATCCCCAGCTCTGTTTTGTATTTTATTTACAGACAGGGTCTCACTGAGTTGCTTTAGCACCTCCCCCTTGCTGAGGCTGGCTTTGAACTCTCTCGATCCTCCTGTCTCAGCCTCCCAAGCTGCTGGGATTACAGGTGTGGACCACCGTTCCTGGTTTACTTAATCTTAATTACCTCTTTAAATGTCCCGTCTCTGAACACAGTCACACTGGGATTCAGCATATGATTTTGGGGAAAGCAATCGAATCCACAATGTTGTTGTTGTTCTATTTTCCTTTAGTGAGCGTCAGGCTTTGTTGTGTCAGTTTGGTGTGTTGCTGGGGGGTCAGCTTAATCCTTTTGAGGCTTGTCTGTAGTTCCATTAAAGATAATTCAACAGTAGCCTTTATTCTAGATCTAGGTGAGCCTTGGGACTGTGGTGTGGCCTTTCTAGACTCTATGGAATGATCTGGTGATCAGTGATGAATCTCTACTCTGACCAGAATTGAAATTTCTCTCAGCCCCATTCATAGTTCACCTTCTAGACGCCACTCCTTATTTTCTGGATAGTGGAGTTTCTGCTGCTAGTGTGCAGCTTAGTATTTGGCCACAGCATAAAGGGAGCCTGGGTTCCTGATGCTCCTCTTTGGAATCATGCCCCACAGAGTCCGGCCGTCTCGGCCTCTTCTAGTTCAGATCTCTGTATCTTCAGTCTAGCAGGATTGCCAAGCTCTGCTTGGGATTCTCTTCCCTGTCTGTGGTTTGTAAAGTGCCTCCAGTCGAGAGCTGGGGCAAAAGCAGGGATCCTCTAATTCCTTTTTCTTTCAAAGATCACAGTCCTGCAATGACTGCTGTTCAGATATCTGAAGACAATTGTTTGATGCCCACCTTCCGGCTGCTTACTGCGAGAGGCCCCGTCCAGTCCCGCTATTTGCTGCAGGTACACCTGCTTACTCTTACGTATTTAAGACCTAGGGGTCTAGATTTTGCATATTCTTTGTTTTATTTGTTGTGTTTCAAAGCATTTTCTCATCATTAAAACTATTCAGGAACATTTCTTTAAATGTTTCTCTATTATTTTGGTGTGTAAGCTGCATATTTTGATTGAAGAACAAGGCCAGGAATGGAGCCAGGGCCTGGGACTTGGTCTAGGTCTTCACGAGGCTCTGGCAGACAGGGGGAAAAGGTGACACTGGGCTTGGGGAATTGGGACATTGGGGCTCCAGAGCTCCAGGGTCCTTCAGTACAAGAGCACTTGTATGCCTTCTCTCAAATCATTTCCAGGCCTTGCATTTTGTCAAATACCTGTAAGTAACTGCGGATAGGTATCTTGATGTCCAAGCCCCTGGACTCAGGTGGGAGAAGTACAGCTGCTGGAGGTCAGGTGTATTCAGGTCCAGGCTCCTCACTCAGTCCTTACGTACTCATGGAAATCATGCTGCTTCCTTGATGCTTGTCTTTGCTCGCTGTAGGTAGGGGATGCACATGATTAGCTCACAGGTCTGTCTTCAGGTGTAACTGAGGCACCGTTCTCAGGGACACTGGGGGAGATGTCCAGTGCTCGCCTGGTTCCCTCTGATTGGTGACAAGGTTTCTTTATACAAGCAGGTGCCACACTACAGGTTGGAGGCATCCAGACCTGAGCTGTGCTGGGAACTGGAACCCTCAAGTCCTTCTGGATCACTCCCTTGCCTCTCTCTGCTCACAGACCAGAAAATGAAGCCAGGCAGAAGCTCTCCACCAAGGTCATTGTCAAACTCATGAGTGTGAGAGTCAGTGACTGTGCCCGGTGGGGCTTGTCTTTATCTGACAGTTTTCAGGACTGGCTGCACCTGCCACATGGTGTGTCCCTCACACATAGCCCGACAGGCCAGCCGCCTGGCCTTCCTGGGAGGGCCATCAGCAGCTGCAGCCTAGACGGGTGGTGCTTCCCCAGAGGGGACATCAGAGAGTCACCTGTGCTTGTGTTATCAGGAGTTAGGTCCAGATCTCAACAAATGGCTTTTCTTTCCCCCAATGTGGATAGAGTGCCAGACCAGTATTTTTATTAATGAAAGAAAAATTTGAAAAGTTGCAAGAGGCTTCAAAAGCCTCTTTGTATTAAAATACAAAGCACCGTGGCTGTAATCTACCGAGTGGTGTCTCTGATTGTGTTCCTTGTCCAGGTGCAACCAGGCAGTATCAGGGGAGGCCCGTGGGTGCTCCTGGTGGGTTAGAAGGGTTATGCAGTTAGCGCCCTGTGCACGGTGCACCTTGTTTGCTGTGCAGCTCGTACAACTGGACCCTCAGTCTCCTGGTCAGCAGTGGCCCTGGGGGCACTGGAAAAATTTCTGTGAAGCTGGTCTTTTTCGGGCTCTTGTTTTCATTTTGTTTCTCTCCCTTTCCTTTTTTTCTTTTAATCAGCCAACGTGTAAAGCACACCTCTTGCACTAGGCCCTGTGCAAAATGCTTCACATGCACTGCTTCATTAGGTCCCCACAGACCTTCTGTGGCAGGCACTACCCTCCCCACCCGGCCTGGAAGGAGGGGTTCAGGGGCTGCACAGCATGGTGAAGGGCTGAGTGGCCTGGGGAGCCCTGGGCTCTGTGCCTTTCCTCCCGCCCCTGCTCCTGCTCCCTTCAAGTAGCCCAGCTCTGTGCTCCTTCCTGTTTACATGAATTCCTTCTGATCTTCACAACTCTGTATTTTCCAGATTCTACTTCCATCAAAATACACACTCATCCTTTGTCCCATTCCTTCAGTACCCTGCTCAATAAACTCTAGTTTGGTTAACTAATCGAGGTGAGGGTGTTGGTGGCTTAACAGAACCCCTCTGAGCCCACAATGCACCACACCTCACTTGCACACAGAGCAAACCTTGTCTGGAGAGAATTTCCAAGATGGCGGACCCTTGAGGCCCTACAGTGGTTGCTGGGAGAAAGATTCTAGATTGAGGAGCTGTTTAGCTGTTTAGCCTCTTGCTCAAAACCCAGAGGCAGCCAGGAGGATCTGGATTCCGGTCCCAGTTTTACCACAGTCTGCTTGTTAGTTTGAACTGACTGCAATGGTTGGTTCAATATTTCTGATTCTGGGTTCCTTCATCTTTAAAAAGGAAGCATTGGCCTTACATTACCCAAATGAGCATTTTTCTTTTCTTCTTTTTTTTTAAAGCCAAATCTTTCTGATGAGAGGGTGTACAAAGCTTCAGATGTTCCAGGTGTTCTCCATCTGCCTTAGCTCCTGCACATCATTCTGGGAGTTACTTCTGGTGCAGGAGGTGTGAGCAGGTGCTTGGGGCAAAGGGCAAACAGTGTATGTTCGTTTGATCTCATTTGTTCTTGGCCAGCGCAAGAAACTCAAATTGCATTTCACTGTTCTGTCTCTTCTGTAGTCTGTCCGGCCGGCTCCTTCCTCATCTGTTGGTCATTGCTGCTGTTCTCACCCCCCTGGTGTCTTTGGTCTCCTCCTCTGAGAGCACCTGTTTCTCCTTCCTTATCTGCTGCCCTCATTCAGCCTTGACACTTGGCCTCGGGTCGGGGCATGTTCTCTCCCGTGCCACTCACTCTCATCCAAGTTCTTGTTGTACTAGTTAGTCATTTCCTGCTTGCTGGTACACATCGTCCAGCATCGAGCAGGTATTTTACTGAATAACTGAGGAAATGAGAAGGAAGGTGGTAATCATTTAATGTGGGAAATATAACAATAGGGGTCAGAGAGGTTACACAAGTTGCTTGGTGCTCAGGGCAGCTAGGAGAGCCTTGTCCGAGGAGAGAACATCTCAGTGATGTCATCGCAGGTGTGTGGCCACATATGACTCTGAAGGTCTTCCAGGATCTGCCTTAGATACGTTTTCCTGCTTGTCCTTTCCCTCACTCATTCATTCAATATTTATTGGCCTTTATGTGCCAGGTGTTATTGGAGGTATAGAAATATGACCAGTCAACAAAAATAAAACAAAAATCCAGGTCTTCATGGAGCTTACATTTTAGTCGGATACCTAATAATAAATACTAAGTAAAGAGAGCTGATAGACCAGGTGGCAGTCAGAATGATGAAGAGAAATAAGTTACAGTATTTGGGCTAGGTGAGTAAAGGAACTGTTATCTAGAATGATCAGGGAAACTTTCTTGGAGAAGCTGCATTTGAAGAGAGACCTGGGTGAAGTGAAGGATCAGCCATTCACATATCTGTTAAAAAAAAAAAGAAAGAAAAAGTTGGCTCCGATCTACATATTGTAGGGTCGGGCTCCAAATTCCTTAATAGGACACCCATAGCACAAAAGTTGATAACAAAAATCAACAAATGGGACTTACTTAAACTGAAAAGTTTTCTCTCAGCAAGAGAAACAATAAAAGAGGTAAATAGGGAGCCTACATCATGGGAACAAATTTTTACTCCTCACACTTCAGATAGAGCCCTAATATCCAGAGTATACAAAGAACTCAAAAAATTAAACAATAAGAAAACAAATAACCCAATCAACAAATGGGCCAAAGACCTGAACAGACACTTCTCAGAGGAGGACATACAATCAATCAACAAGTACATGAAAAAATGCTCACCATCTCTAGCAGTCAGAGAAATGCAAATCAAAACCACCCTAAGATACCATCTCACTCCAGTAAGATTGGCAGCCATTATGAAGTCAAACAACAACAAGTGCTGGAGAGGATGTGGGGAAAAGGGTACTCTTGTACATTGCTGGTGGGACTGCAAACTGGTGCGGCCAATCTGGAAAACAGTATGGAGACTCCTGGGAAAGCTGGGAATGGAACCACCATTTGACCCAGCTATTGCCCTTCTTGGACTTTTCCCTGAAGACCTTAAAAGAGCGTACTACAGGGATACTGCTACATCGATGTTCATAGCAGCACAATTCACAATTGCTAGACTGTGGAACCAACCCAGATGCCCTTCAATAGATGAATGGATAAAAAAAATGTGGCATTTATACACCATGGAGTATTACGCAGCACTAAAGAATGACAAAATCATAGAATTTGCAGGGAAATGGATGGCACTAGAGCAGATTATGCTTAGTGAAGCTAGCCAATCCCTAAAAAACAAATACCAAATGTCTTCTTTGATATAATGAGAGCAACTAAGAACAGAGCAGGGAGGAAGAGCAGGAAGAAAAGATTAACATTAAACAGATACATGAGGTGGGATGGAAAGGGAGAGAAAAGGGAAATTGCATGGTAATGGAGGGAGACCCTCATTGTTATACAAAATTACATATAAGAGGTTGTGAGGGGAATGGGAAAATAAACAAGGAGAGATATGAATTACAGTGGATGGGGTAGAGAGAGAAGATGGGAGGGGAGGGAGGGGGGATGGTAGAGGATAGGAAAGGTAGCAGAATACAACAGTTACTAATAGGGCATTATGTAAAAATGTGGATGTGTAACCGATGTGATTCTGCAATCTGTATTTGGGGTAAAATTGGGAGTTCATAACCAACTTGAATCTAATGTATGAAATATGATATGTGAAGAGCTTTATAATGTTTTGAACAACCAATAAAAAAAAATTTAAAAAAAAAAAAAAAAAAAAAAAGAGTCATTCTAGGTAGAAGGAGGAGCAAGTACAAAGGCCCTGGGGTAGAAGCACGCTTGATAGCTATAACTACTTCATTTTTCTTAATGGCAAAGTGGCCATAGAACTTTCATTTTGTGTTTTATCCTTTTGCATTATAGCTCTTAGAAGATAAGCCAAATAATGTTACAAGTTTATCTTATTATATATAGTGGGCATATTCCTGGAAATGTGAGCATGTCTATATGAATTTAATTTTTATAATTGAATTCCATTTAAAGGCACACAAGGAGCTTGTCCTTTTAAGGGACCCCTTAGCTAATCCTTTTATGGAGCAAATAATTAGCCTAAGAGGATCCCTTAGGTTCTTCTCATTCTATAACCCTATGGTTTTACATCTGTAGAGAAGCTGAACCTTTATGTATTTTTCAGGAAGGTGGAGCTAACACCGTACTCAATACATGTAAATGGCATCCAGCAGGAAGGCAGGTGAAATTTCACTGAGAGAGATCGATTTTTTTCCCCCTGAAGTGAAAGACCAGCAGCACAGTGGCACACACAGTCCCAGCTATGTGGGAGGTTGAGGCAGGAGGATTGCTTGAGTCCAGGGGTTCAAGATAAGCCTGGACAATGTAGCAAGAACCTCATCTCAAAATAAAAAAATAGTAAATAAAATATAAGGCTGATCCGTCCCCTACCTCACCTCCGAGTGTGCATCTACTCTAGGCAAAGATGGCAAAAGTGGCACCAAGAAAACAGAAATGAAAAACCTGAAGACCAGTGAAACATGACTGATGATCTAGCTGTTCTCTAAGTCTCTCTTTCTCTCTCTCACTCGCTCACTTGCTCTCTTTTGGCGGGAATGGGGTACCTGGGATTGAACTCAGGGGCACTTGACCACTGAGCACATCCCCATCTCACTGAGTTGCTTAGCGTCTCAATTTTGCTGAGGCTGGCTTTGAACTTGCGATCCTCCTGCCTCAGCCTCCTGAGCTGCTGGGATTACAGGCATGTGCCACTGCGCTCTGCGCTTGGCTCTAAGTCTCTTTTGAAAGACCAAGCCAACCTTTCTTCTCTACGTAGATGTAACGCCCACCTGCAAATTGCAGCTGGG
Organism: Marmota monax; assembly: GCF_021218885.2. Classification (NCBI taxonomy): domain Eukaryota; kingdom Metazoa; phylum Chordata; class Mammalia; order Rodentia; family Sciuridae; genus Marmota; species Marmota monax. Next base: position 25,845,264 of record NW_026692881.1, read on the forward strand.
ATGGGCTGTGAAGAGGCAGAAGCAGGTGAGGACGGTACAGTGTCCTGACGCTATCTTGGTTACTGTAAACAGATGAACAAACCCAGCAGGCCTAAGGTGAATGTGCTGATTTTCTGTACACATGTGAGGTTTTCATAGGACAATTTTCTTCACACCCTATCCTACGGTGACCTCAGGATGGTGTGGGCAACGAGGCTCCCACTTGAGGTCTTTCCTGAGTGGATTGTTTGCTTGGTGCCCCGTTAATGTATAACGTGACAACTTAATACACCTTTCAAACTCTTCATTTAACATATTTCCGTAGCTACTAAAAAAAAAACCAAATGATAAAGTATAGTTGGCCTTTGTATTTGTTCCATATTTGTGGATTGAACCAACTACAAATTGAAAATATTTTGGAAAAAAATTACTCCATGCTAAATGTATAGCAACTTTTTTTCCCTTGTCTTTTTCCCTAAATATTTTAGCATGATGTTTATTTACACAGCCTTGCATTGTATTATTTATAAGTGATCTAGAGATGATTCATAGATTTTGGTATACGTTGGCGGTGGAGAGGTCCTGGAACCAGTGCCCCATGGATACTGAGGGGCAGAGGCTGGAAAATTCAATTCAAAGTTCAAAATTCAATTTAGAAGCCTCAGCCTCACCTAGAGGATCCCCAGTGCCACCTACCTTCCATTTGCAGCTTCCTTTGCAGGAGAGCAGAGGGGCAGGAAAGGCTCTTTGCCTCCTGCTGGTGGTGGTGAGTCAGCAGGAATGCTCTTGCTGGGGACACTTCCCTCTGCTGTCTGTGTTTCCCAGCTCTTTACAAACTGAATATCTTTGTCATGATTTTGTTTTGCCTTCTGGATCTTGGGAGGCGCCCACAAAGTGGGAGTTACAGCCCACGGGTGGCTCCCATCAGCAGAGACGTTTGTCTGGTATCTAAAAATGCTGACCTCCATGAGATTAACCTCAGTATAATATATATATATATATATATATATATATATATATATATATATATATATATATATATATATATATGTTTAGTTATAGATGGACACAATACCTTTATTTTATTTTTACGTGGTGCTGAGGATCAAACCCAGTGCCTTCTCCTGTGAGGCGAGCACTCTACCACTGAGCTACAGCCCCAGCCCTCAGTATAATTTTGTAGGTATCTTCTTTACTTCCACCCTCATTCTGATGGGGAAGAAATGAAGTTCTGGAATAGCCCATGGATGATGCTCTTCACTGCCCTCCTGGTCCACCTTCTGAGCTGTCTTTTCCTTGCACCCAGCTGGCTCCCGTCTGGCCCTCTTTTTGCCTTTCCCATTCAAATTTCGGGCATAGATTGTCCATGTCCGTGGCTTCTTCACCTAGCTGGTAAGGTGTGCCCACCCACTCATCCCTCTGGTAGCTACTCTATGGCTCTTCTGGCGGTCCCCTTGTTCCTGTGCCTGGCTGTATGTCATGGCTGTGCTCGTCAACAATCTAGAGTCCACTTAGCCCTGGCCATTTTGCAGATGGACATTGTGCCTTCAATACTTGCAGAGTCATGGCTAATGTGCAATGTGTTAGCACTGCTGAGATGAGAACCTTGACTCTTATCACTGCTTCTGTGGTCCTGTGGACTTGAAATGAATGTTGATGATGATGTGGTGAAAGTGGATGGGAGGAGGATAAGAGCATCAAGGATCATTACTGCATTGGGGAGTCAAAGAAAGACACGGACATTTGATCTTTTTTTTTTTTTTTTCCACAGGATGGGGCATGGGGGCTTTGTGCATGCTAGGCAAGGGCTCTATCACTGAGCTATATACCCCCAATTCTCATTCAATCCACTTTGATCTAATTCTTCTCACGTCCTCAAGTTCAAAGTCAAGGTCATCTCTCTGTCTCCGTGTCTCCTTTCCTATTGGAGGTTTAGTAGCTCTCCAATGCTTTCAACTCTGATAAAGAACTTTGATATCAGAGTTATCTTAAAAGTAAATTAACTAGAAACCACCAAAGATTTAAAAAACAATTCCCCTCAGTATTTATTGTTGAGTTAAATATTGTGGGAGCAATTAAAAGCAAAATGATCATTGAATAGACTTTATTGCATGTACTTGACCTATTCTTAGAAGGTTGTCAAAATTAGAAGGTAAACCAAAATTTTGCAGCTCAGATTCTATTTTAAATTCACCCTGAAGGGTTGTTATTTAAAGCAATCCTGTAAAGAGAATAATCACCAGACCCCTTGAATGTTAGGGTTGGTGGGGGGAGCAGATTTTTATTTTTTGAGTAGGGTGGGAACATGACTCTTATGGCCACCCGGGTTTTATCATTAGGCTGATGGGTGTGGGAACACGATTTTTTTTTTTTTTAACTAAGGAAGTTTGGGAATAGTAAAAGAAGAGAAAGTGGATTGAAAGTTTGGGAGAGAATGGTCAATTCTATATTTTTCTCCATTGGGGGAAATAGATGTTCCCCTTGGGAAGGGATTCAGGGAAATGGCCTCAGTTCCTCCTGAGATGGCTGGAAGGACAGTGGGACAAGCCTGCTTTCATAGCCCCTAATTGCTGGACAGAGTGTCATGTCCCAGGAGTCCGCAAGGCACGATTGCGAGGAGCAGGGGGATTTCCAATCCTGCGGGGAACGGTCTCTGAGCATGTATTTGTAATATTTTGTTCAGAAAAGAGGCAGGCTCCCTTGTTTGAACATCTGGATTGGTACAGTAATCCTATAATTTGCATTTACTGGGACATTTTGTGGGTTGTTTTCCTGAGAAGAAGCACAGAAAAACTTGATTCCAAATTCAACATTCCACAAGCACATGGAATTTTCACTGCTCCTTTCTGATAGGAAAAGGTCATCTTGTTGTTTATCTATAAAGCCAGGGGAGCCTGAGCTGTGGCGGATTTTGCATTCGGGAACACTGGCCCTCATTCAAAGAAGCCTGATGCTCTCTGCACTCCCTGTCCTGCTTTTATTTAAAGACATCCTCAGCCTCGTGAATCACTGGCTGAAAGCTTGAAATATAGTTCCTTCTGGTTCTAAAGATGAGGGCCTTGGTCCACAAGGAGAAACCTGAAGTCAAGGATGGCCCAGAACTCCCGTAGATGAAGATGCTGAGACTGTACCTGCCAAGAGGTTCCTTGTCTCTGGGTTCCAGGATCTACAGGACACTCCTGTAATTGATGAAATCATCAAAAACCTTTGGCAAGATGGGGTTCTCAGACCCATCCAGAAGTTACCCCTCTCCCAGCTGGGTGGAGGACATAATATCCATGGCCCCTTGAAAAATGAGAATATGGAGCTCCTTGTTCCAAAAACAGGGAAAGAGTTGTTTCAAGGTATTAAAATCTGGAACATTTTCACTTAAAAATATTTTATTACCTATAAAATATATTACCTATAATTTTCATATTGCTTATAATCTTGTAACAGTAATACACAACTAACAACAACAATGAAAAAGATTTATGGTGTCATCATTTTATGTGATACAGTAACATAATGATGTAATACTTTGTTGACAATAATATTCTTCTGGTTCCACCTTTTGCCAATTTATTTATTAGGTTATCAAATGTATCAAATTTTTAAGCAATTACATTTTCTTTTTAATTTAATTTTCAGTTGTAGGTGGACACAATACCTTTATTTTATTTTTATGTGGTGCTGAGGATTGAACTCAGTGCCTCATGCATGCTAGGAAAGCACCCTACCACTGAGCCACAACCCCAGCCCAGCAATTTCATTTTCAATTGATGTAGTTCAAAACAATAGTTTTGCTCTTTGCAAATGCAAGATTACAAATAACTTTTGACCATTTTTAATTTTCAGAAGAATCTTTCAGCTCATGCAATTGTTACTGGAGTTGTGAGAGATGATTTCATTGTTTATAGCAGCACCGGGGTAAAGTTCTTACAAAATTATTTTGAAAAAAAAAAAAAAAGACTTCAGCCGGGCTTGGTGGCACATTCCTGTTATCCCGGTGACTTGGAGGCTGAGGCAAGCACATTGCATGTTCAGGGCCCATCTCGGTAACTTAAGTGAGGTCCTCTCTCAAAATAAAAAATAAAAGGGCTGGGGATGTAGATTGGTGGTAAAGTGCCTCTGGGTGAAAATAAAAAAGTCTTCAGTGGTTTTAGAATATTTCGAGCTGAGGATTCTTGTCATATAATCAGCTCTTTACACAAATCAGTTTTCTGTAAGTGTGAGTTTATTTATTTATTATTATTTTTTTGTGGTGCTGGGGATTAATCCATGTGACTCTACCACTGAGCTACCCACCCCAGCCCTTTTATTTTATTTTGAGACAGGGCCTTGCCTTGCCAAATTGCTGAGACTGGCATTAAACTTGTCGCCAATATTACAGGTGTGGGCCAGTGTACCTGGATGTGTGAGTTTAATTTGTAGCTTATATAGACCATGTCTCAGATATACCCTATAATTTGTTAGATCCTATAAGCCAATGAAAATGGCTTTAGAACTTGAATATAATCCAGAATCCTTGTTTATGTAGTCTTTTTGTTATTTCTTCAATAGAAGGAAAAATGAATTATAAAATTTTCTATCTTGTGAAGGATTGGTTCATCAAAAATTTTATATGAAAATGATGTTTATTTCTGTTGAATATGGCAGTCTTCAAATTAAGTTTTTATTTCTAAGCCTGTGAATATTTGCTTTCCAAGATTGCATCATTTTTTTAAAATAGAAGAATCTAAACTCTGGAAAATTTTAATAACTCTTGAATACACTTTATTGCAATATCCATATCCATATTTTTATTTTGTAATAATTTACTAACAAAGTTTGTTGCCTGAGCACAGGCCGTGCCTGTCCTGATGGCGTGGAGAGTTACTATTTATGCAGTTGCCTCAGGGAAGGGCTCCAGGGACTGAGGAGCAGGCCAGCTTCCACTGCTGAAGCCTTGATTGCTTCTTTGCTGTTATTTCTTCTACTGCTCCAGCCCTCTGGGCTCAGGTCCTGGCCCTGGCTGCCCCCCTGGAGTCCCCTGGCACGCTGGGTTGCCCCTGGTATGCCAGGTCGATTGCTTGGCATGCATACTGTCCCATCCTGTTGTGCCCATAGGCCTGCTCCCGTACATACTGTTGCTCTCATGCATTGCTCAATTGCCTCATCAGACTTGACTCACAAAACTCCCATTCAAAGAGAAAATTATCAGGAATTTCAATGCAGTAATAAAGCACAGGGCTTCCTCTGAAGATGTGTCTCTGTGTGTCCCATATGCACAGGTCATATATACAGGAAGTCAATCCTGCCTTGAGATTCAGAATATGGCTAGTTAAAGGAATGCAGGTTACATATCACATGTAGACTAGCTGAGTTTTTGTTAGAGCATGTACATTGCTAGGAAGTTCCCCCTATGTCTGATCCTAGCCTCAGGTTATACTTCCTCCAAGATTTCACTGCTTACATGTAGAAAAGCCTCTCATTAGTTCACCCAGTAAGCACAGGGTCACTTGGGCACAGTTTAACATTTATTCTCCTGTCTGTGGATACTGATCCCTGCCTGATATGTCTAGCTTATAGACTAGGAAATTTCCAAACTAGAAAGGACTTTGTAGTTCACCTAGTTTTACGGGGTCTCCATCTGCGGTAATCTGAATATCCTGAGGGTTTGTGTAATGTTTACATTCCCCGTTCATACCTAGAGAGTTGCATTTGGATTCAGGAGATCTGAGATGGGGCCCAGGAATCAGCATTTGAATAAACACAGCTGGTTGGAATGTCTGGTGGTTTTTCTGATTAGGAATTTGCTCAGGACTCCACCATTTTATTTCCTTCTCTGCCTGAGTCCAGAGCTTGTCTCACTTTTCCCACTCTATCTGATTCAGCAGTTCAAGTGCCTCCTGTTATTCTTTCCCCTGTTAGCCAAGTGATGTAAAACGCAAGAGGCCACTCTTACTGCCTCTGAATATTCCTTTTGTGTCAAATCCCTTCTGTGGCTTAACCAAGTGCCATTCAAGTATGTAACAAGGAAGGTACCAGATTGCCAGATCCTTGCTTACCTGCCACCATTAAGTGGAATAAGATGTGTGTGTGTGTGTGTGTGTGTGTGTGTGTGTGTGAGAGAGAGAGAGAGAGAGAGAGAGAGAGAGAGAGAGAGGGAGGGAGAGAGAGGGGATGTATGTGCATGTGCACTGGGCAGTGATAATGTGGAAGATGTGTGTCACAGTGGACTCTAAATGCCAGGGCACTTCAGACTGGAAACAGCAAACCTGACAAGGGACTTTTTGATCAAGACCTAAAACTCAGCATGGATGTATGTTTTGAGGCAAAAATGAAGGAGTTTCAGCTGTATCGGTTGTAATAGATTTTCTCTTGCTGTACTAATAAATAACACCCAAATTTTAGTGGACTGAACAACTCACATCACATTCCTGTTGCACATCTCCCAGGGACTCTGTTCTCTGTCACCTCTTCCTGAGACTTCAGACTGATGGAGCAGTTACCCAAAATACTAAAGTTTTCCTCGCCCATGAAAAGATGTGGGGGGTATTTTGCATAGCAATGCACTATTCTGGCTTGGAAATGACATATTGTATCTGCTTACAATTCATTAGCCAGAGCTGATGACATGGGTCATAGAAAAGAGACAATGAGATCATGCTAAAAGGCCTTGTAAACTGTGAAGCACGCTACGAGTTCAATTGCTCTTTTTGAGGCATCTTAAAGATGAAAGAACATTAATCAGTAGTAGTAAACATTACAACCTTAGAAATGGGAGAGCCCAGAAATAGGCCCCTCTAGAAAGACTGGATATATTCATGAGCTGTAGATTCTTATCTTTGAAAACAGGGAAGTGTTTCTTAGGAGGAGACATTTTGGAGGACCTGGCCAAGATGAAAATATTTTAACATACAGTTGCTACTTGACTTATGATGGAATTGTCCTAATGAACCCATTGTAAGTTGGAAATATTCTAAGTTGAAATTGCATTGAATATGCCTAACCTATGAAGCATCATAGCTTAGTAACACAGGTGCACCATAGGTATTGGCTGCTTCCCATCACGATCATGTGGTTGACTGCAGTTTTCCAGCATCTCTCCTGAGTTCTGCATACGATTAGCGTGGAGAAAAGACCAAAATATGAAATGCAAAGTTCAAAGTATGGTTTCTAATGAGTGAACATTGCTTCACACCATTGTAAAGTGGGCTAGCGTGAAGTTGGGCACCATCTGTACCTTGTTGTCTAATTCCCTGTCTCCAACCTCTTCCTCCTGGTAAACTGTGATGTTGAGGAAGGAGGTTGGTGGATGTGCTTACCTATTGTAGAGTCTAACAGTGGCTGATGGGAGCTGGATTTCTAGTTCTCTCATAATGTCATGTTGTCCTAGTCTTGCCTCAGTATTTACTTTCCTGTTACATGCTTGCTTTTGACAGAAATTCAAATGAAACTGGAGACCCTCAGGTTGTCATGACTGGGGACTCAAGAAGAACTTTGGTGTTATTAATCAAAGAGAATCTGTGGATCCCTACATGGGACTTAAGAGAGCCCCAAATGACCAAACCATATCTGTAGCAGTGGATAATAAGAGAGAAGAAAAGTAAAGATGAAAACCAACACTTTCACACACACACTAAAAAGGAGCCCCAACTCTAGATATTCTAGAACTTGGAGAAGATGTTCAGCTGAGGCTGGCTTTGAACTTGCAATCTTCCTGCCTCAGCCTTCTACCAGAGTAGCTGGAATTACAGGTGTGCACCATCACACCAGCAACATGTTGATTTTTTTATTGCTATATTGTATCTTAAAAATGGGTAGAATGATTAAGGAGTTACTTTGGGGCCAGAGACACATGGAGGCAAAGTCCAACTTCCCTACTTGTGTGAGCTTGAGCAAGTCACCTAGCATCTGTGAGCCTCATTTTCCTCCCTTATAAACTGGGACTATTAAAGTGTTTATTCACAGGACTGTTTTGGATCTGAATGAGAAAAACGGATCAAGCTCATGGCTGCAGTCTGATGAATGCTCAGGCTTTGCCTGATGCTGTGCGGTTCTTGTTGTCACCATCCCGAACAGGAAGCTGTTGCTGCTGCCTGGTCTGTCCTAGCCAGGAGGAGGTGGGAGAGATCTTCAGGTATTATTATTCCATGGTTCAGTTGCTGCATAAGTTTCTTTCAATTTTTTATATGCCACACTTAGTTTTGGGGAGCACTTCAGTCTGCACAATTGTGATTTATTTCGAGTTAGCATTCTGCTTAGTAGAGTAGTCAGGGCCCTTGGAAGAAATGTGGGCTTTTTGAGCCCCATGAATAAGGGCAGAGCCAGAGAGGCTTCAGCAGACAGCAATGCTTTGCCCAATGACGTGGGGGCCCCATGGAGTGCTGGTCCAGAGAGTTCCAGGAAAGAGGGGGGGGCTACCCATCTCAGCTTTATTTGTTATTAAATAAAGTGACACTTATATTTAATACATATAATTCCATCTTATCTTTAGACATCAGATTTATAGAGGCATAATTTATATGAAATAAAATTCACCATCTTAAATAATTTGATGGGTTTGGACAAACTGTATACAGGTGTGTAGCCACCACCACAATAAACACATTGAGCATTTTGATCACCCTCCCAGAGTTCCCTGACTTCCTTTGTGGCCAGTCCCCTCTCCACAAGCCCTGGCCCCCAAGTCTCTGCTCTTTTTTCTATCCCTACTGTTTTTTCCTTTTGTGGTCCATAATGTAAATGGAATCATACAGTATGGAGGCTTTTGTGTCTGGTCTCTGTTATCTAACAAAATGCTTTTTGAGATTCACCTGTGTTGAAGCCTATATCAGCAGTTCTTTAAAAAAACTGAGTAATATTTCCTTGGTGTGGTATATTGTTAGTGTACTATAATTTGTTTAAATCCATTCAGCAGACGAAGGAGATTCGGGTTGTATAGTTTTCATCTATCATGGACAACTTGCTATGAATATTTGCATTCTGGATTTTGTGTAGGTGTAGCTCTTTATTTCTCTTGAATAAAAAAAATCTAGTGGGGGGTTTCTGAGATGTATGGTAAGTACAGGTTTAACTTTGTAAGAAATGGCTATTCCATTTTCCATTTTCACCAGCAATGTGTGAGAATTCCGGTTGCTCCACAACCTCATCAATATAGTGGGTAGTGTTGGTTTTTTAATTTTAGCTCTACAAGTAAGTGATGTGAACGTCTTGCCATATATTAGCCATCTGTTTACATTTTTCAGTGTTCTATTCAAATCTTTGCTCTCTTTTTACTATGTGTTTCCTGTTTTTGAATTGCAAGAGCTGTGTGTATATTTTACATTCATATCTCTGTCAAAGATCAGATATATGTTTCTAAAACATTTCCACCCAGTCTATTGTTTTTCTTTTAATTTTCATAACAGTTTTTTGAAAAACAGAAAATTTCAGGTTTTATAAAGTCCAATTTTCACACATTCCCTTTGATGGTTCCTGCCTGCCGTGTCCTATGTAGAAACACTTGAGCAATCGAAAGTCAAGGAGGTTTGTCTTGTTTTTCATCCAGAGCTTAGAGTTTCAGGTTTTGTATTTAGGTCAATGTATGTGGTATGAAACAAGTTTTGAAAAGTCCTTTCCTTACTTTTTTTTTTCTTTTCCTCCTTCTCCTTTTTCTTTCTCCTCCCTCTCCCTTTTGAGGCATCTTAAAGATGAAACAATGGTCCAGAGAGACATCTTAATTTACCTGTCTTCTTCTTTTTCTTCCTCCTCCTTCTTCACCTTCACCTTCTTCTTCCCCTTATTGCACTGGATATTCTGCACATTTAGACCATAACATTTGGTTTCACTATAGTCTAGAGAACACACACACATACACACACACACACACATACACACACACACACAAATGGTCTCAAATTAGGCAAAGGAGTCTGGGATTCCAGAATTGTGCCAGATCAATCCAGATAGAACAGGCACGTTGTCAAACCTAAGGAAGGCAGATGTTTGGCAGGGAGCCAGACTAAACTCTGACCCAGTACCGTGGGCTATCGTCCCTCAGAGGGCGGTGGTCTTGGGCCCACAGGCATTGATCATATAACGGTAATATCAAGGCAGCTCTCTTGAAGTCTCACTCAACTTGATTCTGATTCTGAGTTGAGCGTATCTAGGGTGAGGCACTATTTCAACTCAGGGACAGTGTGAGTCCAGTCTTACATTATTGAACATGCAGCCATCAATTCAGGTGTACCCATGTCCACTCTGCTGCCTTGTTGGCTTGCCTGCAGACCCACAGAGCCACAGAGTCCCATGACAAAGGCCTTGACCGGAGTCCTCTGAAATCTAGCTGACCTTAGACCAGCCAACTCTTCCTCAGTTCTTTTTCTCTCCCAAATCCAGTTCATTTTCAAGTTTCTTGTCACCACCCATCACCTGGCTTCCCTTGAGAGCTGGCTTCCCCCTTCTGTCACCTCTTGGATTCCTGTTTATCTGGGCCATCTAAAGTGTCCCTTACCTTCTACCTGAGTGCACCTGTCACACACCTGCCTTCTCTCATTGGCTCTGCACTATGATGTCCACATGTTTATCTCTTTATGGTCCCAGGTGGAGTAGGTGTGGAAGGAGACGTGGGATGAGGGAGAGGGAGGTTTGAGGGAGGCCTTTCCTTCATCCAAAAGACTGAACTATGGGCTTTGAATCCACCCAAGATGAAAAGGAAGGATTTTTATGATACAGAAAGTGAAGAACTCAAGCCTTACACTTGCTATTAAAGATGAACATCTATGAAGGAAAATCCAAATTCATTAATGGTCCAGAAAGACACCTTAATTTACCTGTATTGACAATGTCTCTTTAGTTCATGCCCAAATCATAGCGTAGAAGTCTTATTGTAGGGACATCACATTTGTAGGAGAACAGTTTGTGTCTTTAAGGGACCCTGGAATGTGACAAAATGTTTTTCAATCACAAGAACAATTCTCAGCACATCAGTAGGACAAGGTATAGCCTACCAGTTCCTCAGGGCTGGGAGTGGTGCCATTGGTGACCTCCTCATCTTGTCCATGATGGTGCCTCTGACTCAGGCTTTCCTATCAAGGCCTGGGCATCTTGTGCTGAGAAATGAGAAATGATAAATAAAAGTGGTTTCTGGGAGGGTTCCGAGATTCCAGATGAGTACTCGGCCTTGATTTAAATATCAAACCAGCTTCTTGGGCCCCCAGAAGTGAAGGAGGGACAAAAGGCTTTTCTAGGTCACGCATTCTTCTCAGTGATGAAGGCAAGTTCTTCTGCCCATCTCCATGTTTTCTCTTATAATTTTTTTTTCTGGGAAGAAACTTGCAGATAATGTTGTGTTGATTTAGTCCACAGGCAGACCTAGTGTACCTTCAACAGGTCATCAAGACAGAGATAGCCCGGAGAGAAGTTCATTTGGTTTTATTTAATGTCTACATCTATTTACAAGTATATATCTAAAGATTCAGAGATATATATTATATATATTATATTATTATATATTATACCTTAAATATAGATTTTAAAGTAAAAAAATTTCATATGAATATAGTTTCATTTCTTTTATCCATCTATCTATCATCTATCTATCTATAATAAAATAATGTGAGGGTAGCAGTTGGGGCCTTGGAGTTTTAATTAGCCCCCATGGGGATGCTTGTGAGGACCAAATCCTGGGATGTATGGAATACCAAGTCCACCTGCAGCACCCTTTTCTCTGTAACTACTGAATGTGGAGAAGAAGGTTTGTTCTTTTCCAGATATCCAAAAGCTAGAGGGTCATGTGACTGGCACCTTGGGCCTTTCTTGTTAGCCTGTCTTTCTTGTGACATTAGTCCACTGAATACCCTTAGTGTGGGTCCAGCTGCTTCAGGTGCGAGAGTGGGCATGGTGGGTTTGGAATCCCTCTGCATTCATAGGCAGCTTGCCAGCTTCTAACAATTCCAGAAATGAATTCACTTTTGACTTCCCAGAAAAATGTGCAGGATGTGGAGTTGGGAGATTGCAGACTGAGCTGCCAGCTGACCAGTGGTGCCATCTTTATAGTTACCTCTCTCTGGGCTTTTGCCTCCATGTCTGTAAAGTATGGCATAAAATGACCCGTTTCGTGGAGTTGGTAGAAGACGTTTAAGAAACGGTCTACTTCTTCCTTCCCTGCCGTCTTCCTGTCCTTCCTCTCTGAATTCCTTCCTTCTTTTCTTTTTTCCATCTTCCCACAGGGTCTATTGCTTTGCTTCACTGAATCTTAGGATGCTTTGGGGAAGGCTCCAAAAACTCTACGGGGGCAGAGGCACAGGCAGAGCCCTTGGTTGGGGCTGACTAGGGGAAGTCCTGTGCCCAGGAAGGCCCTGCAGAGGTCTTAGAGCAAGACTTAGGCCCTGCAGCTCACCAAAGGCAGAAGGCCTCGCTGCACACCCTGCTTCTTATTAATGAGAGACGGGAGCCTCCTGGAAGATGTTGCATACCACACGTGGTATCTGAAGCATCCCCATCTGATGCTTCACATGCTTTGGGCTGTTGGTGACTGCTGTGCAGTGGGGAGGGCCACTAGAGCAGGGGTTGGGGACACCTGCAGTCCATGGTAAGACCTGGCAGGCTCATGTGTAAGGAGACCTCCCAGGGCACTTGTGACAGTTTCATGGGTTCTTTATGACCAAGGGGGACTCTTTTTTAAAAATTTTTTTTTTATTGACCCACAATAATTGTACATGGGGTAAAATGTAATATTTTAATACATGCTCACAACTTGTAATGATCCAATCAGGATAATTAGTATATGTGTCATCCCAAATACTTTTAGTTTCTTTGTGTTGGGAATATTCAAAATCCTCTCTTCTAGCTGTTTTGAAATGTACAATCAATTCTTGTTAACTAGAGTCACCCTCTGTGCTACAACAGTAGAACTATCTAACTGTATTTTTATACCCATAAGCCAACCTTCTCTTTCCCCCTTCCCTCACCCTCTTCCAGCTTCTCATGACCATGATTCCACACTCTATTTCTATAGGATCTACTTGCTTAACTTCCACATCTGTGGAAGAAGCTCCTCCTGCCTCTTTCTGGACCTTCGGTTCTGACCCTCTTCTCACCTCGGCTCAGTCTTCCTCCCAATCTGCAAGATGCACTGGGAATGTGGACCATTGCTGGGATTGCTGAGTGTCATTTTGATTATTCTTTGTCAGGGCTAATATGGGTATTTTTCTAAAGCAGGCTTGAAGGAGAATCAAGTGTGGACTCTCTAAATTAATTTGTTGTGAAAACAAAGTCACTTCATTCCCCAGATTCCTTTCAATACTTGATCTTTCCTCTTGTTTTCTGGCCCTTGTCCTGAATGACCCATCTCTTTTCTGGGAACTTTTTTCTGGCTTGGAATCCCAGCCCTGATCTGAATGAGGAAAGGGGGAGGCTGTGCCCAGATCACTTTGGCGCCAAGGGGAAGGCCCACCCAGGCCTCGAGAACTGAGGAGCACGCCAAGGTCCTCAACAGAGACTAGGGTTCTTAACGTGTCTGTCCGAAAATAGTTTCCCTGTCATAAAATGTGTCCCAAGGGGGCTATCGTACCACCAAAGGAAATTCTAGATATTTGCATCAAAGTGTATTTTATTCATGTGCTCTGCCATATAGTTTGCATTGACTTTTATGGCTTTTAAAAAATGTGTCTTTTAATACCAAATGTGTTTCTAGAACCTCCTCGGTTCTTTTTGCACCACCTCCACATCCTTGCTGGGGTCCGAATCAGGGCTGACACATGAGGTTTTCTTGGAAGGAATTGAGGCCCTGGAATTAGGATTTGCTAGAGCCTCTGACCTCCCTTCTTAGCTGATGGGCATCGCTTACTTTGGGGGATGGTGGGTTTTGTAGATCAATCTTTCTTCCTTTTCATTCACTTTCAGATTATTTTTACTTATTCTTCAATTATATATCAAATTCTTGTTGTGTCTCAAACTCTGTCCTCAGTCCCTAAAGGAAGAAGAATCTGAAGTTGAATAGGGACTATGGCCTTCTCCAGGCCCTTGGAGATTAATCAGAGGGATAAGCTATTTTCTTGGTATCAGCAGGTGCATAGTACAGGTAATATTTATTGAGTTCTTACTATCTTTTAGGCTCTGTTAATTGATTTTCATATTGTATTGCTTTTAATTTTTGTAATTTTTGTAATATATTCTCCAATGATACAGATGAGGTAGGGAGAAGTGAAACACTTGCTTCATGTTGTAGTGTCAGGATTTGAACTCAGATCCATCCAGTTTCAATAAAAAGGGAGCAATGTCATAATGGTGATATTTTTCTTCTCGGTTTCTCATCCATAACAAGGGAATGAAAGCCTTGCTTTCCTACACCAGGGCTGTTGAGAGCATGAAAGAGCACAGAGAGAGTGTGTTGAAGTGTCCCAAGAGCCACATGAGTCTATTGGTTGATATTTATTTTCCAGTAGGTCTAGGGTTGGAGTTCTGGGAGAAAGAAGCATGCTCCACCCTTCTCACCTGCAGACACAGGAAGAGCATGTCTCTGGAGCAGCCTGCTTGTTTAGATGTGGCCTCTGCCTCATGCAGGACTCTGTGTCTACAGCCTGGCTGTGGTGACATGTGGTACTGTCTACTTGTCAAAACTCAGCTCTGAGTTGCCATTCCCTGGAAGTAACAGAAGAGAAAGCCTTTTGGTTGGATTCACCAGCTCCCTGTTTCCTGGGCTAAAGAGGGAGTACAGAGGAGGACCTGGTCTTGCCCAGCCCACCTGGGGGCACTGTGGAAGCTTCTTTGCCCAGCTCAGCCCTTAGTGCTGACCTGTTTGCCACACTGCCCAGTCCCATCCCCAGTCTTTCCTTCTGCCGGTGCTTCTGAGAAAAGCATTTCATATCATTAGATATCATGGCCCCAAACTGTCACCATGAAGGGATGTTGTGGGCTTCAGCCTTTGGCTTCATGTTTGGGTGTAGAAATATGCATGAGTTCAGCAATCGTGGTTCCAAGACCAGTCTTGTACCAGCCAACAGCAGTGTGTCCTCTGGGCACTTCAAGTGTGCTAGCCCTGTGCCCTTTAGGATTGTCCTTGGCCCTTGGCTACTAGGTGCTCTTCCTTGGACTCTGAGATTTGGAGAATCCTGTTCTGGCTCTCTTCCTGCTATGCCCTCTCCAAGACATGTCTGTGACCCAGTGATTGTGCCCATCTAAGGACTTCAGTCCCCTCTAATATCTGAAGTCTTAGAATTTGCTGCTCAGGATGTGCTCCTGTGCAAGCCTCTTCCCCGAGTCCATATTCCCAGGCCTGTTCTGCTAGTTCCTCTGGACCCAAGGGTGGCCGTGGGAGAGGGGCTGTTTTCAGGGGGTGTGGTCTAGATGTCCCCATTAGAAGTACGAGATCCTCCTGTTACAGAATGGAACCTGGGTCAGAGAAGAAGGGTACAGGGGAGTGGGCAGCAGGTCAAGCAAGGTTTCTACTTATACTTGTGCCCCCAAATGGGGTGAGCCTATCCTGGCCAGTGTTACTGAATTGTCCCCTCTATACTCATAATCTGCCTGTGTGGTGTGTACTGTGTCATCCTACAGATGGAGAAGCTGAGGCTTAGATAGATAGCTTAAGAAACTTGTTCAAGGTCACAGGGCTGGGTTTCTAGGCCAGATGCCTTTCTAGAGCCCATGCTGTAAACCACCTCCCTGACATCCATAAGCATTGTTACTTTGAGGCTAGTTAAAAATGCGGATTTCTTAGTTTCAACCCACACTAACTGCATCAGGGTCTCTAAAGATGGGGCCAGGAAATCTATTGCAACAAACTCCATGTGCGACACTGTTGACCTTCCCTGTTCTAGCTATTTGATGTTTGCCAAGTAAATTCATCTTGTTGAGCTTCGGAGTTCGCATCTGAAAAATAGTGACAACAATACCTGCTCTTGCAAGGATTGCAGTAAAAATTAATGGTGCATGCTAAACCTTTGGCAGGGAGAGGAGCCTGTGGGGTTATTTGGAGATTCCTCCCTTCTTCTGCTTTTTCCAGTCACATGAAGTTTCATTCTCCCCATAAGCTGTATCCTGGCCCCACCCCCCACTGGACCAAATTATCAGCAGCATCTACTAAATGAATATATTTTTGAGATATTGGCCACTGAAAGTTTCAAACTTATGGGCCCTTCCTGGGAAGGAGACTCTTGGAGCTAAAAGAAGCATTCAGAATTCATAGGTGTGACTTCCTAACCCAGAGGGCTGCACTTTTAGGAGCAGGGAGAAAGAGTTTCTATTAGGTGAGAGTCATCACATTGGGGGCCATTAACTCTGCCCCCTCACTAGGTAACTTCTTGTCCCTTGAGGTCTCCTAGCACTTGAAATCTCACACCTTGAATTCTTGGGTCTTTGCTCTAGTTTGGCCCCTTGCTCTCTGTTCTCCTTTGCCTTGATTTTTCTCCAGTTGAAAGTAGAGGGGGAAAAAAAGAAAAAAAGTCATCATTTGTCTTCAAGATGGGCTGTGTTCACAGTTTCCATGAAAAGAACCACCCCTTGAAGGGCAGCAGAGGAGGTGTGAGAGTCTGACAAATGTCAGGCGAAATTGATCACAGGGAAGGTAAGATGCCAAGGGAATCAATTGCTCTCTGTCCGGGGGAAGCACCGTGGACAGGCAAGCTGTCAGGGAGGCTCACAGCCAGTGCCCTGCAGCTGCTGCCGCCCTCACTGTTGATTCCACAGCTTCGGCGGGCGGCGAGTGCAGCAGCGCAGGGCCAGGTGTAGTGAAGGGTACAGATCCTTCCGGCCCCAGGAGCCCAAGGCTCTACAAAGAGGCAAGGTGCAGAGCCCAGGAAACCCTCAGCAACTCCTGGCTGTGACCTTGGGGTGGTTCTGTTTCTTCGAGCGTGTTCACATCTTCATCTCACAGAGCGAGACAAATTGAACAGATGTTGCAATAAACCCCGACTCTATTCATAACACGAGGGAGGGCTGTTCTGGTGCGGGGCATGCTAAGCGCCGCCCGGCTGGCAGCCGTTATAGTCAGCATTCTTATGGTTGTTATCGTTTTTTAGCCTTTTTGGTGAAACACTCAGATACCAAGCTTCCAGGTGGGGCAGTCACTGCACAAGGTCTGGCCAAGAAAAGCTGCTGTGGCTTTGAAATCCTTTGGAATCTGTGAAGCCCACACAGCATTGTGGTCTCCTCCTCTGGGAACTGCTGCTGCACATCTGGACTCAGAGGGAGGACACTCCTGGCTCACCATGCCCCATGCACTTGACTGTCTGCTCTGCTGGGCTAGTAGTGGTATTCTGTGCTTGCTCATGCCTTGCCCACGTAGCTCCTTCCGTGGCTGCGAATGCTGCTTCCACCTGCGGTGCTCTGGCCTGGGGATCACTTGCTCATCCCTGGACTCTGCTCTTCTGTACAGCTCCCCAGGGAAGCCAGAGCTGCTCCTGCCCTATAGTTCCAGTCTGCCGGGACACACACATTCCTCTGTGCAAGAACTTTGGGCTTCTCCTGTGGTTTATGCCTGAGTTGTCCCATCTGCTTCTAAATTCTTCTCAAGCAGAAACTGGACCTTGTTGGCTTTTTTCCCTTCATCCTGCTCACAGCACTGGCCCAACCCACAGCAGAGCCTTGCTGTGTTTGTTGAATGACTGAAGGATTGTGAGGGGATAGGAAAAGCTCCAGATTGAAAATAAGATCAGGAGCAGATTCACGGGGGAGGGTTACAAACAGCAGTGTGGCCTTGTCTCCAACAGCCACACCTGTGTGGGACTGCATTTCCAAAGCATGTGGGAAAGTATAGATAAGAGGTCAAGGTCTTAGAGAGCTGTGTGTTTCAGGGAAGTCCTGGGACCAATATGGAGAACAGCCAGGGGATGCTTTCGATCATAAATGCAAACACACAAAGGTTGGCCTCTTTTCAAATATGAAGCCCTTAAAACTAGTCATTTAGTTTAATCATTGACATAAATTGAATATATGGTTCTGGAAAAGTCACTGAAAGTCTGGATATTGGTCCCAGCTTTCCCTGGCTGGTTCTGTGACTTTGAGAAACACTGCTCTGATTTCCAGTCACCATAAACACACTGTGCATTACTTGCCAAACACACCTGCCCTGTTGGCTTCACGGGATGCCCTGAGGATCATGAGAGACAATTTATGTGAAGGCAGAAGGTTTTGAGAAGCAGGAGGGATAGTGAGTGGCCCCTGTTGGTGTCCCCAGAACTGCCAGCCCAGCTGCTGTGTGTGTTGGCCATGACGGTGTACCACGGAGGCCTTCACCTGAGATTTGCCCCCAGGGAATGGCCACCTTTTCCCAGAGAGGTGACCACCTTCCCTGCTGCCTCTGATGGCCCACAGACCTGGCTGAAGATGAAGGTACAAAAGAGAGGCCAGCCTCCTTGCCTCAGGAGTGCTTTGTCCATGGTGAGATTGATGCTCAGTGTCCTCCTCAGAGAGGCTTGAGTATCTCCCAAATGGCCACTCTTAAGTGAGTTGCTATTGGTGTCTTTATATACCTTCTCCAGAGAAGGTCCTCTAATCTTTGTATATCAAATATCAAAGTCACTGGAAGAACCAGAGTGTTCATATGTCTAGCTTTCAAATGTGACTCTAGAGGGATGCCTGGGGACTGCCGAGTGTATGTGTGTGGAGAGGGAGCTCCGTGGGTGGTGTGGGGATCCCTGGACCTGGATCGTTCAGCCTCCTCCTCTCTTTGAAGATGAGGTAGTGGTGGCCTAGAGAGGTGGAATGATTTCTTCAAGGTCACACAGCTAGTCAGAATCCAAGATTAATGCCTTTGCCATCTCTCCACCAGCCAGAGCCCTGCTAGGAACACATTTCTGCTTTGATGAGGGGAAGCCTCATAGAGCACTGGCAGGGTTGTGAGGACCAAGCAAGAGCAAGAATCTTTCCTGTCTCTAGGCTTGAAGAATCAGGGGACAGAGCAGTGTTACAGCAGCCAGTAGGAGCTGGGTGTGGGGAAGTGGGTGTAGGGAAGTGGGTGCTCTCCAGGGGC
This sequence comes from Marmota monax, assembly GCF_021218885.2. Lineage (NCBI taxonomy): Eukaryota > Metazoa > Chordata > Mammalia > Rodentia > Sciuridae > Marmota > Marmota monax. The sequence goes on from NW_026692881.1 coordinate 25,864,162, forward strand.
TAAAGTGTGTAGGGAAGAACTCTGGCCAGCAAAATGGCCCAAAGCAGAGAGGGCGTGGGAAGAGATATGCCTCCTCCTCCTCCTCCTCCTCCTCCTCCTGTCACCTGCTGATCTCCCAGGAACCTCTGTCACTTGGTGAGCCCCTTGGAAGGCAGACAGTAAAGGAGCCCAAAAGATGTGATTCCTAGAGGTCACCTCACAGGACAGAGAAGATCAGAGAATGTACCAAGAAGGCAAGCAGAGAAAGACCAGCACAATTTCACAACACAGTCATCCCATCCATGCCGGGAAGTGGACAGCAAGAGGACAAGACCACAGCGATGCCGAGGTGGCCTTCCTGGCCCCTGTGTGTCCTTGTTCATCAGACTCACGCTCCTCAGCCGCAGAGCTCTCTGTGGCTCTAACAAGCGCTCTTTTCTCCGAGGACCGGGGGAGAACATGTTCCTCTGGTAGCGGGAGAGAGAATGAGTGACAGGACCGAGAATCCCCTGGACAGCGCTCTGTGAGAAACGCACCAGCTTCTGCAGCAGACGGTCTCGCAGAGCTGGCATGAATGATTCACGGGGCTGCGCCTGGGGGGTTTGGACAAATGTTGAAACTGGGCTTTGCTAACAAAACCCTGTTCCGCCATGACAGGCAGGGCACCCGCATCCTGCTTTGCACATTCTAAGGTCAGAGTTTGCATGCTGTCTATGAGGGACTTCCTTCGAAGCTCGTCCTATTGTTGTGGTCTCCTGTGTCCCAAACTGAAAAGCGCCTGTCTACAGCAGTAATTTTATGATGTCTGAAATACAGTCTCCTCTTCTAAATTGTCGCCCCCGAGGAGCAGAGCCTCTCCTTGGCAGGAGTTCTTCAGGGAATGCCCAGGGGACCCAGCAACACTCCAGTTATTTTTAACTCCAGCATCTTCACACTGATTCAAGGACACTCCGTGGCTCTTGTTGACTGAATAAACACCTCCCGCCCCAGCGATGGTGGAGCTGAGGACCAGGCAGGGTGGGGAGGAGAGCCCGCGCCCCTCCCCAGAGCCCAACTTGACAAAAGGGAGCGATGTGCGGCAGCCACACGGTTCCGTGCTTCATGCGGCTGCGCCTACAGCATCTGTCACCACAGCCTGTTGGTGGCTTGCCTTCGCGTGCTAATCCGGCCAGTTTTCTCTGGCGAGGGTCTCCCTGGTGGCTGGCAGCGGTATTTCCCTTCCGATGGTGTGAGGAGTGCTGGGCCCCTGAACAGCATCGCCTGCAGATTCTTGCGGGTGCCGTGAAGAAAGCTGATGACATCCAAGCCACTCTTCTTAGGGGCCCTAGGAATTTCCTGTCCCCCTCTCCTCTGCAATTTTTTACTAGGGCTTCAGAAAGTCTGCTTAGGTCCTGAGAATTCTCAGTTTATAGGGACCATGGGTTGAAAATCAACCTAGAAGGGCTGGTCTTTGAATTTTTCTCATAAAGTGTCATGAGGGGGCAAAATTGTGACATATGTAATCGAGGGGAGAAATAAAGACTGTCCACGTGTTTTTGCCCCTTTCAATGCTTCAATCACCCAAATTACTCAATACAGTTTCACTCTATAGGTTCTTAATCAAGAAACGACAATCCTTAATGCTAGGCACTGCCATAGACATAATCAATTCACAGCAAACAATTCTAGACTGATTAATTCACAGCAAACAATTCTAGATTAATTCATGTGTTTGCCTCATACTGTTTTGCATTGCCACATAATTTCATGTGTCTGGGAAGGCTCCAGAGAAACACTAAGTCCTGTGTCCTTATCTGTGCTTTAACCAACAGGTCAGGCCTGTCTACATCTGTACCACACTGCAGGGCGTGGGGTCCACGGAGCCTGACACCTGCTAATTCTATTCAGGGGTTTGGGATGTCGATGGGAAGGATGTAGAAGGTCAGTTGAAAGAGGGAGCATGTTCTGCGGCCCAGGGCTCTTCTCTGGTACCTCTTGGTATTTGAGTTTGTAAGTCTTCATTCATTGATACAGGATTTCATTCAATAAATTTTGATGGAACACGTGCCGTGTGCTAAGTACTCGTGACATAGAGATGAATAAGATGTGTTCTGTGCTTTCAAAGAGTCACAGCCTGGAGGACTAAACTAAGCCCAGGCCATCGTGAGCTACAAGTGAACCCCTGTCTCTTGAGGCTGTCCAATCCTGACTTATCTGAAAGTCTGAACGAGGTTCCTGTGACTCTTTCCAGAATGTTGGGTTGGGCTTTTGCCCTGCTCCCAGGTGGCTAAACACACCCATTGGGAACCCCTAGAGGGCAGGGTTTTGACAATCAAATGCTTAGGTAGACTTTGGTGGGGCCTAGAAATCCAAGAGGATATAACATAGAGTTTTTAAGCTGGTGTTCTGGAGCCAACACTGCCCAAGGCAGCTCTTTACTTCCTAGTTGGATGACTGCAGGCAAAGTTACTTCCCTCTTTGTTCCTCTCTCCTCATGTTAAATGGGGATACTAATAGTTCCTAAGTCGTGGGTAGATCCATACTGCGTGGAGGTGTGGGTATGTAGTTGTGCATTTTTAAAAAAATAAGTAGAACTAAAAGCCACAAAGAATGTATGTTATTTTATGCAAAACTTTTTAAATATATTCACCAGGATGTGTGTGTGTGTGTGTGTGTGTGTGTGTGTATGTGTGTGTTGGCAGGAACTGGATCACAGGTGAGGGCAAATGTTTGGAATAAATCACAAAATCATTTTGAAGAAAGGTGCTAGTCAAAGTAACCTTGGAAAGCAGTGCGTAGGTATAGTAGCTAGTAAAAGAGGCCGAAGAATCGCGCGTACACAGAGAATTCTCATGAGTAGATTCATTCCTCACTAGGGTATAGGCTAGCAGTTCTGAAACTGCTTCAATTTATTCTGCTCATGATGGCTAACTTCTTAATCAAGAATCTCTTTTATCCTGGAAAATTGCCTACTGCCATGTCTTTGGATGTGGTCTCTCTTCCTTTATCTGTTTTTCTTACTTCTTGCTCTTTCTTCTATGTTCCTTAACTTCTCTTCCATATTCCCACCCAGTTCTTCTCTGTACAACCTTCTGAGTAAGTTTTACTGATGGAGGGTGCGTCCACTCATTCCACAGGACTTCAAAGAAAATTTATTACATGTAAATGGCTAAACATCAGTTGATATGTGAGCACCCCGAGTTGGAAGACAGATCATTACCAACAAATCTAAATGTACTTTAAATTGGTCTCATACCCTGCATCAGAGGATCTGAGGAAAAAACGAGCTGAAATAAGTGGATAAGGGGTTCTGGAATGCAGTGTACATGTGTCAGGCAGTAGGACTCAACCAGTGAGCAAATGTGTGGTCAACCATGAGAGCCATCTTCTCTCCATGTAGGGAAAGGAAGTAACAAAGAAACAGAGGCAAGGAAGGCCATGAACCCTGTGGTGCTGGGCTGGAGAACCCAACACTGTTTGTAGTATGAAAGGGGGAGAAGTGTGTGTGTGTGTGTGTGTGTGTGTGTGTGAGAATTTGTACTCACACAAGCATTTATATATACATATATAAATATAAAATTCCTAGCTCATTCCATGGAAACAATGATGACCCAATTTCAGTATACACACCTATTACTTATTACCTAGAAATTGGTTTCTAAATAGCATTCTTCAATAAAAATAAATCAGAGCTCCTTGGAGAACAGGTTGACTCCAATCTGCAATCTGGATCTTATTTTGATGCCATAAAGTAAGGAAATGCTTAAATAAATACCCCTCGTCCCCCCCACCTCAAGATGGGACCGTGTTGAAAGAGCAGAAAAGTCAACCTGTAAAAGTTCCTATGACCCAAAGTTAGAATAACTTGAACAGCAAACTAAATGAAGGTAGAATTGAATCATGCTTCTATTAATAAAATAAATCTCCATGGGTCCATATTGAGATGGATAGATCATAGAGAAAGAGAAAGTAAAACAAAACAGATCTTCTTTTTAAAAATTAATTAATTAATTCTCATTAGGTATATATGACAGCAGAATGCATTTTGATTAATTGTACACAGTTGCAGTACAACTTTTCATTTTTCTGTTTGTACATGATGTAACGTTGCACCATACATGCATGTACCTAGGGTAATGCCCTCCATCTCACTCCACCATCTTTCCTGCCTCCATAACTGCTCCCATCCCTCCCTCCCCTTTGCTCAAAGTTCCTCCATTTTTTACATGCCTGCTGCCATTATGGATCAGTATCCACTTATCAGAGAGAACATTCGGCCTTTGGTTTTTTGGGATTGGCTAACTTCGGTTAGCATGACATTCTCCAACTCCATCCATTTACCTGCAAAATGCCATGATTTTACTCTTTTAATGCTGAGTAATATTCCACTGTGTATATATATCACAGTTTCTTTATCCATTCATCAACTGAATTGCATCTAGGTTGCTTCCACAGTTTAGCTGTTGTGATTTGTGCTGTTATAAATTTTGATGTGGCTGCATTACTATAGTATGCTGATTTAAGTCCTTTGAATATAGGCTAAGGAGTGGGTCAAATGGTGGTTCCATTCCAAGGTTTCTAAGGAATCTCCACACTGCTTTCCAGATTGGTTGCACCAATTTGCAGTCCTACTAGCAATGTATGAGTGTGCCTTATCTCCCACATCCTCACCAACACTTAACATTGTTTGTATTCTTGATAACTGACTTTTGTAATCTGCAACCATGATAACTAATTTATTAGTTACAGGAGGTTTTCTTTGTGGATTTTATTTATTTTTGAGTTTTATTTTTTTCTTTTTTAATTTATTCGAATTAGTTATACACGACAGTAGAAGGTTATTTGATACATCATACATAAATAGAGTCTAACTTCTCATTCTTCTGGTTGTACATGACATAGAGTTACACAGGTTGTGTAATCATATATGCACATAGGGTAATAACGTCCAATTCATTCTTCTATCATTCCTACCCCATACCCCTCCCCTCCCTTCACTCCTCTTTGTTTAACCCAAAGTATCTCTATTCTTCCCTAGCTACCCCCACCCAGTTTATTGTGAATTAATATTCGCATATCTGAGAAAACATTCAGCCTTTGGTTTTTTGGGATTGGCTTGTTCTCCAGTTCCATCCATATACCCACATATGCCATAATTTCATTCTTCTTTAAGGTTGAGTAATATTCCTGTGCATATATACCACAATTTCTTTATCCATTCATCTGTTGAAGGACACCTACTTTGGTTTCATGGTTTAGCTATTGTGAATTGAGCTGCTATAAACATTGATGTGGCAGTGTCACTGTAGTGTGCTGATTTTAAGACCTTCAGTATAATCCGAGGAGTGGGATATCTGGGTGAAAACTTCCATCTAAGTTTTCTGAGGAATCTCCATACTGCTTTCCAGAGTGTTGCACCAATTTCTAGTGCTACCAGCAATGTATGAGTGTACATTTTTCTCCACATCCTTGCCAACATTTGTTGTTGCTTGTATTCTTGATAATTACCATTCCGATTGGAGTGAGATGGAATTTCAGTGTAGTTTGGATTTGCATTTCTCTAATTGCTAGAGACGTTGAACATTTTTTTCATATATTTATTGATTGATTTGCATTTCTTCTTCTGTGAATTGTCTGTTCAGTTCCTTAGCCCATTTATTGATTGGATTATTATTATTTTGGGGGGGGGATTAAGTTTTTTTTGAGTTCTTTATGTATCCTGGAGATTAATACTCTATCTGAGGTGCATGTGGTTAAGATTTTCTCCCATTCTGTAGGCTCTCTCTTCACGTTATTGAAAGTATGGAGGCAGGAAAGATGGAGTGAGATGGAGGGCGTTACCCTAGGTACATGCTATAAAAAACCTTTTTAGTTTGATTCCATCCCATTTATTGATTCTTGTTTTACTTCTTGTGCTTTAAGAGTCTTGTTAAGGAAGTCAGTTCCTAAGCCAGCATGGTGGAGATTTGGGCCTACTGTTTCTTCTGTTAGGCACAGGGTCTCTGTCCAAGTGCCTAAGTCTTTGATCCATTTTGAATGGATCAAAATCCACCATTTTTTCTGGTTTAATTCTTTTTATTTGTTAATGATTTTTGTGCAGGGTGAGAGGGGTGTTATTTCATTTTGCTACATATGGATTTCTAGTTTTCTCAGTACCACTTGTTGAGGAGGCTATCTTTTTTCCAATGTATGTTTTTGGTGCCTTTGTCTAGTATAAGATAACTTTATTCGTGTGAGTGTGTCTATGTCTTCTGTTCTGTACAATTGGTCTACATATCTGTTTTGGTGCCAATACCGTTTTTGTTACTATGGCTCTGTAGTATAACTTAAGGTGTGATATTGTGATGCCTCCTGCTTCATTTTTCTTGCTAAGGATTGCTTTGGCTATTTGGGGGTCTCTTATTTTTCCAAATGAATTTCATGATTGCTTTTTCTAGTTCTATGAAAAATGTCATTTGAATTTTCATAGGAATTATATTAAATCTGTGTAACGCTTTTGGTAGTATGGTATGGTCATTTTGACAATGTTAATTTTGCCCATCCAAGAGCATGGGAGATATTTCTATCTTCTAAGGTCTTTTTGAATTTCTTTCATTAATGTGGTGTAGTTTTCATTTTAGAGGACTTTCAACTCTTTTGTTAGATTGATGCCCACATATTTATTTTTTGAGGCTGTTGTGAATGGGGTAGTTTTTCTTGTTTCCCTTTCGGAGGATTTGTCATTGATATACAGAAATGCATTTGATTTATGGGTGTCAATTTTACATCCTGCTACTTTGCTGAATTCATTTATTAGTTTTAGAAGTTTTCTGATGGAATTGTTTGGATCTTCTAAATTTAGAATTATGTCACTGGCAAATAGTGATAGTTTGAGTTCTTCTTTTCCTATTTGTATCCCTTTACTTCTAATTGTTCTCTAGAGTTTCAAGGATGATGTTGAAGAAAAGTGGTGAAAGAGAGCCTCTTTGTCTTGTTCCAGTTTTTAGAGAGAACGCTTTTAATTTTTCTCCATTTAGAATGATGTTGGCCTTGGGCTTAACATATATAGCTTTTACAATGTTGAGGTATGTTCCTGCTATCTCTATTTTTTCCTAATGTTTTTGAACATGAAGGGGTTTTGTATTTTGTCAAATGCTTTTTTGTACTATTTATATTTACTATGTAGATAATCATGTTGCTTAAGAATAAGACAGTTTTAATTACCCTTTCTGATTGGAATTATTTTTTCTTGTGTTATTGTACTGCTACGACTTCCTATACAACACTGAAAAGGAGTGAAATAAGTATCTCTCTGCCCTGTTTCAGTCTTAGCAGGAAAGTGTTCAATCTTCTGTTACTCATGATGTTAGCTGTAATTTTTTTTTGTTTGTTTGTTTTGTTTTTTTGTTCATCATCTGCTTTCTCTTAAATTCTTGGTCACTCTAGCTAAAAGTTTATCAATTTCATAGATATTTTTGAGTAACCAAATTTTGGTATAGTGGATTTTATTGCTTTAAATTATGTTGATTATACTTTTTATTATTTTTTCCTTCTATTTTTTTTCTGGTTTAATTCCTTTTCTTTGTTAATGAGAAATATCAGGTGATTGATTTGAGACAGCTATTATTTTCAAATATAAGCCATCAATGTTAAGAATTTTTCTGTAAACACTACTTTAACTGTATCCCACATTTTTTTTGTGTTATATTTCCATTTTCCTTCAGTTCAAAATATTCTAATCTACTTTGATAATTTCTCTCTCATATATAACTCATTTATATGTTTGTTGTGTAATATCCAAATATTTGGAGATATTTCAGGTATCTATTGACTATTGATTCCTAGTTTAATTCTCTTATGTCTAGAATATAAATTTTGGTGTATTAGGTCTATTCTTTGAGATTATTCTAGGTTTGTTTTATGCCCCACACTATGAGCTATCTGGGTAAGTATTCCACATTGGGTGAGATGTATCAGAAACATCAGTTAGGTCTAGTTGCGTTATTAGAGTTGCTCAGCTTTTTTTTTTTTTTAATCTTTACTGTTTTTCTTTTTGTTTGTTCTGTTGATTTCTGGGAGAGGAAATTGAAGTCTCTAGCTAAAATTGTGATTTTTCTTCTTTCTCCTTCCAGTTCTGTTTGTGCCTCATGGATTTTGAAACTGTTGTGTGCATACCCATTTAGGATTGTTTTCTCTTGAGCATTGCTTGTTGTATTAATGAATTGGCCCATTTATCATATGTAAGGTCCCTCTTAAGTCCTGATAATATTCTTTGTTTGAAATCTGCTTTATCAGAAAACAATACAAATACTCCAGATTTCATTTGTTTAGTGTCTGCATGATCATATATTTTTCACACTTTTAATTTACTTAGTTATGTCTTCATATATATATGTATGTGTACATATGTGTGTGTGTATTTGGTACTAGGGATTAAACCCATGAGTGCTTAACCATTGAGCAACATCTCCAGCCCTTTTAAAATATTTTATTTAGAGACAGGGTCTTACTGAGTTGCTTGGGTTCTCAAATGTTGCTGAGGCTGACTTTGAACTCAGAATCCTCCTGCTTCAACTTCCCAAGCTGTTGGGATTACAGGTGTGTACCACTGTACCTGGCATGTCTTTATATTTATAGTAGCTTTAAATATATATTTTAAATATAGTTGGGTCTTGAGTTGGGTTTTTTGAGGCAATGTAACAATCTATCTTTTAAATATAACTACAATGTTTAGTCACATTTAATGTGATATTCATATTTAAATGTGTTTATTGGTAAGATTTGATCAAAATCTACCACCTATTTGTTATTTGTTCCAGTTCTTCTTTGTTTTCCCGCCTCCAATATTTTATGCTTTCTTTTGGTTTATTGGAGCATTTTTTATGATTCTATTTTATACCATCTGTTAAATTATTATTTTATTACAATTTTTTTAAGTGGTTGCCCAAGGGTTTACAATATACATTCACAATTAACTCGTCTTTCTTCAAATACTATTATGCTGCTTCATGAATATTGTAATGACTTTACAATACTATATTTCCAATTCCTCCCTTTCATCTTTGATGTTATTGTTCTCATACATTCTACTTTCACAGCTGCTACACGGACGGTACAGGGCTATCATTTTTGCCTTAAACTAAAAGTGAGAAAGTAAATGCCTTGTGTTCTGCCTTTATCCTTTCCATTTCTATCACTCTTCCTTTCTTTGGGGAACCCCAGGCCTGGGTCTAGCATCCTGTGTCTTCTGCCTGAAACACTTTGTCTTATGTGTCTCCAGTTCTAACAGTACTGGGTGTGTCCCTTTCAACTCCTGCTTCAGATTTGAGTTTGTTTCTCTTTTCTTCATCGAGGGATTTTTTTTTTTTGTGTGTGTGTGTGTTGGTCTCATTTGTGTTCAAACCCATTGTTGATTGCTTTTGTTACCCATCGTTTCTGTTTGTCAGGGGCAGGGGAAGTTCCTGCATTAACTCAGTCTTGTATACTGATCATAAGTCAATTGATTTAATTATTCACTTAAATCAAGTGATCAAAGATTGAGTCTAATTAATCCATTAACTTAAAAATCAATTTAGGTAATTTTTAACAAGGTTCAAAACCATGTCCTTACAGAACTTGACCCTGAATTTGCCCGGCTCATAATGTCTTAAAGATACTCTGTCCCTTTGCCTCAGGTTTCTCTATGTAGCCTAAGGCATTTGGTTGTGATGACCTCAGAGCTTTAGTGACTTTTTCTAAGGCATCAGCTAGATGAGTGTGGAGTTGAAATAAGAAGTCCTTATCCTATATGCTTCACCAGCTAAGAGGGTTTGTTGAAAGAGGGTTTGTTTAAGAGCCACCTTCTCCAGGAGGTCTCCTGGAACTGTCCTCTCTGCCCCATGGTGAGCTAGGGTATGGAAGTTCTCTGTAGCCCTCACTTGGTGGCAGTACTCTTGCTCCTGTGTGGTCTCACTCATTACTCCTCTTCTAAGACTTAAGGAAGTAGTAGTTGAGTGACAAGGTGTGTTACCAGGTGGGCGGTGTCTTGTCATCTTTGAACAATTTCCTCTTCATCCAGCTGCACACATATCCATCCTTTAACATGGGATTGGGCACTCAGTGAACATTGTTTAGTCCATGATTAAAAAAAAAAAATTTAGAGGTTGGGACATCAGCCAGAAATTAGATGATTCCTCAAGTAGAAACTGCAGAAATTAGTAAACAAAGGAAAGAAAGGGGATGGCAATAGCATTTTGGAAATGTAGTTTTAGCCCCTGTGATAGAGGGCAGAGCTGTGAAAGTCCGTATGGTTCCTAGGCTTTTAGCCCCTGTGGTGGAGGACAGTGCTAAGACCTATTGTGTTGTCAGCAGTTTCTGATTTAGAATCTGCTGAGCCGCACATAAGATTTGGAAGGTGGAAGAGAAGAGGGTGCTGCGTTTTCCTCCCACTCTGGCAAGTGAAGCCAGACAGATGGCCGACTCGAGGTTTGCAGTAGCTTCTGGGCAAGGCCCCACTGAGCACTTGCTTCAGTGTCGCTGGCAGCTGTATCTCCACCACCAGTACCCTGAGACCCCAGCACTCCCCGGTTTCCTGAAAGTTGGCTCTGGGGCTCCTTGGACATCATGTCCCAAGCCTTCCACAGGTTTTGTAAGCCACAGATTTTTCTCCATTGAATCCTTTCCTGCTAAAATAACTAGAGGGGTTTCTGTTTTTCTGACCAATACAGTCTCTTTATTCTGCAGTTTCACAGTGTCCACCACAAAGACAGCAGGACACACAGAATAGACACAGTTCATGCTGAATGGGGGGCCGACTGCAGGAAAATGTAGTTTCCAGGCTTCTGTCCACTGTAATACAGGGCAAGCAACAAAGGGAAGGCATAGGGCTGAGGACCCACAAAAAGATCTCGTGCTGATATTCACAGTTCATCTATGTTGCTGGTTTCCCAGCTCATGGCTCTCTAAGAAGCTGGAAGCCACTGCTACAGTTTGATTCTTAAATGTCCCTCAGAGGCCCTGCAAACAGCATTGTGGTAAAGACCCCTCGACTCTGGGGGAGTTAAATAGTCAAGTTCAAGTCTGGGCTTAGTTTCTTTTAGCTGTGCCTTTGGGGCAACTAACTTGAACTCCCAAAGCCTCAATTTTATTTGTAAAATGGACATAGTAACAACATAATAAAACTTTAATATATCCAATATAAAAGAATATGTGGATAATTTAGCACATTATTAATAAGCTTATTATATAGAACCCTCCTTGTGATGGCTTATTTTATTCCTAGGAGTAAGAGGTTTAGTCCCCAACTTGGTGCTGTTGGGAGCTGGTGGAAACCTTTCAAAGGTGGTGCCTCATGGGAGGTTTAAGGTCAATGAGGGCATTACTTTTAAAGGGTAGTGGGATTTCACCCATTGCTTTTTTTTTTGTGGGGGGGGGACTCCTAGGCTGCCCTGGGGTGAGCATCTTTATGCACCATGTGCTCCTATCATGACGTAATGCTTTTCCACAGGCCCAGAAGCAACAGAACTAGCTAAGGACCATGAACTGAAATCTCCAAAATCTTGTGCCAGAATAAACCTTTTCTCTTTTTAAGTTGATTTATTTCAGTTATTTTTTTTTACAGTGATAGAAAGTTGATTGACACAACCCTTCATGAAAAAATATCATTCATGGCTTCATGGGGTTGCGGGGGGGGGCTGGCAGAATTTCTCTTCAGGGTGTATTCCAAGAATCAAAGGCATCAAGGAAAATTACACTGGACAACTTCGTTTGATTCTTTTACTTCCATGAATAAAATAAGCAACTACAAACAAGGGGTTATGTAGAATAACTAAAGTTTATTAATCATGTGCTAAATTATTCACATACATTATTTTATTTTGGATATGTAAATTTATTTTACAAATAAATTTGAGGCTTTGGGGGTTCAAGTTAGTTGCCCCAAATGTACAACTAGAAGATAGTAAGCCCACATTTAACTCCCCCGGGGTCTGAGAGTCTTACCACAATGCTGTTTACTGATCAAATCTTTCTCATTCACAAGGGATGGATTAGATGATGTCTGAGATTAGGATCGTCTGAAGGTGAAAGGTCACTAAGTCATGGGTATCTAATTTTATAGCTCATCAGTCGCTGTAGGGTGAGACTTCAAATTAGAATGGTGAGCAGCTACTGGAGGATCTAGGGAGTGGAGGAGAACAAGAAAGAGAGGATAAACAAATGCTCCCTGTGCGTTAGGTTTTTCCCACATGGAAGAGTAAGGAAGAACAGGGAGGGAATAAAAGTGGATGAAATAATGGTGGCCACTCATCAATGGCTGCAGAGGGAAAATGATCTGGGTTGGCCTCAGCTGAGTCCGCAGAAGGGAACCTGGTCTAATTGGGCCACGTTGCTGGGGAAGAGGCAGGTCTTATCTCAGAGGCAAGACCCTTGGTGGGTTTCTAGTCATGATGAAGAAAGGACCAGCTGTGGTCAGCCCAGAGAAGCAGACCCAACAATGTCCAGGTGGAGCTGGGGTTGAGGCCTTAGTGGGATTGCTTCCCGTCTGCTCAGTTTTATCATCAGCCTATGCTGGGTGAGCCACCCTGATTGTGTTCTTGGAGGTGAGGTGATCTGCTCCTCCAGAGGCTCTTAGGGATGACTCAGAAGGCAGTTCAGCACCCAGGGTGGCAGGAGACTTTCTGTGGCAGGTTCCCATGGATATCCCAGGGTTTAGCAACTCGTGGACTGCCTCCTGACCCAGGGCTCAGGGCCCTGCGGAGGTGCTCAGTGTAACTTGAAAGAGATTGTCTAATTTGCATCAAGTGGGTCTACAGACCTTTCAAACCACCAAATTCCTTTCATCCTGCTTCTTAAATAGGGCTTGATTCTGTCCACTTGTTTCCGTCCCACGAGCACTCCCTGGAAATGACCACAGTAGCTCTTCTCCTGGCCTCCTGACAGGTCTGCTTCTCCTGCGTTTGCACCATCCCTAAACCCTGCTTCCCCTCAGTGCTCTTTCTATCATGCAGACCTGACAGTTCTCCTTCAATGGCTTTGCGCTTTCTCAGAGGTGGTCAGTTAGCCCCATCTCTCCGCCTCTCCATCACCATTATCTTGTTTGCATTTTCTCTTTAACTGCTTCAAAGAGACCATGCTTCATGGCTTTAAGTCCCTTGCCCTGCCATTTCTGCTTCTTGGCAAATTGCTCTTAGCCTTTTTCTTCTGGTGGACTCCCTATTCCTCCTTTTTTTTGCTAAAAACTTTACTCTAAGACTCTGGAGGAATGTACCTTATTGCTAGATGACATTTATTCCTGGCTGGGTTTGTCCTGCATCTCCACAATTCTGCTTAGGAAATGCTCCCCTTACTTCATTGACATTGTTGTTTTCAAATTCTACTCTTTGCTTTTTGGGAAACTCTTGAGGGTGTGCACCACATGTGCCTTGGGTTCCTGGCATCCAGCTCAGGGACTGTCACAGAGCAGGTGCTCAGTGCATATTTATTGAAGGAAGGGGTTGGTGTTGGCAGCTGTGATCAGCATGTGCCCAGAATGACTTCTGTGCCTTTAGTCTCCCTCTTTCTTCCTGCTGCCTTTTTCATCCCCGACCCTAACAATTCTCTATTTTCCTTTCCCTTCCCAACTTCCTGCTCAAGCCTGACAGAGTTGGAGAGCCCTGTGCAACTGGGCAGTGTCCTGCCTTCCCACTTCAAATCTCCTGGATTCCATCTTCTTCTTTCCATACTTGGATGCAGCAAGAGCAAAGGAAATAGATCCAGTCTCATGGTCTGAGTCCCTGGGCCACCCGGGGAAGTTGTGTTCCCAGACTGGTTATGTTCCTATCCTTCCTTGTCCAGTAAGCCAAAGTATTCTGATAGATGACCCTTTCCCTGTACTCAGTTCATGGATCAAGCCCTTAGTGCATTGAGAAGGCATGGTTCATTCTTTATTTTGATGTGGCTGCTTAGGAGTCCATCTCATGCCTATCTTCAAAGGAGGACGGTGTTTACTGGAACAGGACCAGGATTAGTCAATAGACATAGTTCTGAGAATGCCATTATATTCTCACAGGTCCCTTCCATGAGATGATATTTAACTTTTCCTGCCCTGGTAGCCTGGGCCATGGGTCCTGCTGTTCATGAAGGAGCTGGGTGTCGCAGCAACCATGCTAATGATTTGCTTGCTCACTGATACCCAACTTGCATGCCAGGCAAGGGAACTAGCCAATTTATTTACCTGTAAGGAAATTCAATCTATGCAAATGTCTAGCATGGGCTCTGCTTCCACCCCCAATGAATCAGAGAGTGGGGCTCTGCGCTGGGATTCAGTCGACTTTCTTCCCTGTGTCTAACAGCTCATTTGGTTCCAGTGTAGCTGCTGAGCACCAGAAAAACCCTCATAAAGATGCTTATTTGAAAAACATTCAGGAAATATTACTAATTCACTTGCAGGAGCAGAGACCTACTGAGTAGCACCAAATGGTGTTGATTAGCAGAAAACAGGAACAAATGTGATTTAAAATAACACAGGAGAGGTGCAGGGGCAAACCATGCAGGATGTACCTGGAGAAGCAGGCAGTGGGGAGCTGGGGAATGCTCCCCACCTGGCCCTTAGGCTCTGCTCTCCTCTTGGCCTTGTTTGGATCCCTCTACATGTAGAACTTGAGAGAAGATTTGGTGCAAGTGGTTTATTTGGGTGATGAAATCCAGGACCACCAAATAGGAGTTGGGGAGATGAGCTGGGGGTCGGGGGGAGGAAACCTCAAGAAGGGTGAACATAATGAGTGGACCATTAGGGGAGACTCTGAGGATCAATGGGTGGAACACACCTCAGAATCGACTGTACCTCACACTGAGGGAGAAATCTGGGGGCACCTCATTGACCCCTGTCCTTCTCTGATTGAGAGTTGTGCCTGGGATGTGAATTTCCTGGTACTTGTAGCTTCTGGAAACACGTTATGCATGTACCCAATAGTGACATTGGAGGCCAGGAACCACGGCATTCACTTGTAGGTGGTCCAGGGGCAGGTGCATGGGGATGGGTGAATCAGCAAAAAGGACACTGGTTTCTGGCCACTGCAAACCCAAACTGGAAACAATTGGGATCTGATGGGTGCTCAGGAGAAATGTGATCATCAGAAATCTTTCGACTGTGGAACATATCTTTCAATGGCCGTTTCTACTCCGTCTTGGCAAGTTTCTCTCAGGTGAAATGTGGTTGGGAGATTTGTGGCTGGCTTTCTGGGTCTGGTGTCACACAGCATGGCACTGAGATCCCAGCTCTTTTGTGAGCCTCTCTGACTAGCCTGGCCATGCCTGAGGTTTCCAGTGACCCCATCTCGTTCCAAAGTCCTTTCCACCTACATCCTTGCTGAACTTTTGCTAATTGAACTTTTTCTTCTTGGGCATATTGGATTTCTCTAGATAGAAGACAGGCTCTCGAGGACAGTCTAGACACTACACTATTAGAAGTGTGATTTCCACAGTTAAATACCATAAACATGGCCATGTATGCACAGGGAAACCAGCACAGTTATCCAGGGCCTGAGAGGGCAGTATGTTCTCCTCTCTGAGACTGGGAGTTGAGAAGACTTGATTCTAGAGAGAATTAAAATATGAGTTTTCCTGTGATCTATTAAAGAGCTTACGGGCAATGTCCACCTCTGTGGCTTATCCTGCCTCGCCTGGGGAGTCTGCTCTCCTCTCCCCTCTCTGCGTACAGGTCCACCTGCCCTTGCAGCCTCAATGCCACCTGAGATCAGCCCCAGGAGGAGAGTCTGACGATGCATGGTCATTCCATCTACCAGGGCTGGGGTGGGGTACGATGACCAACCCCACTCTCCTGTCAGTCAGTGTTCCTAACCTCCAGTCCCCCTCTAAGAGGTCCATTCAGCAGTTACTGACCTGGAAGAGTCCTCGCCAAGACTTGTTTTCCCCGTGAGGATTTCGTATCCAATTCCTGAGCCCTCAACCTTTGGTGAAGTCTTGATTAATGCCAATTGGAAACTTGGGGGCCTGTTGGAAGCAGAGAAAGGATTATAAAAGGGGGGAACCTTAGTGACATATTTGGCTACTTTGGGCCACTTGTACTGAGGTGCCTTGGAAGTGACAGGAAGTGCATGGAAGAATGGTGCTTTCTGGGCACATCCCCTGCCTGGGATGCTTCAGGCATAGGTGTGGCTCAGGCACCAAAACCCCTTACACTAACCCTGGTAAATGTCATGGGGAGTCAGAGATGAGAACCTGCGTCGTGGCTCTAGTTTGTGGTTTTGAAAGAGAATGCAAAGTCCCAAGAAAAGTTTCAGAGGTCAACTCCCAGGATGGTGGCAGCTCCCTCTTTTACACCCTTATCTGCTGACACCACCACAAAGTCTCACAGTTTCCACTTCCCTACCACGTGGTACTGGTGACACCAGGGGACAGCCTTTCAGTTGCGTAGGCTGAAGCACTCTGGTCTCGATGCCATCTCTGCTCAGAGAGCTGCTGCTGAGCGGGAGTCTGTGGGAGCTCTCACCACGGGAGACGCAGGTCCCCACGTCCATCAGCCTGAAGGTATAGATCTTTCCTTCCCAATGAATAGCTTCTCTGCTCTCTGGAGAGAGACGGAGGCCTCCCTGGCATGCTGCCTGGGAGAAGAGGACAGCGATGCAGTGGGAGGCCACGGGCATGCTGAAGCCGTGACAGCTACAGCTCTGCACCCACCCCATGGTTCTGGAGGGCAGTCGTAATTCTTAATGTGGCAGGGACTTAGAAAAGCTGATTCAGGGATGGAGGGAAGACCTCCCAGAAGGTCTTCAAGTTCAGGACTGGAGTTCAGAGAAGTTAGCAACAACTTTCTGATAGAATCAGGACCACTTCCAGTCACCGTGAAAGCTAGATTAGATTTCAGGGAAAGAATGAGAGTCCCCCCACACCCCCAGTATTTCTCTCTGAGCTTCATATGCATGGCTCTTTCTTTGAGTTAAGTGTAGTTTGGTAGGTTGCTTCTACTATGCAGGAGGCCAAAAGTCCTGATAAACTGATACATCAAAAAACTTCCGGTGATCATTTTATCTTAGAGACCTGTCCCTGATGTTTAGCATCTCCCCCTACCCCACCACTACACTGATGTTCATCTTCTAGTCTCAGTGGCTATATTAGTTAACAAGACATCAGCAAATCAACTCTAATTAATTTGAGAGAAAATGGGGAGGTTTGTTGTTTGTTTGTTTTTTTTTGTAAGTGGAAAGTTCACTTTCCACCTCAGTACAAGGCTTCAGGAATGGCTGGATCCAGGACTCCAAATAATGTATCAAAACTCTCCTTTCTCTCCACCTCTTGGCACTCTGCCTTTTAGCATATAGCATTTATACTCAGGAAGACATTTTGTATATGGAATAAAACATTGTTTCTGGCAGGTCCAAACCAGCGTCTCCAAGTTATGATCCCCAAGGAATGCAGACTGATTTCTTTCAGTACTAATCTTTCCACTCTAGAATTGTATGCCCATCCTGGAATCGACCACTAAGGTTGAGGGACGGCACATTCAGCTAATTCTGGTATTATGCATGCTTCACCTACAGGTGAATCCTACCCCAAATGCATGGAATAGATTTCCTTGGGAAGGTGGAATTCTGTTTCCAAATGGAAGGGAAGAACAGGGAAGCTGCACTCTGTGTAATGGCTTCCCACCATGAGGGCTGAGCTTGTTTTTCTCTTGACCTAGCGGGTAGTGTTGTGGGCTCTGTTTACACTTCCTCCTACCATTGTGAGGTTATTTAATTGCTTCGCCATGTAATTGGCTAAATTGGCTAATGTGCCCCATTCTGTGGCTCCACAGCTAGCCTGGGTGCGCTCTCTTTTCTTTCCCCATTCCTCTCCTGCCCCTCCCCCACCCCTGCATGAGTCACCACTACCGTCTTTCCAGGACTCCACTGCTTTGGAGGGATAATTCCTGACTTGAATCGGAAGAGGATGAGAGCAATTAGCTGAGGACCTGGGGCCAGCATCCACTGGGCCTCCTTGGAGGATTCTGTGTTCTGTGGGAGGTTAATCTGGTTAGAGATAATTTAGGAAAGCCAATGGGATGATGGCTCTTGGGTCTGCAGAAAAGGGCACTTCCCATCCCTGCCAGGGTGGAGCATCCTGAGTTTCAAAGCTTGGGAAACTTGGCTTGGGGATGTTTTTTTCTTACTGGCTGATGACCCAGGCAGTGGAGGGGGAAGGAAAGCATAGAGAGCATCGCTCTTGCTGGCACAGGTAGATCAGTCTACTTGAAACACAGCCCAGTGACCATCAGAGGCTGCACATATTTATGTCTAAGGTTCCTGGAGGTGGTCTTAAGGGTAAGAAGCAAGAGGTTTGGCGGGTGAAGAAAGTGCTACAAACTACCATAGAAAACGGAAGTGGGTTGGATCCAGGTTGGAAGGCATCCTGATGGAGGCATGAAGCAGGGAAGGCTGGGTGAGGAAGAGTCTAGAAGGTGCTGGCTGCAGCCCAAACTACAGATGATCACCTGATTCAGCCCCATTGAAGGCTTTGTCTTTGTTCCATATCCCTCCAATCTTTGCTCTCCTTGATTCCATTGGTACCAAATATTGGATAAATTTGCAGTAGTAGTTGCTACACACCGTGGTGGGTATAGATTGTCCCTGGGGCTAGAGAAAAAGCAGTGGAATGACTTCCCATCTGGAGCACGGAGATACAGGGTTTATTTCTTGGGGATAGAAGTGAAGAGACTTTAGGACTTAAATTTTTTAGCAGACACATATTTGTTGAAAGTTAGGTAAGGCAGGCAATATAGTCTGGAACCTATCAACTCCTACTGGGCATGTGGGAGTTTAGTAAGCATTTACTAAGTCCCTTTTATGTAGTTGGACTACACATTGCAGGGACACAATGGTATCACCCCGGCCTCAAGAAACTTACTGTCTAGTAGGGTCTTGAATGTAGAAGAAATGGAGCATAGTAGCAAATAGGGCTTGATGGTGAGATAGATCTGAGTTTGAGTGTTGGCCCTACTAAATACAGGCTGAGTGACTTTTGGAACAACCTGCAAAAACTTCCCTATGTTTTTTTTTTCCTTTGTAAAATGGGACTACCCCCTGCCCTGCAGTTTTTGTGAGGATTAAAGATAGCATAAGCAATTTAGCTTTCTGTCTCAAATGGGTACGAAAGAAGTGTCCATTACCCATAGAATTTAGGTGGAAATCAGAGTTGTAACGTCACCTGAGCTGAAGTGGGTGCCCAAGAGCATAATGAAAAGTAATCTGAACTTATTTCTTGGTCAATCTTCATAGCTCAGAACCCTTTTATTCCCCCATTGCAAAGACAAATGCCTCTGTTTCCTTATCAACGAGTAATTATAACATTAAAAGATCTATCTTCTAAAAGGCTGGGGTTTGGGCAAATCTCAAATTATAAATTTTGATGTAGTCTAATGAAGTTAGACTATATCTTTAGTCTCTAACCATGAAGGCACTCTGTTCAGAGTTTTGGGCATTTTTGCCCGACTTGAGTACTTACTGAGTTCTTACTATAGGCTGGGCACTTTTATAAAAGTTTGGTATTTGATTTTCCACAAGAGGCACAGAAAGATCAACTCAGCTGACACTAATGGAGCTGGATTTAAACCCTGGCCCTCCACCATGACAGTGAACTAACTGCCCATTCCCACAGAGGTCTGCTCTCAGCTGCGACTCTGTGGTTGGACAGCTCCAGTTGCAGGAACATTCGTCTTCTCTGGAGTAAAAAAAATCTGCCTCTTCTTAACACCCACCAGTATGTTCCAGTTTTCCTGATAGAACAAATCTATTTCTTGTTTTGGAGGGTGAAGTGGTGGGGTGAGGGTGTGTCATTGTTGGCATCTGGAATGCAGGATTGGCAGAAACTCCCCGACTTCTCACCACTCATTCCGCCCACTGACAGGTCTGCGTCATTCTGACCTCTACACCTGTCTCCTGAGGGAAGAGATGCTTATACCCTGCATCCGGGCCGCACTCCAGCATCCTCAGGGATCTCTGTCTACCAGTTGTCTCCTGTCTCATCTTGAGCATCTTCTCGATCAGCTCAATGCACTCAGCACTTAAGTATATTTCAGTATTTTTATCTTCACAACAAAAATAAAACTCTCCACAGTATCCTCAGCCCACTCCTCTGGCTTTTCCTTCCTCTTCACAGCCAAACTTCTGAAAGAGTTGTACCCTTCCACTCTTCCAATTCCTCACCTTCTAGTCTTTCCTCAACTGCTCCAAACTGGATTCTCTCTTACTTACTCCCCGCAGTGAAAGTCTGGCTGAGTGAAGGTTGCCCAAGGTCTCTTTGTCATTAAATCTAAATGAACTCAGTGTTATGAGACACCATGGACCACTCTTTAGGGAAATAGTCTTCCATGTGGCTTTTCCTAATTCAGTCTCCTGTTTGAACTCCCTATCTGCCCACTACCCATTAATTACTTTGGAGACCCAGATTCTAATGTATCAAGGATGGGCTTCACTGGGGTTCTTTCCTTGGGTCTCTTTGACTTGGACCGCTTCCATGGAACCGCACTGGTATCTGACACTCCAAAGTCTCTCTATTGAATGCAGATGTGACTCTTGAGCACCAGATCTTTAGTCAATAGTCCAGTTAATATTTCCAGAAGGATTTCCTACAAATTCCCTGAATGCCATACATGCAAAATTAAATTCGACACATTTTTCCTTCAAACTGGCTTGTCATCTGTTTCCTAGCTCAGTACGTGGCAGTACCGTACTACCTATTGTTGAGCCAGAAGCATTGGGGTCATCTCTGCCATTTGCTTCTTCATTTTTCTCCGTATAAACTATATCTTCGTCAGTCATATCTTGCTTATTCTGTTGCCTAAATACTTCTTGAAATCATCCTTTTCTCTCTGGTTCCTGTGTCACTATCCTTATATAATCGATTATATTTTGCTTGGGTTAATTTATCAGTCTCTGACAGGCTTCCTCTTTCTACCTCCTTTCCTTACACGGAAGGCAGCAAGATCCTTCTAAAGGTCAAATGCATCGCCATTACTTGTCTCCTTAAAAACCTCCAGTGGTTTCTCATTCCTCTCAAGAGGAAGCACAAATGTGTTCAGTTTGTGTTCTGTGATTGAGAGGGTGGAAGGCTGGGGGGTGGGCAGGGGATCTCAATGAAGAGATGGAATTCAGTCCTCTGAAGCTGGGGAAGGCTTCAGAACATGCAAGCATTGAGGATGGGTGTGTCCAGAAAGGCCTAAGATTATATAACCAGAAGAGTAATGATACAGGGTTGGATATGGGCAGAAGCCATGGACAGATCAGTCAGGAAAAGCCCCTTTGGTGCTTGAGCTGAAGTAGTCACTGAGGCAGCACCAGGCACAGCCCTGGGCCTTGGCCGTATGTGGGTAAGCAGCCTCAGACTTTATTTACCGGTTTGGGCTCTTTGGTGGTAGGACCAATGAAAGATGGGGCTGACTGGTAGAGTACATTCTGATCCCCACGGAAGGGCAACTTGTTGTTCTGCTCCGTGGTTTGGGGCTTGGGTAAGGGAGTGTGCAGGATGATTCCTTTTTGTCTTTATGGTTCATCTTGCCAGGATCTACTTGGTTTTGGACTCTAATGCTTTCATAGTTTTGAAGGTTGAACATTGGACTAGAACTTTGATGTGACTTTCTTTCTGTTCTCCTCAGTAGCAGATTCCCCCTTTCCTAAGTTCAGAATGAGTGTGAGCTCCCTCCTGCCCGTCACTGGACCTTCCTCCTGCACAGCTGTACAATGGTGTTGATGGAGCATTACCAGGGCTGCCTAGACCTCCTTCCCCAGAGCCCTCTCAGGGACTCGCTGTGTCTGAGGAACTTCAGGAAGGGAAACAGAGAAAAGTCACTGAGATTGACTCTCTGGTGTTGCTTTCCCAAGGAAATCACTTTGGGTTCTGTTCAATGGCCAGGCCTTCCTTATTTTTCTTCCGATTTTCTCTTCTAGATACCAGATTCCTTCCTCTGGAAGTTTTCAAGGGAGATGGAAATGGGGCTGGGGAAAACCAAAATAGAGTCCTGGTCAGCATGAAAAATAAGTGAACTTTCTGGAGAAATTGCTGACTGCACAGAACTCAGGGACAGATACTAGATATATTAAAGCTAGTCTGAGGGAAATGATACAAATCTTAGCATTTGGTCTCCCAGGCTCAGTCAGAAAATCTGCCTCTGCCTCCTGGGGAAAGAAACTTTTTTTTTTTTCTTGCTGGCATGATATTGTTGAAGATGGTATTATTCTTTCAGGTAGGCATGAGAAGCTGGGAGGTAGGAATGGTAAACTCATTTTCTCAAAGGCCAATTCCATAAGTCAGTGAACTCTGGTAGTTTGATTGAAGACTTTTTATGTTCAAGGGAAGTGAGAGAGATTCGTTAGTTCCAGGTAGATATTTGGTAGTGGCAAAGGCTCAGGATGCAAAGTGGGCAGAGTCAACTTGGTCTAGAAGCTGTCTTCTGAGATGAAAACTTCAGGAACGTTGTGGGGACAGTTGTGGTTACTTCTCCAGCAGGCAGACGAAGCCAGCCTTGGAGTGAAGAAGAAATTCTTAGCAGATTAACCAAAAATTTTTATGAGACATCCACTTGGGCCCCATGGTGGGGACTGGAGAGAAGGCTTTCAAACCCATGCCACATTGGCTGGTGTGGAGGAGGGCACACATCTGTTCGTTGTTAAGATACTGGCATCGGATGTCACAGCTTCCTGCAGGACTTCCCTAGCACTACTCTAAGAGCTGATAATCTGCAAGTGCAGGAGTCTGAAGAGCAACCCTAGGAAATGCTGGAGGGAGGCCCAGGCTCACATGAAAACCTCCAAAGTACTCTACAATGCTGCTAGTGGGGATTTTCATAACCGGAGGAACATTTCCTACCAATATTCTCTTGAAAATTTTCAGCACAATGGTCTACATATTGAATTAATGCTGGGTTCTTGGGGACAGCTGCCTGGTTTTTAAAATTTTGGTCAGCCAAGAGATTAAGTTGAAAATTTGCAGAAGTAAGTTTATCATGATTCTCATCATATTCTGATAGCTTCACCCATCTCAATTCTTTCCAAATTTGTAATAGAAACTCCTGATATGCTGGTAGGTAGCTTAGAGGTGGAAGGTGTGGGCTATAGAGTAAGGCACAGTTAAGGGTTGAGAACTAGCTTTGCTCCTTCCTAACAGGGTGACGTGAGACATTTAACCTGAGTCTCTGTATATAAAATGAAGATAAAGCACTACTATAGAGTCTTGATGATGAATGTAGGACACTCAAGGTAGCACTTGGAACATGGTGGGCACATAATAATGTATGAAAAGGTGACTGGCATTTCAGTTTGGTTTCTCCTAAATGTAGCAGCCTTGGGAGGAAATTATAACCTGTGCCTTCAATGTACTGGTAGAGAGCATTGGTTTTGTATTTCAACATATTTGGGCTCAAATCCCAGCTTTGCAACTCAGTAGCTTGGTGATCGTGGATAGGTCTCTTAATCCTTTTAAGTCTCAGATTTGCACATGCAGAATAAGATAAAATACTAAGGACATCACTGAATTGCTGTGAGAAATGAGATCATTCACCTAGAGGGCTTTCCAGAATGCTTTGCCTCAAGAAAGCCTTCTTAAATTTAACATTTTAATATTGTTATTTGGTAATTATTACTTATATAGCTATGCTGTGGGTTCCGTTAGCCTAACACAGAGGAGCAATCTATGATGGAGCTATAGCAGTTAATCAAATGCAGTAGCTACCAGGGTCCCCCACTCCAGATTGATGTTTAAAATCTCACCATCAACTTAACAGAAATATTTTCTAGGCTTCAAATCAGGCAAAGTTTTCTTTTGTTAAGGTCCCTTGCTAACCCGGCTGGTTTTATCTGGGTGGATCAGCTGGTTTTGTCAATTAACGTTAGCTTCTAGTTGAATGGTGAGTCTCTGATTGCTACATTTAGCCCTGAACCTGTCTTGAAAAGGCAAGAAAAGCATAAATTAATTCAACTGGTATTAGTGTTAGACAGTTCTAGTCTTACTGTTCCTAGAGCACAGGGCCCATGGAAGTAGGGAAGTGAAATTGAAGTTAACCCGAGAATTGGCAGGAAAGCCAGAGGAGTTAGAGCCCAGAATGACTGGTCTAGGAGATCCCTGTGGAAAGAAGCCACGCTCCTATCTGGTGCTTCACATTGAGTTCCCTAAGGGCTGGAAAGGTATTGGGCTTCTGTCATGGTGTCTTGATATGGTTTCTCCCAGTGCCAGGCTTGCCCTGGGTCACATTTGGGTGAAAAAGTGAAATTGGACTTGTACTCCAGGTCTCTAGGTGAGTACCTGGCTGAGCCCTCTTGGGGAGGGAAAATAGCTGATGGGCTTTCTGTCTTATTATAAATGAGTTACCTGCTTTCAAGGAATCCAGTACTTGTGAGGACATCTACTGTTATATAGTGGTGTGTCCTAATTATGGGATCCCAAATGAGGGTGTGCTCCAAACTCTGTGAGGCCATTTTGATCCTGGAGTTATTTTCTGAAGAATTCAAATTTGGAAAGAGCTTGCTTAGGTCCTATAAAATCTCCATGCCTCTGCTCTCTGAAAAAAAAAAATTGGAAATTGCTAAAGGATGAACCCTAAGAATATACTAGGGTGACCCATCTTTCTCTCATAAATTATTGCATTAGACAAGCTCCCTTGAAGCAATGGTTCCCAGACTGTGATACACAATGTACTAATCCTATGACCCGATTCATCAAATGTTTGCATGAACACATTTTGGAAATACTGATGCATCTATTCTCTCTTGGGGAAGACAGCTGTTGAATTTTGGTGGGGGGTAATCAGGGCTGAATTCTATGGCCACCACCATTTTGCCTTCTCTGGAAAGGTTGGATTTTTGGGCAGTGGGGAAAATTTTTTCTGGGAGGCAGCTTACTGGGAAGGCAGCTTCCTAGGGGTCTTACTAATATCTACAAAGTAGGTCCCATATTCCCATCCATCACCTGGTGGTTTATCATGGTCCCAAGCAGAGAAAAGTAGAGGTTTAAAATGGAGAAGGGTGAGCAGCACATGCACTGATGTACATGTATCTTGCCTTTGAGAAGCAAAACATTGACACAACCTATGAGTCTTTTATTATTGGGGGTGAGTCTAACTAAGTGGTTTAAAAACCCAAGCAAGTTTGAGCAGTTCTCCCATTGATCTCACATGTATATTTCATCAGCTCTGTACTCTTTAACAAGACTGGAATGCATTTGGTTACTTCCTTGGCAGAGCAATCATTACAAAACCTTTGTAACAGGCTCTCCAACAACCCCTTCTGCAACATTGATTAGACCCACAGCCCTTGAATCAAGCAAAAGGAAAGTCTAGTTACAAAGCAGAGTTATAATTTTTTGAAGTAATGTACAGCATACGTAAATGATAGGTTTGCAGATGGAGTTGATGCTGATAAATTCTGGGGCTGGAAAAAATGTACCTTCTTGTGTATTTGGAGACAATCTGAACCAAACCTCCGCAGAGGCTCCGAGTCATGTAGAGACCCACTCATTTCTCCTAATAGACAAGGTACAAGTTGTTGCCAGAAATTTGGGCTTCTTTGAAGTAAGCATTTTGACTTCTTAATTTTAACATGAGATAGTTGTAACTGCCAAGATATGCTTTTGTAAAAATCTTAAGCTCCATGGGAATTCAAGACAGGGCAAAAATGATTAATAACTGGCTCTGATTTTGCTCACCCTCAAGTGGATATTTCTGAGGGATTGTTGCAAAAAAGGTGGAAAATGCTAGAATCAAGATGACTTAGCATGAGGATGAGAGGGTACAAGGTAGGTAGCCGTGGGATACATATCTTATAATGGGAAAAAGAACAATTTGGGTACAAAGGAAGAGGGCCCAGTATTTTTTGGGACTTTTCTAAGGACCTGGCAGGAATTTGGGCACTTAGCATATATTAATCCCTTTAATCTTCAGAGTAATTTTGTGCCTGGTGCTATTATCACTGCAGGATGTCCATCGAATCTCAAAGTCCCAAGTGATTATATATAATGTCATTAAGGATGTCTTTAATGTGTATGATATTTCTTTTCTTTATTTTCTAACTGTATGGGGTCCTGTATTTGCAGATGGTCAAGGTGAAGTTGAGTTTCTAAGAGAGTTGCCGGGGATTATAATGCAAGCCTCTCTGATTTTGAAGACCTGGTTCTCCCAAGTGCACCCTACAGGCATGACCAGGAGTTTGGCTTGCCTGGCAATCTGCACAGCATTGTATGAACAGGAGCAGATGAAATGAAGCCCAGCAGACCTAGAGGAGACAGGGAAGCAGCAGATGTAATAGACCTAGGAAATGGTTTGGAGGGCAGCAGTGTGGAGCAGGCCTGCGCTCCAGCTGGTAATACTGAGGCTGGGTGCTTGCTTGGGTCTTGGGCTTCCTGGGAAGGGGAGGGCTAGAAACAGATCAGGGTCTGCAGCTGGAGCCTGGCTCAGCTGGACTCACTGTAGGGTTAACAGGCTGTTTAGAAAGTGAGTCCTTTCCGGGATTATCAGTGCTGGCCTGTCAGAGGAGGGTCAGTCTTGGCCCTTGCACACAAAGCAGCCATAGTCCAGAGAGAGAAACAGCCAGAATGAGCAAGTGAATGGCAAGTTAGACTGAAGAGCGAAGGTGAGAGGAAGGGGGCTGCCTGCCAACGGAGAAAGAAAGAGGGAGTTGTCAGGCTTACCCCAGATCCCTCCCTAGCGCTCTGATCAGAATAGAAAAACAAAACTGCACCAATCCCCAGCAAGCTGGGAAACTCCCTTCAGATTGGGGCTGTTTACCAGAGGGGACTCAGGCAAGGACCAACCTATTGTTTTCTGCATGCAGTATCTTATTTTTCACAACTCTTCTGAGTTTTGTAGTTTTCAAAAACCCCACTACTGTTTTTGTTTGGAAAAAAAAAGTGATTTAAAGAGAATCTGAAGGCTGCTGTCTCCTGGAGGCCCAGCCAGAATCCCAAATGAGCTGCTCCCTTCCTGAGGCTCAGAGGCAAGCCCAAGGCAAGCGCCAAACCAGCAGTGCTTGGGAGCCTGGGCCCAGGAACTTCTGGGCCATACAACAAACCATGCCTTTGCCAAAGAACAGACACAGGCAGAAGGCCCACTGGGTCTTTTCCTACCTTGAAGTGAAGGAGGGTTTTGTACTTGGAGACAGTGGCTTAGGATTTGTCAAGGACAGTGATCCTTAGAGGGCTGAGTTCTCTGCTTTCAACTGGTGTGGGGAGGGGGGAATATTGATCAATCCCCTGACAGCTCTTTTACTTTTATTGCATTTATCACAATTTATAAGCCTATAATTTTTTTCCTGATAACGTGTTTATGATCATCTTCTTCCCTGGACACTAAACCCCACAAGCATGGGTTCTGCATCTGCTCTGCTGTGCTCTGGTTCTAGCCCCGGGCTTTGGCACAAAGTGCATGACACCTGTTTGGGGCAGGAATGAATGACTGAGCATGGCCATGGCCTCAGCTGGGTTGGGTTTTGGATGGTCCACAGTCTGTTACCATCCACAGAAGGATAACCAAGGCAAGGTTGCCACAGTCTGGCACACAATCACGAGCCGCCACACAGCTTGTAGATTCAAACAGCAACTCTTTATTCCCGAACTCACACCAGCCGTCTACAAACACGTTCTGGGGAAATCCACGTTCTCTGCCCAAATCCACTCCCACTGGGCTTCTATCTCCCAAAAAATTACTCTGAATCCCGTGAGAACTCAAGGGGAACTCAGGCAGCAGGATACGCCCTATTCCCAGCAGGAATAATCTTAAACCTGGAACGCCCTAAACTGGGAAGCCCTAAACCCAATTATCCTAAACCGGGAACACCCTAATCCGCCCTGGTCCTTGAGCAAGGTCACCTACATGCAATGTCACTGCAACATGGGGTACGCTGGCAAGGAAATTGTCATACCTACTTGGCTAATGGCTCCCAGCACAAGGTGGCATTCAGCTGTGTCCCCTGAGTGGGAGAACAAGGCAGCAGTGTGGGTGAAGAGTAGAACAGAGGAAGGTTGCTGAGCACGGGGATGGTCAGGGAGGGCTCTACAGAGAAGATGGACTTACGGATGCCCTTAAAGTCAGGCG
The DNA here is from genome assembly GCF_021218885.2 of Marmota monax. Taxonomy (NCBI): domain Eukaryota; kingdom Metazoa; phylum Chordata; class Mammalia; order Rodentia; family Sciuridae; genus Marmota; species Marmota monax. The sequence goes on from NW_026692881.1 coordinate 25,892,129, forward strand.
AGGAGCGGGCACGGCAGACAGCTGGTGGACTGGGAAAAGACAAGCTGAAGGCCGGGAGAAAAAAGCATATGGAGGGTGTGAGCTGACTGCCAGGACCCTTGAGGGGCTTAGCACTGGTCATGGAGATGCTGGGAAGTTATTGGGGATGGCACGGCAAAACCACTCTAAATGCACATACTAAGAATAGCAGTTTAATATTTATTGTGCTCTTACATTTACATAAAACAGGAATATGTAAAACATTAATATAAAGTATTTACATATCAGGTTCTAGGGCAAACACTTTATATTCATTCTTCAAACTCAAACCTCAGGCTCATAGAAATTGTTATTCCCATTTTTCTAAAAAAGGGAACCCAGGCCTCGAAGAGTTAGGACAGGCGTGTAGAATGGGCCTGACCAGGTGCCCAGGTGTTACTGTTGCACAGTCTGTCTCTGGACCTCCTCACTCAGGACTGGGCTGAATCTCAGTGTAGGTGAGGGTCATCTAACAACACCCCTCTTGGGGGCCTTCACACAGGTGATGGTATCCATTCATCCTAACTGCTTCCATTTTTGACTTTGATTCATTGCTATATCCCCAGGTGATCCCTGTTGACCCCAGAACCCCAAGTTGATGAGGCAGGTAGGTTTTGGAGTCTGGAGGGCCTGGCTGCAGAACCCTGCTCCACTGTAGTGGCGGGGCCTCAGGAACAGTTGCTTAGTCCCCACAGCTCTGCTGCGGGGTGCAGGTCATTCTTGTTCTCCAAGCAGGGGACTGAGCTCAGAGAGAGCAAATGTGTGTGAGGCCCAGCCTCAGGCTTGGCATATGGTCTAGGGATGCTTTTAAAAGGGGGCAGCTATTTCAGTTACAAGGTGGTAGGTAGCATGTGCTCTCATGCAAGTGCCCAAACTTTAGGTGAACTGTCAAGAAGAGTAAAAATATGAAAGTGTGCTGAACTGCTGCCTCTTCCACCTCCCAAGAGCTGAAGGGTTGTCTGAAGGCCAGGTTGGGGGAGGGGAGGCCTCTCCATGCTTGCAAAAGGCCCTGGGAAGGCGTGAGGTGTGTGTGGCAGGAGCAAAGGATGGATATTCAGGGGAAATGTTGCTGTGGTTACCGCCTAGAAAATAAAGACTCCGCATGCCAAACAGAAGCTGCTTAAAATTCAGTTGGAATTTATAAGCTGATGAAACAGGTGTTCTTGGAATTTAATTAAGCACCAAAACATTGTTCAAGTCTGGTGAGGAGTTGCCAACAAATTCGTTTCCACTGCTCCAGGATATCAGAGCCCAATGTTCTGGGCATGAACTCTGATTATGAGTGAAGAGCACATTTCTTACACTCACAAGATTGCTGTGTCCCGAGTGTGACTTTAGTAGAGAAACTGGGCAATGCCAGGCTAGAGAGAGGAAAGCGAGATACTGGCTTCAAGAGGGAAATGTAAGGGTGTGTGGAAGACTCAGTCATCAAGATAGTGTCTCAATGCAATATTTTAAAAAAATTAATGAAAAAATTTATGATGAACAAAATATCAAAACTTTAAATAGACAGGATCTGAAATAAAGACAGCATCTAAAATGAAGACAGGATATGAATAGCACCAAGCCACCTCTAAACTCAGCTGTCAGGTTCCTATCCCTAGGCAGAAGGAGATTGTGACTCTCCAACCCTGTAGAGTTCAGACAGTTGTGATGGATTCTAGATTGTTCCCTGGTCTCCTGCCAAGGGAATCATTTCTTTCTTCCTCCCTCTGGCAACAACCATTTATGGGACAGCCACTGTGTGATGCTTACTCTGAGCCCCCGGTCCACTGCATTGAGGACTCTGAGATAAATAGGACATGGTCTCTGCTTAGTTGAACAAGTCAGGAAAATCAATGATTATTGAGCTGCAGAGAAGCAGCATATGTGTTGAAGGATTCTCCTCTTGTCTTTTCAGGTCTTATTTCCTCAGCAGGGTCCCCAGTACTTTGTAGCTGGGGACAAATCAGGATACACAGTGTGAGGGTTAATTCTGCATGTCAACTTGACTGGGCTAAAGGATGCCCAGATAGCTAGTAAAACATATTTTCTGGATGTGTCTGTAAGGTTGTTTTCAGAAGAGATTAGCATTTGAATTAGACTAAGTGAATATCTGTTCTTACCAACTTAGATGGGCATCAGCCAATCCATTGAGGGCTGGAATACAATAAAAGGGGAGGATGAAGAAATTTATTCTCTCTTCCCCGCCCCCCACAACCCTCCCTCACTGCCCTCTCCCATTCTTTGAGCTGGGCCATCCATCTTCTTCTTCTCTCAGACATTGGAGCTCCTGGTTCTGGCGCCATTGGACTTGGAGACTTGCTTACACTATTAATTCCTCTGTTTTTCAGGCCTTTGGAATTGGACTGAATTACACCACAGGCTTTCTCCTTTCTCCAGTGTATAGACAGCAGATCCTGGGACTTCTTGACCTCCACAACCTTGTAAGCCAATTTGTGTGTGTGTGTGTGTGTGTGTGTGTGTGTGTGTGTGTCTATCTTCATATATCCTATTGGTTCTGTTTCTCTGGAGAACCCTGAGTAATACACTCAGGCACTATGTAACTAGGTCAGCAGGTGGAGTCTGAAAGCCCAATTTTGAATTCCAGACCTATCATTTACTGCTTTACTCTAGCAAGATGATACACATTTTAAGTCTGAGTTTTCTTATCTTTGAATGAAAGTAGAAATAGTCCCTATCTTGCAGGATCACTAGGCAGATGTCCATGAGGTGATACAGAGAGAGAGAGTTGGGTGCAGTATTTGGCACATGGTAAGTACTCACAAGTGTCAGACAGAATCATCTGAAAGGTGTGAAGGTAGCAAAGGAGATGCAGCCCCTGTGAACAAGAATAAAGGGGTGAAACATTTGAAAGGCATCTTCCCTGAGGCTCTTGCAGCCGGAGGTACTTTGGAGCAATTCCCATGGCTCCTGGAGACTGTTATGGATAAGGCTAAGTTTGATTCTTCCAGAGTCTCCCTGGATTAACTTATTGCATATCCTGATTTAATTGTCTGCCCTTGTCATGCTGTCTCCCAGTCATAGACATATTAGCAACAGGTATAACTTATTATTTTATTGTTAGACACCAACCATGGGCAATGCACTCAGTTTTTATCAGCTTTATGGACTCAACATAAACTGTAGTGGCAGTCGCTGGGGACTCCATGAGCTGTTTTCAGCTGACAAACATACCGTGTATGAAATTGGCACGGTCTGGGCACTGTCGAGTCCTAATTGGCTGGAAGTGATGATCTGCAGGCTGCAATAATGGTTCTTGCAATTAAATATCATTTCTACTGCTTCATACATATAGATTCTGATTTTTAATAACGTTTTATTGACACATTGTATGCATCTAGAAAAATGAACAAGTCATAAATATCTAGTTCAATGTGTTTTACTGAATGAATGCATTCAGATCCAATAATGGAATATCACCATTTCAGAAGCCCCTCCTTCCCTTGCCAGATCCCCTTCCTGCTTCCCTCCCTTCTTGGATTCTAGAAACACAAGCTAAAATTTTCTTGACACTTGTGGTGAGTACTCACAAGTGTCAGACAGAATCATCTGAAAGGTGTGAAGGTAGCAAAGGAGATGCAGCCCCTGTGAACAAGAATAAAGGGGTGAAACATTTGAAAGGCATCTTCCCTGAGGCTCTTGCCTCATGTTTTATGTAAAAAAATAGTAAAATAAGCATTCTTTTTTTTTGGATCTGGCTTCTTTTGTTCAATATATGCTTGTGAAGTTCACCCATATTGTTGCTCTTCGTTTACTCTTAGTGCTGTATAATATTCCACAGTGCTACTATCTCACTATATATCCATTCTACCATTGATTGATGTTTGGGAAGTTTCTGTTTTGGGGCTATTAAAAATAATGAGGCTGACAGGCATAAGGGAATAGTTAGCATTATGGGATAGAACAGAGAACCCAGAAACAAAATTTTTTCATATGTGGTCAAATGATTTTTGACAAGGGTGCCAAGGACCATTCAATAAGTAAAGTTTGGGTTGGGGTTGTGGCTCAATGGTAGAGCGTTCGTCTAGCATGTCTGAGGCACTGGGTTTGATTCTCAGCACCACATATAAATAAATGAATAAAATAAAGGTCCATCAATATCTACAAAAAATTAAAAAGAAAGAATGTGATGGGAAAACTAGACAGCCACATGAAAAAGAATGAAGCCAGGCCTTTACTTCACACTATATTAAAAAATAATATGAGGGACAAAAAACACAAGTATAAGAGCTAAAACCATAAAACTCTTAGATGAAAACAATAAGGAAAACTTCATGACATTGGATTTGTCAATTATTTCTTGGTCACAACACCAAAGTCATAGGTGACAAAGGATAAAATTGTTAAAATTGACTATATTAAAGTCTAAAACTTTTGAGCATCAAATGACATTAGCAGAGCAAAAAAGCAATACCTGGAATGGGAAAATATTTGTGAATAACATAAGGGGTTAACATCTAGAATATGTAAAGAATTAATAAAACTCAATATAAAAAATTGAATAATCCAACTAGAAAATAGTCAAGAATTTGAATAGACATTTCTCCAAAGAAGGTATACAAATAACCAATGAGCACATGAAAGATATTCAGCCATCACTAATCATTAAGGAAATTCAAATCAAAATCAAAATGAGATAGCACTTTACAGGTTAGGATGGCTATTATATTTTTAAAAAACCCTCAGATAATAACAATCATTGGTCAGGATGTTGATAAGTTGGAACATGTATGCTTTTTGGGGAAGAATATAAAAAATTGAAGGATGGGCTGGGATTGTGGCTCAGTGGTAGAGTGCTCGCCTAGCACGGGCAGAACCCAGGTTTGATTCTCAGCACCACATAAAAATAAAGGCATTGTGTAAAACAAAACAAAACAAAACAAACAAACAAATAAAAAACATGGAAGGCTCTATGGAAAACAGTACTGAGATTCCTCAAAAATTAAAAAAAGAATTTTCACATAATCTAGAAAATCCACTGCAGGACATATACCCCAAAGAATTAAAACCAGGGACCTGAAATATCTATACATCCATGTTCACAGCAGCATTATACACAATAGCAAAAATGTGTCCATCAGTGGATGAATGGATAAATAAAGTGTGGCATGTGCATGTTACAGAACACAATCCAGCCTTAAACAAAGAGAAATCTGATACATGCTATAACATGGATGGACCTTGAAGATATTATGCATAGTGAAATGTCAGTAGCAAATGAACAAATACTATATGATTCCACTTACATGACATACCTACAAGTGTAGCTAAACAGAGACAGAAAGCAGAATCGCAATTGACAGAGGCTGAAGGTGGAAGGATAGGGAGATATTGTTTAATGGGTATAGTGTTTCAATTTATGAAGATTTTGAAAAATTCTAAAGATTAGGAGTGGTGATGGTTGTATAATAATGAGGATGTGCTTAATGCCATTGAATTATACACATGAAATTATGTCAATTACTGGAAAATTGCTGATAAGTGGTTTAGATAGTGAATTTCATTATGTATATCTACAATAATTTAAAAAATAAAAAATAATGGTGCTGTTAGAACATTTTAAAACATTTCTTTGGATGAATATATATACACATTTTTTCCCTTGAATTATTGGGTTATAGTAGGGCACATGTTAAGCTGTGGTTGATGCTATCATCAGTTTTCCAAAGTGATTGTGCTAATTGTGATAATGCCTCTTGCTCCACATCCTAACCAACTTTCGATGTTATCTGTATTTTTCTCTTAGACATTTTGGTGGTATATAGTGTTATCTCATGAATTTTTGCACTTCTTGAGTAACTAATGAAATAAAGCTCTATTATTCTCTTTTGTGAACAATCTTTTCAAGTCTTTGCCTACTTTTTCTATTGGGTTGTCTGCCTTTTTCTTACAATGAACAGTTGCTTTTTTGCCTTAGGTAAGCATCTTAGTGTATCTAATGTGATAGATTCTGAAAATAAAATTCTCATAACCACTTAAATATGTACATTTTCATCGTGTATTATATGAAAGTGGAAATTATGGCATGAACCTAGATTTTCCAGAATCTCTGTTAAGATTTTTTTGTGTGTGGTATTAGGGGGTCCCATTCTCAGCAGATGCCCAAAGATATTTTCTTGATGGCTAGTTCCTGTTATTGTGATAAACCTAGATACCTAGTGCAAGAATCAGCAGAAGACCAATCCCTTTAGGGCTAAGCAATAGATACAGAGATGGGAAGACTGTGATCTGGACACCCAGCCAATGCTGTTAGGTCTGCTTTGATGGTACATAGCATGTTTTTATCCTTGGTGGATTTCACTGAGTCTGTGAAACATTTAACATTGCATGTTGGGAGTCTGGCATTTTGAGGGGGAGATTTCCAAAGTTTTAATATTATTCTCAAAGGATGGAGGGTTACGTGGTCTCTAAGAGGGTAGGAATCTTTGGTTCAACATTAATCTAATCTTCTTGGCTCATTCTCAATCTATTTCTGTTTCCTATTTCCTCCTCTTCTTCTTTTTGAGTCAAGGCCAGTCATTTTAATAATAATCCAGTTGTTCTAAGAAGAGTGGATGTTTAATCATCATATCCAGAAGGAGTGGATCCTGTCTTCCTTTCACTGTAGATAAGCAGAATCTATGATAGGCTTATAATCCTTAAAAGCATCCAAGTTATAATCCCTAGAACCTGTGAATGCTACTTGAAATGGCAAAAGGAACTGTGGAAGAACCCTCAGATGGAGAACTATCCTGGATTATCCAGGTTGTCCTAAAATGTAATCATAAGTGTCCTTACAAGAGACAGGCAAAGGGAGATTTGACTATAGAAGCATGCAGCAAGACAATGGAAGCAACATGCTACACTGTCAACTTTGAGTCTGGAGGAAGGAGCTGGGACCTGGGGAATGTAGGACATATATACATATACATATATATTCAATGGAGTTTTATTCAATTGTTAAGAAGAATGAAATTATGTCAATTTCTGGAAAATGGATGAAATTTGGAACATTATGTTAGCAAAATAAGCCAAACTCATGAAGTCAAGGGTAATACATTTTCTTTCATATGTGGAAGCTAGAGAGGAAAAAGAAAAGAAGGGGGATGGGTGGGATCTAAAATCAAAAGATCATAGAGGAAAGGAATAGGAGGGTGGGAGGCTGGCAGGGAGGGAGGGAGGAAATACTGGGGAATGATATTAGCCAAATTATATTGTCACATCATGTGAATGTATGAATATGTAATATTATGAATCACACCATTCGGTGCAGATAATGCACTACCCCCACCACCACCACCACCAACAACACCACTACCACCACCTCCACCACCACCACCAACAACAACACCACCAACACCACCACCACCAACACTACCAACACCACTACCACCAACAACAAAATGGGAGAAAAACTCCACATCAATCCTCTTACATTTTCAGAGGTCAGAAATCTGGAACCAGTTTCACTGGGCTAACGTCAAATTACAGGCAGAGCTGCTTCCTTTTGGAGACTCCAGGAGATAATCCATTTCCTTTCTTCTATTTCTGGAAGCAGCCTACATTGGATTGCTCCCTTTACCAGTTTGAAGTGACATTTTTTTGTCTTTTTGATTAATGTTGATTTGAAACACGCTTTTTTGGATATGAGAGTAGCTACTCCTGCTTGTTTTGGGCACCACTTGTATGGTATATCAATTTCCATCTTTTTTTCTCTCTGTCTGTAGCTGTCTTTTCCTATAAGGTGAGTCTCTTGCAAACAACATAGAGTTGGCTCTTGTTTTTTAATCTAGTCTGCCAGTCTATGTCTTTTAATTGGAGAATTGAGATCATTTGCATTCAATGTTATTATGAAGAGATATTTGTTAATTTCTGTCATTTTGATTTATTTCTAATGTTTAATTTGATCCTGTTTAATTTCTCATTTGCTTAGTCACACTTCAAGTGACAGTTGTCTATTTGTCAGATCTGGGGTTTTTGAGTTCTGTGTGTAGTATTTCTTTAAGTATGCTGTAAAATAGTCAAGAATTGTTTGTTTCTGCTTATCTTGGAAGGTTCTTGTTTCTCTTTAAATTCTGAAGTATATCTTTGTTCAATATGACAATTTTGGTTGACAATTATTTTCTTTTGGGTTTTGGAAGACATATTTTCTGGCTTTCCTAGATTTTAGAGTTTGTGCTGAGAAATCAAAAATAATTCTGATTGGTTTGTCTCTAAATGTGACCTGATGTTTTTCTCTTGAGGCTTTTAAAATTCTATTCTTATTTTAATTATAAAGTGTTATGGAGAGGTTCTTTTTTTATCTTGTCTATTTGGGTTTCTGAATTCATCTCCTATCTCATAACCCTCTTTGATTTCAATGATTTTAAAATTTGTTCTTTTGATGTTGCCCTAGAATTCTTGTATATTCTGCTTGTGGTTACTATTTTCTGTTCTTTAATATTGTGTAAATGTTCAGGGCCAAACACTTTGTCTTCCAGCTCTAAGATTCTGTCGTCAGCATGGTCTACTCTGTTAGAGATTTTCAACTGAACATTTTATTTGATTTATTATATCTTTCATTTCCAAAATTTCTGTTTGTTTCTTTTTCAATATCTTATCTTCTTATTGAATTTCTCATTTGTATCCTATACTGACTTTTTAAATTCATCCAATTGCTTTTCTTGGAATTCATTGATCCTTATAATCATTTTTAAAAATTTTTTTATTTGATCTTTCATCCATTTCAATATCTTTGGAAACAGTGGTTGGAGGCATGAGTTATATAAACCAAAAAGTTCTAAAAGATGGCAAAAGTACAATTCATTAAGATAAAAAATGTGTTAGGTAGGAAAAGGAGAGTATATATTTTCAAAATGTGAGTAGAGAAAAAGCAGAACAGATGTAGTAAGTGGTGGCTATAATGAAGGAGGAGAAAAAATGAAAGAAACAAAGGGAGAGAGAACAAGAGAATTTGGCTATTAGAGGCATAAGAAAGGAGAGAAAGAGAAGATAAACAAATAAAACAAAAATAAACAAAAGCCCTAATCCTCAAAAGACAAGACAAAGAAAAATAATAGTCAAAAATGCTAAAAATGAGAAAAAGAGAAATAAATATGTAGATGTATATCTGGCCATGAAACAATCAGCACAGCAAGAACACACACACATGAGGAAAGATTCTTAATGATGAAGGAATTTTCTCTACTGAGTTGGTTGAAACTATTGAGTAAGATAGATAATCACTGTGTACACCTGACTGTCCTTCTTTCTATTACTTTGTGAGCTAAGTACCCCTTAGAGATGGCTAGAGATTGTTACACCCAGTGCCCTTTTTGCATTGCTCACTGAGCTGCCAGGTGAGTGGCCTACAACTGAAGTGGGTTGAAATAGTTTTTAACTTCCCTTCTCACCAGTATAAGGTAGGATGAAATGGGAAGTACTGCTGATTGTAGTTTTGTCTAGACAGATCAAATTGATGCACCCCCAGGGTGGGGGGCTGCCGCAGAGTTCCATGTGTGGAGTTCTGGTGGCTGGAATGTGTATGTGCTCTGGAGAGAGAAGATCAACACACCGCTAGTGCTGAGAAGATGCTGATCTTGACTGGGAGTCAAGATCCTCCTGAGAATTCTAATTCTGGGGAAGGGGAGCTAGCCCTCCACAGGTCTCTCACCCTCTGCTGCCCTTGAATATGGCCCTTCTTAGACTTAGTCCCTAAGTGTATTTATGCATACCTGTTCAATTTCCTGACACTCTTCAGCTGGTCACCTCAGCTTCCAGATTCAAAGGGACAGCATATTGCATTTCCCTCTGAATCTCTGACTTGAATTCTCCCTGTGTCTATTTTACTTATGTTCTGCTAGATACACCCTAGGCCATATAGTTTGTGTTAGTTGGGATCGAATGGCAATATTTGCTATGATTTCCTGGTCTCTTCAAATATAAACTGCAGCATGGCCTCCTCAAGATGGCTCTCCCCCTCAGCTCTCCACTTTCCAGTTGAGAAACAGACCACTTTTCAAACAACAATTCAATGGTCAGCCTCTGAATCAGCTACATTCAGCTGCTATTCTGTTCTGCAGGGTTTTCTGGGTCAAATTTGTCTGTTGTGTTTTTCTTTCTGTGTTATCCCTAACTTCTTTGGTGAACCAGCACTATAGGCACAACTGGCTTCAATGTACTCTTTCTTGTTCTTTGTTCAAAATACCCAAATTTCTGAGTCTCTAAGAGACTCTGACTGTAAAATATTGAATTTCAGTAAATTCCCTCATTCATCCACCTTGCTGAGAAACAGTATTCCTGCTGTTTCCATCCCAATCCATGGGGCAACTGGGAATGCAACCTCTAATTTGTCATCTTGAATCTCCTGATTTTTATCATTGTAAACCACTAAGGTTATGGAAATTCATTATGACAGCAAGAAAAAACTAATATAGTGGCTTACAGAGATCCAGGGAAGCTAGGTGTTTTGGTCAGCTTTTTCATTACTACAACCAAAAGAGGAAAAAATGTTTATTTTGAGGCTCACAGTTTCAGAGGCCTTAGTCCTTAGACAACTGGCTCTGTTTCTTGGTGCTGGAGGTGAGGTGGAACATCATGGCATAAGAGTGTGGTAGAGAAGAGCAGCTCAAGACACCACACCAGGGAGCAGAGAGAGACAGAGAGACTTCATTCACCAGATTCAAAACATATACCCCAAAGGCATGACGCTCAATGCTCACCTCCTCCAGCCACATCTACCTGCCTTCAGTTACCGCTCAGTTAAGCCCTGTCAGGGAATTAATTCATTGATAGGGTTAAGACTCTTATAACCCCAAATTCACCTCTAAGCCTTCTTGCATTGTCTCTCACATGAGCTTTTGGGACACCTTACATCCAAACCAGGTCTTCAAGGACTTTTGGAAAATGAGCTGTGTAGATGTATTAATAAAGTGGAGTTTTATTTCATGGAAAGACTAACCTAAGGTCTGGGAGGGATTTGATGGTGGTGCGATCCTCTGGTACTCTCCCAGGTGTACCAGGTATCAAGGGTGGTGGGCTGGGGGTTGGAGACTTGGGTTCTTCTCTCAGCTGAATGATCTTGAGTCATTAGGATCACCTCAATGTTGCCAGTTTTCTCTTTCATGAAACCCAGAAGTTGTACCAGAAACTCCCACAAAGGGTTGGATGACCAGGAGGAGTGCCACATGGGATCTGTCTTCCTTGCTGGGAAATGTTCTTGGGTTGATAATGCCTCCTCTCTATCTCTGGAATCCATCAACCTCTGCATCCCTGCCCATATCTAACTAGAAACCACCCTTACTTCCCACCAATTCTGCTGCCCTTATTTTCTAAATATTGTTTCCACTTTTATTCTCACGTGATTCTTTATGTATACGGCAGCCACATTGATACTTAAAGTGCCGTTCTAATCGTGCATCAGTTGAGTTCCTGTGACCCTAGGATGAAGGCCCCATCCCACCTGGCCCTGCCTCCTCTCCAGTGGCACTCAACTGGCTCTCGCCTGCTCAACAGCCTCCTGCTCTGCTGACCTTTCACAGTTCCCTCCAGCCCCATGACCTTGTCCCCATGGGCTACTATTCTGGGACTGGCTTTTAAGCTGCTCTTTCTTTTATTAGTTCCTAGTCATCTTTCAGATAGCTTACTTGTCACTTCCTTGCAGAGCCTTTTGTTACTTCCTAGATTAGGTCAGGACACTTGTTACAACTCTTCTAATTCCCGTCTCGCTCTGTTCTGTGCTGCTCTACACTAGGTGATTTTTAAAGAATAGACATTTATTTCCTTATAATTCTGGAGGCTGAGAATTTCGAAACCGAGTTATTAGCAGCACAGTTTAAGGTCTCTGAAGACCTGGACTTGAAACTGATTTGGTCTTTCTGGAGTAAAGCACTCACCTCACACCGGTCTCTACGAGCTTAGGATCTGTGCTCCATAAAGTGGTCCTGGTGCTGCCTGTCCTCACTGGGCAACCACAGGAGTGACATGGGAAGGGTGACTGTGTGCTGTCTACCTTGTAAAATGCCACACCCAGGAAAGGGCCCTGTTCACAGAGGTTTTATCTCAGAGAGAAGGAAAACCAGAAACTCACTTGATGCCAAAGGAGGAATACTCAGCTCAGCTCTGCTCTGTTCATCCTGGTGACCCCTAGAAGGTGTTTGCTGCTCCCTTTCTCCTGTTCTAATCTCACCTACCCTCAGGGATCCACTGAGTGCCCCCCCTAGCCCACTGTGACTGCTCTTTCCCCCCAACTGTCAATTGAATTCAGTCATCCCCACCTAGATTGGCTCCTATTTAACTTTTCTTTATATTTTTACTTTAAATCAACATACAGTGATTGAACATATTTACTGGGGTGGAGTGTGACATTCCAATACATGTATACATATATACGTGCATATAATGGTCAGATCAGGAGAATTGGCATATTCATCACCACAGACGTTCATCGTTTCTTTGCACTGGGAACATTCAAAATCCTCTCTGCTAGCTATTTGGCAATATACTATTAATGGTTGTCAACCATAGTAATTCTCTTTTGCTGTAAAACTTTAGAAGTTATTTCTCCTATCCTATTTAATCTTTAACAGACTTTCCAACATTTTTTTTTTCTCCTCAGTTTCAGCAAAAATTATGTTTCAATGACAGCCCTGGACATCTGTCCCTAGAGGTCAGATGTCCTTGTTTCCAGCCCCCTGGCTCTGTACCTAGAGGTTTTTCCACTGAGAAAGCAGGGCCTGGCTAAGTGCCCATGCCACTTAGCAGAGGTTGCCCCTATGCTCAGCCAGATGGCTCACTGGCCAGCTGAGACACCAGTCTTCACAGTCCCCTGTAAGAGGACTTATTCCATATACACATTTTTTGCCTTTCCAGGTAATTTTTTAGCAGTAGAAAACATAAGGGGGGATGGTAGGAGGGGGAACTAGGATAAACCTGCCTTGTTGCAGAGAAAATATTTATAACAGGGGTTTTTCCTTCTCAGGAAGAAACTGCTTTCCAAATGCAATGATGAGTTTCCTGAGAGTCATTTGCAATGCTCAGGGCTCCAGAGCTGGTCCCTCTTCCCCTGTCTCTCTGCTCGCCCCCTCCACAGGCTGATTAACTTTCTCTGCTGAGTGTGGATACATTGGTCCATGGCAGAGCTCACCCCTGCAGTGCACAAGGTCCTCTCAGTCTTCTGAATGGGAAAGGGAGACGTCCACTTAAGGTGAGGTTCACTGAGCCCAGGTCCAGCAGACACCATCCAGCTGGCAGGGGAGGCCTTTTGAGTGGCTTGGGATAAGGAGCAGATGACCTCAGGGAGCCCTGGCCTTGTGTGTGCCTGTGTGGGTCATGCACAGAAGCTCTGCACACGTGCAACTGTGAGGCAAACAAAACAAAGACGGGAACCCTGAAGTCTCCCTGGGGAGGCTGAGGACTAGACATCTTGCTGCTGCAAATCCTGGGACACCACCCACCTTTCAGACTACTGCTGGCCCAGCCAAGGAATCCAGATTGGGTGGGAAGAATGACTCTTGCCCAGAATGGAAAGGGCCCCACCCCACAGCCCTTAAAAATAAAAATAAATAAATAACTGTAGAGACGCAGGAGCTGCCTTGTAATGAAAATAGTGATGATCATCCATCATTCCCTGGGGGCAAAGAGTACATTATTCCTTTAATTTTCCTAAAAAATGCTACCTTGTATACTTTATCTCTACTTTTTATTATAGTATATTATTGTGCTATATGTTGTATGTTACAGATTACATTATAAAATCATTTAGATTCTTTTATTATCTCCATGTGAGAAACCTGAAGATCAAGTGACTCCCTGCAGCCACAAAATAAGTGGGAAATGGAATTTGAACCCAAACAAGCAGGAGTCTTAAGTCCCTGCCGTTAAGCTCAGGGCTGCACTGTGACCAGTTCACAGGAACCAAGCCCAAACCTGAATAGCAATGGCCCCAGGTACCACCTCCAGCTCCAGGAATGGAAGACTCAGTCGGGCAAGTCTGGCATTCAGAAGGAAAAATGCAGACCTGGGGTCTGAGTACAAGAATAAGTGGAACTTGAACTTCATCATCATACATGGCTACCGCATCCACTAATATCCCTGACAGTGACACAGGCCATTTCCTTACCCTGCTTTGCAGATATCCAGGTTCAGTCCAGTGCATGTCACCTTCCCAGGCTGTGTAGTGAAGTCACAGTGGACACACTGGAGTGGGAACTTGGATCTAAGCTGCAAGTTTCTTTCTCCTTAACTAATGGAGAATCCACTTCTCATGTGTCTGGCAACCTTTTATTTTTAAATGGAAAACTTAAATTTTATGCAGCAGTGAAGAGAATCATTGATTGATGTACTCCTCAGTCAGATCCATCAGTTATTAGCATTCAGCATTCTTCTTTTATCTATCCTCTCTGTATCCTTATTGAATGTGTTAGTTTTCTGTTGATGTGACAAGATACCTGAGATAAACAACTTAAAATGAGGAAAATGTTTATTTTGGATTATACTTTCAGAGTTTTAAGTCCATGTTTGCTTGTTGCCGTTGCCTTTGGGTCTGTGGCAAGGCAGAGTATCAAGGTGGAAGCATCTAGTGGAGGAGAGAGAGAGAGAGAGAGAGAGAGAGAGAGAGAGAGAGAGAGAGAGAGAGAAGAAGAAGAAGAAGGAGGAGGAGGAGGAGGAGGAGGAGGAGGAGGAGGAGGAGGAGGAGGAGGAGGAGCTGGCTTTCCAGTATCCCCTTAAAGGATAGGCAATGACCTATTTCTCCAACAATCCCCGCTTCCTGGTTTCCCCTGCCACCCATAGTGCCTCAGGCTGGTGACAAGCCTTTAGCATGTGAGCCTTCAGGGAACCTTTAAGATCAAAACCATAACATGTGGATATTTTAAAGCAACTCCCAGACATTATGTCAAATGACCCACAAATAATTCAGCAAGAACCTCTAGCAAAGACTTAACAACCAACCACCAGGCCATGCCTAGGGATTGCTTAATATCATATAACCCCATCTATTTTCTTATCCCTGATTTGTTAAAAAATTCTTTTTTGACTCAGAACTTTAAACAATTTTATCTAAAACTGACAAGATCACAAGAATAGTACAAGGAACTCTCACATAAATTTGCCCGAATTAGCCAAATACTTAGATTTTGCTCTATTCAATTTATTATTAGGAAGTCCAATTTTGTCCTAGCTATTATTCAAAACCCGTTCAAAGTTCCGTTAGAGCATCTGTAAGCAAAAGACTTCACAAGTTTGAGAAGATTTCTAAAATCTGTCTTGGTGTGATTAAATAGTAACAAAAATAAATTTTCTAACAAGTTGTAGATATTGGCATTTTATAATAAAACGATTAGATTCCTTTTAAAAGATCATTTGGTGGGATGCAATACCACTGTGATTGAGGTGCCAACATCATCTATTTTAAAAATACATGAACAATCTCTTTTCTCAATATAGGAAATTTTGTTACTGATGTACTTCCTAAAATGATAGTTCTATTCCATGTCCTCCACCAAACTCTCTCCTGATGTATTGGCTTAGAGATTGTTCCTTAAGGCTCATGACATTGACATTGCCCTGTGATATGGGTTTGTAAATGGCTCCAGGTCTCCCAGATTTGGAATTCAGGCTGTACTTACCATTTTATAGTAGAAACAAAATAAGATGTTTGCTGATCATCTTGTTGTCATTCATAATGGTGTTCATCCACATGTAATGTTTTAAGGGCCAGGAGCAGGACATGTCCATCAGGGGGTTCCTTAGTGACCAGCCTGAAGGATTGGGCTTATATTTCCCCTTTCCTCCTGGGATCTGCTTCCTGTCATTTGTCCTGACCAGGCTTCCTGTGTCCTGTGTGCCCCTGGGATAGAGTGCAAGAGCAGATACTCAGGTCTCTCTCAAGGCAGAGGTCGCAGGAGGCCAACCACATATGTTCTTGAAAAGACTCATATGCCACCCCCGGGTGCCATCCTCCCCTGTATCTCACTGAGACAGGTTGGCCTGTCCCTTCCCCAAACCATCCATATTTTTTTCTCTTCAAAGAGGAAGATGATCTAAAGGGGAGGAGCCTCTTGCCTTTGGTGAGTTTTCTCTGAATTTCTCACACTGATTCATGGTATCCTCCTCTTTTCTCTTGGTGAAAGTTAGGATGTGGTGGCAATAATCCCTGCTTTGACTGACCAAGCGTGTGACCTGAGGCAGGACTTCAGTCTCCTCAGTAGTGCACAAGGAGGTAGACCAAGTGGCCCCTGACTCTGGGCTAGCTCTGAAAATACGCAGGATTCTGTGTTCACTGGTTTTCCCTTTTCTCAATTGCTTTGAGAAGTCCTTATGAACAAGATCTAGACTAATTCTTTTGTAATACCCAGGACACTTTCTGACATTTGGGACCCATAATAAGCATTTCCTTCCTCTCCCAATCCCCCACCTCCTCACTCCCTCTCCTTCCCTCCCACTCCATTTTCTCATTTCTTCTCCCTTCCTTCTCTTCCTTCTCAATTTCTCTTCCTAAACCTACTTCCCTCTCTCTCATCCTCTCCTCAGTGCCAGCTGATGGCATCAGATCCATCAAGGAATATGGGCCAACTGAGGACCAAGACAGAGACACATTTAATAACTACACACGCCCACAGCCTGAGACCACTGGTAGGTGCAGAGATCAAGCCAGTTGGCTCAGGAGGCGGAGAAGAGAGCTCAGAGCGAGCCGCTGATGAGCAGCAACTTCTAGGAGGAGCACTGAGGGAGAAAACCCTTACTGGGCCTCAATTCATGACTTCGTACTTATAAAAGGTTATTAGGATTCTGTCTGCTGACCATCTTGGAATCATCTACCCTTCATCAGACTTTATCAAATCTAAGAAAATGGAAATTGATGTTTTATTATCATCTCTGGTTCTGAGCTAAATGCATTATTCAATAGGTAATTTATCAGCAAAGAATATAGATAGTGCATTGTCCTGGGTTCTGTAGGTTTTGTTTAAAAAAAATGTCAGTAAATACACATTTTTTCATTAGGTGTGTTACAGTGGAGAAAGGAAGATGAAGCACAAGAAAGAGGAGAGAGGGTGAGGGAGCGGGGACGGAGGGTGGCCTGGGGCTTCACCCCATACCATGCAGCCTCCCCACCCAGCAGCTCCTCCTGGTCCCAGATGAAGTTCATGGGGAGTGAACCCATGGGATTTGGGGAACAGAGATGTGAAATCTCAGGGATGCTACTTACATAAAAGCCTAGTGCACCCATGTGGAATTGCTCTTATCTTTGGGTTCTATTGACGCTAAATTTTATAAAGTGAAGTGCACACAAAAAGTAAGGAATGCTCAGGTTAAGATGGAGGCTTCCTGCTCCTCCCAGCCCTGACATCTTTGCAGCTCGGGGACTCTCAGAGCTGCTCTGGCATCTTCTTCCTGACCTTCCCTTTAGTGGTCAGAAAGTAATGTTGATTCATTCTACTCTATTTCCTATTCCCCTTGTCCCTCCCTTGCCTTCATTCCCCTTTATCTAATCTTTCCTACCTTCCCTCTTATTGTGATTTAGCATCCACATCAGAGAAAACATTCGGCCTTTGGTTCTTTGGGATTGGCTTATTTTACCAAGCATCAGAGTCTCCGGCTCTATCCTTTGATCAGCAGATGCCATAATTTCATTCTTCTTTAAGGTTGAGTAGTATTCCATTGTGTAAACATACCACATTTTTTTTTATCCATTCATCTGTCAAAGAGCACCTAGGCTGATTCCATAATTTAGCTATTGTGAATTGAGCTGCTATAAACATTGATCTGGCAGTGTCATTGTAGTGTGCTGATTTTAAGTCCTTTAGTATAATCTGAGGAGTGGGATAACTGGGCAAATGGTAGTTACAACTAAATTTTCTGAGGAATCTCCACACTGCTTTCAGAGTGGTTGCACCAATTTATAGTCCCACCAGCAATGTATGAGTGTACCTTTTCCCCACCTCCTCACCAGCATTTATTGTTACTTGTATTCTCTATATTGCCTTTCTGACTGGAGTGAGATGGAATCTCTGTGAGTTTTAATTTGCATTTTTCTAACTGGTAGAGATGTTGATCATTTTTCATATATTTGTTGATCGACTGTATTTCTTCTTCTGTTCAGTTCCTTTGCCCATTTATTGATTGGGTTATTTGTTGGGTTATTGCACCTTTGTCTTTCTTGACGGTGCCATTTTTCAGAGTCAGCTATTTTGTAGAGTGTCTTTTAATTCAGCTTGCTTGAAGTTTTATTATGATTTGATTGTTTTGTCTTTTCAACAGAAATACCAAAGATGTCAAGTTGTGTTGATCTCAGTGCCTCCCATCCAGAGGTATTATTGGTAATGTCTTTGAGCTTTTGGTCACTGTGGTTTCTCCAGTTCTACTATTAACTTTAGCTAATAGTGTAGTGCTTTTAGAGACTATGTAAATATCCTGGTTCTCATTAAAATTTCATTCACAAGTTTCAGTATCCATTGTGATTTTCTAACTTTATTCTCTATGTTTATATATATATATATATGTTTACATATATATAATTAAATATTTATGCTACCATAAACAATAATCTCTTTTCCTGTTTACTTATCACTTTTTATAACAGTATAACCTGCAGATTTCTATTTTACTTAATGTATTTTCATCAATTATCATTTTTTCTTTTTTTATTTATATATGACAGCGGAATGCATTACAATTCTTATTACACATATAGAGCACAATTTTTCATATCTCTGGTTGTATACAAAGTATATTCACACCAATTCATGTCTTCAGACCTGTACTTTAGATAATAATGATCATCACATTCCACCATCATTAATTACCCCATGCTCCCTCCCTTCCCCTCCAACTCCTCTGCCCTATCTAGAGTTCGTCTCTTCTTCCCATGCTCCTGCTCCCTATCCCACTATGAATCAGTCTCCTTATATCAGAGAAAACATTCAGCATTTGTTTTTTGGGATTGGCTAACTTCACTTAGCATGATATTCTCCAACTCCATCCATTTACCTGCAAATGCCATGATTTTATTCTCTTTTATTGCTGAGTAATATTCCATTGTGTATATATGCCACATTTTTAAAATCCATTCATCTATTGAAGGGCATCTAGTTTGGTTCCACAGTTTAGCTATTGTGAATTGTGCTGCTATAAACATTGATGTGGCTGTGTCCCTGTAGTATGCTGTTTTTAAGTCCTTTGGGTATAGACCCAGGAGTGGGATAGCTGGGTCAAATGGTGGTTCCATTCCCAATTTTCCAAGAAATTTTTTTTTTAGTTGTAGATGAACACAATATCTTTATTTGTTTACTTATTTATTTTATATGGTGTTGAGGATCAAACCCATGGTCTCACACCTGCGAGGGAAGTGCTCTACCAGTGGGCTACAGCCCCCACCCTTTACCATTTGTTTTTGATGTTCAGGTTTTCCCAGATTTGGCCCGTGGGAGTCCTGTTGAGCCAGGTCCTGAGATCTTTTTCTATGCCTTATTGTTCTCTGAGCACTTCCTTAACTTCTGGATCAATAAGATATCCCAGGATGCCCTGTGCTTTCCTTGTTCTAGTTCTGGAATCAGCTGGTTAAAGGGGTTCTCATTCTTTTTAGTGGGGAACAGTGTTTAGAAGCCAAGGCTGATGTGCTGACTGTGCTTACTGCTCCTGTTACTGTCACTCCCCATCCGATGCATTCTAGCAGTTCCCCTTTCCATGTTTGCACGTCACACTCTGCTACTGAGAAAGTTGCCTCTTTTAGTCTCAAACTATTTGCTTAATTTCTCAAGCCTAGAGTACACAGAAAGTGGTTTCAGAGTTGTTAACTCTTATCAATATGAAAAGAGAACCCGTTGATCACAGTTCAGTATTTATTTATATTCTATTTTTTTAAAGGTAAAATTTACCTAGAGTAACTTGTGAAAATTCCAAGTGTACATTTCAGTTAGTTTTGACAAATGCATGCAGGTTTGTGATCCAAATTTGCATCACCTTAGAAAATCCTCTTAGACTCTTTCCCAGTCAACCTCTTATTGAGTGCTATTACTGACTTTCCCCCAACATAGATGGGATCTGCCTATTGTAGAACTTCATGCAAATGGAATCGGAATATTGTTTTGTGTTTGGATTCTTTCACTTATCATAATTATATCTGCACGATCCATTCACATTGAGTATATTAACAGTTTATTCCTTTATGTTTAAGAACACTACTCCATGTCTAGCCATTCGCCTGTTGATGGACATTTGTTCTACTCACCCCCCACCACCTTGGCTATTATGAATAAAATTTCTGTGAACTTTACAAACACGTCTTTTTGTGGGAATGTTTTTATTTCTTTTGTGTAAATAATTAGGGGTGGAATTTCTGGGTCATAGGGTAGGTAAATATTTAACTTTGACTTCGTTAGTTAAGAAACTGATAAACTCAAAGCACTTTTTCTTTCATAGTTTTACAGTTAGTTGTGTAGGATTTAAACAAGGTCCACATATTGTATTTTGAATTTTTTTTGTGTGTGGTACTGGGCTTCAGATTTGCTAGGCAAATACTCTACCACTGTGCTATACCCCTAGTCCTACATATTATATTTGCTTTTTATGTCTTTATCAGTCTCTCTCCTTAAAAATTAAAAAAAATCATTTTAATTGACAAATCATTAGCACGTTACATCTATAGAGTACAATGTGATATTTTGTACCTGAATATAATGTGAAGTGATTAAATCAAGCTAATTAACATGTCTATCACCTCAATTACTTGACAGTTTTTGTGGTGATACCTTTGAAATTTACTCTTTTAATTATTTTGAAGTATACAATATATTATTATTGATGGTGGTCACCCTGATGTTCAAGTGATCTCAAAACTTGCTCTTTCCATCTGGCTGAATTTTTGCCCTAGACCATTTTTTTCTCTCCTTCCCTACCCAACCTCTGCTACCTCCATTCTACTTTGCACTTCTTCAAATCCAACTCTTCTTAGATTGCACATATATAAATGAGATCATGCTATGTTTCTTTCTGTGCCTGAGTTATTTTTAAGAATTATACTAGGTAAGTAATGATGGCTTATATTTAAAAATAAGTATAATGTCTTCTAGATTCATCCATGTTGTCTCTAATGACCGAGATTTTCTTTTTTAAGGCTGAATGGTATTCCACTGTACATATAGACCACATTACAGGTTCATAAAAAAATGCTCAGCATCACTAATCATTAGGGAAATACAAAAGGAAGCCACAATGAGATGTCACTCACACTAGAAAGCATAACTTTTATCAAAAAGATGAAAGAGGGCTGGGGCTCAGTAGTAAAGCGCTTGCCTCACAAATATGAGGCACTGGGTTTGGACCTCAGCACCATGTAAAAAATAAATTAATAAGTAAAGATATTGTGTTCATCTGCAGCTTAAAAAAAAAGATGAAAGGTAACAGGTGTTGGCAAGCACGTGGAGAAAGGGAATGCCTGGACACTGTAAATGCTTGGAAGGTAGAAATAGAACTAGCATATGACACATTATTTTTGGGTTTTCATTCTATCTTATTTATTTGAGGTACAAGTACATTTGGCTTGTGAAAAACTCCACATTCTGGGTGTGATTGACTACTTTTTCATTATGTCCTTTAACTTGTTACTCTATTCTTGATGTTTCCAGTTATCTTGCTGCTGTATGGAGAGATCAAGAAGATTCAGGTTCAGTTTTTCTTTAAAGACAGGAACATTTCAGATGTTTATGGTGGAACTCTATGTTTTGTGTTGTAATGCACTGTGAGTTACATGATGTGTGGTTCATTGCTCTTTTAGTGTTTCAAAAGTGAATTTATGTTTAAATTATGTTTAAAGGGAAACAGCCTGATTTTAATATCCATTAAAATATTCTCCAAGCTTTCAGCTAGTGATTCTTAGCATTCACTCATAGTTATTGACCAATCGATGATTTCAGTGGCATTGCCAAATGGCGTTATAATAATTGCCCTACTCCTTCTTTATTAACTAGTTTTTTTTTGTAAAGAAGAACTTGTCCTTAGCAATCTTTTCTTTCTTAAAAAAATTTTTAAAAATTTGTTTTAATTAATTATACATGACAGTAAAATGCACTTGTGCACTTTGATATATCAGACATAGATGGGGTATAGTTTCTCATTTTTCTGAGTGTACACTCAGAAAGTGAATGTTGTGGAATCACATTGGTCATGCAGTCACATATACACATAAAATAATAATGTCTGTTTTGTACTACTATCCTTTCTATTCCCACATTTCCTCCCCTCCCTTTCATTCACTTCCCTCTATCTAATCTAAGGTAACTCTGTTCTTCTCTAGTGCCCCCTACCCTTATTGTGAATACTCTGAAATAGAATTTATACAGGTAAGGTAGGATAAATGTTTGTTTTTCACGTGGTACCAAATTTTGGAACAATAAGTTGGTGCCTTTGCAACCTCCAGTGGTGATGATTGAGATTTCTTTATTTATTTTTAGTATCATGATTGACTCATGAATTTTTATATAAGTGATACATCACTTAACAAGGATATAGTCTGAAAAATGCATCAATAGGTAATTTTGTCATTGTGGGAACACCACAGAATGTACTTAAACAAACCTACAGAGTCTAGGTCAATCACTTCATGTAGCTTCTTGATGTAGTCAAGAGATGTGGTAAATACCAGGTGTGTGAGTCTGCTGCAGGCATTTCAGAGCGTGTGCTACTACAGAAAACATTTGTTTTACAAGTAGGAGACTGCTCTAAGATACTGACTAAAAGTATAGTACAGTAGGTACATCAACAGGTAGCACAGTTGCTCATTATCATCATCAAGTATTATGTCCTGCTCATGGTTGCATGTGCTATGCTTTTTACAATTGGCAGTGTGGTGGGTTTATTTACCCCAGCATCACCATCAATGTGTGGAATGGGTTGTGCTGTGACATCACAAGGTGATGGGAATGTTTCAGCTCCATTATAATCTTAGGGATCCACCTTTGCAAATGTAGTCTGCTGTTGACTGAAATGTTATGTAGCACACGACTATATTTGATGTGTTTTCATCCATGACAGTCATAATTTATTTCTCACATTATGTCATCTTGGGCCAGCATGTGCCTTTGACTTGGATCCTGTGACTTTTTAGCATGACCCTATTTGTCTTCCATAACTTCCTGGCTTTCTTGGCCCTGGACAGCTCAGATTCATGTATCTTCAGTTCCAGACTTGGAATCAGTCATTCCTGTGTGGGATCCTGGTGTCTCTCTGTGGGAAATGATGTTCAGAGAGCACAGTCCAGCACTGGGTTTCTCATTGCTTCGTGGTTGTTGATGCTGCTAGGCCTTTTCAGTGGTCTGAAATAGGAAATATGTATTTTTAGAAACAATAAAATAGGAGAACATACTGTTATTTTCCATTCAAATTGAACTTTACTGGGTCTTTTAACTTTTTTGATTTATCCTCTTTTAAACTCAACATTGTCCCCTAATGACATCAATCATTTACTACAAAACATGTAATCATTTTAAAGATGTCAATACCAGATTACTACTGTGTGCATTTCCTCCACTCCATGTGTCAGTCATATTCATGTGCTGGCTCTGCTGGCCTGGGCTGCCAGGAGCATCCAAAGCAGCTCACTCATGTGCCTCATGCTGTACAGAATGGCTGGACACTGGGCTTAGCTGGGCTCTCCTCTCCAAGTAGCCTCAGTGCCTTTCTGTGCCGTGGTGTCTCTAGCAGGGTAAGAAGAACTTCTTACAAGGTGATTCAGGGATCTAAGAGAGTAAGGTGCAGGCTGCCAGTCTCCCCTGAGGATGGGCTCTGTCATTTTTACCATATTCTGTTGGTCAAAGCAGCCATAGTCTAGCCATATCGGGGGAAGGAAAGTAGAACTCAAGTGAGTATCAGAAATTGGAAACCTATCTTTAAACCAACCCCCTCAACCTCCTCTGACTTCAAGTCACATATACTAAAGGATATTCTATTCTTCACTTTTTGTCACTGAGGGATGTAACCAGATGGTTATTGTATATCCTTGCTAATACTACACGAACCTGCATCATGTGGAGTTTGAATTGTTTGTTCAACAAGCATCCACCTGATAAACTTTGGCTTTGTTTCCAATCTCTGATCTTTATTTTTAAAAAGTCCCAATAATTATCTTACACATACACCATTTTGTGTTTTTCTACCATTTTGTGTAAATGCTAGGTGAGAGGATCTGAGCACTTGTGGTTATATAAACACTGCCAAATTCCGCTTCTTACAAGTTATGCCAGCAGTGTATGAATGCCTGTTTCACGTAGCTGCTCCAACATAATTTTGCCAGACTTGGATTTTTGCCAGTTTAATAAATGAGTATTTATATTTCAGTCTAATTTTTTTGTACTCTTCATTGTGGTCTAACATGCAAGTGTGCATAGTGAACTAATATAAGTATAAAGTTTGATACATTTATATTTTCTGTAAACCTTTGGCATCTATATCTATATATAATGTAACTATTATAATTACCAAGGTAGAAAATATTCTCAGGACCCAGAAGTCACCTTTCTGCTCCTTCTCAGTTAATATTGCTGCCAGAAGTAATAATATTCTGACTCCAGAACTATAGCTGTTTTTTTTTCCTCATATAAGTGAATCAGTGTGCATTCTTATTTCTGGCTTCTTTCATTTGACATAGTATCTTAAAGATTCATCCATGTTGATTATATATAGCATGCTGGTTACTTTTTACTACCATATAGTTTTTACTGTATGGATAAATAAATTATTACACATTAATTCTGTTGGCAGATATTTTTCAATTTGGGGGACTCTTGAATAATGCTCATATAAACCTTTATGTTCATATATTTTTTGGATATTTGCATTTACTTATCATGGGTATGCATTTAAAATAATTTCTGGGTCATGGTGTAGCCACATGTTTAGCTTTAGTTGACATTGCCAAAGAATTTTTTCACATGGTTGTATGAATTCACATCTCACCAGCAACCTGAGTTGTTGATCCATATTCTTGCCAACACTTGTTCCTTATTTGTCTTTTAAGAATAGTAACCATGCTGGTGGGGATGTAGGGATGTCTCATTATGATTTATATTTGCATTTTTTTTTTTGGTGACTAATGATGTTGAACACCTTTTCATAATCATTTGAACAACTTCTATTATGATATATCTGTTTAGGTCTCCTTGAAGATTTTGGAAATTCTTTTTACACTCTAGATTTGAATCTTTTGTCACATATAGTTTTAATTTGGTCTGTCTTTGAGCAAGGTTGACTAAGTTTTTATTTAATTAAAAGGTCACTGAATCTTTTGAACTGTCAGTTCTTATTTAAATTTGGTTGTTAGTCTTTTTTCCTTCATTAGGAAATCTTTGCATAGTTGGGTTATTAGTTCTTTGTTCTATTCATTGCAATAGTTTTGCTTGCTTGAAATTTTCTTGTGACTTTGTAAATTTTTAATTTTTGTGGGGAAAAGTTTTTGTAATGTCCTCAAACATATATATATATATATATATATATATATATATATATATATATATATATATATGTTTATATATATAATCTTTTATTGCTTCTGGATTTTAAGTCATAGCTAGGACAGATTGTCCTCAGTTTTTTTTTTAAGTTTAAAATCTCTAATCCATTTGGAATTTATCCTGATGTATGATATGAAGAATAAATCTACTTGGGGATTTTTCCATATGGTCATCCAGTAGTCCCATTTATTAAAACTTGATCTGTTCTCTTGTGTTTGAGATACTTACTGCCTCATTATATATTAAATTGCCATATCTGCTTAGGTCTATTTTTGGTTCCCTATTCTGGACCACTTGTCTGCCTGCTTACCAGTGAAATAACTGGACAGTTTTTTTGCCCACAGGGGCTTTAATATTTTTTACTATCCAGTATGACCCCACTCAGTGTTATTCTTGCTTTTTAATTTTTCCGTGTAAACTTTATTATCAACACATTTAGCTCCAGAAAATGATAAATCCCAATAGAACTCCATAGGGAGCTCTGTAAGCATAAGTTAATATGGCGAAATTGACATCCTAATGACATTGAGCTTTTAAACTAAAAGCGGGTCTTCCTAATGTTCAAATTATTTTGATGTTTCCAGGAGTAGTTTGCAGTTTTTCTCATATAGGCTGCACACATTCATTATTAGTTTAATGCCTAGGTATTTTGTCTTAGTTTTTATTTTTTTACCTTTGTGAATGAGGTTTTCTCTTTCCTGATATCTTCTGATTGGTTATTTTGTGTATGTTAAATCACATGTAGGTTAATCAGGGTCCAGTCAGAAGACAGAAATAGCACCATTTATTCTAACACAGATTATTTAATAGATTGCATTATTAACCGGTGTAAAGTGGGTAACTGAAAAGGTGAAAAGAGAACACTCATGTTTCACAGAGGAAAAAATAAACTACAGGAGCAGCTTCCACACCCAGGGCTAGGAAGCAGAGGGAGTTATTGATTTTGGAAGTCTGAGGAGGGTCCTGGAGGAGATGGAACTTGGACATTGAGGAGGAAGATGTTGGCTGGTGCTGGAGTCTATAAGCTCAGAGGAAGGGCCTGTGGGAACCAGACCTTTGAGGAAAGGACTTTGAGGAATGGGTGCTGGTGTCCTTGAAGGGTGTGCATTGAGGCTGGCTCTGTCATTCTTAGAGAAACTAAAGGCTGGATTCTGCTGTTGCTGCTGGACTGAGTGAGGAATTATTCTTAGAGATATTTGCAGGAACAGGGAGCAGGCAGGCAGCCAACAGGAAGAAGCAAGTTCCTCCTGTTCCTCTGTCTCCAGTCTCCCTGCAGGACCCCCTATGACTGAAGCCACCCAGGGACCCCCCGCTTCTGTATCACAAAGCTGAGTACAGAAGGATGGGCTTGGAGCTGAAGACCAAGAGCTTAATAGCTGACAACGCAGGTTAACTTCATATTCAGCCATTTTAGTAGGTTCTCTTATTTGAAGTAGTTTTACCCATGCTTCTTTTGGACTTTAGGATGACATCATCTGCAAATAGAGACTTAAAGAAAAAACTCTTTCTGTGCAATTTTTACTGTTAAAATACTCTGACCTTGGCTCATAAAATTTCTCAAACACAGTGACTACGAAATTAAAGTCACCCCAGTTTCAGAGAAAATTGTTCTCTCCAACACAAGGAGGAGCAGGGGTGAGGATATTCTTCACAGTCTTGCTGCACTCCTGCTTAGTGTCAAGAAACAGCATGACACTAACACTGGGGGACTGCTAATTAGGTGAGGTAGACGGGTCTACAGGTTTGCCTGTCTCCCCACTCTTCCTCACTTTAACTTTGTCATGTCTATTCTCCCTTCTTCTGTCATATGATGGAGACCTGTCCTATGGTGGTACTCCATGCATGTCACTATGCTGATTGGTTCAGGGGTTGACAATGAAGCTCAAACTCAGGATTCTTGCTCAAGCAAATGGAAAGAAACTCCCTCTTTTTTCCTTGGGTCTCCTCAGTCATCTGCTTCTAAAACTGGTGCTTTCGATGACCATCCTTGCTTCTGCTTGGAGAAAGCTATACTACAGGAGAGCAACTAGAGGAAGACAGATTTTGGATGTTTCTGAAATTTTGGGTCTAAATCTCTTTATGTAAGCAGTAAGTATCTTTTTAAAATCTTAAGGCATCTTGAGTTGGATTTTCCATTTCTTGCAGCTAAACAAATCCTAATAATCAAGTAATAAGTATATTAATTATTATTAGAACTTTCAGGTCATGCAAACCTGGGAGGATGATTTACTGTGTGCTCATACTGTGGACTTAGCTGGGTTTACTAGGGACTGTTTCTCCATGATGTTTGCAGTGCTTTCTCTGCACCGAGCAATTTTCCTGGTTCTGGTGACCTTGTGTCTGCTCTGGCTTTCTTGCCTCTATCATTCCACTATGATATCTTCCCATTGTCTGTGGGAGACACTCTTGGGCCATTGTCAAGGATGATTGTCTTGGGGACAATCAAAGATCAAACATGAGCAGCCAGCGGTGGTGCACACCTGTAGTCCCAGGGGCTTGGGAGGCTAAGGCAGGAGGATTGCGAGTTCAAAGCTGCCTTGGCAACTTAGAGAGGCCCTAAGTAAATTAGCTAGACCCTGCCTCTAAGTAACATATAAAAGGGGCAGGGGATGTGGCTCAGTGGTTTGGCATCCCTGGGTCAATTCCTGATACAAAAAAAAGAAAGAACAGTCTCTAGGTCTGTCATTGCCCATGAGCCCTAGACATCAGTGTCCTTTTTCCTCAAGATCTGGAGAATTAGGGACCCACAGCTAACACCAACCCCCTCCCTCTGTCTTCTGGTCCTCTCTGGTCTTCCACTGTGGTTTCTGTCATCTGTTCCAGGACATGCTTAAAGAGATTCCTCAACACGGAATCAGGCACACTGTGTGATATCCTTTGTCTTCCACAACTAATCTCTGTATCTTCATGGCCACCCTCTTTTTAAGAAAAAAAAAATTAGTTGTAGATGGACACAATATCTTTATTTTTATTTATTTATTTTTATGTGGTACTGAGGATCGAACCCAGGGCCCCATGTGTGCAAGGCAAGCGCTACACCACTGAGCTACAACCCCAGCCCCATGGCCACCCTCTTTGAGATTTGTTCTGGGTTCCCACTGGGTGGAATTGCCTGAAGGTAGTTGAAAAGGAATCTAACATGGTTTCTACTATCAAAGAAGAAACAGACAGGATGAATGCTGAAGTATAAATACTGGGTTGTGGGGACACAGAAGGCATGGTGTGAGTGTGTGTGTATGATAGAGGGTAGTCCTGTGACAAAGGCTTCATGGAGAAGGTGACAATATAAAAGCAACCTTAGGAATGAATAATAGATAAAATCTACCAATGATTGGTTCAGTTTGGTTCGTTCAGTCAGCAAACATGGCCAGCACCTTGTTTCAAATTTCTTTCCAGAGAGAAGACAAAAACCAGAAATAATAAAGTGCAGAGTTATTTCCCCGGGCAGTGTGACCGGTCCTAAGGCAGCACTGTCTGACATGGCAGACAAGCAGAGCGGGGTACCCTAACCTTGGCAGACAAGAAGGGGAGCCATCTGAGCAACGTTGGAAGACTTGCTTGAGGACACACGGCAGAGTTAGAGAAGTATTTGTGACAACCAACCTTCTACCTGGAACCTTGCGTTCCTGTGAAGTTTATCTGGCATATAAAGAAAAGGCTAGTTGAGGCACGGCCCACGTGTGTGTAAATGAAAGCTTTTCCTTTTTATCAACTTCAGGGAAGGTAGAAAGAAATGGGTAAATACTGCTATGGGAAATTAATTGAAACTTTCTCACGCTGCATGATTATTATTACTATTAATCATGATAAAACTTTATTGTGTGCTGACAGTGTAGCTAGCACAGTGCCAAACACAGATAGGGATACAGTTTTCATAAAAAAGTCAGTAATCCATAAAGCAGCAGAAGACAGTGCATCTAAGTGAGGAAAGGCAGGTTGCTGCCTGGTTTGATTTTCTCTCTCTTTAGCACCTTCCCACAGTTGATAGAGGCTTTTAGTGTAATCGTTAGACACTCTTACTATAATTGCAAAGACCCCTGGCTTTGATATTTTGCATGACATTCTTTCTTTAAGGGCACAATATTTTGCTAAAAACAATCAGTTATACCCTTCCTTTTCCTATTTTGTACCATCTCCCTTTTAGATCAGGAATAAAAACAGTAGTCATGCTTTGCAAAACTTTCATTATAAGAACTGAGAAGAAAAGTAATAAAAAAGGGATGCTCTCAAGAGAAAAACTTGGAAGAGAGCATCATATATCAACCAAATAGAGGAATTGAACAAAACTGCCTTCTAGCTTATGACTTTATCAGATGTGGGGAAAAAAGAATAAGTCAGGTTGATTAAAACAACTTATCACCTTTAAAGATAATTAGAATGATGAAGCCTGGGTATATAAATGATAACTGCCCATCAAGCCAGGAGAGCAAAGTAGTAAGGTTGCTTGGATGGAATTCTCCACGACAGTGCTATCATCTTTATATCGCTTTCTTATCTCTTGCATCTCTTGCCGTTTTTTTGCAATTTACTTCAGTAAGTGAGATCATCTCCTTTTTCTCCTCCTCTTTCTATTATTTCCAGCCCTGAAAGATGACCTTAAAAGCAGTCCTCCTAGACTGAGCTCGATGATGAAGCCACAGAAAGCTCTGTTGCTGGTCTTACTACAGGAAATCTTCCTTGGACACTTTTACAGTAGTCATTGGTCATTCAGTTGTCAACTGTTTGTGAGTTGTATTTAAATTTATAAACAGTCTGGAGGCAGTCACAAAACCTCCAGACACCAAGGATACTGTGGTGAAAAATATAAAATATCTTTGCCTTCAATTTTCTTATAGTCTATCGGGAAAAAGCAGCTTACCCAACAACAGAGCAAGCTCACGCCCGTGTCCCTTGCTGTGTTAGCTGCTGGGTGGCACTCGACGTCTCCTGGGTCACCCTTTTCTTTGCCCACATAACTGTCCTTTGGGGTGGTAGGAGCCATTGTAGAAAGATAGGACAGGGATGGTGTGAATGAGGGAGGGGAATGGGGTTAGCTTGAATGGACAGGGGATTCACCAGGTGGGCAAGACCACAAAGGAGAATGGCAGATGCATGGGACAGGAGCATCACGGTGTATCTGAGAAGTGGCGAGAGGTTTGGGATGACTGGATTCAGAGTGCGAGGGGAGGGGAACTGGCAGGAACCAGTCCTGGAAAGGAAGGCAGGGGCCAGCTCGGGAAAGGCAGGGCTGGCTTATGAAAGGATTGGGGCCTTATCCTCCCCATACAGGTAGATCACGCTGGCTGGTGGTGGGGATGAGTCTAAAATGAACGCCCTGCCTCCTTCCCCTCTTCTTTAGGGAGCAGTCACCTGTGTTGTGAGATGACCACCCCCAGGGTGGCCGTTGGTTCTTCAGTCTCAAGCAGAGGGAGCAAAGCGAAGCTGGAGTCTGAGCCAGGGGCCTGGACAGCTACGCTCTTCTGCTGTATTTAGCCATGGCTGCAAGGAGCCGAGGTGTCATGGAAGGTGAATGCAAGGGGGATGGAATTTTATTAGAGTTAGTTCCTGTTTGGGGTTCTGAGAGCCAGCTCCCTTTAGAGCACAATTTAAAAAATACCAACCAAGGGATGGCTTGGGGGGGTGCTCGTAGCCCAGCCCCAGGACTTTGTCTTCTGGGTAGCCCTGCCCATAAGGAGGAGCAGCTCCAGCCTGAGCCATAGAAGCCCCACTACTGCAGATACATCTTGGAGAGTCTCTTTGTGCTCACCAGATCCTGATTCTGCCACGGGGATGGACACACACACACACACACACACACACACACACACACGAGAACAAGGGACATGGGGGCTCATCCTCTTAGGCCATTCAGTATTTTCTCATGGAACTGTGACTCCTGACTCTGGTTAAGTGCTCTTTGGATTCTAGCTGAGCAGTGACTACTGAATGCAGGGGTATTCATAAGCTAGTTTACTGATACTAGGAAAACTTAATAGTTAGAATAGCAGTTAGAGGAGCCCCATTTGCTGAGCATCTATTACTCCTAATATAGGCCAGACCTCTATGGTGTGTTTTTATACTTTTGGGCTATTATGAGCAGAGCACATGAGATTGGCTTAAAGAGATGAGGTCACTGGTCCAAGATCCACATGAGTCCTATGGGAACCTGGAGCTGCTCTGTGATGAACTCAGCACTGAGACCCCAGAGTAAAGCACCCATTAGGTGCTTAATGACTATTTTATGGTTGAATGAATGGATAGTGCATAGGTGGAAATGCCCAGAGTGGGTGTGGAACACACATCTGTGGATTCAAGAGCAATTCTTTCCACTCCTCTTCACTGTCATATGTCAGGAGGGAGCGAAGGGCAATGCCAAGATCAGTGTGGTGACAGCAGACGGTTGAGGAGATCAGAGAGAGAGTTTGCTGGGGCATCATGGTCAGAGAAGATGTCATGAAGCAGTGGGGTTTGAGCAGGGCCTTGAAGGTCCATCAAAATTGGGGTAATTGTCTAGTACAGGTCTTTGTGTCCTGGTGGTGGGAGAGACAGTCAAGAGCTCAGCCTCTGGGGTCAGACACTCTTTGGCTCAAAAATTCGACTCTTCCAAAGAAACGGTGTGATGCTGGGCAAGTTTCTCTGTGTTTCAGTTTTCTCATTTACAACTGCACGTAATTCAAGATAAAATGAAAGACTTTGTACTCAGTGCCTGGCACACCGTAATGTTCAATAAAAGTTAGTCATTATCACATCAATGCAAAGTACTTCTTTCTATGATGTGGAAGAAGAATTGGGAAGATGGGGATGGGATCAGAATGCGCTGTGCCCTGGAAACACAGCAAGGATTCTGAGTTTCACTTGAACACTTAATGCCTCTGACAAGATAATAATGGTTCTCGGGATGAAATTGCTGCTGATGTGGGCTCATTCCTTGTGTATCAGGAATTCAAAAGTTGGCACACCTGAGTGTCCCAAGCCACTGGATAACTTCTGGCTTCTGCTTTTATTTCTAGCAGTGTGTGGTTTCTCGGGGGTGGGGGGTGGGTGGCACTGGGATCACTGCCTTAATCCAGAAGGACACATGCTGAGCCTGATCAATGGAAGCCAACCTGTCAACAAAAGAAAAAAACAAAAAGCCCAGTAAAAAGAGAACGGACTAACAAACTCGTGGCCCAGAGAAAGGCAGACTTTATGAAAAGCATTTGGAGATAGAGATGTAGCTCCAATAACTACATCCGTAGAATGTCTGGCATGCCCCTTAGCTTCCTTGGCTAGCTCAAACTCTGTCATTTGAACCTCTTAGCTGAGAGATGGCTGCAATATCTCTCAGGCCTTTTGCACATTAATGCCTGAAAAATGCAATAATCAAGTTTGCCGATGTGAAATTTTCTCAGGAGGCAGCCTATTTGCTGTGATCATTAGCTTGGGATGTGGGCCTTCATCCCCAATGATAGATTAGCATTGAATTATCATGTTCAGCGGGAATTTTTCATCCATGGCCTTAAAGTGTTTTATAAGATGGGGTCCTATTATTTCCACTACCTCTTGATACATCAGATTGTTTAATTATTCCAGACAATTTATTTCAGTTCTTATGCCCATAATTCTTCGTTTTTTTTCCCCCTCACAACTGCTGCCTCGAGAAGACTGAAACCCCAAAGATAATTGTCAGAATAAATGTGACCCAAAAGTTCTGTGTGAGGCACCTCCAACTTGAAAACTGCTATTGCTTTAATTAACTCTAGGCTCTAGTAAGAAAGGTGGACAAGTTAAGATGGTTCAGAAAGGGGTGGGTCAAGAAAGAACTAAAACATGGAATTCAGTGTCCTAAGGAGGTCTGATAGTTTATGGCAGGGAGGGGAAGCTTGAAAACAACACAAGAATTTTGAAAAGTTACGTTTTCTAAGTAGAAAGATCAAGGCACCCTGTTATGCAAGCTGGGCAGTAGTATATGATGGAAAGTCAGAACAGTTTTGGTAAAGTCTTGGCTCCAACAACTACATCTGTAGAATGTCTGGCATGACCCTTAGCTTCCTTGGCCCTCAGTTACATCTTCTATAAAATGGGGGTTATAACACCCATGCATAAGCCTGTTTGAAAAATGAAACTGTGCATGTTGAATGCCTACATCAGCGTTTGGCACACAATAGGTTCTTACTAATGGTAACTAATGATGGTGGGGGGATAACTTATTAGAAGAGAGTCATGAGTTAGATAGTGCTGTCTTTGCAGCCTGCTGCACTGTGAGATAGTCTTGTTTGGAAAAAAAAGTAGTTTGATAGAAACTGGACTTTATGGGATATACTTGAGGAGCAGAGGCATGACTGTTAGATTAAGTTATCAGTGATTATCAGAAGCCATGGCAGGGTACGGGAGAAAACATTTCTTGGCAACCACCAGGCAGCGGATTGTCTTCCCTGCCTGTAGGGACTTGACATGTCCCTACAAATCTTAACTTCCATTGCCATAGAAACTGGTACATACACACAGCATGAGGGCATTTTCAAAGCTTCCAGCCCAGGCCAGCAGAGCATGGCCCCAGGGCTGAGAGCTCTGGTCCTTCTCCCTGGAACCTGGCAAAGAGGTAGAGCTGCTCAGTTTGTGAAGCCACAGGAACCCTGGGCAAAGAAATCCTATCAGTTCACATACCCAAGTGATCATCACAGGATAGGAAAAGTCCCAACCTGATCATGTGGTTTCTGAAGGAAGCAAGGGGCTGCCTTCTTACGTGCCATGGTCTGCTCTCCTGATCCTCTTTTGCTAAGAAATGGTGACACACCCAGGCAACGGGTAACACAGGGAATTTCCACCCCTCTTCCCAGCTCCTTGCCTTCTATCTTCTTCCAGGGGCTCCGAAGCTGCTGGAGTTCCTCTTATAGATGGAAAATGGCTTTTCACTTTATGACATGATAAAAATTGTATGAAATTCAATATATATATTTTATTCTTCCCACAAACTGTAAAAAATGGCTAAATCTGCACGAAGGCAAATTTCATTTCCCTGGGTGCTGAGTTTATGCGTCCCATTTTTCAAGTTGGGGAACATTTCAAAAGCTGAGCCGTTATGTCCTCCTGACAAGAGAAGAAAAAAGAGAGCCACTTTTGACCAATATGCTTTCCGCCTGAGTTTAATATCAGACGGAGAGATGACTGGCCCAGACGGCAGCGACTGGAAGGATGGCGGGTAAGTGGGAAACTGAATTTTTGAGTTAAGGAGTGGCTCCTGAGGCGAATGTCCTGGTTTGCTGGAATTTCCACAGGGCACCCACAGAAAATCTAGTGGAAGCTTATTCCCTTGTGCACAAGGGAATAATGTAGGGACACCAAGACTTGCCAAGAAACTTCTCTAATGGAAGGAACAAAACGGTAGATGCCTGAAACTTGAAATCATAGTCCACATTTGACATTTTTCCTTTTTCTAATTAGTTACCCAGGACAGCAAGAAGAATGGGTAGAGAATGAGTTATTGATAGAAATTTGTGTTTGTAAGAGCCTTATAACTTAAGACAAAATAAATTAATTTTCTTGGGGTTTACATCTTTAGCTTCACGTGCCTGAAAGTGGTAGGTGCCTGGGTTCATCTAGGGGTTCTGGCACCGAGAAAAGGTCAGGTCTTTATCTCCTGCAGAGGGATGCCAGGTGTGATTAGGAGGGAAGCTCTCTGAACTCATCTCCCAGGACCCCTGTAGCAGCTGGGAGAACACCTGTGCTGCCAAGTTGGTGCCTGTATTCACACCTCCCCAGGGTGTGATATCTTTCCAGGTGAGCAAACCTCATTCTTGGCCTCCAGGACAGAGGTTCTCAACCCAGAGGGTACAGCAGAATCCCTGGAGGTGGAAAAAAACCTGTTAGCAATGTAGACTTCCTGGCCCCCGGGGGTTCTGATTCAGTGGATCCGGGGGGTGGGACCCAGGAGTGGGTATTTTCACCACCTCCCTAGGTGGTTCACAGGTTCTGCTTTGAAACCTCTTAATTTCCCATGTTGAACAAATTCCTTCAGCTTCTATATGAACTAGTTGTGCCAGAAATAAGATCAGAAATAAGATCAGTTTCCCAAGGTGACTAACTTGCTGATGTTCTTCATGACTTTGGCCTAGTTCTGTCTTTATTTCCATGTTTGCAGTAATGACTCCTCTTAGTCTCACACTTCAAGGTGAGGAGGAAAGGGGGCTTGGATGTGAACAGAAATGCTGGCTTCTTTGGCTTGGCGAGCCTGGGCCTCAGGGATGCTGGAACACTGTGAACTGAAGCAGTCACCGTTTACCCCAAGCAAGGGCTTAGCATTTGGCACCTGAGGACTACCAACGAGGAGGAAATGAAAGAGAAAGGGAGGGAAAGAGAGAGAGGGAGGGAGGGTAGAAGGAAAGGAGTGAGGAGGAAGGGAGGGAGGGAGGGAGAGAGAGATTGTTATTGTTGATATAGTTGTTCTTTTTAAAAAATATTTTTAGTTGTTGATGGACATAATACCTTTATTTTCTTTATTTTTATGTGGTGCCAAGGATCAAATCCTATGCCCCACACGTGCTAGGAAGGCAAGTGCTCTACCATTGAGCTATAACCCCAGCCCTGATATAGATTTTTATTCATCTACTGATTCATTTATTTAACCATTTAACACATATTTTAGAATTCATGAACTTTAGCCAGACATGATGGCACACACCTGTAATCCCAGTGACTCAGGAGGCTGAGGCAGGAGGATTACAAGTTTGAGGCTAGTCCTGGTAAATTTGAGAGAAGTTGTCTTTAAAAAAAAAAATAGGAATGTAGCTCAGTGATAGACACCCCTGTGTTCAATTCCCAGCACTATAAAAATTCATGAACTTCCTAAATATTTATTGAGTATTTACTATGTACAAGATACTAACCTTGTTCAAGGTCACATGGCTGGTAAAGGGGTCATGGGACTCAGAGGCATTCAACTTTAGCCACTGGTCTTTGGTGTAAATTGTTCTTCTGGGTATGGATCCATCAGCCCTGGAGAGAAGTTAATTATTATTTTTTCCAGCTCATTAACTAATTCATTTATCTAAGTCCTTTGTTCATCCACACAACAAATCATGTTAGAATTCATTCATTCCTGAAAAGTTTATATCTGGATGCCAAGGCGTCTAAGTGTGATTTGCTGGTATGAACATTTCTTCCACATGAGAGCAAGGGGACATTGTAACTGTAAGGTGACATGCTCAATGTGACACAGATTGTAAATGATGGTTGGTCCTGGTGTTTGCAGCCAGCTCACTGTAGCCTGGTGCTATATGTTCAGCCTGTAACCACTCGAGAGAGTTCAGGTCAAAAGCCTGGATGGAAGTGTTCCAACTCTGAGGTTTTCCTTGTGGTAATGACACCATGGTACTGTGGTAGACTTTCATCAAATGCAGTGTCCAGTGATTCCAGCCCTCCTTCGCTGCTTTGGCCACTCCTCCTATTGAGGGGTCAAGTCTGTTTTCCCTCCCTGGAATCTGGACTGGCCTTGGACTTGCTTTGACCAATAAAATGCAGTGGATTTTTTTTTTTTTCGTGTATTTGTTGATTGATTGTATATCCTCCTCTGAGAAGTGTCTGTTCAGATCCTTGGCCCATTTGTTGATTGGGTTATTTGTTTTCTTGTTGTTTAATTTTTTGAGTTCTTTGTATACTCTGGAGATTAGCACTCTATCTGAAGTGTGAGGGGTAAAAATTTGTGCCCAAGATGTAGGCTCCCTATTTACCTCACTTATTATTTCTCTTGCTGAGAAAAAAATTCTTTATTTTGAAAATGTCCCATTTGTTGATTCTTGATTTTAACTCTTGTGCTATAGGCTCACCATCTCTAGCAATCAGAGAAATGCAAATTAAAACCACTCTAAGATACCATCTCACTCCAGTAAGAATGGCAGCCATTATGAAGTCAAACAATAACAAGTGCTGGCGGGGATGTGGGGAAATAGGTACACTTTAACATTGCTGGTGGGATTGCAAATTGGTTCAGCCAATTTGGAAAGCAGTATGGAGATTCCTTGGAAAGCTGGGAATGGAACCACCATTTGACCCAGCTATTCCCCTTCTCAGACTATACCCAAAAGACCTAAAAAGAGTATACTACAGGGACACAGCTACATCAATGTTCAAAGCAACACAGTTCAAAATAGCTAGACTGTGGAACCAACCTAGATGCCCTTCAATAGATGAATGGATAAAAAAATGTGGCATTTATACACAATAAAATATAACTCAGCACTAAAAAATAACAAAATCATGGCATTTGCAGGGAAATGGATGGCATTAGAGCAGATTATGCTAAGCAAAGTTAGTCAATCCCTAAAAAACAAATGCCAAATGTCTTCTTTGATATAAGGGGGATGACTTAAAACAGAGTAGGGAGGAAGAACATGAGAAGAAGATTACCACTAAACAGGGAGAGAGGTGGGAGGGAATGGGAGGGAGAAGGGGAATTGCCCAGAAGATGGAAGGAGACCCTCATTGTTATACAAAATTACATATATGATGGTGTGAGGGGGAAGAAAAAAAAGAGAGAGAAATGTGTCACAGTAGTTTGGGTAGAGAGAGGTGATGGGAGGGGAGGAGAGGGGAGGGGGGATCGGAAGGGCAGCAGAATACAACAGACACTAGTATGGCTGTATGTATTAACATGGCTGAATAACCAATGTGATCCTGCAATCTGTACACGTGGAAAAATAAGAATTCATACCCCATTTGAATCAAATGTATGATATGTCAAGATCATTGTATTGTCTTGAGAAACTAATAATAAAAAAACTCCCCCCCCCCAAAAAAAAATGCAGTGGATTAGACTCTGCCATTTTCCAGCCAGTGCTTAAGAGAACTGGCAGCTTCTGCACCTACTTTTTTGGAAACCATGCAAAGGAGTCTGGCTACTTGGGCGGTGAGGGACCGCGAAGAAAGAGACTAAGGCAGCCCCAAGTCTTTCCAGCCTTTTCCATCTTGGATATCAGACCTGTGGCTGAAAGTGTCTTTGATTCTCTGGCCTAAAAGAACTACACCTGTTGATATCAGACAGAATAAAGACTTGTCATACCCTGGCCAGACTGCAAAATCATGAGCAAATAAATGACTACTGTTTTAACACACTAACTTTTGGGTGGTCTATTACATGGTGATAGATGGCATAGAAGGCTAAATATTACATCTTATTTAATTTTCAGACAACTTTAGTAGTACTCAGCCCTAATGGCTAAGTGAAGTTAATCTACCCTTCACTTTGAGTATTTGTGACCTGGCACAATCTTCAGGTATCTGAGGGCATTACATTATGGGGAGAATAATACAAGGAGGCTAGGCCACTTGCCTGTGGTCACACATCTTGTGGTGGTGGAAGCAGGTGTCGATCCCAAGTTGTCTGGCTCCAGTGTCCAAGCTTACAATCACCATACCACTCTACCCAGATTCTCCTAAATGCTTCAAGTGTGCCTGTG
Source organism: Marmota monax (assembly GCF_021218885.2). Lineage (NCBI taxonomy): Eukaryota > Metazoa > Chordata > Mammalia > Rodentia > Sciuridae > Marmota > Marmota monax. Next base: position 25,931,022 of record NW_026692881.1, read on the forward strand.
CCTTCTGTGCACTGAGTCAGAGGCTTAGAGCTGAGCCACGGTCCTTGCTTTGGCCTAAATGAAGGCCACACTCTGTCCGCTCACTTTGGCCAGCCACCCATAGGTATGGTGGTGCTGGGCAGAGGAGGATCAGGTACAAGGTGATCCAGAAACTGTCTGGCAGCGTGTGTCCTCTTATACCTGAAGGGCCATGCATTCCTCCAGCGGAAGGGGCTGTGATGGGCTGGGGTGACCCTTTCCAGATGTGAGGGGACCCTTTTCAGATTGACACACATGATGTTGCCCGGGAGCTGCAAGGTCACCTGCCATCTTTTTGAAGGTGTTGAACACCAGGGGCTCAGAGCCAGCACAGGCTGCTGCTCAGCATGGGCCATTCATGAGGAAGTGCCTACAATTCCTGGTCCTGCAAGACAGGAATCATCAGTGGCATTTTGCTAATGAGGGAAGGGAGGGCAGATAGCCAGCCTCCTCCAGGGCTGCACCTTCGCATCCCAGTCCTGGTTCTTCAGAAGTTGCCATCTGACGAGAGCTTCAGGCTGTCAGCGAGAAGGCTGAGGACCTCTCCAGGGTTCTCAGCATCCTCGGATCCGCTTGCTAATTTATTCAGTTCTTCACCTCACACATCGAGTACCCGTCTGTGCCTGGAACTCTTGCTGGTGTGGGAGATACAGTGGCAAATGAGGCTCTGTTTCCAAGGAGCTCACTTCCTGCGGCAGACTATGGCTTCCCAAATGGGTGGATGATGCCAAGACACCCACCCAGTGTTTGCTTTGACCCTCAAAATAGGCCAGGCACAGACTCCAGCTGTGGTAGCCACATGATGTACCTTTCATGGTGTTTGAAGTGGTGATCTGCATGTGTGCTCATTCACTTAACGTGCACAGAAGTAAATGCGTGCCCTGTGCTGGCACAGGTCCTCTTGCTGCTCTGGATCTGAGATAAACAGGCGCAGCAAGAAAGCAACAAAGCGTTTCTCCAGCAGGTGGAGTTCCGGAAAACTTTGGGCCTCTAAGTTCAAGGCAGCCTGTGGCTCTGAGCCCAAAACTACCAGCCTGGTAGAGGGAGAGGTCAGATGACTTACTTTGTTCGTTGTTTATTCAGTATTTATTTGGCGCTCAGAATCATACCAGAGTTTGTTGGTGATAGCAAAATAGTAGTAACAATACAAATAAAAATGGTTGCAGGCTTCAGAGGATTTACGACCTGAATGAGGAGCAGGAATTGAGCGAATGGTCAAAGCAGCAAGGAACTGGATAGAACAGATGGTAAGTGCCATAGCAGTTCTCGAAGGACCCAATGCTTGTACACTGTGACACTGTCACACTGAGGGGTTTTGAGGTGGTATGATTCCCGCTGGAATTCAAAGGGTGGGTAGGTTTCAAGGAGAGGCAGGGAAAGCAGAAGAAGGCCATTTAAGTGAGCAAAAGTGCAGATTTCATGATAAGGGAGAAGCAAAATATCAGAGCAGATGCTGATGGGAATAGAATGTCCATGAGAAGTCACTTCTGGTCCTGGAGCATTGAGAAGTAAGAGCTTCAGAGGTCAGCTGGCATAACTCTTGCATTTGACCCTGGAAGAAGGTGAGGCACCAAGAGGTTGCAGAGGGAGGGGGTCCGCACAAGAGCAGGACCCCTGCCCGCCCTGATGGCCCTGCCTGCAGTTCCTCATTCATGGGGTACTAGCTATGGAGCTGGGATGTGGCTGGAGCCAACCTGGAATGGGGAGGCCTTAGACAGCAGGCCGAGGCTTTGGAATTGCATCCTGGAAACAACAGGAAGCCACTGGAAGTGTCTGAAGTGGGAGTCATAATATTGATGCAGTATTAAGAATAAATGGCAATCAGTGCTAAAATTTTCCATTGGCCCTTTTCCTGTTTCAAAGTCACCGAATGGTTACCAGACCACCTCAGTGCCCCACTTACACTACCCTTCCTTTCCTCCAGCACCCTCCATTTCTCTTCTTTCCTCTTCCTTTGCAGGGTTTCCCCCAGGAAGGGCCAGTTCCTTTCTCCACCAATGTACAGAGTGGTTTTGTGTCTTGAGTTTGCTCTTGGAGTCTTTCCCTTCACTCTTAGCAGTTTTGTAAAGGGTTTCTCCAGAGTAAACATCACGTTTATGACCCAAAGATTTGATGAATGAACCATTCTCCATCTTTCTACGTTATATTCAGTTTGAAAGGTTGTGCCTAAATTGTTGTCTCGTTTGTAAAATCTCTAAAAGGAAAAAGATCCTGATTCCAGGACTGATTTTCCTTTAGTTGTCAAAGGGAAGACTCCAGCCTGTAATTTTGCCATTAAAAAATGTTATACTTAAAAATCTGTGGCCACAGAAATCAGTTGGTGAAATGGGAAATCAGACACTGCCTTGGTGATAGATGCAGATCCTTGTTGGGGGTGTGCCAGGATATTTTCCAAGCCATGCATGGGATGGCTTGATACTATTACAGTGAGGGACAATACATGGAGTGGGGCTGAGTTTGGTAGGAGAGAGAGAGAGACTGTGTGTATATGTGTGTATTTGTAGATGATCTCTTGGATCTCCGGGTACATAGATCTGCCAGCGTTTCCAGTTAGCAGGAGTGGCTGCAATAGCAAAGTGGAGCTTGGGTCTGGCTTAGCAATCAGAAGACAAAAGTGCTTACAGAAAAGTCCTGGTCTTGTCGCCTCTCCATCTATATTGGAAAGAACATTGATTTTGGCAACATTTTGCTCAATCTGCAGAAATGTTAGTTCAATAATCTACCTCCAAGGCTCCTTCCAAGGCCAAAGAGTCCAGTTTCACTATTATTTGATAGAGTTTCAAGGTAGTATTAAAAGGGAACAAGAATTTTCCTGTGATGGTAGATGAAGAAGGCTTGCTTAGTTGTCCTTCTGTATTTATTTATTTCTTTTATTTTTATTTTTTGCACATAGACACTGATTATAAAAAATAGCCCCTAGGTTGATAAAAACCAGCCTTCCTCAACCTTCCCCAGCCTGCTCAGAGAGTTGCCCTTATTTCCAATTACCCAGCTCACTGCCTGCTAAAGTATTGCTCCTTCAGCGCTACAGACAAGAGGAATTAGTTACAGAGGCAAATTGCTTTGTTGTGTTTCTTGCTTGAGCCATAATTCATGTGCAGGGGCATCCGGCACTGCGTTAGGATCCTTATTCAAAGAGCAAGTGTGCCTGACAGCTCTCTCCCACCTCGAGCACCTCTGGCTGAACTACCATTTGTCAAATGCACTCTCCATTATTCTTTGGCCTAGGTGCATTTTGATGGACCACTACAACTTCTAATTATTTAATATTCCAAATTGCATAAAGCACCAAATGCTTTTGTAGCTAGGAGCACTATGTAGGCTGTAATGCCCCATGAAGTCAGAACATTTTTACAACACAGTGATTATTTGGAAGAAGTATCCATGGTCTTTGCTGTCCCTCTCATCTGGGTTAAGCCCTGTTAATCTTCTGTTGAATCTTCTTTCTCATCTGCAAATGATGATGGTTGATGCTTATCAGAGAGCTGATACAGAGACTGAGTGTAATAATTCATACAAACCATGTCATTCAGCATCTAGTACTTAGAAGGCCCCTACCTAGTTCCTTGCTTGGTTCAGGTAGATTCTATTAATTTACCCCTTTTCACTAATTGTTTACTCCAAGCCAGGCAGTGAGTAGAGCTCTGGAGATACAAGAAATAAGACGTGGTCATTGTCCTCTCCAGAGTTTGCAGCATAGATTAAGCACAGTGATTTATGTATAGACTGTTTAAAATAAAAATGTAGTGAGACATCTGCCTCCCTGACCAGTTTGGTCCTGCTTCCTGAAGCAGTGAGGTATAGTTTAAAGGCTCATTTAATTTCTTTGTTTGTCAGTTCTTCTTGGTCTTGGTTTTATCATTATTTTGTCATGAAAACGCGAATAAACCACTTCCCCATGTACGACCTCTGGTGTCTCAGAGGTTTGGAAAGGATGAAAGACAACCAAACACAAGTGTCTAGTCACCCCAAAGTTTTAATTTTAGTCTAAATGGACTAAAAATGTTTTAGGTCTGGAATGTTCTTTAAATGTCGAGCCTTTGGGAATTTGTGCATTTATAGAGGTGACAAACTCCTGGGTTTCATACCTTATTCTGCCCAATGTTGCACATCAGACTGTGGCTTGTGTTGTGCAAGGCTGGTTAGTGCGTGAGTGTGCGCCTTTTAATCTGTAAAAAGGAAGAGAGGGCAGATAGGCCGATTAAGAAATTTCCAGCTAAAGGAAGAGCAGTCTAGATATTTAAAAACCCTTTACCTCCTGGGTTCACACTGGGTGTCCAGCTTGAGGTGGGTGTGTGCACAGGGGTGAAGGGGGGCTTGAAATAGGTGGGGCATGAGCGTGACTCCTGGACACGCCTGAATGTCTGTACTCAGGGAGAGAGTTCTGGGTGTGAGGGGGAAAGGTGCTGGGTGCCAGGGGTCCCCTCCCAGGCTGAGTTTGCAGAGTGAAGTTCACTCTCATTACCTGCACTGCAAGTTGATTTGGGGGCAGAGTGTGCCGAGGGTATACTATGTGCCAGGAGTTATTCTAGGTGTTGGCATGCAGTGGTGAATGCAGCAAGGCTCCAGGTCTCCTGGTCATCTTAGGGGACTGCTTTAAGTCCCTTCACCAGTCCTTTATCCTTTAGCTAGTTTCTAATTTCTTGTATTACTCCTGCCCATGACACCTGAAACATTATCGTTTGGGATACCCCAAAGCAGGGACCCAAATAATCATGCAAGTATGGAGTTCATCTTTTCACTCTGACCTGAGAGATTTCAAAAGAAGGAAGGAAATGAGCAGTTCGTGGATGGAGCCACTATTTAGCCACAAGAGAGAAAAGATCGCAGGCAGAGGGAAGAGATGAGAAATGGCTTGTAGTACCATGTTATTACAGATATTCCTTGAAAATAAATGAGCAAAAATGCAAGTCACGCAAAGTTATCTTCAGCATCGTACTGGCTTGATGTTGCTTTTTAAACAGGCTCCTCTGAGTATCTAAGGAAGGATATTACTGTCTCAGCTGCTCACATAAGGCTCAACTGCTGTCAGTGACATTGGTTCCCTGTGCCTTGGGACCTTGATTTTGACACTAACTTGCTGTGTGGGAACCCAAGCCTTTGCCCATGTATGGCCACTGGAGAGTCTTGGGGCCAGGAATTTCAGAGGTGCTGGTGGCTTGAAAGATGGACCAGATAACCACCTTGGGTTCTTCAAAGTTCACAAAAGCTTTTCTTAAATGACCTAAGCAGTGTGTGAGAGAGGGGCGATAGACTCGACTTTTATACATCGCGATGGCCTCGGCCAGCTTGTGACCTGGATTCCCTTACTGTTTTGTTTGGAATAATTTCTAGGGTTTGTGTGCCTAGATAGCTAGGAGGTCCTCCTTCTCTGTCTTCCTCTGACCCCTCCCTCTTCCTCTCTTCTATTCTACATAAAGAAGCTCAAAGCTTTCTCCTGGCTCTGAAATGTGTCCTCTGTCTCCCAGGGGCTGCCTGGGGGCTGGGTGCAGTGGACACCTGCTCATGAATATGCCTTTCTCAGCTTCCTTCTCCTCCCTGCGCACTCCTAGTGGGGCTTCCTGGAATTTCCTTTGAAATAACCTGCTTGCTCCTGAATGCTTGCCTCTGCAGCTGCATTTGGGGAAGCCCAAGCTGAAACCTGCACATCCAGCCACAGAGGGCAGCACCTCTACCTTCCCTTCTTTTATACCTGTCTTTCTTTAATTAACAGAACATCGTGGAAGACATAAGTGTGTTTAAGTGCACACTTAAGCCTCTGCAGAACTTCACATTTCATTTTCTAAACAAGGCTTATAGAACAGAACTTCATTTTTTAGTTTCTTGTGGAATTGAATGAGGCTCTGGGTATAGAAAAATACAGCTTTGGGGAGGCCTGAATTCAAGTTCTGCTGAGCCTCATTCTGACTCCCCAACATTGAATGTGTTGCCTAAGCTCTCTGAGCTTCACTTTCCTCTCTGTATAATGGGGAGGTGAAGCTAATGACCTCAGAGTGTATGAGATCAAAAACAAGATAGTAACTGTGAGACACAGGACCCTTGATGAGTCCTTGGGAATATTGTCCCCAGCCCAACTCACCCCTAGTGCTCCTGGGCTTCCCTACATGTTGTAGCACCTGTCACCTTGCTCTATAATTGGTATCTAGACTGTGTGTAATCCAGAGGGAGGAGGGTAGGTGGGACTAGTTGTTATTCAATCATTGGGTGAGTCATCTCACAGGAGGTAACACCCTTGGTCTTCAAGGGTCTCTAAGAAGGAAGGAGAAGGATAGCTTCTTTGGGCAGTGTTCTGGTTGTCATTGCGTATCTGGTAGGAAGGGAAAAGAAAGTCCCATTTATGGGCTGTGGTTATAGCATAGTTGGTAGAGTATTTGCCTTGCATGCCCAAGGCCCTGGGTTCAATCCCAAACACCACACACAAACACACACACCAAAAAACGAACAAACAAACAAAAAACTCCAAAAACAACAACAACAACAAAAAGTCCCAGTTATGGGATCTGATCAGGAGGACACATATTGGGCCTACATTTACTGCTTGAGCCCTAACCCTTCCCAGCATTGGGTGATTCAAATGCAGTACCAGTCTTGGTGCCTCAGACAAGACAGAGCCCCCAGTCTACTGGTGAATACCAAGAGAGCTGGACACCGACAGTCCCTTTGTTCCTCAGTGCCTGAGTCCTGGGGAGCATCTGGAGCCTCTATCTCAGCCTCTAGTCTTTAAAGCAGATGTTGTGCTTATTTTATTTGTGGTGTTTAGAAGTTAAAGTAGAGCTGATAGTTAAAAATGGGGATAGTAACTTGCAAACCTGAATATTTAGCTTCTTTGGAAAGTTGGAAAGTTCTGGCAAGACTCGGTCCACATTCTTGTGCCAACAGTCCCCTGGAAACCAGGCGGAGCCATTCTGTTGTTTTTTTTTTAGCAGGATCAGTGCTCTCCTGCTTACCCCTGGCCCCACCCTCCCTGCCACCCATCAACACAGAGGCAAGGGGCCTGCTGCTCCTGACCACTATTGTTATTACTTGTTAAAACAGAGGAGTCCATGTCTGTATCCACATCACTATCAAAAGTGTAGAAAGTCTATACAGTTAGGAGAAGGGGTGCTTGTTAAGAAGAGTCTGTTTTTCTGGGTGGAAGTGAAGAGCATTCCTGCCCCGCTGCTATGGGCATCTGAGTCTGCCAGTCTTCCACTTGGGTGGGGCCTTGACCGTCTGTCACGGACTGGTTGACAGAGTCTCACTGGCAGCTTTCCTGGCTCAGAGTGGAGTGCTTAATTTTCGATGTTTACAAATAGGTTTGTAGCAAGACAGCCACTTTCTAAAGGGCTTCTTTATTTCCTTCCTCTTTGAGAAGAATTTCTTTAAAAAAATGCCATTATCTTTCTTTTAATCATGACTCAGCTCTAGCAAATGACCTGTACATAGAGATACTTTATTATTGTAACGGCACAGTCAGTCTGGCTCTCCGTGCTTCTCATTCTAGATGCCCCACCCATCTGCATCCCTATGCCCAAAGCTGTGGCCCTTGGGAGTGAAGAAATACCTTCTGGGTTCTGTAGCAAAAACCTTCCTTCTGCCTGGAAAATTGCTCTTTGCTCCCTGGGTAGCTACCCTTTAAGCAAGGCAACCAATCTTTCAAAATAAATCACTTTGGGTCCACAAGTCTCCCTCTTGGGATGGTACAAGCCCTCAGGTAATTTTCAGACCAATCACACTTGAGAAGTCAGGATCTAGACCAGGGAGGTGAAAATTGCTGCACTTTGAGGCGAGGTGAGCTAAGACATGTGAGGTGAAGTTCACTCAATTGGGGACCTTAATGTAGGCTGTCCAAGCCAAACGACAAAAGGTGGCCTCTTGCCATTGGAAGGATCTGGGGAATGTCCTTGGGAACAGGGTGGGCTGCCTCAGAGAGTACTAGGGCAAATTTCCTCTCTCTGGGGGATTATCTGGAAGTTTCTATACCTTCAGAGTTTTCTAGGAAGGGAGCAAAGATGGCCTTTTCCCTTGAAATTATGCATGTGGCCCATGAAGTAGGCTTGACCCCTGGGTGGAGGCCACACCTCTACTCAGAAAACAGAGCTAACTCAGGATGAAAATCTGCCTCCAGGGTTCAGCTCAGATGTACTGAAGACGAAACTGTCAGTTGGAAGCCACAGTTCTCATAATTGCCTGTGCACAAAAGTCACCAGGGGACCCTTATTAAAAATACAGTTTTCTGGGTTTTTTACCTGCTCACATTTTGTTGTCTCAGGCTGGACATGGTGTCTGGGAGTCTGCATTTTGGCAAGCACCAGATAATTCTGCTGCAGATGCTCTTCATGTCTCACATTTTTGCAAAACTCCAGCTCAGTGTTTCTCAAAAGCCACTTCATAAATTGTCTTCAACTAGTTTGAAAGTGCTTAAGGATTTATGAGTATGTCCTCAAAGTGTGGACTTCGGCACTGCTTCAACAGACAGGCTTATTATTTTGGATTTAACACAATGGAATTATAAATTATTCATTCCCAGTTGAAAAAAGGAACTCAACATCTGGGAGCTGAATGCAGCATGCAGATTGCTTATGCTGCCTCTACAAAAATGAAATTCAGATTCCATCAAGGTGCACATGCTGCTACTACTGTTTATCTTACAGGTCACTCTGCCCTGCTGAAGGTCTGCAGACATGCTGTGATGTCAGAGGAGACTGGCCGCAGATTCCCTTCCAGTTCTTGAAGCCCTCCTGGCCTTCCCTGAACACGGATCCTAGAGCATTCATTCATGGATGCTGATATGGAAACCAACCTGGACCCCTGGGGAACTTGTTAAAAATCTTGATTCCTGGGCTGCACTGCCATCCATGTTCAAGGTAAAGTCTGAGAATGTGCATTTTAATCAACATCCCTGGGGATATTTTCCACACCTCTCTGGGGACATTCTAGGAGCACCTATTAGCTTGTCTATTAGATGTGCTAAGCTCAATATCTAAAGGCTTTTCTGGGGCCAAGAGAGATATTTGTCTTGAAAAATTATGTTGGCTCTGAAAGATGAATAGACAACAACAAAATCAAAATTGTCTATTGCCAACTCCATTCATTATTAAATTTAGTATTCATAAAAATTTCATTATATTTGCGAACGATTTGTAGGCGATTTTCCCCCACTTCACAAGAATTCTTGAATATGTATGATAATCATTAAGAAACCATAATCGATTGCAAAACGAGTTGCATCTAGATTTCAAAGGCCCAATTATAAAAAAATCAGCCTCAATATATGTTTATGGTGAATACTTACTTCTATTTGCATATACATTTATATTTATTATACGATGTAGCCATGATTTAATATATTTGATGACATTTGGAGAAGGTATTCAAAAATGAAGGTGTTTGGGTCTTATGAAGCATAAAATATCCCTCAGGGTATACTTATAATTTTCTTGGACTTTGGGCGAATGAGTTCCTCGTATTCCACTTACTTGTGAAGGAGAGACTGTTAAATCCCCATTTTATGGAGGAGGAAGCTGAGTAGTTTATTGATTTACTCAAGGATAACCAGTAGTAAATAACAAACTAAGCTCAAACCAAGTTTTAGGATTCAGGTTTTAGTATAGTTCTATACTTCAGCATTAGGAATCACACCACCAAAGGCCCTAAATACAAATCCACCTTGGGTGCACCATGTCTCTGCATCAAACATGAACCAATCACATCAGTAGGAGAAAATCTGGAGGGTTTAAACCAGGGTAGAAAGGATTTTCACATTTTGGGTCTGAAAGCAATATTTTGACCATGATCTTCATATGTATCTAAAGCCATCTAGCAGGGAACTGGCTTCTGAGTCTGGAAATACAGTACAGTTGTTGAAGGCACAGAGGGTGGGGAGTGGGCTCTTACTTGGGATATCTATAGATCTGCTTCTCCAGCACATTGAAATCCCTGCATTCTGGAGGTTTATTCCAGCAAAGCCAGCACAGGACAGTACATGGACTTTGTCACAAAGGCACCTGTGCACTTAGAGGACACCAAAGTCAGAAAACAAAAGGAAAGCTCTCCAGCCAGCTGTGCCTGGAGAGCTTTGTCCTTCTGATCAACTTGCCTGAGAGCCTGGGTGTTTCGCTGCTGACCCATATGGCCTGCTCACTGCTGCTGCTAATGTCTGTCTTGCTGCTACTCCCTCTGGGGTGCAAAAATGTTCAAAAGTGGGGAAGAGGTATTTTTTTCCACTCTATGAACAACAAGAAATTCATGTTCGTTGCAGAAAAACAAGAGAACGTTTGTAAGCCAAAAAAGAGTTAAAGAAGAATCTCTGAAATTCCTAACCCAGAATTGCCACCATTAATTTCCTAGTTAATATCATTCCAAAGTTTTTCTCTAAATAAAGTATCTCCAATGGTCCCTGAGAACTCCTCAGGCCTTTTCTCTGCCTTCACCTTGAGTCTCTGTTCCATTTTCTGTTCCCTTACCAGTGAGGGTTTGTGAGGGATTGTGGCAGATCACACTTCTGTGCTGAGCTTATTCTTAAGCTTGGACCAGTAGGGAAGTCTTCAGCATTCATGGTGCTCTTTGGGAAATCATGACATGCATTATTTTGTGATGTATTCAACAGAATAGGTGAGATAACTTAGAGTAAAGCAGTAAGAAGCATTTATGGGTAAAACTTTATTAATGGAGAAATGACCATGCATTGACTGAATCGTATGCGATCTGGAAGATGGTCATTTGATTGCAGGAGTGGAATACCATTATGCAGTCATGGGCTGTTGGTGTTCAATGGGTGGTTAGTTTGAGAAACTTTCAATTCCTGAGATTGCATTAGGCAATTCATTTCCTCTTTCTGAGTTCTGGTGTTCTCATCAATAACAGGGTGAAGGGCAAATAGAATTCAGGTTCCCTAATTCTCAGTGTGGTATCTGTAGTCAGGTGCCTGATTTAAAGGAAACCCTACCCGCCCTCTTTTACCTTTCTGGATAAGAATATTCTTATTTCTCTCTGATAATCTCTGAAGCCTTAACAAATATTTTCTTATTTGTTCCTCTACTGCTACAGGACAAAATTTTTCTTACATAGAGTCTTACACTCAAATAAACCAAATAGACTTTTTTTTCCTATTAAAAAGTGAAGACCCCCTTGAGAAAGATGGTGGATTACAGGAAGGGGTGCACTTCCTGTCAGTTCCTCAGCCCAAGACTTAAGAAGTGGGAAGACTGCTCCTCAGTGAGGTAGGTACCTAAGGGAACTCAATGAAGTTCAATACTGGTCAGTAAAAGAAACCATGGAGACATGGAAAGTCAGACACTTCATATATAATATAAAAAATATGACATGCTTCCTTGGCTGGCAGCAGTAATGGCAGCTGAGGGGAGGGAGGAACACAGGCAAAGAAAGAGAAAGGAAATCATGGCCAAGAACAAAACCCCCCAAAAACAGGTCTTGGAGGAACTTGTGGAATAGAGAAGGAGGATGATCTTCATGGACACAGAGTTGGTGGGGGAACTGTTGGGTGAAAAGCCACCACAATCACTTGGCCATGGGTAGAGAGTTCAACAGGACTGGCAGAGTGGGGAACCATTTGTAAACACTGTGGCATCGTAAGGGAAATTGCCAGCTGACCCAGCAGGTACCTCTTGTAACCCCCGAGAGTGCCTGGACCCATGTGACTGAGATAGGAGCAAAGAGCATTGTGCCCAGGGCACCCAGTCTATGGGTACTAAGGAAACAGCTCTTTTTATTGCCGGCATCTCATAAGTGCTATTGGGAAGACATCAAAAACAGCCAGGTAGTTGTGTCTGCACTCCAGTCATTCAAGGTCATAGTAATGAATATGAACCCTGTGAAACTGTATACAACACACCCTAAAAGTGGATTTTATAGGAGGCCTCTGGGACTCAGATGAGACTGGCATCTCCCCATTAGCAGGAGATGTGGATCAAATCTTAAATACCCACCGACAGAATTCCAAAGTTCAGCCAAGACTGGATGCCAACTCTGGAACTTCCAATTAGAATTCTGGGCCAGCCCCACTGTATTACTAATCACAACATGAATTGAGTAGGAATTACATAAACTTTATAATCTATCTTATTTATAGTCTATCCCATTCACCAGTCTCTCCCATCCTATACTGGGAGACAGGCAGCTGAGAACTACTATAACCAGGTTTGGCCCCGAGCCACATGGCTTGAAGCTAGGTGAGGAACACAAAGATGTTGAACCAGCAACGCCAACCCTTGACCCAAGGGATACAGAGTCCCCAAAACAAATACTAAGACTGAAAAATCAATCCTTGCCAACAGTTTTGACTACTTCATCAGAAATAAGCCCTTTACTTTTCATTAAAAACATTATTTTTTTCATATTACCCCCATTTTTAATTTTTAAGACTTTTATTCATTATATTTTATGTTTTTACTTTTTTTCATTCTTCATGATTGTATGTATGTGTACGGGTTCTTACTACGTGGATAGATTTGAGAAAAATGTATTCATATATTTTGTCTTTCATTTTAATTGCTTTCTTCTTCACCCACTTATTATTTAGCCTTGCTTTGACATAGGTAGGGCAAAAATGTACGTGGGTTTGAATTGTTTTGATCTACATTAGTTTATTCATACCTTGGATTTTATCCTTCTTATTGCCTCTTCTCCACTCTTTCCCCACTCATAGCCAAAATTTAATGTTCTGTCCTCCTCTTATCGTTTTGTTACTTTGAGTTATTATTTTTGCTCCTCCTTTATAGCTATCATCTACCTATGTAGTGCTTCTTCTTTGTTCACTTTTTAAATATTTCAAATTTTCTGTTGCCTTTCTACCCTGTTTTCTCTTTACTTAAGAACTGTAATCCCACCATAAGATAGATTATAAAGTTCATGTAATTCCTACTCAATTCATGTTGTGATTAGTACTACAGTGGATGATGTAGTATACACTTAATATTGAATGCCTGATTTAGTTCACAGTTTTTTATTCTTGGTATTGCTGTTAAATGCTTACATCATCTACCATTCCTAGGAACATGGCAATTAATATTATTGTTGCAGAAATAGACCCAGACATTTATCTTAAGGTTGTACACCTGTGGCTAACATTAGTGCTATTCCCCGTTTCTCTGAGAGGGGCTGGAAAGTGATTCGGACCCTTTGCTGCTGAGCAATTCTCACGACTCTGGCAAATACAAATAAATCTCATCCCACACATGATCCAGCCCCACAGAGAGCCTCAACAGTACTTCAACTTGTAGAATAAGAATGACAAAAATCCCAAACCAATATCCAGGCCCCAAGGAGGAACAACTAGAGAGGGGCCCCAGGTCCTACTCCTGCACATCTACTTATACATCAAAAACAGAAGTCCCAGCACAGAAAAGATAACTATACACAAAAGACGTACACATAACGAGGAAGAAGAATCCATCTCAACTGATGTGCAAGTCTGATATCTCTTGAAAACATGAAGAAACAGGCCCCCAACAAGTGATTCCACAGATAACAGGGGATGAAATTTCAGAAAAAGACAGTAAAAACTGATTATTAAAATGTTCAATGAAATGAGAGAAAATCTAAGGAACAAATTGAGAGAGTAAATACAGGAGATGAAAGATCATTTCAATAAGGAAATAGAAATAATGAAAAGAAACCAATCAGAACTCCTGGAAATGAAAGAAAGACACAATGAATAAAATGGAATATTTACTTGAAAGCATCATCAACAGATTAGATTGCATAGGAAATAGAATTTCAGGCCTTAAAGACAGAGTATATGAAGTTGAATACTTAGTATGAAATACATTCCATGCAAATTGAAAAAAATATATATATCATGATGAGAACGAATATACAAGAACTCTGGGACAATACCAAGAGAACAAACCTGAGAGTCATTGGAATAGAAGAGAACAAGAAGATACATGATCAAGGAATTAAGAACATCTTTGATGAAACAGTAACAGAAAAAAAATTCCCCATATTAAAAATGAGATAGACATCCACATACAGGATGCATATAGGAGGCTAAATAGACAAGATCAAAAGAGAAATTCTCCAACATACATCTTAATCAAAATGCCTACCAGAAAAAATAAAGAAACTGCAAGAGGAAAACATCAGGTCACATTTATAGGCAAACCAATTAGGCTCACTTCTGATTTCTCAACTCAGACCCTAAAATGTAGGAGGGCCAGGAATGAGATATTCCAAGCTCTAAAAGAAAACAATTGTGAGGCAAGATTGCTCTATCCAGAAAAACTATCTGTCAAAATAAATGAAGGATAAAATCTTTCCATGACAAGAATAAAAGAATTCAGGACCACTAAGCCAGAACTCAAAGAATACTCAAAGACATACTTCACACAAAGGAACCCCAAAACAAACCCAAGAGCTCTGAAATAGATGAAGATTACTAGAAGAGCCAAACTAAATGAAAACTGAGACCGAATATTTAAATATAGAATAAATATAGCAAAGAAACCAAACGGCAGTAAAAAACCAAATACCTGTCCATAATAACACTAAATATAAATGGTCACAACTTCCCAATTAAAAAACATAGATCAGTGGAGTGGATTTAAAAAACAAGATCCAACTGTAAGTTAGTCTCAAAAAACTTATCTCATAAAGATACCCACATGCTAAAAGTTAAAGAATGAAAAAAATTCCAGGCAAATTGAATCTGAAAACAAGCTGAAGTAGCTATTCTCATATTGACAAAGCATATTTCAAGGAAAATTAATCAGAGACAATGATGACCCCTACATAAATGATAAAAGGAATAATCCAACCAGAAGATATAATGGTAGTAAATCTATATGCTCCAAATGTTAATGCACTTGATTACATTAATTAAAAAAAAACTTCTTGACATTAAATCCCAGGTATATCCCAATACAATAACAGTGGTTGAGTTCAACACACCCTTATCACTGCAGACAAATTAAAAATCAATATAGGTATTTATTTCTTTTTCTTTTTTTGGGGGGGGGGTGTGTGTGCAGTGTACCAGGAATTGAACTCAGGGACATTCAACCACTGAGCTACATTCGCAGCCCTATTTTGTGTTTTGCTTTACAGGCAGGGTCTCACTGAGTTGCTTAGTGCCTTGCCATTGCTGAGGCTGGCTTTGAACTCATGATTCTCTTTGCTCAGCATCCTGAACTGCTAGGATTAAAGGTGTGCACCACTTTGCCCAGCCAGTAAATATTTCTGACCTAAATAATACAATTATTTAAATAGACCTAATAGACATCTCTGTTAATCAGTTTTTTCGCTTCTGTGACTAAAAGACCCGACAAGAACAATTTTAGAGGAGGAAAACTTTATTTGGGGGCTCACAGTTTCAGAGGTCTTAGTCCATAGATAGTTCACTCCATTCTTTGGGTCTTGAGATGAGGCAGAACAACATGGTATGATGGGGGGGTGGAAATAAGCTTACATGATTATCAGGAGGCAGAGAGAGACTCCACTTGCCATATGCAAATATATACCCCAAAGCTACGCCCCCAGTGCCCAACCTCCTCTAGTCATATGCTACCTACCTTTAGTTACCTCTTAGTTAATTCTTTCAGGAGATTAATTCACTGATTGAGTTAAGGCTCTCCTAACCCAATCATTCTCTCCAAACCCTCTTGCATTGTCTCACACATGAGCTTTTGGGGTACACCTTACATCCAAACCATAACACCATAAAAAATCCTCAGAATATCTTTGGCCACTGGCCACCCCCAAACAGGTAAATTTACTTTATTTTCAGAAGCTAATGGAAACTTTTCCAAAATAGACCATATTCTAGGTCACAATATTAGTCTTAGTAAATACAAAAAACATTTCATCTAATTCCATTTATTGTATAGATCATAATAGAATGAAACTATAAATCAACAGCAAGCAAAATAATAAAAACCACATAAACACATGGAGATTGAACAATACTTTTAAAAATAAATAACAGATCATAGAAGAAATTAGAGAAGAAATCAAAAAATCTTATAAATAAATAAGAACAGAAATACAACATATCAAAATCTCTGGAACAGTATGAAAGCAGTTCTAAAAGGAAAATTTATAGCATTGATTGCTCACATTAAAAAATAGATCCCTAATGAATAAACTTATGCTCCACCTCAAGACCTTAGAAAAGGAAGAACAAACTAATTCCAAAGTCAATACAAGACAGGAAATACTAAGATCAAAGCCAAAATTAATGAAATTGAGAATAAAAAAGCAATACATGGGATCAATGCAACAAAGAGTTGGTTTTTTAAAAGATAAAGAAGATGGATAATCCCTTAAACAAACTAAGAGACACATAAATTAACAAAATTAGATTTGAAAAAGGAGATTTCACCATCAATACTTCTGAAATTAAAAAAAATCATTAAAAACTATATTGGAAATTTATATTCCAACAAACTGGAAAATGTAGAAGACATTGACAAATTTCTAGACACACATGACCTGCACAAATTGAACCCGGAAGATAGAGAAAAGCTAAACCAACCAATATCAAGTAAAGAAATTGAAAGAGCAATTAAAAATCTTGCAATAAAGAAAAGTCCAGGACAAGACAGATTCTCAGCTGATTCTTCCAGAACTTTAAAGAACTAATAATAGTTTTTCTCAAATTATTTCATTGTATTAAAAAGGGAGAGAACTCTATGAAGTCAGTATAACCCTGATACATAACCCAGACAAAGACACATAAAGGAAAGAAATCTACAGACCAATATCCAGGATGAACATAGTTGCAAAATCCTTAATAAAATATTAGCAATTTGAGTTTGAAGACACATCAGGAAAATAATACACCACAACCAAGTGGGTTTCATCCCAAGGATGCAAATTTGTTTCAATATGCTCTAATCAATAAATGTAATTTACTCTTTAAACATAAAGACAAGAATTACATGATTATCTCAATAGATGCAGAAATGGTCTTTGATATAATCCAACACCTTTTTATATTAAAAACACTATAGAAACTAGGGATAGAAGGAACTTAACTTAATATTATAAAAGCTTTATATGACAAACCCAAGGCCAATGTCATACTGAACAGAGAAAAACTGAAAGCATTTCCTCTAAAGTCAGGAAGAATACAAGGATGTCCAATCTGACCTCTTCTATTCAATATTCAATAAATTCAAACTCTAACCAGAGCAATCAGGAAAGAGAAGGAAATTTAAGGGATATAAATAGGAAAAGAAAAAGTCAAATATTTGTTTGCTGAGGATATGATCTTATATCTAGGAGACCTAAAAACTCTACCTGAATATTTCTAGAGCTGATAATTGAATTCAGCAAAGTAGCAGGATACAAGATCCACATTCATAAATCAATAGCTTTTCTATACTCCAATAGTGATTCTTCTGAGAAAGAAATTAGGAAAACTATCCCATTCACCATAAACTAAACAATAAACAAAACAAAAACAGCAACAACAACAACAACAACAACAAAAACAATTTAGGAACTAATCTAACCAAGGAGGTGAAAGATCTCTACAGGAGAAAACTATAGAACACTGAAGAAATAAATTGAAAAAGACCTTAATAGATGGAAAGACCTCCCATGTTCTTTGGATAGGCAGAATCAATATTCTGATTCAGTGCAAACCCCGTCAAAATACAAATGACATTCTCACAGAACTAGAAAAAAATAGTCCTAAAATTTATTGGCAATCCTCAGTAAAAGTATAGGGGACATCACCATACCTGATATCAAATTCTACTGCAGAGCTATAGTAACAAAACCTACATGGTGTATTGGTATCAAAATAGACATGAAGACCAATGGAAAAGAATTGAAAACACAGAGACAAACCCACATATTTAGTCTGTCAAAGGTGCCAATAATATATGTTGGAGAAGAGAAATCCTTTTTAACAAATGGTGCTGGGAAAACTGATATCCATATGTAGAAAAATGAAACTAGATTCCTATCTCTCATCCTGCACAAAAGTAGATGTAATGAAAGTAGAATGAAGATGTAGGAATTAGACCATAAACTTTGCAACTGCTAGAAGAAAACATAGGGTCAACACTCCATCGTATTGGTGCAGGCACTAGCTTCCTGAACAAGAACCTGTAGCTTAAGAAAAAAACCAACAAATCACTAAGTGTGATGGCATCAAATTAAAAAGCTTCTGCACAGCAAAGGAAACAATTTAGAATATGAAGTGAGAACATACAGAATGGGAGAAAATCTTTTCCAGCTACTCTTCTAACAGGGGATTAATATCCAGAATATAAAAAGAACTCAAAAAACTTAGTACCAAAAGAACAAGTAATATAATTGATAAATGGGCAAAAGAACTAAACAGACATTTCTCAAAAGAAGAAACACAAATGGCCAAAAACTATATAAAATTTTTCAACATATCTAGCTATGAGGAAACTGAAAATCCAAACTACACTAAAATTTCATTTCACTTCAGTAAGAATGGCAATTGTCAAGAATATAAATAATAACAAATGATAATGCACATGTGGGAAGAAAGGTACATGCATACATTGTTGGCGGCAATGCAAATTAATGCAACCACTCTGGAAAAAGTATAGAGATTGCTTATAAACTAGGAATGGAACAACCATATAACTTAGCTATCCTACTCCTTGATATTTATCTAAAAGAACTGAAATCAGTGATACAGCCACGTCAATGTTTATAGCAGCATACTTCACAAAACCAGATTATGGAACCATCTCAGATGCCAATCAGTAGATGACTGGTTTAAGAAAATGTAATACATGTAAACAATGAAGTTTTATTCATCTATAAAGAATGAAATGATGGTATTTGCTGATAAATGGATGGAAATGGAGAAGATCATGCTAAGTGCAATAAGCCAGACAGAAAATCAGAGGTTGAATGTTTTCTCTCATATGTGGAAGTTAGAGCAAAATAAGGGCAAAAGTGCGTGTGTGTGTGTGTGTGTGGGGGGGGGGGGTTGATATCACAAAGATACAGGAGAGATCAGTGAAGCAAAAGAAGGAGAAGAAGAGGGAGGGAGGAGGGATGGGAGATGGAAGAAAATGTGGAATGAATTTAACAAAATCATGCTATATTCATATATAAATATGCCACAGTGAATGGCCCCTTTATAAAGCCCCAATAAAAAATAACCAGGTGAAAGGAAGATCAGTAGGGCAGAGGAGAGGGAATAAGGGGAGAAAGGAGAGTAGGGAAAGTGAGGACGTCAAAGTCCATGAACCCAAGTACTATGAGAAACTCTCATGCTCTAATAAAAAATACAAGGCATCCTATTGATACATAGAATTTCCTTATATAACTTGTTTCATCTTATTGTTTTCTGTATCTGGAAAGGCAAAGAATGAAATGAAATGGATAATGAACATGATGAGAAACTCATAGAACAGTGTCAGGTTTCAACACTAAAGGTAAAATGATTCTTTATCATTTGGCAGAGTAACAGTAGCTTTTTGATTTTCTTTAAAAAAGCTTTTCACTATTGATAAATTGGACCGTTCCTATATATTTGCAAACATACCTCTATTTTTTTAAGAAAAAGAAAATATATTCTTCAAAATGATGCTATCAATTCCCTCTCCAACTCCATCCTGGAACACAAATTATTATTATTATTATTATTATTTTAGAGAGAGAGAGAGAGAGAGAGAGAGAATTTTTTTTTTTTTTTTTTTGTAGATGGACACAACACAATGCCTTTATCTTTATATGGTGCTGAGAATCAAACCCAGGTCCCGCCCGTCCTAGGCGAGCACTGTACCGCTGAGCCACAATTCCAGCCCCTGGAACACAAATTCTTAAGCATAAAGTACAGTGGAGTCAGGACTATGACCAATCTGTTTACCTATCTACTATTTACTAACCTGTGTGCTATTAATGTACCCTGCTGGGAGCCATTAGCCAAGTAGGTATGACAATTTCCTTGCCAGCGTACCCCATGTTGCTGACATGTTGCAGTGACATTGAATGTAAGTGACCTTGCTCAAGGACCAAGGCAGATTAGGGTGTTCCCGGTTTTAAGATAATCTTGTTTAGGGCGTTCCCAGTTTAGGTTCCAGGTTTAAGGTTTAAGATTATTCCTGCTGGGAATAGGGCGTATCCTGCTGCCTGAGTTCCCCTTGAGTTCTCACGGGATTCAGACAGTATATTTTGGGAGACAGAAGCCCAGAGAACGTGAATTTGGGAGAGAAGGTGGATTTGGGCAGAGAACGTGGATTTCCCCAGAACGTGATTGTAGACGGCTGGTGTGAGTTCGGGAATAAAGAGTTGCTGTTTGAATCTACAAGCTGTGTGGTGGCTCGTGATCGTGTGCCCAGCCAGACTGTGGCATTTGTGCCCAGCCAGACATTGGCATTTGGTGGCCCGTACGAGGAACTTCTGAAGCTTAGAGGTAAGTGAAATTGCTCGCCCCTGAGGAAGAGCGAAAGAATGGGTGACCAACTCAAAAAACAATGTGTTATTGTTTTGATTTATCTTGTTTTTGTTTCAAGCTGCCTATCCCTAGAAATTTCTCAGGCAAACTGGAAAAAATGGTTGACTAAAGGTTTGAAGTTTGTCGGCCCTGAGGAAGAGAAAATTGATACAACGATTTTTTATTCCGTTTTTGTTTCATTCAGTTTTGGCTTTGTTTTGTGCTATCTTATTGGGTTGCGTTATCTTTATAGTAGATTAGAAATTAGTAAAAAACAAACCGAAAAGATGTTAAGTAAATTGTTAGAGGTTCAGACCATGGAGAAAGACATTTTAGATCAAGCAAAAGAGAAGGTCTCTCGAGCTAGTCAGACAGAGGAAGAAAATTTAAAGGAAAAGGGGTTATTAGGAAAAAGGCCACAACAGGAGGCTGTTACTAACTCCGTTTTATCACAAGAGGGCGTAATTCAACCAACAGCCCCACCGATGGAGACAGCTGAGTGGCCCTCAAACCCCGTAGTTGATAAATGGGATCCTGAGACAGGACCTCAAAGATTAGCATGCCCTGTACTTGAACAGGCAGGAGGGCAGCGAATTCACCGTGCTTTAGATTTTAAAACAGTGAAGCAGTTAAAGGAGGCTGTAACAACCTATGGTCCCCAAGCTCCCTTCACGGTAAGCATGGTTGAGTCCATTACTAACTTGGACATGACGCCAGCAGATTGGGCTAGCATGTGTAAATCTGTACTAAATGGAGGACAATATTTGTTATGGAAGGTTGCCAATGAGGAATTTTGCACGGAGACAGCTAGGCGAAATGCAGCAGCCGGTTACCCTCAAAGAAATCTAGATATGTTGTTAGGAAAAGGACCTTATGAGGGTCAACGGCAACAAATTGAATATGATCCTGCTATATATGCACAAATTGCTGCAGACGCAGTTAGGGCATGGAAGACTTTACAAGGACATGGAGATTTACAAGGTCAGCTATCTAAGGTAATACAGAGAGCTAATGAACCTTACGCTGACTTTGTAGATAGGCTAATTCAAACGGCTGCCAAAATTTTTGGGGATACAGAACAAGCAATGCCATTAATAAAACAACTGGCTTATGACCAAGCAAATCGTTGCTGCAGAGAGGTTATTAGACCATGGAGACATGAAGATTTAAACACATATATTAAATTATGTAGAGATATTAATGAACAAGGGCAAGTCTTGGCAGCTGCAGTACAACAGGCTTTAGATGCCAGGCCAAAAACATGCTATGATTGTGAACAAACAGGACATTTTAAAAGGAATTGCCCCATAGGAGGAGGGTTTAACAAAAGTAGGTATCAAAGGAATAGAATACCAGGTATTTGCCCACGATGCCGTAGAGGGAGACATTGGGCTAATGAATGCCGTTCTCAAACCACCATAGAAGGTACTCCCTTATCAAAAAACGGACAAAGACCAGGTATTTATCCAAGATATCGTGGAGAAAGGCATCAGGCTCCATTGCCAAAAAACGGACAGGGGGGCCCAATGCTCCGGGGCCCACAACCACAAATATACGGGGCAGTGGAGGATCCCAGCAACACCATCAGGGTAGTGCCCAGGACACATTGTCCATTAAATCCCTCATCAGACAAACCCAAGGGAGCGCAGGGTTGGACATCTGTGCCTCTGCCAGAGCAGTATTAACTCCAGAGATGGGAGTTCAAATCATTCCCACAGGAGTAAAAGGACCTCTTCCCCAAGGAACAGTAGGCTTATTATTGGGACGTAGTTCATCTACATTAAAAGGACTTATGATAAGTCCTGGGGTAATTGATCCCGATTATGTAGGTGAAATAAAAATTATAGCTAGTTCTCCAAGAGGTATATCAGTAATTTCACCTGGAGATAGAATAGCACAGTTGTTAATAATACCCAGCCTACATAATAAATTTCCTAGTCATAGTGTAGAAAGAGGTTCCAGGGGATTAGGCTCCACAGGTGTAGATTGGGCTATGTTGTCTTTAAATTTAGATTCTCGCCCAATGCTAAAACTAAATATTCAAGGTCATGAGTTTAATGGACTACTGGACACAGGAGCTGACCTTAGCATCATATCTCGTCAAGAATGGCCAAAACATTGGCCATTACAACAAGCCACTCAAACGCTTCGAGGCCTAGGAGTGGCAACTAATCCCCATAGAAGTTCTATGATATTAGATTGGAAGGATCCTGAAGGATGTGAAGGAACTATACAGCCATATGTATTGGATCATCTTCCTATAAATTTATGGGGACGAGATGTCCTAGATCAATTAGGTTTGACGTTAACAAATAACATCAATCCTAATGCGCCCACTACTAGGGCTAGACAAGGCTTTAGGAAAGAAAAAAGATTAGGAAAACAAGGGCAAGGTATAGCAGCACCAGTACAAATAGATCAAGGAACAGACAGACATGGGTTGGATTTTCAGAAAGGGCCACTGAGACAATCAAAATTACTTGGAAATCAGAAAGACCAGTGTGGGTTCCTCAGTGGCCCCTGACTAAAGAAAAGATACAAGTAGCCCATGATCTGGTCAAACAACAATTAGTGGAAGGACATATACAACCTTCCATATCTCCCCATAATACTCCCATTTTTGTCATCAAAAAGAAATCTGGTAAATGGAGATTGTTGCAAGATTTAAGAGCCATTAATAATGAGATGGTTATTATGGGACCTGCTCAATCAGGGATTCCTCAATTGTCTGCTTTGCCAAAAACCTGGCATGTTTTAGCTATAGATATTAAAGATTGTTTTTTTTCAATTCCAATTCATCCCGAGGATAGTCCACGTTTTGCATTTACTATCCCTGCATTAAATCATGAAGGTCCTGATCAGAGATATGAATGGAAAGTACTCCCTCAAGGGATGGCTAACAGTCCAACTATGTGTCAAATATATGTTAACAAAGCAATCCAGCCACTTAGAAATCAAAATCCTGAACTACAAATATTTCACTATATGGATGATGTATTATTGGCACATAAAGATAAAAACATATTGCTGGAATGTTATGCCAAACTTACAAACTTATTAAAAAATTATAATCTAGAGATAGCAATAGATAAAGTACAATTAAATTTTCCAATTAATTATTTAGGAGTTCTATTATCCTCAACCATGGTCCGTCCACCAAAAATTCAAATACGAGTAGATCAACTCAAATCACTTAACGACTTTCAAAAGTTATTGGGAGACATAAATTGGATAAGGCCTTATCTAGGTATACCAACAGGAGAATTGGGACCTTTATTTGATATTCTAAAAGGTCCATCAGATCCAAATTCACCCCGCATGTTAACTCCTAAAGCAAGAAAGGCATTAAAAATTATTGAAACATATATGGAAAACATACATTTGGATAGAATTGATATAAGTTTGCCTTTATTATTTATTGTACTACCAACAAAAAATATTCCTACAGGAGTATTTTGGCAAGAAGGTCCATTATTGTGGATACATTTATCTTATTCTCCTAACACTATTCTTACTAGGTATCCTGAGGCTGTAGGACAATTAATACTCAAAGGAATAAAAGCAGCGAAGGGAGTGTTTGGAATTTCTCCCAATAAAATTATTACTCCATATACTATGGATCAAATTGATGAGTTAGCTAATGAGTTAAATACTTGGGCAATAATCATGTGTAAATCTAATGTTTCATTTGATAATCATTTACCATCTAATCCTTTGTTGTCTTTTTGGTCTAAGCATCCTGTAGTTTTTCCTAAAATGACAAGAAAAACACCTATCATGAATGCTCCAAATATATTCACTGATGGGTCAAATAATGGTACAGCAGCAGTAGTTACCCCTGATCAAACTTTTACATTTTTAGTACCCAAACAATCAGCTCAAAAGGTAGAGCTTAATGCAGTTTTACAAGCTTTTGTGATGTTTAAAGATTCTGTATTTAATTTATTTTCTGATAGTCAGTATGTAGTTAATGCTATAGTATCTCTTGAAGATGCTGGTAGGATTTCCCCTTCTTCTACTGTTTTCTCTTTGTTTTCCACTATACAAAGTCTAATCTGGGACAGAAAAGATCCATTCTTTATAGGACATATTAGGGCACATACAGGATTGCCTGGAGCCCTCAGTTTAGGCAATGATTTAGCAGATAAAACTACACATGACATACATATTTTCTCTACATTTGAAGAAGCTACAAATTTTCATAAAAGGTTTCATGTTAATGCTAATACTTTACAAAAGCGTTTTAAAATAACTAAGGAACAAGCCAGACATATAATAAAACAATGTCAAAATTGTGTGACATTTTTACCACAAGTTAATCTTGGAGTCAATCCTAGAGGACTGATACCTAACCATATTTGGCAGATGGACGTCACACACTTGCCAGAATTTGGAAAATTAAAATATTTACATGTTACAGTCGATACTTCTTCTGGATTTTTGATGGGCTCCCTTCATGCCGGAGAAAAAACTAAAGATGTTATAGCTCATTGCTTACAAAATTTTGCCACTGTGGGCGTTCCTAAACAGTTAAAAACCGATAATGGTCCTGGCTATACCTCTACCTCTTTTAAACAATTTTGCTCATCATTTGGTATTACTCATATAACAGGAATCCCATACAATCCACAGGGACAAGGCATAGTTGAAAGAGCTCATCAAACTATTAAAACATACTTATTAAAGCAAAAAGAGGGAATTGGAAGGGGGTATATATCCCCCAAAGATAAACTTAAAATAACGCTTTTTACTCTAAACTTTTTAAATTTGGATTCATCAGGACTTAGTGCTGCGGAAAGGCATATGTATCCAAAAAATGTACATAAGCCTAAAGTACTTTGGAAAGATATTCTAACAGGACAATGGAAAGGTCCTGACCCAGTGATTGTCTGGAGTCGGGGGTCTGTTTGTGTTTTTCCACAGGGAGAACAGCAGCCCATTTGGATTCCAGAGAGATTAACTAAAACAGTTTCTACAGATCGAAAAGAAGATGATTTGACTCAAATCCATAACAGTTGATATCCAGAACTCCAGCTTGGCCATTCTTACATCTGCGACAGTGATTAACCAGGATGCTTTTTTCAATAGCTATTTTATTATTGCATTTTTCCACATCATAAGGTTCTATTTTTATTTTTTGAGCTCATACAAACCTAGGTTAATGTTTTTCTGATCAGTTTTATTTTTTGACTGTGGAGTTTTTAAACATTGCAATGGAGATTTCACCTAGGTAAAGCTACAAGGCCTTTACTATTTTCTTATGTGTTGTACGTTTGTGTACACTCTTGTGTTTTGTGTTGTATGTCTGTATGTGCGTATGTCCATATTTCTTATATGAGGAGCGCTCAAGAAAAAATGGATCCGAATTATTATTATTTTTTTTATTCACGTGATTTAAATGGTTTAATTTAAATTATGTAAACAGCTGTTAAAGATTGTTTTTAAAGGTGGTTAACAGATCTGTTTGTTTACTAATTTAAATTAGGTAAAAAGCTGTTAAGGATTGTTTTTAAAGTAGGTTAACAGATCTGTTTGTTTACTTTCACCTTTCCTTTTCATTATATTTAATAATTCTTTTCAGGATAATGTCTCTTTAGCATCATTGCCAGAATTCCTATCTCCATCCCAGTGCCGGTGAAGAACTCAACAAGTAATGCTCAATCAAAGAGTCAACTTACTTTGGGAGGAAACGGATTTTGGGAGGAAATGGACATATTGATAGATTCCTCTGCTTTGAACTGCTTGCAGAACTTGCCTGGACTATGTAACTATTGTTTGGTGCAGCGAATTGTGATAATGCTAGCATATCTTTGCTGATGGTGTCACTAGTGATGCAATTTTTATTTCCTTGCCAGCGCACCCCATGTTAATTGTGGTAGTGCTGACATATCTTTGCTGATGGTGTCACCAGTGATGCAATTTTTCCCAAGGAGCCGTCAATTGGCTTGGTGTCGTGGCATTTCTGTATCCTCCTCCCTTCTGCTAGTGATGGTCTAAAATTTGGGGGCCAATGGCTTATGCTGGACCGGTAGTCAGTGACGGGTATGATCCAATTGCAGTGGTATCAACCTAAGACAGGAGGCTGACGCCTAAAGGTCAGTTTTCCGATGACGGGTAAGAACCATATGTTGAATTGGACAACCTACCAGGCACGGTCCATAAGCCACATTAACCTCACTCCCCCACTGGCACCAAGGCCAAATTTGGGGGCCAACAGAGGTGAGGCAAAGAACCTCACCCCCGCACTGGTGCATAGACCTATCCACAAGTATGGCTGTATGCTGGACCGGTAGTCAGTGACGGGTATGATTCAATTGCAGTGGTATCAACCTAAGACAGGAGGCTGACGCCTAAAGGTCAGTTTTTCCCATGACGGGTAAGAACCATATGTTGAATTGGACAACCTACCAGGCACGGTCCTTAAGCCACATTGCTTGTTGTTTAATTAATCAGAAGGGGGGAGATGCTGGGAGCCATTAGCCAAGTAGGTATGACAATTTCCTTGCCAGCGTACCCCATGTTGCTGACATGTTGCAGTGACATTGAATGTAAGTGACCTTGCTCAAGGACCAAGGCAGATTAGGGTGTTCCCGGTTTTAAGATAATCTTGTTTAGGGCGTTCCCAGTTTAGGTTCCAGGTTTAAGGTTTAAGATTATTCCTGCTGGGAATAGGGCGTATCCTGCTGCCTGAGTTCCCCTTGAGTTCTCACGGGATTCAGACAGTATATTTTGGGAGACAGAAGCCCAGAGAACGTGAATTTGGGAGAGAAGGTGGATTTGGGCAGAGAACGTGGATTTCCCCAGAACGTGATTGTAGACGGCTGGTGTGAGTTCGGGAATAAAGAGTTGCTGTTTGAATCTACAAGCTGTGTGGTGGCTCGTGATCGTGTGCCCAGCCAGACTGTGGCATTTGTGCCCAGCCAGACATTGGCAGTACCCAGTTTAGATGATAAATCTATTTACCTGTCTACTATTTATACCCACTTTCTTTCCTATCACAATATCTGAGATTTGGGTCTTTTGAACTTGGGACCTCTAGAAACTAAACTTAAAAGATGTGTTTATAATCACAACACAGTATTATTTAATTATCCATCAGATATACATGAGAATATAACAAGATGTGTTCATTCAGTTTCTCCACTTGAAGAGAAATTCAAATACCTTCAGGTGTGATTATAAGAATGGTCTTACACTGCCCCCATGGGCGTTCCATTGCTTCTGAAATTACTCCAGTGCTGTTAATTAAAAAAAAAAAAATAAAGAAAAAGAAAAAGAAAAAAAGTGAGGACTCAAGGAACACATGTCTTTGCCTGACTCTTCCTCCCTCTCGGCCTCCTGTTTTTTCTTTTCTGGCCCTCTTTTCCCTCTCTGTGGGGAGCACATCTTTTGCCAAGAGGTAGTCTTCAAGTTTTTGGAAAATCTATCTTTTCTTCTTTCTTTTTTGATTTCTGCGCTGTGGGATGAAGATTTATTTCGTCCTTTAGATTCCTTGGATTTGGTCCCATATTCTTCAGATGGATGATACTGAACATTTCGGTTTTCATTAATGATTCGAAGGAGCCTTTGGTTCCACTCCTTCATCTTTGTTGCTGACTACACCGTTGGCAGCAAATGCTGTTAGCTGCCCATGCCTGCACGTTCTCCAACATGTCCCTCATTGAGAGTTGAGGTCGGTGTCCCTTCTCAAATCTGGCATGTTTGCGCCTGCTTTGCCAATAGAATCCATGGGAATTACAGCTATGAGATTTCCAAGGCTAGGTTCTAAAAGGCTCCAGGCTTCTGGAGAATGCTCATTCTTGGAGTCCTGGCTGCCGTGGAAAAGGCCCAACAGCTCTGAGACTGTCATGCTGGAAAGGTCACAAGTAGCTGTTGGAACAGGCAGCCTCCCCAGGCCTGCCCTCTACCACTCCATTGTGGACTCTGGTCTTGTGAGTGAGGAAGCTCCCTTGGAATGGGCTCCTCTGAGCCAGCGGTTCTCACCTTCAATTCCCTGGGTCACAGGGGTGGAGTCATCTCTGTTAAACACTCAGACACTGTGTAGTAGTAGATGAGGGCCACCTGCGGGGCCGGTTCCCAACCCCTAATCCGCAGTGCCCATGAGCAATAAAGCATTAGTGTCATACCACCAAACTTTGGGGTGGTTCGTTACACAACAATAATTAGAACATCACATGGTACCTGGAGTGGAGTGTCACCATATCAAAATCCCCAAACAAGGAGCATTGACTCTGGATGCCAGAGAGGCCTGGAGGAGACCTGGGAGGGCTTGAAGGACAGGGTTTTGTAAGCTGAAAGGAGGGAGCCGCGCTGTGTCGTGCTGGGAAGTTGGCCCATACTGTGACCTTGGGTCATATGGAAATGGAGAAGGAACTTAGTGCAATCAAGGATTCAACTAAGAAGAATTTCCTTCAGTGTGAAAGGTCTGCTGAGCTGCTGCATTGTGCCTCTGACCAAATGCGTGGGGATAGACGCATCAGAGGAGGGAACTGTTCAATTTTTTGAATGGAATTTGGAGCAAAAGGCCCTGGACAGTCTCATCCAGCAAAATGTGTTCAAACTAAACAAAGAGCTTAAATGGAAAAACTGAACCTGGGTCACCGCCAGGGAAATGGGGAAAGAAAATAAGGGTCTGACTGTAACCCACTGCCTCCCCCTTTTATTGGTAAGACCTCAGAATGCTTCAAGCTGAGGCCTCAGAGAAGCTTTCACATAGAAATCCTCTAAGGCTCCCAAGGATACGCCTTCAAGGGCCTAGGAATCTTAGAGGTTTTGTGTCCAGGTGGCCTCAAAGGGAGTACTGGAAAGATGGGGGTGAGAATGTTTTCTGTTGAAGGAATGCCCTACCTAATGGAGTAGATTTTAAGGTTGATCCTAAGACCTGCACAGCTTTTTGAAGGATTCATACCAGATTGGACCAAACAGACAAGAGAAAGCACAAAATAAAAATGTCTTTGGACCTTCAGAATTCTGCGGGTGAGAGAGAGGTAGCTGAACTTTTCGGCTACAGACAAGGGCTGCTTTGATGGCAGAGAGGGATTTTTAAAGGACAGAGTCAAGAGCTCTAAAAATCACTCCTCAAAAACAGGATGGAACCCTAAACAGGAAATTGGCAATATTAGCCTGTTGGCTTTCAGGATTGCTATGGACCAGAGACTGCTGTGTGTCTCTAGTTTCATTGTCCTTTGCTTGTTCCACCATCGTGAGGTGTGTGTGTGTGCCTCTGTGTGTGTGTGTGTGTGTGTTGGGTGTGTGTGAATGAAAATAATTAGACTTTTTTTTTCTAGTCCTGGGCCTCCAGCATGTGAGGCAGGCACTCCACCACTCAGCCATATTCTCAGCCCATTAGTCTTTTTTGATGGGCTTTCAGAACAAAGACACTGAACATGGAAGAGCCTCACCCAGCCCTGAGCCTGATGTGATGGAACAAACTCTTAGGGGGTCCTGGGAGGGGCTGAGAATATTTTGGCCTGTGGGAAGAATGTGTCTGATTTATGGGCAAAGACAGCAGGGATATTAAAAGGGTTACAAATTCCATGTTACTTCTCCCATTCAGAAGTCCTGTCTCTGTCCCCTCCTCTGGATTGAAGTGGACCTATGGCAGCTTTTATAGAGTTCCACAGAAGTACTGGCTTCTGAGGCAGACTATAACATCCGTACCGTTTCCTTCCTGCACTCTGGACACTTGCTGTCAGCTTCCATCAGTCACCTCCCCTTACCCTGAGGTGACTGGCCATGCTGGCAAGGCCAACCAGATATATTGTGCTCCACAGTCCCAGCAGAGCTGGTCCCTCTAAGCTCCCAGTCCAGATCCCAGATGTGTGAATGAAAGAGCCACCCGGGACTGGAATACCCCTGTTCTCACTGTCCTGGCCACTCCAGACTCTGCTGACCATGCAAGTCATCCCAGCTGAAGACCTGAACATCACAGAGGCAGAAGAACTTTTCCCCTGTTCTCCTTTGAAATTCCTAATGCTCAGGATCCATGAGCATTACTGTAAGCCACTAAACTTTGGAGTACTTTACTTTGTAGCAGCGAATACCTGAAATATTGCTGTTATTGCATCTCTCACTCTCTGATCCTGAAGCATGTTAGGTAGTGAGGAGAAGAGGTCCGGACCAAAGGGCTTCCTTGGAGGAAGTCAAGACTGTCTTTTGCTTGGCTCATGAGTGGTTAAAGAGACTGGGCCATTAGAGGGATTTGCAGAGTACTGAAGGGGAGGCCTTATTCTGAGCAAAGACAAAAGCTGCCTTGCAGTCCAGATTCAGAGTGATTTCTGGGAGCAGGAGGATGGGTGCATGGTGGGCTTAGCAGAAAACCCTTTGCTGTGTGAGTGAGAGAGACAGTTCATTTTAGGAAGCCCAGCACTAAGATTTTGCTGTGAGCAAAGGCTCTGATCAAAAACAGAAAGAAGTTTATGAAAACAGAAGGCTATGACCTTCTTTCCAAGAAATCTGGGACATTTGTTTGACCCTTCCCTTTGGATGTATTTATTTGTATTTTACTATGGCTTTAATGTCCTTCTTAAGTATAATGATTTTGAGCACTGACCACTGTGGACCGCCTACAATTCCCAGGTGGGGAACTGGCCTCTTCTGAGTTCCTTGGCACATGTGATGTGGCATGTCAGCACACAAGGCTTGGTAATAAGCCCTGTTCCTACAGGAGAACTGGGCATGCTAGGATTCTCCCTACTGCTGAAAGATCTAGAAAATCTTTTGGAAAATGTATTCTTTCCAGCTTTCAGGGCAGGGATTTATTCTGAATCATTTGATGAGATAGTTTGTCTCTGAGCAGACATTTGGTTCCACAGATGTACCTAGCAAAATTGGTTCTTTTCAGCTGCTTTGGCCAATATTTAACCAAGAGGCTTCTACTCTGTGCCAGGCACCATCCTAGGCTCTGCTTTAACAAAGACAAATGTGGTTTGAGCTTTAAACTCTTATATGATAGAAATTACAAAAAAAATCTCTCTAAGCTTAGTTTATTCTCTGATTTGTAACAGTACCCCTTTCTCAGATTTGTTGTAAAGATCAGGTGACATTCAAGGAGAAGAAATGGCGTAAGATACTTCCACATTTCGTCACTCATCAATACAGGGGGTGGGACCTCACTCAGTCATTTACTTAATTCAACAAACTTTTGCTGTATTCCCATCCAGAACTTAGCATACAGTAGACTCTTGGTTCATCTTTGCTAAATGAACAAATGCATGCAAGAGTAGCAGCTGTGATTATTTACCTGTAAGATTTGCCTCTCTGGCCTTGAGTCTTAGCAGGGTTCTCTGGTTTCCCTTAATTATTTCCCTGTTGGGGACTTTTCAGCTGAAGCAGAACCAGGGTGAGGTTCCCTTGCTGTTGCAGTGCTGAAGGGAGTGGGGTGGTTCGGGACATGGTTCCCTCTAAGGAAGGAGAGCAATGACCCAACAGTGAGGAGGGGTGAGAGTCAGGGCCAGGGTAAGATCTACCTTGGGAGACTCTGCTTCCTTGAGACAGAGGGTGGGCCTGGGAAAGTGCCCCCCATGGTGATGGCAATCAAGGCCCTCCCATTGTCCTGTCCCTCCTGTACTGGCTTTGTTGGTCCCCTGGTTTTCATGCTCCAGGGTGAAACTGGGGTGGCCTCTGGGGGATGGAGAGTGATGGGGAGGTTCTCTTATCCAACCCACCCCTCACTACCAATCTTAGGTTCTCATCACTGTAACTAAAATATCTGACAAGAACAAGTTGGAGGGGGGAACATTGATTTCAACTCAGAGTTTCAGAGGTTCAGTCTGTGGTCGGCCATCCCACTGTCCTGGGCCCAAGGTAGAACACAATGGCAGAAGGGTGCAGCAATGGAAAGCTGCTCACCTCACTGTAGCCAGGAAGCAGAAAGAGAGGGCAAGGCACCAGGGGACAAAACATAAGCCCCTAAAAGCATGTCCTCAGTACCCACTTCTTCTAGCTGTGTCCCACCTGCCTATAGTTACTATCCAGTGTGGTACTTTTTTCAAATTATCTGTCTGTCAAGTGGATTAATCCACTGATTAGGTTATGGCTCTCATAATCTAGTTATTTCACCTTTGAACATTCCTGCATTTTCTCACTTGAGCTTATTGGGAGACACATTATGTCCAAACCACACACCAGGATCACTGGATTTAGGAGCAGTTGGTAGGGAGACAGAGCCAAGTAAAAAAAAAGTAGTGGAGAAG
This sequence comes from Marmota monax, assembly GCF_021218885.2. NCBI lineage: Eukaryota > Metazoa > Chordata > Mammalia > Rodentia > Sciuridae > Marmota > Marmota monax. The sequence continues at coordinate 25,963,605 of NW_026692881.1, forward strand.
GAAAGGGGATAGTTATTGGAAAGGGAGAGGGAAGGTAGAAAGTTTTCTCCAGGGAATGTGTGACTTGGGTCATCTAGAAGTTGGCCTACACCTCTGGCCCTTGGAGATATGAATGAACTTTTGTTTCAAGATGGCCTCCCCTTCTCCTGCAGATTCTGAGAGCCCAACACCTTGCCTCTGCAGATCCCCTCTGTGGTGGGGTGTCTAGCTCACAGGCTCAGTGTGGTGCTACTGTGCATCCTGTATGGCCAGGGACGGTGCTGGCCTCCTGGGCTGCTCTGAGTGCCAGGGGGAGCATCGCACAGTGGCCTGCACCACCGTCCTGTGGCTCCTGGCTGCTTTGCCCTTCCTTGGCTCACTCAGCCTCCCCCCTCCAAAGTCTACACCTTTTTACCTGCTCCTCGCTCATCATCCTCTTGCAAGGGGGAGTCAGGCTTCTGGCTGGAATCCACCTTGTCTAGAACAAAGCTCCATGGTCTGCCCTCCTTGAGCCCCTTTAGCATTCTATGATCATCTCCACAACTGGGGAGAGGAATTATTCAAAACAGAGGGATTTGGTGTCATTTTTTCATGCAGCTCCATGCTGGTAATAGCAGTTCTTGACTTTCCTCATTGATCCTGGAATGTGGTTTGCCCCCAGGATACACAAAACACCCTACCCCCATGGTTTTACAGAGACCTCCTCTGGGCCAGGCTCCAGGGGTATCAAGGGGTCAATACATGAATGGGGAGATGGACATGCAGCCCAAGTGAGTCATCAGTGCAGACCTGAGGACCTTCAGGGCTCTCTGCAGGCCTAAGGGGCCAGACCCAGGCTCTCCTCTGCTCCTCAGTAGGCTCCTCTCTTTGCTGGGCAGACATGGCTAAAGGAATCTCCATGGGGCCAGCAAGCTGCCTCATGTTCATCAGGGGCCTCTGGGTTAGACTCTGATGCTATTGCCACATGTTTCCACATGGAGTTCCTGAGCTCTTCGCACAGATTGAAAGAGACATTCATCATATGACACCAAACTGTGACCCTTTACTGGAGGACAGTTTGTGAAATGCAACATTTAAATTCTATCACCTTGGAAGTGTGAAACAAACATTTCTTCATATTTTAATCTTCCTAGAGCCACCAGGAAACCAACCAACCAACCAACCACAACAAACAATAGCTCTGTCTTAGTCCTCCCTTGTTTCTGAAAGATCTTGCTAAGTGGCCATCTCTCTTTGTTTAGAAACTTAGGAGGCACCTAGGAAGTCCTTGGGGTAGATGTGTTTTACGTTCTTCTCCTTGGTGCTCGTGTCTGTGGCTGTAGCTATCGCAAAGGCAAACCTAGTCTCTAGTAAGGACCACGGCATCCGTAAAAAGCTGAAATGGCAGGCCTGTGCGTAGTTATGTCTGGCTATCACCATGGCACTCCTGTGAGGAACTGCTGGAAATGAAAACTGAGCTGGGAGAATGTGGGGAGAAGTGGTCAGCTTGTATTGCCTGGATCTGGCTTGAGAACAGAGAAACGACTGCCCTTTAATGGCCATTCCACCAGGCTGTCGTGTTCTTGCTGTCTTGGCCAGTGGTCATCTTGCTGCTGTGATTTCTCCTCTACATGGCCACTCTGCAACCTTGTGTCTTTGTCCCTCTCCAAGTTTTGCAAGCTGCCTAAATCCACCATTACAAAACCGTTTATACACTTTGCCTTATATCTGCAAATAAAAATATGCCTGACAGAAGAAGCAGGATGGTAAACGACCCGGTCCTCTCAGTGTGACCAGAGTGGGAATAAATAAAACCCTAAAAGTTTGCACATTGACAGAGTTACAGCTGTAATAAATACTGTGCAGCAGAGGCAGTTCCATGTTACCCCATTATTAATGCTCCCCTAGGAGAGAAAGGCTACCTACTTCCATCCATATTGCTTTTGGCGATGCCAAGGGGGGAAACTGAGAAAAAAAAATCACGTCCAAGTTTCCTTAAAGGACAGATTGCTAAGTGGCCATCTGAAATATGAAAGTTTCTACTGAAATTTTCCTTTTCTTCCAACGTATGTTGGTCGAAACTGGAATGAACTATGGCACCAAAGTCTTACTGTGGGGCTTGTCATTCATAGTGCCTCTGATCTGTTCTGCTAGGCGTTCTCTTGGGTCAGTGGCTACATCTAGTTCTTTATTCCCCAGAACCTCGCGCAGCTTCTGGAGCTTGGTATGCACTCTCTCCATTTTTGTGGAGCGGAGAGTGATTGAAGGGGAGGGATAAATAAATGCCTGCCCTTTAGAGCTGAAGGAAGACTGGCCAGCTGAGAGCTCTCAGATCACTCCTCATTCCTCCAAAGGGGTCATTTCAGTTGCCCTTCGCCAGATGTTGCCTGATTGAGTTTTTGTGCTTGTTGAGCAGATGTAGAGCTGTGACCAATGGTGTCAGTCAGCCTGCTAAGAGATAATGGCAAATGGTTTCTTTGAAGTGTACAACAATGGCTTCATTAGTCATGAACATTTGCAGTTTTACCCAAAGCAGTCTCAGAAGTTAATTTGTTTCTGTAGAACATTGGAGAGTTCACTCCATGCCAAGTTGCTCCTCTAAGCACTCTGGTCACATTAGCTTATTTCATCTTTCTCGTGTTTCTATGACGTAGGGTCTAACGTTCCTCTCAGATGAGGCTGAGGTTTGTCCCAGCAGAGGGGTTTTGTAACTGGCATATTGAGACTTGAACACATTTGTGGAGTCTCAAACCTGAGCTGAGTTGAAAAGAGCCCTAAGTGAAGAATTCTGTGAAACACCATCCCGTGTCGCAAAGCCAGCGAGGGAGTGGGACAGAGACTGCCCTTGGCCATGAGCCTGGGCATTCTGAGGTTCTGCAGGGCTTCATTCACTCATTGAACTTAGTCAACCAAGAGCAAGTTGCGGTGAACCTGCTGGGATGGACACTTTGGTTACAAAAAGAAAACTCTCAGATGATGCAGATGAGGTGCAAACTTGAGGTCAGGTCACAGAGAGCTCTCCATCAACTGCTATGTCTGAAAGGGGTGGCAGAGACCATCTGGCTCAGAGCTTCCCAGACGTTTTCATTTCATAGACCAGTTAAAGAAATATTGGGGTAGAATGATGTGACAACTTTTTTTTTTTATTAGTAAGAATATTTTTTACAAAAGCTTTCCCTTTTTGCCTTTTCTAGTTTTTCTTTAGTAAGTTTGTAATACTTTTTTTTTAAAGGCTGCCACTAACTTACCTTAGGTATACAATAATACTAAGTACACAATAAAACTTTCTTTCTGATGGAGTTTATTTCCCCCTAATGTGATAATATGTTTTATTCCCTAGAAACACACAACTCTTACCTGTTTGCTTCAGCTGCCAGGAAGCTCAAAGGTTGATTTATTATTTGATCAAAGCAATTATTTTAGCCATAAATTTTGACGAATTTATTTCTCTCTTCCTCTCTTACACTTTTAAATTAGTATTTTATGATATGATCTTAATTTTATTTTTCTACTTAATTTTATAGGACTTTTTATTAAAAATTACTTCAAATAATCTTGGGAAGTTGGCAATGTCAATTTTAATAAAAAATGAGTCTAAAGATGTTGGACATTCTTCCATATAATTGCTGGCCAATTTTACTTCTTTTGAAGTGTCTTTTCAGTTCTTCTGCCTATTTACCAATTGGGTTATCTGTTTTTTAATGTTGAATTTTCTGAGATCTTTATATATACTGGATATTAGTCCTCTGTCCGAGGAATAGCTCTCAAAGGTTTTCCCCCATTAGGTCAGTTATCTCTTTATTAATTATTTCCTTTGCTGTGGAAAGCTTTTGAATTTGATGCCTACCCATTTATTGATTCATTCTCTGATTATCTGAGTTATAGGGTCTTATTCAGGAAGTCTTTGCCTGTGCCTGTATGTTGAAGTATTTCCTCTATTTTTTCTTCCAACAGTTACAAAGTTTCTGGTCTTATAGTTAAAGTCTTTGATCTATCAGGGAAATGCAAATCAATCCTAAGCTGAGATGCCATCTCACTCCAGTTAGACTGGCAAGCATCAAGAATACAAATAGCAATAAAAGCTGACGAGAATGCAGGGGAAAGGGAATTCTTATACACTGTGGTGGGAATGTGAATTAGTACAACCTCTATGGGGGTCAGTGTGGAGGTTCCTCAAAAAGCTATAAATAGATCTACCCTGTGATCTGGCTCCACAACTCCTTGATATTTACCCCAAAGAATAAAAGTCAGCATAGAGACACATGCATATCCATGTTCATTGCAGCACACACAACAGCCAAGTAATGGAATCAGCCTGAGTGTCTGCCAATAGATAAATGGTTAAAGAAAACGTGACTCTCTCTCTCATACACACACACACACACACACACACACACACACAATCAAGTTTTATTCTGTCATAAGGGAGAATGAAGCTATGTCATTTTCAGGAAAATGGTTAAAACTGGAGAACATAATTTTAAATGAAATAAGACTCAGAAAAATATTGTATGCTTTCTCTCACATATGGAAGCCAGAAGGAAAGACAAAAATCAAAACAGAAAAAGGGACTCCATGAAATTAGTAGGGAAGAGGATGAAGTCAGAGGAAGGGAGAAGGGTAGGGTCAGGGAGGTGCTGGGGAGTGAAATTGATCATAATTATGTTTTTACGTTTGCACACGTGGGCCACAATGAAACCCACCATACAGTACAATTAATATGCTCCAGTTAAGAAAAAAAAAGAACACTCTTCAACCTTTTCTTCCACAAGTTTAGAGTAGTTAGAGAAGTGTTCAATGGAACTTTTAAGTGTGTGTGTGTGTGTGTGTGTGTGTGTGTGTGATCCCTTTGAATACATATGAATCACAATCTGAAAGTTTTGACTGCTTTTTGTTACTTTTTTCTTTTTAATATCTTACGCCCTTACAATTCGTAGAAGTGCTATTAATGCAAGGCCTTCGACTCTCTTCTCTATTTTAAACAAGCTTAACAGAAATCATTGCTGAAATCTAACTGTGGATAAATATGCGAGCTAAAATTTTCCTTTGCTTTTGACTGAAAATTGCAGTAACTCAGTGTGCTAACACTTTATTTCATGCTGATTAGATTGCTTAATTTGAAGTCAGAAATGTCTTTTATGCATAAAAACCCAGGAAATAAATTGTTAATTAGTAATTGTAGTAATATTTGGAAGTCCCAACTCTCAAAGCCTAGTGTTCATGGAGGGAAAAATACTGACAGGGCTGTTGAAGTGGAGAGAGACAGCCCATGAATGTCACTGTCTCTGGTCATCTGGGGGGCACCAGCATTGTCACAGAATGGATTCCTTCTTGCTGCCTTGTGGAAGGGGCTTTGATTTTCAGTCTGAATTGAAATCATTTTTCTTTTAAAGGCAGCAGTACTCTTGTACCTTAATCTAATGGAGCTTCCCATTTTTGAGATTCATTATCCTGCCTTCCTGCTGTTGGTTACTCCTCAGTGCAGCCAATGGTGATGGATCTATTAATACATTCAGCCGATGGATCCCATCTATTAACACCCATGCCTGGGCTGGAGCAGAGTGTGACACAGGCTAAGTGCTTCGCCATTGGCTGAGAGGCTGGATCCGCTGCCACTCTTCTGCTTTGGACTGAAAAACTGGTTTAAACTGAATAACTGCCTCTTCATTCCAAGGATTCTCTGTAAGAAGAACAGCATTAGACAGAGAGATTCAGAAATGGTCCACTGGCTTGGGCATGTAATAGCTCTGTGACCTTGGGGAAGAAACTTGAAATATCTCTGAACAGAGTCATATTTGATCTTTTAACATTGGAGCATTGTAAAAATTCAACCTAGCTATTTACCAACTGTAAAGCTCTACAGCATGACAGTAGGCATGTACTTGTCCTCCCAGGCCCACTTCATTGCTTTGGAAATGACATTTCGCCTGCATCTGTTACACATTGCTGCATAACAAACCATCCTGTAATTTGGTGAGTCCATGCAGTGAGGGCACGAATTTTGCAACTCTGTGGGTCACCTGGGTGGTTCTTATGCAGGTCTCAACTGTGTTCCTGATGGCTCAGGTAGGGCTGGAGCATCTAGGATGGCCTCACTGATAGAATGAGGGCCTTGGTGCTGGTTGTGGTCTATGCTTCTTTCTCCAGGTGAGTGCATCCTGGGCTTCCTGTCACAACAGCGAGAACATTCCCTGAGGGTGACACGCAAGGCCTCTGGTGCTGAGGGTTGGACATCAAAGAACCTTATTTCTCTTGTATTTTAATTAAAATAAACCAGAGGCCCAGCCCAGATTTAAATGGGAATATACTCCACCTCTGATAGAGATAGCAGCAAAACCACACTGCAAAAGGTCACATGTCAGGGACAGAAGGAGTGGCTGCAGTGCTATATGCAAATATCTGCCCTTGCTGAAGCTGGAAAAATCAGAGGCCTAGATCCATTAGTGGCTCTTGCCCCAGCCTGGAGGAAGGAATCTGTGCAGTACATGAGAGAGGAACTGACTTCTGGGAAGAGGCAGAAAGAGAGCTGGCGCCTCTGAGAGCATCCAAGCCCTGAAGGCAGCTCCATGTTTGCTCTCCTTGCAAGACAGTCCCGCCCCTTCCCTCCTAATCTAGTTTAGGTTGAGTTTCTGTCAGGTGCCCTCCAGGACACCAGCTCAATACGTGCTGATGGCTTCTCCTTTGTTTGCCTCTGCTGGTGGGTGGATGAAAGCATTGGGAGCAGAGTTTTAAATGAATTATGAACACAGGCACAGCAGCCCCCTCTCTCTCCCCTGTCCACAATCAGCTCAGGACTGAACAGGCTGGCAACTTCCCCGCAATATGATTCACTCTTAATTTGAGGATGGAAAGGGCTCTGAGCTCCCACGGTGCAGCATCTTGTGAAAGATCCTGTTTTGAATGACACCCTAAGAAGGACCAGGGAGCAGGCACCTGCAGGTTCCCCTAGCTCTTCTCAGCAATGATTTTAACATTTGTACCTGGAGAAACTCCCAAAGTCTGCAGGATGACAGAATCTAGTCTTGTTCCCATTTTGAACTCACTTCTTAGGACTAGGTTTAAATCAGAGTTGATCTCAAAGTGCTCTTGGCAAATCAGTTGCCTTCCCTCAGTCCTCTGGGGTCATCTTTTGGGGATAAATGCGATCAAGAGAAGTTGTTGTCTTTGAGACTGCAGGCTTTGAAATCTTGAAATCTTAGGCTTCAGAAACAAAAGGCAAATCCTTCAATCTTCAAGAATCAAAAGAAGAGCTGATTGTTTCTGCGTTTGGCTATTCAGCGTATCCTAAGTACCTTTCCATCTTCGGTCTCCTTTTGTTTTCTGTAGGATGTCATTATCCAATTAACTTAGCAAACCTCCTCCTAAGAACTTGACCTTTTCAGTATTCCATAATTTAATTCTCTAACCACATTACCTTCCCAAAGCGTTTCTTTGGTCTAACTCACAAACAATAAACATTTCTAAGGATAAGGTCTTAGCCTTGACCTTGGATGTGCCCCTCTTGCTGGAAGGAAAGGGGACTTTGACCTGGAGCAGGGTGACCAGAAGGTGGCCAGAAGCTCCTTTGTGGTGAGAGTGATGTGGATGCTGAGGCCACCTTTTGGGTCAGGCTTTGGGAAACCTTTCTTTGGAGCCCTTCTTTAATGATGACAGAGAAAAATGATCATGGAGGATATTTTCTCTTTCTCTTGAGCGGCTTTTTCTAAGCCACTTCCTGTGAGGTCTGAAGGGATGAAATAAATTTGGGGAACAATTGAAGCCCCTAAGGGTTTAAACCCTGAAATTAGGCAGACATGGGTATAAATTCGAACCTTGCCATTTAAAATCCATGCAACAGTGCGAAAATTGCTGAGCTTCTCTGAACACTATTTTCCTCATCTATAAAATGGGGAGAACTATACTTCTTCAGATTGTAGTGAGAATTAAATGAGAAAATATAAGTCAAGCATTTGGCACCTGGAACATGGTATGAGTGTTCAGTAAATGTTATCCAATATAATTGCATTATTTATCTAATTTGATTAAGTACAATTTAATTTATCTAAGGAGGTAAAAATGTTGCTCTTAGTCAATTTGGGCTACTGTAACAAAACACCCTAGATTGGATGGTGTTTAAACAATAGAAACTTATCTCCCAGTTCTGGGACCAGAGGTTGAGAGCAGGGGACCAGCAGACTCAGGTTCAGGGAGAGACTTCTTCTGTGTTGCTGAATGAGAACTTCTCAGATCCTAACATGATGGAAAGAGAGCAAGAGAACTCTCTGGGACCACTTTGATAAGAGCACTGATCCCATTCATGAGGATTCTACCCTCATGATCTAATTACCTCCCAAAGTGCCTATCCTATCTCCCATCCCAGTAGAGGTTTCAATTTCAGTATTGGAATTTTTGGTGGCTACAAATGTTCAGTTCATTGCAGCTAACGGGCAGAAGAATCAGCTGGAATTTTTAATGTAATTCATAGATCTTAGAGCAGTCTCTGCTTTTCCAGAGTGGGCTGCAGTGTGTGTGGTATTCAGCAACCGCTTATTAGCAGGCCAATTATATTGAGACACTAAAGACAGTTGCCCTACGGCTGGACTTTACCTAGGGAGAAAAAAAAAGTTTGTCCACACTTCTTCGAGATGAATAACAGTTGGGAAAGGTCCAATAATTTCCTACTTTAAAAAAAAAAAAACAGAGAGAGATATTGATGATGGGTTCTTGGATAGGCAGCTGCAGTCATCTGAATTGCTCACGGTGCTGAATAAATGTCCATATTCTGTAGATGACCACTTAAGAGCAAATAAAACACTGCCATATTTTGAGGGAAGTATCTGGTAGGGCTTTCTGGGAAGTGTAGCAATTGCTTCTGGGGTTTGCACTTAATTATTTGGAGACTATCCCTAGGAAAGAATAGCATATACTCGTGAACCAAATTGAACCCAACATTTGCATGCGGTTGAGCATCCACCCCAGTATGCATTAGCATCATTGCCCCCAACATCATGATTAATAACACCACTTCACTCTCAAAAGTGTGCTGATTTAGGAAACAAATTATATGTTTACCCTATCTAAAACCTCATGTTCTTTCTTCCTCTAAAATACATATGTATTTTTTAATGTCCAAATTATTGCTACATTAATATTCTGCTCTTAGAAGAAGGAAAATGTTCATCTATCACAAGGGAAACAGTGGAGACAAAAGAAACTACATAAGCCATTTGTGTTTCTCATTTTACCTTGCCTGCCAGGGAGCCCAGGCTAATTTGGAGCTCAATTGCAGGAACTTCTATAACCTAGGATTTTGAAAGCAAGTATTTTCTTACTGTTAATGTTACTTAGTTCTTGTTTAATTTTTATTGCATTAGGGATTGTTTTACTATGGATGGCTTCAAATCATTTTTAGAAACAAATAGGTGTAAAAGCGGAAAAGTTCATCAGTATTTGAGTGTTAGTATTTAAAGCTTTGTGCAGGTTTACATTAACAGCAGGGATGAGTTGACCAAATGTGAAGCATCCCACGTGGCTGTCTCGAGTTGGTCCCCCATGATGATGGTGCAGTGGCTTATTCTAGTACTTGGCATCATTTGGCCCTAAAGTCTTACCCAGCTCTAGTCTCATGATTTTTTTGCTGGCTAACTTTGCAGCACTCTTCCCTGGATGGGTATGTGGCAAGTTTCTTGCCCCCCTCCTGACTCCATTCCTGGGTTGGTTGATTCTCTGAGTCTTGGCAACTAAGAGCCTCACTCTCAGCTACACTGAGCAGTGCAGGAGGAATTTCTTCTCCAGCAAAGAACCACAGCAGGCCATCTGGGAATGTCTACCACAGGCAGCGATTTTGGTGGCAGTGGGCCAGCACTGGACTGCATAGGGCCTGTTTCCAGCAGTGACACCTTGTGGCCACAAGAAGACATGACCGTGATGGCTCAGACATGGTGTTCATTTACATGAAAATTCTAGAAAAATCCTTTTTAGCCAGTGTAAACTCTGAGGGGGCATGTCTGAAGAGAGAAGGACATACACATTTGATTTCCTCTGAAAAGTCAGATAAGGCATCAATTTCTTAATTATAGATATGAGAGATCTGTGACATCGATCTGATTGCACCTGAGTTTTGCTGTCACCTGAGAGACATATGGGACCCAGAGGGTTTGAGGAAGGAAGTGTAGCTCTTGGTTTATGATGCAGATTGAACACTAGATGAGGTCAATAAGAAAGTGCTTTGGGGAAGCACTTTGATTTAAGATTCACAAAGTTGAGAATAAATGTGTAAAGTAGACCAAGGTGATATTATCATGGAACCCAGCCCTGCTGTGCTGATTTGCATTCCAAATTGTAGAGGTGGCAAATGCCTAAGGAGACAGGAGGCAGAGCATAATGCAAAGGGGAGAGGGGGGACCAGAACAAGTTAGTCCCACATTATGGCTGAAAGGTGAACTGAAATCCTACCAACTTCCAACCGGGATTTCAGGCCAGAAGCATCCTGTTGTGGGGCAGATTTAGGCAGATGCCTTTGCTTTTTAAATTTTATTTTATATTTATATGAAACAGAGCGATCCCCTAGGGGGCATTTCAGATTCTTACTTCTTGTTTCACTTGCCAGGAAATATAGATACAGAGAAAAAAATTCCCTGGGAGGAAAATATAATTTGGGGAGTGATTGTTGTTTATTTGCTTCATTTAAGATTCAGCAAAACCAGAACTGACCCAGCTCTTCCCTGTCCTCCAGCAAATTTACTTTCCTCCTTTAGCTGCATCAATTTCCTCTTGCTTTCCTTCTGAGCTGGAGGAAGCAGCAGCCTTGCTTTGTTTTGCTGTCTTATACTTTGCTCTGACATCAATCACACGCTCGACAGAACATTTATTTTACCTCAGTTTTTCCCTGAGCTGAGCAGCTTCTTTTCTCTCTCTCTCTTTTAATGGCATTGCAAAGCCCTTCTGAATTCATCCACTCAGACATAAACCCAACATTGGAAAAGCTGCTCTTTAGTAAGCTATTAGGGACAGTGGGTATCTATGCCTAGCATCTAGCTCCTTAAAGAAACATCTCTCCACAATTTGAACTTTTGTTGTCGATTGCAGTCCACTCAGAAAGCATCTCCAGCCATGATAATCATTAATGGGAAAAATTGGAATGCAGTTTTTATTGGAGCACCCACTAAACCAAATACATTTCTGAGTTTGCACTTAATGATAAATGGCAACAGTAATAACCAATAGAGCTTGGGGCACTACTGTCACTTTTCTGTGAGCCTAGCTGGGTAGGGCCTTGGTTCATTTCACTCTTCTTCTTCTGTTCATCAGCTGAATGCCCTTTGGCAAATTCCTTAGCCCTTCTTGTGCCTGGTGTGTAATGCGGAGTTATTGATAATGGCTCAGACCTACTGGGCACTTTACTGAGAATCAGGTTGTGCTTCAAGCTCCTTTTATTTAGTAACCTAATTCCCCCAACAATACTCGAGGGAGGTGTGATTATGTCCATCCATTCCCACTTTACAAACAAGAAAATCAAGGACCACAAACGCTAGCCTGCCATATGTCATAGAACTGGAAAGGAATGAACCCAGGATCTTCACGCATGAGTTCTGATTCCAGGGCTGTGTTCTGAGTACCCTGCAGTATTATTATTATTATTTTATTATTTATTTAGTTTTTAGTTGTAGATGGACACAATAGCTTTATTTATTTATTTATTTCTAATGTGGTGCTGAGGATAGTACCCAGGGCCTTGTATGTGCCAGACGAGTGCTCTACCACTGAACCACAACCCCAGCCCCTCCCCGCCAGCAGTATTATTTTGATGATCACTTTAATAATAATATACTTCATTGGAATGTCAAGAGGGGTTAATGAGACTGTATCCATAATGCAGGTAGCATTGTATCTGGCATTTGGTACTAGCTTATTAAATGTTTACTGGTATTGTTAAGATTAGACCATTCAAACCTCCAAATTACCTCAGTTTGGACTTGAACTTTCAAACTTAAGGTTCAGGTGAAATGGCTCTGCTTATTCCAGTGGTTTCTATCATTTTGCAAAGAAATTTTGGGACAAAACCCAGAGTCACCTGCTATAATGTCCATGTCAAGACAGTCGTAGAGTAAAAATGGGAAGATCATCAAGGAAGTCAGATTTGAGCTTGTGACTTGGAGGAAGTGGACTTGAACTTCCCTTCCCCCATCTTGAACTTCTGCCCACCTGCTTTGCCCACTTTGTCTGGATAGTGCTCCCCACCTGTTCCTGGAGTCCTCTTCACGTTGATGGAGTACTCAGAATCATACTTCATTTCGTTTTGTCCTCTGGTGCTCTGATTGCAATGATGCCTTGCAGCCCCGGAAGAGAGATAATCTAATCCATTTTTATTAACAAAGTCAAATCATATGTAAATGAATTTAAGAGCTGTTTAATTAGAAGATGATTTTATCCTGCCATTAGGTGATTCCCTTGGTGGAGGAAGACCTCAAAACTGTGCCGCTACTCAAGAAAAGAGCCCAAATGTTGGATTTAGGAGTGTGTTCATTTTTGAAGGAAAATGGTAATTTGGGTCTGGCCTAATTCCTCACAGGAGAGTTTCTAAAAGAGATAGAGGACTTGGGCTGAAGGACTTTTGAGGTCAGCCATGACAACTTCTTAATAGGGCACAGATGGAAATGACGGCCCATTCCTGAGCATTGTTGCTCTCTGAGGTGATCAGTTTTTTTTTTAAACACTTCTTTTTTAGTTACAGATGGCACAATATCTTTATTTTATTTTTAATGTGGTGCTGAGGATCGAACTTGGTGCCTCAGGCATGGTAGGCAAGCACTCTACCTCTGAGCCACAACCCCAGCCCCATGATCAGTCTTAAGGAAGTGACCGAAAGGTTTATTGACTTGCTGCAATTAGCTGCCATCATTTTCTGTGTGTGTATGTGTGTGTGTGTGTGTGTGTGTGTGTGGAGGTGTTTGAGGCTATGGGTTCTGGATGAATTTACTATTTGCTTAACGTGTATCCCCAATGTTATTACGGAGGCCATATGTAGGAACTGCTATTGTTTTATCTGCCCAGGTCTCCTGGCCCCTATTTCTTCTGACCACTGCCTTTCTCACCCCTGTCTGTTCACCATTCTCCTGTTTTATCTGTGTTGTTCCTAGAAAAGCTGCCATTTTCTTAGCTGGCTGCATCCTTCTGTGCAGATGATGGATCCAATGCTGGACAGGTGACCCAAGTTGGACCAATTTCTTATTCCTTGGATTTTTTTTTTTTTTTGGTGTTGAGACCAGATCAACCAAGCAGAATATTCACTAGTTGAAATCATATGATAAAAATATTTGGATGCTATGGGTTGGAATCACTTGCAGAAAGTTGTTCTGAGGGAAAGAGAACAAACTGAGATGCACAGAGAGAAGCAGAAAGGAGAGACGGTCACCAGGATGGTGGAGTCCCACGTGGGGCTGTCCCTGCTCTGCTCTTATCTACTTCTCTCCTTGGGTTCCTTAAGGCAATGAATCCCCTTTGTGCTTAATTAATTGAATGCTACTGCAATCGAAAGAATACTAGTATTCCCAGAGGGACAGGAAGAGTACAGTTTTATCTAGAGAGGCCAGATACTGGAGCAGAAGTATGGACAGGACAGGAAAAGAACTTCCAGGGGGAAATGGCATTCAGGCAAGTGGGCAGTCAGCCTGCTCAGCATGGAAGATCTCCTAACCCTGCCCTTGCCCAAAATAGGAGGGATATAGACCACCCTAACGTAGAACAGAGTGGAGGGCACTCGAAGGCACGTCTGGATATCTCTGGGCATAGTTCTTTACCACAAATCTTATTCCTTGGGATTTTCTTGGGATTCTTCTTCTTAAGTTCCAAAGGAAGCTTTTGGGTATTAGGCAGGGGAGTTATCAGTAGTAGATGGGCCACAAATCATTTGCTGTTACTCTCTGGAATTCTATGTTAGGCAGATATCATATCAAAATACAGTGCTTGAACAAGGCTAGTGAATCTTTGAAAAAGTGCTATATCTTATCTCTATACCACGTACAAATTGATGTTAAGATCAACCCCCAAGCTCAACCTGCTCATTACTGGATCTTCAATACCAACATAACTAGTATATGTGACAGGTCACAGGATGAACTGTCTGGGAACCATAGAATGTAAGTTTTTTTTTCCTAAATTTTTTTCCTAAATTTTCCTACTACAAGCCAACTCTTCCATGAAATTCCCTTCCACCCAAGCTGGTAGAGACGAAACTTATTCTTGTGTCCAGATCTTGACCCTTCTTGAAGATGCATAAGGAGCTAAGGAGATGGAGTAGTGCTACACTCTTCCTGTCCCTCTGGGAATATTAGTATTCTTTCAATTGCAGTAGACGAGTGTTGGAATTTGTTCTGGCATTCTGGTAAATTACTTGTGGATCAATTGGATGTTTGCAAGGTTAACTTTTGAGCTTTCTTAAAGCAGGCCCTAAGCCATGTTCAGGGTTAATTTAGCCCCAACACTGAGGTGCACTAAAGGGTGCTAACCTACACTATCATACTTAACTAGTTAAAGATGAAGTGCCTTCTTCCTAAATTGGAAAGTAAGAGAACAGTGCCATTATTGCTCACCATTGTATTCAAGATCCTAGCCAGAAAATAAGTCGAGAAAAAAATGAAGCACTACATATTAGAAAGGAAGAAGTAAAAATTTCCCCTGCCACACAGTTGTCTGTATAGAAAATTGAAAAGAAATTACAAAAAAGAATAAAAATGAAAACAAAATCTGCTAGAGCTAATAAATGAGTTTATCTAGTCACAGAGAGAAGGCTGATAGTAAAAAGTCAAATATAGTTTTATATTCTAAAAATGAACAACTGGGTATTTAAATTTTAGCTTTTAATTTTAATTTTTAATTAATTAATTAATTAATTAATTAATTTGGTGCTGGCTATTAAACCCAGATCTTGTGCATGTGAGGCAAGTACTCTACCACTGAACCAAACCTCCAGCCTGGATATTGAAAATTCAAAATAACACCGTTTGCAATAGCATAGAAACCATGAAATACTTCAGGAAATTTTTTGAATAAAAATTGTTAAGAGCTATTTGCTAACAACTATAAACTATAAATGGAGAGAAATTAAGGACTTAAAGAAATAGGGCCATACACCAGGTTTATCTATCAGAGGCCTCAATATTGATAATATGTACTTCTATCAAATTGATCTATTGACACGATCATAATCAAAAAATTAGATTTTTTTTCCTGTGTAGAATTAGCGAGATGATTCTAAAGGAAAATCAAATCTTGAAGGATTTAGAATAGATAAAATAATTTTGGAAAAGAACACAGATGTTAGATGTACAACCACCAGATTGTCAGGCTCGCTCTAAAGCTACAGCATTGAACTGACATATGGAAAGACATATAGCTCAAAGTACCAGAACAGAATCCAGGAATTGACTCCACTCCTGTATAGTCAGTGGGTTTTGGACAAAGATGCTAAAGTATGTTCGATAGAGGAAAGAATGGGTTTTCAATACATGAAAACAATTGGATATTCTTATGGGAAAAATAAGCATCAATGTTTACCTTACACTATCTACGAAGTTTAATACAAACTGCCTCAAATATCAAATAGTGAATGCTAAAAATCACAAGACTTCAAGAAGAAAAACTACTGCTTTGGGTTAGGCAAAAATTTCTTAGATATGATTTAAAAAGTACAAGCTATAAACTAATTGCTACCTTTGATTTCATTAGAACTTAAATCTGGTGATTTTTGAGAAAACTGTTGAAAGATGAAAATTCAAGCTACAGATTTGTGAAAGAGTATTTACAAAACATACATCTAAGAAAGGACTGCTACCTAGAAAATATAAAAAAACTTTGACAACTCAATAAAATGAAAAGCAACGCTACTAAAACAGGAAAAAATGCTAGGCATGGTGGGGCATACCAGTAATCCCAGTGACTCGGGTGGATGAGGCAGGAAGATTGCAAGTTTGAGGCCAGCTTCAGCAATTTAGTGAGGCCCTAAACAATTTAGCAAGACCTTGTCTCAAAAATAATAAAAAAAAAATTTTAAAGGAGGGGGCACCTAGGGATATGACTCAGTGGTAAAGTACTCCAGGATTAAGTCATTGCTACAAAAAAACAAAAATTAAAAAAAAAAAAACCCAGCAAAAATATTTGGATAGATATTTCCTCCAAAAATTATCTGTGTATATGTGTGTCCAATAAGTAACATGAAAAGATTTTTTTTAACACCATTAGTCACTGGAGAAAGACAAATTAAATCTATGGTGAGGTCCTACCACACCCCCACCAGGAGTGCTCACACTTAAAAAGACTGTCCATACTAAGTGCTGGCTCTGATTTGGAGCAACTGGAACTCTCGTACATTGCTGGAGCTCATGTAAAATGGTGTAGCCACCTTGAGAAGGAGTGTAGTAGTTCTTAATAACATTAAATATACACATTTGTCATGATCCAACAATCTCAAGGCTATGGTTTACCCAAGAGAAGTAGCAACATACGTCCACAAAGGAACTTTTACTCGGATGTACATAGGAGCTTTGTTCAAAATCACACCCTCTGTGACACACCCACCCTGGGAGACCAAAATATCCATCAACAGGTGAATGAGTAAACAGATTATGGTATATCCTGACAGTAAAATACCATTTACCAACACAAAGAGCAAACTACTCATTGATTTAACCACATAGATATTTCTTAAAAGTATAATTCTAAGTGAAAAATTAAAGCAAAAGACTACCTACTATATGATTCCAATCACATAATATCTATAAAAGGCATGACAATCACAATATAAGCATATCAGTGGTTACCTGAGACTGAGATTGGGTAGCGGAAACTGGCTGAAATGAGTAGGAGGAAACTTCTTTTTTTTTTTTTTTTTTGAACTAAGGATTGAACCCAGGGATGTTTTACCACTGAGATACACATCCCCTGCCCTTTTACTTTTTATTTTGAGACAGAGATTCATGAAGTTGCTTAGGGACCCATTAAGTTGCTGAGGCTGGCTTCGAACTTTCAATCCTCCTGCCTCAGCCTCCCATGTTGGCGAGATTACAGGCCTTTGCTACCGTGTTCAGAAGTTTATTGAGGGTGGAGGAACTGGTCTCAACTGTAGTGCTGATTTTGCAACTCTAGATAATTGTCAAAACTCATCAATCTATACAATTAAAATTGTGAATTTTACTGTAGGTACCTCAGTAAACCTATTTAAAAAATAATCATAAATGTTGCCTTAGTCCTGTCTGTCCTGGGTCCTATTTCCTTCCAACCCTTGTGTTTAAGCTCATGAAGAACCCCATGGTTTTGGAGAATAAATTGTTTAAGAGCAGAAGATTTTGGTGGTTGGAGGTGGGGAGTCAGGAAGTGTAAGAACAAAACCAGAAATGCATTTAAAAATGTTCTCAAATTTTATTTTAAATGTTTATGAAAATCATTGATGATAGAACTGCACACTACACAGTACATCGATGACATTTTACATATCCTGAATGGATAATTAATTTCCCTTCATTATCACTTGCTTATTAGGAACTTTCAAGATCCTTTTCTCTTATAGTTTTGACAAGATACTTGTAAAGTTGTTTTGCTTTCTGGCAGAAAACATCTATGTTATGTGATTTTTAGAATTCTGGTTCTCCATGTGTTGTTGGGCACTTTTGGATTTTATGATTTGGAGTTATTAATTTCTAATTTCTTAAAAGCTCCCTTCTCGAGTTCAGCAAGCTTCCACGAGAACAGAAACACATGGATTCTTCAGACCAGAAGCTTTGGCTGTTTGTTAGCTATACTAGGGACGTATCTACCCCTGAAACTCGAGGTCACTTGTCTTAGTTTTTCTCATTGGCTTTTTCATCCATCCATTAATTCTTCCCCAAATGCTCATGTCCCTACCTTGTGTTGGTGCTGAGCTAGGACCACAGTAGTGCTCAAGGAGATGAGCACCCCACCTTCAAGGAAGACACGTAGTAAGAATGAAAACAGCCCTTAAACAACTTATCGACATGATTTAAAAAAATTGTTGCAAGAACGAGAAAGCAGCAGCATCAAGTACCTTGCACTCAGAGGGCAGGGAACTGGCCCAAGTCTCAGGGTGCCACGGTAGTCATGGATGGGACAGTCTAATTGAGAAAGTGGGACGAAGAGGAGTTGTCAGTGCATCAGTAAGAAGGGACAGCTTATTCAAAGGCCTGGAGGATGGGGAGAACTCTGTGGGCCACAGAACTGAAGGAAGAACAGTGGAGGGGTGCAGGGAGCACAGGGAGGGTGGGTAGTGAGCTGATAGCCACTGTTATAGGCCCTGGTACAGCACACAGATTTCACAACCAAGCGACAGCGGTGCTTGAAGGATTTTCATCAGGGGCAGTTGTAGTTTCACTTCTGCTTTCTAGAAATTTCACTATGGTTACTGAGCAAGATAAAGATCAGGAGGAGGGAATGAAAACAGGGGAAATTTTCATGGCTTATTTTACCACCTGAACCTTAGGGATTATTTTTTTGGTACCTTGGATTGAACTCAGGGCACTCAACCACTGAGCCACAGCCCCAGATCTTTTTTGTATTTTATTTAGAGACAGGGTCTCACTGAGTTGCTTAGCACCTCGCTGTTGCTGAGGGTGGCTTTGAACTCACAATCCTCCTGCCTTATGAGCCACTGGATTACAGGTTTGTGCCACTGTGCCTGGCTAAACTTTGGGGTTTTTGTTTTTCAGAGAAAATGAATCTGCTAGGATATCTGTTCGATCCCCTTGCTGAGGTGGCAGTGGACACAGATATGACCAGTAAGACATAACTGGAATGCGCTAAAGATTCCTGGCCAGCTTTTGCCTCCCCTGAGGTAGATGCCACTTGTCCCTTCTTTACGCCTCTCTTCTTTCTGTATGAAACAGGAACCCAAGACTGTAGGTAGGACAGTCACCTAACATTCATGATGGGACAAGAATGAGGAAAAAGTCCCATACTGAGATCCCTACAGGGTGCCTGGGACACCGATAACTTAGTAGGTGCTCCCCTACCTCACATGTGCCTACTTCCAGAATCCTTATTTGTTGAAAAAGACCTGTATTTTGTTCAGGCCATGGAGTTGTATTTCTTTGACAAGCAACCAAATGGAAGTTAGGCCCAAGTGTCTTAGGTGAGAGAAAAATGGCAGCTGGAGTGGGATAGTAGACATGGAAATGAGGAGAAGCCATTTGGGAGGCACAATCCACACCTCTCCAGGCAGACCCTTGGTATGCACCTTCCCTCCTAGAAGGTTCTAGAAGGTTTGTTTAGGGCCTGATTCTCTCTCCCACCTTTAGTTCATTTCTCTTAAATGTTTATTGTGAAAATGTAAACCTGCTGAACTTCACCTCCTTTTCTACCCATGGTCCCCCAATCCCTCTTTTTCTAAACAGCTCTGACAGGCATATTTAGATATCTCCATAGAGGACACATATTTGGGGGTCAAAAATTCTCAGGCAGGTTCAAGACACGTTTTTGTCACTCACCTAGTAGGCCAGTACCTTTGGACATCTCTTAACGACTTAGATATTAGTTTCTCACCTGTAAACTGGGGTTTAGGATACTTGTGGGATTATGTGAATTAAATGAAATAATCAGACTCTCTGGAGGAGGTATCTAGGTATTAGTCTCTATAAAGCTCCCAGGTAATTCCCCTGTACAGCAGATGCTGAAATCCGCTGGTGCTCAGGGGTTTGCTTCATAGCAGACATTTTGTTAAGCATTTGATAACATCATCATTACTCATCTTGGTGGCCAATTCACATAGCCTGACACCAAAATACTTAGGTAAGTAAAACCACATTTGCTAAATTTTCTTTTGCCCACAGAGAAACTACCAGATCACCACATTTTGTTGTTGTTGTTTTAACCATTACAGGGATTTTTACCTTGGTTTCTCCTTCTCCCCTTGGGTGTAAAGGTTTGTTAAGATAGCTCTCATGGAGAAACCATTTCCCTGCCATCCTTTGGGGGTTAGATGCCAGGAAAATCTCAAAGCAGAAAAAGAAGGAGCTGTGTCACCCAGCGAGTTGATGGAGACTTGGAAGATGGCTACTGGTGTTTCAGGAGCCACTTCGGTAACCCTCTAACCCTCTTTGCCACTTCCCGGAGTTTTTGGAGAACTTCTACAGTCATTCCCACAATTGCACGGGCCTCTTGGGGACTTCCCTCACTCAAAGCCAAAGTGCAAGGGGTGTTCCACACAGCAGTGAACCAACAGGGGCGTCCGCTAACCACAGACCTGTCCTCTGGGGCTTCCACTTGGCCGCTCTGTTGGCCATTATGTTCCTAGAGCAAATATTTTTGTAACTCCAGGCCCAGGGCCTGACCTTTCCCATATCACAGAGCATCTTCATCAAAGAGATGAGACTGGGGATTTGAATGTTGGAAATTGGTGGAAACCAGGAAGAAGGGCTTGTTTGCTTGTTTGCCTTATGTTAGGTCCTCCAGTTTGTTTGATTTGGTTTCATAAAAGGAACGCTTCTGATTTATCCTAATGGCGCTTGGCCTTTTTGCATGACCCTTCCTCATCATTCTTGGCATTGAAACTCTTGCTTGTGGAAAAGCTAGTTCAGGAAGGGCCACAAGTGTGGCCTTTGACCATGAGCATCAGAATCATCAGCACTGTGGGCGGTTCTTGGGGCAGACCCTAAACTTACAGGATGTAGGACTTCTGTGGGTGAGGTCCCAGAGAACGAATTTTTAAACAGCACCCTGAATGATTCTGCAAAGCAATCAAGCTTGAGAACCATCAGCTTTAAATGCAATATTCTGATTTTGGTGAGAAAATTTAGCTTTTGGCTTTATTTTGTCATTTATCACTCTCTTTTTGGAGAAAAACGACCCTTGCATGAGGTAGGAAGAATATGGAGTTGATTATTTCCTACTACGCCCAGCTCAGCACCAACCCATAAAAGATGCTTAATGTATACTGTCTTGAATGAACTGCATGCAGTTGCAGTCAGAGTACAACCATGGTTGGTCCCCCTTCCGTTTGGGGGCCTCTTGTTTGGAAATATATGCCAAGAATAAAGTTTTCTTTGTAAAAGAGGGCTTTCTAAAAGCACACCAAGGGCAGCAGGCTTATTGGGCTGTGGCCAAGGTCTAGCTTAAGTATTATTTTTGCTGAAGTAGCAGAATCACTTCTCGTAATTTCTGAAACACTTTAAATGGGGTGGTGTTATAGGGAACTCTTCCCTTCTCCATCTTCTGCGCTGCCTTTGAATTCAAATTACTCCAAATACAAAGAGCTTCGGTCACCTTGAGATGGAAAAGGCAATCTATTTGCTCAGCTGATTTTCTTGGTGTTAGTTACAGACCACGATAAGTCACGGTTTATAATCAAGGCCAACTTCTGGTTCTGGGATTATTAGCTGGATCGATACAGGGTTGGGTCGCTGCTGTGCCCTGCCGCCTGATCTGGGCACCTGATTCTGCCACAGGGGTGCCCAGGGAGGAAGGGGCAAATGCCCTTGTTTGGCTTCAATCTTTGGCTAAGTGTGAATATTGCCTTTTCCTGCCGGCTGTCAGCTCTGCAGCTGGCCCTCTTGAAGGTTAAGCCTTGAGCTCTCCAAGGAGCTGTTAATCTCTCGGAGCCTGTTGGCCCAGATGGCGCCCATCTCAGCTCCCCACATGGTTCTTTCTAGAAGGGCCTCATTCGCCAGGTATTATGCATCTGGGATTCATCCGCCTGTGGTGCGTGTGCATCTAGCAGTTCCTTCCTCTTTACTGTGGAGCGTGCTGAGGTGGTAACATACTGGGGTGTGTTTTTCCTTCCGTTCATCGGTTGAAGATCCTTGGCTGGTTTCATTTTTCTTGTTAAATATTTGCCATAAATATTTGTATAATGATTTTTGCATGAACTTTATTTTCATTTGTGAGCAGGATTTTCTCTCCTTTAACAAATAACCATGTACATTATAAATAAAATGTACATTTAAATAATGCATAATAAATGTACATATTTATGGGGTACAGTATAATATTTTCGTATTTGTATATAATGTGTGAAGATCAGATCAGGGTAACTGGAATAGCCCTCACCTCAGACATTTATCATTTCTTTGTGTTGGGAAAATTTAAAATCTTCTTTAGTAGCCGTTTTGAAATACACAATTAGTTTTCACCCACAGTTACCCTACTTCACAATGGAACATTACAAGTCCCACCTGCACCCCTGTACATGTTAACCAACCTCTCTCCATCCCTCTTCCCTCACCCCCTTCCCAATCACTGATCAGATTTGTACTTTACTTCTATGAGCTCAACCTCTTTTTGGCTCCACATATGAGATTATGTGGTATTTGTCTTTCTGTACCTGGCTTATTTCATTTGACATAATGTCTTCCAGGCTCATTCGAGTTGCTGAAAATGACAAGATTTCATTTTTTATGGCTAAATAATATTCCGTAGTATATTGAATGCATTTTTTATATCCATTCAAAATCCATTTCACAATCTGTTCGTCTTTCAATGAACACCTGGCTTACTTCCATACCTTGGATACTGTGAACAGAGGAGAGCAGGATTCTTGAGGAGCATCTGTGAAGGTTATTTCTTTGGAGAGTGTTTGTTGAGTGCTTCTGTCATTAATCTAAGGCAAAAGAGGAGGGCTTGGGCAGGACCTGTTGAAGAGCCCTGGGGTAGCCTCTGCAGTTAGAGGACCACAGTGGCCTTCAGTGTAAATGGTTGGCTAATCTCATTTGTAGTTTCTTTGGTCCTGCTGGGTGGCAGAAAGGGTATATCCAAGTACAAGGCTTATGAATGCTGAGGTGTGGTCAGGTGGCTTCTATGGCTGCAGTGTTTTTGAAGAAATAAATCATGTGTGGGTCTGTGCTTAACCTATACGTACAATCTTTCTTCTTCTCTCATTTTGAAAACTAATTTTTGTCACCAGCTTGACTTAAAAATGTAGAATTGAGCACCTCCTTGGTTTCTTGGGACAAAAATGAAATTTGTGGCTGAAGCCTGGCTTGAAAAACAAAAGACCTGAGTTCAAATACTGCTCACACACTGTGTAGTGTCAGGCAAGTCACCTCTCTAAGCTGTAGTTTTCTCACCTTCAACATGGATTTGTGTGAGATTTCCTAGAAAGACAATTGTGAGAATTCTAACAAGGTGAATGAACCTGACACAGAGCAAACATGGTGCCTGTTTAAACCCACGAGGTCAGCAGGACATGTGCCTGACAACTATGCCCTCTCCCTTCCCTTGCTGGCCTGCCTCCTCCCACTGACCCTGCGGACCTGGTGCTCAGTAGTTCCTCTTTGCTCTGGTCTCCACCAGTGCAATCTCCACGGAAGGACTGAGAGGCAGGGTGTGGGGTCTTAATGCAGCGGTGTGCTAAGTGCCTCACCTACAATTAAGAAATCCTTTTCATAGATCAAGGAAGTCTTGAAGAACATTGTTTGGTGAGCTAAAGACTTACATCTCAGCCCTGGTGCCTGTCTCTGTAAAAAGCACGGCGCCTGGCATCAGGATACCTGCTTCTATCCTGCTCTGCATTAGGCTGTTGCAGGTCTCTGAGCGAGAGACATGACCTTCACCTCTTTGAACTTCAGTTTCCCCATCAATCTGTAAAATGTGGACAAATGGTCCCTATTCTACCTGCTTTTCAGGGAATTTGGAAGTTACAACATGCCGCATCAACATAAAACATTATTATCACTATTACCCAATAATGTGTATGGCTTTCTTTTAGTGTTTTATCTTGCTCAGGAATAACACTTCTTTCCCCCATCTTTAAAAATATGCACTAGAAAAAAATCCTGAGGAGTGAATTTCTAATTGTGACATTTGCGGTGCCTTGGCCCTAGGATAATCAAGCCATTTGAGAATGGAGAGAACTTCTTGGTATCCCTGAGACAGTGTGATGTAGGCAGTTGAGTGTTTTGCTTGCTTCGCAGGCTGACTCTGAATCACGCTCCGGCAGGCTCACTTCAGGCCTGTGGGTGGCTTAGAAATTTGTTTTAGAAACAAGGTTTATGTGTCGATTGCACTTCCTCTGTGGTTCTCTTATTGTCTATTTCTGACAATATTTGCATAAAACCAGATATTTGATTTGAAGAACATCTGTTCTCACCATTCATTTCCCACCTGAGTCAAAGCTCTTCTGCCTGAGCTGAAAGAGCCTCTTTGCTCAGCAATCCTGGCAACAACTTGAGGAGCCCCAGGGAGAGTGGGGAGGCGTGGTGGGGGTGGGGAGGCTCTTGGGAATGCAAACAGGGTTGCTGGGCATCCAGCCTCCTGAGGGAGGCTGATGACAGTGGCTGTCTTGCGAGATAAGTGGTGTTTGATCAAAATTTGCATGAGTGCTTATTCTTTTAAACATTGGATATTAAAATTGGTTAAAATCCTTCTCAAATTTGGCCCTCTTCCTTGTCCCCAGGTTGGAGTATATGGAATACTGAGTGCCTTATGTATGCCTGGCTTAGTTTTTGTCACCTGTAGGGAGGTTTGCAAGCAGGGAGGCTGAAGCCCGTGGTTAATTCTGGCTTGCATTGCGCTGGCTTTTGGGCTTGTCACGAGCAAGTAGCTTTATCCTGATGCTTACTGTCCAGCCCTAAGGCCCATGGCTGGAAGGAGCGGTCTCTGAGAAGGGATTCAGCGGGCATCATGGCCCAGCAGCTGAGCCAGGGCATGCTTGCTGGGCGGTAGACAGGCTGGGGTCACAGGGCTTGTAGCCAGGATAAAATAGCAACAGGAAATCACCCAGGGACTTAGACACAATCACATTTATATTTCAAAAGATGTCCGGGCTGCAGGTACAGAGGAGGCTCCCGCTGTGGCCCAGGGAGGATGCGTGGATGCTCTTGTGATCTTCCCTCTGCCCTGGACGCCTCTCATGGTTATTCTGCTTGCTCTTTCACTCCTGTCTGCTGGGAGGGGAACTTCCTTGCCAGGCTCCGCTCAGATCTTGAAGTTAGGACTTGGTTGCTCCTCTAGTTCTCCACAGAGCTCTTACTATCTCTAGGGTATATAAAGCATTCAAAAATCTTAACACCAAAAGAACAAATAACCCAATCAATAAATGGGCCAAGGAACTGAACAGACACTTCTCAGAAGATGATATACAATTAATCAACAAATATATGAAAAAAATGTTCAACATCTCTAGGAATTAGAGAAATGCAAATCAAAACTACTGTATGATTTCATCTCACTCCAGTCAGAATGGCAGCTATTAAGAATACAAACAACAATAGTGTTGGTGAGGATGTGGGGAAAAAGGCACACTCATACATTGCTGGTGGGACTGCAAATTTGTGCAACTAATATGGAAAGCAGTGTGGAGATTTTTTGGAAAACTTGACCCAGCTATCCCTCTCCTTGGTTTATACCCAAAGGACTTAAAAATAACATACTACAGGGACACAACCACATTAATGTATATAGCAGCACAATTCACAATAGCTAAACTGTGGAACCAACCTAGATGCCCTTCAGTAGATAAACTGATAAAGAAAATGTGGTATATATACACAATGGAATATTACTCAACATTAAAAGAGAATAAAATCTTGGCATTTGCTGGTAAATGGGTGGAGTTGGAGAATATTATGCTAAGTGAAGTTAGCCAATCCCAAAAAACCAAATGCTGAATGTTTTCTCTGATATAAGGAGGCTGATTCATAATGGGGATGGTGGGGGCAGCGTGGGAGGAATAGACAACTTTAGATAGGGCAAAGGGAAGGGAGGGGAAAGGAGGGGGTATGGGGGTAGAAAAGACAATGGAATGAGATGGACATCATTACCCTAAGTACATGTATGAAGACACAAATAGTGAGACTCTACTTTGTGTACAAACAGAGATATGAAAAATTGTGTGCTATATGTGTACTATGAATTGAATCACATTCTGCTGTCATAGATAACAAATAAGAATAAATAAAAAATAAGATTACAACAATGTATACACGAACTATTTGTGAAAAGGAGACTACTGCAAAATACACCAAAAATCAATTTTGCCAAACAGTGATTGCTTTTCAATAATGGAATTATGAATGATTGTTTAAAAATTCCCTCTATTTCTCTGATTTAGAATTTTTTTCCAGAGTGCATATATATTATTTTTCAGTTGGGGAACTAATTCAATAAATTTTATATTTTCAATTAAAAAACAAAAGAACTCTTACTATCATGATCAAGCACTTTTCCATCTTGCTTTGAGTCAGGGCCAAAGATGGGAGTCGCCCACCCTATTTTCCCAGTGGATTAGCATTACCTTGAGGGAAGGGGTACCATTTTCCTCAGCTTTATGTTTCCCATAGAAACCAGCTTAAACAGATTGTAAATTGTTCTATAAATGTCAAGTGACATTTTAAAATCTAGGAGTCAAGAAGTAAATCTGATAGAATGGATGAGTAATGAATGCATATGTAATAAATGACTGCATGTAGCTAATGAAGGATTTCTTGTGAATTGGTTCTTCATAAGATCTCATAGGACAGTCCCTCAAGCTAGAATTGTGTGTAAACTTAAATTATCTAGATATAAATTTCTTGTACTGTATTGAATTGGTAATATTCATTTTGGGGGCCTTTCTGAAGTCTTTTTGGCTTATCTCCTGGCTTTATGGGACATTCTCAGCATTGTTAGAGGACTGAATGTATTTATTTTGAAGGTAGACTGGTGGAGTTTTGAAGGACATCTGTTATCAGCTTATTCTCAGGACTTCTGCATGCAGAATGAAAGAAAACAGCTGCCCACATAATGTCACTTCAGGGGACTCTGGAGGGATCCTGGCTTCTCAAAAGAATGACCTTACCTTTTCACTAATTCCTTCATACAATTTAAGGGCATAAGCCCATTTGTTGGAAGAGATCACATTGTGCTTCAAATAAGTTATGAATGACTATTGAGGATCATCAATTAGGACTGTCTATGTCAGGGGTCCACGAAGATTTTCTGTAAAGGGCAAGGTAGTAACTGTTTTGTGTGAATCATATGGCTTCTGTTACTACTATTTGACATCACCCTTATCTTGTAAAAACATCCCCAGACAATGCAGAAATGAATGTACAGGGCTGTATTCCAATAAAACTTTATAAAATCAGGCTGTGGGCTGGGTTTTCTTGCAATCAAAAATTTATTGACTCTGATCTAAGTTATTCCTAATTAAAGAAGAAAAAACCCACATACCTCAAACATTGACATGAAAAGTGTTAGTTTTGGCTGTACGAAATCTCAAGGATATGTAAAAAGAATGACTCTGCTTCCACCACCACTTTGAGATTGAGGTTGACTGAATCGCCAGGTCAACAGTGCTTCTGCCATCTTCTTGACATGGAGAAGAGAGAGGAACTTACACTAGTTCTAGAAGTTTCCACCTGGAAGTACCACACGCTACGATTGCTCATTTCTCACTGGGTAGTGCAAGTCACAGGATCACATGTAATTTTAAAGAGGACAGGGAAGGGCAATGTGAGTGTGTATACAGAGGGATAACTAGAATTTGGGGTGGATGGATTTCGATAATGACAACCCCAGAAGGGGAGACCAAAATTCACAAGGATGCCTTTTATTCTCTTCCATCCCCAACAGAGGAGCAACTGTTGATTCCATCCCCTCCTTCATTATGTTACTAAAATTAATCAGTAGTTCAAATAAAAGAAGGCTACTCTATCCAATGGTGAGAGTGTTCCTTGAAGTAAGGATTTTGATTAATCCAATTCTGGGAGCCTGAGAAAAATGAATGAATGAATAAGTAAATAGACTCCAGTAGAACAGGGACTGAAAAAATAAGGTCTGAGGGCTAAATCTGATCTACCATGTATTTAATAAAATAAAGTTTTATTGGAAAACAATCCTTATTTTTTTAAATGTATTTTTGCCCTGTGATTAGCAGAATGGAGTAGTTGTGACAGAGACCATATGGCCCATACAGCCTTCGATATTTACTCTGTGGCACTTTACAGAAAATGTTTGATGACCTGGGTCCAGCATATGAGCATGTAAAGTGATGGATCCCAGCTGTGGAGCTGGCACAAGTCAACATTGTCCCCTGGAGACTGGATTTAAGAGGTGCTTCTGGGGGGAGGAATTACCAACAAACATTTTCCTAGGAGAGGTCAGCTGGGGTCCATGTCTTTGTCTCTGGTATATCACTTACTAGCATTAGTATATTACTAACTAATATGTATCACTAGTGTTAGTATTTTAGAAACAGTCCCTAATCAAATTAGCTGAAGTAAATAAGTGAGAGTAATGAATTAGCAAAAGCAATCCCAATTCAGAGAAGGCAGGGGAAGAACTGGCTGGGGGCATGATATGCTTTCTCGAGTTAGTGCATTCAGCTTCTTTCTCTTTTGTTTTTTATGTTTGTTCTTTCTGAATTGTGTGTATGTGTGTGTGTGTGTGTGTGTATATATATATATATATATATATATATATATTTTTTTTTTTTTTTTTTTGCAAGTGGACTTTCACTGTGAGGTAAAGAAATGGCACCTGGTAACTCTGAACTCACATCTTCCAGATTTGGGATCAGGGTAAAAGAGACCCTTCCAGTTTCCAATTTAAAAATCCTAGGGCAGGACTGCAGTGCTCTAGGATTTTTTCTGTGGGTTCTGTGCTCATGCCTTGGATGGGTCACTGAGGCCACGCCTGGGTGGTACTGCAGTGCCCACCCTCACTTCTGTGCCATCTTTTTGGGGGTGAAAAATGGGCCTCCTTCCAGAAGATGGGGCTATTATGGTTTGGATGTGAGGTGTCCCCCAAAAGCTCACGTGTGGGACAATGCAAAAGGGTTCAGAAGGGAGGTGATTGGATTATAAGAACCTGAAACCCAAATCAGCGAATTAATCACCTGATGGGATTAACCGAGTGATAACCGAAGGCTGGTAGGGTGTGGCTGGAAGAGGTGCTGCAGGGCGTGGCTCTGAGGTATAGATTTGCATCTGATGAGTGGAGTCACTCTCTGCTTCCTGATCGCCATGTGAGTGGAGTCCCTCTGCCACACTCTTCTACCATAGTGTTCAGCCTCACCTTGAGCCCAGGAGAATGGAGCTGGCCTTCTATGGACTAAGTCCTTTGAAACTGTGAGCTCTCAAATAAACTTTACCTCCTCTACAGTTGTTCTGATCCATTCTTTTAGTTGCAGTGGTGAAAAAGCTGACTAAAACAGGTGTCTTTGGAGGAAAGCTCTTTTAACTGACTCTCCACTGAAGAGCAGGTCTAGGGGTTGAGGCTGATGACGTGTTGTTTGCCTGCAAACAGATGCAGAACCAGTGACTTGAAACCATGACTTTAGTCCTGAGACTTTAAACAAGTGAATAATTAATTGATTTTCAACAAATTTACAGAGTTATGCAAGCATCACAACAATGCAAATGTAGAACATTTCTATCACCTAAAAAGATCCTTTGTGCTCATTTTTCCCACTCCAGTACTAAGTATCCATGAATCTACTTTCTCTATGGATTTTCCTTTTCTGGACATTTCATACAACTGGAACCATGCAATATATTGTATTTTGTGTCTTTTTTTTTTCAATTTAGCAGAACATTTTTGGAGTTTTTGCATGTTATAGTTTATCTCTGTATTATACTTCTCTTTGTTGTTAAATAACATTCCATTTTACTGATCTGATATATACATTTTGTTTACCCCTTTAGCAATTGAGTACTTGAGTTTTATAAGCTTTTGGCTTTTCTGAATAATGCCATTATGAACATTTTCCTGAGAGTCTTTATGTGGACATGTGTTTTTATTTCTTTTTGGGTAGATACCCCCAAGACACCCTTCATTCTTTTTCCTTGTAGTAGTTTTTTTCCTTCCCTATTTAGTAGTTTAAGAAAATATATAGGTTCAATTCTAGTTTGAGCTGGCTCACTGGTTTAAAAAAACTTTCAATTCAATTAGAAAGTTGATATTTGGATTTGCTATGGGATTTAGCAAATGAGTATGTTCATTCTAATTTTTGATTCATGTTCCACTTTAGTTCCTGTCCCTGATGGCAACGTAAAAGTCTGTAGTAGGTTCTGTGCTGGAAATGAAGACAGATGAGTGTACATGGAGTGGTAGACTCATGGAGGGAGAAAACTCATCTGTAGTAAACTCAAGATTTGCAGTTAAATCACCATTTCTGTTTCATCCTTTAGGCCACATCCCTGTACCACCCTGGGTACAGAATTTTGTTTGTTTCATAAAACCTCCCTCAGTAATCTTTTAGAAGACTGTGGATTATTGCTCTGGAGGACACCCAGGGCAGTTCTCAGTGTGTGTGAGACTGAGAATCAAGCTTCAGGAGACAAAGTGTGTCTGGCTGCACAAGCAGGACATCCCCTCTGGGGGTCAGGTTAGTGGTACCCCTGGCACACAGATCTGGTAAGATTAGCTCTCTCTCTCTCTCTCTCTCTCTCTCTCTCTCTCTCTCTCTCTCCTCTCTCTTGACCTGCCATCTTTCATTCATTAGCTTTATATCAACACAAACTCTGGCTTTGAAAGGTTATTTCCTATATTAGTAAAAAGGTATTTATAGGTCAAGGGAAGATGCTTGTAAAATTCTCACCTCCATCTGGCATCTCTGTGTTCTAATGTCACATATCTGCTATGTACACCATATCTTACAAGTAATTGCAGCCCTTTTGGGGTTTTGAGATAACTTAAGATGCACAGAGTTTGTAAAAGCTATAAAAAGTGATATCTGAGTTAATTATGAGAGCACATTTGTACACTGGCTCCAGCTTTACTTACATGATATTGAAAGCCACTTTTTCAGCTGACCTTCCACACTGTCTTTCTAAATTTCTGCCCTCTCCCCTTATATGAGTCAGGACAAGAGAGGAAGGTCAGAGGGAGTGTTATGAAGTATCCCCTAAAGGCTCAAGTGTGAGACAATGCAAGAAAGTTTAGAGGTGAAATGATTGGGTTATGAGCGCCTTAATGTAATAGGGGCATTAATCTTCTGATGGGGATTAACTGGGTGGTAACTGTAGGCAGGTAGGATGTGGCTGGAGGAGGTGGGCCACTGATGTGCCTTTGGGGTTGACTTTTTGTCCTGGGTGAGCTGAAATCTCTTTTGTTGCCATGTTGTGAACTGATTTCCTTCACCATGCCCTTTTGCTGTGATGTTCTGTCTCACCTTAGGCCCAGAGCGATGGAGCTGGCCATCTCTGGACTGAGACTTCTGAAACTGTGAGCCAAATAAACTTTTCCTCCTCTAAGTGTTCCTGTCATGTCTTTGGGTCACAGTGATGAAAAACCTGACTGAAACAGGAAGCTGTGTCGTGAGGGGTGGACTCAGTGCTTGCTGCAGTGACCTTCTCTTTTGACTTGGGGGTTCCCCTCCCACCTTTTCCTCATGAACTTCTGGCATCTTACCTTCAGCCTCTGTGATGGTAAATCTACATGCAGAGTGGGCTGGATCACGGTGTACACGGATATTGGGATAAATGTCTTATGTGAGTGAGTCCAAGAGGGTGTTTCCATATGAGATTTGCATTTCAGTGTAGGCTCAGTGAAGCAGATTGGCCTCCCCAGGGTGGGTGGGCGTCTTCCAATCCTATCGGGGATTTGAATAACTTTGGTCTTTTCCTGCCTTGGGCTAGAGCTAACACCTTGGGCTAGAACTCTCCTGGTCCTCGAGCACTGGAAACAATACCTTTATTTAATTTTTTATGGTGCTGAGGATCAAACCCTGTGCCTCACACATGCTAGGCCAGTGTTCTACCTCTAAGCTCCAGCCCCAATACCTGAAAGCACTGGAATTCAGAATTCACACTCCTGTGAGACAGTTCTTTATAGTAAGTCTCTATTGGTTCTGTTTCTCTGAAAACCCCTGATACAGTTTCTGATAAGAGTTTGGGGTTTACCAGCCGTCTTGACTTGAGGGCTGCTCCTTCTTTTCCAGAATTAATATTTCTGTAGGCAAATATACAGGATTTCCTAACATTTGCTGATCATCTTGTGGAGAAGTGAAGAAGAAAGCAGTAATAACCCAGTGGTTCTGTTCATTAACTATGGAAATGCAAGTGACAGTTGAAAGAATTCCCCACGCAAAGACACTTCGCGGGGAGAATTCCAATTTTATTGCAAAAAGCAGTGTGCTTATATAGAACTAAGGGGGAGATGGTAGGGCTTAGATAAATGGTAGGCAACCCGTTTATTGGCAAGTTCTTTCAGATATCAGCTCCGGAGCCCAGGAATTAGTTCTCATTGGGGCTAAGGTTCCCCGCCAGCGAGATTTGAAATTGGCGCCAGCGGGAGTTCACATGGGTGGGAACTTTTCGCGCCACTGCAGAAAAGAAGAAGGTAGGAAGAAGAGGTGCTTAGGCGCCATGTTGGGGTTTTTTCTCTGGGGTATGGCTGCCGTTTATACTTTTCCCAACAACAGTGTTATAGGGTTGCTTCAGTCAGAGCAGCAAAGAGTTGGAACAATTACTGACCTGGGAGCAGCTATGTTCTTGAAGCCCAGAATGCTCCCCTCATCCCCCGTAAAGGCATCCTACCTGGATCACCTTCTTCCTCACCATCCTCCTGTGAGGACACAGAGATCTTTCCAGATTTTACAGAAGAGGAGGCTGTGGTTTAGTCACATTATGGTACCTGAGCCCCACAACTGTTTGGTTTAACTTTCTTTCTTCTTTTATGAAAACTGCTTATTCATTATCCTAAATGATGCTTTTATTTTCATTTTGAAGAATCTGGGAAAGCAGGGAGATGAACAAATGGAGCATATGAATCAATTCTGGTCTGCTATCAGAGCTTTTCTACTTGGCCCTGAGGTCCTAGGAAGAGATGGCATTTGATTAATTGCATATAGTCCCCTGAGAAAGGCTGTGGAGAGGAATTGACGTCTTTTAGCTTCCTATTGGCTCTTTTGTGGTCTGGTGTCCATTTGTTCTCTGGTAACAGTATCCTTGTTTCCAGGTGGGGAGCATACCACTCTGACTCTCGGTTCATGTGGTCTGTGTGTTGTTGATTTTCCTGCAAGCTCTGTAAGTTGACCATAGCACTCAGGCCTGGCCAATGGAACCCTAACCTCCACTGTGATGACATTTGGATATACAGTTTTTGGGAGATGAAATCATGAGGATGGAGTTCTTGTTATCAGATGAATGCTCTTAGAGACAAGAGAGCTTCCCCTACCCTCAAAGCGATACTCTACTCTTTAGCCAAAGGTTTCCTTTAGGAAATGGGCATATGATCCAATTTTGACCAACAAGAATCAGTGCAGAACTTTTGCTTTGACTATGAAGGAAGAGAAGGTGTCTGTTTTCTGCTAGAGTAGGCTGATAGCATTTCCAATATGTGTATTCTTATAACTCCATCCTGCTACCATGACAGAAGAGTCTGTCTGAAAATGGAGCAGAGAATAATATGGTTGGTAGATGATGGAAAGTGGGATTCTGATTTGTTTTCCTCATTACTCATTACTGTTATCATTATTTTACTTTTTAAGTTGAGGTAAGCCTTAAAGGGCCTTAAAGGGTCAGCTCAATATATCTGCACATGTATATAACTATGTATATATTTAGGTTACCATCATCCAGATCAAACCATAGATTATTTTCAAGTGGTTTTCTTAGTTCTCTTCCCAGATTTCAACTTTCCAGAAGTAACTACTAGTCCCTACCCTCTTAAAGGGTGGTATTGTCCCCAGAGAGATGCAGATTGGTTCTTGTTGGAGAAAAGAGGGGAAACAGTAGCTATTATAATGGTTTATAGCCCTCTAAAGGGCCTTAGTATATAAAAAGGGATACAATATACCTGTAATATTCAAATTAGCTGGAAAGGAGTTTAGGGGGGTGGGAAAGTAAGACTTCTAGGAGAATAAAGAAAAAAAGACTAAAATATTGCACTAATCTGCTTCTACAACTGTGGATTTATTTTTCCTGTGCTTATGTTTCCTAAGATGTGGTCTAACAATATGTGGCTAGAGCTTGGTTCGTTTCACGACTGGCTTCTTCTGCTCGACGCAGTGTTGTGAACTTCCCACTGTTGCAGGTGTCAGTCATTTGTTCCCTTGTGTTGCTGAGTATTATTTCATTGCACAGATAAGCTACAATTTGTTTTTTCATCACATGACTAGGTTGCTTCTAGTTTGGAGCTTTTATGTGTATAGCGATGCTATGGGATGAATGTTTGTATCTCCCCCAAACCCTAATCTCTAATGTGATGGTATTTAACAATGGGACTTTGAGGAGGTGATAAAATCATGAAGGTGGAGCCCTCATGATGGGATTAGTACTCTTATGAGAAGAGATACAATAAAGCTTGCTTCCTCTGTACCTCCGCTCCTCTCTCTCTACCATGTGAGGATACAGCAAGAATGTGGTCCTCCACAAATCAGGAAGCGGTTCCTCTCCAGGGACTGATTAGGCCAGTACCTTGACCTTGCACTTCCAACCTCTAGAACTGTGAGAGATAAATTTCTGTTATTTAATCTGCCCAGTCAATATTATTGTTATGGCAGCCCAAACTAATTAAGATAAGCTGCTATCAGTGTTGTTGTGCATGTATTTTGGTGAACTAATATTTTCATTTCTCTTGGGTAAACACTAGAAGTCAAAGTGCTGGACCATAGTTATCACCAGTTTTCTAAAATGGTAGTATCAACTTACATTTCCAATATGGGAGTGTTCCAGTTATTCCACATTCTCTCACACTTGCTATTTTCAGTCTTTCTATTTTAAAAATCTTAGAGGATGTGTATTAGCAATCTCATTCAGGTTTAAGTTTGCCTTTCCTTGATGTTGGACACTATGGTGTTTCCATCATTTGGATGTCCCCTTTGGTGAGGAGTCTTGTCAGGGCTTCCGCCTATTTTATATGGGTTTCTAGTCTTATTGGATAGTCAGATATGTGCACTAAAAGATCTTCCTCTAGTCCATATCTTATTTTAAATTCTTTTCAGGGCTGCTTTTGATCAATAAAAGTTCAGTTGAAGTCTAACTTTGTTGTTTTATTTAGGAAATCTTTACTCACTTTTGCGTGACAAGGATTTTCTTCTGTTTTTTTGTCTGAAGTTTTATATATTTTGTTTTTCCATTTAGGCCCACTCTTGAATTTATATTAATGTATGGCATTGATAGGGATTAAAATTAAAATTTTCTTCTCCCAATATTGATATCCAGTTGCTCTAGTAGTATTCATCATAGAAGACCAAACTTTCGCTCATTGCTTTGCTAGGTATCTTTGTTGAAAACGTGTGTTCTGTTTCTAGACTTCCTATTCTGTCCCTTTGGTCAAATTGTCTATTCTTGCGCTAGAAGCATATTAATGAAAAGGCATTTAAGCTGTCCTGTAATTAGGTGAACTTCCTACTGTTGAGGTGTCAGTCTGCAGGTGGTATAAATCCTCCAAGTTCCTTCTTCAGGATTGCTTAGGTTACTTTAGAGTCCAGGCATTTCTTATGTAAACTTTATAATAAGCTTACCAATTTTCACAAAAGGCTTGATTGGAATTAAATTTAAATGTTTTTAAGAAGATATCCCCATAACAGTTGATTTTTACTCTTCATGAGAACAGCATATCTTTCTTTTTAATTTCTTCTGTAATTTAGCAGCATTTTATTGTTTGTCAGCATAGAGAATCATATACATTACTTTAGTTTATTCTTAGGTTTGTCATTTTTTAAATTCTACTCTAAATGATATTTTTTTGAAATGTTTTTTTAGTTGCCAATGGACCTTTATTTATTTATTGATATGTGGTGCTGAGAATTGAACCCAGTGCCTCACACATGCTAGGCAAGCACCCTGCCACTGAGCCACAACCCCAGCCCTATAAATTATATTTTTAATGTTTCATTTCCTAAATTATTCTTGTTGAAGTAGTACTAACACAATCAATTTTGGTATATTGACTTCAGTGGATAGAGGGATCTTGGCTGCAATGGATATTCCTGAAGTAGATGTTAAATGGCTCAATACTTCTATCTTCAAAGTATTTGTGTGTGTGTGTGTGTGTGTGTGTGTGTGTGTGTGTGTGTGTGTAGTGCTGAGGATTGGACCCAGGACCTCATCTGTTCTAGGCAGGTGCTCCACCACTGAGCTATGTCCCCAATCCTAAGCATCAAATCTTTAAGTAGTCTTGGTTTGTCTGTTTTGTGCTTAAAACAAACAAACAAAAACCCTGTGTGCTACTTACTTGAGCAGTGGGAAAAACTGAAAAGGGCTGGTGGGAGCATCTCTCCAGCTTCCGTTAATCCTTTCTTTTCTCTAGGATCCATTTCTATTCCCAGGAATGCTTTTCCTGATCTCAAATTTTACTGGTTATTCCATATGTAGCACCCAATTAGCTATAACTGTTTGCATTCTACTTTTGAGCATTGGTTTATTTCCCCCAATAAAACAAAAACTAGTTGATTACTGAGATCACATCCTAGAAGTAAAGGTGTCCAAAATTTCTGTTGAATTAATGAATAAATCAAAATTGAGGTATCGAATAGGGACAAATATTTTGCTATTCCTAAATATGAGAAGTTGTCTGCAATTTTTGGTTGAGATATTTAAATATTAGATGAATCAGATTTCTGAGAATTTTTGGTCATGTACTGGAACACAAAGACATGAGTTTAACTGAAAATAGTCCAGAAAAATCAAGGTATGGGTTTTTCCATATATCTTTCCTCTATTTGCCATAGAACAAATACTTGATAATGCTAATGTTTTATTTGATAATGCTAAGGGTTTTCCAATTTATTATTAAAGTTGATTTCTGAGTTAAGTGACATGGTAGCTGCTAATTCAACTACCAGTGACCTTGTTTTCTTTTGTGGTTACTGGGATTGAACCCAGTGGTTCTTTACCACCGAGCTATCTCCCCTCCTGATGGGAGACAGTATGAAATCACAAGTCTCAAAATCCAAGTACTTTATACAAGGAGTTAAAAATCTGGCCAGTTATTCAAATCATCTGTAGAACTTTACAAAAATGTGCTCTCACGCTTACAGATTTTATTCAATGAGTTTGGAAGCAATCCTGGGAACTGAATTTTTCAAGGTGTTCAGATATTTCTGTTGATTGCCAATTTTGGGAATCTAAAACTAAAATGCCAAGAAAAGTCTGTGTACAGGCTCCTCCCTGCAGCCTCTCCAAGGTGAAGTAGCTACCATACCAGTTGGCATTGTTCTTACATGGAGAGAAGAATGGAGAAGACAGTTCCATTGGTTGGCATTTACGTAACTAAGGATTTAAGCAGAATTTGCTCATGTTGTAAATGTGATCTGTTGGATGACTGTGTCTGTAAGCCACCAGAGCTAGGCTCCATCTCATGTTCCAAAGATCTGTGGCTCATGAGATAAGAGTAGGAAAAAAAAAGTTTCAAAAAAAATTCTAACAAAAAATGTAACAGAGCAAAAATCAAAAATATGTTTTGTGCTGGTATATAAGAAGATGAATACTCATTTGCATGTGCTGTCTAGTGCAGTTAAAACAATTAGTAAAACACTGATATTTTTTAAGGGGCATTTTTGTGGCCCTTCATCAATCCCTGTGAATTCAGGCTTCCACCCTTGGAAGGATTGGTAGCCCTCTTTGGTTTAAGCCTAGGTGCTGGTACTTGAGTTGGAAGAGAACTGGGAGTTCTGGTTGGTTCCGTTTCCATTGGTGAGCTGTGCCTAAAGGATTCTCCCTGCCTTGTTGCCAGCTTCCCCAGTCAAGTGAAGCCCCCCCCCCCTGGGCTGTGGGGGAGGGCTAAACTGGCATCAAGAGTCTCAGGATCCTGAGGGTCTGACTACCGTGAACCCTGGCAAATAATAATCCCTTTAGCAGGGCCCTAGAAGATAGACAGGCATTAGCCTGCAGGGCAGATGTATAATTTGTTGTAAGGGGATTTTTTTCTCATGTCATTGGCTTACGCTCCATATAGCGTCACAGGGTAGGTGGATCACTTGGGGCTACACGAGAACAGCATTCTTCAAAAACAGTCCTGTAGATCACAGTCCTATGTGCTGCTTTCAGCTAAAAATGACCATGAGAATCACATTTTGAGGATTCTGCAAGTGATCTCTTCCCAACACACTGTGCTGTCAAAAGCATTATAGTTACAGAATTTAGTGCAAAGCCCAGTTAGAGCAGCAGCTCGCTGCATTAGGCTCAACCAGAGATGATTTTGCTCCCTGATGGGCATATGACAATGTCTAGAGTAGTTTCTGATTTCATAACCAGGGAGTCAGGGAGAGAGGGGGGGTTGCTATTGGCCTTAATGAATAGAGGAAGAGAGGCTGAGAAACTTCTTATGATATGTAGAATGCCTCCCTACAACCAATAATTTTCCAGAATATCAATAATGCTGAGGCTGAAAAACACTGCAGTAAACATAGTTAATTCTATTGCTCCTTTGGATGCCCATAAGCATATTAATTTGTCTATTTCCATGGGTCATTAGTTCATCTCCAACAATGAAGATTCACTCTGTTGATCCATCAAAAGCTGGAAAAAAATCAGGCAGGAGGAGGTCAGGGCAGGGAACTGTAGAAGAAGGTAGTACATCCAAAAGTTGAAGAAATGGTACTTTTAAACTGTACATGTGCTAATGATCCGTGCCTTGTTTATTTCCCTTTGTGTGGATGAATGAGAGTGATCACAATGGTAAATGGAACATCACATTATTCCTTAAACAATGTGTGCCTACTGGAGACTTGAAAGGAAGCGTGATGGTTGCCAAAGGTGCAGACATTAATTTTTAATTATGTTAGCATGGTCTGAGCTTGGTTTTATATTTTATGCCCTATTCAATCATTATTAATGTATCACTCATTGAATGCTTTCTAGAGTCAGGCCCTGTGCTTAGCATTTATATGAATATTGCCCTGAACCCTCACAGGTACGCTCTGAAGGTATAGACTGAGCCTCAGTGTGGTTCAGTGTTTTGCAATGATTTGCAATGACTTCCCCAATCATTCCCCCAGCTAGTGAGTGAGTAAGTGGAAGAAGCTGGGATAGAGCTCAGACACTGACCTTCTACTTCTTCCTAAATATTATCTTTAAACTTGATAAAACACCCTCAACAGGCATTTCTTCAAAATTAATCTTGTAACATTAATTATAATTTTAAATAGAATATTTATAGATGTTAAAGATCAGCATTTAAAAATGTTACTGTGTAGAATAACCATCCCCAAACCCACCATAAACTGATAAGTACTGTAGATGACATTGGGGAACCATGGGAGGGCATTCTAGGATACCAAGGTCACACTTGCCCTGGAGATTTCTGGCTCAGGACTTCATGCACCTGTTTTCTGATCTGTAAAGGGGAGTGTTTTTTTTTTTTTTTACCATCTGCTTTGCCTTCCTCATTTAGATGAGGTGAGGATCCATAAATGTCCTTTGTAAACCTCTGTATGCTGTACATACCTGTCAGAATGGTTTATTTCTCTCCAATGCCTCTGGTGGATGCTTTCTATGGTGTAGCGGGAATATATCATGGGTATAAACCTGTCTCAAGGAAGTGTTGGCCTCCTGGGAAGGGACTCATGGGGATAGCAGTGCAGCAGGAATCCAGGGGCAGGGGCTCTGAGCTCTCAGAGCATCACAGGGCTGGCTGGGCCTCCCTTTGAAATGACTGTGCTGTGCTAGAGATCCATGCCTCTGGGGCAGTCTGTCAGAAATATTACTTCTTAGACCGTGGGTGGGCATCTTTTAATTTCTTCTTTGATGAAGTTCATAGACTCCTACTAATGTCTTGGATTCCCCAAGGCCCTGGTGCTTCTAAGATCCAAGATGCAAAATATTGGGAGAGAAAGAAGCACTTGACAAATCCTGAGAAATGTCAAAACTCTGCTCTCATCTACTTTTCTGAATTATAAAAATGGTGACGGTCCAATTATAAAAGATTTAAGCAACATAGAGAAATAAAGAAAATATCTATAACTATCCTTAGCCTCACCACCTGGAAATACCCAGTGAACAGCATTCGCACAGATGCGGGGGGGTGGGGGTGGTGAGCAAGAGAGACAGAATGCAATAGAAAGGCTAAGGAGATGAGTGGATGGGTACAGGGAAATGAAGAAGTAACTTGCCCTGGTGGTAACACAGCTGGCTCTGGCCACCGTGGGTTCCATCACAAGGGAAGAGCTCATTTTTTTTTTTTTTAAAAGTAAAATCATGATGATTAGTTCAGATATAAAATGAACACGTTAAAGAGTTTCCTGCACTCACTGTTGATGGGAGAGCTGGCAAGGCGGTAAAATTAGTTCCAAAGAAATTGCATCTCATGGATCAAGAAAGTGGAGGAGGGAGGGATGTGTCACTCTATGGGAAAATTTCAGTTGCATGTGTACAGAAATTATTTTGTGCTGCTCTCATTTTTGTACGACTAAGAGAGCTGTAAAATTCTCCAAGGCAATGAAAGAATAGAATCAGACAATCCTGAAGGGTATGAGCAAAACAATGCATATTTTTCCTTCAGAGACATTTCATACTATGCTCTGCTTACTCCAATTTTCCCCACACTGGATGTTCCTATTTTAAGCTCTGGGCCCTTTTTTCACATCACACCGTGGTCTTCTGAGGATTCTTTCCAAGAGTTTCTCGGCTCTGCAGGCACAAATTTAAGAAGCACAAAGCACTAAACGATATCTTCGTACTTTACCCAATTTTTCGTTCTATAGTTTCGAAAAGTCATATGCTTTATTCTAAGAAGTGGGGAAAAAAATTAAGAAAAAATGAGGGCAAGATAATTTCTGCTCTACTTCTTATGCTCCTCCCATATTTCCTGCCCCTGGAGGGAATCAGTATAGTTTAACACATATCTATCTATACATGTCTCACGTCTCAGCAATCACACATCAAGATTTAAACACATACGTAGGGGTTTGAGTTGTGAGATTACATGAGTGGGAGCTTATTATGGATACGTCTGCCTGTTGCTTTTCTCTCTTAAAACAATAATACATTGAAGCTATCTCATGCACAGTTAGAGATTGAATGCATTCATGTAAATAGGGGCAGGATATGCTATGGCATGGATGCCACCCTCCCAGCCATGGCCCTGGGACTGAGTGAGGAAGAAATGCTAAGAGCTGTGGAACAGGAGAGGTACTGACCTTCTTCTGACAGGTGGTGGTGATGGAGGAAGAAGGACATGCCTTAATTTGTGAATTGAGTCATGGTGGCAGCACAGTTAAGCATCTTTACACAGCTGGTATGCACACCAGCACCCTGCACTCATAGTGACGTTTCAGAATCAGGATGTGAATAGGGACCATTGCTCATTAGTTTGAAAGAAAATAGTTATTTCCCTAGTAATAAAAGCCAAGTAATTTTCAAAGAAAATTATATATTTTCTAGTGGGAAAGGACTCTCCTACCTCAAATTCCACACAGAGTCTTAGGACATCAAAGGAGTACTTGCTACATAGAGCAATTAAATAAATGTTCATAGTTCATTGAAAGCCTCCCCTCCATCATTAAAAAAAAATGGAAGTCATATATTAAAATTAGTATTGGAAAGCAGCTTCCTCTTACTAATAGAAACTTCTTATCTAGAGCCAAGGAAAAAAAATGTTTGGAGGCATAGAGTGAAAAAGAAGTATTAAAAAACCCATTCCTGAAAGAGAGCCTTTGAAAATCTATTTGTAACATTGTTTCCTAAGCAGAAAGGAGGCAAGCCCTTGAAACATCATGATCTTATTAATCAGTAACGAACCTGAAAGGCAGAAAGCAACAAGAGAGGCCTTCTGGCCTTCTGGCTCCTGGATTCCTTATTCCTGCCCATCCTGGTGGCTCTGTATGCTCAGTTGCACATTTCTGTCCCACTGAGCTTTTATTTCAATCTATCAATCAACACATGTTTTATTGATCATTGATTATGTGCCAGGAACTGCGGGGGTTACAGTTTCCAGATGTGATATGCTCCTGAAAGCCAGAAATCATCTTGTTAGAGTCAAAGAGCATGAAAATAGAAATCGCACCCAAGGCAGCCTGGGAAGTGTTTCTTTTTCTTTGTTTCCTATTTTTATACCAGGGATTGAACCTGGGAGTGCTTTACCACTGAGCTGCCTTCCTAGCCGTTTTTATTTTTTTTAAACAGGGTCTTGCCAAGTTGCTCCAGGCCTTGCTAAATTGCTGAGGTTGGCCTTGAACTTGTGGATCCTCCTGCCTCAACCTCCTGTGTCCATGGGATTACAGGTGTCAGTCACCATGCCCAGCACCTGTAAAATGTTTTAAACACAGAGAGAATGCTTTCCATTTCTTGAAAATTTTAGACATGTTCAGCTTAGAGAAATTCTGAGAGGTCTAGATAAGTGTTCGCACATAGCAGAAGCTCAATACACGTGAGGTTTAGAAGGAGAAACCTCTCTGAAATTGGACTTGCAGAGAAAAAGCTCTTGGTGAGGCAAGGTCTTAGGTGTTATGTTGCCGCAGTAATAAAGAAATTATTACTAATTATATCAGCTTGTGGTGGGAATGATAGTAAGAGCAGCTTACTGCTGTTAAGAACATTCCATTTCATTCTAAAGCCTCCTAAGGAGTTAGATATTTTGATTATTCCGATTTTAGAGATGAGAAAAGAGAGGCTTAGTCTAGTCCAAGGAATACATAAGCATGTGGTAGAATGACCATAAACCACAGGCTTTAGGTCACAGGAACATACCACCAGTTGGAAACCTTGAGTCTATTAGTCATTGTGATGTGGCAGACCACACACCATGTGGGGCTATGGGTTTCTCAGTAAGATGGTCTTAAAAATAGCATACTATGGGGTTTGGATTTGGGTGGGTGGTTTTGTGAGCCTCTAAGGAGGTAGAGGTTCTCTATTGATTCTGAAATTCTATCACTGACTATCTTAATAAATCTTACCTATAAGGAGTGAGATCAAGTTGCAGTTGGTAAAGAACTAGTAGTCACTCATTCAGCCTAGGGGAGGATGCTGGGTATATTGTATTGTGAAATGACCTTGTCTGAGCCAGTGTCCTGTGAGGTTGTTTGTGACCAACAGGAGAAAATTAAACTTCTACTGTAAGCGTCAGATGTGTTTGTAGTGTCATTAACACTCAGATGCAAGTTGCCTGGCGTAAGCAGCTGCCTTTTATCCTCTAAATTTTGCATGGTTTGGGCAAAGGGCTGAGCCAGTTGACTTCAGTTCCCTTGTCTATATATCTTCTTCATGAGGATTAGATATCACACAGAGGACCAAGCACCTAGCATCCAGGAAGTTGTCCATCGCTGGGTCACACCTGGAGGGAGACCAGAGATCCAGAGAAGGGATGGAAAATCCTAAGGCAGGAGCAGAAGCAGGACAGGAAGAATAACAGTCTGTTTACCCCCAAATCCCCAATGAATTGGCTCACATTTTAACTTATTTTGGAGCTAGGGAACTATGTTTGGAGAGGGTCTTTAAAAAAGGTAGAGATATCCTAAGGATCTCACCAGAGATCTCCTCTTAGTTATTCTTGGCATGTAGGATCCAGTGTTAGCCTCTAGAGACTAATTGTTTTTAAGAAAAGTTGCTCCCCTCCCTGTAGAAATTAGCAAAATAAAGCTGAGCTCATCGTTTGATTTTTTTTTCATATGATTATAGACAACATATATATCTTAGGATTGCAGAAAGCCCTGATACAGCAAAGCTCTTTGGTGCATAATTAATTTCCCACATATCAGGTGATAGCTGAAGCTCAGCTACATTTGCAAGGAGATAATATTTTTTTTTTCATACTTGCAGATAGAAAGAAGCAGAAATAGCTGTTTAATTTAAAGGGAATCTTTTGTGTATTTAATGAGTAAATCTAATAAAAAGAACTGTTACATGATTTGCTTGGGGGCATTTTTAGTTGGCAGTGAGCTCTTGGTAGTAAGGGTCCCCCAGGTCATTATCAGGGAGTTGGAGAAGTGTCTCTTTCCATTGCGTGGAGGTGGGCACATTACAGTAGAGCTACTGATACCATGTCAGGGAAAAATGGGCATTTTTCCATGGTAGAAGCAATTGCTGTTCTTATAAATAATATTATTAAAGGAAATGAGAGTGTTTAGCAACATCAGCACTATGAGAATGGTAAGAAATGGTAAGAAATGCAGTGTGCCTCTGGCTGACAAATTTTTCCTTTCCAAAAAGAAGACAGAACATTCTAAACACTGCAGGAGACAGAACCCTAGGAAGACCTCAATGTCTCCTCAGTACTGACATCTAGACCAATCTAGATGTCATCTAGACCAGGAATAAAGGAGGGAGAGAGTATTTTCTGGGGTTTGAGATTCACTTACACCATACAATTCAGGCATTGTTTAATCTCTGCTTAGACCACTTTGATGAAGAGACTTGTTCAAGGTCAGATTTCTTTTTTTGGGGGGAGGGGTACAAGAGATTGAACTCAGGGGCACTCAACCACTGAGCCATATCCCTAACCCTGTTTTGTACTTTATTTAGAGATGGGGTCTCACTGAGTTGCTTAGTGCCTTGTTTTTGCTGAGGCTGGCATTGAACTTGAGATCCTCCTGTCTCAGCCTCTAGAGCCGCTGGGATTACAGGCGTGTACCACCTCAACCCAGTTCAAGTTCAGATTTCTATCTGTAAAATGGAAATAATAGGTCTGTAATCATGTTCTCGCTGTCATCAAGGGAATATGAGACTTGAGGTCTTTTTGTCTCTAGACAAATTTTCTTTTGATACTTTTTGATTACACCCAGAACTCCTTAAATCCTCAAGGATTCACATATATTTCAACTCTGCATGAGTTCAGTGATCGATACTAGAGCTATGGAAATTAAAACCCAAAGAGCTCAGTAAGTAAGCCAGGTTGACCATATCATGTCTGCCATGTGCAGGATGCTAGCTCAACCTTTAGCTTGATAATTTCTCCATTTGTAAGTCCTATTT
Source organism: Marmota monax (assembly GCF_021218885.2). NCBI lineage: Eukaryota > Metazoa > Chordata > Mammalia > Rodentia > Sciuridae > Marmota > Marmota monax. The sequence continues at coordinate 26,008,316 of NW_026692881.1, forward strand.
ATTAATGTTTAAGTATGTTGTACATTTTAAATTAGGTTTCCTATGATTCATTGTTAGAACCCAGAGACAGGAGCAATCTGATGATTCTGGATTTACTCAGAATTTGATCTTCTGGGTGGCATTTTCCCCAAAGCTGAGCCCATTCTCTGTTGGAATCTTGTGGGCAGAATCTGCTCTAAAGGGGCAGCTCAGTGTGTTACTGAGTGGATTGGCAATAGGGTAGGACTGGATGAATTTATTCATCTTTATTAGTTGGGCCCTTTTTTGTTATGATTACTTAATTCCATATGTCCCCAACACTATGAGGGGGGCAGAGTATGTTACAGTTTGTATTTCAAGTCCATGAATCAAAGGTCCATATGATAAAGTCTTAGCCAGAGTGGTACTGTTAAGAGGCTATGGTGGGCTGGGGTTGTGGCTCAGCGTTAGAGCACTTGCCTAGCACGTGTGAGGCCCTGGGTTTGATCCTCAGCACCACATATAAATAAATAAAATAAAGGTATTGTGTCCGCCTACAACTAAAATAATAATAATAATAATAATAATAATAATAATAATAATAATAGGCTATGGCAACTCCAAGATGTGGGGCATAGTGGGAGGTTTCAAGGTCACAGGGGATGTGCCCTTAAAGGAGAAAGTGGAACACTGGCCTGTCCTATTCTCTCCTTTTACTTCCTGGACACAGGGTGAGCAGATTTTTTCTGCCATACCTCCTGCCATGATGTATTGCTTTGCCTAGAGCAAGTGGGCCTACCTACTGTGGATCAAAACTTCTAAAACTACAAGCCAAAATAAACCCTTTCTTTTTCAAGTTGATCATCTCAGGTGTCTGCTATAATGAGAGAAAGCTGATATAACACAGGGTACAAACGATCCCAAATGTGCTCGTGGGAGCAGAGGAAGGGCCATGGACTTTGGAAACAGAAAGGTTTGGGTTCGAATCCTGGACCTGTACCACTTGACTTACCTGAGTGAGCTCATCTTGGTGAAGAAATGTGCCCACGATCAGTTCCCTCTGAAAAATGGAGGTCATAGTGAGTGTCCTTAAATAGAGTCAATGAGCTAAATAGATCTCTGGGGTTAAAAATCAAGGACTGGAGACCAGGGAAGGTCAGGGGGCAGCAATGCCCAATCCTCTTTGTGCACTGTGAAAGCAGCAGCTGCAGGGATGGAGGACGTAGCTCAAGGTCACTCCTTACTATGAGCAGCTTTGTTTCTTCCAGTATTGTATAGGGCATGAGTCCTTCACCGGGAGGTTCCAGAAAACAGGTAGGTGGGAAAAACCATTTTCACATAGAATGAGGAACACTATTAGTTGAAACTGGCTGTGTGGAGGAAATCATGCTGACTCCACCAAACACTTGCGGAGCCTCAGGGCTTTGTGACTCTTTCATCTCCAAATGGGAAAAGATATAAATGACCAAAAAAGACACTAAAAAGAGATAGAAACTAAGATACAATCTAGAGTTGAAAATGGAGAAATTCGTCAAAAAATTTTTTTCTTTGCAATACTTTCAACCTGAAGAGAATAAATCTAGCTAGCCTTTTAAGCATAAAATAGGAAAAAAAATATTTCCAATTACTTTTATAAATAAAACACCATTAATGTAAGTCCAAAGAGCATACAAAATGATTATACGTAGTGTAACTATTTTATTTGGGATTTGGGATTTGGGTATTTATACACATGATAGCAAATAGAACCCAGCACTATGTTAACAGAAAAATCACCATGACAAGATAGGGTTTATTTTAGAGACTGCATTAGTTATTTAAAATTGGGAAATCAATTAATATAATTTAATTTATTAACAGTGAGAGAAAAGCAATATAGCTGAGAATCTTAATAGATACTATAAAAACATTTGATAGAAATTAATGTCCATTCCTGATATAAAACCTCTCAATCAAATGTCAATACATGGGTATGCTCACAGTACTTTAAAACATACATTTATAACCCATGGCTAGCCTTAGGCTCAGTGGTAAAGCTCCTCTTAAAGTCAGAAACATGAGAAGAATGTTCACTTTTATAACAATTATCTGGTTATGTTTTTTTTCCAGATGTGTCAATCCTATTAGAAAGGAAATAAAATAAGCAGAGGAGACATTGTCAGGATTTACAGACTGTGATGCCATTAGAAGCAAATATAGTTCTCTCTGTACTGACTCACAACAACATTCATTCCATAGAGGGGAGAAAAGTAGGATATGAAGGCAAGTAGACTATGAAATAATTTTTGTAAAAGCAGAGATATGAATGAGTGTGTGGAGGAAGAAAATGCATAGAAAACTCATGGGTTGTGTTTCACAAACCATGTTTTCCTTCTGGATGGTAGGATGATAGGATAGTTTTAATTTCTTCTCTGTCCCTTTTGGACATCCTCTTTTTTTAAAAAAAAAAAACATGTCTGATGATAATTTTTAATTGGATTTGTGTGTCAGGTACATATTTCTATATAATACTTCCTCTCATTTAATTTTCGCCTTATTTTCTCTCACTCTTTTTATTTTCCCTGATGGGGAGACAAACTCATGGAGGATAAATAACTTTCCCAAGATCAGAGGAAGTTTACTTAGAATTCATGTACTATTCACCATTCCTCTCATATTTTTGTTATTAGAAAAAAAATGTCATTGTTATTTCTAAACACATACATTTTATATATAAGATATATCCATAAATATATCTTCTTATATGTAAACGTATAGAAAGTATTTTTATGTATAGAAATGATACATGCATTTACACATTTAAAATAGATTTGTATATTTTATATATATATGTGTATGTATAGGCACACCAATATATATGAAAGATATAAAAAGATAACATAATAAAGTGCCCAGTAAGTGGTCAATGAGTTGTGTTTATTAACCTGCCTAAGTTGTCCATACTTGCTATTTAAGCAGAGACTCTACTTACTTAGCCCCTTCTCCCCTAGCAGCAAGCAGGTATGCTTCATAGAGTATTAATAGTAAAATCTCTTATACATTTGAATACAATAAACCATAGAAAATTGGGTCTCACTGCTTGCCTGGCAGCGAACTCTTCTTGCAGTCCCCCCATGGTCCTCTTCTATGAGGAGGCTTTGGCCTGCTTGTGGACAGAGTTATTGCAGGGGTAAGGGGCCATGGTGTGGATCCCAGGTCTGACATTTGCTGGCCTGTTCTGTGATATGAGTAGGAAATTTAGAAGAATGTGCATTTCCTGTTCACAGAAATCTGGCCCCTGCAAGAGCCAGAACAAAGATCTCATCCATTCTGCTCAATGTCACTCTTCATTGAAGCTGTGAAGGGGAGGATGAGCATATGGCCAGGCTGTGGGGTGGGTGAGTGCCACTTATGTGTCCCAGCTGGTGCCCACTGGTCTGAAGGCTCTCCTTGTCTTAGCTGGAAGATACCACAGTGTACCTTTCTCCAGCTAGAGCGCAGCCTCTCTGCTTTTCCTATTTAAGTTTCTGAGCTCAGAGAAGATGAAGAGAGGTTCAGGCTGATAGAAGCATTGACCATGGAGAGAACTAGATGTCCTGACAAAGGGCTCCTCTCATGTGGTGCCAGCATGGAAACTGCCAAACATCCCTGCAGGTGCCCTCTCCTGCCTGGAGATACACGCTGCAGGCTCTAGCATGGAGATCCGCAGCTGCTGCTCAGAGCCTTGGAGAGACAGAGCTGTCCTGAGTGGTGGGAGGGAGATGGGCGAATGGGAGGGTGAATGCAATATGCTGGACTTCCAAGAGCCTCCTGCTCCCCTTCTTCTGGCCACACCATCTGCTGGTCACCCCCACATCATCACTCTGTGCTATTCTGGGCTGGCAATTGAGACTAGAATGATGGTCTTCTCTAGTAAGCACCCAGGGGCCCAACCTTCCCTAATGCCTTAAACTTCCCTTCTGTGGGTTCTAGACTTGGGCAGCCTTTCATTCTCAAGTCCTTCAGTTCAGCTCTCTGATGTATGTCTCCAGCTTTGTCAGGAAGAACTCAGTGCTTAGGGACTGAAGTCTTGTCCATTGGGTGGGAAAGATTGAGAATAACTCACCGTGTTCCTTCCCCACTTACGGGAATTTCAGGCAGGCTTGTGGGAGAGATGGATGAATGGATGGATGTTTTTTATTAGCATACTTCTAATTAGTGCTAGATAACAACGTGCAAGATACTGCAATCTGCTACACAGGAGGGCATCCAATACATATGTCATATTTGTGTGGCCAGGGAGGTAGAAATTCAGTTAAGGGGTATAGATCATTAAATGTATGAGTTTAAAATATAGTCACAAAAGGACCTGAAAAATGATAGCAGAGCATAAGGTAAGGCATAAGGTATACATAAGGCATAAGGTATACATAAGGCATAAGGTAAGCATAAGGTATACTTAGCCCATCAGGGAATAAAGATGGATTAGAAATAGGACTCATTTAACATCTGTGGTATGCCAGCCCCCATACCAAGTCCTTTCATACATTCTATTTTATGTTAACTCCCCAAATTACTTGAGTTAGCCTTCATGACTTTTGTCATAAAGATGAGAAAATCGAGTCTCAGAGAGGTAAAGTTAATTGTGTCAAAGGTCACCTAGACTTTAAGGCAGTAGAGTGAAGATTCTGGCTCACATATGTTCCCGTGAGAGCAGAAGCTTTCTCAGGAGGTGAAGGGCTGAGACTGGCTTGTTTATCTCTAATAAGGAATAGTGAAACATAGTATATTCTGAGTATATGCTACATCAGGACTCTCTGAGGATTTTGCTAAATATGCACATTTTAGGGGCTCATCATAGAGCTATTATACAACAAATTTTGGGGAGTGGGGTCTAAGATCTGAATTTTTGAGAAATTTAAAAAATAGAAAAGAAGATAGAGAATGACTTGCATCATTTTAACAGGTGTACTGAAGTATAATTTAATGCAGCAAATTTATCCATTTGATGTGAGCAGTTCTATGAATTTTGATGATCACATAATTATGTAACCATCACAATGGAGGATATAAACTGTGTCCAACTACCTCAACAGTACCAGGTGTCCCTTGGTAGAAAATTCCCTTCTCCCAACCCTGGTCGCTGGTGTGTTTTCTGTCCTTGGGATTTTGCCTTTTCTAGAAAATCATATAAGTGGAATTTTACACTATTGTTAATGCCTTTTGAGTTGGGCTTCTTTCACTGAATGTAATGCTTTTCAGTGTTCCATGCTGTAGTATGTACCAAGTTTCTTTCTTTCTAGTGCAGAGTGTTAGTCTATTTGTATTCTTTATCCATTCATCAGTACAAGAACATTTGGACTGTGTCCAATTTTTCATGCTTATGAATAAAGCCAATATAAATACTTGATGCAGATTGTGTGTGTGTGTGTGTGTGTGTGTGTGTGTGTGTGTGTGAATATAATTCTACAATTCATTTGACTAAATTCCTAGGAGTGGAATTGCTGGTTCATATAGTAAGTGTATGTTAACTGTATCAGAACTGCTAAACAGTTTTTCAAAGTAGCTGTATCACTTCTCATTACCACTTGCAGCATGTAAGAATTCTAGGTGTTTTATAGCCAGCCCACCATTAGGTGTTGTCAGTTTTCTTTTCTTTTAGTAAAACATTCTAATAGAAGTATGGCTACCACCATACTACTTTCATTGTAGTTTTAATTTGTAGTTCCCTAACTGATAATAAAGATGAGCATCTTTTCATGTTCTTACTGTTTATCCTCATCTCTTCTTTAAATTATCTGTTTGAACTCTTGACCATTTTAATTTTCTTATAAAATAATTGTGAAAAAAAGAATTGACAATCATTACCCTAAGTACATGTATGAAGACACGAATGATGTGAAAATACTTTGTGTACAATCAGTAACTTGAAAAAATGTGCTCTGTATATGTAATATGAAATGAATTGCATTCTGCCATCGTGTATAACAAATTAGAATGAATAATTTAATAAAAAAGAATTGTGACAGTTCCTTGCAGTGTTGGTTATCATCTTTTTAAATATATTTTTTAGTTGTAGAGGGACAAATACAGTTATTTTGTTTATTTATTTATTTATTTTAAAGAGAGACAGAGAGAGGGAAGAGAGAGAGAGAGAGAGAGAGAGAGAGAGAGAGAGAGAGAGAGAGGGAATTTTTTTAATATTTATTTTTTAGTTTTCGGTGGACACAACATCTTTATTTTATTTTTATGTGGTGCTGAGGATCAAACCCAGTGACTTACACGTGAGAGGCAAGTGCTTTACCGCTGAGCCACAACCCCAACCCCGGTTACCAATGTTTGATCAGATATATGTTTTGCAAATATTTCCTTTCCCACTCTGATTTGTCTTTTCACATTCTTGATAGTGGCTTTTGAAGAAAAAGTTTTAATTCATGAGTTTAATTTATGAGTTTTTTTCTTTTCTTTGTGCATTTTGTGTCTCATCTGAAATCTATGTCAAACAAAAATTACAAAGATTTTCTACGTTCTTTAAGAGATTTTCTCCTACATCTATAAATGTAACCTAGGATCAGTTTTGAGTTAATTTTTGTATATGGTATGAGGTATGATTGAAGGCTTTTTTTTTTTTTTTTGCATGTAAAGATTCAGTTTTTGCGGCAACATCTATTAAAGGAAAAAAAAAACAACTCTTGTATTTTCTCCATTGAATTACCCTTGTGCTTTAGTTAAAAATCAACTGAAAATATACACATGGGTTTATTTATGGACCCAATATTCTGCTTCATTACTCTATTGTCTGATTTTCATGAGTGTCTCACTGTCATGATTACTGTAGCTTCATTTTAAAATTAAGGTAACATGCATCTTCCAACTTTGATTTACTTTTTGAAAGTGCTTAAAAAAATCTTTCACATCCATATGTAAGAACCAACTTGGTGATTTCCATAGAAACTCCTGGAATTCTGATAGGGATTGCATTGAATTTGTAGATCAATTTGGGGAGAGTTGATATCTTGATTGTAGTGAGTCTTCCAGTTCATGAACATAGTGTACCTTTCATCTTATTTTGGTGTTGATTTCTCTAATCAAATTGGTTTTTCAACATATAAATCTGCATGTTCAGTATTTTGTTAGATTTATTCCTATTTTATGCCCTCAAGAACTACTGTAAATAGTACTAATTGCTTATGTCAGTTTCCAATTGTTCATTACTAGTGAAGAGAAATATAATTGAATTTTTAGTGTTCAACCTGTAAAACATGATTTTATATATATATATCACAAATTAATTAACCCATCTATCACCACACGTGCTGTAAATCACATGTCTAGAGGTTGTTCATCTAATAACTGAAAGTTCGCACCCTTTCATCAACATCTTTCCCATTTCTCCCACCTCCAGCTCCTGACAACTAATGTTCTGCTTCCTATTCTTAAGAGTTTGTTTATTTTAGATTCTATATATAAATGAGATTATATAGTATTTGTCTGGCTTATTTCATTTAGCATGGTATCCTTCAGTTTCATCACAAATGGCAGAATTTCCTTCCTTTTTATGTCTGAATAATATTCCAGTTTTGGACACGTATATGTGTGTGTGTGTGTGTGTGCGCGTGTGCGTGTGCGTGTGTGTGTGTGTGCATTTGTATCACGTTTTATTTTTCAATTCATCCATCCGTGAGCACTTGGGTTATTTGTGAGTCATGGCTATATTAAACAATGCTGTAGTGAACATGGAGGTGCATCTATTTCTTCAAGATACTGATATTCAAGTCCTTTGGATATATACCTAGAAATGGCATCACTGGATCATGCGATAGTTCTATTTTAATTTTTCGCATCTTTTCTTTCAAATTTGTACCTTTTAATCTTCTATGGCAAAAATAGTACTTAAAATCTGTGTGCTGAATGAGAATCCAGAAGGTTTGGAAATAGAGGAATTAGAATGGAGACAAACTGTTCCCTGTGTTCTAGCTTCTCAAGATTTTTTGTGATTGGAATCACCTGAGGATCTTATAAAATGAAAATTGATTTAGTTGACCTCAAGTGGGACGTAAGGTTCTGCATTTCTGTCAAGCACTCAGTGATAATATTGCTGATTTATGGACCACACTTTTAGGTATCATTCTAGACTGTGGAGTTTAGATAAGTTTGGTCATTAGTTAAAAAAATTAATGTTAAGTATTTTTTAATGCTATTAGTACATAGTACTCTCTGAAAAGTTTTGACTTCTAGACAGTAGAAAAAAAATGGTTAGAAGGATCTAAGCAAAATGTTGACTCATTGCCATTTGAAAACCAGAATTTTGTCAACAACAAGCATGTATAGTAGAAATATTGGAGAAAGGAGAATTCTTTGAATAAGAGAAAAGGGAACCCCCATTCTGTTACCTTGGGTGGATTAGGAAAAAAAATAGGTGAATGCAAACATTGTGATAATTCTCCCTGTTTTCTCTTTGGTGCTGCAAGTGCTTTAGGACATACCCTTGGTGTTATTTATCTATTACAGTTGGCAGGAAAATATTGTGACTTTCTCTTTGAACTTGGCTTAGAGGCTGAGAATTATGGGAATTACGAAGCATGCTTTGCAACCTTTGACCAGTCTGCAGGGGGTAGCTCTTCTTTTTATTTATATTTTTACAGGTTCCTTATGCCTAAGCTGATTCTGAACTCCTTTCATCATACTTTTTCTTTTTTTTCCTAAGTAGTTGATCTAAACAAAGGGTCGCCCTCAGGTATTATTTTTTTCCAACTTGGATCAATTGTTATTGTCTGAGGGGTTACTATGTTGGGAAGGATCCTAAGATTTGTGTATGATTCAGGAGGTATATCTGCTAATGGGGTAGGCATGAAATGTGTGTGACAGGTGTTTTCCATCTAGGCTCATCTAGCACAAGACTCCTTAAAAGTTTAACAGTCGCTGGTTTATTAGTTCTGAGCCCCACCTAGGATTTTCCTCTCCCTTCCTTTTTCAGCACCATTGCACCTGCATTTGAAGATAATGTTCAAGTTTGGGCCTCAAGAGTTGTCTCTAATTACCTAGTCAGATATGATTTTGTTTGATGTCTTCTCATTCTTATTATCTATTCTATGCAGTGGACATTTCTAAAAAGTCAATAGTGTCCTGAATAAATAAATTAAGAACAAGATTTGTTAGTCTGCCTGGCTAGCTTTCTTTTGAAATAATCAGGTTGTCTGCTCCCTAAAGGGTGTCTCCCAGTAGGGAAGCTGTCACCTGTCACTCTTGAGTCAATCACTAGAGAACACCTTGTCTTTCTTATGCTTTAACTGTGATGTGATCCACACTCCTCTGGTATAGCATCTCCATGGATAGGTGAGGAAGGTTTATGACACTATCTTCAACATGCCAATAAATTCGCCCTGAAAATAGAAGTCAAGTGATTAATTATACTCTGCTTAGGTCATTTTTTTTTTTTTTTTTTTGGTCAGGGTCACATTTTTTTCTTTAGCCTTAAGAAAGTGACAAGCTACCTTAGCAAGTTATACAAGTTAAATCAGAAATGAGTTCTCCATTTGCTCTCCTTTGGTGAAGGGTTTTGTTTGGTAGGAACTGAGCTGGTTCATTTGGACAGCCTTAGTTCTGAATCCGACCCTGTATCTCACTAACTGGTGATCTTGAGAAAGTCCTTAGCCTCTCTGAGTCTTCATTTCTTTTTTCTTTCTTTCTTTTTTTTTTTTTTACCTGTAAACCAAAAGGAACAACTACCTCCCTGGCTTTATGTGATGGTTTTGGGTGTTCAGGATCTAGCTCACTCTTCTTCACACTCAATGTCTTAAGTATCCAGTAAATATTCTTTTCCATCATGTTTGAGGAAAGGTCTTATTTTTTTTATTTGATTTTCTTTTGATCTTAATCACTAAGCTGTTTCCAAGTATTATACTGTCATCATGGGTAAGAACCAAATGTGAGTGGACCTGAGGAGGTAGTAAGGTCTTAGTGATGCCAGGACTCTGACCAGGTGGATGGAGAGGTAGTGCAGTTCAGAGGTCTCCATACTGAGTGAATCTTTCAGGAATGGCCAGATTATTAAACTCAGGATATCATTCATTCAGAGACAAATGAAGTGTGATAGGGGGGAAAAGTATTGGAAATGTTTAGGGAAACAGCCTCTAAACAAGTCTGAATCCAGGCCAAATTAGGAGCTAGGTAATATTGCATTAATTCATGGATTCATCAATCAATTCGACTGTACATGTCCTATTTATGTAGCATTTTTGGGGTGCCAGCACTATGCTAAACCTTGTCTCTTTCTTTCTCCCATTTATATAGATTATAATAGGCATCTTGAAAGAGTAATATAATATCATGTGATATATGTCTCTAAAATGATGGAGACAAATATTCTTAAGGCTTGAAAACCAGGCCTTTCTTAGTATTTTTTCCCACCTCAATCTATCCTTTTTTCCTGAATGTAAAAAAGTGTACCCAGAGACAGATGGTGCATCCTGGTCTTACTTACATCTTACAATCATTGTGTTCTCCACACAGGAATTTGAGCAAAGTGATGGATGCGATTTCTGTGCCCCCTTACCTAACAGGAAATCCCTTTCTATGGATTTACACTCTTTCTTCTCCATTGACTGGCAAGGCAATGTCCAATAACTGTGGAAGATCTATTACATGCCATTTGACCGGCAGAAACTTAAAAGATTTTGTTGACCATATGAGATTCAAGATACAGGAGTCAGACAAACTCCACATCCAAGCTCAATTCTGGAATACTCTTGGAACCAAGATTTTAGGCACTCCAAAATGGAAATAACTTTTCAAGTCTCCAGGGCACAAAAGGATCAAGATCTTTTCCTAGGGTCTTATCGCCTTTGCTAGTCTAAGATTTGCAAAATCAATGAAGAAGTGTCTCCATTTTTTTTTTAAATATAGAGAGAGAATTTTAATACTTATTTTTTAGTTATCGATGGACACAATATCTTTGTATGTGGTGCTGAGGATCGAACCCGGGCCGCACGCATGCCAGGCGAGCGCGCTACCGCTTGAGCCACATCCCCAGCCCCAAGAAGTGTCTCCATTTTACAAATGAGTAGAATGCATTTGGTGACAGAGGGAGTGCTGAAGACAGAATTTAGGGATGATGATGACAGCATCAGGAAAGCCAGAGACTGTTTAAAGTTATATTTGAGAAAATAGTGACAGAAAAAGAGAAAGAAGGCCCTTCTTCAGGGCTCATCTTATTCATTCAATGTTGGAAACCAGGAGTTCTCACCCCTCCACATGCAGCCGTATCCTAGCTCCATTCAGCTGAAGCCTCCCCGTCTGCATCTCATGTCCTCACGATTAGATTCTCTGGGGCTTTCAAAGGATCGATGGCTATTATAATCTATATAATGAGAGAAAGACCCTTACCACTCATGCAACATTACTTTACTCATTCATTTCTCAGTTACTGCATACATACACACTTCATGCTGGGAAAATTATAGAGCTGTGTTTCAGTGGGAACATGGCTGAGAGATCCTACCCCAGAGAAACATGACAAGAATGTGCAAGAGGCACAAAACACAGGTGCAAGGAAGGTAGGAAATACAGTTGGTTCTCCACACCCTCAGGTTCCACATCCATGGATCCCACCAATCATGGATTGAAAATATTTGGGAAAAAAACAATAAAAAATATATATTTATGTAACAACTATTTACATAGCATTTATATTATTTTTATAATTTTATAATTATATTTTTATAATTTTTATTTTAAATTATCTAGAGATGATTTAAAGTACATGGGGATGGGTAGGCATATGTAGACTATATGAAATTACTATGCCATTATTTTTTCAAGCATCTGAGGATTTGGACATTCATGAGGGGTCCTGGAACTAATCCCTCATGGAAACCGAGGGACAACTGTACAGCAGGATCCAATAGGAACTTCCCAGGCATGCAGAGACACAGCACAAGGCAAGTGTCAGCCGTCTCTCAGTTGCCTGTGTCTGCTGTGATATAGGCATGTGATTAATTACACACGAAGACTGTATGTATGTTCTCTCATTTGCTAATTGCAATTAGTTGCAGGAGCACTGAACATATTGCTCTTGGTGAATGTCAGGACATTTCACTGGATTCCCCTTGGTTCTCTGTGAAGCCACAATTAACTTCACTAATTATTCCCTTCACCACATGTGCTTCACTTAATGAAGAACCAAACTAATGAATGTTGATCTTTTAAAAACATTTTTTTTTTCTAAAAGCCATCTTGGCTGCCATCCAGTTAACACCAACAATGACTCCTTAGACAAAATCGTAAGTATCAAAAGCATACAAAACTGATGGGAGAGGAAGCAACCTTCAGGTTCAAGAACACCTTCATCCCTTCTCCAGGGAGGGAGAGGCTCTCTGTGCTGGCAACAAGCCATGTAGCACTTTTAGTTGGAGTGCTTTGAAGTTTTTGTAGCTGATCATGCACGCATCTCTGCAGCAACCGATCCTTAGCAACTGCTGATGGTGGAGTTGACACAGCAGAGATGTGTGCCCAGGACTAGGCTAGGAAAACGGGCCCTTGCAGATGAGCAAAAATCCTGCCCTAAGGCCAGCAGCATACCTAGAAGAGAGCAGAGTCCCCTCCTCTCCTTTATGATAAGGTAACATTGACTTAACTACTCTCTCCCTTAAACTTCTGAAACTTCTCAAAATGTCTGTGACTCTCTAACACCCCCATCTCTGTGTGTGTGTGTGTGTGTGTCTGTCTGTCTGTGCAGGAGATGGCTTGCTTGCTCATGGATTTGGGTTCTGATGTGCAGGAATCTCACTGTTACCCCATGCTGATTCAGTGTGAAACTCAACATCTTTTCTAATCTCCCCTGGTGCATGTACATACACCACACACACACACACACACACACACACACCAAAGCATTCATGCAAATGAGAATTTGGGGGTGGGGATAGCTTCATATCACATTATTCTAAACAAACTCAAATGGCAAAGCTGGCATCTGTATGCTGAGATATCCTCAGGCTCGTCACTCCCTGTGGCTCTTCACCCCATCTGATTTCCCCTCTCCTTGTGAGGAGCAACATATTTCTCTCTTTGTCTTTGGCAGAGCAGTTTTATAATTCTCTGAAACTTTGGTGAGTCTCTGCTTCAAGCAAGCTCATTGATTTCTTTTTTTTTTCCCAAAAAGAGCAGGAGGAAGAGAGAATTCTCTCTCCCATAGGAATTCTCATGCCAGTTGCTAGATCAATGTTTCTTTTCATTCCATCATTACCACAACACATCCCCTGAACTACCTAGACCTAAAATCTCTGGAGCCCCAGCAAGGTTTCCAATATATCACCTGTGTTAAGTATTGTAGTAACATGGTGAGCCAGATTCTATCTTATTTTACAGGTAAGGAAACTGGGACTCCAAGTGATGAATATCCTAAGGTGCATAACTTATTCCTAGTCAAATGTTCCTTCTGCTTTGTCTCACGCTAAGATGGCTATTCCTTGTAGGTATAGGAGAGATCATAAAGTAGAGACCCATCCAACTCGGTCCCTTCTCTCACTTGCTGTCCTTCGAATGCCATCTTGCTTTTAGGCTACACTCCAGGGTGATTGAAGCAGAGTATGAGAGAAGCCAACTTGCATTGGTTATTTGCAATATTTCTCAGCCTCAACACTATGGAAATTTTCTGCCAGAAATTTCTTATTATAGAGGAAGGAGGGATGTCCCATGCATTGTCAGATCCCTGGCCTCTGCCCACTAGATTCCAGTAGAGCCCCTGCTCCCAACCCCATGTGTTTTAGGAAGCTTTTTCTGCCGCAGTGATGAAAAGACCTGACCAGAACAATCGTAGAGGAGGAAAAGTTTATTTGAGGGCTCACGGTTTCAGAGGTCTCAGTCCATAGACAGCAGGCTTCATTCCTCAGGGCTTGAGGTGAGGATGAACATCATGGAGGAAGAGTGTGGTGGAGAGAGAGAAGCAGCTCACATGATGATCAGGAAGCAGAGAGACTCCACCCTCCAGATACAAAATATATACCCAAAACCATGCCCCCAATGCCCACCTCCTCTAGCCATATCCTACTCATCTTTAGTATCCACTCAGTTAATCCCCATCAGGATTAACTGAGCTTTTGGGGGATATCTCACATCCTAACCATAACATCATGGTTGTGACAAAGATTTCTTCAGATTTTGCCAGATGTCCCCCTGGTTGAGGACCCCTGGGTTACAGTTACAATTCATTGTGATGATGTTTTTTTTTTTTTTTTTTTTTTTTTTTTTTTTACTTTTCTGTCTTGGACTGGGAAGTTATGATTGACATCTCAGAAGAGAGGTGCAAGACATGCACGGTCCATGGTAAAAATGGGAAATTTTTGAGCTTTGTGTTTTCTTTTTATTGAAAAGAGGTCAATGTGCCCTCACATTGGTGGAACGTAAGTTTTTCTGATGGGGGATTGCTACTGACAGTGGTCTTTTCTTTCTTTCTTTCTTTGAACAAATGGCTCAAGAAGTGCCAAAAACTCTCTGTAAATCTGTTTAGGGAAAAGTTGGGACATTTGAACAGCTTTCCACTGTGAAGGCATAAATCGTTGGGAGAGACAAATATGAGCTGGAGAGATTTAAAAGTGTGGCAGACAGTAATCCTGGTATTTTGTGTTAATTGTTTTTCTCAGGCAGGAGACCTCCTGCAATTTACATTCTGGAGTTGGATGATCGCTGACCCAGACAGCTCTTCACCTCCAGAAAAGACAGTAGGGACATGAGAGCCGCCTGAGAGATGAAAGGAAAGGTGGGAGCTCTGTTGCCTCAAGGTTCTTATTTGTCCCATCAGTGGTACTGTCACATGCTCTAGGGTTGGCCAAGCTGAGAATAGGTGGCAGGACCCCTTCCCATCCAAGGGCTCGACAGTGCTGTGCAAACAAGGGGGGTGGCAGAAGATGCTTGAGGTTTAGTTTGCCCAACCCTCCCCATGCATGATCCTGCCAGACCTCGAGGTTGGGGGGACTGGAGGGGGAGATACAGACTTCAGAAGAAACAGAGGTTTTTTCCAACCCTGTCTTACATACAGGGCAAGCTAGGAAAGAGTTCTTAGGAAGAATAATCCCAGCATTCATCCATTCATTCTTCAACAAATAGAGAAGGGATGTGCCAGGGAATGTGCTAGAAATACAATGTTCAAGGCCAGGTGTGATGGTACACACCTGTAATCCCAGCAGCTCAGGAGGCTGAGGCAGAAGGATCATGAATTCAAAGCCAGCCTCAGCAACTTAGCAAGGCCCTAAGCAACTCAACAAGACCCTGTCTCTAAGTAAAAAATAAAAAAGGGATGGGGATGTGGCTCAGTGGTTAAGTGCCCCTGGGTTCAATCCCAGGTACCAAAAAAAAAAAAAAAAAAAGAAATATAATAATGTTAATTAGTGAATAAAACTAGAACATCTTTAAATCTTTGATTGGTGCATGTATAGTTTTAATTCTTAGTAATCTGGTAAAGCTCAGGGGCAGTTGTGAAGAGGAAAAGGGAAAAGTTGGGTCTCTCCTCAGCCAGCATGCTCCTTTGCTTCAGTCTTTCTGTGGGTACTTGGCATAGCAGCTAGTCCTCCGTATCCCAAACCACAGAGATGAGATCAGCCCCTCCTGCCCTTAGTTGGGCTCAGGCAAAGGGCTGCCTGCAGACTTGAGTAGAATCATATAGAATCATGGTCACAGAGGCCCTGTAAATTAAGCAGTAGCAAAAGATGCTTCTTGATTAAGGTGTGGTCAACAGGACCCTTGGAGAAATAGTGGCACTGACACATTGACAGGGACAGGTGAGAAGTATGAGTTTCATGCCAACTGAGCCAAAGCCAGAACCATATTCCCATGGGGTTTGTGGATTTAGAAGGCGGCAGTGAAAGAGCAATCTTTTTCTGGAAGGTGCTCATGGTCCTTCATGCTGTCAGACAGCTACCCAGATGTCCCGTGGATCCTTGCTCAGCTCATCCTACCCAATGCTGACCCCTCTGACTAATAGCATCCACAGGCCCACCAGTCTTTATGGAAAAAGTCAGATTAAATACAAAATGGAATGAATAACCTCAGAACTCTTAAATCCAGTTGGTGAAGGACCAAAGAAAGCAGAAAGTGGACATGAGAGTCAAAAAGAGGGGATAATCCTTGACCCTCTGTTCAACTTGTGTTCAGGACCAGGGTTACCACAATTTGATACATTGTTCTGGTTCAGGATAGAGAAAAGTGCCCTTTCCTCTGAACAGACAAAACCTGGACTGAGGGCTCTTGGCTTGGCAAGCGAGGCCAGCTCTGGATTTCAGCTCCCACTTAAGCAGGTCCCAACCTGCATCACCATACACAGTGCCTGGATCAGAACCAGGAGCTCATGCTAAGCCTTAAGCTGCCTGAAACCAGAAGGGTTTCTGAATGGCTTGATGAAGGGGGATTTGGTGAGCAAATATTCACATCTGGTTATGTGAAGAGCAGCTAGCTGTTGGTGTACCTAAGCTAATTGTTAAGTCAACTGGCACTTCTGATGCTGTTATTGTTCATTGCAATTTGTCTTGCTGTTTCAAAGGCTTTGGGGGGCACTTTAAGCAGATGTGCCCCAAATAAAGTAAACCTCAGGGCTGTCACCTTAATATTTAGGTGCCAGGGTGGTACAGGCCTATAATCTCGGTGGCTTGGGAGATTGAGGCAGGAGAATCATGAGTTCAAAGCCAGCCTCAGCAAAAGTGAGGCACTAAGCAACTAGGTGAGACCCTGTCTCTAAATAAAATAAAAAATAGGGCTGGGGATGTGGCTCAGTGGTCAAGTGCCCAGAGTTCAATCCCCAGTTACCCCACCTCCCAAAAAAGATTTGGGTACCAGGACTAAAGGGAAATACAGGCAGATTCCACTGCTAAGAATGCCTTAGGGTCAGGGGAACCTGCCAGTTTTCTCTAGTGGGAAGACAGGTGGAGGGGAAAGACTAAGATTCCCTGTTTGCGTCATTTAAGTCCCATGACCCCCCACCCCCACCTTGAGGCAAGTGCTTTCAACCCCATTCTACATAGAAAGATTCTGAAGCTCAAACAATTAGGCACCTGGCCCACAGTGCAAGAGTTAAAGTAGAATCAGGTTTGGTCCCAGGTCTTCTCATCAGGAGCCTGTGTGAAGAAAGTAAAAGCAGATTTCTTTGGAGTTGCTGTCACTGTTTGGAAATAGACTCAAGTGATGGTGGCCTCTGGCATTGGCTAAATTCCTCTTGCCACCTGTGCTGATGAGGTGTTTGTCTTTGCTTCTCTGGGGTGAGTAATCCTGTGTTGGAAACATGCAGGTTAATGTACAGTAACTGTCGTCTGATTGGCCAGGAATCAAATGATTAAGAGGAAGAGGAATTTTCTGCTGAAAGCAGCCTGTATTTGCTCTCCCCTGAGAAGATCAATCTGATGCACTCTGGGCACCCAGTGCCTATCAGGGAGGAGGGCCATATGGGAACCTGGTGTCATCTGGAAAAAAATTCCTGGAACTGAGAAATACATAGTCATTCTCAACTGATGCTGAGTTTGCGCCTTGAACATCTGCGCTATGACTGAATTCAGCCTTATCGTAGTCCTTATAAGAAGAAAAAGGAGGCCACATCTCAGTAGAATATGTGTCCCTGAGTTGCAGAGACCTAACACTGTGCCGAGCTCTACTCTCTAAATTATCAATGAGAAAAGAGACACCTGTCTTTAGCATGAGAGTTTAAACCATCTGCCATGGAGGGCTCTTTCCTCAGGGGCCCAGAGATGACTTTTTGACTTCATGTTAGGTTTGGTTGCTTTTCACAGAGTTTCCTTGCTTTGAGGCAAGCAACTGAACAACCTCTAGTCTGAGAAGCAAAGGTTATTGTGTGTGTGTGTGTGTGTGTGTGAGAGAGAGAGAGAGAGAGAGAGAGAGAGAGAGAGAGAGAGAGAGAGAGCAAGCACATGAGAATGAAATGTAGTGGTGTATAGGTAGGAAAGAACCATCCATCTATCCTTGATCTACAAGAAATCTAGGATAGATATAAATTAAGCCCCCATATGCTTCTGGGCTGCCCTAATAACACCTATCCAGATGTCGGTGGTTTTTAAAGGCTGCCCATGTGCTGAAGAACTGTGCTTTGTTTGCCAATGGCTATATATGGAAGAGGCCAGGGTTTCTCACTTCTATTCTTTTTCTTTAAGTTCCTAAAAAAAGTATCTATTTGCTTAGCACCAACTGCTTGAGGAGTCTTAAACTGGAAATTACAAGTCAGCCATGAGGACAACTAGACGTCCATTTTGCTGGTCACTTGAAATGATAAACTTTATGACTTAGGAGAGTGTTGAGTTGTGTTATTGCCTTTAGGTGAACTGAGAATATGGCAGAAGAGAAGAATTGATTAACCCATTAGTACAGGGAAGAGAGCTGGGTGTTCTTGGATCAAAGATCCTTACTTGAACCAAGTACACAACTTGAACCAGACCAATCATGGTGGCCAGCTTTGAAGCCCAATCCTGGGCTCCCCACCTACTTGTAGAATCTGAGATTGGGAACTTCCCCAAACCACAGGGACTAAGAATAAGGGGGGAGGTATAGTTATTAGGGGGAAAATAGATTTTAGGCAGGAGGAAACCAATACAAAATATGTCTGTGGCCTCCAGTAAATCTTTAAGTTCCATGAACATGGGGCACACATCTATTTTGTTTACCAATACATTGCTACTGTCTTTCATAGTGCACAGAACAGGGTAGACATTCAATAAATAATTGGATAACTGAATAAGTGGATGAATGAATCATTGAATGCTTGGCATTTAGGATTATTTTTAGGTCTTGGATGAGCTCAGTGATGACCTCAAGTTAAAGAGGAAGATAAAGATCAAACAAATTGGTCACTTTTTTCAATATTGTTTTGTAGTTTTAAATCTGAATTATTATTATTTTTTTGGTTTATATCCTATACGTTTAGAGAACTGATAGTTCTTTGAGAAGTTCTTCAATATAAGACACTGGTTGAAAATTAGAAGACATCTGCCTACCTTTGTTTCCATCTCCCAGTATCTCTGAGTAAGATTACTCCTTCCCAGTAAACACATCGAAGCTCAACACAATTCTCTATCTGTGGCTATTTAAACCATTTTCCTTTTGTATATATAAAATGTCTCCTGTATGGGTGTGTTTCCTATCTCCTGGCATAGCGAGTTGCTCAAGAAAGAAGCAATGCTTGCTATAGACTGGTGTTTTCAGTGCTAAGTCTAAAAGCCATTGCCTTTTTAATAGAAAGCGACATGTTTTGGATGCGTTTCCTAGGAAGTCAGTACCAGTCGGCTGAGTGTGTAGGCCTGTGAAATGATTTGTGATGGAGGTCAGGATTAAGCTGCACTGTGGAGGACAAATAGGATTTTGATAGATAAAGGGGAGGAAAGGGGGTGTTTTAGCCGGTGAGATAGAACAGATAGAGCAAAGGCTTGGAATTGGGGAGGACTGTGATTTATCAGAAGAAAAGTGCATGGCTGGAGTGCAGCCATGTGATAAAGAGAATGAGGAGGTACGGTTTGGGGGCGGGATTGTTGAGGATTTGCCACTCCCCTTGCTAGTGAGTGGAGGACTGGGGTTTCAGGATCAGGGGCTGAGGCTTCACTTGGAATAAATTGAGGTTAGTGCATGATGGATTATATAGCAAGGGCAATCCAAGATGTGTCCTGAGTGGGGGAGCCAGAGGGGTGGTCAGTACAAAGTGCATGATCAAAGGAACTTCTCTAATACAAGCCCCACCCACAGAGACAGCACAAAGAGGCCTCTGATCTGAGGGGAAAGGAAGAAATCTGGTCCTAAAGCAAAGAGAAGGGTAAGAGGAAATAGGTAAGGAGGGGGAGTGGAGGATTGGGTTGATAGAGTTTGTTTGGATGGACCAATGGGTGGCAGACCCAGGGGAGGCTCAGTAGCTATGATGTCATCTTGGGGCTTCCTGTCATGAGGGCACAGGGCCTTGCCCACAGTTCATGAACAAATTGCTGTCAAGGACTTTCATCACTGCTCTAGACCAGAGGGTTGGGCTTTACCTCAGTGATATCCCTATAGTGTGTATAATATCAGCCCTCCCTTGGTCTCTTCCCTTCTTTGCCCATTCTTGCATTGAAGCAGGTCTCTCTCTCTAGAGTGCTAATTCCAAAAATACATGATGAAAAAATTGAGGATTTTAGCAAGAACTTTTTGGGGAACTTGGAAGAGGAATTGTGCTGTCTACCACAGAGCAGAATCTTACTAAAATTCCCTTTAGAGTTTCTCTGCACTGTAATTCCTGTTCCCAGCAACCCTTTTATCTTCTTTGTTTTCCTTCTTCTGCTAGCCTCTGCAAATCCAAGCTACAGCCCCAACAATCAGAGCTCACTGTGATCACAACTTGCCCAGCAAATCCAATGTGAAAAGGGATTGTCTATTTTTGCATCAAGTATGTTCCTTGGAGGACTTCATGGCTTAATCCCAAGCACCTTATAAGGATGTTCATCCCATAAAACAGAGAATTATGTAGGAAGAAATTCTCTCCTTCAATATTCTCCCACAGGGTTTCTTATAGGAGGCCACCTGAAGTTGCTGAGCACAGAATGGTACATAAGAGGGTGAGTCTGGCATCCCTGTGAGGGTGCCGGAAGGTAAAGGGATATAAGGGGGTGGGGGGACTCAGCAGTGAATCAAAGTGAAGACAGCTGCCATGCCTAAGCAGGAAGTGGGGAGGGGTTGGAAAGCAGGGTACCAGAATGAACATGTGAGAACAGAAAGATGATAACTGGTCAGATGGGTGCCTGACACAGGCGGAGCCCTCAAGATGCAACAATGAACCAGATGGGCCCTTGTCTTGGATCAGCTTAGAGAGGAGGAGAGTCATGGCTATTGAAATGATGCAAAAGCAAAGAGAAAAAGGAGAAAATGGAAAATACACACCTTCTGGATTGAAGGACCAAACAGAACACCCCATAGACATTCTAGAAAGCAAAGGTCAACTATGACTTAGAGCTTTAAGCAAAACACAATTTCCACTAAGCACTTCCTCCTTATGGCTTTCATTTTTTTCAAAACTTTAAAGAGCACTCTTGTCTTTCCAGGTTTCCAAATCTGCAATGGGGGTGATTAAGATAAAGTATTTTGATCAGAGGCAATTTACAAAGGGCTTTAAAAGTCCTCATTACCTCTCGATCCTGATCCTGCCTGCTTCTTGGCGTGTACCGGTGCCAACCAAGAACTCAGCAGACCTTTTAATCATAACAACCTTTGTGGTTGTTTGTTTCATTGCTTCTTAATGAGCTTGTTCTTATTGCTAACACTGGTGAAGGGGGCTGGTCTTATCAACCCTGTTCTTTAGGACAGAGCAGTCCTCTCTGGGGCTGGAGTCTAGTGGGGCTCTGTCTGCAGACGCTTGGCATGTATCTCCATGTCACAATGCCTTATTTGTGGGCTCAGATACACATCTTTACTGACACTGCCTTCAGGCTCACTGTTTGTGACATCTGACATCGCCACATTCACCATTATGTCCACAGTGTCACTGGTCACTCAGTTGGGTCAGACACTTGTTGATGCTGGTCCCAGTGCCACAGACATTTGCCCATTACAGCAGCTGACCTTTTACGAGGGTTCAGACAGAAGCAGGATTGCTGCAGAATTAATGTTCTGCTTCTGTCTTTCTTGTATTTTCCATGCTTCAGAGCAGAGGGGCTATAACTCAGATGTCAGCGGAGACCTTTTTGCCACTTCTGGAGCTTGTGAAATTCCGTGTGCTCGTGGGGGATCTAACACCTTCCTGCTTTCCCAGGCTTTGCTCTGTCTCCATTTTTGGGCTATTCCTTTTCCAACTTCTATTGCCAGAACATGAAACTCAATCCCTTCTCCAAAGAATTTGCTCTGATGTAAGAATTTATCTATCTAGCTCTCTTTTTATTTTACTTTTTAGAGCCTTGACTACTGCACCACAGGGAGGGGTCACATGGAATAGCTGGTCATCTATACTGGCATTTTCTCTTTCTTCTTCCTTCCCTAGTGCAAAGGCCCCTCCATTC
The DNA here is from genome assembly GCF_021218885.2 of Marmota monax. NCBI lineage: Eukaryota > Metazoa > Chordata > Mammalia > Rodentia > Sciuridae > Marmota > Marmota monax. Next base: position 26,030,233 of record NW_026692881.1, read on the forward strand.
TCCGTTTTCCAGAATCCAATGCTCTCTACTCCTGAGCTTTGGGGATCTCTGCTTCAACTAAAAGCAGTTTGCCAAAGAATTTCTTAAAAAAAGTAAAAACAAAATCTCTCTCTCTCTCTCTCTCTCTCTCTCTCTCTATATATATATATATATATATATATATACACACACACACACACACACAAACACACTCCTGAAAGGAATACTAATAAATTTTATTTCTCACTTTTAAAAGATTAAAATGGAAATTATTTGGTATACAGTGCAGAACTTTTCAGAACTTTGATCAAGAGAGCTTCAACCTATTTGTATGGACCCATCGTGAGCTAGTCCACCTCGATTCCCTTCCACAATCTTTCCTCAGAGTTATGCCTTGAAGTCAAATAATCTCTTCCTCACCCTGTTCTTTCATCCTCCATGCCTGTCTACACACTGCTTTTTCCTCTTGGAATGTTCATCCTTCCTCCTCATCTGGAAAATTCCCGTGGTCTTTGAAGTTGTGGCTCCAAGACTCTTACCATCTCCTCCTTTGTGCATTCTTCTCACTATTCACTTGGACCCACTGAGTGGATTCCACCAGAGCATTTTTTATTGAATTAGCTTGCTGCTTTCTAACCGCTTTGTCACAAGACATGAACTCCTCAAAAAAAGGGGCCATCAGTATCCATCCTTCTGTCCTCAGTTCCTCGATCCCTACTTGGCAAACACAGGGTTCAATGGACTTTTGTTGAATGAGTGAGTGAATGCAAGCATCACGTTGACAGTGTGACAGGGTAACACAGTCCCTCTGATTTGGCTTCTGTGGCCCAATCTCTCTGAGTTCCTGTGGTCAAAAAAAAAAAAAAAAATCAACAGTAGGCTATAAAAATTAAGTCATAGGTATGTGTGTCCCATTTGGAAAAACAAAATCTTCTTCCCCAGGTGGTTCGCAATTTTTCAAATAACTTTCTAGAAGTTCTGCTGGACTGATCTATGTGAAATTCCTGAAGTACTTTCCAGAAAAGCCAAAGAGGATTTCTGCTAAAAGGGATAAAGCCTGTGAACTATGTGCTAAATAGTAGATGAGTGTTTGGCAGAAGAGTCGCCTTGGTGAATAGAGAAGGTGGGGAACTGGCCTCTTTCAGCTCTCTTTCTAGTATCTCAAGGGCTTTTTAGGACCCTCACATAGCAAAGGGATGCTGCAGGTAGCACATACCTGGCATGCTTTTTTCTAACCTCTCATCCTTTTTCCCCATGTCACACATAGGACTCTTCTCCATTGAGCCAACTAGAAGCTCCAGAACCTTATCAAGACAGGGTTTTAGGTAGCCATTGTCCATCAGTCTGATATGACACATGAACCATGTGCCTAGACTCTGTGCTGACCTCTGTGAACTATCCAAAAATGGCCGGGGGCTCACCTCTCATCTTTGAGACTTCTCGTGCATTTTCTCACTCTTATCTCACCTCCAGTCTCTGTGAGGGGCTCTGAAAAACTTCCTGCTCAACCCCACTTAGCTATGTAAATCCTGTGGCTTCTACGTGTGAGTCTAAGAAACTGTCCTTGCTCCTCTATTCCTCCATGGGCCACCACCCTCATGTGGTTGAAAGAGGAAGCCAGATATCCTGGCCCTGTCTCTACTATTTCGTATCCTTAGCAAATGACTTTAACTTCACCACAACCTTGTAAGGTAGGTGTTGTGATTACATTTAGCACAATGGAAAAAGAAGTTGAGAATTAACATATGTGAATGTTTGACAAAGAGCCCAAATGTTGGTGCTCAAAATGTGTGTTCTGAGCAAGGCGGTGGGTAGGAGAGTAATTGAAGTAGACACTTTACTTGCATACACACACACACACACACACACACATATATATACAAAAAAAAAACCCAAAAAACAAAAAAAACAAACAAAAAAACCCAAACGTCAATCTAAGCTCTATCAATCTAAACCAAATTAAACCAAACCTAAACAAACAACAACAAAACCCTGGCAGCCCAATCCCTGTGCAGCCATCTGTCATCATGACACGGAAGGGGACTTTTCCTGCTAGTATCCTTCTTTGCCCTCGACGCTGAGCTGAGAGGAAGGCCTTCTGTTTTCTGTAGCTGATCATTCATCAGCACGCACCTTCAAGCTTCTCTCCAATTCTCTGTCTCCCAATTAGCCAAAGAAATAATTCGGCCAAGAGATGCAGGCACATGTGTTGACTGACAAAGGGATCCCTCTGCCTCTGCAGAAAAGAAATGAATATTCTGCGAAATATCATGCAAACACTCCCTGTGGCAATTTGTGACCCAAAGTCCCTCTGGTTCTCAGTGAATCTCTGGTGTTTAATTATGCTGAGGGTTTTCAGAATCAGCCTGTAGCAGTTTCCTCTGAAAACACCTTCAACCACTTCATGGAGTCTTAAGTAGATAGATCAGGGAAATAACAGTTTAAGGAGCTGATTGGAGTCTGGGGTAATAAGCCAAGACTGGGTCCAGGACTCTGGGCCTAGTTTAAGTACTAAGGGCCACATGGATTAATTTTCGATTAGCACCACGGGGTGTTTGGTGTATGAAAAGAGGGCAGCTAGCTTAGCCCAGAAAATGTGTCCCAGGGAGTGACATCTGCAAGGGTTCTGGGCTCTTCAAAGAGAGTCCTCTGAAAGGGGAAAACAAGTCACTTTTATATTGGCCCAGAGGTTTGGGGGTGAGTATGGCATTTGAGTCTCCTTTGAATCACCTGTGGCTTTCCCTTTTGTGATTCTGAGAAATGTCTTCTTGTGTTTTAATGAATTTGATGATGAAGGTGATGTTATTGCTAATCTTCATTGAGCCTACTGCACAGTGGTTGGCATGTGGCAAGAACTTTATACACCACATCCTTGAATCCACAACAATGTTCTCTGAAGGAGATAAGTTTTCTTCCAAAGTTGCAGATGTCTGGGACTTGGGGAGCCTGAAGAGAGGCTCAGGCAGGATGGTAACTTGCCCAGGGCCTTGGAGCTGGGAAAATATGAAGGAAGGATTCAAACCCAGGCTGTGTGACCCTAGTCTAAGCTCGTCACTGCCAGGTCCTATTGTCTTTTTTCCTTTTAGACAAAAGGGAATCAATGCATCACTGACTCTGAAAAGCCATGGGGAGCAGTGAAGCTGGGACCTGACAGGTGAAGAACCTTGCCTTTCGTATGGTCATTGCCAGATGCACTTGAGTTCACCACACTGACCTGGCAGAAAGTGTTCTGGGGCTTCACAACGTGTTTTTATGTCTCAGTGTTTTGTGGCATGGCTTTGGGTCCTTCAGGTACGGGGGAATTACAACCTGATTTGATGCCTGATGTGACTTACTGTGTTCTAATTGCAATCAGTGAGAAGTGGGAAAGAGAAAGCGTTTACTCCAGCCCTCGTTTCCCAAACATGAGGAAACTGTGGAGCACGCCTTGCCCGAGTCATGCAGCTCCACATGGACAGAGTTAGAACCAGACCCAGTCTGGTCTATTTTGATCATTCTACTGCTTTTTAAAATGTCAGATGCACTGTTTCTCTGAAATAAGATATTAATTTACTTTCCTATGATTGACTTAGGAAAAAAAATCAGAATTTAGGAAAAACCAGAGGGTTATAGGGAAGGCAATAAGATTAGTGGAAGAAAACTTGGATACTTTCTTATTTCTTCATTTATTTATTTATCTAACATATGCTGAGTGGATATATTGATTATAGAGCCAATCTTTAGCACTAGTTGTACCTCAGTATTTGTTTCCTCACAGAAATATACCCAAATTAAACTTGGAAAGACTATTTTTTAGAACTGTTGAAATTCATAAAAATTTTAAATGTGGAAAAAGTTTTGATCTCATTAGTAGTCAGAGAATTGCAGTTGTACACATTACTGAACCACTACTTTTGCTTTTACTTGTTAGAACACATTAAAGATAATGCCTAATGCTAATGAGAATGTCATAGAAAAGACAATATCAAATAGATACTAATATACAATTTTGGAAAGTAATATAATAGATTAGCAAGAGCTATAAAAGATTGATACTCCTTGACCCAGTGGCTCCATTTCTGTGTGCCAATTTTGAGTAGGTAGATTCTAAGAAAGCATCTCTCTCTCTCTCTCTCTCTCTCTCTATATATATATATATATATATATATATATATATATATATATTCAACGATCCTTTGACTATTAGATGAAACACAAAAACAACTTAACTGCTAAGTCAGATGGATGATACTTAAATAAATTATGGTCTATCCACACAGTAAAATGCTATGCAGCAAATAAAGAAAAATGACTATCATGAGGTTTCTATAGTAACATGGAAAATGTTTGATACAATGTTAATTTAAAACAGGAAACATTCATTATTACTGTACAGATGATGAGAGCTTCAGAAAAGAAAAAAGTCAAATGCTCAAAATATTGCAATAGGGTGAATTAGTAGGTTGTTTTATTATTTTGTATTGTTTGAAGTTTCTGAGATGTTTATGTTCCCATTGTCCTTAGAGGTAGAATACTGTGTCACTTAGGAGCAGTAAGATTACAGAGTTCCCTTCTCTCTAAAATAGGCTGATGACTGCATATTTTTTATAAGATGGATGTGAGGATCAGATGAGATGATAGGGGCGATCGGTCCTACAGTGCCTGATTGGCTGAAATATGTTAATGAATATTTCTGTCATTTTATAAGGAATTTGAGTGCATTGTTGAATGTTAATGATGAATAAAAGTGAACTGAATGGCATCTAAGGGTCTTTTTTTGTTCTAGATTTTAATACTTTTCATTTTAAACATGGTGCTTAAGGAGATTATTTTTTTTTTTAATGACAGAGATGCATTTGTAGATCAACATGGGGCCCAAATGTTGTGCCTGCATTATATAGTTTGGAAGATAAGATTGCCTTAGAGGATGAAATGAGATTATTCCTGTCTGTCTATAGTCTGAGCTGGTTCCTTCTTGGCCATGAGAAGGAACACTTCATATGTAGGGCATTTGGAAAGCTGTTTGATGAGAAATCGATTACTTCTCTATTTTCTCCTTGTAGTAGCTTCCCTGGGCTCTATTTAAAAAAGAAAAAAATCAAACGATGGGTCATTATGCACTCCAGAGGATGGGAGACTCTATGATGCTGGATGTTTACAGCACTCCTGATTTTTGCATTTCCCAAAGCTTTTGATATGTAGGGAATTTGAATGGTCATTGTCTTGGTACAAGAAGATTTATGATGCCTTTTATATATCTCTAGGAACAGATGTATAAAGGTTTCCTGGGAGTGAAATGGTTCTTTCAGAATGACTTTAGGATGATACATGTGTAAGTGAATCAGACAGATATCGATTAAATGTCCTCCCAACACAAAACAAATTGACCGGATGTGCAAAGGGTTTTGCCAAACACCAGCATTTGATATCCTCCAATGACATTCGGTTGCTGATTTCCAGCTAAGAGTTGAAAGGTGAATTTTTCTTGGAATTGTTTTAGCAGAGCAAGACAGAAGGCAAGAAGTAAGCTCCAAAGCCAGAGGTTTCTAGATTTTCTCTCTATAATCATGTAGATATTATGCAGAAAGAAAAAGAGAAAGGGAGATTTGGAAAAATGGAGTCATAAGTGCTGATTTCCCTCAATTTTGGTAAGAGAGCTTGAAAGAGATCTGACTATTTTAAGACAAAGATCAGAGACCTAGTCAGACCCTGCTCAGAGATACATGAGCAGGGGAAACCCTGGCCCTCTGTAAATGGGGCAAATCTAAAATCAGATTTTATAGGATCCTAAGTCACCAGAATCCCTCTCTCTGTGGTTATGAAGATAAGGAGTCTCACCTTGAACAGATGCTTTAATGCATCTTCAAGTAATACTTTTTCAAACTCTTTGCTTACTTGTGGCAAGTTAAGGAATTACCAGACAGAGGTTGGCACTCCTGAAATTATATCTCTAGTCAGCTGTGTGATTAATCTGAGTGATAAACAATATTTGAGAATCTCTTCCAGACAGGGGTTTTGTGACAGATTCCTGGCTTGATCAGGGCAGGGTTAGAGGATTTATAAGGGAAGTAGTTCCAGAAAGTGGTGAAGCTGATTTGGTGTACCACATTAAAATTGGTCCTGGATGGCGCTGGGTAGCATTGAGTACTGTGTTTATTAGTGTCTTGGGAGCTTGAGTAATTTTTTAGAGCATGTTGCAGGTGTGAGACTCAATATCACCTGCTTGGATAAATATTCATTATCACCTTTAAGGCGTACTCATTTCCAGCCACATTGTGAAATCTTGTCTTAGCCACAAGCACCCAACTGCTAAGAGCTGACTGAGAACTTCAGGAAAGACTCTTGAGCTTCCTGCTGTGATCTTCTTTAGCTTGACTAAGGAATGCTATTTATACATTTATGCCAATGGTGGAAATTAGAGAGTTGGGAGTTCAAACTTATAAGGCAAGGATTTTACTGTTTTTTTTCCTCCCTTAAAAAAACATGGGCAGAGGCCATGTCCAAGTTCTCTGGAGACAAAACTTGCTCTTCCACCATTCCTGGCAAAGGGTTGTCAACCTCTTTCTCAGGATTTAGACCACTCACTAGCATCTCCAGGACATGGCATTGTTATGAAGTTGATCATAGGGCCTTAATTTTTGGCTCTAATACCAGAGCAAATATTCATGGACCCTATTAATTGGAAGACCATAAATATCTTGTTATTGACAACTGAGGAATTGACAGCATACTCCCCTGTCCCTATATTCACTGATTGACCAAACCTGAATCTGATTGGGAAATACATGGCCTTTCCTCATGTCTCTAACCAGGACAACTATCCTTATAATCAGTTAGTCTGATGATCTCTGACAAAATATAGAAAATCCAGCTGCCTCCCTAGGGATTAAAGGCTCTGAGCAGTTACTGGCTGTTCCCTGGCCTGATCATATGGTAACAGCAGAAGGTGAACAAGTATAGGAAGAGGGGAGCGCTCCGCCTTTAGGAAAATCTCTCTTTCCAAAGCGGCAACTTTCTTGGCCCATTGATAGTGCCTTTTTGATTGTCTGTCTTGGCAGAGCCTGTGCTATTCTCTGATGAGAGACACAAAAGCTGGAAGAAGAACCGAGGAGTCCTTCTCTTATCTCCAGTTATTATTCAGGGAGGCTTTCATGTGCCCTTGATAGGATGAGGCTGCGTTCCGATGTTGGAAGCAGATTGCTCTAAGGATTTATAGATAGATCAAAGGGTAGAAGGTGAGCTGATGTTGCCCAGGGAACAAACTTTCAAAAGAAAGATTTCCTCAGTATTTTTCTCCTTGTAGCCTTCATTTTAATGATGAGAGAACTAGCAGGGAAAGCTGAATGTTTTTCTCCAGATACTAATACAGGGCATGGCTGGTGGTTACAGGGTGGGAGTATTGTAGTGATGCTAAGAACCTTTATCTTCAGTCTTGTCTCCTATTTCCTTTTCCCCTCCCACTTATCTGTTCTCCAGTTTGCAAACTGAAGAGCAAACAATCCAAAAGTATAGAGTAATGTGAGAGGCAAGATCCTTCATGTGACACGTAAATAACTGATCAGAAGTGGCATTTCAAGAGCACATAATCCATTGTAAAGCAGGTTTCAAAGGTCAGAGCTAAAAGCACATTGTACACTGGCCACGTCACGTTGGGCCTTAGTGTCTTATTGAACTCAGTTCACATGCAATGTTCTCCAAATATTCAATGGCTGGAATATCTGATTTTATCAAACTCAGAAACATAGTGTGGGACTTATGAGGTTCTCGCACCAGAGAGGGCACATCTGGTGTCCTGACATGACCACTGGCAAGCTGTTTCATCTGGGACCTGTTAACTTCCTTGACTCCCTGTACGATGAATGGAATACTCAGAACTGCTTACAGAGTAGACCCTGTTGATAAGATAGTGTGGGCAAACACTTAGTTCCATACCTAGCACACAGTTGGTGCTGATTTATGTCCAGCAAGTCACTAGAGAATCCCTACTGTATACAACTCTTGGATGTCAGGCACAACCCTGACCTTTATGGAGTTTCCAAGTCTGTCTTGAGAAAAAAGAAAAACCAGATAAGAATCTTTTAATATTGATAACAAATTCAAGCTAAATTTATGAACGAAGAAGAGTTTTATGTGAGCAGAACATCTGTGAAAGTCTTGAATTCATTGAATATTCCTTGGATACCCTTCCAAATGACTAATTTTGGTGTCACAATTACTGTTTATTTCTGCTGACATGAAGCTCCACACATGACTCCTGTCCCAATGTACATCTGTCCCCCTCTTCTTTGTGCCTGTCTGTTCTCAGTGATGCTTGCATGAAGAGGATCCTTTTTGCAAAATTGGACTTGTAATAGATGATGGAGTGAGAAATGGAGCACAAAACAAAATTAGACTCATTTTTGGGTGCATTCAAGTGCTAGCTGCTGCCCCAAATGGCAAATTACCAAAAATGACAGGGTACCCTGAAGAGTTGATGGATCTTCTTACTCAAATTGCTCGAAAGTTGCCTGAGTGACAGAGATTTTCCTAGTGTTAAAACTGTTCCCTGGGGGTAACTTTAGATACCTTGGGAAGTTGCATTAAGTACTTTTGGCCACTAAACAGCCAATGCTAAGTAGGCATTAAATGTTCACATGACCATAAAGTGGTGCCTTGGTAAGAATAATCAGCAGAGATCTTTGTGGTTGATGAAGGCCTGGAAAGTTTTGCTGGAAGGAATGTTCTGATTATATAATTCTCTTGAAAATTAACCTTTCACAAAAGAGAAAGCTCATAGGTAAGGAACGGCTTAGAGATGCTGCTACTGATCTTTAGTATCCCCTGCTAGGAAATCAGGCTTTATGGCTTTCAAAGATGACTTGTGAGTGTCAGCCCAGAGGTTGTTCCCAACAACACCATCAAACTGGCCTTGGGGAGTTCAGTCCGTTTCCTCACAAGCAGAAGGCAGCAAGGTTCCCCGGGACATGTGGTGAGAATGGAGAAAATCTGAGCACTGTTTGGGCTTGGCTACTTCCTACTCATGTGGCCTTGAAGCAGTTTACTTTTCCTCTTTGAGCCTCCATTTTGTAAAGAGTGGGATTGAATTAGGTCAGCGATGGCCCGTTCTTGGCAGGTAAGCTAAGCGACCTCCATCTCAACCTGCATCCTCAATGGGCATCTTGCTAATAGGTCAGAGGATGTTTTTCACACTGAGCATCAGAAGCCCCAGCTCAGGTTCACTTCTGCCCTCAGGTCAACTGCAACTTGGCATGTGTATGAGATGTGGTTTGGGCATATGCCGTAGGGCCAAGCAAGATTCTGTGACATGCAGTAGTGGGGAGGAGGATGGAGCCCATGTTCAAATCTCAGTTTCATGTCTTACTAGCTGACTCAGTTAACTTCTCTGTGCTTCTGTTTCTGGATCACAGGATGGTTGTGAGGAAAACACTTAAGACAGTGACTGAGGTACCTGGGTGCTTAGTAAATGCTAGTTATTAATATCCAGTCCTTGTTTTCTGATGGGACAATTAAGAATTAACGGAGAAAACATTAGCTCAGATCATTGCAATTCCTTCCCAAAAGCTCCAGTACTGCTGATTATCTTTTATCCCAGAAGCCCCATTCTAAAAGTAGCTCTCACAGCATTTGAGCTTTCTTTAGTGGCTATTCATTAGCAGGATCCTAGGAAATGCTTTTGTTTTACTTCTAGAAAGCAAACTTTTGTGGAGCCAGTGTTAATTTGTATAATTCCTTCTGTTAAGCCTTGCATTATATTTATATTCAAAGGTAGCATCTGTAGATTTTTGTCTCACCCTAGAAGACAAAAGAGTTAAAATTTAACACTGAGGGAGGAGTGACTTGCATTCTGAGTGGCCTTCTGCCTGCATGATCCTCTATTGTTCCAGTGTAGTTCTGGTTTTTCTCTCAGATTGAGATGGGGACCAGGATATTAAAAAAGAAAAAGTAGGACCCCTTCCTTCTTAGAGTTCTAAAGATTCTTGCCCTACTTTCTTGCCTATTAAAAGAGTCTATATTTATATACTTGGTCAAATTATGGATCAAATAAAGCTATATATGTCCTGTCGCTTGACCCCATTCAGGGGACATCCCCATCCCACCTCACCATGGAAAGACAAAGATCCAGCCACTTAACTGGAGACAAAGACGAAGCAAAAAGAAAAAAAAACAAAAACACTTGCCTGGAGACCTGGACCTCCCTGCTGCCCACGACTAGCTAGATCCCAGGGGCCCTGGACATTCCCCAGGCTCTGCACCAGCAGGTTAGACCTACCTTAGAAATTAGAGATACTGCCTGTTATGGAGGGGTGTGGGCCATTGATAGGTGAGGAAGTGCAGGCTAAAGGGGAAGGCTGGGCTGCTGGGTCCTGGTGCCTGTTAGGGAAGATTTTTCTATAGAGAAGCTTTGGCACTTTGACTCGGCTTCAATGGGAAGCCCAGGGGACCTCCCAGTTCTGACAAGTTATCCATCCGTTCAGCTTTGTTGGCCACACTCCTGACCAAACCTCTACCCCTGGGGTTCTAGTGTCCCTTTTAATATCACTAAGCTGATTGAGATGAAAACACCCTATGGAGAGGCAGTGTCAGTGGCCACAGAACTGCAGGGATTTGGGTTTTGGGCTTTATATGTTTTCAAGCAAGTGCCACATGGTGCTCACTGAAGGGTGGAGTAGTTCCATAGAGACCTGCTTGCCTGCAGTTCATGTAATGAGAAGTGAAATTCCTGATATCATTACCCTAGAATTTGTGTTTATTTTTATTCATGGACCATGTGAGTTCTTTTTTTTTTATAACCCTAAGTGGATTTATTTCACCTTGAATGTAGTTCCTCAGTTCAAGACACCTCCCATGGCACTGGCTTGATTTAGGGGATCTTTATTTGTTGGTTCAGGTATATACACTGAGATTTCTACCTATATCTTCTCCCATCTCTCCTTCTACCAATCCAAATGATCTGTTATGACCCTGAACTTACCAAATAGCTATTTAGTCAATACCTATTTATTAACTGTTTTGTGCAAGGCACTGCTTAAGTACTGAGGATGCAGGAGAAAATAAAACAGGAAAAAAAAGGTAAAAGCACTTTCTGTTGTGGCATTTGCAGGTGAAGGGTGGACTCCCAGTGAAAGGTTGGCTCCATGTTGAGACTGATGGCATGGGACACACGGTAAGCAGATAACTCATAGGATTACCACTCACCTACAGAGACTTTCTGGAAATAGCAGGGAAGCTCCAAGATGAGTCCCAAATTACTTGAGAGAATGGAGGAAGGAGACTATCTTACATTTTCTTCTAGTGGTTAGTGGCTGGAGCTGCAGTGGATTGTCCCAGGCCTGGGCAGGGGCTATATGACTTAAATTCCCCATCAGCATGAAGGTAGGAAGTCCCCAGGCCTTATCCTCAGTTGACCAAGGTGGAGCAGAAGTGAAAGAGAGAGGCAAGAGACTTAAAAGCGGTCAACAGTAAAACATCAAAACATGGAGGCAGACTCTGGTTTACATTCTTTTAATTTAATGTAGAAAAATGCATGTACAGTAAGCATGGAAACTCCAAACATACAACATGTGAGTTTTAAAATATGTGTAGACCCACCTAAATATAATCCCAAAGAGACATAGAATGTTTCCATCATGCAGATGTTTCCCTCGTGCCCCAAGAAGTAATCATTACTCTAACTTCTATCAACATCAAAGATTATTTTTCCCTGTTCTTGTGATTTTGATAAATGAAATCATACTGGGCATACAGACATTGATACCTTTGTCTTAAGTCATATGACCATATGTGTGTATGTGACTCTGAGTCTGGACTTTTGGTTCTGTCTTTGCACCAGTATGACTCTGTTTCTAATGAAGATATTTGTTAGTGGGAGTACTCCAGCTTCGTTCTTCTTTAAGATTATTTTTCTGCATCCTTCACCTTTCAACATCAATATTTTAGAATCAGATCCTTAATACACACACACACACAGACACACACAACCTTGTGAGCTTTTGATTGGGACTGAATCCATATTGGGAGAATTGACATTTTCTAATCCATAGAGAAAGTTTAAATCTATTAATATAAACTAATTTCAGAATATTTAGGTCCTTTTAAATTTTTCTCAGTATTTTTTGTGTTAGTTTTCACTGTAGAGCCAGGTATGGTGGTGCATGCTTATAATCCCAGTGGCTCAGGATGCTGAGGCAGGAAGATGGAGAGCTTAAAGCCAGCCTCAGCAAAAGCAAGGCTCTAAGCAACTCAGTGAGACCCTCAGTAAAATACAAAAAAAAAAAAGTGGGGGTGCTGGGCATGTGGCTCACTGGTCAAGTGCCCTTGAGTTCAATCCCTGTTACCACCCCCCACCAAAAATATAGTTTTCACTCTCTAGAGAACTTTTACCCTATAATTATATTTATTCCTATATATTTGATATTTTTAATACTATCATAAATGGTGCTTTAAATTTTTATTTTCCAATGATTTTAAACTTGTATGTAGACACAGCTGATATTTTTTATTAACCTTGTATCCAGTAGCCCTGATAAATTCAATTTACAATAATAACTTGCATGTAGTTTTGAATTAAAAAAAACTTTTTTAGTTATGGATGAACACAATACCTTTATTTATTTATTTATTTTGAGAGAGAGAGAGAGAGAGAGAGAGAGAGAATTTTTTAATATTTATTTTTTAGTTTTCAGTGGACACACATCTTTATTTTTATGTGGTGCTGAGGATCGAACCCAGCGCCCCACGCATGCCAGGTGAGCCTGTTACGGCTTGAGCCACATCCCCAGCCCTATTTATTTATTTTTATGTGGAGCTGAGGATCAAACCCAGTGCCTCACACATGGTAGGTAATATATCTGAGCTACAACTCCAATCCTAGGTATGAATTTTTTTATTTTTAATTAATTAATTTATTTTAATTAGGTACATATGACAGCAGAATGCATTCTGATTCAATATACACAATTGCAGCACAACTTTACATTTCCATGGTTGTACACGATGTGGTGTCACACTATTTGTGTAGTTCTACATGTACCTAGGTTAATAATGTCCATCTCATTCCACCATCGTTCCTGCCCCCATGCACCTTCCTTTCCTTCCCTCTCCTTGGGTATGAATTTTTGATGTGTACAATCACATGTAAATAATATTCTTCTAACATTGTAATCTTTGTACCTTTCTTTTATTTTTCTTGTTTTATAGCATTGCCAGGAACCTACAGTACAGCATAAAACATGTGGTCATGGTGTACACATGGAACAAACCCATCTCTTTCTGCCAACATCAGCCAAGAGATTCTTTCATAGTTTGCGGTTAAGTGTGACATTAAGTATGACGTTGGCTATAGATGTTTTTGTAGATATCCTTTAATAGAACTTCTTCCTATTCCTATTTATGTAAAGCATTTTTCCTTCATTGTGCATAGGTGTTGGATGTTAGCAAGGGTCTTTTCTGCCTCTGTTGAGAAGATTGTATGGGTTTTCTCCTTTATTTTGCTAATGCGGTGACTTCCAATGATACATTTCAAAATACTGAAATAATCTCCCATCTCTGTGATGAATCCATGGCATTGTGATTCAATCTTAATCTGATCAGAATCATTAGAGAGGAAAGAAGATGTAAAATATTTTAATCACAAAATGGAGTTGTTCAAAGGCATTAGGTGGAATGAATATAAAGTTGTATTAAAAGATGTCTAAATGCTGTGAAAATGGATTGAAATATTTTGATGATATCAGAAGGAGAAAAGGAAGAAGGGTGTGTTTAGGATGGAAATTTAGAAAAACAAACCGAGTAAGGGTTAGATTGCAGCTTGTACGGGTCCTGGGGTGTCAGTATACCTAGTGGCTTTGGTCCTGGGCTCCATGTCATGCTGCATGCAAGAAAGAGCCTTCCACATTCTTGGAGAAGATGGACACAGCAGAGGGGCAACCTGGGGACACCTCAGTGGCTCACCATCTTTCTATCTTGCACATGTGACTGGGAGTACGAAGCAGATGAAGCTCCTTGCTCCTGTGATATCATCGCAGCCTTGTGTTGGAGAGTTTTAAAGCAGATTCAACTCTAACCATCTAAACACCTTCCTAAAGCCAGGCCTTACTTTGAACATGGTGTGATCACATTATTATAAATCATCATTTATTCATTAAATTATATACACATGAACACTTGTGGGATGGGGCAAGCATGGGTCTGAGCAATATCCAACATATAACTTAATTTGAGCCTTTAGTCCTGTCAGAGGGATCTACTACTGTCCAATTTCACATGTGTGAAGATGACTCACAAGGAGGTTGAAGCAGTGATTGTAGTTCCCACAGCCTGGCTTCCAGAGTCTTCAGTGTTAACAATAAACTTTCAACACACAATTTTTTTTTTATTAATTTTAGAGCTTAATTGCCATTTCTATGACCAAGGGCTTGATATGCACATAGCATTTTCAACTGAAATTGCACATGGCCCATAATAGGGCTACCTTCTCACCAACCCTTCCTTCCTACCAACTCTTCAGGAGATCATTTTGCTATGAGCAAAAATTGTTCAATGGTGCCATGTTATTATAAGACTAAAGTTTTAAAACTATACAACTTGGAGTTATATTAAATGCGTTCATTCCAAATTATTATCGAAATGCTACAAAAACTAAAATTCTCACAGCTAAATTTTACACATTTAGAGAAATTTTCTGGATGAATTTAACTGGAGAAAATCTATGTTATGTGAACATGATAATACTTATTCTTTTATCTCCTGACACTTACAAATAATACATATGGATAAAAACAGCATGATAAAATATTTTTACTTTAAAACTTTTTTTCTTGGCTCAAGGTGAAAAATGGCAAACTATTAAAATGAGATACGGCATTTTTTTTAAAAGGAATATGACCACTAAATGGAAGATCAGGAAGAAGTGGCCAGAGTCTCAGAGATACAGAGATTGGAAGGTTCAGGAACCCTCCTGTTGTATCCTGAGCATTTCTTACTTTTTGTGTGCATTTCACCCCCAAAATTCAGTGTCAATGGAACCCAAAGATAAGAACAAATCCACATGGGTGCAGTAGGCTTTTATGTAAATAGCATCCCTGAGATTTCACATCTCTGTTCCCCAAATTCCATGTGTTCACCTGCATGAACTTCAGCTGGGACCAGGAGGAGCTGCTGGGTGGGGAGGGGAGGCTGCATGGCATGTGGGGAGGCACCCAGCCACTGCTGCAGGGAGGCCTACCTCTGCCACGGGTGCAGCTCTCGCTTCTCTGTATGTGGGATTATAGAGATGAGGCCACAGAACACTCTGGAATCTTCAATGTCTTGCCAGAGGTGTCTTCTCCAACCCACCATCCCCACATACTTCAGTGAGGGGCCTGAAGATAAGAAATGAATTTCTCCTGGCCAAAGTGACCTGCTCAAAGTGAATCAAAAGTACCCTTGCTCAAGGGGAGCAAGTCCCATCTACATTGGCTTAGAGCAAGTGAGTCCCCATCTGCACTGGCTCAAGATGAGTGAGTATATACAGAGAGCTGTAGAGGGAGGCACCGTGGTCCAGGCTCTGGCCTTGCACTGAGGCATCTTCTTTATCCAAAAAAAATAAAAAGCCAAAAAACCAAAAAAACCAAAAACCAAAAAACCTGCCTTTTTACTTTTAATCTTTGAAACATCAATTTTATTATATAATTTATATAAAAAAAAGAAATTCAGAATAAATTTTCTACCACAACGTGGGAGAAAGGACAAAGAACAGGACAGGGGGAAGTATCCCAGGGAGAAGACTCTATGATGTGTCTTTGCAGGTGGGGGCAGAGGAGACCCTGGTGGATGCAGATGCGCCCCTGCCTGGATCAGGAGCCCCTCAGCACAGCTCCCTCCCACACCGTGATGTCAGCATCCCCAGGGCTCAGGGTCTTCTGGCTGGCTGTCAGTTCTGCCTGTCTGTCTGGGCATTTCCACTGGAGCCACTCTGTTTCTGGACAGTGGCCCACAGAAGCAGGGTATGCAGCATAGCTGCCGGAGGCATTTGGCGATCCTCCTCCTCACCCTCTTCCAACCCCGGCTGCTGTCCTGGGGTTGCCCTGTGGAGGTCCCTTGGGAGGATAAGTGGCTGGGCCCAGGGTGAGGCTAGACTGGGGAGGAATGTCCTCATGGAGGAAGTGGAGAGGGATGGCTGGCACGTTGGCACTTCCTGCAGGCTCACTAGAGCACTTCCTGGGGCAGAACCTGGGAGGATCTGCAGGCCTGGGCCATGCTTGGGCTTCACCTGGAGTGCACAGGCCTCCCGCTGGGTTCTCTGGTGCTTGAGTATTCAGTATGTGGCCATCACCTCATCAAATTTGTGACTGGTCACGGACAGCCAGTTATGATAGGGGTGTTAACCCATGGCTATCAGGATGTTCATAAGGGCGGGATTTTGGGGAGTGCCTCTGGAGGAGGACTGGGTGAAGCCTGCTCACTCTGGCTCAGCCATGGGTGCCCCATTACCTGGTAATGGGCCTCTGCATAGGGTCCATCATGAGTATCTCATGGATGAGGCTCTGGGCTCCCTCGGAGACAGGGGAATGTCGAATGTTCCCTGCTTGATCAGCTTCTTCAGCTGCCTATTGCTGCTTGCTGCAAATGGCCATCTCCCTGTGAGCATAGCATAGAGGACCACACCCAGGCTCCAGATGTCTGCAGGGGGGCCTTGAATTCCTGTCCATGGACGATTTCAGGGGCAACATAGAGTGCCAGAGAACCTCCTCAGCTTCTTCCTGGCTGTGAATCTGGTGCTCAGGCCAAAGATGAAGAGCTTCACATTGTTGCTGGCGTCCACCACCACGTTCTCCAGCTTCAGGTTCAGGTGCATGATACCTTTCTGTTGGCAGGACTGCATGGTCCACAGGATCTGCCTGAACAGTCTGAGGGCCCCCTCCTCCTGCATGCCATCAGTTTCTGGGCCAAGGTCCCATAGCTGTCCCCCTCCTGTATGCTCCATGATAAGGTAGATATATTTGTTGGTCTACATTACCTGGAAGAGCTGGATCACATTTTGGTGGTCCAAGGCTGCCATCATATCCGGTTCAGAGAGGAACAGGAAGTTCGAGGCTACTTTCACCAAGATCTGTCCCAGTGAGAAGATGGCAGGAGAGTTTCACCTGGGTGAAGCTCCCTTCCCCAATGTCCTGCAGGACCATATAATGGTCCATGAAGGCAGGCTCACAGCAGGAGCTCTGCCCCTGCAGCGTTACTCTGCTCTCAGTAACTTTCACAGCTCATCCTGAACAGGAACAAGGAGCTTAGCTTAAAAAAATAATAATAGTAAATCAAAACAAACAAAACAAAACAAAAACCCAGAAAAGAAAAGCAGAAAACCTAAAGGTGGGGGGGACCCAAATAAAAAAAACCCAGTATCCAAAGACCACAGTCACCAGTTACCAGCCACCAACCACCACAAAACATGCTAACTATCTGGAAATCCTGCAGGTCACCACCAAGAGCTTCCTGTACTTGTGGACAAAAAACCCAGCTGCAGTCACTCTCGTGTAACCTTCTAGTTTGAAATTTCCTCGCAATGGCTCCTTGTGAGGTCAGAGCACCCGGACATAACCTCCAGGA
This sequence comes from Marmota monax, assembly GCF_021218885.2. Classification (NCBI taxonomy): domain Eukaryota; kingdom Metazoa; phylum Chordata; class Mammalia; order Rodentia; family Sciuridae; genus Marmota; species Marmota monax. The sequence goes on from NW_026692881.1 coordinate 26,047,774, forward strand.
CCTTTCCCACTTTTACAGTAGGAATAAGAAAGGACTCTGGGAGGGTTTTTGCTGCCGTGGGTTATGGGGCCATGTTTACTTGTTTAGAAGTTAAAGTTTGTAGGATACTCAGTGGTCTTTTCATTTTGAGTCTGAAAATCTCTAACATCTTGGTGGCTTTGAAAGACCTCATACTATCTACACTGAGGGTTTCTGCTTTGCTGCTGCCCTAAAAGGAGCAGCTTTCCTCCAAGAGGCCCTTTCCCCAGCATGGACTACCTCCCCTTGGGCAGAGCCATGGAGTCAGCCATCTAGGAACTGAGTCTTCTGTAACTATTAGCCCCAGAGAAGCTTCTTTTCCTTTAAGTCATTCTTGTTGGGTGTTTTGGTCACAGAGATCAAAAAGCTAATTTAAAAAAAAGCTGATTAAAACACAGCCATATGTCATAGTGCCCACTTTGACAAATGTAAGTGTGTTTGTGTGTGTGTGTGTAGCTGGGAACTGAACCAGGCCCTTGCATGTGCTGGAGAAGCTCTCTTATGTTGCACATCCCATCCCTGGGGCTGGGGTTTCCTGGACTAACCAGCCCTCAATACTGTTACATTGAGGCTGAACTGTCTACAGGAATTTTGGAGTGAAGCACACCTTCAAACCACAGCACGCAATAAACAAGAGCCCAAGGAGATTGTCCCCACTAGATGTGCCCTGTGTGAGGGGAGTCCCTCAGGTTACACTGAAGGACATTAGGTAGGAACTCAGATCGTAATGAAGACAGAAAGTTCTCTGGTAAAGCAAATTCATGACACTTTGAAAAGCTAGGGCTACTTTTGTTTTCAACACTATGTAAGAGAATAATGTATCAAACCATCCCGTTTTTCCCATGGTATTGACTAAATACCATATATAACACTGTAACATCAGTAAACTCCGGGAGGGTTTGGAGAGGAATAGCAACCCCATCTATACAGTAGTGAAGTCATGTTGCTATAGATTCACACCAGAGTGGCATCTCTTTCTCATGTGAAGTGGAACCTTTATGGGAACCACAAAGAATTGCTTGAAACGATGCTCAGAGCTGGGAGGAGCAGGAAGCCTCCATCTTAACCTAAGCATTCCTTACTTTTTGTGTGCACTTCACTTTGTAAAATTTAGTGTCAAGGGAACCCAAAGATAAGAGCAATTCCACATGGGTGCACTAGGCTTTTATGTAAGTGACATCCCTGAGATTTCACATCTCTGTTCCCCAAATCCCATGTGTTCTTCCCATGAACTTCAGTTGGGACCAGGAGGAGCTGCTGGGTGGGGAGGCTGCATGGTATGGGGTGAAGCCCCAGGCCACCCTCCATCCCCGCTCCCTCACCCTCTATCTTTTTTCTTGTGCTTCATCTTCCTTTCTCCACTGTAACACACCTGATGAAAAATGTGTAGTTATTGACATTTTAAAAACAAATCTACAGAACCCAGGACAATGCATTATCTTTGCATTATTCTTTGCTCATAAAATCTCTATTGACTAATGAATGGAGCTCAGAATCACAGACAATAATAAACATCAATTTCCATTTTCTTAGATTTGATAAAGTCTCATGAAGGATAGATGATTCCAAGATGGTCAGCAGACAGAATCCTAATAATCTTTTATAAGTACGAAGTCATGAATTGAGGCCCAGTGAGGGTTTCCTCCCTCGGTGCTCCTCCTAGAAGTTGCTGCTCATCAGCGGCTCGCTCTGAGCTCTCTTCTCGGCCTCCAGAGCCAACTGGCTTGATCTCTGCACCTACCAGTGGTCTCAGGCTGTGGGCGTGTGTAGTTGAATGTGTCTCTGTCTTGGTCCTCAGTCGGCTCATGTTCCTTGATGGATCTGATGCCATCAGCTGGCACTGAAGAGAGGATGAGAGAGAGGGAAATAGGTTTAGGAAGTAAAATTGAGAAGGAAGAGAAGGAAGGGAGAGGAAATGAGAAAATGGAGTGGGAGGGAAGGAGAGAGAGTGAGGAGGTGGGGGATTGGGAGAGGAAGGAAATGCTTATTGTGGGTCCAGAATGTCAGAAAGTGCCCTGGGTATTGGTCTAGATCTTTCATAAGGGCTTCTTAATCTAATTGAGAAAAGGTAAAACAAGTGAATATAGAATCCTGTGTATTTTTAGAGCTATCCCAGAGTTAAAGGCCACTTGATCTATTTCCTTATGTACAATTGAGGAAACTGAGGTCCAGGACAGGGAATACATCTGCCTCAGGTCATGCTCTTAATCAGACAAAACAGGGACTATTGTCATTATTTCTTAATTTTTACCAGGAGAAAAGAGGAGAATCTAGTATAAAATGGTGGGTTCAGCCTGAATTCCAAACCTGTGAGATTTGGAGCCATTTATAAATCCACATTTCAGGACATCTCACCATGACGAGCCCTAAAGAACAATCTCAAAGCCAATACATTAGGAGAGAGTTAGGGGGATGTGGATAGAACTATCATTTTAAGGAGTAAACCAAGAATAAAATTTCCTGTGTTAAGAAAAGAGATTGTTCATGTATTTTTAAAATAGATGATGATGGTGCCTAGACCAAGGAATCTGATAGTTTTATGATAAAATGTCAATATCTGCAACATATTGGAAAATTTATTGATTTATTTTACTATTTAAGCCTACTAAGACAGATTTTAGAAATCAACTAAAATTTGTTGATTGCTTACAGATGCGCCATCAGAATTTTAAAAGAGCTTTGAACACTAGCCAGGACAAAATTGGGCTCCCTAGGGGAAGTACCCATGAGGGAGTGTTGCTGGGGATGCCCCTGGGTGCCCACTGCATGGCACCTGAAGGTGAGTGAGACCCCACAGGGACAATCTCATGCCAATTTTGCCTAGAGGAGCTTATGATCTGTGTCTGGATCAGTGTATCTACCTAACTTAGAAGGCAGCGTATGTTCCAAAAATGACCTTGAATCTTCTGATTCAAGTTACTTAAGGAGAGAAGGACTTGCTCTAAAATCCCAAGATAGGACATGGCTGTTGGTTTTAAATAGGAGAAGAAAGAAAAAATGGTGTTCATATATTTGAGGTTGTGGGTGTGTATGTATAAAAATATCTCAGGAAATACTGTGTCAGCTCTAGTTTTCTCTAACTGGTTTTAATTTCTTTTAGTTATATTAACAAACTATAAGATTAAATTAATTTTGGTATAATTTACAAATGTTAACACATGCATGGACTCCTGTGACCTCCACACTCAAGATCTAGACGGGTCCCCCCCCACTGCTGTGCAGTCATAGGCCCATTTCCCAGCTCTCACTTCTGGTGACATCCTCTTCTCTGTCTGCACTTCTACCTTCTCCAAAATATCAGAGGAGCGTTCTAAATTAGGCTACATTTGGAGACCAGCTTCTGTCACTCAGCAAAGTGCCCTGACTCTCCCCAGTGCTGTGTGTCTGCTGTTTCTCTCCACTGCTGAGCAGCCTTCACCTTTATGAATATACCTTGGAATTAATCTTTTCACCCAGTGAAGGATGTTTGGGTTGTTCCCCGGTTTTGGCAATGGTGAGTACTGCTGCTGTGAATATTCACACAGAGGTTTTGGGGTGGACATTATTTTCCTGGAGGAAATATCCAGGATGAAGGCTCCTAGTTCATATGGTCAACATGTTTTACATTAGGAAAAGCTGCCAAGTGGCTCTCCAGAGTGGCCGTGCCGTTTTTGGTAGAGACATTATTTCTAGCACTTGATATTGTCACGTTTTGGGTTTTTAAATTTTTTTTTTTAAATTTGAAACCTTCTCAGAACTGATTTAAATGTGGTTTAAATTTATATTTCCCTAGTAGCTAAGGATATTAAACATCTTTGTGTGAGTGTGTGGTTTGTGGTATTGGGAATATTGAATGCAGTGCTGTTCTACCACTGAGCTACACCCCAAACCCTTTTTATTTTTTGAGACAGGATGTTACTAAGTTTCCCAGGCTGGTCTTGAACTTGCAATCCTTTCACTTGAAACTTCTGAGTATCTGAGATAGAGGCATGAACAATTGTGCCTGGCTTTCCATGTGTTTATTTATCATCAACATTTATTCATTATTGCCTATTCAAGTTGTTTACCTATTTTAAAAATTAGGTTGTCTTCTTATTGTTGAATTATATGAAAAAATGTTCAACATCTCTAGCAATTATAGAAATGCAAATTAAAACTACACTGATACTCCATCTCACACCAGTCAGAATGGCAATTATAAAAAATTTAAGTAACAATAAATTTTGATGAGGGTGTGGGGAGAAAGCTACTCTCATACATTGCTGGTGAGACTGCAAATTAGTGTAACTACTATGGAAAGCAGTATGGATATTCCTTAGAAAATTTCGAATGAAACCACACCATTTGATCCAATTATCCCACTCCTTATTCTGTACCCAAAGGACTCCAAATCAGCATACCACAATGATGCAGCCACATCAATGTTTATAACAGCTCAATTCACAATGGTGAAGCTATGGAACCAACCTAGGTGCACTACAACAGATGAATGGATAAAGAAAATGTGTGCATGTATATAATGGAATATTATTCAGTCACAAATAAGAATGAAATTATGGCATTTGCTGGTAAAAGGGTGGAACTGGAGAATAGCATGCTAAGTGAAATAAGCCAGTCTGAAAAAAATGTTCTTTCTGATATGTGGTTGTTAATGCACAACAAGGGAGAGTGGAGAGGGGAAGAATATAAGTCCATGGGGTTAGACAAAGGGGAATGAAGGGAAGGGAGAGGGAAGGGGAATAGAAGTACAGTAGAATTAAACAGACATAAATTTTCTATCCTTGTATTTGAATACATGATCAGGGTAACTCTGCATCATGTACAACCATAAGAATAGAACCCTAATTAGAGTCATGCTCCATGTATGTACAATATGCCAAAAGACAGTCTCCTGTCATGTTTATCTAAGAAGAACAAATAAAATTTTAAAAATTATGAGTTCTTTATATAAATCTTTTGTCCGATTTGTGATTTGAAAATAGTTTCTTCCAGTCTGTGATTTACCTTCATATTTTCTTAACAGTGTCTTTTCAAAGAGCAGAAATTTCCAATTTTGATGAAGTGTCATTTATAGATTTTATCTTTTAAGGATTGTGTTTTGGTTTCATGTGTAAGAACCGCCTAGCCCAAAGTCATGGACATTTTCCTCTAAAAGTTTTGTAATTTTACATGGAGATTGATGATTCATTTTTAAAATTTGATTCATCTTGAAGTTGATTTTTATAGAAGGTGTAGATTATTAGCTGAGGTTGACTTTTTGCTTATAGATATCCATTTGTTCCAATACCCATATGTTAAAACAAAATTTCTTCTTCATTGAATTGTCTTTTTACTTTTGACAAAAAATCAAATGGTTTTGTGGGTTATTTCTGGACTGTCTATTCCACTCAATTTGATATATGTTTCTGCCTTTCCATTAGAGAAACATGCACCCTGTCTTGATTGCTGTAGTTTTAGAGTCAGCCCTTCAGTCAGATAATACTAGTCCTTAAATTTGATTCCTCTTTATGAAAATTAAGTCTCTTTTAGTTTCTTTTCCTTTATGTATATTTAAAATGTCAACTTATCTATAAATAATTCTGCTGATATTCTAATTGGAATTGCATGCATTTACTGACTGATTTAGAAAACATTGACATCTTAATTCTGAGTAGCCTAATCCACAATTTTGATATACATACCTATTTATTTAAGTCTACTTTGATTTCTTTTAACAATATTTTATAGTTTTTAGAACATAAACTCTGCCTAAAGTTGTTAGATTTTTACCTGAGACTTTCATGTTTTGGACTATTATAATTTTGTTGGATTTTGATTATATTTGTTATTAGATTATTTTATTAAAATTTTAAATTTCGGTTTTCACTTGTTCCTTGCTAGAACACAGAAGCATAATGGTTATTGGCAAATTGATCTTTCTTAGGTTCTGTGACCTCCCTAGACTCATTTATTATTTTCAAAACATTTTGAGGCCTAATTGAGATTTTTATACCTGGATAGAAGGCTAATAATTTTCAGATATAGGAACAAATCTATTTTTCCTTTTTGAATATGTCTTTTCTTTCTCTTATCTTCTGGGACTTTCAGTGTGCTGTTAAATAGGTAAGGTGAAAATGAACATCCTTCCTAGTCTTGGGAGAAAAAGCGCTGTCTTTCACTATTTAGAATGTGGTAAACTGTGTACTTTTGTGGCTAACCTTTATGAGGTTAAGGAAGTTTTATTTTATTCCCAGTTTGCTAAGCTTTTGTTGCTGTTGTTATTTGTTTGTTTGTTGGCTTGTTTTTGGTAATGGGGATTGACCCCAGGGGCACTGAGCTACATCCCTAGCCCTGCTTAATTTATATTTTACTTTTCATTTTGAGACAGAGTCTCACTAAGTTGTTGAGGCTGGCCTTAAGCAACATGTGATCCTCTGCCTAAGCCTCCTGAATCTCTGGGATTGTAGGCATGTCCACCACTCCCTATGCTTGAGACATTTTTTTTTTTAAATCATGAATTAATGTTGGATTTTTCAATACTTTTTATTGCTTGGACTCTCAAGAGTGATCTTGTGATTTTGCTCTTTTATTCTGTTAATATGGTGAATTATATGATCTGATTTTCTAATTTCTTTTGAGACATGCATTTCTGGAATAAACTCAGTATTCATGGGTGTGATGTGTTTTGCTTTTTATATATTACTGTTTTCAATTTGCTATTTGCAATTGTGAATTGTTGCATATTTGTTCATGAGTTACGCTGGTCTACAGTTTTATTTTTTTTTTGTACTATATTCATCTAGTTTCAGTATCAGGGTAATGTGACCTTTCAAAATGAGTTAGGGAGTGTTCCTTCTGGTTTCTGTAAGAGCTGTGCAGAATAGGTGTTAGTGCTCCATTCAGTGGTATAATTGGCCACTGAGACCATCTGAGACTGGGCTTTGTTTGTAAACATTTTTGAACTATGAATTTCTATGTATTTGATGGTTATAGGCATTTTCAAGTTATATCCCCTACCCCTGGGTGATTTTGATAGTTGGAAGTCTTCAGAAATGGCCCGTTTCATTAAGGATCTCAAACATGTGCGTGTAGAGTGGTTGGCAGCGTTCCCATGTCACCCGTACATCTGGGATGTCTGCACTGATACTACACTTTCAGTCCTCATCTTGATAATTGTGTCTTCTCTGTTTTTTCCTTTGTCCATGTGTCTGGACATTTATTGATTTTATTGATCTTTTTTTTTTTTTAAAAAAAAAAAACAGCTTCTGATTTTGCTTTTCTCTTTTCTCGTTTATTGATTTCTGCTCTCTGTCATTTCCCCTGTCTTCTTGCTTCCTTATTTTGTTGTCCTTTCTTTAGGTGGAAGCTTTATTAATAACTTCAGCTGTCTTCTTTTTTTAAAAAAAGATGAACATTTAATACCACAAAATGTTCTCCGGACACTATTTTACTTATATTCCACAAATTTTCCTACACTGTTTTTGCCTTTTTATTTAGTTCAGAATAGTTTTTAATTTTTTCTGAGACTTCCTCCTTTTCAGTGAGTCAATCAGGGTGGACTTTCCACATGCTCTCAAAAAGAATGTGTGTTCTGTTGTTGGTGGGTATCAGTTACTTTCAGTGTCACTCCATATTCTTGTCAGTTTTCCTTCTACTTGTTCTGCTCTGCACTGTTTTTTGGCTTATTTTTGGTACTGGGGATTGACCCCAGGGGCACTGAGCTATATCCCCAGCCCTTCTTAATTTATTTTTTTTTAAATTTTTATTTTGAGACAGAGTCTCACTAAGTTGCTGAGGCTGGCCTTGAAACTGTGATCCTCATGCCTCAGCCTCCACCTATATTTGTGGATTTGTCCATTTCTCCTTTTAGTTTATCAGTTTTTGGCCCACCTATTTTGAAGTTCTGTTTTTAGGCACATACATATTGAGGATTGCTGTGTTTTCTAGATTGACCGTTTTATTTGCTTTTGTCTGCATAGTGCTTGCTTTTTCCATCTTTTTATATGCATCTTGTCTATGTCTTTATATTAAAAGTGAATTTAAGAAGACGGCCTGTAGTTGAGTCTTGTGGGCATCTTTTTTCTTTTAGTTCCACAATTCATTTTTTAATTTGTGTGTTTAGGCTGTTTTATTTAATGTAATCATCGCTATTTTTATATTAAGGTTTATCATTTAATATTTGTTTTGTATTTGTCCTTTCTTGTTTTTGTTTGTTTCTCTCTTTTCTCTGTCCTAATTTCTTTTTGGATTATTTAAATGTATGCCAATATTTCATGTTGAGGTTTAATTATATTGCCTCATATAGTTTTGTGTTTTTTTAATACATATATATTTTTTCCTTTTTTATTGTATCATTTTCCATCAATGAATATATAGTGCTTATACAATGAAGAAAGGCAAACCACAATAGGTTAAAAACAAAGACCTCAGAGATGAAAAAATAACTCCTCTCATAGCAGGTTAGCTGGACCTGTGTGTGCATTCATAAATATGTTCACTTAGATAATCTGAGAGCTCTGAGCATTTCTTGTGAAGGTCATGAGGGTGGTAGGTGTGGGAGGGAGGGGGTCAGGATCATGGCAACGAGAGAGTGATTTTAGTGAGGTGAACAGGGAACTGAACCTATGAGGAAATTAGTATTCTATCAAGGGAGTGGGACAAACACACACACACAATACCAACAAAACATTTCTTATCCTATGTCATAAGGACTACCAAATGCCCTGTAAAATGTTTTCAAGTGATTTTCTTTTTGTTTGTTTTTAAGAAAGTCTTTTGGCCAAATAGATTTGGCAATTTGTGTCCTCATTTTGAATCATTAAAACACACACAGATGGGTTTAAAACCTGTGTTATATATATATGTGTGTGTGTGTGTATGTATATATATGTCTATGCACACATACATATATATATATATATATATATATATATATATATATATATATACATATATATCCTCTGTGAATATATACATATATGTATAAAACCTCTGTTTAGACTGAATATGTTGAAAACTATTCTCCACTCTGAGAATATTTCAAGGGGGTTAGGCTTTGGGAAGTAATTAGGTCATGCAGGAAGGACCATCATGAATGGGATTAATGCCCATTATGGCTAATTTTAGGTGTCAACTTGACTCTGCTAAGAGATATCCAGACAGCTGGAAAAGTATTATTTCTGGGTGGGTCTGTGAAGGTGTTTCTGGGAGAGAATGGCATTTAAATCAGCGAACTGAGTAAGGAAGATCTGACTTTGCCAACGTGAGTGAGCATCATCTAATTGGACACAGGAGGGCCTGGACAGACACAATGCCAAAGGTTTCTCTTCTGGAGCTGGGGTATCCATTTTTTCCTGTCCTCAGACACCAGAACTTCAGGTTCTCAGACCTTTGATTCCAAGATGTGCCCTGGCTTCTCAGGTCGTTGGCCTTGAACTGAGAATTATACAGTCAGCTCCCTCAATTCAGAGATTTTGAAATGAGGCTGAGTTACATCACTGTTGTCCCTGGTTCTTCAGCTTACTGACAGGTGGAACTTCTCAGCCACTATCATCTTTCGAGCCAATCCCCATAACAAATCCCCTCTTGTATCTCTTTATATATACATACTACTGGCTGTTTCTCTGGAGAACTCAAATACAATGCACTAATGAAGGAGGCTTCGGAGAGTTTTCTCATTCATACAATAGTCCAACACAACTGTTCCTTGTTAGGGGGATTTTTTGGGATAACTTTTGAGGGAAAAATTACAATCCCTGACTCCATTTATCTTGGCTCTACCTCCTATGGATCCTTGGAGTCTCTCCATTCAGGGGAAAGAGAGTGTGGAAGAACATCAGAAGGATTTTAGGAGTCAGACTGGGAAAAGACCTAGATGAGTTCCACCATATTTTATAACCCAACATTCAGTCCCTTCTACCTGAGATGAAAGGTTTGCTGTTGAGCTTTGTACACAGCAAGAGAAGAAATCAGCAGACACCTGCAGGGTCTGCCTTGGTGTTCATCAGCATTTCTCAACGTATTTTGACGCCAGATGTGTTGTAGCTTTTTAAGGAGGTGTTGACTTCCTTCTTTGATGAGAGAATTTGATGTTTGAGAAGAAAACAATTATGTTGGTTTTATTTCCCTTTGGGTTTCTCTACTGCATGTTCATGTTTTCTATTTCCAGCTTGTTCTCGTTGACTTCTGAGTGCAGATATTCCTTTGGCCATTGCAGTGACTTAGGGTTTCCCATGGCCTTCTGTTCTCCATGTTCTCAACTCAGGGCTGATCTTAGAGGAGGCACAGATACATTCGCAAGCAGGTAGAAGACCAGGCAAATCAAATCTATCCACTCTATCCTCATGGGCTTTGGAATGGAGTTCCATTGCATGCAAATATTAGAGACTTAAGTAATGCTTATCAGGTCCATTGAGGTTCCAATGTAGGCATGACCTTGGGAACAGTAATGAATCTCTTTGCCCTTTGATTATCTCCTTTGTAAAATAGATACTATAGCATCTAACTCATAGGTTATTGGGAAGATTAAACAAAATATATTGCAAGTAAAATGCTTAGCACAACATTTGGTGCATAGTAAATATACAATTAGTCAGTTAATTTCCTTTATAAATGTGATATCCTTTTTAGCAATCAGATTCCTTCTTTATAAGATAAACTGAGTTTGAATGACTTCAGTAGAAAGTGATATCTTGAAAATATATGGATTAAATGAATGTAGTTAGGCCCAAATAGACAACTTATTATATAACATATATAGAATATAAATAGAGCTTCTAGAAACAGAGAATTGAATGGTAGTTATTAGGGACTGAGATAGAGGGTAGGATTCAATCAATTCTGATCAAAGGATACAAAATTTTTGTAAATAATAAACCAAGAGATCTGTTGTACAACATGGCAAGTATAGATAATAATAATAAACACTCTACAGTATACTTCAAAAATGCTAAAAGAAGAGATTTTAAGTGTTCTCACTATATGAAGAAGAGATTAAATAGGTGAAGTAATGGATATGTTAATTATCTGTTAATTAGACATTCTATTATATATACATATTTCCAAATATCATTGCTGTACAGCATAATACAAAATTCTTTGTCAATTAAGGGAAAAAATTTGAACTAGAAACCTATTCACTGTTATGTTATTTTGTTATTAAAATAGATCATTAGGTAAAAGGGAATAAATATGAGTATTTCACAAAATTTCTTAAAGGAATGATGAAGAATTGGTCTCTGTATCACACAACCACAGATGATGCCCCATATCACACTTCGGAATGATTTTTGCAGTGGCTGTGTCACCACCACTGGTGGGCTGTGTCTACCAATACCACTGAGAGGATGCTGGATTATGGGCCTAGAACTGGTACCCAAACTGCATCTAAAACTGAAGCCATTGCCATTGTCACTATCTTTCAACAAGTTCAATTCTTAGCAGTCCCAGCAATGTCATGCCATTAACCTCCAATTCGAAGCTGAGGCCATCACTATGCACTCTGGTCATATGTCCATGCCCAACGACTAAAGGAGTCTGGGAAAGCAAGTATATGGCATTTTCAGGTTCTGTTGTGGGAGGGGCTCTCTCTCAGGCCTAGATGTCTGTTGTCTTCTTGTAGGATCCTGCCTCTGAGACCCCTAGTCTATGGCCTTGTAGCTGTGACCCTACGATAGTAATAGTAAGCACCCAGTAACTATGTGTGATGTGCCAGGCCTGGTGCAGGGGAATCTACATGCTTTGTCCTGTTCACTTCATCCCCTTTTAACAGAGGACACAGAGGTTCAGAGAAGCTAAGTGACTTTCTGGCTTCAGAGACCAGCATAAAGTCAATATTTCCCCCCTTTTCTTCCTGGAAAGCATCTCAAAAGCATCAAGAAAAGGGAGAAAAATGTCAACTTCATTTCTGGTGAAGATAGATTAAAAAGAAGAGAGACAATATTTTGCTTTTTGAGAAACTTCATAGATGCTTCTCTCCATTGGATAAATTAAACCTGTAAAGGGGCTGAGGTTGTGGCTCAGCAGTAGAGTGCTTGCCTAGCATGTGTGAGGGCCTGGGTTCGATCCTCAGCACCACATAAAAATAAATGAATAAAATAAGGGTATTGTTTCCAACTATAACTAAAAAATAAATATTTTAAAACAATTAAACCTCTAAAAGCTCAAATGAATTGCGAGATAAAAAGAATTACATTTAGCCTGGAGTATGGCCCAGGCCTGCCCTCATGTGGATGGACCACCACTCAATAGCCCATCCAGGAAAATCTTTCCTCCTTCAGTGATGAATAGTGAAAAAGAAACAAGTACAAGATCAATACAGAGATATCACGAGAGTAAAAAAGTAAAGATTAGAATAAAGAATGGCAAAAACCAGGAAAAAATGTTATAGTAGACCTGATGTAAACTGGGAAGCAAATTTGAACCATTTTTTAATGGTTCAAATATGTAATTGTGTAATAGAAAAAAATATGTAATAGTGTGGTCAGAACTTGGGAAAGAAAGCATATAGGTGTGTGTGTGTGTGTGTGTGTGTGTGTGTGCACGTGTGCATGTCTATGGTGGAGGAGAAGTTGGGGTTGCATAAACCATCACTTAAATGAAGGAGAAATTGTAAACACAAGGGAAAACAGACTTTACTGAAAACACAATAAAAAACATAAGACAGCAGAAATAAGAAAAATAAACAACGTTAAGTTGAATTGAAGAAAGGATTAAATCAAATTAGTCAGAAAATGATAGATAGTGGACAGGCAAATGAAACCCCAAATATGCACTATTGTGATCCCCCCAAGGAATAAACAGGAAATAATTGTCCAGAATAAATATCTAAAGATGCAATTCCAGAAAGCTTCCCTTGAAATAAAACTTGGATTTACATAATGATAGGACAAGCCCTGAAGGAACAAAACTTTGGTGAAATTACAGAAGCGAGAGTGAAATGTAGCTCAGGATGAGGCAAACCAGCGGCAGAGGAGGCCCCATCCCGCCCCACCCCCTTTCCGATAACTTTGTTTAGATTTGTTACTTCTGATGGTGCTTCTTTGCCCAGGCTGCTGTGAGAGCTTTTTGTACCCTGTGCTTGCCCCAGGATGAATGTCACTGTTGGCCCCTCTGCTGGGACAGCAGGTCCTCCTCCCCTGTGTGGAGAATGGAGGGCAAGATTCCTCTCCCTCTACTGCTTCCTATGGTATTCCAGGTCTTGTCCTTGACTTCTCATCTCCACACTCCTAGTCTTGAGAGATGACAGCCTTGTCTGCCAAGGACATGAGCTTCTTTTGAATTAAAGTTAATACCAGCTGAGATAAAGACTGATTTATAATAAACAAATCTGAAGCCACATAGTATCATGGTAAATAAAGAGAATTTCTCTTGCCTAAAACAAAAAGCAAGTCCCTAATAAATGCCAGGACTGAGCATCTTCCTGTATGTACTTCTGATGACAGGAGATTGGCGAATCCAAGTCAAGGATCTGGCAGAAGAGCATAGGGTAATGGAGGCACCTGATCAGTCTAGGCCAAGTGTCTCCAAAAGAGGGGTGAATCCATGACCAAATACTGAGGGCTGGTGTCAGTGAGGGAGTCGAAGACCAAAGAGGGATTTGTGTAGAGGACCACACTCACACCCAGGCAGGGTCTGTAGGGTACAGCAGATGTATATTATCACATGGCGTTTAGTAAAACTTGACCTCCTGATACGAACTATGGGCTCTCGAAATTGGACATTGCTCTCCAAGGGTCTAATTTTGTCTGAAGAATTTAAATGTAGATCGTTTGGTTAAATAATGTTTCCTGAATTGCTAAGACTTTGGCATCAAGAGTGGGTCACTGTGATGAAGATGTTGAGTGAAGTTGTGGAGGAGCTCAGCTGGCGTATACAGTGATGGATTATAAGGGTGCATGCTGGGCTCTCCTTAAAGCTTGTCACAAATTAATTCTCAGAGCTGGTGTGAGATTAGCGACCTTGCCAGAGAGTGTGATTTGAAGTTGATTGGGCAACTTGTATCGTTGGGAAACAGGGTCTTCTCTTAAAATGTTAAAAAATAAAGCAGAACTTACCAAGTGAGAGCAGGGGCCACTCACGTGTCCACCTAGCTTCACTCAGGATGAGCCTTGAGTCTGTGCAAATTGCTTTTTGAGATACAGACAGCAAGATGGCCAAATTGTCAGCTGGCAAATTGGATAAGCATGTGATTCTGCCTCTTGGGAAGGATGGCATGCATCTGAGTACATCCAAGGCTGGTTTTTCAAAATTCTTGGTATATTTAAAATATCGGGTTGGCTGGCTGCCCAGATTACTTAAACAGAAAAGATTCACTGAGCTCGGGAGCAGCTAGCTCCCCTCCCCACCTGCCATCCCTTAGGCTACCAAAATCCTGTGCTGTGACCCTTGGCAGGCCTGGACCTTGGTGGCCCCAGTTGCCATGAGAGATGGCACATGCAGTCCACAGCTGTTTCAGATCATTTCCTCTCTAGAGGGTGATGTGAGGGGTGGCCAGTATCATTTCAGGGGCAGATGCACTTTCTGGTACTTCTGAGGCCAGAGGAAAGAGAACAATTGTATTTCCACCTCCTACTCAGAGGAACAGTCTCAATGCCAGAGGCCGAACAAAAATTCAGTAATCATTTATCCAGTTGAGCAGTTTCACAGTGACAACCTTCTGTCACTCCTGTGAAGATTTTTAATAGGCCCAATTTCACCAAGAGATGGAATTTTTCAAAATGAACTTTTATTTTGGAATTATTTTAGAATTCACAGAAAAGTTGCCAAAAGAATACAGAGATTTCTGGTACACCCATCACCCAGATTTCCCCAACCCAATCTCTCACATAGTAGTTCATTTGTTGAGACTCTAAGAGAGTAATCATGGGACATTACTACGATCTAAGTCCTGGACTTCATTTGGATTTCAGCTGTTTTCCCACTAATGTCTTTTCAGTTTCAGGATTCCATCCAGGATACCACACTGTATTTACGTCCGATGTCTCCTCCTCTGGTCTGTGCCAGTTGCCAGTGCCTCAGTCCTTCTTTTTCTTTTCTTTTCTTTTTCTATGAGGTCAGCTGCCCCTCAGTTTTGTTTCTAGGATGTTCTCCTCACAGTTAGAAAACTGGGGCTGTGACTTTTGGAGAATGCCACAGAAGTGGAGTGCCCTTCTCCTCACATAACATCAGGGCATCCCTGCTAACAGCATGACCTGCCATTGGTGATACTAATTTTGTTCACTTAGTTAAGTCGGTGTCTGCCAGAACCCTCCATTGTGAAGGTGCTATTTTTCCATTCTTAGATTCATTTTTTGGAAGTGACTTCAAAGGTCAGTCCGTATTCAAGGTTGGAAAAGGAATTAAACTTTATCTTCTGGAAATTGGAGTATGTACATATATTATTTTGAATTCTGTAAAGTAGGCATGCTTCCCTCCATATGTTTATTTATTGAATAACATATTTGCATTAGTATGGGCTTTGAATTATGACCCAATATTATGCTGTTTATTTTAGTCATTTTTTTTTCTAGCTTTAGCCATTGGAATCTCTTTCAGATTGGCTTCTGTGTCCCTTTGACAAACCCTACCCTTTTATTGTTTGAGAACTTTCTTGCTTTCTGGCGCTATGAGGTACTTTGTTCTCCTGCTCTTTTTTCTCTCCCCCCCAGTCCTAGAACCAGCCCTTCTTCCTACAAGGAGTCTGATTCCTTTATTGGAGAATGATGTTAGAAACCAAGACCCGTTAGAAACCCATTAAGTGCTTGTTGCTACTTAGAGTCCCTGGAGAACAGTGCTAAGGACACTTTTGCACAAATACTAATTTGTATATATAAACATATCTACAATTGTTTCTTTCTCTATCTGTATCAAACTACGTGTGAGTTTGTACTGATATCTCACCATATCATTACAGTTTGTACTGTATTCTCACCATTGTTATATCTTTCTCTGAAAGACATTTAGATCAGGAGGTGAAAGATTTTGATATTCTCTGTTTTAAATTATTTGCATTTAGAACATATGGATCCTCCTGAATGTATCTGAGAATTAAGTAAATGCAACATAAAACCATCTTTGCTTTACCCCAAACTGCTTGCCCTATAAGAAAATGAATAAATCTGTCTATCTATCTATCTATCTATCTATCTATCTACCTACCTATCTACAGATAGAGAGAGAGAGAAATAGATATTTCCTTTAGTTTTAATGTATATATATATGATTGCTGCTGACTGGGAATATAAACATCATGGGAAATTTTATATTCTATTTAGTGTTTTCTGCAGCATTATTTTGCTGTTTTCAAAGCCTCTGCAAATGAGTAAACTCTCAGGGATGTGTGAAAATCTCAGTTTGGCATGATAGAAAGCAGATGTTAATATTTACTGATTCTTTAATTTTTTAAAACAGCTTTATTGACATACAATAAACTGCTCATATTTAAAGTGTAGAACTGAATAAGTTTTGACATGTCTATACATCTGTGAAACTATCATCGTACACAATATCAAGTGAAAATATTTCTTATCTCAAAAGTTTCCTCATGCCCTATGTAAATTTTTGAGCAAGTAGGTGAATGTGCAAATATGGAATCTATGAAAAAAGGAGGATCCAAAGTTTATTTGCCAGTCTTTATACCAGTAGCATACATCCCGGTTAATGAATCTGTACTTTCAATTTTAAAGTTAGATAATGTTAATTCTCCTATTTTGTTTTTAAAATCATTTTTGAGGGGCTATCTTAGGTCCTTTGAATGTATATTTGAATTTTAGATCAGCTTATCAAGTTTTATAAAAAAAAAACCCTGTTAGAATTCCAATTAGGATGATCTTAAATCTATAAATTAATTTGTGTATTTTTTTTGGTTTTAATTATAATTATTTTCTATTCTGATTATTTCCTTTGTTCTACTTACCTTCCTATTCTTTTAAAATAATTTATTAAGGGAAAAGGTAAGGTCTTAAGTTTGAGACATTTCTTCTTTTCTAATATAGTCACTTCTAAATTTTCCCCTAAGTACTCTTCAGCAATACTTCACAACTTTTATCTGTTGTGTTTTATTTTCTTTTAGTTAAACAATACTTTTTAGTTTATCTTTGGATGCCATTTTTGGCCTATGGGTTTTTATCAGTATGCTGTGTGGTGTCTGAGTATTTTGAGGTTTTTGTCCAGTGATCTTTTTTTATTGAGTTCTAATTTAATTCCACGTGTTTCAGAAGATATTTTGTATGACTTAGGTGGTGGCTTTCTCCTCCCAGAAACCCAATTCTTATTTTTCCCCTTGTTCTCTTAAGGCTTTCTTTGATCTACAATATGGTCTAACTCAGTTTCTATTTGTTCTTAAGAATAATGTGTATACTGCTGTTGTTGGTTGGAAAATTCTGTAGTATCAATGAAGTCAAATTAATCAGTAGTGTTCATATCTTCTATATCTTTACTGATTTTGTCTATTTGTTGTATTCATTATTGAGAAAAGGATACTAAACTACATCCCTATATTGAGCTGTGCCAACTAAAATTATGCATTTGTCTATCTCAGCTTACAGTTCCTCAAGTTTTGTTTCATGTTTGACAGGTGCACCAAGGCTTGGCATAGTTACATATTTATGATGAGTCAATCCTTTTATCATTAGGAAATGAATGTATTTATTCCTGGTAATATTGTTTTACTCTAAAATTGATTCTGTCTGACATTAATATTGATAAACCAGCTTTCTTTTGATTAATCTTAGGAAAGTATATTGTCTTACATCATTTTACTGTTCTCTTTGTGCATTTATATTTGAAATGCATTTCATATTGGCAATTTGTAGTTGAGTCTTTATTTTTTTAATCCAATATGTCAATCTCTATCTTTTAAGTGTGGTGTTTAGAGTACTTACGTTTAATGTGATTATTGTTGTAGCTAGGTTTAAATCTATCATCTTTCCATTTACTTTTTATCTTGTTCACCTTTACCCCTATTTCTGCTTTCTTTTTAATATTTTTAATATTCTATGAATTTTTTAATATTCTATGAATATTTCTAATATTCTGTAAATATTTTGTGGTTCCCTTTAAACTTTCTTTATTGACTGAGTAGCTAAACCTTTCATTGCCATTTTAGTTTTTTCATTGCCATTTTAGTGGTTATCTTAGGTTGATAATATACCTCTTTCATTACTATCTGCATTCAACTGATATTATATTCATGTCATATAAAGTACTGAGTGCCTTACAAAGGTAATCTAATTGACTACCTACAAACTCCAAGCCAGGTAGACATTAATAAGAAACTGGAGCACAGAAGAGTTATATAGTTTTCTTTAAATCAATCAACTAGTTTGACATATAGCTATAATTAAAAAATGGGAGAAACAGAATAGGACTGTCACTATTTTTTATCTTGATAGGTTTATATACTCATAGAGAGGAAAATGGCTATGGGTAGCATGTTAGCTAAGGAGACATGACTTTAAAGTGCCACATATATTTCATAAATCTCATGTGCTCAGTATGTTTTTCATCTATTTTCAAATTAGGAACGAAGGGTCTTGACTGAAGAGATCCAACTCGATACAAATGCTTTTAGAAGATACAAAATTAGGATTCACACTGCCTGAGATGTCCTTTTCTCTCTCAGAAGATCCAATCCTTAATTTTTGTCCCCCTGATTTAGTGCTTCCTTATCTAGGTGTCAATTTTCTTCTGAATTCTGAAACTTCAGTTTGATTGTGATAAGTCAGTTTCCCTCCATAAAACCCCAAGAAGCAGCCCTGAGTGGGTAGAAGTGACAGTTACCAATGAACCACGTCCTACAGGGAGGGGGAGTGAAAATTTTCCAATGTGGCCCCTTTATAAAAAGGACATATTTATCTTTGGTTAATTTACATGTGCAGTTTTGGTGAATTTAGCCTAAATTCAGTGAGTGGTTTCTAGGAGAGGCTTGTGAACTTTGGGATACAACATTTTATGCTTGTACCATTGAAAGCATGCAGAACCACTGCTTTTGTTGAAAGAGTTAACCATTCAGCCACCAGAGGAAATCTAAACCAGTTTTTATTATTAACTTGGTATCTCTGGAACCCCTCAGAGTCCATGAATGTGGAGCATAAACAAACAAGCAAAGAAGCAAAGAGTACCTGTGAGTACGTACACTTTCACAAGATGAAAGTCGATGGTTCTCATTAGATTTTAAAGGGTGGCCCAATAGAGGAGGGAGGGGGTGCTGAGAGAGAGAGAGAGAAAGAGAGAGGGGGGGGGAGAGGGAGAGGGAGAGAGGGAAAGGGAGAGGGAGAGAGACACAGAGAGAGACAGAGAAAACTTTTTAATGAAGAAGCATTCTCTCCCATTACACAGAAATTATTCAAAATAGCTTAATAAATGGAATAAGATTTAGTCAATAAATGTAATTGAGGTACCATTTCTAACATTCATCTGGAATGCTAAAATGGTTGAATATGAACTTGGACTTGACTAATAGGGGTTTTCTACACTAAGTTCATACCAGATTTCTATAAACAAGTAAAATGAAATAAAAGATTAATTCATTAGAATATTCATACAGCCAAACAGTTCCTGGAACTCAATTTTTCATGTGTAAGAGGTAAACGACAAGAAAGAAAATTACTATTGATTAGTCAAAATGCTTTTCGGAAGTGTTATAAGTTCAAGTGACGTCTGTGCTTTTGGTTCCTCTCGTTTTGAGCTGTGGATGGGTCTCAGGCATAACGTGGTCAAGTTTGCCACAATTCAGTGTTGTTTCTAAGGCAGCTAGCCGAGCGGATGCACATTAGAAAGACTGTAACCAGGGAGATAGGAAGAGGTTTCTAGTTAAGCCTCAAAGAATGGGAAAGCGGAGTCTTCCACTTCCTGAACAACATTAGCTGGTCAAGGTTTTATGAGACGGGGTCGATCTCATGGTGCTCAGCAGCTCACAGGGTTCTTCACTGATGTTTTGCAGATCTCACACTGGCCCTTCCAAGACGGAAGGTATTCAGGTGAGGACTAGATCTCATTGAAGAACCCACATATGGAACCTGAACAAGTTGGTCTTATAAAAGTAGAGAGGACAATGGTGATGAGAGGCTGGAGAGGGTGGGGGAGGAGAGGCTGGGAGGGGCGGGTCGGTGGATACAAAGGTACAGTGAGATGAGAGAGAGGTTCTGGTGTTCCTTTGCACACTGGGTGACTACAGTCAATAATAATGTACTATATATTTCAAAGGAGGTAGAAGAGAGGACTTTGAATGTTCAACACAAAGAAATGATAAATGTATAAAGTGATGGATATGTTAATTATCCTGATTTGATCATTATGCAATGTATACAAAGACTGAAACATGACCTGTAATTATTATGTGTCAACTCAAAAAAGCTAAAAAACAGTAGAGTTCAAGGCCAACTATTCATGGAGTCCTCACTGCCAAGAGAGCGGAAATGATTCCTAGAAGCTTCAGCGGTAACAGCAGCACAGCGGTACAATTTCCAACATTTCTGGTGCTCTCATTCCCTGCCAGACTCCAGGCTGGGCCCTCTCCCTCAGCCCCTGGATAAGGTAAAGAGGATGGCATCTGCTGAGAGGCAAATAGGGGGTGTCATTCCACTCTCTTCTTCAGTGGTGAGCACTGGAAATATTCTGGGCAACCAGATGCCATCTCAGTTACCAGTGTCCCCTGCAGATGTGCATGTGTGGCATGAAGTTTGTTGTATTTTCTTTTTCTTCTGATCATTTCAAAATATGTCAAATGAATAGAATCCCTAAGAAGTTCTACATGAGGTCACTTGGCCCCAGACTCTGGGGCCAAGGTCAACTGGATTGAGCTGCTTACCTTTCTTGCTTTCCTTGTCCCTTGAGTTTCTACAATAATGATATGATGCCTAGCACTTACTGAGCACTTACTGTGTGCTAACACAGCAAATGCCCTTGCATTAGGTATATTTTTACTGGAGCAAGAGGTTCTTTGCTAATGTCATACTTTTCTAGCCCGCCCTTCCTCCCTCCCTCCCTCCCTCCCTTCCTTTCTCCCTCCCTCCCTCCCTTCCTTCCTCCCTCCCTCCCTCCCTCCTTTCCTTCCTTCCTTCCTTCCTTCCTCCCTCCCTCCTTTCCTTCCTTCCTTCCTTCCTATTATGGGAAATGTTAAACAAAAGGAGACAGACCTATTGTACTAAAATTCCCTGTACTTTTACTCTGCAGAAACAGATGTGTTCTCCTGGTCACTTATTTCTTTACTTTTGTACACCCCCCTCCATATCACCTAGAAGCCAATCCCAGGCCCCCAGCATTTTGTCAGTAAATAGTACAACACAAATCCATAGTAGGAGCTCTTCTGTCACATCTACTTGGCTGTCTCTGATTTTAGCTGCCGTTGTGGCCATGATTTCTATGGGAGCCCAGAGTCTCTGACAGTGACAACGTGGCTCCAAAAGTGTGTGCCTTGAGCGTTGCCACTTTCTGCCTCAGTACCTTCTCTGAAATGTGTGGAGTCACCAGCCCCGGAGTTATCAGCTCATGTGGAGGACGGCAGCTGGGAGATGATGTTTCAGCTTCTCTTTTTTTCAGAAGGATGATTCAGCGGGTAATGTGTCCCCTTCTCGGAGACCACTTCAGTGACCTGGTAGTACACCCTTGGACTGACTGTTGCTGTTTCTCTGTCTTGCTCTCCCTGATCCCTCCTCCTGCTTCTTGATGAATGACTTGAATCCAGGTCCTGATCTCCGTCACTGCTTTAGCAACCTCCAAGCTAAAAGCTGCTTTTAATAATGTCCAAACTAAAAGTTAAGAGCTTAACACCATCTCCAGCCCCAATATTATTATGGCAAATATAATAATAATCTCTTAATATCAAACTTCAAATCAGCTTTTATTTGTCTCATTGCTATTATAAATTAATTTTAGAATTTTCATAAACATTTTTTAAAAACATGCTTTTGAAGTAGAATCCAGTGTTTAATTTATATATATATATATATCTTAGCTCTCTTAATTTGTAGCTTTGTTGCTGCTGTGAAAAGAACTTAAAATGTATGTGTTGGAGATTCTTTCCCCCCAGCCCATGGAGAATGAGTTGGTCGCATTCCCACGATGTCATTCATAATCTCAGTCTTTTCTGTCAATCAGATTTGGGTGTCCTTTTTTAGCAAGCAGAATCAAAGGTGACTGGGAGTCCTGTTTAGAGTTGCAGAGTGCCTGGCAGTCTCTTCATTATGTTGGCAGCTGCTGAGAATCAATGTCTGGATTGTTAATTCAGGAAAGATGACAAATGGCGATATTCTAATTCCATCACCTTTTCTTCATTCATTACCTGGGACACTTTAATAAAGAGAAAGTTTCCCATATTGACTGATTACTCGGTTATGCAGTTCACATAGGAAAGGCAAGATACATACTTGATTTTTTTACCTCACCAGTTTTCAAAACAAAGAGTTTCTTCGATGCCTCCTTAAATGGAGCTTCGTTACGATTTTTAAACTATTATTGCCACCAAGAATTTGGTGGTGGATCTAAATGCTTTCAGTATATTTCCATCTATTCTAATGTCAATGCATATCAAAATTCATTTATCCCGCTTTGGGCCAGTTCACTTTCAGTGGGCCTCAGTCCTTTCTATATGACCCTCTTGATTTTGGGGGCGGGGGGTGGGTACCGAGGATTGAACTCAATGGTACTTGGCTACTGAGCCACATCCTCAGCCCTATTTTGTATTTTTTTTAGAGACAGGGTCTCACTGAGTTGCTTAGCACCTCACTTTTGCTGAGGCTGGCTTTGAACTCATGATCCTCCTACCTCAACCTCCCAAGCCTCTGGGATTACAGACATGTGCTACCAGGTCTGGCAACCCCTCTTTGATTTTTGATGGCAAAACCTCCAGGCTCATCTTGTACATTTCCTCCTTCTGATCTTCAATTAGCTTCAAGGAGCCTCATTTTCTTTACCAGAAAGAGAATCTTAAAAATGAAATCTAGGTGCTAGCTATGGTTAACATTTCAAGGACTTTCTATAACTTTTCATTGCACAAAATTAGGAGATATTTTCTGGTTTATTTGTTTTAAAACAAAATGCATGATGGATTATACTAGTACTTCCTTAAACCTAACGCTTTTATTTTTCTGTATCACAACTGTATCTCCCTTTCCCCACACTTATAATCCCAGTTCTCAAGGATACCTGGGATGGTAAAATTAGAATATCACATAATTGCTTGTTTTATTCCACAATACACACAGTAATCTTAAAATAAGAGTAGCAACATGATCATCAACACTATGATTACTGTAAATAGTGCAAGATTTAGGTTTTTGATTTCTTCATTTCTTTTTTGTCTTTGAGTTTTTCCCACTGGGTGTGTGTCTTTTAATAAGCATCTGGATTATTCCTGTATAAGGGAACTCATGCTAGAAGAAAGCTGTCTATCTCACCAGTAAATAGGTCTGTCACATATATTGCCCTGTCCTCTTGGGATTTAGAACCTCTTCTTTACAGTAAAAATAAACCTAAAACGCTTAATTTGATCCTGAACCAGATGAAGGTCCCAAACTTCAGTTCTCATTGTTTCGTGTGTGAGCCTCAGGAATTTTATTTTAATGGTATAGCCCTTTCCCTCTCTTGGGCTAACTACAGAGGCAGAACTTAAGGAATTAAGAAAACACAGAATCAAAAGACAACTGGGCATTCTTTTTTCATCTATTACATCAGAGTAAATATTCCCTTGGAAAGAGAATCTCTTATCTGCAAAAAGTCCACATTTTACATTCAGCTGGTGGCTACCATTATGCTCATAGCTCACGCCCAGCTTCTGAGATCAAAATCTAGAAACAGCCTCATCCATCTGATAGTTAGCTCCAGGATAAGATTCTTGGCACTGTCATCTCCTAACTCTCTGTCATGGTCATGACCTCTGGGACCCAGACAGTTCTCCTTTAACAAGTGAGATCCTAGAGTCCAAGAACTGGACACAACTATTGTCTACCCTATCCTCCATGGAGAAGGAAGTCAGAATTACATGAGATTAGAAGTAATTCAAGTGTCTGACAAAGAACTGTTTGTCTTCCTGACCCCGAATGGGAGATCTATGAAGCAGGTTCCTGAACATCTCAGTAGTATCCTCACCTCTTTGTCCCCCAGTATTCTCTCAATCTTCTGGCATGGCATCACACTGAGAGACCTTGAAAAGCCACATGTCCCAGGCATCTGTAAACTCTGCAGAGCTGAGGAAAAGCATTGAGCCTGTTTTGAGTCATGACATCTGCTAGCGAAAGTACAATGGAAAGCAGAGCTGTGGATTTAGGTGCAAAAATTAAAAAAAAAAAAAAAATCCAGAGGGTTGGAGTCTGGCTGATTCTGCCCCAGCATTCTGGGTGCCTGCAAATGTTCAGCTGGCCCCATGTGACTGTTTCAGCCAGATTGTTCACCAGGAATGGGATCTAGATGTCTACTAAAGTGAAGAAACCATTCTCCTGACTCTGATGTAGACAGAACTAAAGGAAAGACTTGGACTTGCTGCATTTCCCCAACTCTTCTGCTTGTGCCATCCTAATGTCCTGTCTTAGCTCAAGTGGCCATATGGCTGCTCAGCTGCTTGGCCACCTTTTGAGACTCTCCAATCCTGGCTGCTTCTGAGTCCTTTGTATGATCCTCCCAGACTAGCCAGATGTCAGGCTTGCCACATGGGTATACCCTGTTCACACATTCTGCCACCACACTGTGACCTTGGCTGAGTCCCTTCAGACTACAATGCCATCCCAATGACTTCTTTATCTTCCAGTTTATAATTTTTCAGAACCACAACATCAGTAGTCTCTCCCATGCTCCTAGAACTCCATAAGAGCTCATAACCTACTCAGTTGTCTTGCTAAAGTTCCTTGTGTGTACGTGTGTGCATTTACAAGTGTGTATGTGTGTCATGACTCCAAAATTACTTAAAAAGTTTCAAAGGTCAGGGACTATATATCATCTGTCTTTGGGAAATCTCTTAAGTCACTAACTCTATGTTCATTGTATTGGAAGATATTAAATGGAACCTTTTTCTATTGTTTGGAAAGTCATAATCAGGACCTGCAACTAAGGACCAAATTTCTGTGCCCCAAGTTCATGAAGAGTCAAAAAATATCTGGAAGGCAAAAGCCTCTCAGGGTTTTCAACAAGTATACTACAGCTGACATCTTACAATTTCCCTCCATTTTGTATGTATTTTTATGAATCTGACAATTGGGTGTGGCATGTGGGATGAGAAAAAAGATTGTATGAAAAGTGTTGAGTCAATGAATTGTCAGCTTTTCTCCTCTCAGTAGGAAGAAGATAATTGTGGTCACATCCAAAGTCACATTAAGTAATGGAGAGTCTGTTCCAAAAGAATCACTCCTCAGATGAAGGTGGTACCTATAAGATGAGGGAGACAGGAATGGATCTTCCTGGTAAGAGGTCTGCTTGGTTAGTGAAACTGATCATCTACTACTTGTTCCTATTTGAGTAGTGAATAACAAAATTGGACGGAGATACACTGGAGAGATTGGCATCAACAATGAAGCAACTAGCATGGCCAAGTACACGGGAGTATCACACAAGTCCATTGGACACGGGGGTTGGGGATGTGGCTCAAGCGGTAGCGTGCTTGTCTGGCATGCGTGCGGCCCGGGTTCGATCCTCAGCACCACATACCAACAGAGTTGTTGTGTCTGCCGATAACTAAAAAAATAAATAAGTATTTTTTTTAAAAAAATTGGACACGGAAGGTTTTTCAAATCAAGCCATCTTGCTAATATCCCCTGGTGGTGGGGTGGTACGTGGAACAAGAGACCGGATATGAAACAATTGAAGGTTCCAGGAAGCTGTCAAACTGGGGTGGATTTCCCCTGTGCAGAGAGGAAGCTACTTTCTGAGCCTCATAAAACTTACCCATGATCCCTCAAGAGGGCCTGAATTTGGAAATCTTTTTTACCAAGGACAATGACAGTCCACTCAAGCAACCATGGTCCTATTTGAGCAAAATACTCTTTGCTTTTTTCCCCTCATTAGCACTTCCTGCTTGAGCACCCTGAAGGAGAAAGTGTTCTAAATGAAGGGAAGAGGATCCCAAGGGCGGAACATACTCTCTCCTGTTGCAGGTTCTTCTGGTAATGGTTGGGTATGAATTCGGATTAGAGGGAGAAGTGAAATGGGCCTTAAATTAGAAATGAGACTGAGGATTTAAACTGGAATTATGAGCATGTTCAAGGTGTACATAAACCAAAAAAGAGAGATTTGAGAGAACATTGTTCTACATATCAATTAGAGGCAATCTGTTTCATATCTGAACTCCACTGAGCACAATTTATTCAATAAATATGTTCATGGAATGTATGACACTGATTAAATTAATTTAATGAGAATCAGGATAATGCTAATCTTTACTCTTGCTTCCTTTATTTCCTCATGGACTGCAGGACGTGAGTTGTAAGATGGATGGCTGGGCATTGCCTGAGGGACCTTCAGGGAGAGGGTACTGAATCAAAAGACAACATAAAGGACTATGATCTTAACACATTCTGTTCCAAGATGTCCTGGTGCCTCTTGGGGCATCTTTAAGGGCTGAAACGAAACTCTTGGCTTAATGAGAAATTTCATGTATTTATATTTTTTCCTTTTTTGGAAGAAAAGATTTTGTGGCTGAAATAAATTGAAATCCATTGGCCTAACTTATTTCCCAATGTAAGGTATATGCCTGCCTATCTACCTATGAAACTATCACCATTCAAAAATATCCTCAATGGAAAAAAATAAATAAAGCCAATTTCTGTGTGCCAGGCTCTGTGCCAAACTCTGGATACAGAGAAGAATAGAAAAAAAAAATGAGCAGGTTGATTTTTGTGGATTTTCTCTTTTTCTTGCTCAGAATACTCAAAGTTGCATAAAGAGTCCAGAAGCCGAAGATGATAAAAATGTTTGGTGCCATTCATGAATTTCATTTTCTACCCTAGACACTTTGGTCTGCAAAGTGTGTTGCTGGAAGATGAGAGGAGGGGAGCAGGAATATTTCCAATTATCCAGATGGCCGTGGGTTTCCTGTCTTAGCCATGTACCAATAAGTGGTTTGAGAGGAAAGGATAAATTAATATGTCAGCACATTATCTAATATCTGGAAGGGACAGATAATCGATGCTTGCCATGTCTGCCACCAGGTGTGAGTTCCTGGAGCTCTGGGTTGCTTCAATGCTGTCCCAATTTTGTGTGTACTCTTCGAACTCTGGAAGTGCCTACGGTAAAACTTCTCTGGTTGGTAATGATGAGATTTATTTGTGCTGCTTAGATTTATGGCAGGTGAGATTGTGGGACATGGGAGAAAGTCTGTCAATTTAAATTCCACAGGAAAAGAGATCTCAATGGGTGAGCAGCCACCCGTCTTGAAGAAGACGGACTCAAATCCAGGGAAGAGTCGGATTCCCCAGCCACACATTGTGAGCTGTAAAACAAATGTACTGAAAAGAAAATAGAGATTCTATTGGGAACCCAATAGACTGATTCATCTGTGTAGCATTAGAAAGAAGAAAGAAAGAAAAAAAAGCACATTTCAATTTTCTCCTTTGGCATATGGTGGTTACCTTGCCAAAGGGTAGGCAGCAGGGAATTCAGCACTTGAGAAAATGCACAATTAATTTTCCATCATCATTTTGCATTTTTCCTTTCTCCCCTCTCATTTCTCCCATCACACATTTGCAGAAAACGTCCGTTATCTATTTTGTCAGGCTTCTCTCCCACCCTTTCTTGCATTGACGCCAGGCTTCCACCTTGCTTGCTTTCAGACCTTTGTTCTTACTGTTTTCCCTCTGCTTGGAGCCCCCTTCCCTCTCTCTCACCTGGCCAATTCCCCCACCTGATTTTGGCTTCTGCTCAGCCATTACCCACTCTGAGGAGATTTTCTGCTTCGCCTGGATTGACTGCTCTTCCTCTGACTTCCCTCTACATGCTTCAGCACAGTTAGACTATTCTCTGTGCAGGAGTTCCCCACCTTCTCAAGACTGTGGGCTCCTTGAACACAGGCAGACTCTCTGCTTTAAAACACCGGTCTAGTCCTGCACCTAGACACAGGATGTGTTTGGCTCACACTTGTTGACTGACAGATGAGATGAATGAGCCCGTGTTAGTTGTGAAGAGGGCTTCCCGGGATGCTTTCCTGATGACTATGATTTAGCAATCTTCCTTGAACACCTGTCTATTTGTTGTGTTTTGTTCAATTCATCAAGCAACTCAGTCGGCTTACTGCCATGCTGAGGTGTCCCATATTGTCTGGCATAGAAATGGCCCAGTTGGACCTCGCTTCCTCCCCTAATCAGGTGGGATGACCAGTCTCTCTGCCTGCATATGTATCATACATATCGATCTTCCCAACACAGTCATCTCACCATGTTATGTGTTAGCTTTGCAATCTCCATGGCCCCTCTTGGTCAGCAGACTCAAATATCACTGCTTTAATAAGGCATCCATGTGCTTTGTTTTAGAACCCAGGTGGTCCTGCAAGCCTCGCTACCAAGTTTCTCTGCATTATTCAATTTTTTTTTGGAGAAATAACCAGAGATTTTTCTAAATGGGGAATTGGCTCATGTGAATGTAAAAGTTGAGAATTCCTATGGTCTGCCATATGTAAGCTGGCATGAAAGAGCCAATGGTATAATTAATTCATTTTGAATCTGATGCCCTGACCCTGTAAGGCAAGGGAACAGAGGATTTAATCTTAGTCTGAGGACTAAAGGAGATGCGATGAGATGTCCCATTGTTGAATATGAGCCAGGAAGGAAAAAAAAAAGTGAAATCCATCCTTCCTTCCTTCCTTCCTTCCTTCCTTCCTTCCTTCCTTCTTTCTTTCTTTCTTTCTTTTTGTTCTATTCAGTTCTCAAAGGTTTGGATGATGCCTACCCATACTGGGAAAAGCAATCTACTAAGCCCACTGACTTCCATGCTAATCTCTTCTAGAAACTTCCTCATAGGCATGCCAAGAAAGAATGTTTACTGTGGTAGCATGTTTCACTCAATGGCTGGTCAAATTGATACATAAAATTACAGCACACTCTCCATTCTCCCAGAAATACCCCAGTCACAGGTATCAAGCTGTTTTGTTGGCCAGAATGTTCTATGCTTCTCTATCTGGAGAATACCAACTCTTTCTTTAAGTTCCAGTGCAAATGTCACCCTGAGGAGCTTTTGTAGATTTCTTCAGAGAGTTCTGCTGTTTCTTTTCTGTGCAACTGTAAGAAATTGTCTTATTGACCCTAGTCTAATTGGAGAGAAATTTTACATGAGAAATTTTGTATGGTATAAGAAGCAAAGCTTTAGCCTATTCAATTATGTATATCCATTGTGGTTTCCTCTTCATACAAGTGCCCCAAGATGGATCTTCAGTTACTGCTTGTTGTCAAACAAAATGACAAACCAACAGAACACGCCAGAGAGTGTCATGCTGTAGCATGTCTCATTACTCCAGGAAAAGTGAGGGGCATTGCTTCATGTTGCTAAGGGATAGGTCTCCTCATTATTTGGGCCTCTGCTCAAAGTATCTCCTTCCAGAGGGCTTTGGTGACCATTTTGTCTCAGTACCCATTGTCCTGCCTAGTTCTTTTGTGTCACATGACACCATCTGAAATCATTTTCTGCATGTGATTGCTTGCATGAGTGTCATCACCTTTTTTCCCAGAATGTGGCCCTATGAAAACAAGGACTGAGCCTCTTTCATTTAACAGCTTGTCCTCAAGCATAGGAGTAATGCATGTCATGTGCACCAACATTTAGCAACTGGTAAATATCTCTTGTATGTCAAAACAAAACCAAAAGTCAATGAACAATCACTGGGAGCTAGTTGGAGCAGTGGTTTTCCCTCTCTCGGATAAATATGGGGAGTGGGCTTCTGGATAGGACTTGGAAATGACCACGAGTACCCCATGCAGGCTAATGTTTCTACCAAACTGAATCCATCTCAGGGTAAAATCTGAGCCGTTTGTCTCACCACACAACCAGCTGAGTGCCAAGAACCTCTGTAAACAAGAGAAGGCTTACCATCGTAACTCCTATAGGTCGGAGTCACAGGTTTCTGTGAGTGTCCCCATTTTTGACATTTTTCCCTTTTTTACCAGACTTCTTAAATATGTCAACTCTAAGCTCTTTAAAGTGAAAAGGAGGAGTAGGAGACAAAGGAGAAGGAGAGAAAGGAAAGATAAATAGTTAAAACAAATTTGTCTTCTTCTTGGACTTGGAGTTGCAGGATAGTCATGTTGGGTACATTTTACTGTGAATAAATGTGTTTCCCTTAGTGAGACAGAGCAAAAGATACAGTTCTAACCTAGCCACCAAGGCCCAGCTCAAATGTCAGCTCCTCAATGGTCATCTCTGATTACATCAGTCTTTATTTAGCTTTTTCTAGTCTGAATTCCCTATAGAATTAGCACTTCTAACTTGAACTCTTAATTGAAGTCTATCTTAAGTTAGTGCTATTTTTCAATGTCTTTGTGGTGGGCTCTGTGCTCACTCTGGACAGATGACCTACCTTTTGGATCAGTATATTATCACAGCACACTTCACTGGGCTGAGAACCTAACTTGACGACTGATGCCAAAGCACACAGATGGCCCTGGCCACAGAACTGTGCATATGTGGTTTCATTTGATCCTTTCTGACACTCTGGGGATAGATACTATTTTACAAGTGAGGAAATTGGAAGTCAGAGTAGTTGAATCATCTGCCCAAGGCTACATATCTCATAACAGCTAAAACTAGAACTCTACCAGGATTTAGCCTGTGCCCTTTCTTCTGAAACCTGACTTGGAGAATATGTTCCTGGCAGATGAATACTCAGAGTCAGGTTCATTGACCACTGATGGTGGGCATGGAATCTCGATTCTGAAACCATTACCATTCTTAGACCCATACATGCAATCCCACTTCAAACTAGCTTCCAAGTATCAGCAACAGATGATGTTCTACCTCAGGG
Source organism: Marmota monax (assembly GCF_021218885.2). Taxonomy (NCBI): domain Eukaryota; kingdom Metazoa; phylum Chordata; class Mammalia; order Rodentia; family Sciuridae; genus Marmota; species Marmota monax. The sequence continues at coordinate 26,078,660 of NW_026692881.1, forward strand.
ACTGTTAGGAGGTCATGGGTAGGAAGCACTGGGTTCCATAATTGAACCAGAACAAGGGCCTTTGTGACCTGCTGTGCTTTGTCTTAGACTCAAGAGCATCCAAGGGAAAAAATCTGGAGAGAAGACTAGCAAGGAGTTTTAAGCTCCTGCCTGCAGTAGAACTGATGTCCCTTCCCTTAAGCTTATCAGAAGTTGCTGATTAGCATCTTAGGGAAAAGGTATGTGTCTTTTTTATTTGGGGAAGAACTATTTATTTCTAAATACTTGCATCTTAAAGATGGTATTTGTGATGATTAATTTTATGTGTCAACTTGACTGAGGTAAGGGATGCCCAGGTAGCTGGTAAAACATTCTCTCTCTCCCTCTCTCTCTCTCTCTCTCTCTCTCTCTCTCTGTGTGTGTGTGTGTGTGTGTGTGAGTGTGTGTGTGTGTGTGTGTGTGTATCTAGAAGAGATTGGCATTTAAATTGGTAGACTGAATAAAGGAGATCTACTCTTATCAATTAGGTGAGTATATTCCTAATGTTGAGGGTCTGAATGGAACAAAAGCAAAAAGATAAGGTGAGTTTTCTCTTCCTGGGCTGAGATGTCTATTTGCTCCTGCCCTCAGATATTATCACTACTGATTCTTAGGACTTTAGACTTGGTCTGGGAGTTATGCCATCAATTTCCCTGGTTCTTAGGGCTTTGAACATGGAATGAAAGAATATATATATTTATGTGTTCATATGTATGTACATATATAAAATATGTGAAATCTATTAAAAAATAGATTATATAAATATATAATCCACTTTATAATATATACATTTTCTATGAATATATATGCTTCCTATAGTTCTGTTTCTCTGGAGAACCCTAGATGGTACAGTATTTTTAAGTTACTTTTTTTAAAACACAGAATTATGAAGAAAATGAAATCTACTTTTATAGAAAGAGGCTGGATACACGTTATTCCTGGTTATCTCTGTTAGAGAGATTATTAATTTCTACATATATGGCTTTATTTGTATACAATTTTGCATCTTTCTTTATTTATCTAGCACATCATAAACTTTCCTTTGTCCTTAAATAGTCTTCATGAGCATAATTTTCATTGGCAGCATCATAGTTAGTTTATGGGCATACTATAATTTACTACCATTTTTCTAACATTTGGTCATCAAAATTGTTTATGGTGTCATGTTTCACTGAGTGCCTATCAGCTGTGGTGGTGATTTTGTTTATATGGTGGTCACTGGGAGTTTACCCACCTATTAATTATCCTAAGATCATCTCAAATCATCATCATCCAATGACTTTCTGCATTTCTGTATATTTGTCATGTAATGATACCATATGAGCTCTTGGGAAACTCTCAGGGGAGGTCATTATGGCTGAACAATAGTCCGTGTGGATTTTAAACATAGTCTTTGGCACACTTATGCTTTCAAGGAAAGGATTGCTCTCTCATAACTAAGTTTTCTGAGTTAATGCAGTTCTCCAGGGAGGCCTCTGTGGAGGCAAAATTTCTTATTTCATGATTTGCTATGGCTTACTTAATGCTGATTTCCACAGCACCCAGCAGAGTTTTGATAATATTATTTTCTTGCTTTTGTGTGTTTTCCTGTGGATTATTCCTTGCAAATAATGATGTTCACACCTCCAGGAGGAATGATTTCCAATTCCGAAATGGAGACTGTCAATATTTAAAACTTGGTGATTATGTAAATTTAATCAAACTTTCCTCCCTGGCAAAGTATGTTACCATCCTTTTAAAATTCATTCAATGCCTCATTTCTACCACCACCCCAATAGAGTAGGTTGGTAGTAGGTTGCTGTATTTTTAAAAAGTACCATCAGGACAGCTGTGGAATGGTCCAGATTCAGCACAGGTGTCCATCTGCCTGGCCAGGTGGCTTTGCTGGCAGCATACCTTTGTTCCCTGCATGCTCCTGTGGCTTCCTGGGCTTGCCTTCCTTGAAGAAGCATCTATTCTTTGGATCTTTCCCATCTCTTATTATCCCAAATGGAAATGATGGAACATTTAGAGACCTCAGAGTCAGGAATGAGCCTAATAATACAATTACTGGTTGAGGAAAAAAACATGGACAAACAACTCACAGCATGGACAAACAGCGTTTTCTTAGTCTGGGGTATAGCATCTTTAGAAAATTTTTGTTATTTGTATTGATCTGTATCATATGGTGTAAATGAAATGAGTGTTCTTGCTGTGTAAACACAGCTTCCAGATGATTGTTTGAGACAGCATGCAGCCACTAAGCCCCTCCTGTGTGTAAACACTGGCTCTGCTTTAAAGCAATGGCTTTTAATTGATTTTTGGATTATAGATCCTATTGAGACTGATAAAAGTTGCAGATCGTCTGCAAGAAAAAAAAATACAATGACACCCAGGACTTTGCACACAATTTCATGAAGTTTACATAGACCCTGAAGCCAGGTTAAAGCAAAACAAAACAGTAAAAAGCAAAGCAAAACAAAACAGTAAAAATCCTTCTGAATAAGCTCAGACGCTCTCTAGAAAAGAAAACCAAGCTCCAGAGAAATTTGGTCGATTTAATCTATTTAGCAAGCAAATAACAGAACTGAAATTAGAATTCAAGAATTTCAGTTAAATATTGCTTTTTTTCCCCCCAAACTGTAATGACTTGCTCTTGCTATTATATTATTATTTAAATATGCAGAGCCAGGGGTTATATTCAAAATATTGACTAGCCCTTATAGCTTGGGAACATAGCTAAGCACTGTAGCAGCAGCTGATGTAGCAGGCAGGGCCATGAGTCCCCAGTCAGCTGCTTTCTTCTCTGTGCACAGAAGGAGAGACTATCCAAGACTGAGTCTGACCTGCCCCCACCCCCACCTCAGAGCTCAGAGCTTGCCTGAACACCCGCTGTGAGCTCAGGGACCATTCTTTGAATAATGTGCAGTTTGAGGTTTGCTGGGAGACAGAGCAATTGATTCTGGTTTCTTAGGCAAGTGCTTCAGATTGAACAATTAAGTTTTGGGTGTGGTTGAAATCATGGTCTCCAGAGAGACCCATGCAGCATCATCAACCTGAAGGAAGACTCAGCCACAGGGACACCTACAGTGGATCTCTGCTGTGGTTTACAGTTTCAGCAGGATTGTTTCTAGAAGGAAGATGTCCATCCTCTTAGGGTTTGAGAACAATTATTAACCATTCGATGGGACTCAGGACCCATCTAATGCAAATCCAGTCCCATTTGCCTGCCTTTCTGCCCCTTCTGTTTCCCTTTTGTAATTATAGAAACAGTCTTAAAGAGGAGAAGCAAACTCAAGTTATGTGCAGAAACTCAGTTCTTGTGTTCCAAGCTTGGCATTATTCATAACATTTCTTGTTTATTTGGACTTCATGATGAAATGCCATCTTTATACAGAATTTTTCTTTAGCTGCTTCCTACACTACAGTCTGCCCTTCATACCCACAGGCACTTCAAACAATTGCAGTTTGAACATATTTTTTAAAGACTTCCATTTGTATGAACATGTGCAGACTTTTTTTTGGTATTATTTTTTTGGTTATTATTCCCTAAATAATAAAATATAGCACTATTTTCATAGCACTGACATTGCATTAGGTATTATAAGTAATCCAGAGAGGACTTAAAGTTCAAAAGAGATTTGTGTAGGTTATATGCAAATACTATGGCATTTTATATAAGGGACCTAAGTATCCTTGGATTTTGGCTTCCTAAGTGGTCCTGGAACCAATCCCCCACAGATACAGAGGGACTACTATATATTCTCTTTTACTGCTGTATATATTTAATGACAAAACATTTTATTAGAAGTCTCAAGTCCACAGATTCAATGGATCAGGAACCTTGAAAGGAAGATAACAACTACCTCCTGAAAATACACCTTCTTTGGCATGCTTTGTGTGTGTGTGTGTGTGTGTGTTATTTATTTTTTAAATACACAACAACAGTGGAATGCATTACAATCCTTATTACACATATAGAGCACAATTTTTCATATCTCTGTATATAAAGTATGTTCATGCCAATTAATGCCATTATACATGTACTCTTTTTTTGCATTACAATTCTTTTTCATATCTCTGTTTGTATATAAGCCATGTTGGAACCAAATTCAAATCTTCATACATGTATTTTGTATAATGATGATCATTACATTCCACCATGCTTGCTAATCCCCTCCCCCCTTTCCCTCCCACCCCTCTTCCCTATCTAGAATTAGTCTAATCCTCCCAATACACCTTCTTAAGTAAATTTTCTTTCATTTGCTATGGGCAAAATTGTTTGGGACTGGATATGAGCTAAACTCCTAATCTCAACACTGTTGCAAAGGATTGTTCTATGGCTAGGACTGTAATTTGTCCCAGGATACATGCAACTCTGAGAGATTCCAAAGCATTTTATTGTGGAATTTTATTGCCCTAACATTTCCAAAAGGGCAAAGGAGACCTTTCCTCTGCTCTAGTGTTTCTCAACTTATTAACAGATATTAGCTTCCAGTGCTTTCTTCTTTTACCCTCTGAAGAAATCTGTCATTGAAACTTTGGAAACACAGATAAATGAGTCCATCCCCCAGCCAGTTTACTGCAATTCTTTTAATTGCAAAGTGACCCCATGCTGTTTGTCTTTCTATGACATTTTTTGTGCTCAAGTTGAGCTCTGGAATAGGTAAGGTTGTCTGGGTTGTATCAACAGGATTATCACAAATCCTCTCTTTAATAGCTCTGCAGGCATCAAAAGAGGAGCATTTCAGCTGCCTTACTCTTCTTATTTTTTAATATCTGCATAGGAAAACTAGAGTTTTATTTGCAAATGGATTGAACATGATGTGAGTTTGTTTCCCAAAGTAGAGACATAAATGGGCTACCTTATCTTTGCACTTTCCATTTTATTTATGTTTTAAAACAGGTGATTTTTTTTCTGATTATAAGAGATGTGTGTTCATTGTAAAAACTGGAAAATGAAAATAATAGCAAATGCATCTTCTGCAGTCTTACTGCCCAATTGCATTATAAGATGTTTATATTCCTTCCAGGCTTTTTTCTTTCTCTCAAGTTTTCAGCAGACTTTATATAAATCTTAACCTTTTTTAAAAATTTTAACATGAAAATATCTGTATTTTGCAATGTTTGAAGGTAATGTTCATCACCACTTGAGAGGCTACATAATATTCCATCCTGTGAGTGCACTATAATTATCCAGCAGCTATTTAGAATGTTTTAATTTTTTGCTGCTATAGACATACTGCTTTAAAGATTTCATGTATTAAATGCCTTCTTAGAAGTGGTATGGCTAGTTCAAAAGGTTCACTTTTAACGTTCTAGATGTAAATGACTGGTCTTCTTTCTAACATAGTTGAACCAACTGATGGTCTCTAACACATTGAAAATGTTTATGACATCCCAACTTCACTAGAACTGAAGTAGATAGAAATATATATATATATATATATATATATATATATATATATATACACACACACACACACACACACACACACAAGATATATTTGTATAACTTTACAGATAAGATGTTTCTTATTGTTATATCAACTTAAACATCTTTGATTGCAAGTGAGGTCAACTTTTATCCACATGGCTTTACTTGAGTATATTTGTTTTTTCTGTGAACTGTCTCTTCCAGTCATTTCCCTGGGTTGTACTTTGAGCCTGAAGCTGAGCACCTTGAGAATGCCATTGTATGCAGCTTGTCTCTCAGAAGCTGGTAGAACTACAATGCCATATATTGTCTGCCTTTCTCCCTATCAAGTGGATTCTGCCAGTCTTGGTTAGAGATGCATGAGTTTGGGCATTTCCTTGTATTTGAGCTAATGTAAGATTTTCCATTTATGACAGTGGATGCAGTCCTAAAGGAACCCCTGCAGAAATGGTGAATGTCAGTTACCTGCACTGGTCATTTGGAACCACTGAAATACTTTTCTGTCATCAGCCTGGAGCTCATTCTAAGAGGCAGACCGTCACTCTGAGGTGAGCACAGTGGAGGGTTCCTGAGCAGTTTCAGTTTAACATATGCCTGTAATGAGCTGCTGGCGCCTGAGGGTCCGCTTTAATTGGTGGCCTCCTTCTCCTCTTCTGCTCTCCTGCATGAAAATCATCCTGGGACGTGTAAATGGAGCTTTCTCCAGAGCCTCCTGCTCAGTGTTCTCTCTGAGAAATAAAAGCTCCATTTCACGGGGCTTAAGTAAATGGAAATATTTGACACTTGGCATTTCCCAGCTTCGTGGAAAGAAAGCAAAGAGAGATGAAGGTGGGAAGGGCTGAATTATACTGCAGATATTGTCACCTGTCACATGTCACCTCACTGGTGCAGCATTCCTCCCAATTTTGTGTGTGTGTGTGTGTGTGTTTCCTTGATTAAATGATTTCAGAAAACTTGTTGATTAGATGAAGAAAGCTCAGGGACAGAGAGAACAAAGAATGAAGTGATTCAATATTAAAATTTAGAAAGTTGGTGTGATTATTTCAACTCACTGCATTCTGAAACATCCGGAGTTAAAAACAGATGTGCCATCCTTGTTGAACTTATGATGCCAAAACTTGAATCAGTCATTTACTGTCCATGTTTTTAAGAAATTGAGGGCTGGGAGGAGAAACAATTTACCCAGCTCTAAAGAGACGTTGAACTATTGGTTTTCTGTTTCTTTGCAACTCATTTTTGGGGATACTTTTAGATTTTATGATCCACCTTTAAAAGGAGACATGGATTGAGGTATTTTTCCACCTTAGGACCTAATCTGTTTGTAATTTACTGCTAGTCCCCTTATGACCTAGGACATTGCCTGTCTGAGATGATGGCTGGTTTAGGGGTGTGGTCTGTGATATGGGAGCAGTTTTCCGCTTTATGAACTCAACAGGCCTGTACAAAGACCAGATCCCAGGTTTCCTTTATGAGTTCCACATGCTCGCTGTTCAGATGCAGTCACAGTCTCCCTTTGACCCCCACTCAGAGCTGTATATTTCATGATTCCCCACCATACAGCTTCGCATCTGATGTTAGTTTGGGTTGATACCCTACATTAAAAGAAGTTGAGGTATCTGTTTACCAGCAGGAAGTCTTAGAAACTGGAGCCCCATAAAGAACTTAGATCAGGAGGCCAGGTCAAGGGCAAGAAATTAATTCATGAGTTTTATAACTAGAAGGCACCAACTTTATGTGACTGGGTGGTTTCTTATGCAATAGAAGGTAGATACTAAAAAAAAATATTGGAAAATAAGAGAAATGAAGGAAGAAAAGGACAAGCAGAAGAGAGAGCAGCTTTCCAGGTTGAAGGTCTATGTATTAACGTCCCATTGTGTTGTCACAAATTGCTGCCACAGATTACCACAGACTTAATAGCTTACAACAATGCAAATTTATTCTTTCACTGTTCTTGAGGTCAGAGGTCCCACAGTGGGTTAGCAGGCCGAATTCCTTCTGGCTGTTCTAGGGGAGAACCAGTTTCCTTGCCTTTCGAGCATCTAGAGGCTGCCTGCATACTTTGGCTCATGGCTACCCTCCGTACTCTAAGCCAGTGGTGTAATACCTTTCTATCTCCATCTTCATCCCTGTGCTTCCCTCATTTTGTTTAATAAGGGTCCTCATGATTACATTGATTCTTTCAGAATAATCCAAGATAATCTGAAGATCCATCTGAAGATCCAAAGTCCCCTTGGCCATATGAGAAGCATATTCATAGGTTCTGGAGTTTAGGAAATGAACATCCTTGGAGAGTCATCATTCAGTCCCACAGTATGATAAGTCGGAGGTTCAGGGTGGGACAGTAAGCCAATCAGGTCTCCTGCCATCATATCTATGAGGTGTCTCCTATCATTTCTATCTCCTCAACCAACACCCAGGCATGAACCCAAAGACATGCATACACACCAACACACACACCTGTACACAGACACACACATTCACATTTACATACATACACATATGTAGACCTAGAAAAGTTCTTAGTTAATATACTTTTAAAATTAAAGATTACTAAAAATTGAACAGAAAGTACAAAGAGTTCCAATATGTTCCTTTATTCCTCTCAGTTTCCTCTATTCTTAGTATATTCCACTTGTTATAACTGATGAAAAAATACTGGCATATTATTACTAACTAAAGTTCATAGTTGAAATTAGGGTTCACTTCTTATGCTGTACATTCTATGGATTTTTGACAAATGTATAATGACATGTATCCACCATTACAGTTTCACATGGAGTAATCTCACTGCCTGACATATTCCATGTGCTCTGGCATGTCTTTAAAAAGTTTCCTTTTCTGTGAATTTAAGTAAAGTTTTGGACCCTTTTGTATAAATCAATATATGGATTCCACAAAACTTTATGGCCTAGTATTCTTGAGTGTGCTTTACTTCATCTGCATCTATATGCGATGAGCTCAGAGTAGGAGCTTCTATACAGGGATTTGTTTTCTGCTCTGGAGCCAGAGGTATGCTGGAGCCAGTTCATAGTCACCTTTGAGATACTACTGCACAAATCTCTTTCCAACTCTGAATTCAGTGAGGTCAAGCTGATAGTTTGAAACAGCCATGGTAGAAATATCAACACCATGAAAACCAGCTCATTATCAGTTCTTTCCCCAGAGAGTTAGTCATTTGACATTGGCCAGCACGCTTCTAGAAATGTTCCATTTGCCCCCTTCTTCATGGATGGAAAATGGCAAGAGTAGAGGTTTTGCCTGCGATCCAGAGATGGAAGCCACAGTTTGGTCATGATTGTGTCAAGTCTGTGGCCTGTGTCCTTGCTGATGTTATAGGGCAGGGCCTGGATGGGTCACCTATGAACTTATTCAAGACAGCAATCAACTTCTTTCTTCTTTGAAATACTGCATTGTATTTTAGGATATTTTTGTTATAATAGCATACGCTATACCCATTGAATAAAGCCAGCTCTTTTTTTCCTTTTATACTCTCTCCACCGATGCAGTATGAGAATGTACATAAGATGTACCTATTATTACCTTCTATCATCCATTTCACAAATAGAAGCCAGAGTAAGCTTTTAAAATACAAATCAAATCATGCCACTTTCTTACTTAAAAACTTCCAATGGTTTCTCATTGAACTTAGAATAAAACCTAGACTATACAACATGATCTAGCTCCTCCCTATTCCACCAGTCTCCTCTTCTGACTTTCCTCGCTCTCACTTATCAAGTTCTAGTTATGGTAGCCTTCTTTCTGTTTCTAACATATGTCAAGATTTCCCATATTTGGCACCTTGTATTCACCATCTCTTCTGCTAGAAATGATGGCTGACTCCTTGTCATGTAGGTCTCAGCTCTTCCCTGAACCATCCATCGGAAGGGATCCCTCTTACTGCTTTTATTTTCTAACCCTGTGTTTTTTTCCCCCATAGTACAATATAGATTTGTCACTACCTGTGAGGATTTTGTTTATTGATTGAGTTGCTTGCTTATAATCCATCTCTCCCCAGCTAGATCATCAGATCTGTGAAGGGAAACATCCATCTGTTGTATTCACTTTGAGATTGTGTGTGCTGGTGTACAACCACTGTAGACATTCAATAAATATCTGTTAAGTGAATACATGTTTGTCTAACAGAACAGCATCGACCTCTGTTCTCAGTGAGCTTACAATCAATCTGCTGGTGCCCCTGAAGCCAGACTGCCAGCGAGATTGGAGGAATTTCACATGGCCCATTCTGTGACACAGATGGTAGGAACAAATTCCAGTTTACAAACTGAGAATCACAATACCAAAGCAACCCAGTGTATTTGGGTAAGTTAAGTGAGTTTTTCTTAATTTCTAACTAACTGTAGTCCTTTTCTTTCGACCTTAGAGAATTTCATGAGAAGGTGAACAGAAAAAATTGTTGTTCAGATTCTCATCAAAAGTTTGTTAGAAACCAGGGATGATTCTACAGCTATTGATGTCCAAATGGGGACGGAGACAGGAGGACAATGACTTTTGTGAGCAATGGCTAGCCCAATTCTGTTGATTTCTTCCAAATGTCTTTCCTGGTGATGCTGAAGTCTTGTATTAGCCACTGGAAAAGGGAGCTGATGAGACAAAATGTGGACCTGATGGTGGTTGCTGTACAGAAAACATTTCTTGACTTCCACTGGAACCCATAGGGGCTATCCTCTTCCAAGAGAGAAATGTCTTTAGAAATCTTTGCACTTTCTTTATTCTGGGGCTCCTGACAGTCTCTGGCACTCCAGGTTCAGACGTGCATAGAAACCTCCTTCTCTCCTGAATCAGGGTGTCCTCCATTAGACTACAGAATCCCACAAAATATGCAAAGAGCTGTCTCTTGCTGTGTTGCTTCTCCTTATCCTGTACTCAGGAAAGGGAGAATATCTCCAGGCACCATTTAAGCTGTCATTATGACAGTGGAGGGGTAGATTTGCCAAATGACTGTCATCAGTGGGGAGGCCAGAGGTGCCTTTGATGAGAGACTTCTGCTCAATCCCCAGGTTCCCTCGAGTGATGCAGATCTCAAACTCTGGGGAACAGGTTAGTTACTCACTAGCTGATTCTTCCAGATGGTGAGAATGAGTAAGAGTTCTCTTTTTAGGGTCTGTCTGAACCCACTCACGGAAATAGGTAGTGCATGTTTAGGTCCACCAAGGCACTTCCGCTCACGGGGGAGTTAGCCATGAGCAGCCCTGGGAATTTAGTTCTCTTTCCTTCATTACCATAGAACGGATGCTCAATATAGATCCCTGTCCCTCATGACAAACCTGTCAATGGGCTCTCGTGACAAGGAAATACAGAATGAGAGAGTCCACTGGTTGGAAACTTTGCAATAGGTTCTCAAACTTTGGACATTTACATTTATGATTTATGTTTCTGTTTGTGATGGAAAACAGTAATTGAAAAAATTAACACAACAGAGCTTTATAAATTTTTCAGCATTTCAGACAGAAATTTGCCTCCCTCCCCCATTATTCCAAGTGGCAAACACTTGGTATGTGGGTTTCACTTCTTATACCTCTACCACAGCAGACTTGCTGGATAATCACAGCTTTCTTTCTTGTTGAGCTGAGATGCAGCAGGAGGATCCCTCTGAACACAGCGTTCTCAGCAGCCACTATAATGGATCAGAAATGTCATGAGAAATGAAATGCATTTGCTATCTGTGTTCTAAGTTAATGAGGTCTTACTGTGTGTGTAAGCCCAGGTGCCACCTAGGGTGGCCTCGGCTAAAATGTTCTTGTTTTTTTAGTTTAGATTTCAGACTCGCTTTTGTGGGGAACAGAGCCTCCTTCCCCAAGTTAATCAACTATCCTGTTTTACTCAATCACCAGGGTCATGTGAGTGTAGATCAAAGGGCAGCTGAGAAGCTTCTTGGGAGTACCTCTTCCCAGGGTTTTTAAAAGTTGGGGCCTAAAAAGAACCATTCCTGCCAAGAACAAGTGTTTTGGAGGCCGAGTCTGGTCCCAGTTTCCTGGACGAATCTGTGGTGCACAAACCTGGCCTGGAGCCAGGTTCTATACTGTTCTCACTGCAGTGTCCCATGACTGATCTTATTTCAGAGATTTGTACCAGTTTTGCAGCAAATTACAAGGAAGGTCTGGTTCCTGAAATTAGCTGAAGGCCAATTAAGATTTCTTGGGACCCTTTCCCTCAGCAACAATGCCATCGTAAATGACTCTGCAGTGCAGTGCAGGGCTGACATTTTGTAAGCCAATACCACATTTCGGGAGTGATTAAAATCTTCATCTCAGTCACCTGCCTGACCAAACTGCCAGTAGCCAAGAAACAAAAGGATTACAGTCAATTCTCATCCATTAAGAAAATGACTTGAAACACTATCAGTTTATCCTCCTTGGGGCTTAATCCGATTTCAGGAAGGAAGAAGAGAAGCCAGGTTAAAGCCGAGAGGAAAGGAAGGTCAGAAATGCAAATGAAAAGTTTCCCCAAGGCCTTTTTGGTTGGTTCATTTCCATAAGGATTTATAAAGTACCTGTCGAGTTCTTATTACTGTGGTAGACCGTGCAAGGGTACAGAGGAAGGGGAAAGCACAAGCAATGCCTGTCTTTGGAATCTGCAGCCTAGTAGGGCAGAAGCATTCACGGAGGAATCAGGCAGAGAGCGAATTTGCATTAACAGGAATGTCTTCAACATCCTCTCCGTGTCTGGAAGTACTGGAGAAAGAAAAGAAGAAAAATGAAAAACAGTGGTTGACATTCTCATAGCTCTTAATATTTGCTTTGAATTAAGTCTTTTCCAGATGTTAACTCAGTTTTCACAGCAACCCTAAGATGTACATGTCATGACTATCCCCGTTTTACACATAGGAAATGGAGGCCCAAAGAAGTGAAGAATCTTGTCCAAGATCACACCATCAGCAAGAGGAGGAGCTAGGACTTGCACACAGATGGTCTGGCTGTAGAATTGGAGGCTTCTCCATTATTCAGTGTTGTCTCCCAAGAATTGGGGTAGTTGAGGATTTGCATTCTCCCTGGGAGATCAGTTAAGCTAGAGATAGAAGATGGGAAAACAGAGGTGAGAATAGATGGTGATGATGTCAGGAAGTGGGAGGAACTTGAACTGAACTTAGGGCATGGATGAATATGTGTAAGGGTCTGCTTGGCCCAGGGGAGTAGAGAAGGTTCCAGAACAGGAGAAGAGAAGAAGCAGAGGTGACTGAGAGCATGGCTAGAGTTAGTGGCTGAAGGGCTCAAAACTGTCCAGGGAAGAGGACTCTCCTTCAGTCAAAGGCTGTTTTCACACATGGACAGGAGTCACAGCATTGGGGACAAAGGAAGGACTGGAAACTGGGAGAGTCGCCTTAAAATTGGACTTTGCCACCTATTCCCCAAGCAACTTTCAGCAAGTCACCTAATCTCTAGTGTCCAGTTTGCCTAAAAGAAAATAGGAAGAATGCCTGTAGATTAAGAGGGAAAATTTTTGCATGTTAGAAGAAATTCATTTATTTATTTCTTCAAAAATATTCCTTGAGCGCTCATGGTGTGCCATGTTCTGTGCTAGATGTTGGAACAGCAAACAAGAGTAATGAGATTGCTGCCCTCCTAGAACTTGGAGGCAAAGCAGCAAATCAGCAGGAAAAATAACTTCAGATCATGAGATAGGTTTTAAGGAAAGCTCAGGGTTAGAATGAATGGAAATAAATGTTTTGTGGTATCTGGGACAGTGTCCGGCATGTAGCAAGCAACCAGTGCCTGTGGCTTTCATTTCCCATAATATCAGGCAGTTCTGTCGTAGAGTTCAACATATTCAACCGTGGGGTGGGTACTCTTTGTTGTCTACCTGGCAGGCATTTCTCATTTCTCTTTTCTTCCCTGCTTATAAATCCTTCTTAGTTGAAGAGGTCCCAGCTTCTCACAAAGCACAGGGCAGCCAATCCCAGTGAGCCTAGTCACCTTGTCAGGGACTGGTTTTGGGAAGTCACATGACTCAGTTCTGATAAGGAGATATGATGGAATTCCATAGAGGGGACTTCTGGGTAACGGTTTTTTGCTCCGAAAACAACCAGCCAAACAAAAGGCACTACAGGAAAACAGGCTCGTCATTATCCTGCTGATACTTGTGTGTGGCAGTTAAAAATGCATTAGTCTTCTTGGGGATTGAAAGGAGCTGGCCTGGAGAGCAAGATAACATGCTGAGTGTGACAGAGAGAAAGGCAGAAGTAATATGGGCACGTGATGCTTGTTTGGACACCTGCTAACCATCCACTACACATCCCACTTTAAATGAGATTAAAAAAAATGAGGTACTCACGCTCAAATCACTTGGGGTTAGATTTATTGTTATGGGCAGCCAAAGCATCATGGCCAATAGAGATGTTAAATGTGGACAATGAGACATCATAGGAACAGGATTTATTTTTTCCTAGGGGCTGTTGATAATGGGAAAGGAAGAGAGTTAGACTCTTACTGATGGGCAGATTTGGAAGATTATTAAAATATTTGTTAGAAAAATTCATAAAGTAGGGAAGTCCTTCCTGTTCCCATGGCATGTCAGGGGTCTCTCCCGAGGACTCTGCTCCTCACCTAGGACAAGCATGCTCTGCAGGACTCCCGTGGGCAATGCGCTGAGGGTACTGAAAGCCAAGATGGGTGATGTGTATCTCCATGGAACCAGGTTCCACCAAGATGTGGAAGAAGCAATGGAATATAATGTTTAAGGACAGGGACTGTGTTGATTTTGTCTACTCCTTTTTTTTCTTAGTGACCAGAATAATTCCTAAGACAGAGTAGAAACCCAACAAACATCTGTGGAATTAATAAATAAGCAGATTAAAATAAACACAGACATGTTTTAGAACAATATGAGCATAGACAAAACCAGATGAGTGTAATGGTAGTGTCTCTTCATATTTTCTACCACTAATGGCATTTGGTGAGAATATGTAAGGAGCTGTCTCTTAGGAACAGCTAATTTGACTTGGATTTGAGCCTTGCCACCTACCATTAAGATTACTCTCCTGGGGTATGTTCCTACAGGTAGCCCCCAAGTCTCCAGGCCAGTACATCTCTGAATGTGACTGAACACCCAAGCAATATTTTCCTTGTTCATCAACCAGCTTGGCATGTTTAGATGAGGATAGCTAGAAAGGAAAAGAATCTTGAATGGTGTGATTGGGTACCATTTTCCTCACTGTTTTGGTCTCACCTGTCTACAGGATCCCTCCCTCTCCTCCAGTGCCTGAATGGAAACCCATTCAAGCTTTCCTCCCTTCGGTCAGTCACAGTGAGCTAACTCTTACATCTTATCATCTGCATAGTATCTTGTCTTGTCTCTCTTTGGGTACTTAAACACTGAATGGCAGCACAAGACAAAGCAAGGTGGAGCCCACAAACTGTTTCTCTACCAGAAAATTCACTATAAGAGGCAGGGGCCAACCCTATTGTATTTTCATATTTCCTACTATACTTCTAATTTCTGGGTCAAGTCCTGGTTATGTTACTTACCAGAATGTTCTTCAAGTTCTAGGGTTTCAGTTTTTCCTGTTGGAAAATGTTGATGGAACTAGTAACTCTTTCAGAAGGTCATTGTAAATATTAAAGAGAGAAAAAGTGTAAAATGTCTCCTACAACTTCTAGTACTAGTCTGTGCTTAAAGATTACATTAGTATGTGGTAGGCGTTCAATCCTTATTTGAGGATTTTTTGAATACTCATTCTCAGCTGGGAACAGATTCAACTCTCTTGCCTTATCAAGACAGGAGTGCTCCTACTGCAGTTGATCATGGAGTTTCTCAAATCCCACCCTGTGATTGTAAGGGAGGAGAAACCAGTAGCTTCATGGAGATGGAGACCCAGGAAGAAGCTGGGCTGGCCCCTGTTTTCTCTGAGTGGTTACTAGCCCCTGACTTGACAAAGACACTCAGTACAGAGTTGTAAAGGCTTTTGGGAATGGCAGGTCATGCATTAGGAGCAGTGTCCTCAGGAAGAAGAGATGAGCAGAATACAGATCTCCAAGGAGCTCTTAGAAAGCCATGTAATGAAGAAGGTTGAGAACCACCAGCCCTCTGGAGGCAATTGTGACTACCCCCAGAAACTAGTTAATTCATCTTGATTGGTCTTTGTTATTGGTCTAGTCTCACAATGATACTCCAAGTGGAAGAATCAGGCAGGATCCTCCTGCTTGTGATAATTCTGTTCACCACACTAAGACTGAGATGCCAACTAATCAAAAGTCATTGACTGACCCCACTCCAGTCTGAGTCCTGGGTCAGGGGTGACTCCCCAGGCTAAAGTTCAATTATCACATAAAGCCTGTATACAAGACCAGGATGGCAGATGGACAGTTTGGAGTCAGGTGATTCTTCAGAGGCCATTGGTGCCACCTTCCACATTGTAGAAATGGAGAAACTGAGGTTCACAGAGGAGTAGTGACTTGTATAAATCACATGGATGGTAAAATTGGACCTGACAATTTCATGGTCAGAAACAAAGAGCCAATTTTATAAAATGAATTCAGCACGTCTTTGACTTGGATCCAGAGAAATCCTAGACCATGAATGGTCAGATGTATTATCTCCTACCATCATGCCCTGAACCCTTTGCAGCACTTTTGGAACCCATGTAATTCGTAATCATACAAATTGGATCCTCTCTTGTATTGTGATTTTCACAAGAATGTGGGCCAGAAAGAGGCCCCCATGGAGAGTTTCACTGATACCACACAGAACAATGATAACACGGTAGTTGACACTAATACGCAGTATACCAGATACTGTTCTAAATTCTTTCTATGTATTAACTCATTTAATCCTCAAAACAATCCTATCAACTTAGTTTATAAACGAGGAAACTAAGACACAGGGAGGCTACATAACTATCCCAAGCTCACTTAGCTTGTAAGAAGTAGAACTGGGATTTGAGTTTAGCAAGTCTGATTCCAGAGTTTGTTATCTCAACACAATGCCTTACTGGGTCCAGTTTGCAGCAAATTATGCTTTAGAATATGGCCACAAGGTTATTTATTTATCTATCAGTTACAAATTCTGTCTTCCTTTTCCCAGGGCTAAACATGGAATGGGCTCAGACAGGCAGTGATCTGCCAGGCAAAGAGAGGAACACATGTTATTCTTGCCCACTTCTCCCCTGGTGCTGTAGCCATTGAAACCCCGTATCCTCCTTCAGGAAATAGCCAGTTGCCCCTGCTCTACACCTAAAACACTCAAAATTTCAAATGCAGAGGTCAGCACTCAATCCTGGATTGTTTTCATATTCCCTTAGGGGTAAAACTGGAAGAGTCTCAATTGTGTAGTAAAAAAAAAATAACCATTTGATTTTTCTCAGCTCTATGAATTTTGTGAATTGGTCTCCAGAAACTACTTGCATGTCAGGAAATAAAAAAGAGAGAGCCCACCTCCATTCCCTGGAAGAGGTATTAGAAGTTCTGAATAATTCATCAGGACCTCTCTCTATACCACAGCACATACACACATACACACATACACACACACAAACACACATACAAACACACACACACACACACACACACACCAGTGCTACACTGCCAGAGGAGTGTTCTTATTGCCTCTGAATTATGCACCTTTGATAAATTTCTAAGGAAAAAGATCAGCTTTGCCAGAGCCAATGTTGTGTTTTCTCTAAATCAGGGCAAATAGCATTACTTCTCCAAATGTTGCTATTATAATGAGATTTATATTTAGCTAGAGAGGCTGCTCTTGAGAGAGAGGCAGCTAGAAGTTTATGCTACAGACAGAATAATCTGCCTTGCTGAAATGCGATTCGCTGCAGAAGGCTGTTTGGGGTTTGGATAAATGAGAAAGATAAACAGGATGACTCTTGGTGGTTTTTGGTAACACGATTACCACTGGGGAATAGATCTTTCCTTCTCTCTTTCTGGGTCTCCCACTCTCTCAGCTTGTGAATAAGCAAAGATCAAAATTTTCCAAAATAGGGGATTGAGCTTGTAAGACTATGACATATGCCTGTGTCCATACCCTGTCCTGCACATGTCTATCACCATAGTTGTACTTTCCTGCACACATGTGCACATGTGTACACAGGGCATATCTAGGCACAGCACACAGTAGCATTTGGCCATCACTATGGACTGCCCAATGGGCACAGAATAAGACTTTTCCTGCTACAGTTATCTATCCTCCACCTCTCAGCAGAGCACATTGGGCCCTTGAGGAACTACCAAAATAGTGTCAGGAAGCAGTTTGTTCCATAGGTATAGCTGTAAAATCCAGACAAAGCAAATTTGGCTATAACCCCCTAGCTGCTCTGAGTTTCGTTTCTGAAGTAGTTTGTGGGTGTGGTTGGCTTTATATTTGCTCTGTGTGTTTTTGTAGTTCAGTGGCAGAACGGGAAAGAGGTCCCAGAAGTTCTAGATTCAGGCTCGGTCCTTATTTGTTTAACATTTGTGGAGTTTTCACTTATGTGCTCAGCTGTTCTGGGTCTCTGAGGAGGTATTAGTCAGTCTGTAGCTCAAGGAGCCCTCAAAGCATGACTCTAAATAGATTGAATATAAGCTCAGACAGAAAGAGGAACCAAATGAGAGACACCCCAGGAAGTCGCTGCAAGGGAGGTGTCATCTCTGGCCTGTGAGCAAGGGAGGGCTATTAGGGAGCCAGTCTTTGTGCTGCAGCCTGGGGGAGATGCCAGACTGGGCAGAGGTAATGGAGGAGGAAGGACAAAGGAGAAGCCTAATTACCTACGGGTAGGAGGATGGGAGGGGGGATGTGTATAGGGGATAATGAGTAGGTTATTCTATACATGGAGCACAGTCTGGGTGTGCAAGAGAAGAAAGCAGGTAGGCAATCGAAGTTCTTTTCTAAGTTCCATTTCCTCCATGTCTTCAACCTCTTCTTACTTTAGTCCATTGTGGTCATATGCCCAGTCTAACACCTTTCCCCTGGTACCTGGTAGCAGACACTCTGACCAAATACGGATGGATTGGGGCTCTGTGCTCAGGACAGGGAACCTTCTGGAGGAGATATGGTGAGAAAACATGTCCCCCACCTTCCTCTCTACGGCATCTGCCATTGCTGTTTCCTTCTCCAGGACTTGTCTTCCTTTCCCATCACTTGTCTAAGTCACATCCTCCTAGAGGCAACTCAAGCACAAGTTTCCCAGGAAATTCTTCCTTGATCCCCTAAGCCAGAAACAATGCCTCCTTTTATGGAACCTTGAAATGCTATATTCTTCTGGGATGTCGATGGGATTCTCCTATGAACAGTGGAAAACCCCAAACCATTAGCTATGCCCCAGTTCCCAATTTTGTTTGGTCTTCGTGTATCTATTCCTGTAAAAAGTTCTTATTATGGATCTTAGGTCAGCTGCCAAACTGGGGTTTAATAAGCATAAAAAAGAATAAAGTAGAGAAGATGAAAGGGTCAGATCCTGTGGCTCGGACAACTCTATTGCAAATGTTGCTGACACCATGACGCCATGACAGAGTGGTTCCAGCTCCACTGATTGAGGATATGGAAGGAACCAGTCATTCTAAAACCCTGAGTCTTCTAGGAAGGCACTGAGAACAGGACCCAACACCACCTGAAAAACAAGGGGTCCTCAAGTGTCCTTGTCAAAGGGCTAGCAGGCAATAGCAACAATGGCCCCAGCCTGGGTTCTTCCCACGTGTTCCAAACCAAACCAATCACCCTCCTCCTCCCCACACCTGGCTGCCTCTCCATTGGCAGGTCTTTGTCCAGCACTGATGCCATCCACCTAGTTCTGTGACTTGGAAAAATCAAAGGCGCCTTGGCTCCTATGTTCCTCTCTCTCCCACTCCCAGCCTGTCAGGTCTTGTAGTTTTCATGCTCAGCATTCAGATTCACCATCCCCTTCCCATCCCAAGCCATTATCATCCATTGCTTGGATAATTGCAGCTTCAGCTAGACTGACATCAACACCTTGATTTAAATCACTGCATGAAGCCATCCAGGGGCTTCCTGGTGCTCTCAGGGGGCTGGCTAGGTCATGGCTAAGGGATTTTTCCCTCTTCACTTTTATCTTTCCTGGCTCTCTCCTCATCTTTCTGAACTCGAGATGTCACAGCTTTCTGTCTCAGGATTTAAATACGGCATGGTCTTTTGCCTTTGCCTCTGAAGGCATCTTCCTGACACCCTAAAATGTCTTTTAGTTTTCATCTTGTCACTTCTTCAGTTACATCCCTCTTTATCCAACAACCTAGATCATGCCCTCTCCTTAAGAGAACCTGGGATTCCTGTTCTTAATGATTAGACATTAAGAAGTGACAAAAATACCTTTGCTACTTTTTGACTAGACTGAAACTCTGTCCAGAATTTAAGGAATCATGTCTAAGTTCTCATTTTTTGTTTTCCTGGTAGGTACTGTAGTTTCTGACATCTAAAAGGTACTCAGTGAATACTTATGATTAATGATTTAGGTAGTTGGTAAGTTAATAAATAAACGAAGCACATTGCTATAACCTGGGAACAAAGACACCTTGTCCCTGCGAGAGGACTTTGTAAGGTTAATGGCTGGGACACTCCCTAATGTTTTTTCCTTTCCTCTCAGTTTTTCCAGGCCAGCCTAATGTGACTGCCACAAAGGACATGTGTATGCAAAGTTCTAGAAAAAAAAAAACTGGATCTGTCCTTTGGGAACAACACCCCACTCCTGTGGAGTGAATTTCCTGTGGTCTTCCTCAGACTAATCTCTTACCTCATAAATCATTATATCAGTAAACTCCAGGGGAGTTAGACCCAACTTAGAGTATTAAGAACATTATAGATTTGCCTTGGAAAGAAGCTCCTAACTTGTATATCTGACTTCAGTTTCTCCAAATGCCAACCACCCCAACACCATTGTCATTTGTATTCTCCTAAAGCAGAACCTTCAATCTGTCACTCTCTTATACAAGATCCAACAGTAATACCACTGCCTACAGGATGGAACCCAGATGGTATGACCCAGCCAATCCTTATCTCTAAATATAAAACTTTTGTGTGCTGTATCCCTAACCCCTGGCTGTGGCACTGAGGGTTCTTTTTGGCCTTGTCCCACTTGTCTGATTCAGTGGTGGCCAATTCTGTCTCCCTCTAATTTGGGAATCTGTTCTCTCTTCTGGTCCTCCAATTTCTCATGTTCATATTTCTTTGACAGGATCATTAAGGCATAGTTTATATCCTAATCTCCCTTGCTGTGTTCTGCCTTCAAATGCTATCATGCCACTGTATTAGTTAGGATAGGCTAAGTTATGCTGCAATAACAAATTTACCACAAATTTCAGTGGCTTAATGTACAATACATATTTATTTTTCTCATAATAAGCATTTAGTGCAAGTCAGCAGTAGCTTTTCTCTTTAGAGAAACTCAGGAGCCCAGGCTGACAAAATTTTACCATCTGGAGTATATTTGGAAAAAAGAGCACTTAGAAAGTTCACATGTATTTTTCCTGTTCTTGTTTAGAAGGAATACAAGCCACCTCCATTCACAGTTTATTTTCCAAAACTAATCAATTGGCTCTGTCTAAATGCAAAGGGTGAAGGAGATGTGAATAACACCTAGGGAGCTATAGACAGCGACTACCACTACCTAAGCATGCCATTCATTAGTGCATACTGAAGTCCAATGATCTCATGATGGCATACAGACGAATTTTGTCTATGCTGAACACAAACGATATTATATGCTTGGAGGTTTTATTAATAGGGTGAAGTCCAAATTTTGACCTTGCTTTGTTATGTTTGTTTTGTTTCCTGTAGCAGATAATAGATGACCCTAAAATAGGGACTTTCCCAGTATTAATATATAACTTCTTTAGGCAGCAAGAATAGAGGGAAGAGCTCTGGGTATGAATGGAGCTTTGTCTAAAAAGCTGTGTGATCCTGGGCTAATTATTTAACCTCTGATGACGGGATTGCCTTGAACTTCAGAACAAGGACACAGGACTTCTTTAGTGTAAATTCCCACTTTGTCACCTACTGTATTCAGACATTGTCTCTTGAAGCTTTAATTTCCTTATCTGTACAATGGAGATAATACTGTACTTATATGGCTGTTGTGGAAATAAATGATGTGTACCATTTCCTTGCACAGTTCCCAGCACGGGTTGAGCACTTAATCAATGTTAGATGTTGGTGGCTGTTCCCTGAACTCTGGTTTCCTCAACTGTGAAATAGGCATAATAAATAACAAATCCTACTGTGCCTAATCCATGGTGTCATCTGGGACCAAATCATACTGAGCAGAGGTAGAAGCACATTGTAAACTGTAGAATCTACACAACATTTGGTCTTCTTCTTCTTTCTTTTTTCTTCTTCTTCTTCCTCCTACTCCCCCTGTTCCTCCTCCTCCTCCCCATTCTCCCCTTCCTCTTCCTCTCCTCCTCCTCCTTCTCCCCCCTCCTCCTTCTCCACCTTTTCCTCCTCCCCCTCCTCCTCCTCCCCCTCCTCCTTCTCTACCTCTTCCTCCTCCCCCTCCTCCTCCTCCCCATGCTCCTCCTCCTCACCTTCCTCCTCCTCTCCCTCCTCCCCCTTCTTCTCTTCCTCCTGCTCCTCCTCCTCATTCTATAAGGTAGATACAAAAATACCTAATGAAGGCTTAGGCACTGAGTAGGTGACTTGTCAGTATTTACTGAAATGAGTTAAATGTAATCATTAAAACAGGAGACTTTTCTTATTACATGTTACCAAATATAACATCCCCCCCACCCACATTCCCATTTGCATTTCACATGGAAAGTGTTCAGCACAATTGCTGGCACAGACAGGGATGTCCCTCCTTGTTCCTCTGGGCTTTCTCCATGGAGAGCTGTGTAGCTCCCTCCCTCTGCTCCCCACTGGTCAGGTTTCTGGCACCCTGTCCTGCTGGTAGTTGAATCACTGGTCCTGCTGTTGGCTTGGCTGCCTTCGTTCCACTCGAGGGAAACTGCAGAAAGCATCTGTGAAAGGAGAAGTGATGCTTTATCTCTCTGCCCCAACTCATTTTTCACTTAAGGACAGGGCAGAGAGGATCATATTTCTTTCTGATGTCTTTATTTCCCTGTCAATAAAGATCTTGTTAGCTGCCTGGCTGGGCAGGGTTTAAGGGTGGCTTGCTCACATGGCCAAGCCCAACTCTTTGCCTTCATTAGCCTTTGGGCAGTGTCGGAGAGTCAAAGGGCTGAGCCCTCTAAGATCAGAGATGCCAGGTGCATTCTGGTATCTGCAGTCTGGGGCATACATTTGGTATGAAGTTGTGTCTCCTCACTGGACAATTATTCACCACTAGTCCAACAAGGAACCGTGAGGTTGTGGGTGGTGTAATGCAAGAAGTGTGGGCAAGGCTGAAGTCAGAATGCCCAGGCCTGGCCCACTCCTCTGAACAGAGCCTCTGCTGCTATGGATTTGTTGACTGCGCTGGATGAGTTGGAAAGAGATGTCATTGCCGAGTTTGAGTTGGAAGGACTGCTCGGTGGCTTGGATCCCAGGGAGGAGATGAAAAAACTTCGCGAGCTACTGGAGCCATTCGCGTCCGAGTGGAGTATTTTGTTCTTCACAAAGGAGCAGACGATGATGCTGGAGGACCACTTCCTGAAGGACCCCTTTCCATCCCGCTTGACCCTGCTGACCCTGGCCTTCCGCCTCGGCCTAAAAGAGAGAGACCTGCGACACGTGCAGGCGCTCACGCCCTAAGCACTCACGCTCCTCCGGGGCACATGGGGCACATGTGCATCTGTGGAAGGTGCCGGCTCCTGCAGCCCAAGAAGCCCCGGAAGCTTCTGCGTTCAGAGCCAGGCCCCTGAGAACCTCCCGGAGAGTGTCCCTGCAGCAGCCCTTCCCAAGGGGCCCTGCGTCCTGGGGGTACACAGTGAGAAACCAGAAGCCAACTTGAAGAAATTTGCACATGACCTTTTAGACGTCCTTGAAGAGGAAGACAAATGAGATCCAAGAGATTTCTGAGTGGATGGGGGTTCTGCACCTGCCCCATCCCACAGGTCCTCACTCTGGCCACTCTTCATCTCTTGTTACCCCTACCTGTTTGAGTCACCGGGACTGTGTCTGGGTCTCTAGGAGAGGAATGGGTGTTCCTGGGTGCACCTCCTTCCTTTCATGCTTCCCCACACCCTGCCGGAGGTGAGGCTCTGACCACCTGCTGGCTTGTGTCCTAACCATGGGTTCCCTCATGAATAAATGTTAAAAAATAAATAAATAAATAAATGTTAAAAAAAAAAAGAATGCCCAGGCCTGAACCACAGCTCTGTTGTCTTTTAATGTCCTGGTTTCCCAGTTTCCTTAAATGGTTGAAATAACAACTACAAAGCCTTTGGTGTAATGACTGAAAAGAAGGAAGCATACATGTCAATCAACATTAGTAATGATTATTCCATGGTCACTGAGGACAGCAGGGACCTTCTGTATGCCAGGCACTGTTTCTAATGCTCAGAACACATCAGGGAACAAGACAAAGTCCCCATCCTCATGGAGTTCTAATGTTAAGAGTAAAGATAAGAATGATATAGTGATACTGAAGGTGGTTCCTGCCATCCGGGAGCTTAAAATCTATTGGGGGAAAATAAAATGAACCCCTCCCCTGCCATGGCCCTGTAAACTTCTGTCAGATCTTAGAGAGCACAAAGGATGCTGTATTCAGCTTTCTTCTTCCTTGTTTTCCTCTTGTGTTTTATTTCACATTTCATATTTTTATTGGTGCATTATAATTATTCATAATGGTGGGATTTGTTATTACATATTTGTACATGTGCACAATATAGTTTGGCAAATTTCATCCCTCTCCTTGTCCCTTTCATCTATTTTGCTGATCTCCCTACAATTTTAATGAGATCCCCTTCAAACCCTTCTTTTCCTTTATCCTCACTAGCTTCCATGCATGAGAGAAAAAACCCTTGACTTTCTAGGTTTGGCTTATTTCACTTACCCCAATGTTCTCAAGTTCCATTTATTTTCCTGCAAATGACATGATTTCATTTTTCTTTTTGGCTGAGTAGAACTCCATTGTGTATATAATACATTTCCTGTATCCATTAAACTACTGACAAAATGATTCTAGTTGGGCTCTTGGGAATTGTGCTGCTATGAACACAGGTTTGCATGTATTGCTATGAACACAGGTTTGCATGTATTGCTATGGTATGCTGACTTTAATTCTTTAGGATAAATACCAGTATAGTTGGGTCATATGGTGATTCCATTCCTAGTGTTTTGAGGAATCTCTATGCTGTTTTCCAGTGTGGTTCTACTAGATTACAATCCTATAAATGTAAAAACCTATGTTTTCTTCCATATTCTGTCCAGCATTTATTATTATTTATATTCTTGATGGCTGCCATTCTAAATGGAGTGAGATAAAATCTTGATGTAGTTTTGATTTTCCTAACCCCAGTTTCTAATGATGTTGAGCCTTTTTTTCCATATATTTGTTGGCCAATTGTATTTCTTCTTTTGAGCACTGTTTAATTCTTTTACCCATTTATTAATTGGGTTGTTAGTTTTTAGTGTTACATTTTTTTTAGTTCCTTATTTGTCCTGGATATTAATCCTCTGCCAGAAGAGTAGCTAGCAAAGATTTTTCTCCCATTCTGTAGGTTATTTCTTCATATTCTTGTTTCCTTTGCTGTGCAGAAGCTTTTTAATTTGATCCCATTCCATTTATTAACTCTGGGCATTATTTCCTGAACTTCTATTATATTACTTCCTGAGGTTCTATTGAGAAAGTCATTGCCTGCACCTATGTGTTGGAATGTTGACCTTACCTTTTCTTCTGGGAGTTACATAGTTTCTGGTCTAATTTCTAAGTCTTTGATCCATTTTGAGTTGACTTTTGAGCAAATGAGAGATAAGGATAGTTTCATTATTCTACATATGGATAACCAGTTTTCCTAGAGCCATTTGTTAAAAAAGACTTTTTTCTCCAATGTATGATTCTGACACACTTGTAAAGACTCAGATGACTATCCCTGTGTGGGTTTGTCACTTCTATTCTGTACCATTGATCTGTGTGTCTGTTTTTATGCCAATGGCATGCAGT
The DNA here is from genome assembly GCF_021218885.2 of Marmota monax. Classification (NCBI taxonomy): domain Eukaryota; kingdom Metazoa; phylum Chordata; class Mammalia; order Rodentia; family Sciuridae; genus Marmota; species Marmota monax. The sequence goes on from NW_026692881.1 coordinate 26,104,084, forward strand.
TTTTGTTATTGTAGCTCTGTAGTATAGTTTGAAGTCAGGTGTTATGATGCCTCCTGCATTGCTCTTTTTTTGATTAGAATTGCTTTGACTATTCTGGGTCTTTTATTCTCCCAAATTAATTTTAGGACTTTTTTTCTTAGTTCTGTGAAGAATGCCATTGATATTTTGAAGGGGATTATGTTGACTCTGCATATTGCTTTTGTTAGTAGGGCCACTTTAACAATATCAATTCTGCCTATCCATGAATGTGGGAAGTCTTTCCATCTTCTGATATCTTCTTCAATTTTTTCTTCCATGTTCTATAGTTTTAATTGTAGAGATCTTTCACCTCCTTGGTTAGATTTATTCCTAGGTATTTTTGAGACTATTGTGAATGGAATTATTTACCAGATTTCTTTCTCTACACATTAACCATTGGTGTATAGGAAAGCTGAAGAATTTTGTAAATTGATTTTGTAACCTGCTACTTTGCTGAATTTGTTTATTAGCTCTATCAGTCATTTGGTAAAATATTTTGCAATTTCCAAGAATAGGATCATATCATCTGTGAACAGTGATAATTTGACTTCTTCCTTTCCTATTTTTATCCCTTTTATTTCTTTTTCTTACCAATTGCTCTGGCTAGAATTTCTATTACTGTATTGAATAGGAGTGGTGAGAGTGGACATCCTTGTCTTGCTCCAGATTTTAAAAAAATTGCCTTCAGTTTTTCCCTATTCACTACAATGTTGAATTTGGATTTGTCATGTTTAGGCATTATGATATTGAGGTAAGTTCCTTCTATCCCTGGTTTCTGTGGTGATTTTATTATGATTGAGTACTAAATATTGTCAAGGGCTTTATCTGTGTCTATTGAGATGATGAGGTGATTTTTGTCCTTATTTCTGTTCATGTGATGAATTACACTTATGATTTGCATATGATGAACCAACATTACATCCCTGGGATAAAACCACTTGGGTCATATTGTACAATCTTCTTAATATATTGTTCAATATGATTTGCTAATATTCTTATTAAGAAGTTTTGCATCTAAGTTCATCAGGGATGTTTGTCTGTAGTTTTCTTTAGTTGATACATCCTTATCTGGTTTGGGTATGAGGGTGATGATAGCTTCAGAGAATGAATTTGGAAATGTTTCATCCCTTTCTGTTTCATACAGTAGATTGAGGGGCACTGGCATTAGTTCTTCTTTAATATTCTGGTAGGATTCAACTGAGAATCCATCTGGTCCTGGATTTTATTTGTTGGAAGACTTTTTATTACTGCTTCTAGCTCATTTGAAGTTATTGGTCTGTATAGATTTTCCTCATTCTCTTTATTTAATTTTGGTGAGACATGTGTGACTGGAAATGTATCCATTTCTTTTAAGTTTTCCAATTTATTGCAGTACAAGCTTTCAAAATAGTCCCTAATGATCCTGAATTTCTGTGATATCTGTGGTGATTTCTCCTTTTTCATTTCTTAATTTTATTGATTTGGGTCTTCTCTCTTTTTCTTTTGGTTAGTTTGGCTAAGGGTTTATCAATCTTGTCTATCTTTTCAAAGAATCAGCTGTTTATTTCATTGGTTGTTTGTATTATTGTTAGTTTATTCTCAATTTCATTGATATTAGTTTTGATCTTAATTATCTCCCTCCTACTGATTTTGGAATTGATCCTTTCTTGTTTTTTAAGGGCCTTTATTTTCATCATTAGATTGTTTATTTGAGATCTTTCTGATTTTCTTATGGAGCACTCATAGCTATAAACATGCCTCTTAGAACCACCTTCATAGTGTGTCCGAGGTTCTGTCATGTTGTATCACCATACTTGTTTGGTTATAATAATTTTTAAATTTCTCCCCTGATTTCTTCTAACACCCATTCATCATTCAAAAAGTGTATTGTTAAATCTCCATATGTTTATAAAGTTTCTGAGTATCCATGAATGACACTTGAGGAGTCTCTTAGCCATTCCTACTTGAGATCTGGTCATTAGTTTGGATTATTTTCTCTTACATTTTTTATATTAAAGTAGAGCTGAAGTTTGAATGTCATTATTTTGTGTACGAAGCAAGGTGCACTGTCTTTTGGCTACATTTAGTTCAGCAACAGCCTTTACTCTGTAAATTGGTAGTATCTCCTGTAGATTCCTAGCACCTCACATAAAAGGGGGGCAACAAATAATACCAACAACTGAAGTAAACAATATACAACATTAAAATAAATACCCAGTGCCTTCTATGTAATCTACAACACTAATTACCACAAAAACAGGAAAGGTGGCATCAGTAATCGCCAACACAAAAGATGATTAATAATTGGAACTAAATCTGGCATTAAGCAACCAGTGTCAACTATGCTATCCACAGTACTAATAACTGTGACATCAAGAATGGTGGGGACAGGAGTTATGTAAACCAAATTGGTCTAAAAGATGGTTAAAAATACAGTTTGCTAAGAAAAAATAAATTGTGATAGGAAAATCGAAGACAGTTTAGAATGTTCAAAATGTGAACAGAGAATGCAGAAGCAATATAGGAAGTGACAGAAAGAGGAGAAAGAATAGAAAAAATAAAGGGAGAGAGAATAAGATAATCAGTCTGTTAGTAGGATCAGAAAGGAAAGAAAGAAAAATGCACAAAAATGTAGGATGAGTGAGGGCTAGGGTAACCCTTTCTCCTGTGTTGTTCATCGAGCTGCAAGCTGGAGTGGCTTAAAACCAAAGCTGTTTGAAATGGCTCTCAGCTTCCCTTCTCACCAATATAAGAGAGGCTGGAATGGGAAGAACTGTTGATTGGAGTTTTGTCCAGACAGACCAGATCAATATACTCCCAGGGTGGGGCTGCTGCAGAGTTCTTTGAGGGGATAGGGGTAGGGTCAGGCCAGGCAGCTGGGGTTTAGGTCTAACCAGGCTTGGGGGGCTTTGTTGGGTAGTATCTGCTTTGGAGAGACAAGGTCAACACACTCCTAGGGCTCAGAAGATGCTGCTCTCTGCTGGGGTTTAGATCTCAGGAGCCTTCCAAGAATTCTACTCATGGGACAGGAGTCTATTCTCCATGGATTTCACTCTCTCCACTGCCCACAGCTATGGCCTTCCCTAGCTCAGTCCCTGTGTGCATCCACCCACCTGTTCACTTTCCCTACTCCCTTTATCTGTCAGGTCAGTTCCCAGATTCAAAAGGAAAGCATGTTGCACTGCTCTCTATATTTCTGACTTGACTTCCCCTAAGTACAATCTTCTTTGTGCCTGTTTCACTCATGTTCTGCTAGGTAAACCCGAGGTCACAGAGTAGGTGCCAGGACCCTATGGCTTGGGCAAGCTGCAGCATGTCCTCCTCAAGATGATTCCTGCTTTGGCTCTCTGTTTGTCAATCAGTTTGCTGTGAAGCCTCTGGATCAGCTAAGCTGAGACTGCTTTTCTGATCTACAGGTTTTTCCATGCCAAATTTGTCCATTATGTTTCTCTCTGTTTATGTGCTTCCCTCCCCTCCAGGCAAGCACGCTACCGCTTGAGCCACATCCTAGCTCCCTCCCCTCCGTGGTGAACTCGTGCTGCTGCCACATCTGGTTTGGTGCCAATGCACTCTTCTTGTTCTTTGTTCAATGCACCCAAATTTCTGAATCTTAGAGACTCTGACTGTCCAGTATTGAATTTCAGTGAATTCCCTCTTTTACCCATCTCACCGAGAAGCAGTATTTTCATTGCTTAAAGCCTGAGACGTGGAGCAACTGGAAATCCTGAGTGTATTTTATGTATTAACTTTCCAACCCTATGATAGAGTTTAGCCTACTATGCATGAGAAGGATGTCTCATGGCTCATGGAGGCTTCATTAAGCCAGAGAAAAATATGCTGGAGTGATGTAAGGCAGACCTCATTCATTTGTTTCTCCATTCATGGAGAAATATTTATTGAGCACCTAGGAAGCAGTCAGAATGGTGCCAAGTACTATAAAGGGCCCAGAGATGTATGGGGTATGGCTCCTGGTTATACTTATACGGAGCCAATGACAGATATTCATGGCTATTTTCCTAAGGCCATTAAGAATATCTTGCACCTTTATTTCCAGTCTTTATTCCCCTTTTCTACAATGGGGTCCCTCCCTTAGGGAGAAAGGGAGGGGTAGCTGCTAATGGAAGCATATTTCTACAGAGAACTACCACACTGGAGCACACACCAAGGAAAACTGAGGAAAGTGTTCTGTCCTCCAATGTCTGACGGGGAATACTAATAACAGTATTAGCACTGCTAGTTTCTCTAGAGAAGAAAATCGATTTCATGAACTACTGACCTGCAGCTCAGTGAGAAGGTTTCCATGCCCGAGTCAATAACTTATACAGAAGGTTCTTTGAGAGCCTGTCACACAAGTGACGAGACACAGTGACTCGAGGACTACTACCCAATCCACCTTCGATGCAATATTTGTATCACAACCAATTCCTACTGTCATCTTGTTAAGGTCCCACTGTTAAAGGTAGGATTAGGGCTCAGGGAGGAAGATGGCCTTCCAAGGGGTGAGCATGTGAGGAGGAAGAGGTGGAGGAGGACACGGTGACTTTGATAATGCTGTCTATTCAGTAAGATGGTTTTATCTGTGGTCCCCCAAACAATCCTGTAAAATGTACAGGAGGCCTCCTAGCTTTAGTTTTAGTTATAAAAAGGGACACAATTCAAAACTGACAAATGTCAGAGAGGAGTTTAAAATTTTGGTCTTATTACTCCAAGTGGAGTGACTTTCCCACCATTCCAGCCAACTTACTGCTTGTGATGTGGACTGAAGTAGAGAGACTTCTGGATGAGTAGATGGTTCTTCTAGATCACTGGCTCATCAGAATGACAAAGGCATCACACTCATGCACACACACATACACAAAGACCTTTCTGTTACCGTCAGAGAACTCCTGGGACCAGAAGAGATAAACCTCTTTACTCAAGACTTCTCAATGCCTTTAGAAGGCTCACCTAATGAATGAGTCCCTATAGGTATTCAAGAAGGGAGAGAGGATACAGTGGCTTCTTTGATTAAAGGATTCTTTCCTCATAACCTACCTAGTAAGCACTAGTTTTCTAAGAAATACACTTGAGGAGTCCCTGCTTTAATTTGTAACTTGCCCCATTAATATCCCTAGAAGACTGCAGAAAGACCCCTGATCCAAGCAAGATGAAGAAGGAAACCCAAGACCCATTCTAGACCAACAGTGTACAATTACAATCTCTAGGCCAGTCTGTCTTTAGAGCAGTCATTCTCAGATGCATGAGTCTTGCTAAACAGCAGGTTAGGATGCAGATTCTTTAGTCCCCTTCCCAGGGTCTGCAATTCTGCAGATTTGGGGTGAGACCTGGGAATCTGTATTTGGAGCCACCACATTAGGCAATTTTGGTATTCAATTTTGTCCACTTCAAGGCCTGCAGGGATTTATTCAGACCCAGTGAGGCCCACAGAGAGGCCTGTGGACACATGACAGATTGAGGAACTCAGCCCATGCAAGCAGGACCACAGGTGTGCATCCCCAGCCTATTGCCTACTCCCTGAGAATATGGCCATCCCGGAAACCACAGCTGTGTCTCAAGGGTGCTTTATTCTATTTTTATTCACCAGTAGTTGATAATTCTTAATAATCCTTTTGGAGAAAGGGGAAGAATTCTTTGGGTTATCTACAATCTACGGTCCATTGTGAGGCATTGAGGAAATACTGCCCACTGTATCACTCCTGTAAGGGGGGACTCTGAAACCATCCCCACAGTGGCTAAAATCCTTACAGTCTGCTTCAGAGCTATTTCAAAACGTTAGGTTTTAGAAAGAAGTTGGCTTTTTTTAGAAAAGTTTCTCTGGTGGACTGAGTTACGTAATTCCAAGCTCTGTTTGGAGGCAAGCTGCCAAAGATTTTGGTGGCTGAAAGAGCAATTGTTTTCCAATTTTACTTCAAACCAGACATGGTTTGGAAACTTTAAAATTAAGGAATATTTTCAAGCGAGCATAAATTACTTGGCAATCAAACATTAATTTTATTTTTAAAAAATTCAGGGAAATGAAGTCGGACCGAGAACATGAGAGTATTGAAATCCTTTTCCCACAGGGCAAACTGGCAGAGCAAGTTCTGACTCGCGCTTCTGACTATGGGAAGTTCTTGCTGGAGCTTTCCAGTCCCAACAGGAGGAGGATGGTTCTCCTAGAGCAGGATGAACAGCTCCCAGAGGGAGAAGCCACAGAAACTAGCAAAGGGCATCTGAACTCTGCTGCTTAGGATCTTGGGCTTATTTTTTAGATACCTGTGCTCATATTGCATGCATATGTTTTTACCTTGCCTTTCACAGAATATTTTCACACAAGGGTTGCTACACATAGATAGTATGGCGGCTTTGGTTCCCATCACACAGGGGCACTATAATTCATTTAACCATTATTCTCCAGTTGGACATTTTAGTAGTTTCCATTTTTTTTCCTCTTGTGGAAAAAATATTGTGATGAACGCTTAGCACATTAAGATTTTTCAGTATTTTCGTTCTTTCTCTTAGGAGAGATTCCAGTGTAGATTGAGTTGCAGAAGCATAGCAGTGTAAATTTTTCTCAGCTTTTCTTTGCTATCTCAAAAAGTTATGAAGAGCCTTCGAAGTCCACGCTAGTCCAAAGTCAGATTCTGAGAAAGGTTTAACTTCAAAGTAAAGATTTATGAAAAACAGTCTAAAATACTCTAAATATAAAATCAGAATTTTGATCATATTCTGTGGCTTAATAAGAAAACTGTAATTTGAGTTCTGTATGCTCACGTCTTTAAATCTTCTGCATATGGATCATCTTTTCAATCATTTGTTACAAAGTATCATAGATGAAAGTCACTCCAATGTGTAGCTGCAATGTCTAACTCATGGTGATGTTAACAGTGACATATTTCATTATGTTCAACTTAGACATTAGTTATGAAAGTTCTTTGAAAGAAAAATTGTCTCATGTTACCATTACTGCTTGTTAGGAGGGTTATTAGTATTTCCATCACTGTTCAGACAGAAGCACTGAGGTCAAACTTGTAGGGATTTGTGTAAGTTCTCAGGTCCACTCACAGGTTTTCCTGATCATCAGAGCTGTGGCATCAGGAATATTATCATGACAAACCTGTCCTCAGGCTTCTGTTCATCTCTGTGTGGAATAGATGTCACAGTGATTATATCTGGGAGAAGATCAATAAATAACTAGATGCTGAAAGTAAAGAGATAAAGAAAATGACTCTCTGTTCTTCAGAAACTACGGGTACATGGGAGAGACATAAATGCAAATGGATTAACTACAATCCGATTATGCACAACTGTTTCAGCAGCTCAATATTGACGGCACAGAGAGGGGATGTCAGGGTAGGCTTTACCAAGGCAGGGACATGTGAGCTTGCCCTTGAAAGAAAAAAAAATGTTCCTTGTCTTTACAAGGTAGGGAGTAGGTGTGTGTTTGGGGAGGAGACATTCAAAGTTAAGGGTCTGGGAGGGAGGAATAATCAGAGAAACATTAGAGGTCATGCTTGGGCTTTTCTGAGAATCGTACTATGAATTTAGGGCTGCTTGGTCCTCAGGCATAGAGGGTGGATGAACGGGAGTCAAGGCGGAAGGGAAGGAGGGACAGGACATGAGAGGGACTCAGAGTGCTGAGTGAAGGAAGTTCAGACGATGCAAGGGAACACAAGTTACAATGTGTGTGTGTGTGTGTGTGCGCGCGCGCGCGCGCGCGCATGCACATTGGTGAGAAAAGAGAACACTGAATATTTGTGTCACCCTCAATTCCTATGTTGAAATCCTAACTTCTCTGTGATGGCATTTGTAGGTGGGGCCTTTAGAAGATGGTTAGATCATGAGGATGGAACCTTCATAAGGGATCAGTGTTCTCATGAAAGAGATCTTATGGAGCTGCCTGAACCCTTTTTTTGCCATGAGAGGATACAGAAAAAAAAAAGGCTATCTATGAACCAGGAAGAGGCCCTCACCAGACCCTGAATCTGACTGTGATAAATATGTCACTAATGTCTTCAAGACACGAGTAGCTGGAAAATCATTTCTGAGGCATTGCAAGGGGTCAGGTGAAAGATGAGGGTCTCATCTGAGGCGGGGAAACACTGGGAGGGGTAGAGGAGGCCAGGGGGAAGAGATACTGTAGAACCGGGCATCTGTTAAATGTGAAATAAAAATGCGTATGAAGATAACATTTTGATTTTTAGTTAAGGAAAACAGAGCTGGAAAACACCAGAAGACTCAGTTCAAGGGAAGAAGGATAACAAAGAGTGTTCTGTTGGAAAAATAATGTTTGCGATGCTTGAAGGGAATCTAGACACCAGTGTGTTAGCTGACAATGGGAAGACAGAAGTGTCAGGGGGACCAAGACTTGGACACTAGTTCAAACATAATTCCTGCAGTTGAAGATGTGGCGTGGGTGGGATCATGCAGGGAGCACAGGCAGGAGATACGGAGAGAGAGAGGAATCACACCTAGAAATGCTGACCTTTATTACAAAGGAGCCACAGAAGGAATGGGAGATGGAGCAAGAAACAGCAGTGTTTCCTGTAGAAAGAGAGTAGCTAGCTAAGTCACCACCCCAGTGGGACTCTCATCCAGGGAAACGCTAGCCATGGTGGGACACAGGGACCACCGCAGTAGGCCCAGCCTGCCCCTGGCCAGCCAGGATGTGCTTCCTCCTCTGCCTTAGCATCAAATGGAGACAGTGTCGTCCCAGGGAGCGCATCTCAGAGAACTGCCTAGAGCAGATTTGGGGAGAGAGAAGAAAGAAGGAAGAAAAGAACCACCAATGCTCATTAGTGCTGATGGGCGCTCTGGTTTCTTGATCTCATTTCATTCTTCCTTCATCCCCTACAAGGGGAAGCTCTTCCTCTGTCCCCCCACTTTCAGAGGAGGCTTCTGTCATGGGCTCTTGCAGCTTCTCTCCTCAAAAGAGAAGAATGCTCTTATATCTGGCCAGTGGGGACCAAACAAGAGACTCCTGCTTCCTTTTGGCCTCCTCTCCTCCTCTTCTTGTTCTGGGAGTGACCTGATCTGCTGTCTGTTGTTGGATTTTTTTTTCCCCTAAGAATGACTTTTAGGAGAAGGAAGGTGGCCATGATTGTCCAATTATTTTGCTTGAATTTGGTTCAGTCTTTGGAAAAGGTGACATAATGGGGATTATATCTGGCTGTAAATCCAGGCTGGTTTTCCAAATCCAGATGTATCAGTTATTAAGCTGATGCTGACCCCATCCCCACTTTGACTCATGTCAATTTCTTATTCGACTCAGATTCTTGTTTGAGGCACAGAGTTCAAATGGGTTCAAATCCCAACCTGTCCCCATCTTACATCTGAGGAGACTGAGTTCATTCAACTGATGGCAGAGGAGGAACAAAATCCAGACTCTTTGTCCTCCTTCTACTATATTGACGAAAAGAAAAGAGCCCCAGAGCCACAGTATGTTATTCCTATTACCATGAGGTTTGGAATCACTTAAGCCCCTTTTGATGTCCTGCCTGCTCCCAGGCTATCAGTTCAGGAAGCACTCTCTGGTCTATTCCCACGAGGTACGTTCTAAGATTGTCCTGGCCTGGTCCTGCTGGGAGATGACTGAGCACCCACTCAGCAAGCACGCTTCCTTTCCTCAAAGAGTGCACTTCTTGGGCGATGCCAACTTTCCTAATGGGGAATAGGAAAAAGGTCCAATTTGTCTGTGGGAACATTCAAGCCCTTTCCCAGGGAAGGGTGATCCTTGGGAAAGTTGTGGGAGTTTTCCTGCAGGTTCCACCATGCTCTAGGCTGGAGAGGATCCTTGACTTCCCCTGTTAGTCTAACTTATCCTGACTACCCCAGACCCATTCCCTGCACTTCCCCCAGCAAGGTCATGCGTGTGAGATGCTTTGCACGTGCAGAGGGCCATCCTACTACCAGAGCTTGACCGAATGACTTCATCTGCTCCCCACTGTAGCTCTGCTGGTTCATTTTCCTGAATGGGGAAACTGAGGTGAGAGGTGTGGGGTGCTGACCAGGTACCTAAGTAGACCAAGCTAATGGGAAACTGGAGTCTGGGACTCTTGACTTTGGTACTCTTTATGTTCTAAGACTGGTTGTGATTTTTTTTTTTTTTTAAAAAAAACAGTAACAGTCATTTATTATCAAGTGTTATGTAACATTCATAATTATAGGTACTAAGACTGGTTATATTTTTAAGAGGCTCACAATCCTCATCAGTGAAATGGGTTTATTTCCTTGCAACTTCATGGAGTCACAATGAAGGTAGTGTGAACAAACATCCAGGAACACTGTGTAAAATGTTAGCTATTCACACACATGTGTTACTTGTTATTGTGATGACCACTTCCACCCCCTGGGTTGAGGTTATGTATGGGATCCATCTTTCATTCATCTTCCTATTCAATCAATTTATGAAGCACCTCCTATGTGCTAGGTGAGCTCTGATCCAGATGGTGTCAAAGTTACATTATTCAAGGAAAAATATGAAAACTAGTTAAAAGTAACCAAAAGTGAATGGAAGGCAACAAGCATGAAGATTCTGTTCATGTCAAAAAAAAAAAAAGGAATAATATAGGGTTTCTATTGTCTTTTCTTTTTCAGATTTTTAGAAGTCAGAATGATTCTCAACGTCTTTGAGGCAGCAGCGAGTCCCCCAATGAAGTGAAGTGGCAAATCTAGGATTACTCCAAACCCAAGTAGACATTTTAAGACACCCTGATTCACCCTGTGAGTTGTCATTGGTGGAAGCAAGGCACGTTGAGAGCTGTGAGACAAGTTGAGTCGGGCTGGAATGACTCATAAGTGGCAGCTTGCTGGCTGGTGGAAGAGCATCTTGCTGGGTCCTGTTGCTGTGGAGACGTAGTCAACGAGTCTCAACGTGGGCACAAGTGTCACCTTCCCACTTAGACAGAGGTGAGAACTCTGGGAGTAGGATGGGGTTGGAGTTTGGGTAGGGGGCAAGGCCCAGGGGTGAGCTGCTTTAGTGATTACAAGCCAGGGGAGCTCCCATTCACTCTGATACATTTTTCTACTTTGTTAAATATTTATATTTAAATAAACGAAAGCCAACAATCTGTGACCAATATGATCCTGTATTTACACATCTTGATAAGACAATTTGAACATGAAAGGATCAAAAAGATGCAGTGAATAATTCTGTACAGACTATGCACTAATTTGAGAAACAGATCAATGTCACATGAAAATTTTCTTGATAAAAATGAAATAAATCTTGGGTAAAATTCCTGTTTCTTCTATATAGTTGGGGTACAGAAAGAAGGTATCTATCTACCTAGAATTTTATATGGGATTGTTATGGTTTGGATGTGAGGTATCCCCCCAAATCTCACGTGTGAGACAATGTAAGAAGGTTCAGAGGAGAAATGATTGGGTTGTAAGAGTGTTAACCCAATCAGTGATTTAATCCCCTGATAGGAATCAACTGATGGTAACTGAAGTTGGAGGGTATGGCTGGAGAAGGTGGGAATTAGGGCGAGGTTTTGGTGTATATATTTGTATCTGGAGAGTGGAGTCCCCTCTCTGCTTCTTGACCACCATGATGTGAGCGGCTGCCCTCTGCCACACACTCCACCATGATGTTCAGCCTCATCTTGAGTCTTGATAAGTGGAGCCAGCCTTCTATGGACTAAGACCTCTGAAACTGTGAGCCCTGAAACAAACTTTTCCTCCTCTATAGTTGTTCTGTAAGATCCTTTCGTCACAGCAGCGAAAAAAAACTGAATAAAACAGGGATGATCGATATAACTTTTTAATTATATTCTTAATGACTATTTCTCTTTGCTTCTAACTTGAAAACATTTGAAATACAGAGCCTTTGTTTTAGAGATAAGAGGTAATGATTTAATTTGATTTGGAATCTACTTTGTAGATTTCTTAACGTTGGCAATTGGTCAAATGAAACCGTAGCTGAACACAACTGGTTTTCAAACTGATCAAATTTCAAGATCAGAGACCTGAAATCAGTATCGTCTGATGGAAGAATAAATGGTTGAACTATTTTGCAAATTGAGAAGAAGTTTGTTTCTTGATTATTATAAGGAATCCTCATTATATTGACAACAAAAAAAGTGAAGGAAAAGAAAAAAGACATTTCAAACAACCTATGGATATAGGCAGACTCATAGTTCTTGAACTCTCTGAACCTTGTTTTAGTACCTTGACATTCAACAGCTGACACCCAAGAAATGGTGAAACTCAGGACCCATCCTTGACCTTGGGAACCTGAATCTACATTTAACAAAATATGCAGTGATCTGTAGGCACATTACAGTTTCCTCAGCTTTGATACCTTGAGTTCTCCGGGATAAAATTTGGGAGTGATAATAAACCAGATATTAGGTTAGACCTCTGGAGTCAGATGAGAGGAAAGGATGCTGTTGCTTTGGCTGATAGTTTTGCTCCCAAATGCACAGGAGGCATATTTCTGTGGGTGACTTGCTATCTTTCTGTATAAATGGCTGTCTGTAGTATGACTGTGGGTAAATCAGAACATGTGACATATATTTACAAAGAAAGTAATTGCAAAAAAAAGGGGGGTGGGGTGGGGAGAGTATGAAGAAATATCATTCATATCTGTTTTTCATTATCAAAATAATACTGATGTTTTGCATGCTTTCTAGATTCCTTAGGGTATTCTATTGCCACTCTTGAGTTTTTTTTTTCTTTTTACATATTTAGAAGCAATTTAATGGAAACATTGTTGCATGGGAACAAAAATATTTTTTCTCACAAAATGTTCCCATTCAATAAGTTACCACATATTTTTGTTCCATATGGTGCTTCATAAACCAACAGTGTTGTAAGCAATTGACATAGCACAAAAGTAGATTTTATGTTCAAGAGTGTATAAACCCCCAAAAGACAATTGAAGCTTATTTTTTAAGTAATGTTAAACAGCAATTCAAGCTAAATTCTTTAAAAAGACTGCAGAGAATACTAATGAATAACTTCATTCATTCATCTAACAATCACTAACCCTTTATTGCAGGTTCAAAGATGAACAAAACGTCTTCTGCAGCACTGAAGAGCTCAGCCTGTAGTGAAAGGGGGAGGGGGAGGACAGCAGAGAGAGCCTCTGGCCAGTAAGAGTAGGTGCTCTGGGGAAGCACAGCGGGTACTGAGGGACCTCTGGGAAAAGGTGACCCAAGGTGGAGTCCTTTAGAATGTAGGCCACAAAGCTACTTCCTCCCTTCCTTTAGGTGTCTGCTTTGTGTCAGTGAAGTCCTCTGTGGCCATCTGCATCAAGAGCAATATTCACTCCAAACCCCTGTCCTCCCTATTCCTTTCCCCTGTTCTCCTCCTCCCTACATGGCTCTGGCCAAGAGTGCCCGCAATCCTTGCAACCTGGCATTCATGACCTGACATTCTCCTCCCACATCTGATCACTGTCACAACCAATAATAGAATACATCCAAAGCAAGGTATGCCACTTCCAAAATTGAGTCACTCTTAGATCATTCACTCTGCTGAGTTGTGAACAGGTCTCTGGGAAGAACCATAGGTGAGGGACAAAGCTTTGAGATAATGTCACATGAGTTAACTTGGAACCAGACCCTCCAACCCTTTACAGACCTTCAGGTGAGACTTCAGAGCTACCTGGCCCTTGACTCCAACCTCGTGAGAGAGGCTGAGCTGGAGCCTCCCAACCCACTGTTCCCAGACTCCCAACCCTCACAAACCTTGAGACCACAAGTCTTTTATGTTTTAAGGTGCTAAGTTTTGAAGAAATTGTTGTACATTAGTGGATAACTAATGCAGCATCTGGTATTGAATATGTTTATTTGTTCATTACTGTGGTTAAAAAATTTCATTATTCTCCAAGTTAAAAGTGCCGGTCACGAGGGTAGCTCTTTTCCTATGTTCTAGGCATTAGAGATGTCTAATGCCTAGAACCCTATCCGCACCCTGGTAGGAGGTCAATATATATATTTATCAAATGAGCTACTGGAGACTGCTGACCCTCATTCTGATGAACGAAATGAAGACTTACAGCTTCTCATTAGATGTGGGAGATCCTCAGGACACAAAGGACTATCTTATTTCTCTTTTGATGTAACTGATGGAGTGTTTTTTAAGTAGTGAACTCTACAGCTAATAAAATAACCCAATCAGGCTCTCTAGAGGAAACAACACAGGCTGATGTTTTTGATTCAGTCACACCTCACTGGATTACAGAATTTTCTTATTTGGGTGTTCGCCAAATCCAATAGCTAAAGACCACTGTTTGAGCAGATCATCAACACAAGCGTTTGTTGACCACCAGAGCTGGATGACTCCAGGGAAATGTGACACCTGGGATCCTGAGTTCAAACAACTGGGGAAGTCAAAGTTCAGCCTCTGTCCTCTGATTGCCTAGGGTAGGATCCTGCAGAGCTAAGGAGGGCTAGAGTTCTTCAGAGGTGGGGAACTCAGAGAGCAAATGCAGGGACCGGGGGAGCAGTCCAGCAGTGGGAGAGTTGAGCTGATTAGAGTCGGGGGCGACACAAAAGAGAGGAGGAATCCCTGAGCAGAGTGCTAGGTTGTCTAGGACTTCCCATAGCCGATAATTCTCAGGCCTGCCACTCCAGTAGGACCACCTGGTGACCAGTGCTGGTTAGTAGAGTCCAGTTTCTTACTTTAAATCTACCCTCCTATGTTCCATTTTGAAATGCTGGGGCTGGGATTCTGCCAACAGCACTTCTCCTTCATCCTCTCTGCCATAGGGTACGCTAGAAGAGCCTGAATGGATGGAATTTTTTTCCATTCCATTTTCTTTCTGCTCCTGCCACTGTCACCCTGGAAATGGCTCTTCACCCTGTGGTTCCTGCAGCAGCAGCTGGTTCTGGTTTGTAGTTTTGCCAAAACCCTGGATCAGTTGTATCTGAGACATAAGCAGTAGCCAGCGGGCACCTCCTCCTCAGAAGTCAGCCTCCTCCTCCAGCTCTGTGGGTCCCTCCTTTGAGTCCAGACACTCATAGCAGCTGGTGGCACACCCCAGCAGGGGCCTCCTCCCAGCTCCTAAGTATCAACAGCCCTAACCCCCTCTCTTTGTGTCTCCCCGGCTCACTGGTGGTTGCTGCTTCCCACATTCATTGATAACTGGCTAAAATTATTTTGATTAAATTCCCCACTTCTGTTTCTAGATTCTGACCAGACTTTTGACTGTAAGCACTTATAAAAATGTTTAGATGACTGGATTCTCCCATCACCAAAGATTGATTTAATTGGTCTGCTCTGATCAGGTCTAGAACATTTCAAAAGTTCATATTAATGAGCAGCCAGGATAGAGAGGCACTGTTTACCTGTAAGGAATGGCCCAGTGGACTTGAAGATAGAAGTGAGATGTGCCTCAAGTAGCAGCTTCAACTGTCCCCAATTTGACATATTCCTTAAGCTATTTATACCATGGCTTAGGAGAAACCACCTTGTAAATTTGACCACGTCTGCTCATCCATCAAAGAATAAGGGTTCTTCTGTCCATTCATATGTCTGACACCTTAGCAGATGGTGCTAACCATTTGGGCTGGTTCCACCCTTTTGCTTCTATATTCAGAATGTCCCTGGACTTCTGAAATACCTTTGGATATCACAGAGGATTATGGGTAGGACCAACTGAGGCAGGAAATTACTAAATAAATGTTTCCCTGTCACAAAAAGCAAAGCAAAGGTCAGCTCTTAGGTATTTGTGAGGGTCTTTAGAACAGAAACCTTGCATTTGCATTCAGAGAACATCCATCTTATACAAGTTCTTTGGGTGCAAATATAGTTCCCTAACTCCTGATTTTCTTTAAATATTTCATGTGTGTGGAGAATACTATCAACATTACCAATGGGGTTTATGTTTAATTTCTTAATATAATTTACCATCAAATAACTACCCAGCAAGAAGTTCTGACCAACCGGATGGGACCTCATGGAGACGGATAGTTTGTTTCTGCAAAGGGAATGATTTCAATTTTGAAAAAGCAGGAGCTGGGGAATGTATGGGCCTGGTGACTTGGCAGGAACATTATGGAATGCAATTAAATGAATGTTCCCAGCTCAAAGACTCACTGATTCAGGTTTCTGCATAATGTATATACCCTTGAATCAGACACAGAGAGACACTTCATGGAAATTACTTTCTTCTCTTTCAGTGGGTCTCCTCTGCTTAGATGTCTTTCATTAGACCATGGAATTATGCTGGCCTCCTATGGCATACCTCTCCACAGACAGGCTGTGTAGATTCCCATCCTTTCCCTGCAAATGGACCATGCAATGGCTCAGAATGGAAGGTGATAAACAGTAAGGCACAGACAAACAGAGAACTGGAAAAATGACCTGAGGTACACATATGCATGCACAGTCCAAACCATGACAGATGACGGTCATTTGTACTGCTTCTGCTCTCGTCTCTCAGGGGGAGTCTAGGACCAGTGCCTCTTCTGCCTGTCATTTCTCTAAGGAAATGAGATATAATACTATCCCTCTCTCAAATATGCCTTCTCTTTCCTTTGTCCAAGACTTTAGACCCTCTACTACCCCACTACACACCACTGGAATCTCTTACTCGCTCTCCTTTGCTTACTAAAACCTTACTCATCTTGTTTCCTTGACCTGACTGAACATTCATGGGGGTGGGCTCCATCTTGATCAGATTTTTATTTCCTGCATCTTTCGACAAAGTGCCCAATGATCAGGAGGTGACCCATACATGTATATTGGTCAATTAATTAATTTGAGTGTCCATTTTCTACCTTAAAAAAAAGCAATCACTTCTATAATTGCATCAAGTGTGCAGAAATCCTGAAGGTGTTTATTGCCTAAGAAGAAAACCTGTATCATATTGGCAAGAGCTCATGTCAAGTATCATGTAATGAACTTGGAGTGCTGTATGTTCCTTTTACATTGCTACTGAGTTGCTTCAGTATTTCCTCAACTATCACACCTGGAAAGTACAGACCTTCAGAGGATCCAGTCTTTCTTTTCTGATCTTTGTAAAAGAGCCCAAAGAATTGTTGTTGGCTTTACCAAAAGAAATGCTAACAGTGTGGGGTCATGTTTTGCACTCAGTGGAATGTTTTAGAATGTTCTTTCTGGATGAGATTGTATTTCATTATTTCCTTTGTGTAAATATAACACTTAATTACCAACACTAAGAAAGCATTCACTGAGAACTAAATTGCTTATTAACAAAAGATTTGAAATGGATTTGAGTTTCAAAAGGAAACAGAAGAGATTGAAGACTTGTATCTTTAAACAATAATTACACAGCTGTAAATCATATACTGAACATAATTTCGCAGATCCAATTTACTTGTTATTGGAGGAAAGACAGAAGATTAATCCTATAAATTTAAAAGTATCTGGATTTGTCTTTTTTTTTTCAAAATTGACTTTAAATTCGATATTTTGAATTTGGAAATCATGTTTCTTATTCTGCATTTCAATTGGCAACTATTTGGAGAAATAAACCCATTTTTAAGGTGACAGTCTCAGAAATGTTTAATAGCAAACAATCCTTTTATTTTATTTCTGTTTTTCCATCAATTACAATTGGAACTATGGGTAATACTGATTATTCAATTTTCAGAATCATGCTTATTATATTTTCCATCTCATTCAGAGTTCATTGAATCTAGGACCCAACCATAACATGTAGATGAAATTACTATTGTTTTCTCTTGTTAATGAAAGCATATTTTATTTTCCCTTGCTCCTGTTTTTTAAAACAAAGATCGCTTTAATAGGGTGTTTAACCCTGAATATCCAAAATGGCCAACAGGCTCTGAATGCAGCTGAGAGTGATTACAACTCACTCAACAACCCAGAGCAAAGAAAAACAGGGAAGAAGAGCTTAAGGTCAGAAGTGTTCTCTGACCCAGCAGGGTCAGATGGGTTGAGAGGGTTCTTTCATAAAAAACCCTTCCTCTCATGAGGTGTATGGGCACACCCTCCTGGCCCCTGGAATCTTGATTAAAGATCGAAGTAATCATCAGCCATAGAATGTCTAAACATCCAGGGCCCTCTGTGATCTGGAGTGACCTCCACCCTCTCCCCATCCCTGCTCAGCCACATTCAATACATAAATGCTGCATTAAAAGGTAAAGAGGTAAAATAAAAAATGACTCAAAGAAGACAAAACAAACAAAAACCTCCCACATTAAAAATTCTGAATTCACTGGCATGTGTTATAACTGACCCATTTTTCTCAGGTAATGTATAGCAGAACTGATATTTTTTGACTGGTTGAAAAAGGCGCTACGAAATAGGGTTAAGAACATGGACTTCAGAGTTGGGCAAACCTAGTTTTAAACCAAGTCCTGCCAGCAATGATCTTGGTGGTCTTGGCCAAGTGACTCAAATACTCTGGCCCAGTCCCCTCATCTCTGAGGCAAGGACAATGGTCCCTGCGCAGGTACGATGAGGCAGACACGAGCTTTTTGGTGCCAAGAGCCCCATGACTGCAGATGGGATACCTATGCCACTGCAGCAGGGCTCGGGACACTGTGACAATATGACCTTGCATTGCCGTGGGTGGTGGTGAAGACAGGTGCTAGAATTCCTGTTTCACAAACAAGAAAATGAGTACGAATGCTTCTAGCTCACCACAGCAAATGCCCACTCTGTGCCCTCTTGCCCTGCATGTTTTATGTGGACTCTTGTCGTATTCTTTTCTTCCTATCCCAGGGAGGTTGGTATTCTGACTGTCCCTACATTTGACCAAGGTTTAGAGGTTAAATAACTTTTCTGCTCTTATCCAAGTCACAGTGCAGTTAAGTAATAGATAAGCGTCCCCTGCTCCTGTTTTCATGACAATAGAATGCTTTCAGTGAAAGGGAACTTCCACTTTCTGCTGACTCCAAGTAGAGAGTTGCATGGAGCTTCCAAAGCTGAGGAGCACAAAGCCTGGGAGTGTCAGAAAAGCTGGGCAGAAGGGCAAACGGGGACCTGCACCAGGTCATCTAAACCCTGGCAGTTCTGGGCCTTGGCTTAGAACAGGTGTCATGGTGACATCTAGCCTGCCGCGCTCAAAGCACAGCCCCTCGGATCAGGGCTACTCTGGGAGATGCAGGACTGCAGTTAGGACTCCCCAAGAGCAAGGTGTAGCAGACCCCAGCGAAGTCACTGTCCCTCTGCCAGGGGCCCAGACAGTGAGGAGAATGCATTGTCAAAGCCACAGAGGGAAAGCTGCCCAGGAACAGAGGGGGCTGAGTACAGTGACTGAGCTGTGGGTCAAGGATGAGCAGAGTGAAGGCTGTGAACAGTGAAGAAAGTGCACAACTCCCCAACCACGGAAAGAGACCTGGTCCCTCCTTCCCAGGCAGGACTGCAGAGCACAGTTATGCAGTCAGCACCTGGTGCTGGTTGAGCTCTGAATAGGGCTGAACTTTGGCCCCGGCCTGAACTTTTCATAAGCTTATCATGGTTAATATCTGAGATTCCTTTTCCTAAAGCATGATGACTTCCTGTTTCCTTTTTGAAAGTTGCTTTCTGAATAATTTCAGCTTCCTCCTTCTAGGGAAGTACTTAGGGAATCTACAAGCTAGACCTTAACTTTTTAATGAGTTCAAGATGATCAGAGTAGATTCTATATTCAAAGATGTAAACTGATCCTATATTTCCACCTTTGCTTTGTTTCCAGCCATTATTTTTAAAAATATTTTTGCTTTTCAAAAGAAATATTAGAAATAGTTGTTAATAACTTTTAATCCAACCAGCTCTCCACAATTATTATTTTCATTCTTCTCTTCCTGCGGGTATCCATCTACATAGATATACTGGTAGAGTTGCAATCATGCACACATCATTTGGTAAGTTTTCTGTCCCTGGATATATTAGCTTTAACACTTTCCATATATCCACAAACTCTTTCATTTCAGTGAATGCTTTTTTCTTTCATCATAATCCTCTCAACATTATTTACAATTTCAAGAATGTCTCACTAATATTTGTAATCCTGTGGATTACATGATGTGTGTATAGTTTTTTATTTTTCTTTCCCCTGATGAGATTATGACTCTTAAAGGGGGAAAAAGCCCCCAGGTATTTAGAAGACAACTGTTGGGACCTGTGAGACACAATATTCACAGCCTTAAAATATGGCCGCCTGTAAATTGTGCAACTCCCCCCTGTGACATCCAGAGAAGGTGGCTCAGGACACAGTTCGCATCAGCTGCCCCTTTTGAAAAGACCAGTGATAACCATCCAGATGCAATTGGGCAAGTCCATTTATTTTACTGTCTTTTTTTCCATTTCTTCTATAAATTAGTTATAGAAGCCTGAGGGCAAAGTAGTTAACTTTTATGTAGATAATTAAGCCCTTATGTTGCCAAATCCAGGAGGCGAGATGGAATGGCTTTCTCCCACTGCCCATCAGTCACTCACAAACCAGAGTTTTCAGGTGACAGTGCCACTCAGATAACTACCCATTCAATTTAAAACTCAATTCCAAAGCACAGAGAGTCGTTTCTTGTTTAAATGCAGCACATCTGACACAGCAAATAGGACACTGCAAATCAGAAGGGGCCGTGAGCAATTACAGCCACACTCAGGAACACCATTTTTATTTTTATTTTTAACACTGTGGCCAATGTTGCCAATTTCAGACACAGGGCAAACATTCTGGTTCACAAATTCTTAAAGCCAACATTGTTTTAAACTAAAAATCGTGACAAATTGAGTGATTTTCATTTGACAAGAAATTGGAATCATTACCAATTGCTAAAAAAAAATTTAAATAAAATGAAATGAAAGCCGTGCCTGTATCATTACATGAGGAGAGAAGACGTGAAGTCTGATGCTGTTTACCAAACCCATCCCAGGCTTGGGCAGCTGAGCAAGTGCAGCCTGAAAATGTCTCATGAAGAGAAATTTAGGTCATTTTTATTCATTGTGTTATGTGGAGTCACAGACCTCAGAAAAACCACACTAATAAAACATCATGCTCAGCTTAATGGTCTACCCTTCATTCAGCTCCTTAATGATAAATGCAATGCCATTGCCACAAAGCAAGTCCATTTCTTATAGTCTATGGAGCTCAGGTTTATGGCAGAATTGTAATGCAGAGAATTGATGGTTCACAGTTCAAAGGAAAACTCTTGTGCATTCCCTAGTCCCATGCTGGTGCTCCCACTCTGGGGCCAAGTCTGAGCTCTGAGAAAGGTCAGTGTCCCCAAACTGCAAACATGGAGTGCTCAGACCTGCTCAGACCTTGGAAAGATTTTTATAAAGGAACATTTGAGAAAGACCATAAGAGGAAGAAGTTGGACGAGGCTGCCAATGGCTTCTCCTTTCTTTATCCAGATAATGACAGCAAGAGTTTTGAGTTAACCCCCTACCATGGGTTGGGTCCTCTGCCAGGCCCTGGTAATATAGATAGAAATGGGATGGATAAGACCACTGCTTTCACAGTCTTACATTCCAATGAGGAAGACATTATGTTAAGAAAATTAAAAATGGGGACTGGGGATATAGCCCATTGATATAGCAATTGCATTTTTCACTAACTAGAATTAGAAACAGGTAATGGGATTGTAGGGTTGCCAGGTTTAGTATAGAAAAACCCAAGACACTCAGATAAATTTGGGACATATTTATACTAAAAATGATTAATTATGTATCTGAAATTCAAATTTATCTGAGTATTCTGTATTTTATCCAATATCCTAAAGGGTGGCTTATAAATGAGGGCAAAATAAAATAGAATAGTCAGGAAAAAACTCTCTTCTAAGACCTTCCCAGGTTGGGAACAATGTGCTCTTTAAATAGCTATGTGATAATAACAAAAAGCTTGTGTCAGACAGTATTCAAGTTCTTTACATGCATTTATGTATTTAATCTTCACAATAGTCCTATGAAGTAGATTCTGCTATTATCTCCATTTGTCAGACAGGGAAATTGAGGCCCAGACGGGTTAAGTAACTTATCCGAGATCACTTGTCAGTGGTGAAGTAGTCAGTGAGTCTGGCTTCAGAGTCTGTGATTATAACCAATATGGCGGTCAGGGCCATTCGCCATTGGAAGCGATTCATTTTACCAAAATTGAGGAGGTTTTTCCAGTCTGTCATTCCAGCTGAGGAAGACGATGTACTCTCCTCTCAATGCACATTTTCTATCTTCTCTTGCCACTCTGAGTCCACTCTTATCACCACTCTGAGTTTCTCTAGGTGGTGATAAGATAAAAGCCACTGCCTAGAAGTCCAGCTCTCAATGTGGACGAATATTTGGGAAGGCAGTCTGCTTTTGGCTCATCTTCATGAGTTGAGGCCAGTCTGGGCCTCACCAGGTGACAGTGTCATACAAGAAAGACAGGCAGGGCTCACTAGCTCTAGAGCTCACCAGGGGATTGGCACCTGCTGTCCGAGTGTTTATATTTGGATTACATTTGATGGTTCACTGAATCGGTGACTAATTGCAGTATTCCCGGACAAGGTACTATAATTGCAGCTTCTTTAATTCTAATAAGAGTTCCACATGAAAACAGAGGGGTGAAAAGATCTCAATTTTCTGGCTCTGATTATAAGTGTGGCTTGGAAAATGAATGATCAGGAAATTCTGTGGCTTTTTGGCTTAACCTCTGAGAGGACATTGCTGCGTAGCTCTACTAGAGAAACTTCCCAAGAGAGGGAGCCACCAAGAATCTTTGCAGCTTGACTCCCAAAGCTGGTAGCCTAGCCAGCTCTGGGGACACTGTGGGTGCACTAGGATGTTGATGATGGCCTGGCCCCAGCCTCCCACCCATCCCTCTGGCTGGGAGCAGCTGTCCAGATGAAATGGACATGTCTGGAGGGACTTTCTCAGTTGACTTGAAAGGGCAGACTTGCAGGTTGTGCGTTCGTCTGGTGTAAATCATTTACTGATCTTTTCCACCTCTTGAACTGTACGAATCCAATTCAGAGCATTTGAATGGGCTTCTGATGGGGTGTTCCTAGATTTTACAGATCCTTTGACAGGTTTTTGGTGTTTATTGAGTGGGGCATCTCCCTTCTCTCTGCTGCTAAGCTACAAACACCATGAAAACTGGGTCAATTTGGTGGTGGCAGGTGGAGAATAAAGTTTAAATGTTGTTAAATTGCATAGGTAAATCTCCCTTAAGTCTTGCTACAAGATAAATTTGGGTGGACCATGAATTTTAACCACTTTCCCTTCCCCACACAGTGGCCTTAAGACTGGGAATCAGTGGAGTGGCCTGATAGATTTCCTTTGGAGAAGATAAATCATTCTGTAGCCCGGGATTCTTCTTGTCTCATGTCTCTTTAAATGCAGTGTTTTCCCCTGAAGCAGAATTGCTTTGGAGTACTCTTGGGACTTCTCTACCTGTCACTGTGATTGCAATACTGGTGATGAGGAAAGCTTACCTGCAGTGCCTGACACTTTCATATAAGGGATTTCACTTGCTCCTTAGTGCCAGCTCGAAAAGACAGACAAGGCAGCTATTGATACTTGTATATTAGAGCTGAACTCAGAGAAGTGGAATCATGGCCATGCCATCCCATCGAGACAAGGGTCTGTGCTATCGGGGTACCATCCCCTGCTTCTTTTCTGTGATGCCTGTCAACAGCATGTGGTCTCCCAGCAGCCTGCAGTGTGTACATTGAACCAATGTCCAGAGAAGGCTGGGAGCCGATTCTTGTGTTTCATTTCCAAATATGTGCATCAGGTGAGGATCTAGTTGCATTCAAATGAACAAATATTTACGAAGGGTCTATGTTTGTGTGTGGCTCTCTTGAAGGTATTCATAGTACAGAGAGATGACCGAGAATGAAAAAGCAGACTGACCTGTGGCTTTAGATCTGGACAGTCCCAATTCAAATCTCAGTTCCCGTTGGGTCTCTGGTCAAGCTACATCAACACTCAATACCCCAAGATTAAATGTAGAGGGGCCAGCACTTTGAAAATGCTGGCCTCTCTTCTAGTGATAGAAGTTCCTTGTATATATCATCTCTATAATGCCCCCTTGTGAGGTTGGTACTGTCCTCTTTCTCGTTAGATGGGTAAACTGAGACATGTATAGATCGCCAGGTGGAGGGGATTAGCCAATAGTTACACTGGTGAATTCAACACCCTGGCTTATGCACAGGTAGACACTGTTGAATAAACTGCTTCTTGTGATTAACACAACTCTGACCTCCAGCCTCTTGTTGCAGGTACATGGTATTTTGGCACAAATTTTGAATTATGAGTTGGGATTTCTGTCATCTAGACTCACCCTTGTCAAGTGCGGCTGTGTCTCCTAGAAAGTCATATTCCCTTTCTCAATCTCAATTTTCTTATCTGTGAAAAGAGTGGACAAGCCATCTCTAAGTTCCTATCAGCTCCAGTGACTTCTTCTCTGGCAAGACTGCTTCTTCCGTGGGCATTCTGGAGAACGCTGCCAACCTGCACTGCCCGGACACCTGCATATCCATCAGTGGTCCAGGAACAGCCCCTGCTGCTCCCATGGGCATTTGCTGAGATGGCTGGCTTGTGTCTTGGCATGGCTGAAACACAGGAGATGCCTAGGCTTACCCCACCTGATACCTAATGATGCCCCAAATCCCCGAGTGCCTGGCTCTGTTCATTTCACACCAGCAGAAATTATATAGCTTCTCTTCAAATAGAGAATCTATGCTGAGCCATCATGGGGACAGCTGTGCTCTCTCTGAGGTTTGCCTCCCTCCCTCCCTCCCTCCCTTCCTCCTTCCTTCCTTCCCTCTCTCCCTCACTCCCTCTCCCCCTCACTCCCTCTCTCCCTCTCTCCCTCACTCCCTCACTCCCTCACTCCCTCTCTCCCTCACTCCCTCTCCCCCTCACTCCCTCGCTCCCTCACTCCCTCACTCCCTCTCCCCCTCACTCCCTCTCTCCCTCTCCCCCTCACTCCCTCTCTCCCTCTCTCCCTCACTCCCTCACTCCCTCACTCCCTCTCTCCCTCACTCCCTCTCCCCCTCACTCCCTCTCTCCCTCTCTCCCTCACTCCCTCTCTCCCTCACTCCCTCACTCCCTCTCTCCCTCACTCCCTCTCTCCCTCACTCCCTCTCCCCCTCACTCCCTCGCTCCCTCACTCCCTCCCTCCCTCTCCCCCTCACTCCCTCTCTCCCTCTCCCCCTCCCTCCCTCTCTCCCTCTCTCCCTCACTCCCTCACTCCCTCACTCCCTCTCCCCCTCACTCCCTCTCTCCCTCACTCCCTCTCCCCCTCACTCCCTCTCTCCCTCACTCCCTCACTCCCTCACTCCCTCACTCCCTCACTCCCTCACTCCCTCTCTCCCTCACTCCCTCTCCCCCTCACTCCCTCGCTCCCTCTCTCCCTCCCTGTCTCCCTCCCTCCCTCCCTCACTCCCTCCCTCCCTCGCTCCCTCTCTCCCTCGCTCCCTCTCTCCCTCACTCCCTCACTCCTTCACTCCCTGTCTCCCTCCCTCCCTCCCTCCCTCCCTCCCTCCCTCCCTCACTCCCTCCCTCACTCCCTGTCTCCCTCACTCCCTCCCTCCCTCCCTCGCTCCCTCTCTCCCTCCCTCCCTGTCTCCCTCACTCCCTCCCTCCCTCCCTCACTCCCTCTCTCCCTCACTCCCTCACTCCCTCACTCCCTCTCTCCCTCACTCCCTGTCTCCCTCCCTCCCTCCCTCACTCCCTCCCTCCCTCCCTCGCTCCCTCTCTCCCTTGCTCCCTCTCTCCCTCACTCCCTCACTCCTTCACTCCCTGTCTCCCTCCCTCCCTGTCTCCCTCCCTCCCTGTCTCCCTCACTCCCTCACTCCCTCCCTCCCTCCCCCTCTCCTCACTCCCTCACTCCCTCACTCCCTCTCTCCCTCACTCCCTCCCTCCCTCCCTCTCTCCCTCCCTCCCTGTCTCCCTCCCTCCCTCCCTCACTCACTCACTCACTCCCTCTCTCCCTCCCTCCCTCCCTCCCTCCCTCTCTCCCTCACTCCTTCGCTCCCTCACTCCCTCGCTCCCTCTCTCCCTCACTCCCTCTCTCCCTCCCTTCCTTTCTTCCCTCTCCCTCACTCCCTCACTCCCTCCCTCCCTCACTCCCTCTCTCCCTCACTCCCTCCCTCCCTCTCTCCCTCCCTCCCTCACTCCCTCCCTCCCTTCTTCACTCCCTGTCTCCCTCACTCCCTCACTCCCTCACTCCTTCTCTCCCTTTCTCCCTCTCCCTCCCTCGTTCTCCCTCTCTTTCTTTCTTTTCTTTTCCTTAAGGGACCTGAACTACCCAGGAATGTTCTATCACTGAGCTAACACCTCAAGCCTTTTTTGTTTTTTGGAGACAGAGTCTTGCGAAGTTGCCCAGTCTAGTCTCAAATTAGCAGTCCTTCTGCCTCATTCTCCCATAGCTGACCCTAATGGGCACGGGCCACTGCTTCTGGCTTTGCCTTCAATTGGGGGCCTCAGAAGGAGGTCTGAGAACTTAAGTGACCTATTGAATTCCACATCCAAAAGTGTCTCTAGCTTAGATCGTTTCTGAGTTTGCTTTCCAAGTTATTGCAAGTGGTCTTCAAATCTGCTTGCACATCAAGTGCTCTACAGACTAAAGCAATACCTGGCAGAGACACTCCTATGTTTAAGTGCTTACACATAATGGTATGATGATTGGATTATAAACTTGTTTGGAAGAGTTGTTTTTGTTGTTATGTGTTTTCTTGTGTGATGAACTCTGAGATCTCAATTCACTCTTGAGATTGTTGGAAATTTTTGACATTAAAAGTTGGTTGCTCTAAGAGAAAGATCTAAAAATCACCACTCTGGGACATTTCTTTTTCTGTTTTATAATCCATCTTCTGGGAGAGTCAGAAGTTCATTTAAGAATGTGATGCAACAGTTATTGTCTCTCTTTTTTTTAATAGTTATTCTCTTGACACACCAAAAGGATACACACACACACACACACACACACACACACACACCCTTTTGTATACAACTTCAGGTAGTGCACAGATATCCCACCCACATTCAGCAACCCCTTTCCAGACTGGAATTTGAGTCCTAGACCTGGGATCAAATCTGGGTCATCAGTCACTGGACTGGCCTGAGTTTCAGAGTCTTCACCTAATCAGTTGCATAGGAGAGAGGTTTAAATGAGATCACCCCAAGGCAGGGCTGATGCCCTTACCTGCTCAGCGTGCACCAGCCTCGTACCTAGGTGGCTAGAGAAAGAGACATAACTAAGTAATTCAGCAAAACATCTACTACCAAAGGTGGGAGGCTGGCTATCTCCTCATGGTTTTCCAGCACTGAAGTGCTATTTAACTGCGTGTTTCACGTGCTTTTTCATTAGCCTCAATAACAACCACTTCACTATGGCCTGATTATCCAGGGAGCACTATGGTAGTGACTTGTAAAAGTTAATGGCTCCTCAGACCAGCCAGTCAGCTGCCCTCTGACTGACTTCTGGTGGGGACAGAGGAGCCACAGTCTGTGCTGAAGCTGCTGTACTGGGCTTCTTGCCCTGCTTTCTCCTGAAGGAGGCTATTAGGCTGCACCTACTGACTTGGAGGTTGCATTTTAACCAGATTCCTGGGGTGATTCTTATATCTTCAAATCTTGGGAAGCACTGAGGAGCATTGCTCTAATAATGGAGGTCCCTCATGCAAAGTTCCCTCCTTGCACGGGAACTTTGGAGAATTTCAAATGCACCACAGGGGAATTGTGAGCCTGGAAATGCTACACTAGGGATAATAATGAGCATCCACAAGTTTCACTTCACAATTCGCAAGATGCTGTGGTTGACACAAGACTGGCTCTCTAAGTACTTTTACTAAAGTTTTATCTTCCTTGCTAAAATCCATCCCACCCTTATTTACCTGGATAATTTCTGTGTAAGAAGAAAACAGAGTTTGAGTCCTGGCTTTGCCATTCATGGATTCCATAACTATATAAATTCCTTATGCCTCTAAGTCTCGAGATTCTCATCTGCAAAATGGGAATAATGTAAATAATCTTCACAGATCTATCATCAAGATGAAATGGGATTATGCATGTATAACACTTAACTCAATACCTCTGGCCTCCTCAATAAATGGAAATTGCTTGGTTTTGTTTCTCTGGCCCCTCTTGGTGAGCTTTCCAATTCACCTGGGCTGTGTGAGGGTCAAAACCAAGGCTATCCTCTGACTTCCCAACACATGGTAAAGTTGTTAAAAACTTATGGGGTGATGCTTGATCTTCCCAAGAGCCAACAAGGTGAGTCAGGAAGTATCTTTCCTCTTATATGACTTAATAATCACAAGAGCTCTGTGAAATAGGTTTTATTTCACCCAGTTTGTGGATAATGGTCCAAAGGCTCTGGGGCAGTAGAAAATGTGCCCAGGTCACAAAGCTCATTACCAATCTGATCTGAGGCTCTTTTTCCTCCCGTTCACCAAAAAGCCTCTTCATTTCACTTCACTGATTTCTCTCAGGTTTATTTCATCTTAAATTTGTAGTTTCTCAGAGTTCAGAGAGATATTAACATGTCAGGTTGGAACAGAGGAGATTCTTATTTAATGTCTTCTATGCTCACTGGCATTGAACAGCATCTGGGCAGAGGAAAAGACTCTCTTGTCATCTTCTCGGAGTCCAGCTTGTTGCTCTACAAACCATCCCTCCCCAACGCTGTTTCCCAAATCCCAGTTCTTGACTTGCTGCTGTACTGTTCAGGGTCTTCTGCCTATAGCCCATACTCTTTACTTTCTGCTTTATTAGAACAGCTTGCTCTTTTTTTTTAACTTAAACAAAAATAGTTTAAAATGAAACCATATCACTGCCATAAATGGAAAGATAGCATTACTTCCCATCAAGAGAAGGTAAAAATAAAATAAAAAACAAACAACGAAGACAAAACAATGTTCTACCCATGGGGCCCTGTGGCCTGGAGTAGGCTGTGTCTGAGGCCTTTCTCTTCCTCCAAAGTGGGATCAGCAAGTCATGGTCAGTGCCAAAGTCTCTGACATCCAGGCCTTCCTCATGATATATCCGGAGATTGGGAAACAGAGAGAATTCAGTAATGAAAAGGAAATGCCCTCCCTAACACAGTGTCTGATGCTGTTTAATACGCTTTCAGTATCAATAAAGTCATTTCCTAAGTCTTCATGGATTCATGCCTTGGAAAACAACATTCTAGTACATGATATGCCATTAGCTCTTGTCGACTGGGGCGGGTCCATCTTTGCCTCGGCCTGTGTGTCCAGCATATGAGCAAAGGAACATGCATGCTAGAGCCAAAAGCCAGGGTTTCGTCCCAGTCCTGACACTAACTATCCATCTGCAGGGAGTTACCTTACTCTTTCTGCCTCAGTTGTCTCTCCTGTAAAAAAGTGTGCCAGTCTTAACTATCTTACATAGCTGTTGGGAAGATTAAACACATGATATGCATACGCAAAGGGCCTGGCTCCTAGTCAATGTCACATTAATGTGAGTGGTGCAGCCGCTGCTGCTGCAGTGTGGATACGCTCAGGCCAGGGCATGACAAGGAAGCCCTTTCCTGTGATTCATGTAATAACTCTTCACCTGTCTGAGGAATACTAGCCAGGTCTTTTCATCTTCTGAAGCCACAGACTAAGCAATCTCTGGAGTCTGGTCAGAAAGGAAGAACAGGGGAGCTGGGACAGAAGGACTCCAGACTAGGGCATTTCTCTGCAGGGAGCTGGCAGGTGCTGGGCTCCTCTGTGTCTGTGTACCAGGCACTTTGGAGTGCCTCCTGTAGACTCTTTCTCATAATCTTGCAGTTGGTGCTATTCTCAAATATTTCCTGTTTTGTCTTCCATGACAATGGTCTAACTTCTGTTCCCTAAGAAATTAGGTGTATCCATGTGACTTTCTGTGGCCCATGAAATGTGAGCAGTTGTAACCTGTGTCCTAGCCATCAGAAACTTCCAGAACCAGTGGAAGTGATTCACTATGTTACTTTTTTTTTTTTTTTTTTTTTTTTTGCTGCTTCATTTACCAAAGAAATCTGGGAATCCTGAGTCAGGAGGACATTGTCAATAGCTCCCAGCCAATGCATGTAGCAGACAGAAAAATAAAACGTTGACACTCTAAGTCACTGAAATTTAAATACTGTGGTGAAAGCTGTCTTGTCTTGGCTGAGCCAAATACATTGGTGCTGATATACACTTGAATTTTTGCATCTAATCAGAACCCTCTTGCCTGGTCTGGAGTTGAGGTGGATGAGCAGCACCCAGAACCACCCTCACATTTTACTTCTGTTTTACTTCTTTTCTCCCATCAGTCTCTAGTAAGAAGGAGTAAATGGACACTGGACTCTTCTTCGGCTGCCACCTTCTTGCAGAAACTTGAGAAGCTACCTCCTCTGGGTTTGTTTCTCAGGCTTGCTACATCTCAGGGAAAGAAGGAACCCCACAAAGTCATTGACTTGGGCCTCTGTTTTCTATCCAGACATCCTTTACTTCATCTCCTTATCTAGCTTTTGCCTGAATAATTCCAGAAACAGAGAACTCACTGCCTTCATTAATGGAAAGAGATGTGGGCTATGAGCTGCCAGTACTCCTGTGCCACTGAACTGTACGATAATTAATAGTCTGAGTGCTTGATTTACCTGAGAGGTGAATGATTTGAAGATCCTTACTTTATACAGTGGCCATATAATTAATTTATTATCCTAACCAGGACACTTGTAAGAATAAAAGGGGGTGCTAGTAACGATTATATGGAACAATAGGTATAAAATGAGACCATCTTGGGCAAACCAGGATGTACAGTCATTTGATACTTAGGGTTCTATGGACACTAGCAAATGATACATATCAGATTTCAGGGGCAGGATCATGTCCTGTCTTTGGTAACTAACCCTGGCTTTTGGTCTGTATCCCCATTCTTCACCTAAACTGTTGACAGTCATTCTTCTTTAAACTGTCTTCATTCCCTAGCCAACACTCTTGTGAGAGTTTCAGACCCAAAGCTATTTCAGAGAAAAAGCATGTAATCTGACCATAATTTCAAGCAAATGTTCCCCATAGGTGCTTCATATTCCTGACTATTATCTTGATCAGATGCGTATTTAATGGTTTTTGATGCAGACACAGATGTAAAGTGCTTAGCCCTCCCTGGCAGGTTATAATATTGCCAGGTCCCGGTACAGTTGCTATGAGAAATACTGGAGTGCCTGGAGCTACTCTCTCTTGGTGTCCTCCTGAGACCCAACTCTCAAGAAACTTGTCACAAGGTAATAGAAAAAGAGGCAAGGTTTATTAAGTTTCCTTCTGCTGGCTGTTTGATTGCATTTCTGCCTTGGGCACAAGCTCATTTGCATGGTTGATTTATAGCTTTAATTTGAGCATTACTGTTGTTTCACATAAACTACTACCCTGGTTCCTCTTTAGATTATTCTGTTAACAATTCATTCAGTGTCACGTGGAACTCAGGGAGACCAGGAGCCCCTAATATGAGATTTACATTTCCACTGGGACAGAGTAATATGGAAGGTGGAGAATGGGGAGAGTGAGCAAATTGTTAAGTTCAGAAACATCTGAGTCCCTCTCCAGCGCAGTCTGGCGATCATAAGCAACTCAAGCACATTCAGTTTCTAGAATCTTCCATAATTGTTGTTTGTTTTTATATTATTTCTTCTCTAAGGAGAACTTTCTCTTAAAGTTGCCCCTTTCTTTCTTTCCTTCTTTCTTTCCGAAGACAGTTAAAATTCACTGAGCATGTACCAAATGCCAAGCACTGAGTTAATTATTCAGGTTGTGGTTGTGCAAAAGGCAAGTTTGTCCTAGCCCTGAGGGAGGTTACACTTTAGCCAAACAAGACAGACATCTAGAAAGAATTACACATTCTATTAATTAATTATGTATTCTAAGCATCTGCTTTGTTGAGTAAAAATTTTAAATATGGTCTATTTGAAAGCACTGG
The DNA here is from genome assembly GCF_021218885.2 of Marmota monax. Taxonomy (NCBI): domain Eukaryota; kingdom Metazoa; phylum Chordata; class Mammalia; order Rodentia; family Sciuridae; genus Marmota; species Marmota monax. The sequence continues at coordinate 26,135,851 of NW_026692881.1, forward strand.
AGAGATTCCCAAGTTAGCAGAACTTGAGGGGCTAAGATACACTGAAAGAGTATGCAGAAAGGTGAGCCCTAGAGAGTGATTTCCTTGAGGCATTTGCTATCTCTTAAACAAAGTGAGGGAGGATGAGATGGATAAGGAGAGAGGTGAGGGGTAGGGGAGAATATAAGAATATAATCTGCTTAAGGAAGAGCAGAATAAGACTGAAAATCTAAGCGGCACTTTTAGCAATCTAATACTTATAGGAGAGAAAAAAAATTGTCATCCAAGACTAAAAAGGAGCGATCCAGGAAGACACAACATTTTCAGGTGGGATTATTCAAGGGTTATCACATAGAAGTGGGGTTGAATTAGAGGTTGGCCAAGCCTTACAAAATCTGAAAATGAGCCTCACAGCCATGAAATCCCTCACTGGTTTGAGGCATTATGCTGCTATTCTAGCTATTTACCAAAAGAACAAGGCAAATGTATTCTCAATTACTCATCTGTAAAGAATTTTAATAGAAAATTTCCATTCAGAAATGCAGAGAGGATAAAGCATAAAGCATAAAAATAGAATAAGGGACATATAGGGAATACCATGTAGTCTAACAGCACATGATGTGATTCACAAAAGGGAAGGAAAAGAGAAAATGAAGGAGAAGCAACACTTAAACAGAATGGCAAAGAATTGATGAAAGGTGGTGAAAGGCATCAAACCATGGTAAAATAATTTTTTACTAACTTTCCAAGTAGGGCATATTTAAGTGAAAGCATGTTTAGGCACAAACAGTAAAACTGCCAAAAACCAAGGGAAAGAGAAAATAATAATATCAGTAAGAAGGAAAAAAATCATTTCAAAGGACAACGAGAATGACAACTGACATCTGAACAGAAACAATAGAAGCCAGGAAAAACAGAATAACATTTCAAGTTCTGGGGGGAGAACCTGTCAATCCAGAACTCAGTATCCAGAAGAAAAAAGAATCCTTATATAGTGAATGGGAAATTAAGGCATTTCCTCAACAACAACAACAACAACAACAAAAAACCCAAAACAGGAAAAGATTGTTTAAAGCTCCTTAAAATTTCTAGAAGAAATATTTAAGTGAATGTAGATATATACTATTGCAAAATGATGATTTACTGTGGAAAAAATAAGGATTGATTTATATATGGATAAAAATGTACACATGAAGTGGGAGAAGCAAATGGAGTTGAATTACTCTAAAGGCCCGTCGTTGTCTAGAAAGTGGCAAAGTAATATATGAGAATGCCATAAGCCAAGGATGATTTGAATCTCTAGAGCAACCACAAAAAGATAAGAAATGCCCAACCAAGAAATGTATAAAGGGGCAGGGGGACAAAATTATGAAAGAAACCTTTAGTCCAAAAAATGAAAGAAAGGACAGAAGTAGAAAATTAAAATTGATAGAAAATCTGGTAAATATAAATCCATCAGTAATTAAGTGATTGTATGTTTACATAATATTAACTGTATATAATTGTATTGTATGATAGAACACACAGTTACAGTAATATAAATGACATGTAGACCAATTTAAAAAAAATTAAAAATGTCAGATGATGAAAACAAGATTAAACCTAAATACATGCTGCTGACTAGAAACACACCTTCAATAAAAGAGCATGTAATGACTAAAAATAAAAGAGTTGAAATTATACATGTACCAATATATGTAACAGACACATGTACATCTAGTGTAACCGTAGTCATATCAGATGAATTAGGTTTTGGGGAGAAAAGCATTGTTTTGAGTATAAGGGGGAATTTTCATAATCATAGAAGGGTCAATCCAAAAATAAGATAAAATTTCTAAATGTGCCTCCACCTATAAGTATAGCTTCAAAGTATATAAAGTAAAAATGGTAAAAGTAAAGGCAGACGAAGAGAATGAAAAGACAAATTATAGACTGGGAGAAAATATTAGCCAACTGCAGAGCTTATAAAAGATTTTTATGCAAAACAAACAATGCTGAAACTCCAAACTAAGAAGACAAATAAAATTTTAAAAATAGTTTAAAAATCTGAATATATATACATCAGATACACACATGTGTGCACACACACATGCACATGAAAATAGATATATGAAAAGATGCACAATGAGATACCACTGCATACCTATTAGAAAGACTAAAACCCAAAGCACTGATAATACCAAATACCAGGGAGGATGCAGGAATAGGAACTCTCACTTATTGCTGGTGAGAATGAAAAACAGAACAACCATTTTGGAAGATAGTTTGGCATTTTCGTAACAAGCTAAGCACAGTCTTATCATACGATTCAGTCATCATGCTACTAGGTGCTTACCACCTAAAATTGAAAACTTACATCTACACAAGAACCTGCACATGAGTAGAAGCTTTATGCATAATTGCCAAAAAACCGTAAGCTACCAAGTCATCCTTCATGAGGTGATGAGGTAAACAAACTGGGGCACATCCATAAAATGAAATATTATTCAACAATAAAAATAAATCAACCATAAAGCCACAAAAGAGCATGGTGTAAACTTAAATGCATTTGCTATTTGAAATAAACCAGTTTGAAAGGATGACACACAATATGATTCCAACTACATGACACTCTGGAAAAGACAAAAGCATAGAAACACTAAAAGGTTCAGTGATGTGATTGCCAGAAGACTGGGGGAGGGGAGGGATGAACAGGTGGAGCATAGGAGATGTGTAAGGCTGTGCAGCTATTCCATGTGACAATGGCATATAAATTGCATTATGCATTTGTTGGAACTCAGAACCATATAACACAGAGAATGCACCAGGTATAAACTAGGGCCTTTTGTTAATAATGATGGTTCAGGGGCAGGGGTTGTAGCTCAGTGATAGAGCACACGTGAGGCACTGGGTTCAATTTTCAGCACCGCATTAAAAAAATAACTAAAAGAAAGGTATTATGTCCATCTGCAACTGAAAAAAAAAAGTTTAAAAATAATCATGGCTCAATGTTGCTTTGTTAGTCATAACAAATTATCACACTAATGCAAAATATAAAAACAGAAGAATCTCCACGTGAAGCAGAGGGAGGGATTCTAAGGGAAGTCTGCACTATCTGCTCTATTTTCTATAAACCTAAGATTTAAACTTAAAATGACCAATAGGCAATTTGCAAGAAAAAAGTTAAAGAATAGACAAAGGTGCAATCACAGTAGGACACATTAAAAAAAACTCTCAGGAACTGACAGAGCAAGTGGATCAAAATCTCAGTAAGGACATAGAAGATCTGAAAAAGTAAAATTCAACAAACCTGATCTAACTGACAATATGCACTACGCCAGCAACGACAGGATGCACATTCCACCAAATGCACATTGAACAAAGCTTGATGATAAGCAGAAACATAAAGCAAATGTCAATATATTTTAAATGAGCAATGTGATTCAGACTATCAAGCCAAATATCAATAATGGAACACTAGACCATCCCAATCTACTTGGAAATTAAGCAACGTTTTTAAATGACCCATGGATTGAAAATAAAGTCACAAATGAAATTATAGAATATTTCAAACTAAATGAAAATGAAAACACGACATGAGACTTTTGAGAAAGCTGAATATTCTGGTTAAGGGCAAACTTTCAGATCTAAATGCTTATGCTAATACAAAGAAAAGCTGAAAAAACATCTCAGCCGCAATCTTGAGAAGTTATGAAATAACTATTAGTAGGTCCCAAGTGAAGGTGAGGGAAAATAATAAAGAATGAAAATTGATGTAATAAAAACATAGAAGATCGTGGAATCTACAGTACGAGCTCATCTCCAAAGAAACCTCTAGGCCCAGATGTCTTCTCTAGTAAATTCTTTCAAATTTTTAAAGAGAAACAACAGAAATTCTATTCTGTTGTAGGCTCTATTTGGCTATAGACCCAAATTTACTTTATGAGGATGGCATAAACTTGATACCAAAGCCTGACACAAAGAGGACTACAGAAAGTAACTAAAAGAAAAAAAAGTGAAAGAAAATTTACAAGAAAATCTCAGGCACATAAATAAAAAGTTTAAACTAAAAATTAGCAAATCAATTCTAGTGATCTGTATGTGTGCCTATGTGTGAGGGATACAGGTCGGTGATTGGTTTTACTTCGGCAACAGAGTTTGCAAACAAAGTTTGTAAATTTTGTTCATATGTAATTATTGTTCAATATAATTGACCACATTAATACAATAAGAAAGTTAAAGAACCATAATAATCTCAATAAATATATTTACAGAATTAATCCCCCATCACAGTAAAAATTCTTAAAACATCAAGAATGGGAAAGTAGTTTTATAATCTAATAAATCTATTTATCAAAACTCTTTACTAAACATCATGCTTAATTGTTAAATGGCAAAATCTTGCCTAAATAATCAGAAATGAGAAAAGTATGCCTGTAAGTACCTCTTCTATCCAGAATTGTTATCATGTAGATCAACATAGAAAAGTCAAGAGAAACTACAGGAAATTTAAATGTGTCAACTCAGTAGGAATAATGGTAACATTAAAAATCTGTAATATTTTTACATAATAACAACAAATCAAAGGAAAATAAGATTCAAAATAATATTTCCAGTATGATTAATAACCTCAAATATTGAGGAGTCCTATTTATAATTCTCCAGACCTTTCTTCATAATGCTTCTTTGTCTCCTAAGCACTGAAAGGCTGTTGGAAATTCTACGGTGCTTTTCTGAGTTCAGGCTTAGCTCTTTCTCTTTCTGTTCTATGCAGCTTCAAAATATAGCAATGTCTTAAGAGAAAAATGTCATCAGTTTGAAGCCATTCCATTTCAGTCACTCTATCCCTTTGAGTTCCTGTGAACACTGAATTAATGAATACTGAGCTCCTGCTACAAATGGAAATACGAGGTTAGGTTCCTGCATCTGCTATAAGCTCTTTCTACCATGTTCTTTACACTCACTCTAATGTCATTGCACTGTTTTGACTCAACCCCAATTCCCAGCCTCTGGCCCATGCCCAGAATCAGCAAATATCCCTGGGGCAGCCACCCTCGCTCACCTCTGCAATGTTTTCCTCCATGGAATTTCACCCCCACAAGTCCTCATTGTTTCTGCAGGGCTCTGAGGCCTTTAGATGTATGACTTTTGAAACCTATCAAGTTTTTCTTGTTCTTTATGGGAATGGGGGCTTGTATGATCCACTCAGTTCTAACAGGAATCCAGGTCAGTAGTTACCTTTAAGAAAGAGATGGGCAGTAGGTGGGATAAAGAGAGTCTCTGACTTAATCTATTTAATCTGGGAGTTGGAGATTCAGAGGTGCATACATAGAAGAAACCCATCAGATCAGATCATACACTTGTGCACACATGTCTGGCATGTATATTATGTTTCCAATAAAATATATGCTTTATTTTTATTTATTTATTTTTTTTTCAGGTGACCTGTTTTATTTATTTATTTATTTATTTATTTTTTCTTTAATTTTTATTGTTGGTTGTTCAAAACATTACATAGTTCTTGATATATCATATTTCACACTTTGATTCAAGTGGGTTATGAACTCCCATTTTTACCCCGTATACAGATTGCAGCATCACATCGGTTACATATCCACTGTTTTACATATTGCTATACTAGTGTCTGTTGTATTCTGCTGCCTTTCCTATCCTCTACTATCCCCCATCCCCTCCCCTCCCATCTTCTCTCTCTACCCCATCTACTGTAATTCATTTCTCCCCCTTGTTTTTTTTTTTCCCCTCACTTCCTCTTGTATGTAATTTTGTATAACCATGAGGGTCTCCTTCCATTTCCATGCAATTTCCCTTCTCTCTCCCTTTCCCTCCCACCTCTCACCCCTGTTTAATGTTAATCTTCTTCTCATGCTCTTCCTCCCAACTCTGTTCTTAGTTACTCTCCTTATATCAAAGAAAACATTTGGCATTTGTTTTTTAGGGATTGGCTAGCTTCACTTAGCATAATCTGTTCTAATGCCATCCATTTCCCTGCAAATTCTATGATTTTGTCATTTTTTAATGCAGAGTAATACTCCATTGTGTGTAAATGCCACATTTTTTTTATCCATTCGTCTATTGAAGGGCATCTAGGTTCCACAGTCTTGCTATTGTGAATTGTGCTGCTGTGAACATCGATGTAGCAGTGTCCCTGTAGCATGCTCTTTTTAGGTCTTTAGGGAATAGACCAAGAAGGGGAATAGCTGGGTCAAATGGTGGTTCCATTCCCAGCTTTCCAAGAAATCTCCATACTGCTTTCCAAATTGGCTGCACCAATTTGCAGTCCCACCAGCAATGTACAAGTGTACCCCTTTTCCCACATCCTCGCCAGCACTTGTTGTTGTTTGACTTCATAATGGCTGCCAATCTAACTGGAGTGAGATGGTATCTTAGGGTGGTTTTGATTTGCATTTCTCTGACTGCTAGAGATGGTGAGCATTTTTTCATGTACTTATTGATTGATTGTATGTCCTCCTCTGAGAAGTGTCTGTTCAGGTCCTTGGCCCATTTGTTGATTGGGTTATTCATTTTCTTATTGTTTAATTTTTTGAGTTCTTTGTATACTCTGGATATTAGGGCTCTATCTGAAGTGTGAGGAGTAAAGATTTGTTCCCAGGATGTAGGCTCCCTATTTACCTCTCTTATTGTTTCTTTTGCTGAGAAAAAACTTTTTAGTTTGAGTAAGTCCCATTTGTTGATTCTAGTTATTACCTCTTGTGCTATGGGAGTCCTATTGAGGAATTTGGAGCCCGACCCCACAGTATGTAGATCGGAGCCAACTTTTTCTTGTATCAGACTGTGTGTCTCTGATTTGATATCAAGCTCCTTGATCCATTTTGAGTTAACTTTTGTGCATGGCGAGAGAAAGGGATTCAGTTTCATTTTGTTGCATATGGATTTCCAGTTTTCCCAGCACCAGTTGTTGAAGATGCTATCCTTCCTCCATTTCATGCTTTTAGCCGCTTTATGAAATATAAGATAGTTGTAGTTTTGTGGATTGGTTTCTGTGTCCTCTATTCTGTACCATTGGTCCACCCGCCTGTTTTGGTACCAGTACCATGCTGTTTTTGTTACTATTGCTCTGTAGTATAGTTTGAGGTCTGGTATCGCTATACCGCCTGATTCACACTTCCTGCTTAGAGTTGTTTTTGCTATTCTGGGTCTTTTATTTTTCATATGAATTTCATAATTGCTTTCTCTATTTCTACAAGAAATGCTGTTGGGATTTTGATTGGCATTGCATTAAACCTATAGAGAACTTTTGGTAATATCTCCATTTTGATGATGTTAGTTCTGCCTATCCATGAACAGGGTATATTTTTCCATCTTCTAAGATCTTCTTCTATTTCTCTCTTTAGGGTTCTGTAGTTTTCATTGTATAAGTCTTTCACCTCTTTTGTTAGGTTGATTCCCAAGTATTTTATTTTTTTTGAGGATATTGTGAATGGAGTGGTTGTCCTCATTTCCATTTCAGAGGATTTGTCGCTGATGTACAGGAATGCCTTTGATTTATGCGTGTTGATTTTATATCCTGCCACTTTGCTGAATTCATTTATTAGCTCTAATAGTTTCTTTGTAGACCCTTTTGGGTCTGCTAGGTATAGAATCATGTCACCTGCAAATAGTGATAATTTAAGTTCTTCTTTTCCTATTTTTATGCCTTTAATTTCTTTCGTCTGTCTAATTGCTCTGGCCAGTGTTTCGAGAACTATGTTGAACAGAAGTGATGAGAGGGCATCCCTGTCTTGTTCCAGATTTTAGAGGGAATGCCTTCAATTTTTCTCCATTCAGAATGATGCTAGCCTGAGGCTTAGCATAGATTGCTTTTACAATATTGAAGTATGTTCCTATTATCCCTAGTTTTTCTAAAGTTTTGAACATAAAGGGATGCTGTACTTTGTTGAATGCTTTTTCTGCATCTATCGAGATGATCATATGGTTCTTATTTTTAAGTCTATTGATGTGGTGAATAACATTTATTGATTTCCGTATATTGAACCAGCCTTGCATCCCAGGGATGAATCCTACTTGATCATGGTGCACAAGTTTTTTGATATGTTTTTGTATTCGATTCGCAAGAATTTTATTGAGGATTTTTGCATCTAGGTTCATTAGAGATATTGGTCTGTAGTTTTCTTTCTTTGAAGTGTCTTTGTCTGGTTTAGGAATCAGGGTGATGTTGGCCTCGTAGAATGAATTTGGAAGTTCTCCCTCTTTTTCTATTTCCTGAAATAGCTTGAAAAGTATTGGTATTAGCTCCTCTTTAAAGTTTTTGTAAAACTCTGCTGTATACCCATCCGGTCCTGGGCTTTTCTTAGTTGGTAGTCTTTTGATGGTTTCTTCTATTTCCTCAATTGATATTGGTCTGTTTAGGTTGTCTATATCCTCCTGACTCAATCTGGGCAGATCATATGTCTTAAGAAATTTATCATTGCCTTCACTATCTTCTAATTTATTGGAGTATAAGGATTCACAATAATTTTTGATTATCTTCTGTATTTCTGAAGTGTCTGTTGTGATATTGCCTTTTTCATCCCGTATGCTAGTAATTTGAGTTCTCTCTCTTCTTCTCTTCGCTAGCATCACTAAGGGTCTGTCGATTTTGTTTATTTTTTCAAAGAACCAACTTTTAGTTTTGTCAATTTTTTCAATTGTTTCTTTTGTTTCGATTTCATTAATTTCAGCTCTGATTTTAATTATTTCTTGCCTTCTACTTCTTTTGCTGTTGTTTTGCTCTTCTTTTTCTAGGATTTTGAGATGAAGTATGAGATCATTTATTTGTTGGTTTTTTCTTTTTTTAAGGAATGAACTCCAAGCAATGAATTTTCCTCTTAGAACTGCTTTCAATGTGTCCCATAGATTCTGATATGTTGTGTCTGTGTTTTCATTTATCTCTAAGAATGTTTAATTTCCTCCTTGATGTCTTCTATAACCCATTGATCATTCAGTAACCTATTGTTCATTCTCCAAGTGATGTATGCTTTTTCCTTCCTTCTTTTATTGTTGATTTTCAGTTTCATTCCATTATGATCAGATAAGATGCATGGTATTATCTCTACTCCTTTATATTGTCTAAGAGTTGCCCTGAGACATAATATCTGATCTATTTTTGAGAAGGATCCATGTGCTGCTGAGAAAAAAGTGTAACTGCTTGATGTTGGGTGGTATATTCTATATATGTCAATTAAGTCTAGGTTATTAATTGTGTTATTGAGTTCTATAGTTTCCTTATTCAACTTTTGTTTGGAAGATCTGTCCAGTGGTGAGAGAGGTGTGTTGAAGTCTCCCATGATTATTGTATGGTGGTCTATTAGACTCTTGACCTTGAGAAGAGTTTGTTTGCTGAACATAGCTGCACCATTGTTTGGGGCATATAAATTTATGATTGTTATGTCTTGTTGGTGTATGGTTCCCTTGAGCAGTATGTAGTGTCCCTCTTTATCCCTTTTGATTAACTTTGGCATGAAATCTATTTTATTTGATATGAGTATGGACACTCCTGCTTGTTTCCGAAGTCCATATGAGTGATATGATTTTTCCCAACCTTTCACCTTCAGCCTATGTATGTCTTTTCCTATCAAATGCGTCTCCTGTAGGCAGCATATTGTTGGGTCTTGTTTTGTGATCCATTCTACTAGCCTGTGTCTCTTAATTGGTGAGTTTAAGCCATTAACATTTAGGGTTATTATTGAGATATGGGTTGTTCTTCCAGCCATATTTGTTTATTTCTGTTACTAAACATGGTTTGTTTTCCTCTTTGATTATTTTCCCCCCTTTACTGTCCTACCTCCCACTGTTGGTTTTCATTGTTATTTTCCATTTCCTCTTCCTGTAATGTTTTGCCAAGGATGTTTTGAAGAGATGGTTTTCTAGCTGCAAATTCTTTTAACTTTTGTTTATCGTGGAAGGTTTTAATTTCATCTTCCATCCTGAAGCTTAATTTCGCTGGATACACAATTCTTGGTTGGAACCCATTTTCTTTCAGTGTTTGAAATATGTTATTCCAGGATCTTCTAGATTTCAGAGTCTGTGTTGAAAGGTCAGCTGTTATCCTGATTGGTTTACCCCTAAATGTAATCTGCTTCCTTTCTCTTGTAGCTATTAAAATTCTCTCCTTATTCTGTATGTTGGGCATCTTCATTATAATGTGTCTAGGTGTGGATCTCTTATGATTTTGCACATTCGGCGTCCTGTAGGCTTCTAGGATTTGGGATTCTGTCTCATTCTTCAAGTCTGGGAAGTTTTCTCGTATTATTTCATTGAATAGATTGCTCATTCCTTTGGTTTGAAACTCTGTACCTTCCTGTATCCCAATGACTCTTAAGTTTGGTCTCTTTATGTTATCCCATATTTCTTGGATGTTCTGCTCATGGTTTCTTAACAGTCTTGCTGAGCTGTCTATGTTCTTTTCAAGTTGAAATACTTTATCTTCATTGTCTGATGTTCTATCTTCTAAGTGTTCTACTCTGCTGGTAGTATTCTCAATTGAGTTTTTAAGTTGGTTTATTGCTTCCTGCATTTCTAGGATTTCTGTTTGTTTGTTTTTTATAACCTCTATCTCCCTGTATAGTTGATCTTTTGCTTCTTGGATTTGTTTATGTAATTCATTGTCGAAGTGATCTTTTATTGTCTGATTTTGCTGTTTAATGTCTTCCTTGAGACTCCAGATCATCTGAAGCATGTATATCCTGAATTCTTTATCTGACATTCCATCTGCTGCAGATATTACCTCTTCTATCGTTGAGTTGACCTTCATTGCTTGTGGTCCTTTCTTTCCTTGTCTTTTCATACTGTTCACGTTTCTTTCTGCTTGGTGAAACTGTTGTGTTATTGAATTTTCCCCCTATAAATTTATATTGCTCTTGTATAGTTGCAAAGTCTCCCTCGCGGGTGGCGGCTCTGCCCCTTCTTCAATTGGGGCAATGTGCCTATCACACCGGCAGGCCACTGGGCCTGTTCTGCCGGTCGGTAGCAGGTCCGCCTACCTTGCAGGCGCCCGCGGCGGCTCTGCCCCTCTGTGGGCCGCTGGGCCTGTTCTGTTGGTGGTCGCAGTTCCGCCTACCTTGCAGGCGTGGGGGGGCAACTCTGCCCCTTGTATCCTGTTAAAGTGGATTCTGCTGGGAAGGAATCTTGTTGGCTGAACTCTGGTGATGTCACCTCTCTGCTATGGCGGGCCCCAGGCTCCTAGCCGGAGTGTCCAAAGGTAGGGGTGGGACTCGCTTGTCTCTGGTCTGACTCAATCTCTGGTTTTAGTTCCCGGTTCGCTATTTCATAAAGGCTTGGTTAGAGTCCCTTCACGTCGCCTGCTGAGCTGGGCGGGCGGGGGCCGTTCACAGATCCGGGCCGGTGGGGGCCTTTTGAACGTTCGCTGCAATGGGCGGGCGGTGGCTGTTCGTTGGCGGCCGGCGGGACTGGACCTCTGCGCCACGTGGCCAAGATTCACTCATCTGGGGCAAACTTTCACCTCCAATAAACTTACTAATTTCCGGCAGGTCTCCTTTCAGCGGAATTTTGCTAGAAGTTTCTTAGCAGGAAGAATCTAGGCATATAATGCGTCTCTCTGATCCCGTTAATGCGGAGGTTCTGAAAGTGCTGCCTCCCCGCCGGCTGCCATGTTGGGTCCTCCAAAATGTGTGCTTTAAAATAAAAGGAAAACATAAACACAGGAAAGGAAAACATGAAGCTATAAGCTAAATACATCTTTTCCAAAAACTTGGTGGGAAAGTATCTTTGAGGGTGACTCTTTTATAAAGAGGCTTGAGTTCTTCCCTCAGTTCCTGCCCTTGACTTCATACTTTCTTCTATCTTCTCATTTGAAGAGCTCCACATCTCTTCATTCAAGGTGAGCAGCAGCCCAATTCCTTCTCCTACCTTTTGGACAATTTCCTAAATCTGCACCCTGTTTCAGGCCTGGTTTCCTATCATTTTGTCTGGGGAAATGGAGATGCCTGTCAATACTTCAGCATGGGGAAGGGAGTTCGGGGCTGCAGATCTCTCGGGTTTAGGTGGGGCAGGTTGTATCTCCTGCTTGCTTTTCCTGACAGGACGATTTTCAGAGCCATTTGATTAATGAACGGGATCCGGTGGGAGCATGCCCTTAGTCCTGTCTCTGAAGACATCATTAGTTCTCAGAGACGGTATTTTCTTAAGCCATAAGAGGAAAAAGGAGCTCCTCCATTGCCCGCGAGCTGCAGAACGCTTCCTTTTCTACCAATATAGTGGATCCAATTATTAGTCTTTCCTACTTCCAGATGGAGACTTTTGGAATAAGAAAGAAACCCCGCTCTGCTTCATAAAGGCTTTCTTCAATTATACAAAGAGAAACAGAAATGTCCTCTCTGGAAAGACACCCCCCACCCCCATACCAGTCTCTACCTGGGGAAAAGGATGAGTCCAGATGACAGCAGCGGTGAGTGCAGCACAAAAGAGACAGGCAGTGTCATGAGTGAGGCAGAGTCCCCTGATGGAGACCATCAAGCTGGGTCCACTCATAGCCTCTGCTGGGCTACCACGGCCTCCCTGCTCACATGCTCAATATAATGGCTCTGTGGTTGTTGAAGACAAAGACTGTCCAACGTCGACAGCTGAGTCATTCTTCCTCCTTGGTTGTCAAGGTGAAGCTCTCTGTTGGGCTTTAACAAGACACAGATTTCTTTGGGCCCATCCCCATATGTCCACACATGTGTCTCTCCCTTATCTCCAATATTTGGGATTTTCTCCTTCCATAATCTGAGAAGACCGCCAGGAATATATTCCCACTTTAATCCACTGATATAGGTCAGTGGACAAGGTCTGGGTTGACTCTGGGGAAGAGAAATAACATGGAGCTTGGGTTTTCTACCCTCTGTAAGGACCCTGGACCTCCCTCCCCCCAACTATTGCCTCTTTCCTAGGTCTTCTATCCACTAAGGAAGTGGGATTTTGAAAGCATTCTGAGTAAGGGCGGGTGGTGTAGGCCATAAACCCCTCAGCATCCTGTGGGATGGAAGTGATCTCTTCAAAATCACAAAATCATTACCTTTGTGAAAATTGAGTATCACACAGGTTAAGTAACTTTCCAAACTCATTAAGCTACCACATGGTAATTCTAAAACTTGGGACAGAGGAAATGACCATCTGTGAAGTGACATCCTGGTCCCCAGAACTCTAAGTCTCCCTCAGCTCTGTCATCCACCGCATACTCTGTGGCAGGTTTTCTCACAGAGGAGAAGAGCACAATCTCTAAGTAAGTGGTGATCTCAACTTCCAAATGTGTGTCTTTGGGCACATTGTCCCACCCCACTTTCCTTCTCTGTAGAGCAGAGTGAGTTAAAACCTAATCTATGTGATTGATAAGATGTTGAAATTTATATAGACCAAAGCAGCCAGGACAGGGCTGAGCACAGGAAAGGAGTTTAACACAAACTCTCACCCATCCAAAGAAGGTACTGCTATGCTGGACAGAGAGAGCCACCTCCTCAGCCCCCCAGGGCAGTGAGCAGCTTAGCCACAGAGGCACAACATGACCTCAATGAGAAACTCAGGCCTCATTGCCCCTCAGCCTCAAGGTTGCCACTTGGAAGGCAGTTGCAGCCGTAGCAATTAATTTCCTCAGTCCTGGCTTTCCTGTTAATTATTCTGAAAACATACTCACATTTTGTCAGCAAGCCTACTTTCAAAATCAAAATTGTAGCCATTTTTCATCCTTAATAAAATCTCCTTCCTGTCTCCTCCCTTCTGTTTCATAACTGAAGACATCGTAATTCTAGAGAATTTAAAGAATATGGGAATGTAGGAAGTATAGATCTCCTTTCCCCACTCTCCTTAATAACATTTGTTCTCTCAAAGAGAAAATGACCTCTCTTTTATCCATCGGGTGCAGGGGCTTTCCAGCTCCATGTTGCTCAATTTACACACCAAGTCTGCAAGCCAGGGATTGTTAGCTTGTTATCCTTATTTCAGACATGAAGAAAGTGAGGCTGAGAAGTTATATCCTTTAGTTAAGATCACACCGAAATATCAGAGCCAATATTTAGGTCCAAGTCTACCCGACATAAAAATCCATGCTTTTTTTTTTAATGTGCCATGTTTTAGATATGTGTCGTTTCTGCCTGAAGTCACACACACACACACACACACACACACACACACACACTGTTTATTGCTTATTTTTGATGCATGACAGAGAGAAGGAAGCCCTTCCCCTTATCCATCAGCCTCCATCCTTCATCCCTAAAGTCATCTTCCAAGCCACAGACCCCAGTAAATGCCCAAGAAGTATTAGTGGAAAACAAGGTTATTTCTTTGTAGGTAAGGGAGGTGTTTGGTTAGACACAACCTAGAAAGTTCTTCTTGGTCAGTGGACAAACTCAAAAACAGGAAAGACATTATTTTAGGATGATTAGAAGAATCAGAGCTCTTTGTGGATGGAGACCATACCATCTACTTTCTCTGATCCATGCACAGATGAGCCTCTAGGAATCAGGGAAATAAAAGCCAACCAATCAGGATGCATCGTGTGCTGAAGTAAGTGCTTTGCAGACGACTAGGTCTCTTGGGGACTCATCTCAGCACTGCCACTTACATTCTGCATGACATGGGAATGTCACTTGCATTTACTGAGACAGTTTTCTCACCTCTGGCATAAGAAGCTGAGCAGGGCAATGATACGTGTCCCTTCATCTCTGTGTCTGAGTCGCTCAGTCAAGCCTTTGGGACTGCACTGTTTCCCAGCCATATTTCTATACTTGGGGACAGGCCACCACAAGTCATTAGTATGTATCTGTCTCACCAGCTGTCCCCACTGGAGGGAAAAAACATTTTTCTTCTTCCTTTTCCTGGTGGTGTAGATTTTAAATCTGGGAGAGGCCTTTCCCTCTTTAACTCTATTTGCAAACAAAAAGATTCTTCTATGCAGAGAAGATGAAGTCCACTCCCTTCAAACAGTTTTGTCAAAGATAACATCATGTATTAATTTTTCTAAATATTTCAGAATATCACTTCTACTCTCTTCCTGTGAAGAGACATTATAGGCAAAGTTGGTTCAACTATTTCAATCAATCACAGTGTAATTTTAGGGTGAACTACAGAGAAAAGAGACAGTGAGAGGTGACCCTTCATTTTCCTTCACCTTCAAAAAGGTGAAGAAAGTCACTGTAGTGCTCTGGAGGCCATCTTGGTCTCAGTTGAGAATCATCTCCCTGAGCAGGTAAATGAATTACACTGACCAGGACAGTCTGCAAATTTTTAAACACATCTAACTGTTTTAAGTGGCTTTGGATCAGACTTGGAGCCAAACTGGAAAAGAATGCAATAAATCAAAATGCCTCTTCTTTCTGAAAGCAAAGATAAATGATTCCCAGTATTCATCCTGAAGGTTGTTCTTTAAATGGTAATGAGGCATCAGTAGGTAAATGTTAGCTGGAAGTTTGGGAAACAAAATACTTCCATGCAGTCCAATCCAAGGACATGGTACCAGATGCACCCAATGAAGACAGAGGGCTGGGGAGGGATCCCAGATCTGGTGAGCCTCAGACTAGAAGGAAGTTGAGAATATTTTTATATCCTTGAATAAGTAAACAAAAATCAATATCTTTTTTTATTTTTCTTCTGCTGCTTAATAAGTTCCTGCTTTCCTGTCCTTGTCCCAATCTTTGGCCAATGTACCATGAAGAAAGTAACAGTAGGAGGACCCAGCCTTCTTGTCAATACAGGAGACTTGCTCTGTGAGAGGAAGGCCCAGGCTTGTTGACCCAGTGCCCTTACTGTGTATAGCCGTGTTTTATTTAATTATCCTGAGAACATACTCACATTCTATCAACAAGCCTGCTTTCAAAATAAAAATCATAGCCATTTTTCATCCTTAATAAAGCCTCCTTCCTGTCCTCTCCTTTCTGTTTCATAACTGAAAACATCTTAATTCTAGAGAATTAGAAGTATATGGGAAAACAGGAAGTATAGACCTTCTTTCCCTATTTGTTCCCTAAAAGAGAAAATGACCTCTTTTTAATCCACCGGGTGCAGGGATTTACAATCTCGGTCTTGTTGGATTTACACGCCAAGGCTGTGTGTTAGGGATTGTTAGGTTTTTATCTCCATTTCAGATATGAAGTAAGTGAGGCTGAGAGAGGTCACCTCCTTTGGTCAAGGTCATTGTCAATGCCGGAGTCAATATTTGACCCAAGTCTGTTCAATCAAAATACATTGCTTTTGAGGGGGGTTGTGGTTGTGGCTCAGTGATAGGGTTCTTGCCTAGCATGTGTGAGGCCCTGGGTTCGATCCCCAGCACCACATATAAACAAATAAAATAAAGGTATTGACAACTACAACTAAAAAGTAAATATATTTAAAAAAAACATGCTTTTGTTACATGCCTGTTTTCTGGTGCTCAGAGGTGCCAACTTTTCTTTTGCACTGGGACCCTGTTCCAGCCTGGAATATTCTCTACCCCTCTTCTATGGTTTGCATGGATACCCCAAACTTCCTGTGTTGGAAACTAATCCCCCAATTCCTATGTTAATGGTATTTAGAGGTGGGACTTTTAAGAAATGACTGGGTCCTGAGGTCTCTGTCATCATTATCTCAAGAATACGTCTGTTATAAAAGCCACTCTTCCTCTGTCTCACCCTGGGATTCTTCTGCCGTATTATGATGCAGCGAGAAGGCCCTTACCAGATGCCAAGCAGATCTAGGGCCATAGTTTTCTCAACCTCCAGAACTAAGAGCTAATAAACCTCTATTCTTTATAAATCGCCCAGGCTGTGACTGGTATTCAATTATAGTAATAGAAAAAAACAAAACAAAAAAAAGGCTGAGAGCCTCCTCCAGCCCTGTGCTGGTCTGCCTCACACTTGTTTCAGGCATCTGCTTAGACATTACTTCTTTGAACTGCAACCTGAACTGGATGTCAGTTTTAGGTATCTCCACCTTCCTCCTCCTAGCTGAACTGCCATTGTCTGCTTGTGCATCTTTCTGAGGAACTGGGAGCTCCTAGAGACCACTCACAGTGTCTTTCACTTTTCAGCACTGTTCAAAGTCCTGGGTACAGAGGGGACACTTGGGAATTCTGTGTTAAAACAGTGAAGGGAAAGATGAGTGTGTGGGGGGGGGGTGGAGGAGAGAAAAACTAAAAGAAGACAAAAATAGGGGGGAGAGAGGGAGAAAAGGAAGGAGGAGAAAAGGGAAGACGAATTACATTGGAAAGAAAGGTATGGGAAGAAAGAGAAAAGGAGAGAGCAGAAAAATGCAAAGAGGAGAAAGGGAAAAAAAATAAAATAAGCCTGCTGCCCACCCCCAAACCATGCTGCCTGTGTCCTGGCCTCTCTTCCTCTCCTGTTCCCACTGTCTCCGCATCACACACCATCTGGTCAAAGTCTGCACCTCCAACTGAATGAGCTTGTGCAAACCCTGTTCACCTGTGAGGAATGCAGCAAGTCAGGGGCTCTCTTCTCTTCCAGAACTCTTCTGAGATTTCCATCAACAATGTCAAGGCACGAAATCTGGGGTATTGACTCAAGGCAGCTAAGACTTGTATGGGGGGGTCTCCTCGTTCAAGTTCATTCTGATCCTGCTGTGCACAGAAAGCCAGGAGCCTGCTACAGGGAGTGTGGGTTGCTGTGAATCGTTTTCCAGAGCTTATTAAAAGTGTCTCCTTGGAGAAATGTCCTTTTTCTGCTGGAGCAGGGCTCACAGTGTTGCACTGGGGCCTCCTGCTTGGTGGCATGTTCTGGAAAGGGATTTGGGTCTGGGACTTTTCTACCAGACTGATGAGAGAGAAATCTATTTGGCTACTGGGGGTTGAGAATTGCATTTAAGTTTTCACTTAAACTTGTGAATTTTAACTTGCAATGACAGTATGTGGGGGAGTCTGTTTACAATTAGCAACCCTAGGTCCCAACCCCATCTAGTCTTGTTCATGGGTTTGGAGAGGACCTGAAATGCCATCTTTACCAGCCATCCCTCCCCTACTTCATTCTGACACAGGGTCTCAGGACCCTCAGGAAGGGTTCTGGCAGGGGAGGCTGTGTGCTGGCAGCTCTCAGGCAGCAAAACCTTTTTCCTGACTTTGGTTCCACCATGATCAGGAATGAAGCTGTTGGAGTCCTTAACCATATAGTTTCTGAAGAGGAGACACTGACCATTTTTCACTTAGTGGTCCTCCCTTGGTGGATTTGGGATTCTCAGTGTGAGTCTTAATTTTGTTTACCCCAGAACTGTTCTTTTCTTGTCAGGGGTGCATCAGTGAGAATTGGAACACCACACATTCTTGTTACTTTGTAAGATGGCTCGATGAGGTGACAGACCTTGTTACCCAGAGTGAGGATACAGATGATGTTGTATGAAGTAACATTTCCACACTGGCCGGCTTCCTCCAGGGAATTGACAATCTATGTCATAAATGGAGCACTTTATTGGAGAAATGGAATGGGAAAGGAACTCTTCTCTACTGAAGATCCCTCTCCGTTGATCCATGTGCATTGGCAAGGACTGGCTGTGGCGGATCAGTCTGGCAGGGAGAGGAAGTGGCAGAGTGGAAGGAGAGAGAATGAGTAAGCAAAGCAGGAGTTGGAATCCTGTATACTTTCTCTTCTTATCTAGTAGATAGCCCCAGGGGACATGGTACTGGCTTTCCAACTCTCGGGGACCTGTTTGCTCTTATAAAATGGAGAATTTGCCACTCGAATCTCAAACCCACCCCACAGCTGCAATATGAAGGGAAAATGCCATGACATAAAGAAAACACCATTAAAAGACATGCAGGTGTCTCCCAGTCAGGAGCTGTGTCCAGTCACTTGAAGGGTGGCAGGATATACCACTTAGAATATGCCATGTTGGCCTAAGAACTATTTTGAGCAAAGGGCACCTAAAAACATCAGTGCAAGAAGGGTGCTCTGGCCATGCTTTTTCTTCCTGAAAGCTAGGGATAAAATCCTCATCAACGTGGAGGATATCTTTCCTGTACCAGAAGGAAGTAGCATTCTTCAGAAGAGGAAGTTGAGGGGCTGGGGTTGTGGCTCAGTGGTAGAGCATTTGCCTAGCATGTGCAAGACCTGGGTTCTATCCACAGCACCACTTAAAAATAAATAAAATAAAGGTATGGTGTCCAACTACAACTAAAAAATAAATATATGTTAAAAAAGTAGGAAGTTGAGACTGAAAGGCTTTTGTATCTTGTTAAAATTATTCATATCTTCTTCTGGCCTCCCCACATGGTTCACTTTCCCTTCCACTGACTCTCCTGGTTTAGCATTTAGTTTTACTACTTCTTTGAGTTTGAGTTTTTTTTTTTTTCTTTTAAATGAGGGCTCCTATGTCAGATAAAACTTTTATTAAATAAATTTATTTTCTCCTGTTAATCTGTCTTATGTCAATTATTTAAGCCCAGACCACCCCCCCACACACCAAAACAAAAAAAAATTAAAATGGCAGTGATAAATTATTTTCTTCTATAATTAATAAGCAGCACAATTACAATAGAGGAACATTTCTAATGCCCAGCAATTTGGACCTCTCCTGCCCTTCCTGGGTTGGAGTACATTCCCAGGTGTGGAGCCTCCCTCTAGGGGAGATCCATAGGCAGCTTCTGTCTCTCAGCCTTGTCTTCTTTTTCCCATTCCTGTCTTCTCTGAAGCACTGTCATCTGTTTGTACCCTTTGTTGTATTCCACACGCTTCTGTCCAGTTTTGCTTCCCATTTCCTAGAAACTCCTATTGAATGAGTGAGTTCAAAAATATCACTTTTGCAACATTATATGTCCTTCCACAGACGGTCTATTCAATCAGTTCTTTATTGCTTCACTTTTCTACAAAACCCAGTGAAGTGACTGATCAAACTGCAATGCTTGACTTCTGGGAAAGTGAGCAGAACCTTCCTCCAAGGAAGCTTCATGCTCTAGAACTTTCTTCCAATGTACCTCTTGGTGCATCTGCTCCTGGCACCCCAGTCTCTGTCCCCTGCAGCCTCAGAGCATGCTGCTTCCTTTTCTCTCTCCTCTTCCAAGTAGCACCAAGAGTCCCTGGCTCTCTTGTTTTATTTAGGTCTTATTTAGACAGAGACCACTGCAGTGACAAAGGGAAAATGTTCTTGGCTCATGGCCTGACAGCAGACCCCAAAAGGCTTGGTGTGTGCTAACCGGAATTGGCTTTGATTGTTGAGGTCAGGGTGCCCTGTACATGTCCTCTTGAACAGCTGTAGTAACTTTTCTTTAGCACAGGACTAAAGGCTTGAGTTGAATACCAGTGCACATTCCCACCCGTGCAAGTGAGTGGTTAAACAAGCTCCCTTCTTTCTTTCAGGGAACCAACCTGATATCTTGCCAGAGCAGTATATGCTTTCACCCCAATAAAAGCCTTGCCTACATGTCTGCTCCCTCCCCTGACTCACATCCATCATCATCAGGTCAAAAGATCCCAGTGTCCAGCATCATTAACTCAAACATTTCCTCTTTAGAAGGTCTTTCCCTGACCCCTACTTTTTATATGGCTCTCCCATTACTTGAGATTTCCTTCCCCATTCTACTTTTTCTTCAGAGCACATTAATCAGTGATTCACAAGTTTTGTTATAATTTGGAACTACCTGGGGAGCTGGTTACCATGCAGATTCTCATGCTCCCATCCCTGATTTAATTGGCCTGCATTTCTCAGAAACCTCTGCATATAATTCTCATTAGAATGAGGATGGAAAACTTCTGACTAAACGTTGTTACATATTTGATTCAACAATTAAAATAACTGCAGATTAGGGGAGGGAAGTCTAAAATTTTTCTCCAAGCTGTACACATGCTATTTTGCAATGTATATTTGAAGCATCTCCCATCAAGAGATATAACTCCACTTTTATCTGGGCTGGCCTTGTGACTAGTTTTGACCAACAGAGCACTACAGATGTGACACTGTAGAACTTCCAAGGCTAGTGCATTGGAAGGAAAATGGCCATGGGGAGCTCAGATAATATGCCCGGCCAGAGCTCCCTAGACCAACCAGCCGATGGCCAGCCCTGTCAGATGGGAGTCTGTCAGATGGGAGTCAGCCTATGGTAGACCATGCAGCCTCCATCCAGGGACCAAATGGACGTAGTTGCATGAACAACCCTAGGTGAGATAAGAAGAAAGTAGTTGCATGAGAGAACCCAGGTGGAACCAGCAGAAGAACCCAGTTGAACCCAGCCCGAATTGCTGACCCATAAAATGTGGCACAAATGATCATTGCTATAAACCATTAGGTGCTGGCACTACTTGTTATGTAGCAACAGATGAACATTACAGAATGCAAGCTCCAGCAGGGTAGATACCGTGGGGTTTCTGATTGCTGCGTGATTTTGCTACTCTACCCTCCTCACCCTAGATTAGTGTTTATCAGGGTGCATGGGAGGTACCCAACAAAAAGTTTCTAAGTGGGTCAAAAAATATCTAACAGGCCTTTACGAAGAGCTCTCTTACATTTTGCTGAGATCTATTTGGCAGCATGGGAGGCTTCCCTAAATACTACAGTGAGCTAGTGGAAAAAATATGACTCCTTTCACTTCCCCCAAGAAATCTCTTAAACTGTGGCAGTGAAGTGCTCCTTGTTAGTGGGTCATTTCATGAAAGGCTTATTTAGCATAATCTTTGCTGAGTCAGGCAATCTGTTTTTCTAAGTCCTCAGATTAAATATTCCTTAATTCAGATAGAGCATCAAGGTAGCCTAGGAAGTGAGGACCCCATACTGAACTGGTGGGCAGGGTGGTGGAAGAGTGAGGTGCAGGGTGTAAGGTTTTTGCAAAAAACTGGTAAGCTGGATGGCTACAGTGACTTTTTTTTCTGGCCCCTGTTATAAGTAGTATTGACATTTTGGTAATATGCTCTATCCAGAAGCAAGAAGACTGTCATTGTGAGTCCCAGCAGGAACAGGAACTAAGCACGGGGTGGTGAGGTGGCCTAATGGTGCACTGGGCCGGAGAACTCTTATAGGCCCAACTCTTCTATCCCTGAAAGAGGCCTTGAAACTAGGATCTGGGTGATCCCAGGAAGCACAAGCAGGAATGAAGGGAAATAGCCGGGGAGGAAGGGAAACCAGTAAATGAAGAGCCAATGAGCAGGTTCCTGTTTGGGCAGCTGGGCCCTCTGACAGAGTGGAGAACACACTTCAGAGATGTCTTACATGAGGCAAAAGGAAGCTGGCATGCCTTCCCCCACCACTTTATGACAGAGTTTCATGTGCTCTTGAAGCCAGAGCAAGCCCAGGGGCAGAAGAGAGTTGAACAATGTCGAGTGCAGGGGACATATGCCTGGAGTAATAATAGGCTCTGCCATAAGGGCCATTAGTTTCTAAGAGAGTCCATCCTGAGCAATACAGCTCCTGGTGGTTGGATCTGCTAGGCTCTGGGAAGCCTGGGGACAGGCATTTGCCTCCTCAGACTTTCCCACCATGTCTAGCAGGTGAGAGCTGTGTAACGATGTGCATGATATTTAGACTGTGCCTCAGTTTTCTTGTATGTAAGATAGATATTTAGTCCCATAAAAAAGTTGCTATGAAGATGAATGAGTTTATACTTAAAAGGTGCTTAGGACAATACCTAATACACAGTAAGCACTTAATAATCTTGACTACTGTCACTATTGTCACATAAGCAGTATAATACAGTAGTATCAGTATCACCTAACTGCTGATTGTATAGCACAAAGTATCTGTTATGGTTTAGATCAGAAATGCTTCCCAAAGTCTCAATTTGAAGGTTTAGTCCCCAAAACAGAAATGTCCAGAGGTGAAGCTTATAGGAAAGGATTAGATCATGAGAGCTGTGACCTCATCAATGGCTCAGTCCATCTGACAGATTAATAATTTGAATAGACTACTGGGAGGAGGGGGAAACTGTAAGCAGGTGGGACCCAGTTGAAGGAAGTAGGTCATTGGGGGTCTCCCTTTGGGGGCTATATCTTATCTCTGGCCCCTTTGGATCTCTCTATCTCCTTTCTCTCTCTTTCTCTCCCTGATCCCTCCCCACATAGAAATATCCCTGGTAGCAGAACAGCTGCTTGTACCCAGAGCCCTCCCCCAGGTTGCCTTGATATGAGCATCTTTCCAACATCATGCCCTTCTGCTGTAATGTTCTTGCCTCGCTTTGGGCCCAGAGCAATGAAATCAGCTGACCATAGACTAAAGCTTCTGGAATCATAAACTAAAATAAACCTTTCCAACTCGATGTTGATACTGTCAGGTATCTCAGTCATCGGAACAAGAAGCTGTCTAATATAATATCGGAGAATCGGTCAACTAGAATGGAGATTCTAGAGATAGCAAATGTAAGGGACCAATCATCATGTGCAAAGTCAGATCTCCCCCTGTTGTGTCTGTATCCGGGAGAGTGGTGCACACAGAAGAGGTAGAAACCTCATCATGAAATCCTGCACTTATCATGCATTATAAACATTTAGGTATTAGAAGAATTTGCTTCTCTTTGTAGTGTGGTTCATGGCATCTATTTTCAGTCTTAAAAAATTATTTCTCTTTTTTGGACCATCCATCTTCAAATATTCTCAATCTTAATCTAACACTACCCAAGACTCTCTGCTGGTGCTGCCTGACCTTCTCTTGATTTTCTTTTCTCATTTTTATAGCTTTCCCACTGATCATAGTGTTAAGCCTCTTGGATGCTTTTCTGAAGGTCTCTTCTTGGCAATTTTCTTGCCATGTGATATAAAAAAACATCTTTGTAAGCCCTCTGTGGCGCTGGGGAGAGGAAGGATGAAGCCAATTCAGTCTGTTTTCTTTTTACCCATGCTCCACATTCCAGCAATGATGGGGCACAGGGAAAACCATATAGAAATATCCACCAGAGCAGAACAGCTTGCCTGTACCCAGAGCCCTCCCATCAAAGCAGTGAAGCCCACCAGACAACTGGGTACGCAGGATCATCCAATGTGGCCTGAGCTCAGGGTGCAGACAAGATGAATCCCAGTTTGAAAAGGACTAAAACTGAATCGAACTGAACTGTATTTCCAATATATACACTGGGAGCAATTATATACACTGGGAAGAAGCTTTTCAAGTTTAAGAGATATAATCAGGAGAAAGGCTAGGATTTTTGTGTTATGAGCCTTGAACATCCTTGTTTTCTCTGTTTATAGGATTTCTTTTTCCAAACACATTTTCCTTATAACACAAATGCAGCCTGATTTAGCAAAGAGGAGTCCTGATTTAAGAAAATCTAAACTTACAAATAAGATCAAATTGGGAAGCATTGATTTGCTTCTTCATTTAACTCTAAATATATAAAAAAGGGGATCTTTTAAATTTATGAACTTGCCTTCTGGGTAGCTTCTGTGTCTGTTTCAGAGCATTAACTCCCCGCTCAAGTCTTAGAACGGTGTGGAGGATAGAGGAAGAGAGAGACTGAAATCTGGGGCTGTGGGAACCACTGCCAACAGAAGCTCAAGGTGAAATGAAGATGAAAGTGTGTCTGAATTTTAACTTAATGCAAAAGGGAAACACTGTGGATTCACCAGGGAGAATTTAATATACACGTTCTTATTAATCTTGCAAAGAAAGGCACAGCCTTAAGGCTGGGTACCTGCTAATCTGATGAACTTTCAGAGGCATTACTCAAATTTTCATGAGGTCTCTGAGAAGCATGTGGGAGCAGATGGAGAGGATGAAAGCAGAGAGATAGTTCTTGGTGAGGTGGCCCAAGGACACCCAGCTAGATCTATATCCAGAGTTCTCGACTGGATAGGCAATCCCACCTGTCCTCTCTTAACACTTTCCCAGGTAATTCCTGTGCTTTTCACTGTATTTCCATGCCCACGAGGCAGGAGGGTGAGGTTAAGCACTTCGGTTTCACAGCCCATCAAGCTGGCCTCGAGTCCTGCATACACAGACTGCAGTTTGCATCATCTTGGGGAAAATTGCCTGAACTCTCTGACTGGTCAGATGGGGATATTAATAACACAGTGCTCTTATAAAACTTCAGTAGTCATGCAAAGCAAATAATACAGAATCTGGCCCCATGTAAGTGCTGCTGTTATTACTTTGAAGAACACGATGATGATAATGATAATGAATTTTTCCTCGGAACACACAGGAAGATTCCTCTTTGAAGAACAGAGTTTTTCATAGTTGTGTCTAAGTGGAGACCTGGGTTGTGATCTCATTGACCTCAGCTGAGATGCAGGTTTCCAATGGAAATCTGAGCATGGAGCAGTGGGGACTGGCTGGATGGTGAGCTCGATGGAGTCAGAACCAAACTTGATAAGCCCAGCCCAGCAGGGGCCACTTCCCACACCCTCTTTGGATCACTCCCTGCACATTATCACCTCTTTTCGTGGAGTCAGACAGAACCCACCACAAATCTGCTCACCAGCCTCAAGACAACCATAGAACTCATTTGTGAAATGGAGGTGAAAATGACAGTCACCTTCAGGGGTTGGAGTGAAAATCAACTACTCCTCCCCATTCTCAATGACACTGGTCACAGAGAAACTCCCCCCACCCCTGAGACTTCACTCCATTCTGTTTATTTCTCAGAAGCAGTTTGTGGACCTTATTGCAAAAGCATTCCTGCACTTGGGTTTAAGTATTTTACACATTAATTTACTAAAATGTTTACAGTAAAATATTTGCTATCAATGAATTCATTCATTTATCCAAAATTATGTATTGAATGACATATATATGCTCTGTCCCCTTGTTGATGTTGATTATCTGGAAATACACTAAATAAACAAAATCTTGACTCCATGAGGTTTGCATGCTAGGGGATGAGAGAGACACAGGTAGATAAAAATACCTACAAAAACAGGTGTCAAGTTTAAAGAAAAATACCACCTGGTACCCACCTCCCAATGAAGACATAACTTTTTCCCCAAGAAAGGATGTTACTTCTGAGTGACATCCTTTTCCTTGTTTCAAAAACCACAGGACAATCATCAGGATGAGTGTGTGAATCATGCCCTTGTTCTACCTTTACCTACACAGTCAATACCCAATAAAATTTTATGTGTTTTTTTCATGTTTCAAAGTCATATAAATGAACCTATGACCTGCATTTTTTTTGTGATTGACTTCTTTCACTCTATATTGTGTTTTGAGGTTAATCGTCCATGATGTCTGGACTGGGCATTCACTCACCACTACTGGATAGTATTGTGTAAATGACTGTCCTACACTTCATGTGTCCAACCTACTATTTATATGCATTTGGATTGTTTTAATATAAAAAAATCACTATCATGCTACATTGATCAATCTTGAAACTCTCTCTCTCCCTGGGTTCCCTTATGTAAGAGTTCTAGTAGGGGTGGAATTTCTACTTGCTACCTTGCTAGATGACAGGATTTCCTTTAGAGGCTGCCTGTTGCTGCTCCTCACAGACTAGAGAGCCAATATTGGTCTAAAGGACAAACTGGAAGGAACCTGATTAATGATGAATTTCATGAGCTCTTTTAAAATTTGCCCTGGCAGGAAGAATTAAAATGCAAGAGAAAGACATGCACAGATTTTGCTTCCTAAATAAGAAGAAAGCTTTCAGAAGAAGGGATTGTGAAAGAAGCAGTTCTTCTAAATGGGTGGAAGAAATTCAAGTCAGTGTGGTGCCATGAAAGAACATCAGGCTGCAAACTTCCTCCAGTCTGGGACTGAGTGTTCTCATTAGTGACAGAAATAATGAGGAAGAATGATGTCCACCTCAAGTATGACTTAGGGAAATGTTTATGGTGCCTGACTCCACACCCATCACCACAAAGCAGGTGCTGTGGCCAGACAAATTTCCTCCCCTGGTCCCCAGCTCTGCCATTGCCAAACTCCTTTAGTGGCTTATTGGTCCCCCTGTATCTCAGCTTCTTCATCTGTGAAACCACATCCATGAACACAACCCAAAGAGCTAGGAGCCAAAGTGTAAGGAGGAAACGACGTTCCCTGGCATCTCAAAGTGACTGTCATGGGTATGAAGCTGGAGGAATCAGCAAACAAGCAGAATAAGAGTCTATTTCTGGCGGATGTGTCATCACAGAGAGTGGGACCAAATTGGGACCAAATTCACATACAGCATCACCTGACTCTTCCCTGCTGGGCTACTGAGAAAGAGCTTCCTCCTTCTTCAGGTCAAGAACAGAAGGTCAAGGATTCCTTTTGATCTCGGTCTCTACCTGGGGATCCCAGAGTCCTCCTTACCTCTAGTGCAAGGCTGGGGTTGCTGGCAACAGCAGCGGTAGCAGGCTGTGGGCTTCAGGCAGCTCGGAGACAACCTAAACTAAAGCCATCTGTGCAGCCAGGCAATGAGGAAGGGATTACATGGGCTGATGGGGTGTGAAGAGAGGGCTTCTGGCAGAACAGAGTGGGATCTAATGGCCTTGCTAGGCCACGCAGAGCACTGTGCATCTGCCATCCAGGTCAAACAGGGCTGCCAAGGATTTCTGCTGCTTTGGCTTCTGCCAGCAAAGAGGAAATGAGCCTGGCTTGCTTGCTGCTTATGCCCAGTAGAGTAAATACATCCCAATGTGCAGAATTAATGAACTTTAAAGTCTCCCATTGCCCTTGAGAGAGATGCCAGCCTTTCCTTTCAAGGGAATGTGTATCTGGTGTCTTGTGGTAGATGACATCCACTGACCAGCCTAGGAGGAGAGGCATCATGTTGGCTCTGAAGGTACCACTCCCAACCACCAGAGCTCAGAGAATGGATCAGAAAAGCCCTTCTTAGTGTCAGAATGCATTGGGAGTTTCACAGATGAGGCATCTCGGCCTTACATTTGCTCTTTAGGCATTTTCCCAGTTTGGAATAAGCAACAGAGCAGCTTAGCTTTCAAAGGGCAGCCACAACCTGGCAAAGGGAATCTCCAGATGGTGGCAGAGCAACCAGCCTCATCCCAACATGGGGCTCTAGTGCCTCACTCAGCTTAGATACACCAGATCACAGGAAGCCAAGAGCCTCAACTTGCTGTTGCCCCTGATCCCTGGAAAGTATGGATGGGCTCTTCCCTTAGTATAGATGAACTTTCCTTCAAGGCTTTCTGAGGTTATTACAGAGAGATGGGGACAATGTTCTTCTCGTTGGATGGTTCAACAAAGTTTACAGTTAACAGGAGCAACCATCATTACCAGAGAGGACACACTCTTGCTTACCGTTGAGGCCTTTGTGGCCTTTGAGTCTGCTCTATGAGGACTCTACCTTGTCCCCAGAGCTCTGCTAGACTTGACTCTCCCATTCCATTCCTTGAAGTTCTCCCACTCTGTTTAGGACCTCAACATCAAAACTCCCAAACCTCTCTCTCCAGGAAATGGCTCTCCCATTTCCTGAGGCCATCCTGTAGAAGCAGTCCATGTGTGTTGGGCACCTGTAGCCCTGCATGTCTGACTCAGGCATGAAGATATCAAAAGGGTGAAAGTGGGGCATGATTTCCAAGATTCAATGGAGTGGTAGGAATCCTGGTCCCACCTCTTCCTAACTACACGTCTTGGGCAAGTCACTCAGGGGTAAAGTGGAAAAGACTCATGTGCTTCACAGGTTGTTATGAAAATTCATTGAGAAAAAAATAGAAGAGAGGATAAAGAGAGAAAGGCAGACAGTAGAAAAACAGAGAGAGAGAGAGAGAGAGAGAGCAAGTAAGTGTCTCGAGGATGATAAGTGCTTGAGCCGTTATTATTCTGACAGAAATATGCTCATGTGAACAAATGAAAGAAATTAAAGGGATACGTATAGGAAAAGAATAACTTAAACTAGTGCTTTTGCTGACAATATGATTCTATACCTAGAAGACCCAAAGAGCTCCACCAGAAAACTTCTAGAACTAGTAAATGAATTCAGCAAAGTAGCAGGATTTAAAATCAACACCCATAAATCAAAAGAATTTCTGTATATCAGTGACAAATCCTCTGAGAGGGAAATGAGGAAAACCACCCCATTTACAATAGCCTCAAAAAAAAAAAAAACAACTTGGGAATTAACTTATTGAAAGAGGTGAAAGATCTATACAATGAAAACTACAGAACCCTAAAGAAAGAAATTAGAGAAGACCTTAGAAGATGGAAAGATCTACCTTGCTCTTGCATAGGCAGAATTAATATTATCAAAATGACCAAACTACCAAATGCACTATACAGTTTTAATGTGAGCAAAACTGAATTTCTCAAAGGCTTTAAATAATTTCAATGGAATTCTAGGTTATAAACCTTGACCACTGATCATCTGGATCCAGTCGATAACATAATATAATATAATATAATAATAACAAAATATAAGGAAAGGGAAATGAAAATCCGAGAGAAGTGACTCCTCTATAGTCACCTGGCCTCTTGGGGGTAGAACCAGAGCTGGGAACTGGATTCCTGACTCTAGGACCTTCCCTCCCTGGCTGTTTACCTTAGAAGAAGCCAAACAGGCCTCCTGGTATCACCTACCATCTGCTAAATGAGAGCGGTTGGCAAGAGAGCTCCTCACACTGCAGGGATGAGAAAATTGCTCAATTCATTTCCTTGTAGACAGTGGCAAAATCTCATTCAGGAGAAAAATGGGAGCATGTGGGTGATGGATCTGATGCCACCCTGATGTACTTAACAACCCTCACAGAGGACAGTCTTGGTGTGATGAGCTTTCAGACCCTTTGGGCTGTAGTTGTGCCAGGCATCTTCTATGTGTCTCTCCAGAACTGCTCTCAATCATCTCCTCCCGCTCTCTGCCCTTGGGGGCTGAACTGTGAGGACCACACCAGCAGGCCTTCTTGTATCTCTGGTCTCTAGTTTGGTTCAACCAATCAGGAGCCTGACAGGAGATCAGAGAGAGGGAGCAAGGGACAAGAGGATGGAGGATTATTTCCCTGCTTACCCTCGTGTGAAATCACCTCCAGCTACTAATGTTCTTCCACACAAGGTCACTGAGCCTCACATGGTGGTCTTTAAATGACTCTGTCTTTCAAGGTTCATATAACTCTTTCTTCCCTTGTCCCTTTGGGCTTAGATGTGATGATTTCTCTGTTTTTATTAATCTTGAGTGGTTAAATCATTCCTATTGGTCTACCTATTCCCTGTCCACAACTATATAAATAATCCCTTTGTAAATAAACTAATCTTGATTTATTGAGTGTACTATCTACTTTATTTGGGGACTCTAAATGATACCACAATCATCACTCTGTACCAAGCTAAGATCTAGCTATAATCCCCTCAGGAGATGTCTTATGTTTGCTAGTGAGAGAGAGAGTCCCATATTGAAAGCCCTGTCCTTCTGGCTGTGGGCTCTTTCTTGCCATATCCCTCATACTGAACCCTTGTTAGGAACCTGAGGAGAGCTTTGTAATGGGATCTGACTCATCTTTCTGCCATGAGAAGATGCATAGAATCAAAAGTGACAGGTAAATGTGAACAGAGCAAAACTTGGGCATCAGATCCACCTCAGTCTGAGATCTGAGGGGCAGAAAGAGAGAATTTCATGGAGGCTCTTTTAGTTTCCTGACAAACTGAGCTTCACAAAAGCAACCTGAAAAGCCATAGTGATTTTATAACTTAAGCATAACCCTAAAACCAACCTCAATATATAGGAAAACTGAGCCCGTGGGATATGAAGACTATAAATGAAAATATAAGCCCTCATTAGAGATGGTACAGAGCTGATGTTGAGCCCACAAGCTAAGTTTTAATTCACAATTTTTTGAACTTAATACATTTTCCCAATTATCTTGCACTAAAAATTAGATAGTAAACTCATTGGCTACAGAAAATAGACTTTCAAGACTTGCTTACTTATTTTATTTCTGAGTATTTATTTAGCATCTACTATTAGACAGTAAGCTAGACACTGGAGATGCAATGGTTACTGAAAAAGGTACAATAGCTGTAAGCAAAGAACTCATAGTCTAGCCCAGGCTGACATATGGCTGCAGACTGCCTGTTTTCTTAATAAAGTTTTATTGGAACACAGACATGCCATTTATTTATGCAGTATCCATGGTTGTTTCACAAGGAGCTGAGTAGTTTTATAGAGACTGAGCATCTTCCAAAGCCTGTAATATTTACTACCTACCCCTTTACAAAAAGTTTGCTGATTTCTGGCTGAGATATATGCCTTCCCATTACCTGACACAAAGCTAGGCATAATTTTTTTTCTCAACAGATAGTTTGTAGTTAAATCAACAGATTATTTGCATCTGAAAAGCATCATCATTGTCCAGTTAGTTGAAGATAATCTTTAGTAGATTATTTTTAATCCTTGCATCTTAAAGAATTTGCTGAAATCTCTGGATGTTATGACAGATGAACAATTTTTTGCCTTCTTTTTTTCCCTTGGTCGATCAGCGTGAATTCAATACACCTGTGCAACTGTGCAGAAGTTTCAAAGGGGAGAATATTCTGATGCACAGGGTAGAGGGAAAGGATTGAATAGAACCTTGATTGCTCCCATTCCAGAATGTGTCATCTGGCTTTCTGCTGCTCTTAGCCTTATCTAAATGCACTTCTGCTGTGAATTTCTTTCTAATTTCTTGTTCATAAATACTTGAAGAAAAGCGATGAACTCAGAAGTCCCTTTTTAACTATTTCCCTCTTGTTGATATTTAACAGCACATATTTGTGGCTGTGGGATTCTCTCAGATTGAGGAGCAGTTAGAATGAAAGGGGTAAAATCCGTATGGAATGGTCAGGTAATGTCCAACTTGTCTGCCATCTTTGAATAACACCAGCATAATGTTTAAATAAAGGTGGTATAAGCGTCTCTCTTTGATTCCTTGTAGGTTTGAGATGTCTTGTCTTGTTCTAGGAACTCTTACTGGTATTATTTAAAATTTGAAAGGAAAATAAATGCAACTGCTTCCCCAGATCATTAGTTTTCTTTTTCAAATTAAAGTTAGAATTCTAATGAAGGAATCTGTGTCATCCCCTAAAGATTAGGGTAGGGAAATGTTGTAGATATACTAGGAAAGAAAAAAAAATAAGGACAGGTCTAGCATATCTAAAAAAAAAGACAATGAATTGCTACTTTGGTTTCCTCAATGCCTAAATTTGACTTATACATAGTCTTTTGGATCATGGGTGCAAATTATTGTGAAGAAATCACTCCAGTCCAAGGTAAGCTTGTGACCTTTGATGACCTCAGTTTATTTTCAATTCAATTCAATCAGGAAAGCATTCACAGAAGTTCTCCTATATTCCAGGCACCGTGATCATCCTAAAAAACAAGGCAATGTTGAGTTAACTTAGGGGGTTTGCAATCTAGAAGGGAGGGAGAGGAAAAGCTGGCTCCATATCAATAAAATGGCAGCACCACTTAATTATTATATGTAGTTTAAATGGACTGTAAAATATAGTAGAAGACAGAATTAATGAAAGATGGAAGTAATGTAGAAAATATTTTGGAATTGGAGTTAGGCCTTAGGATAATAAGAAGTGAGAAGGATATTCCAATAGCTGTAACAGTGTGGGCAAAGGTTAGGACTTATTGAACAATTACAGGTGATTGGAATACAGAAAACCAGCTGCTTGATAAAGAGGTAGGAAAAATCACCCAGGATCTTAAATATCAGTGTGTCAAAAGTTTGGTCCTGAATTTGTAGGTGACATGGAACCATTAAGTTTCTGAGTACTGCACCATCTTGCCTGAGGTCCTCTGTAAAACTGAGATGAGCCATGTAAATGATTAATTGGAAAGTGTGGAGGCCACTTAGATGAGGATCATAATATTTCCAGTGGGAATAAATGTGATTCTAGGAATGGACTTTCTGTAGATATGCCCCAGTCAGAATATGAGTGAAAAAGAGATGAGGGCAGTAATTTACTGTCTGATAGTGTGGAGGGCTCTATCTAGACAGACGTTTCCCAATTCCAATGCATCCAAGATGGATGTACTAATGACAATGAATTAACCCAAATGAAACATATTTCCAGATGTTTAATACTCATCTATGTCTACTAGATCCCTTAGGACCTAATTCAAGAAGGCCCTTCCTCCAGTAAATTTTCTACCTGCAGAAGCAAGTCTTATATTTGTGTAGCAATTATAAGTAATTATAGAAAAACAGTAGGAAGAAAATCCAGTGTCTTTATGGCTTTGTAAATCCACTAAATAGTCTAGCATAGTGCCAGGCATACAGTGAGTGATTCCTTATGGGTGCAGAATAAATTGCCTTGAAAAACAACCTCTGAAACATATGCACATCAAAGGTCATATGCACATCCAAGTTTATTGCCTAGAATGGTAGGATGTGGAGAGTAGAAGTCTTGGAGATAACAACTCTGGGATCAGGAAGATAGCCATTAGGTCCATCTAAACATATTTTAAGAATGTTCTTGAAAAAGGCCCCAGTGCATGTTAGCACAATTAAGAAAAGAGTTTGGGGGAATTTGGAATGCTGCTGTCTAGGGGAGCTCTTGAAATGATGGCACGAGGCACTCTGGGCAGGTGACAAGCTGAGCTGAATTGAATAGTGACAAAATTGAGATATAAAAAGGAATGACACCAACAAGGCCAATTCTTGATGAGTACTATCAGAGATGCAGGATGTTTATTTTTTTAATCTGTAGGTTAAGAGAAAAACAATTTGGGATATTAAAAAGTGATATGTTAAAATTAGGACTCTCTTCACATATGCTCTTAAGGCCTCCTTAAAAGAAAAATGTGACTTAAGATTGGGAAATTTTCTAAAATCAAGTATTTTCCAATACTGCCTGTGAGACTAAAGCTGCTTCAAACATAGAGAGAGAGAGTTTTATTTGTGGGATACAGACTATACAAAAAATTACATATTTCTAGCATACATCTCACTAAATGTTGAAATTCTTGAAGCATTTTTATCAAAATCAGGAACAAGAGAAGTTTGGCTACTAAAATTGCTACTAATCAGGTGCAGTGGCACATACCTGTAATCCAGGTGACTCCAGAGGCAGAGGCAGGAGAATTGCAAGTTCAAAGCCAGCCTCAGTAACTTAGCGAGGCCCTAAACAACTTGGAGAAACACTGTCTCAAATAAAAAAGAAAAAAAAAGGACTGGGGATGTGGCTCAGTGGTTAAGTGCCCTTGGGTTCAACTTGGATACCAAAAACAAACAAACAAACAACTACTTAACATTATAATAGAGATATTAGACAATGCAATAAGGTATGGAAAATAAGTAATGGCTTGAAATGAAAGAAGAAACCACTGATATCATTTGGATTTACATAAAATTATAAGAAGTTTTTCAGGCAATGTTCTTTGGATTTTCTATTAGAACTCAAGAAAATCCAGAAAGTTGGACAAATTCTATCAATCATCTATCATCTTCCTGAACATCAGTGATAGTTATAAAATATAGTTTCTTAATATTAATGTAAAAAACTTATGACATTTAGGGACATGAGAGATATTTGATAAAAATAGATATGCTATATTTGTGGTTGAGAAGGGCAAATAAATCTTTCATAAAATTAGTGTGACTATAGTCAAATTTCTATGGAACATGACAAACTGATTCTAAAATCATTGTAAAAT
Source organism: Marmota monax (assembly GCF_021218885.2). Lineage (NCBI taxonomy): Eukaryota > Metazoa > Chordata > Mammalia > Rodentia > Sciuridae > Marmota > Marmota monax. The sequence continues at coordinate 26,170,226 of NW_026692881.1, forward strand.
AGAAAATGTATAAGAATAAATAATTTTTTGAAAGAGTGGAAAAAATGAGGGGGACAAACTTAATAGATATCAATGTATACAAAGCTGCAGAAATAAGACTTGGTATTGGAGAGGAAATAGCTATAAAAGAACAGTGGAACTCAAAAACCCTGAAGATATACAGGGCTAAGTGTTCATTAGAGGTAGCATTTCATAAAACTAAAGAAAGATTTTGAGGCAATTGGATATCCTTTTGAGAAAAAAACAGCAATATTTAAAACAATATACAAAATAAAATCCAGATAATTTAAAGATAAAAATTAAAAAGTGTTATTATAAAAGAAAAAATATAAATGAATTAAATATTAGGGCAGGAAAGATTTTTATGCTAGACACATAAGTAGATTAATTTGACTGCAAATTATCTAACGAAAGATATCATTCAATAAGTTAAAAGTCAATAACATTATATGTTGCAAATATTCACTTATAGTTTAGGTCAATACTTAAAATATTTTAAGAGTTTCTATTAATCAATAAGAAAAGAGGAAAGAAAGGGGAAAGGAATCTGAGCAGGCTATTCATAGAAGAAAAATGCAAGTGGCCAAATTACATAGATAATCAAGAGAAATAAAAATTACACAATAATGAAATATCCGGTTTTCCCCATAAATTTGAAGATGAGAAGGAATAGAGAGGATAAAGATAAGGAGATGATTGTGAGGATGGATGGTCACTACTGGCATTGGTACAACCTCGGCTAGTGAAAAATTTCACAGGCCTTCTCAACATTAAATATTTTGGCAATTCTAAGTATTTTCCCTTAAAAAACCCCCACATGTACAGTGAGAATAATGAGTGCAATGAAGCTTATTGTAGTGACAAACTACTAAATGTCTATCAGTGAGGCACACTTAAATGAAGTACACCATATCTATGTTGTGGAATATGATACAGAAATGAAGAAAGTGAGGTAATCTGTATGCACTAAAGTAGATCTCTAAGACATAGCATCATTTGAAAAAAACAAATACATGATGTAATCTCATTTATGTAAAATAAGCAAAGCAAAATTATACAATTCTAAATTTATATACAACTGTTATGTATATCTATTTATATACACCCACAATGAACTGTACAGAACAAGATCTGGACATTTATACATCAAATTGCATGGAAGGCTGTGAGATTTGTGGGCAAAGGCGATCTTTTTGTAGAATTATTTGTCTGAATTTCTGTAAGAGTGTACAAACTGATTAATTGTATTATTAGCAGTGATAAAGTAATTAAAAACTAAACTAAAAATCCAAGCATACAGGATTAGGGTTTTTGCCTAAAGCATCTTGATCTAAGTATTTTTCTCTTGTATTACATAGTTTTAAATGCCTCCTTCCCAGCAAACTTCTTATTTCCCCTTTAGAATTTATCCTTGGAAATGTCAGCGCCAGAGTACCCATCCTTTAACTAATTAGGCACATTTCTGAGTATACAATTACATTAAGGGATAACAGATGTTGTACTTCACATCCAAATCTTGGCTAATGTGTAGATTATTAACTCAGGTCTGACTCATATTAAATTTTGTGAAGATATGAGAGCTCTTCTTATCTTTATTAAACAAAGTGCTAAAACTGTCATCTCACCAGTGAATGAATTGGTCTGCACCAGTTTTTCTCCAGATTATCCTGAATTCTCTACATATTGACCACATCACTAACTAAAATTCCAGGCTTGAGATAGAAACAGTGAATATTAAATGGACTTTCAACTATATTATTCAACAATAAGCAAGAGTAGACACACACACAATTACTTTTGCTCAGCATTCCTTTTTTTCTGCAATAAAGAAAACTTTTGCAAAATCAATCATGGCAAAACTTTGCTGAGGGAGAATTTATTTGCATACAGATGTTTATTTTAAAACATATTGGCGCTCACTTTCCAGTTCTCCTTTCCATGTGTTTCACCAGAACTAGCCAAACAGGAATCAACTATCTCCAAGATTTTTGCTCTTACAGTCCATCTTTTTAAAAAGATTGGGTTTTGAATTTCAAAACACAAGAGGAACAGGCAGAAAGCAAACTGCCTGAGTTCACCACGTATCTGGGCCTGGCACCGACTTGCACAGGTTCAGTTTGGTTCAGCAACCCTCTCTGAGCATGCACAAGGCTTCATGCAGAATACCAGGAGCTGGGGGTGGAAATGGGTCCAACAGTCTTCCCTTGTGCTACTTGCTGCCTCATGATCACAAAGACAGGGAATTATTAAGCTGCATCAACCACTCTACTTAACTAACATTTCTTAAGCCCTTGGTGTCAGATGCTGGACTAAACCTGGGGCTACAGCAGCACATACAACATCAGCTTGTAGACAAGAGGAGATGAAAGACGCTGAAATCACAAGAGGTGCCAAGACAGCAGCAGAGGTTCAGCATCCTCAGAGGGGCTTAGGAGATGAAGCCAATCTGTCTCTTGGGGGTCAGGAAAGGATTCTTTGAGAAAGAGAGATTTAAGACTTGTGATGATTGAAGGATGAGTAAAAGGTTGTAAGGGATAAGGAGTAAGGAAGTATGTAGGGCACAAGCCTTTGCCAGACACTGTGATGGGCACGTGGGGTCTCCACTCTGCAAAGGCTCACCCTGAGGGCTCCATATCTTCCCACCTTGCCGAGAATTCTAAGCATCTTCTCTCCCTTTTCTTCTGGCCATCACCTCAGACTCCTAAACCTGCTCTACACATGCTTCCTCTCCCCCAAGTACAGAAATGGATCCTGGGCTCTCTTCTTGGTCTTTCCATTTCTACTCTTTGTGATTCACTGGTTCTCCCCCACCCTATCATCATTCAAATTATGGCAAAATAAATTACAATAGCATGCATTTAAGTAATTCTTCTTTTTCAGCTGTCACTTTCTGGGTGCAAAACCAAGCCCTTGCTGGGTGGGTGCTGATCTTCCTGAGGCTCCCAGGTATGCTAAATTGTCATCATGGTCCCACTTACTGTCTTGGTTTCCACTAATGACAACAGTCAAGAAAACCCTCCCGCAGGAAGCCTTTCTCTCCTGTGGTCTAATAGACACGTTCCCGTCTGCAATTGTATTTGGCATAATCTGCATTTCTTAAGGGCTACACACCACTAGGGAAAGCTTCTGAGCTTATTATAATAACCCCTTGTGGTGAAAAGCAGCTCTTAGACTGAGGAGTTTCCCAGGATCTTTACATATATATGATAAACAGCCCTCCCGACCATCTCTCTCACGCTCACCTCTCTCCTAATTAAAAGAAATGTGTGTGTATATGCTAGGATTTGGCACCTGCTTCATCATTTGGGGGAACATGACTCAGCTGTTTTGGAGGGAGGGTTGCAAGATAGAAAATCTGTCCTTGTGGGAAGGAGAGGAGAGAGGAGAGAGAAGGGGGACTGTTCACCTGCCTCTCCCCGAACACTGGGAGTTCACTGTGCAATGTTAAGTGTCTTCTTTTGTGTCAACTACACATGAGACTTGAACATACTGGAGGTTGCACTATACATCAGATTGCCCCCAAATGCATCAAACATATACAGCCTGGCAGATGGTAAACTAGAGAACAAATTTTGCCCACGATGTTGAGAGAAGTCGAAACAAGATTCCTAAGTACAAGAAATAACAGCTTATGTGGGAAGGAAAGTCAAGTGCTGACCACTTGGGTCTTCAAAATGTGTGAGAACATTTTCTTTTAGAATAAATAATTAATAGTTTTCACCTGTAATTTCACAAAGGAGAAAACGTCAGAAAATACGAAACTGAACTTTGATGGGGTTGGGGAAAGCACTGTGGGGTGAGCATTCTGACTCCCAGCTGGGAGCACAAATGGATAGGATTTTCTTTTGCAAGAAAACAATGCTTTGCAGGAGTGGGAACAGAGAACAGTGACTAACACATGTATGAATATCGCTAGAATCATACATACCTAGGAACGTGCTAAATCATACAAAGTTGTGTACATTGTTTGACTAGGAATTCCATTTCTAAGCTTGATCCTAAGGAAAACTTGGGAAAGCAGTAATAGCCCTAAAACACTTTCCTCAATGTTATTCACAAGCAGCAATATGAGGCGCAACCTAAATATCCCACTGTATGGGTAAACAGGGGGACATCCACTTGATTATATATATTGTGTAGCAAAGGGGGTATTTAGTAGATCCCAGGCAGGTGAATTCCACAAAGCCACAATTGCCCCTTCTAGTACATGACCAGCAGGGAAGTTCCTCTTCTGTTTATTCTTTATCTGTAAAAAGGATATGAAAAACATCTTGCCTAATAAGGTCATAGAGGTATCTAATGAAGACTGCAACACTGTGAACACTTATGCTATGAAATACAAACTCTGTGTAAAAACACAGAAAGGTGAAAAGCTTCTGAAACAACATAGTCTTCCCCTCCTCTCTCCTTCCTCTACTGGTCTTCTGTTTATTTATTGATTGATTTTTAAATGGGTGCTTTATAGATGTACACTAAGTTGAAATTCACTGTTGTATATTCATATATAAATATAACATAATTCAACCCATTTCATTCCACAGTTCCTCCCTTTCCCTATCCCTCCTTCCTCCCCCACATCCCTCTACTCCACTGAGCTCACTTCTATTTTCCTGGGATCCCCTCCTCTTCTTAGATCCCCCTGTTTCACTGCAGCTTTCCCCAAGGAGAGAAACATTTGACCTTTGACCTTCCGAATCGAGTTTATTTCACTTTAGCATGTTTCCATTTCCATCCATTTACCAGCAAGCGCCATAATTTCATCCTTCTTATGACTGAGTAAAAACCCCATCGTCTACATATACCACATTTTCTTTATCCATTCATCTGTTGACAGGCACCTGGACTGGTTTCATAACTGGGCTCTTGTGAATTGTGCTTCTGTAAATATGGATGTGCCTGTGCCCCTATAGCATGCTGGTTTTAGATCTTTTAGATAAGTACCCAGGAGTGGGACAGCTAATCATATGGTGGTTCCATCCCTCATCTTTTGAGGAATCTCCATACTGCTTTCCAAAGTGGTTGTATTAATTTGTAGTCCCCAAAACAATGTACAAGTGTACCTTTTCCCCTCACATTCTCTCCAGCATTTATTATCATTTGTTTTCTTGAAAACTTCCATTCTGATTGGAGAGAAATTGAATGAAAACATATTGTTAATAGAACTATAATGACTTGAATTTCTTTTGTCTTCTGTATTTTCTGTAAATTTTATGATAATTCACATAATTTTAAAAAAGTTTTTATTTATTTTAGAATGCATTTTGACATAATTTTAAAATTTGTTTTAATTAGTTATATATGAGAGTAGAATGCATTTATGCACTTTGATATATCATACATAGATGGGATATAATTTCTCATTTTTATGAGTATACATGTTGCAGAATCATATTGGTCATGTAGTCACATACAGTAATAATGTTTGTTTCATTCTACTATCTTTTCTATCCCCACATCCCCTCCCCTGCCCTCCCATCACTTCAGTCTACCTAATCTATGGTAATGCTATTCTTCCCTAATATCCTCTGCCTTATTGTGAATTACCATCCACATATTAGAGAAAACATTCAGCCTTTGGTTTTATGGGATTGGCTTATTTCACTTAGCATGATATTCTCACACTCCAACCATTTACTGGCAAATGCCATAATTTCATTCTTATTTAAAGCTGAGTAACATTCCATTAAGTATATATACCACATTTTCTTTTTCCATTCATCTATTGAGGGACACCTAGGTTGGTTCCATAGTCTAGTTATTGTGAATTGAGCTGCTATAAACATTGATGTGGCTGTGTCAATATAGTATGCTGATTTTAAGTCTTTTGGGTATAAACCAAGGAGTGGGATAATTGGGTCAAATGGTAGTTCCATTCCCAGGTTTCTGAGGAATCTCCATACTGCTTTCTATAGTAGTCGCACCAATTTTCAGTCCCACCAGCAATGTATGAGTATACCCTTTTTTACCACATTCTCGCCAACATTTATTGTTGCCTGTATTCTTGATGATTGCATTTGGACATGAGTAAGATAAAATTTGATTTGTATTTCTCTAATTGCTAGAGATGTTGAACACTTCTTTATATATTTGTTGATCAATTGTATTTCTTGTTCTGTGAAGTGTTTGTTCAGATCTTTAGCCCATTTATTGATTGGGTTATTCGTTTTTTGGTGTTAGGTTTTTTTGTGTTCTTTATATATCCTAGAGATTAATGCTTTATCGGAGGTGCATCTGGTAAAGATTTTCTCCCAATCTGTAGGCTCTCTCCTAATGTTATTGTTTATTTTGCTGAGAAGAAGTTTTTTAATTTGAATCCATCCCATTTATTAATTCTTGATTTTACTTCTTGTGCTTTAGGAGTCTTGTTAAGGAAGTCAGATCCTAGGCCAACATGGTGTAGATTTGGGCCTATTTTTTCTTCTGTTAGGTGCAGGGTCTCTGTTCTAGTGCCTAAGTCTTTGATCCTCTTCAAGTTGATTTTTGTGCAGGGTGAGAGATAGAGATTTAATTTCATTTTGCTTCATGTGGATTTCCAATTTTGCCAGCATTATTTGTTAAACAGACTATCTTTTCTCCAGTGAATGTTTTTGGCACCCTTGTCTAGTATGAGATAACCATATTTATGTGGGTTTGTCTCGTGTTCTCTATTCTGTACCATTGGTCTATAAGTCTATTTTTAGAGCCAATACCATGCTGTTTTTATTACTATAGCTCTGTAGTATAGTTTAAGTTCTGGTATTGTGATGCCTCTTACTTCACTTTTCTTGATAAGGATTACTTTAGCAATTCTGGGTCTCTTATTTTTCCAAATAAATTTCATGATTGCTTTTTCTATTTCTAAGAAGAATGTAATTGGGATTTTAATAGGAATTGCATTAAATCTACATAATGCTTTTGGTAGTATGGCCATTTTGACAATATTAATTCTGCCTACCCAGGAGCATGGAAGATTTATCCATATTCTGAGATTTTCTTTCTTTAGTGTTCTATAGTTTTCATTGTAGAAAATGGGTATAAACCAAGGAGTGGGATAATTGGGTCAAATGGTAGTTCCATTCCCAGGTTTCTGAGGAATCTCCATACTGCTTTCTATAGTAGTCACACCAATTTTCAGTCCCACCCACAATGTATGAGTGTACCCTTTTTTACCACATTCTCGCCAACTTTCACCTCTTTTGTTAGATTGATTCCAGGTATTTTTTTTTGAGGCTATTATGAATGGAGTAGTTTCCCTAATTTCTCTTTCAGTAGATTCATCACTGATGTATAGGAATGCGTTTGATTTATGAGTGTTGATTTTATATCCTGTTACTTTGCTGAATTCATTTATTAGTTCTAGAAGTATTCTAGTGGAATTTTTTTGGATCTTCTAGGTATAGAATCATAATTTTTTAAAGAAAGAAAAACCTCTTAATTTATTGGCCACAAAACTTTGCTACATCTTCTTACTCTTCTGATAGGTACCCTTTCTAGATATCCATTAAATTGATGCTACCAATAGAAGGAAAACATGAACAATAGGAATCTGTTATGGATAGTGGAAAAACAGACCAGAATTGAGAGAGAGTTTTTCCTGCTTCATGACCTTGGGGAAGTCATTCAACTTCTATGACTTCTATTTCTTCCTCCAAAGCAAGAATAACAATACTCAAGAGATCATTACTTCATCTTGAGAAAATATCTTAAAAAATGAAAGTTTTCATAAACATTCATTTCCTTTCTATTACAGGCTTTCTTTTACCCATTGAACATCAATATTCATAGCAGCTCAATTCACAATAGCTAAACTGTGGAAGCAACCTAGACTCCCTTCAATAGATGAATGGATAAAGAAACTGTGGTATAAATACACAATGGAATATTACTCAGTATTAAAAGAGAATAAAATAATGGCATTTGCAGGTAAATGGATGGAGTTAGACAATATCAGGCTAAGGGAAGTAGGCCAATCCCCAAAAAACCAAAGGCCGAATGTTCTCTCTGATTAGTGGATGCTGATCCAAAACGGAGAGCGGGGAGGCAAGGGGAAAATGGAGGAACTTTGGGCAAACAAGAGGTAGGATGGAGAGGGTGCAGGGGGACAGGAAAGATGGTGGAATGAGATGGACATCATTATCCTAGGTACATGTAAGACTACACATAGGGTATGACATTACATCATACACAACCATAGAAATGAAAAGTTGTGCTGTAATTGTGTACCATGAATCAAAATACATTTTGCTGTCATATATACCTAATTTAAATTATAAATAAATAAAACAATTAAAAAAATCCATATTACCCAAAGCAACCTAGAGATTCAGCAAAATTTCAGTGTTAAAAAAAGATGGAACCCTGCTCCTTCTATTGATTTTTTGCTGAAAAAGCTAACTGAGTTGGAAATCAAACTTCATCGTGATCCACATCCACCTTCATTCTTATTTATTTCATTTCTTGTCTCTACTCCTAATACAGAAAATCAATACATGAATCTTATGTAACACTGTTTTTCATTTTTTTCTTCTTTCTAAATGAATTTCAAGCAGGAACATCAGTTGTGAGATCAGAAGTATCTATACTTGGTGTGACTTTTTCAGTTGAAATATTTAGAAATAACTCTTGCTTTTATCAACTTGCTACCAACTGATCAAACCAAAGTGGGAGCGTTGGGAGCAGAAAAAGAGAAGAATGTCATATAGGGCCAAAGAAAGATATTGCCCAGATTTGTTCAGACAGGAAATTACATTTATGTCATGGGTAAATAAGAAAATAACACACTTAATGTTTATAGGATCATTTCCAGGTGATGGTCTCCTCTTCCATGCTGAAAGCTATCAAAAACAAGAAATCTTGCAGAGATGGTCATCTCTAGTAGCCAGAAAACATTTATCATTATTTTCAAAATGTTTGTCTCACTACCATTTCAAATATATCATACTTTTGGGGCTCTGAGTATTACATTTCCTTTACCTGGTACAATTGTCTTCCCTGAACCCCTTTGATTATGTGAATACCTACTCTTTATTCAGTTGAGTCTATCCATGTTGGTTTGTCCAAAAGTCATACTGGGTGGGTTCCTTCATCTTTGACTCATCAAATAAGGCAGAATGTCTAATATTTTCTAAATTTTATTTAATGAGAAAGTGTAACTGCTAAAATAGTAAATATCCATCATATTTGGAAAAGTGGTTATATAAATAAATGCACACATATATTTAACACTTGTGAGTGTATTATACATATTTACATACATGCTTATATACATGATGTTCATATTGTTTTAAATTGTCACTTTAAAAAGAGGAAGCATATCTGAGTCTTTACAAAGTCTTTAATTTTCAGACATCTGTCCTTCTGCATTATTTCATTTTGAATGACAAAGTATCTCTTGGGAGAAAGAGTTTTGATCTCAACCTTGGCTGCACCTTAGGATTATCTTGAGAACTTTAGAAAATTCCAATGCCCACACCGCATTCCCAGACCATTAAGTTAGAATCCCTGGAGTAAATTTAGGCAGTAGTGTCTTTTAAATGCTTTCTGAGTGATTCCAACATAGAGCTAGATATGAGAGCCACTGTGTTAACCTAGCATAGCTTTGATCAATGCTAGATGTTTATAAAGTTCCTTTATAAAGGAGATTCAACACAGATTTACTGAGTGTTCCTGGGGGAAAAGACTAAATAATTGCAAATTGTAGATATCATTATAAAAATGTTTTTAAGAAGTCATTTAAAAAAGATAACTAGTCATTACAAGCTGTGGGCATCTCCAATATAGATTTATAGAAGAAATGAAAAACATATTCCTATGTCATGCTAATGGGCCCTGGTGGTATAAGATAAAATTTCCAGTGACCAAATTATGCACAAAATAAAAAAATGCTATAGTTGAAACTACTTAGTCAGCCATGAATGTGGTGTGCAAGAAAACTTTGTTGCATGATTCAGAAAGGGAGTCTAGTAATGATTAAGATACTGACGTCAGAGTTGCATTTGGAAAGTTTGACAAAATCGCTCCATGAAATTTGAATGTAGAAAGTAATATTTCCAGATCAATGCATTAGGTGACATTTAATTTAAATATTGTTGTAATTTAAATTTAAAAATTAAATATCGATCATTTCAATCACATCTCTGAGCATTTGTAGATTAGAATTTATCAATGAATAAAGGTATTATACTTACTATCCCTTTAGTTTGTTGAACTTATGTTATTTTTTCCCCACTCACCAAAATTAGGCTACTTAAGAATGGAGACACTATCTCTTATTTTTATTTAACAATAAACAAGTATAAATTTTATATATTTGGGTTTTGGAACAGAAGCATTTGTAATTTGGGTAACCCCTTTTACAGGGAACAATGCAGAGTCAAAATGAGACATTGCTAGGACTCTTCCAAAGGCCATAATTTGAAGGGTCTTGAGACTTAAACCTCATTAGCTTTATGAAAAATTCACTCCAACATGTCTGGTCATAACTAGCACTGGTGTCTGGCTAAGAATGATATTTCCAAGTTGCATTGCTTTCCCTAGGCAAAGGGCCTGTAAAATTCTCAGATAATTCAGAGCATCCTTTGCTGGACTCTGTTGTCTGAGAAGGCAGAGGTGATTTCCCACTCTGGAGTACAGGGATCCATTGGCAAAATGCTGTTAGAGATGAGACCAATTTGGAGATTAGATGAATTTATTTACTTATTTAGGTACCAGGGATTGAACTCAGGGGCACTTAACCACTGAGCCACATCCCTAGCCCTTTTTTTTTTTTTTTATTTTAAGTTGCTCACTAAATTGCTGAGGCTGGCCTTGAACTTGGGATCCTCCTGCCTTGGCTTCCCGAGCTGATGAGATTACAGGCATACACCAACAAGCCTGGCAGATGAGTTTAATCTAACTCCATACTGATAATTGGGTTAGAACACACGAGGATTCCCAAATCTGAGGAACAGATGTGGCAGATCATGTTTAAGCCTTGCAGTTCTTGGAATGGAGGCAAAAAAGGTTTGAAGCATGCGGCAGTATAAAAAGAATACGTCCCAGAGGACTGTCCTGTCTCTTTATAGAGCCAAAAGGACCTACTTTTAAAAAGCAAGGACTCTTATTGTTTGGAGCACTGAATTCTGTGTGTACTCTCTGCAGACCTGGCACTATCTCATTCCTTTTGGTGTCCCCTAGCATGCTTCTCAAACTCTCTAGCTGGCTCTAGATTGCTTATTGAACCTAAACAGAAACTTAAATAAAGCCAGTGAGGATGGCTTCAATATGAATAATCAGTTTTCACCTTTCAATATGGCACACAAAATTTATAGTTAGGTATTCGTTTCCTCATTTTATCTCAACCCACAATTCTACTGATGAGAATGAGGTGGCAGAGAAAACAGCCTGAGAGCAGTGCACCCGGATAGGATACGAGCCAGACTTCAAACTCAGATGTACTGAGTCATGCTATATTTTAGGGGAAAGAAGAACTGGCTGGAACTTCAAGGAAGTTCTTTCATTTGACAGTTTGACACTTGAAGTCTCTCTCGGTCTTTGGGTAGAGCTTTAAACTTCCAACTCAATAAACTGGAAGTGTTATAAAAAGAAAACTCACCAGTCTTTCAGACTTATTAGAAGGTTGCCCAAAGTTAAGACCCAATAGCACCTACAGGTGACTAAGGATTCACTTTGAAGATGGAAGCAACTGGATGACGAACTGGTGAAGACCCAGGCCGTCCTCCAGAGAGGACAAAGGGGCAGCAGAGAAGCTGTAATTGCTGAAGAAAGTTGAAAGCCCTCTGCATGAGGCGCAACAGGAGGCACTGATGATATCCAGATCTCAGCAGCCCTCTGGACATTCCTCAGCAGTTCAGAAGCCAATGTGTAGCATCCTCTTGGCAACAACCCTTCTGAGAACAGCAACATGAAAAGAACACAAGAATATGAGTGTTTTCAATGCTGAGAAAAGAGAAGACTTTTAGGGAGAACAGAATATGGTACTTCAGTCCCAAGACTGTCATTCTTGTACATGCACAGAGAGCAGTAGCAGATCCAAGGATGGGGGTGAGCTTTGAGCTCTATTTCAGTGCCAGCTTAGAATGGTTTCTTTTAAAATAACTCTTTAGCAAGGATGATTTTGGAGTGAAACTCCATGGTCATCTTGGGGGCAAAAAAAAAAGTCAATAATCTCATGTATATCAAATTCATCTATGATCTTGCTGTCATAAAACTGCAGTGACAGTGACAGCTGCTTCAAAACAGGACATTTCCTGGAGCACAGATTCCACTCTGAATTGAAACTTGACACATTTTAGGCCTGGTGTTTTTAAATGAGGGAGAAAAAAAAAACATGTTGTTAAATATTACTGCAAAATTTCACTTAGCTTAATGGCCAATAAAATAACAGTGTGTTCAGGTGGCACAACCTTCTGGTTTGACCATCTGGCCTGATGAATATGCACCAGCTCCACTTTCCTTTTGCTGGCTTTCCATGCACCATTCAGTGAGGAGTGGTTGGCTGCCCCCCTAACTAGCTTCTGTGTGAAACCTTTCTAAAGGATATGTCCTGATACACATCCTACTATTCTTTGGGAGTTAACACACACACACACACACACACACACACAGACACACCAAAAAACAAAAACAAAAACAAAAAACCCCTGTCAGCCCCAAAGTGTAGGCTTTCCTCTTATGTTTTGAAAGGAAATTTCAAAAATATTTTTATTTCTTATTCAAACAAAATGTTCAAAAGAAGTAGCCACTCATTCTTTCTTCTATGAAATTCTGGATTTAACTTAGAAAGGAGCACTGACCTCAAGAAAGAGAAGCCTGAACTATCCATGAGAGAAAATGCTACTGAAAATCCAGAAAAAAAAATACAGAAATGGTTTTATCTGGTCTGCTTAGAACGATGGAATCTTAGAATATCCAGAGCAGACTGACAAGTGAAAAAATAATGAGTCACCATATAGAATATTTATAGACCATCTTGCCCCAGACAATGAGGCACCCAAATATAGAAACACAGTCACTACAAGGGTTCAACCCCAAAATGCTTCTCAGTTTTCCTTTTGTCTTCTCATGATAAGAACACGTTCGCTGTTTCATTTTATACATTTTTGGAATTTATACCAAAACTATTAGAAGAAGTAGAAAGTAAATGCCTACCAATGTTCATTGGGAATCACTTCTCTAGACTTAGTTTACATTAAAACACATACATGCACAAATAGGATGGAACTTACACTTGACTATGATGCCAGGTAAATCTTCCTACCGTAAACCAACAATATAAATGGAATGAAAATATACAAACCACCTGTTTTCAGGCATTGAACAACAGACAGGAAGACAGTGATCCCTGAGATAAGGGAAATTCACAAGGTGAGCCCCAGGGCCACCCAGCTTTCCACCTGGGTGAGACTTTCAGATCTCAACCCAGAGAGTGGGAGTCCAGGCAGAGCACAGCCATTCCACTGAGTAAAAGAGAGAAAGATCAGAAGTCAGATCATTTGAAGCAGTTAATTCTATAGGATGAGGTGCCAGAAAAGGAAAAGTTGACCATGGGGCATGTAAGAGGTCCTTGCTATCCTTGGTTGAAGGTAGCTTGCACTGGTGCAGGGTGGGATTGCATGGAAGCATGTGGGAAGCTAGTAATAGAGAATGCAACAGAGATTCAGGTACCAATGAGAGCTAGCAGATGTTGGATGCCCAGTTTAGACAGAGTTGAGAGACCTCATCAACATTCCAGCATCTACTTCAATCATCAGAACGTCCTTTCCTTACAAGAGAATCTACTACTCTAGATCTGAATAGACAGAGCCTAAAATAAAAGACTGAGTAAATTAATAGCATCAGGGATTATCTATCACACAGAAAATATTGCTAACCTTATCAAACATGCAATTGGAATCTAAAACGAAGAAAAGGGCAAGAAAATAGCAGAAAACATTTTTTTGAAAATTGATGTTTAAATATTTCCTATGTTTGATTAAAAACATCAACTTAGAGATACATGGTGCTTAGTGAGTCTACAATGGGGTGAATATAAAGAAACTCACCTAAGCAACAAGATTCAAACAGCAGAAATTAATATTTTTTATTTTTTGGTACAGAAACAAAACATCTTAAGGGAGAACAAAACACAATATGTATATTGGGGAACTAAGGATGGTCGTTTTACCTCATCAGAAACAATGGCAGTAGAAAGACAATGGAATGACAGTTTTAAAGGCTAAAAGTAAAACCCTAACATCTCAGATTCTATATACAAAGAAAGTACCCTTCATAAATAAGGGTAAAATAAAGGCATTTTCCATAAAAATTAAAGTGGAGAAAATTCAACATTGCCAGAGTTGCATGATAAGGAAGTCTGAAAGATGTTCTTCAGATTGAAAGATCCAACACCAGATGAAGACTTGGAGGAGCAAGAAGGGAAGGATACTGGGAGTGGTAAATAATTGGATAAAAATATGACTATTTTTTTCCCTTTCATTTCCTCAAAAAGACATCTGGATCTTTTAAGGAGAATGATAACACTATAATTTGAGGTTTATAATGTAATAGAAATAAAATATCAGAAAAGAATGCTAAAAGGGATGTGAAGTTGGGTAAATCTAATTACATTACTGAACAGCATAAAATGGCAACAGGGAAGGAGAAAATGACAATTGTCAGGTGTGAAGTATAAAGAGGTACAGTATCAATTTCTAAATAAATATGATATGATACATCAAAGTTGTGTATTTTTAGCCCAAATGTATTAAGAACGTTCTAAATAAAATCTATAGCTATTACAAAAATCAGTAAAAATATTTGTTAAGGAAAAAAAGGCAGGATAAACTAAAAGAGGAATGACAAACCTTTTGGCAAACAGAAAGTGAGCAGACTTCAACAGAAGGGCATCAATAATTGCATTTAATGTATGTGGGCTAAGATTTCTAATTAAAATGGAGAGATTGGTAGGCTACATCAAAAAGCAAGGCCCAACTATATGATATGCATTAGAAACATATTTTAAATATAAATAAAGAGTTAAGTTGAAAGATAATTAATGGGAAAATATACCCCATGAAAAGTAAACGTAAGAGGGACTGGGGCTCTGGCTCAGCAGTAGTGCACTTGCCTGGCATGTGTGAGGCACTTGGTTTGAGTCTCAGAACCGCATATAAATAAATAAAATAAATGTCTATCAACAACTAAAAAAAAAGGCTTATTAAAAAAAAGTAAGCATCACATAGCTGGTATGTCTAGATGATAATTTGGTCAAGTAGATGTCAAGACAATAACTCATTATGTCTAGACTCATTACAAATCTATGAACATGGACATTTCATAATGATAAAAGGTCCAATTCTCAAGAAAGAGTTAGAAATTTTTAATTACATATGCATCTAATAACAGAGCAGCAAAATAATGAAGACAAAAATCTAAGGAGGAATAAACAAAATTATCATTATAGCTGGATTTAACATACTGCTCTTCGGAATGTTGTTATGCTTGATATAACAAGGAGGTTAAAAAGTGATACAGGTACAAAAACAATCTAAGTAATGCTATACACCAACTTGACCCAAATAAGAGATTTATAGGTAAATATTCAACAACTGCAGATAAAAATGCTTTACGAATGCTCACAGAGAGCATGATTTACATAGATCATATAGTTGGCCATTAAGAAAGCCTCAGTCAATTTCAAAAGACAGAAATATGGTATTTTTTAAAAAATATGGTATCTAACCACAACAGAATTAAATTAGTAATTTATAACAATACAGTATCCAGAAAAATACCTTAATATTTATTTAAAAACCACTTCTAAATAATCAGTATGTTAAAGGAGTTTCAAGTAGAAAATACTTTAGATGCAATAGTAATAAAAACACAATGTGTCAAAAGATCAAAACCTGATTTAAGTATCTATAAAAATTTACAAACACCATACAAAAATGGTAAAATACCAAATAACTTTTCTCTAAGCTTAGAAATAAGGCAAAGATGTTCATTCTTATCACTTCTGTTCAATATCATACTGGAACTCCTAGTCAGTTGAAGGCATAGAGATTAGAATGATGGAAGTAAAATTGCTTTTATTGACATATAATATAAATATCTTTGCAGGGAATCCAGAATAATCCTACAAGAGAGCTATGTGAATAAATAAGTGAATTTTATGCAATCACAGGATTCAGGGTCAAAATACAGAAGCCAACTGCATTTGTATACATTAACAATAAATAACTAGAAAATAAAAAAAATAAAAATTGCATTTTCAATACCATAAAATATGCAAGCATGTATACAAACTCAACATTAATAATTGTAAAATACTGCTGAGGGAAATTAGAGAAGATTTAAATGAATGGACAGATATTATGTCTATTAATTGGAAGACATAATATTATTAAATTTCAATTCTCCAAAAATTGATGTATAGGTTCAACAAAGTCTAACTGTAATTCTACCAGTTCCCTCTTTTTATTAATTGATGAGTTTATTCTAGAAATCATTTGCCACTGGGAAAGATCTAGACTAGCCAAAAGTCTAGATCTTTCTAGACTATTTCTGGATTGAGAAAGATCTAGAATCACCTTCTTTCTCAGAAGAAAGAAGGAGTTGTAGGGTCTACAATTCCTGACTTCTAGACTCATTACAAATCTATAGTAATTGAGGCGGTGTGAAACTGGGTAAATATACACATTTAGATCAGGGGAAAAAAACTCAAGACTCCAGAAATAATCATACACAATTTTCGACAACGGTACTAACATTTCTATATAGAAAGAAGCACATTTTACATGTATGGAGGAAAAAATGAACCTCAATCTTTCCCTCACAGCTTATAAAGAGATCAACTCAAAATGGATCTTGGACTTAAATATAAAAGACAAACAACAAAACAGATGAAGTTAAAAAAATCATGATGGGTTGATGAAGCCAGATACAAGAGAATACATGTATCATTTCCTTCACTTAAAGTATCAGGCAGAATAGCAGGAAAAAGAATGTTGATAGAATTCAGAATAGGATTTTCCTGTTCTGACTGGAAGAGAACCCCAGTTAATTTTCCAACATAATGGAAATATTTCATATTCTAATCACGGTGGTGGATGCATGAATGTATATATTTCTCAAGGCTTATTGAATTGTGTATTTCAATTGTGGGCTTTTTATTGTTTATAAACTATACCTCAGTAAAGTTGATTAAAAAAAGCAATTTAGGAATTTTCTTAATAAGTAAATCTTCCTTCCACAGATCACATTTGACACTTGTAAATTCATCCCACATTGACACTAGAACACATCAAAAGCATTGAGCTTAATTCTATGTTCAGTATAGTTTCCAGTTTCCCAATACATTGTTAATGACTGTTAAGGCAAAGAGACAGGTAGGTAGGTAATAAGTAGATTTTCTCTTATAATTGCTTTGTAAATGATGATTTGCTTTTATGTCAGAAAAATGAAACATAGTAAAGAAACCAGTGGCATTGAGTTTATCTACTATAAGTTATTGATAAGCATTTACGTTGATAAGCTATGCCATGAAGTTCAATATTTTTATTAGTTGTTTTTCATAGCTCCTATTTATGTGATAGAAATTCCAATAAAATGTAACCATAGCATATAGTTGCACAACAATATGGAAAAGGGTATGTTAAATCAATTTGATATTCCAAGAAACTGTGGAGCCAAAATACTTTTCAATTGTTGAAGGGGTAGGTAAAACAGGGAAGCAAAATGGGAAGGGTTGGAGGAAACAGTGATTCTTGTAACTCCAATATCATCCTCTTTCTTCATTGGCTTTGACATTACCACTCACATATTATTTACAAATGATTAAAATTAATCTGGGCATGAGATCATGGAGGCTGGAATTGTACCGGGATCCGTGGCCGAACTGTTTGCACTTGAATGTCAATTCAATTCCCAGCAAGGCTTAGGGAGAAGTGATTTTAGTGACAAACCCATCATCTTGGGGACAGACAATGACAAATGACAGTAACAAATAACCAATGAAAAGTTCAGTTTAAAAGGTTTTCATTAGCAGAAGCAGGGGGGGTGAAGGGTGGTTTGCTTGTTGTTTATGTGAACTGTGCCCAGGTCTCTAAGTACAGGGCAGCACAGAGTTCCATAATTGCAAATGACGGATGATGGCTGAATCTTCAAAAAACAAGTATTCATGCTGGCTTCAGCAAGAGGGAAGGTCAGATGCTTATCTTTGGAAATTATTTGGCTCATCTCAAACTCTGAAGCCTGAAAAGCAGGCGTAGATTGCTCTAGGAGAGCAGCTTGCAGCTGAGATTTTTCTGGCAATCAGAATGGCAGGTCATTTGGCCATTTGGACAAAGCTGCTCGAATGAAGGAACATGGAAATTTTCAGTTTGTAATTAACCATTCTTAAAGGCACAAGCTTGTCCCTCAGTGGAGTATGAATATTTTTATAAGGATTCCTTGCTCAATTTGGAGGTGGATCAGTCTTGAGTGTTTGGGCATCAGGAATGGGGTAGCAATAAGACTTTGGCTTTGCCTTGGAGCCTGTCTCTCCGCAATAATATTTCTTGAATCATAGTCCTAGGAATATATTGAATTTCAGAATATATGTGTCTGAGAGAAGAGATAATAGAGTGAATAAATCTGAAAAATGTACCATATGCTTCTCCTTGCTGGTATGTTATAAAGTAACTCAGCCCATGTGACACTCTCTCAGAAATTCTACAGTAAAGAAATCTATTCCTTTACCTCTTGTCCCATCCTTGGAGGTCTCAGTATCTGTGATTCTTCAACTTCTGGACTTCTTATTTCCTTAATCTCCTCATCTCTAGGGATCATTTCCTCTACCACATCTCATTTTCCCATGTTCAAACCCTTCCCAACTTCAAGCATGTCATTTTCTGACCTCCATTTTCTAACACTCCAGCTCACCTACCCCATAAAAACCCACTCCCCAAAGTTTCTTGTTAGCAGTCAAGGGTGGATTTGGACGAGGACAAGCATCAAATCTCAGCCTTAAACAGCAGTGGGAGTGCACACAGGTTCCTTAACCTCTCTGTCCTTTAAACTACTCACCTTTAGGAGGCAAACAGGAACAATACCTACCCTTTGGGCCTCATTGTAACAATCTAATAAGTTAATACAAATCTCCCACAGGGCCAAGAACATTTGCTCAGTAAATCTGGAGGCCTCATCAGGCCCTCTGATCCACGTACTAACGTTTCCCTCTCTCCTGAGCATCCTCAGTTTCCTCTCTGGCTAGCATAGATTCTATCAATCATCCACCTAATTCTCATTCTACCAGTATATACCCCCAACCTGATTAGAGCCGACCACCAACTTGCTTTCTGCCTTCACCTGAACAACTGGTTGTTCCTGGAGAAGACCACCAGGTGTTGACCTATCTCAATTGCACTTCATGACCTGATTTCATGAAGGAGTCCTTAACTCTACATGGCAATCCAGCCACACATTCCCAACTTCTAAATTTCTAAATCCTTTCTTTTTCTGCCTTCTGTGTCACCCCGGATCACTGTTCCACTGATGACTCTTCCTTCTGGGTCACTGAGAAGGCAGAACAAGCCTGTTTTCCCACTACCAAACCCACCGCTTCTCCTCCATCTGTGCTGAACTGTCTCTTTTCTGTGCCCAAGCTCAGAGGCCAGCTCCTGCACTTGGGCTTGCTCAGGTCTCCTCTGGTTCCCTAAGGAGCTCCCAGTTATACCTGTTCCCTGCCTTTCCGACATGATCAATCTCTCCCTCTCTCAAATGATTGTCATCATGAAAATGATCTAGTGTTTCTTTTTGAAAACTAATTGAAAAACTTCTCTCAACTTACCATTTTTCCTCTGGCTACCATCGTGTTTCTCTGTTCCCCTATCACAGTATACCTGCTTTATAATTTTTATTATGAAAAGTCTCAAACACACATAAAAGTAGAACTGTATAATGAGTCCCCATGTACTCATCATATAGACTTGAAAATGATTAACTTCCAGTCATATTTCCTTCATTACTTTTTTTTTTTTTGGCTGTAGCACTTTAAAGCAAATATCAGACCTCATGACATTTCACTTCTAAATATTCAGTTCATCTTTTAAAAATAAGTACATTTCCTTACATAAGCATGATACTGTTATGGTGCCTAACACAATTAACAAAAATACTTTAATATCATCTATTATCTAGTCTAGACTCACATTTCCTCAATTATCCCCCCCACCAAATGTCTTTTTGTCGTTAATTGAACAACAATCCAAGCAGGGCTCATGCATTGCCTGTGATTGTATCTCCTAAGTCTCTTTATCTAGAACATTTTCTCTACTCCATAAATTAGTGCAAAGTCTAGGTTAGTTGTTTGTAAAATGTTCTCTTCCTAAGAGAGCTCTGCTCCCTTGAATCCCCTGACCTGGATTTCTTGCTCCCACACCCTTAGGACATCGGTGCTAGCACAACCAATGGGCATGTCTCTTTCTTCCCTCACCTGATCTCTCTGCATCATTTAACATCATCTCTCTATTTGAAACTCTCAATTCTCCAGGACTCTGGGATCCACATTCTCCTACCCTTCCTCCCACCCCAAGGAATGCTTCCTCTCAGTTTTTTTCTGCCTTTTCTCCGTGTGACCTCCAAATACTGACATACCTGAGAGTTCCATCCTAGACCTTCTTTTCTCTTTCTGTCCTCTCCACTCATCTAATCTTATTTGGGTCCATGATGAGATTTTCGAATACCACCCATAGGGTTAACTCCCAGATCTGTCTGAGAATTGATTTCTTCCCAAATTCCCGAGTAAAATGTTCAACCTCTTTACCTGAATTTCCAGTCAAGTGTCTAATGGATATCTCAAATTTAACTCATCGAAAGTTGAATTCAACTTTCCAACGTCCTCTCCGGTTCAAATCCTCCTTTTACCCAAATCTTTTAATTTTCAGTATACAGTGCCATAAAACACCCAGTTTCTTAAGTCAACAATTTAGGAATCATTCTTTGATTCCTCTTTTTTGCCCTTGACTGATGCTTTTACTCCTTTAAAAAGTCTTATTGATTTCACCTCTAAAACATAGCCCAACCTTTCCCTTTGTTCCCGTCTCCACAAACACCACCACAGCCCAAGGCACAAACGTCCCTCTCCAGGTTTCTGCACTCCTGATTGGTCTTCTTGCTTCTATTTCTGGAGCTGTCCACTCCTATTTCCTCACAACATCCAGGTGTTCATTTTAAGAGTGTAAAATGAGAGCATGCTATTTGCCTGCTTAAAACCCTGCTAAGGTCCCTCCATCAAACTCTTGATAAGCTCTGACCCTTCCTCTCACACCCCTTAGAAACCTTGTATTCCACGATTCTCCTCTTGTTCCTCCCTAGCCATGCTGGGCTGGCATCAGAATGTTGGAGATGGAGAACACTGGCCACATTGGCAAGGCTAATGAGAGAACTTCCTGAGCCCATCACAATGCCCCAGCTAAGCCATTTCTGATATATTTTCCTACAGACATGTCCATTCAGGGCACAGATGGTGAACTGCAGGCCTAGCAAAATTGGGCTGTTTTCTGTATTGCTATCCTCTCTTAAAAACACTGCTTTAAAATGACAAAAATGGCAGTGTTCTCTGTTGGCACTCAGGTCTGTTCTTCTTCACTGGGCCTTTCACAGCGTTTAATTGTGCAGTCATGACATGGGTGTCTCTGTGCCTTGTCTTTTCCAACAGTCTCTAAGCTCTAGGAGGAGCTGGTTTTGAAGACCACTCTATATGCGGTATGTAGCATAGGGCCCCATCCATAAATATTTGCTGAATGAATAAATGCATGAATGTAGTCCTAGGTGACTCAATTAGTATATTTGCTCTTACTGGGAATCTCTTGTCAACTTGCAGGCTGAGAATGTAGATCTAATATAGTGCTATGTGTGTGGGCCACATGAGAATTTTCAGCAGACATCACATTGAAGGAAAATATGAGAAACAGCACACCTGATCATCCCTCTTCCTCTTTCCATGGAAGATTAGGATCTTTAATTCCAAGTGATCAAGGATGACTAAATGACCATAGTTTGTTTTCTCTTTGTTGTTCTTGTTTTATAACTAGACCTCAGGTACACATGATTAGACTAATAAAAATCTATAGATCATAACATACTCTCACCATTGGGTAATGCCTGGATCACATTATTTATTATTTAATTTAAAAAATTGTGGTAAGCTTGCATAAACCTACCACCAAAAACAAAAGCTAGGAGCTCATCAATAAATTACACCTGAGCATATGGTGCCTCTCACCAATCTATCCCCTGCTTTCTCCAATCTAAATTTTCTATTCCTTTGCTTTCCTTCTGCGTGGTTCTGTTAAATTTTTATGCATGCACAAAGACATACATTGCTTTACTTACATTGTTTTTAAGTTTATATAAAGGATGTCATGCTGTGCATAATCTTCTGGAGTTTTTAAAAAATTAATATTGTAGTCCAATGACTCATCCAAATTGCTACATGGAACCATAACTCAGTTATTTCCATGGATATATTATATTTCATTGTGTGACCATAGGACTACTTTCTCATTGATGGACATTTGGATCAATAGTATTGCTACTATTGTCAACTTGTCCTTGACCTCTGGAATCCAGGTAAGTCAATACTTTTTGAGCATTCCTAAAGTGAGAAATGTTGGCTTAAAGGGAAGCCAACCTCCAGGACTGAACTTGCAACACGGGAACTCTGTCCAGAATTGCATAGATTTGAACTCTAATGTGCTTATTTCTGCTTTTGATTATGAGTCTGTTTCTTTAAGAAGGAGCGGGGGAGGAGAAGAAGAAATCCTCAAAGGCTTAAAGAAGTGACTGAGCCAGAAAAACTGCATGAAGTCAGGTCATTAAGTCATAGTGCACAGTGGCCCAGGAGCAGCCACTTGTAGATTCATACCTAGAGCCAAGCTGAGATGGGTAAGCAACGATGCGATTTGATCTGAAGAGGAGATGTGTAGTAGTGTCAGGGCTGTGGGAAGAAGTGGGCTCTGTAGAGCTCAGAGCCTTCCTGGAGGTGGGTACAGGCCTGGCACTTGCCTCAAAGGTGTTCAATGGGGGTTGGCTGGTTCTTTGGTTTAAAGGATGGGAGTATTTCAAAAGAAAAAGTTGGACAATTTCCTTGGATAGCAAGAGAATGAGGAGGACAGAAGGGCCTGGCAGTTTAGAAGCACAAGATCCCAAGACACGTGTGTCAGGGTTGGCTGTGGCCATTTCACATCAGCTCTTTATCAGCTCTTTATGCTGCAGCCTCCTCTCCTCCAAGAGAGGGATGGCATGTCGATCTCAGATTGCTTAATGCCTACTGAATGCTGAGTTATTTATTTATTGTTCTTTCCCCTGAAAATATCAGTTCCACAAGGAGGGGGACTTGAGGTGTTTTGTGAACTGCTGTCTTTCCACAGCCCAGAGCCACTGGATGCTGAATACATTGATGGTGAATGAATGGATCATTCGATTTGCTTTGTGGGTTAAATGAGCCCACCGTTCACAAGGCTTTAAGTGAAGAGTCTGGTGCCTACCAGGCATTCAATAAACAGTTTCCTAACCCTTGCTCCTATTTAGCTCTTTTCATTTCTGGGAAGGGGCAAACATACCCAGTGTTTAACTGGGGAGAAGATCCTTGTTTGCCTGCTTCTTTCTGACTGTTATGTCTATGAAAAGTAAGGACGGGAACTCAGCATTTTCTAGAATCATCCAGGACATGCATTTTCCTATGTCTCTTGAATCCCATTCACTCCCAGCCTGCACGTTTTCCCTTCTCACATATTCTTCTCAGTCCCACCTGTCCTTTTGCTCTGACTCTGGGTTCTATCAAGACTAGCTTGCCTTCCCTCTGCCCTTCAGAGTCCCAGCCTCTGGTAGGTTCCATCTCAGTCATCCCCCCGCCTCGTCCAGCAGCTTCTCCTGATGGTCAGTTGTTTGGGCACACATTTAGTAGAGAGCAAACACTGCCCAGACCTCACAGTACAAGGTGCTAGAAGAACAGAGACTAACCATGCATCAGAGACAATTTTGGGAAAATCAAAAAAACAGGGAGAGATCAGTATTATGGAATTTAGCCTAGAAGAGAGGAACTCCAAGTCCTAGAGGCTTAACCCTTCATTATCTGAATCCCTATGTTTCTTCCTTTCTCTGAAGCAAAAGCTTTAGTGATACACCAGTCCAGACAGCCTGTGAGATGTATTCAAATACCGGTTAAGGAATTTCTGCCACCTGGTGTACTGAGAGTGCACTGCAGTGGGACAAGAAATGGGAGTTCTACTTGTGGATTCTATGAGTTTCCTAATAGAGTACTAACAGTCTACTTTTGTTTGCAAAGCAGTATACATTTTTTCCCAATGGAACCATAACAGGACAATGTAAAAAATAGAAAAAAAAATAGCTGCTTCAAGTAGTGTACAGTGTAGGGAGTTGGGTAGTTTCAGATTAATGCCTTTTTATTATTTTTTCTTTTTACTCTAGAATTTTGCTGATGCTTTTCATGGAACTCAGAAGTCCGTGATCCATAGTGGAAGATCCAAACAAAACTAACGACTCCAAAGGTGAGGCAAGATTATTTTAGGTGGAGTCCTGTTGCTGAACTCCTCTTTTATGCTCAGCTCTTTATATACATTATTCTACTTCGTCTTCACACTCATCCTGGGAAGCAGGCTTTGATATCTTCATCAAAGATGAAGGAACTGAACCAGAGGACTGTAGCCAGTACTCCCCTGCCTTTAATGGTTGAGCCAAGACTCAGATCCAGTTCTTTGTGGCTGACTTCTAGGCCCAATCTGATGGTCATTTTTTTTTTTTTTTTTTTTGGTAAAGAGTATGTCCCAGGGCACACATATAGAATATGAGCTGAACACACTGGGAAAAAGTATGAAAGGAAAGGGAGGCTCTAGGATTTGCCCAAAGCATACAGAATAGCACCAAAGACATTAGACTTCCCACCTGAAAGCTTTATTCCTAAGATTCACTCAAGGAAGCAGCTCTTGAGTGTCTGGAAAATAAATGAATATTTTGCCTTCAGCAGAGTCTGGGTGTATCCCAGAGATAGAAAGCTTTATAAAATGTCCCCTGTTGAAACTGATCTTGCAGAATATACACAGGAGAGATGGAAAACCCAATACTGTACTGTTCTGCTCTCCAGATGTACAGGTCTTCCAAGTATAGAAGCTGTTCTCCAATAGGAGCCCTCAGGAATGGCAAAAATCAAGACCTCTAGCAATGCAATCACTTCTAATCAGCCTTTAATGAGGATATAAGCAGCCTCAGCTTACCTCTGTCGCAAGGAGACAACTGCACATAAACCTCAATTACTCAGACATTTAAAAATCAATTTCAAATAAAATGTTCAGGTGATGGAATTAAAGAGATTAGAGAAAGAGGGACACACATATAGGCCTGCCATGCCTTGTCAATGCAATTGAGGTAGGCAGTTCCCATAATGTAATAAAACTGGCCAACTTTGTGCCCTTAGGAACTAAAGAGGAACACATCTTATCTCCCAGCACCTCCCGAAGCAGAGGAAGATTCCAAAGACTAGAAGAACAGGACCCAATCAGTGATCTCAACACACTCAAGCTGTGTTTGCAGCGTCATCCTCATCTCATTTTATAGATGTGAAAAGAAGTCACCAGAGGCTACAGTCCACCTGGTCTCCAGCTGCTATACATCCTCATCAAATACCTTACGGTTTCCATAGGTGACTATAATATTTTTGCCAGTCTCATCTGCTTACCATCACCATTCACATTAGGCTTATGTCTATTCCCTTATCTATACATATTCTATTTATTTTATTGTAGATTTATTTCTATTCTTTGCTTCTGTGAACTCAAATAGATGCAGTGCATAGTTCCCCTTTTTTTTCCTTCCTTTGCTAAAGCAGGGGTAGGAATCAAACATATGTCACTTATAGCCTTCAAAACAGCTGTTACATAAGATAATCCCACTGTTAATGAAGTTATCCTTTAATAAGTATTCAACACTAATAATTGTGCTGAATACTTAAATTATCTTTTTTGATGACCAAAAGCACCCTATAAGGTGGGTATTGCTATTATCTTAATTTTCCCACTTTGAAGATTAACATACTTTATAGAGTTGTGTGAATTGAAGAGGTACAATACCATAGTTGGAACCAATGGGGACAGCTGGTCAGTTTGATTCTTCCTGTCCTGAGAAGTGCCACCATTCTGGCTCCTGTTATATGCAGTGGTGCCAGAGAGACAGAACCAGTAGGGAGAGAATTTATTGGCGAAGTTGGTTCACATGATTACGGAGGCCAAGAAATTCCACCACAGGCCTTCAGCAAGTTGGAGACTCTGGAATGCAGGCAGTGTGGCTTGGTTCAAATCTGAAGCCTCAGAGCTGGGAAAGCCAATGGTGCAACTCTCAGTGAAAAGCCAAAGGCCTGAGAACCCAGCAGAGCTGCTGGAGTCCAAAGGTCAGAGAACCTGGAGCTCCAATGTCCAGGGATGACGGGAAAAGTATCCCAGCTCCAGATGGTAGAGAGAATATTCTCTTTCTCTGCTTTTTATTGTTCCATCTGAGTCGCTAGCTGATTGGATGGTGCCCACCCACACTGAGGGCTGGTCTCCTCCACTGGATCCACTGACTGGAAACGCTGTCATGGACATACCTAGACAGATGGCTTTACCAGTTCTCTCTGTGGTCCTCAATCAAGTCAAACTGACACCTAAAGTTAACCATTACAGTTCCACTTGAAGTTGTCAAATTATAACTTTAAAAAGGTAAACACATGACTCACATAAAATAAAACTTGAAAACACAATAATATGAATATGAATTTTAACATCTTATTCACTAATGAGGGAACCAATAGGATGGTAATGCTGGTTTGAAGGGGATTAGAGAAAGGAAATGATGTATCAGTCAGTCAAAGGGACACTGAAGTGAATTTGCTGATAGAGACACCACTGGTTAATGACTTATAGGCAATAAAATTGCCACCTTCTGGTTATCTTTCCTACTTCATAAAAATTGACCACAAGACATTTAACTTTGGAGTAGCTGAGCTCTAACAAAACAGTAAGGAGGAAATTCAAACATAGACATACTTTCCTACCTCAGAGGTCAGGAAACTTTCTAAAGAGGCACAGAGTAAATATTTTTGGCTTTATAGGTCATGTGGTCTCTGTTGAAACTACTCAAATATGACATTGCAACATGAAAACAGGCTTAAATAATACAAAAACAAATGGATGTAGTTGTTCTCCAATAAAACTTTACAAAACATTATTTATTTACAAAAACATATGAATGCCAGTCATCATTTGTCAGCTCCTTCCTAGATGATTCAATTGATTAAATAATATTAGGGATGCCCGTTAAACAATGCCAGGGATGAAGTTCAGTGGTTCATTTTTTATAATAGCACTAACGTGAACGGGACTTCCTTCATTTGCTGGGACATTGTCCCTGCACCCACACCCTCCCACCTGAATGGAGTGAGCCCTTGGTGTTGATTCAGATGGGCTCTGTGATCTCCCAGCCTAACCTCAGCAGAGTCATGGGATCACTGTGGACAACTGACCCAATTTCCAAATTTTGAATGACACTAAACTATTTCTGACTTAGTCCGGTTGCTTTCTTAAGTGGGAAGAGTTGTATATACTGAAGCTGATTTTCTTCCACTTCACTGGGAAGTGAAGGAATTGAGGTCAGAAGGAACCCTAGTTCGTCACTCCCTGCCTCTCTGTACTTCAGTTTCATTATCTGTGCTGTGAGGGTAGTCATGTGCCTACTTCCTGGGCCGTTACTGGTTCTCATGTGATATGTGTGCACAGCACTCAGCTAGAGAGATGAACAGTATGTGCACTGTCAAGACTGCCTCTCTTGCCTTTAGGACTCCTCTCTCCTCCTCATCTCAGGTGGCTTTACTGCTAAATTACTTTAGCACTGACATAGGGATTGTGCTGGAACAGCAAGTCTGCCTATTCTTGGGTTCAATTTCCTTTCTCTTCCATGTTGATGTTCTATTTCATTGTTTATGTCTAACCTTTGACTTTTATTCAAACTGCTTCTAGTAACTTTGTGCTTTACAGTCCAGTAAATATGCTGACTGTTCTTCTTGTTTCTGGGAGCAAGGAAACCCCAGGGAGCTGAAAAACTCAACCCATGACTGAGCAATCCTGGGCTTAGGGCTTTAAATAGACCATCTTAAATCCTCACAACCATTCCATTTTAGGGCCACTAATATCTCTATTTTGTATATGACAAAATTGAGACTATGGTAAGCTAGGTCACTAGTCCAAAATTATACTCCTGCAGTGTTTGGGGCTGAAAACCAGCCCAATTCTGACTAACTCCAAAGATAATAAATGCTTTTTATCTTTTGAGACATACTCTTTTCAACATGCTCTTTATTAGGCTACTATTTTGCTCCTTAGTTGCTTCCTCTGCTTTGGCAAAACTGATCCTCTGTGGTATGAATAAAGGAAAAGAATAAATTGTTCGGTGCCTAAAATCAAACCAGAAACTTTTAACATGATGCACCCGAGTACTTTAATAGCTCATATTCCATTTTGCATTTTTGAGCTTGTCAATAGGCAGTATCTCCAGCATGGAGTCTCGCTTTTCAGGAAGTGCTTGTCAGTATTGTTGGCCGACTCCAGAGGTCTCTGCTTTGACCATGGCAAGAACTCATAAGCCAGCATCAGATAAAAGCAGATGCAGAGCCAGGTCATGCCAGATGATGTATGTCCATCAAATGCAGCCTCAGACCTTGAACAAAACAGAGCAGTAGGTCTGCTCATAAGAGGTTCACGCCCCACACTGGCTGGGGCCAACCACTGTGGAAACCTAGAGATGCACAAAGACAGAGACAGGATCAGCTGAACCTCCTATGTAGGACACTGATTTTTGGTTTCTGTGCATTGTTAAATATATATATATATATATATATATATATATATATATATATATATATATATATATATATATATAGTAGTTTGGAGTCAAGGCTCCTCTTCCCTCCATCTTCATATAGCTCTCCGTCCGTGCCCTAGTTCTATGGTGCATAGAGCATGGTCATGTGACCTAACTGGCTCATCAGATGCTCCCACCCAGAACTTTGAATCTCAAGAATGTGAGACAGTTATATAAAGGCAGTCAGAGATTAACCCTGATAGTTGTGCTACAGCTTAAAGTCTATCTTAAAGTCTATCTTAAAGTCTCTTTGCAGTGTGGCAAACATCCCAAAGTGTCGCGGCTGGAGGCAGCAGTTCAGAAAGATTGTTTCTGTCGCAGACCTTCATGATGTGTGGCCTTTCTTGGTTTCTGCCCATTTTCTGAGTTTCCTTCTCCAAGCTCTTGTCAATATTCTGAGCTATCCAATGGTTCTCCGGGAAACTCATGATCTCCTGATTTGGTTTCCACAGTTGGCAACAGAGTACTCTGACCAATGTGCTTTTCAATGTCCACCCAAAAGGCCTAGACTCCCCCAAATATTACCTTCCCTGTTCAAAGAAAATTCCCTCAAAAGAGGCTGTCAGTGTTTTCACTCAATTGGAAAAAAAAAAGACAAAAGGCCTCAGAACTTTATATGTTTAGAAACCTAGCACCAAGAAGTTGTTTCAACCATCATTCTAACTTTATTAACCCAAGACAGATGTACACACAAGAACCTAGGCAAAGACTTTCCTTAGTGCCATCAAAAGATAAATTTAAGGCAACTTGTATCAATGCCCATGTTGCACAGGAATAGAAGGTTCACAAAATGAACCAAGTCAATGTTCTATTCTTCTACCTTAAATAAATAAAAGAAATTGTAGTTATATAGTGCTTGCTTCTGTCCCAGCCTGTCTAAGGTGTGTTAGCTCCAGCCTTGTCACAAAATGACAAAGGAAACTGGCATTATTGGACACTCGTGCCATTGCCCTCGTTCCTCAAATGCTTGGTGAGGAAGACACTATTCCATCCATTTCTCAGTGGAGGAGAAAGGCTCAAAGAACTCATTCATCCTTACAGCTGGTAACTGTGCAGACAAGATTAAAAGTGACCCCCAAATCCATGCACAGTACCATCCTCTCTTCCAACTTTGGAAGAACTGAAGCCATTGTTGCTGATGAGTTCAAACATAGATGAGACCACTCTGGCCAAAAATGAAAGAATCTACTTTTTCTAAATAATGCTCAACCACCATAGGGTTGTTTTAATCAAACTACATCTCATTTCAAAAGATTTCCTTTGTAGGCTATATGGAGTTCCTGTCACACATAGTAGGTACTACGAAAACAAAATGTTGAACTCGATTAGATCATTTCTGACTGGTTAAAGGGCAAATAGTAACAGATGTAGAAATAATTAATCTGGACTTTTTGTGTAGTGTTTTCCATACTTTTCTGTTTATTTCTCTGCTTGACAAAAACAAAAAGTCTAAATTCTTTCTGGGCTGTTTCATAACTGATAGATGAACTTGGCCTAATTGTTGATCCATAGAGAATGGTTAGAAATACCAATACCCTTGGGGTTAAACTTCCCAACTTTTGTTGTGGAAATATTTAGTCAACTAATGATCTCTCCCCTGCTGTTAGCTTTGGCAGGATCTGCATCCCTTGTTTTTAAAGAAGCAGGAGAAAATAACTCTCTAGTAGGATGCATACCTGTCTGAAGCTCCCCAACAGCTAGAGTGCTGAGAATCTGTAACAACAAGGGGAGGGCATTTCAGTTCCTTGCAAAATAGGACTAAAGCAAAAGAAAGGCCAGAAAGGAACTTATAAACATGAGAGTGTGTGTCCACGATTTGAATGAATTCAGTAGAGAGAGAAATCATGTGCAGAAATCCCAAGCACTGGGTGGAATTTTTAAAACTGTGATCTTTGCCAGGTTAATACTCAAGTAACTGAATAAATTTCTATTTGAGGCCAACCACGTCCATCCATCCACCTCATCTAACCATCCATCCAGCCATCCTTAATATATATTGGCCTTCTATCCAGGAGAACAGAAGGATAGAAAGACAGAATGTTCCCTTCAAAAAGCCTAATGGTAGCAACAGAACTTGTTCTTTGTATTTTTTTTTTTTTTTAGCTAATATTTATTTAGCATTTACTATGTAAGGGTACTATGCTTAGAAGCAGGACAAATATCCCACTCAACTTTCACAACTATCCCACAAGAACATTGCTATCCTCATTCTACTTTCAGAAAACATGTTGTATAATGTATTCATATACAGCGAGCTAATGGCCGATCTAAGCCTCCAACCAAGTCCATCTGAGACCAAAGTCAATGGCATGCTTTTAAATACTTTGTTATACTGTCCATCTAAATAAGGCACAAAATCAGAACATGAACCAGATCACAGCCCCGTGCCTGGCAAATAGTAATAGTCATATTTTTAGAGTGTGAAAATTATACTTCCGGTGTGTGCGAGTGTGTCTATTTCCCAGAGGATTGCTGTGAACCCTTGGAGAGAGGGTTTAAGGGAGAAAAAAGACAAGTTCAAAATAGGCTTTAAGAATTCCTGGCAGTAAATTTGATACTTTAAAAAAAAATGGGTTAAGGGAGAGTATGTGGTAAACAGAACAGAGTGAGCAAAGGTACAGGAAGAGAAATGTGTCCTAGGAGTTGAGGAGGAAGGGGAAGCTCTTGTGCCCAAAGAGCTCTTGCTGAGTGGCCAACCCTACAGGTCCACCATTTGAGAGTGATTCTTTTTGGACATGAAGGATTTTCCTTTATTTGACACCGACAGTAAGAGGGTCCTATTGAATACCGTACCTCCTAGGAAAGGTAAT
The DNA here is from genome assembly GCF_021218885.2 of Marmota monax. Lineage (NCBI taxonomy): Eukaryota > Metazoa > Chordata > Mammalia > Rodentia > Sciuridae > Marmota > Marmota monax. Next base: position 26,201,944 of record NW_026692881.1, read on the forward strand.
ACACAAGGCAGCTTGTTCCCAACTGTGAGATCACTCAGGGTCTTGGCAGTAAAGAGATGGCATGTTGGCATGTGCTATCAGGGACTATTTCAAAGGTGGCTTTTCTCTCCCTGGGAGGGAAGGGAGCCATTCTGGGATCCCCAAGAGAGCTGTAGCTGCAACTCAAGTTGCAGATATGGAAAAGGGACACCTAAAAGGAGCTGGGCAGTCCTTGGAAGAGGAGCTCAAGTCAGCAGACACAGGGATGAGAAGAAATAGTCATCCCAGTATCCTGAGGGTGTCTCCTATTGGACAGACTCCACCAGGAAGCTGGAGGTCACCTCAGCATATTGCAGCATGACAAAGGGCACTCTCCCAGGGCACAAAGCAGGGTGGGGAAGAGAGGAGAGAGCTGGGAAGGCTAGTGGAGAATGGCCAGCATAAGGGCTCAGAGTCCCCATGGTGAGCTGAGACAGAAGTAATTTGTCACTGATCACATTTAAAGTAATGAAGCATGCAAATTATTTTATTTTTGCCAATTAAGGCAGATTCAACATTACTCCTGCAATAGCTTTCTCTTACTTGCATTTAGATGTTCTTTCATGCATGTGGGAAAAAGAGCGGTGCTGTAGGGATTATCCAAAACCCTTGCCACCCTCAGCAGTGTGTTTAATGTGAGTGGCATCCATCATGTGTGTTGTGGGGGTCGGGGGGTGGGAAGGTGGAGTGTTATTGCTTCGATTCAACCAGCCAGCTTCAGAAGGGAATTGGTAGTTTGTTCAGATCATTTCCCAGCAGGGAGACTGAACATCTAGATGCAGGGGGTTGGGGGGGGGGGCGCGGTGAGTGCGTGTGCTTACAACATTGGGGAAGGGAATAAGAACAGGGAAGTGAGAAGATTAAGAATTCATCAGTGTTATGATTTTGCCTGGAGCTGGCCCTGGCCTGGTTAAGAGGACTCTCCCTTCCCCCACCCAGAACATGAAGCCAGTTGTCATTGGAGGCAACAAGTGGCATTCAGTATCATGTCTTCTGTTTGGAGGCAGGAGACCATCACACACACCTCACAGCAGATTTTAAAAGTAGGACATTATTAAATCCAACCTGCCTTGTCATAGTGGAGGTAGGGAGAGAGGGCTGCTTGGGAACTAGTTTCTAGTGCATCTCAGAATCAGCCTGCCCTGGGGAGCATGCAGGAGTTGGGGTAAAATTTCCTCTGGCTCAGAGATATATATTTTCCAGGGGGATGAAAAAAAGCACAAAAGTGCTATTTTATGCTCATAATTATCTATTTCCCTATTAAGAAACTGGCTCTCATATGTTATTACTGGCTGGATATTAGGTATCTTCTTGAGGCAATTTAAAAACTGTGTATCTGAGTGCAGTGCCCACACTTGTGGACAGCTATACATGGGGTAGTGTGCATAATGAACCTTGAAAACTTAGCTGCAACACACTGCAGTAGATTAAATAAAGTAAACATAACCTTGGCAAGACTCAACAAAAAATGCTTGATGTTTCCCAGAAATAAAGAGTTCCATAATAATGGTCATGAAAAAAAAATAAACAAAAATTCTCAAGTTCATCTAACTTACGTGGAAAGTCCACTACAGTTTTCTTAAGAAACTGGTACCAAAAAGGTAAAAAAAAAAAGCAACACTCTGAATTCCAATGTTCTACTTTCCATTCCAAGTTGTTACTTACTGGAGCAACATTTCCATTATCCACATTGAGCAATAGATTACAGAAGAATAAGGAATTTAGAATCCACCATTTGAATTCATCAAGCTGTTTCCAGTAATAATTTGAAACTCTGAGAAATGCCAAAAATATAATTACTAATCCAAATAGCCCTTTGTATCTGCATAAATAAAAATGGAGATCAATCTCTGGTTAATAGAGATCATTTCCTATTATGCTCATGTTTTTCATGTTGTGACAAGGACTCCAACAGTTGCTTTATACCATTACATTGTCACTGTCATTTGATTCACTTTAGAGAGAAGAGCAGATGATTGATGTGGAATATTCTAGCAAGGTAGATGCAGTCTTTCTCTGCAAACAATTGGTTTAAAACTTGGAACACACTGGAGATTGGTGAAAGGGTCTCTCTCTGACTTTTCCTGGAGGTTTTTATTCAAATTCCAGTGCTTCCAGGAAGCTTTCTCCATAGGAAAAAGGTGAGGAAATTCATTAGGACTCCAACAGCAGACAATAACACAAATGAACAGAACATCGAGTATTGCTCTCTCTTATTTGAATTTATGCTGTGATCACAAAAGGACAGCAGGTCAAAGGGCCACAAACAACGTATGGACCAATCCTGGCTCCAAACCGTTCCTACCGAGGCTACTTGTCTCTCATGATCCAAACTCAAAACTGGGGTCTGCTTTGGCTTCATCCTCTTTCAAAGGAACTTAGATAGCAAGTCCTTAGGACCATGTTGAGCAGCTTGCAATAGACCTCAACCAGTGAGACATGGCAGGGAAGCACTGGGGTGTCCAGCTGAAGCTCACCCCAGTTCCTTCCTTCTCTGTTAGTGAAAACCATCTCCCCTATAGAGGTTAGATGTTCTAGTCCTGGTTTCTCAGCTTCCCCTGCATCTGAGGCCAGGGTATGGTACCCTATTCTGGCCAATAGAGCAAGTTGGCTAGGAGACCTCTAGAACAGCTTTCATGCCTCCAATTCTGAAACACGCCAGCCACCCCGAAGAATGGTTCAAACTTGAAAGACTGACAATACCAAGTGCTGGAGAAGATGCGGTCTTGTATGTTGCCGATGAGAGAATAAAAATATCCAAACATTCTGGAAAACAGTTGGTCGCAGTTTTATGTAAACCTAAACACTAACCATTTGACATAGTGTCTTCACTTCTAGCTTCTCATTCAAGAGAAATTAAAACATATGCCTCTACAGTGATTGCACGTGAGTTCTTAAAGCGCAGCATATTCATAGTATCCCTAAACTGAAAACTCAAATGTCCACTCGCAGTGAATGCCGAGACACATTCATTACATAGGATATGAAGCATTGATAAAAAGAAATGAAATGCTGATAACATGCAATACCATGGTCAAAGTTCATCAACACACTGAAGGAAGGAAGGAAGACATAAACAGCAAATAATGAGTAGTTATATTCATACTAAATCATACAAAAGGCAAATAAAATCTACGCTGACATGATTTTTACTATTTTTTTTTTTTTATGATGTGTAAAACTCAAGCGCAGACATACTGAGAATGATCACCCTGGTCTCTCTGCTTCCCATTTTTATACTTACATTCTAACTTCTCTGGTTATTTTCTCATATTATCACCTTTGCCAAGTGTTATGGTTTAGATATTAGGTGTCCCCCAACAATGCATGTGTGAGGCAGTGCAAGAATATTCAGAGGTGAAATGATTGGGTTTTAAGAGCCTAAACCCAATCACTGAATTAATCTCTTGATAGGGATTAACTCAGTGGTATAACTATAGGCTGGTAGGGTATGGCTGGTGGAGGGGGTGTCCCTGAGGGTGTGCCTTTGGGGTATATATTTTGTACCCGATGAGTGGACTCTCTCTGCTTCTTGATCATCCTGTGAGCCCCTTCCCTTCCCCACACTCTTCCACCATGATGTCTGCCTCACCTTGAACCCCGAGGAATGGAGGAATGGAGGTGGCCTTCTATGAACTGCGACCTCTAAATCTGTGAGCCCCCAAATAAACTTTTCCTTCTCTAATTGTCTTGTCAGGCCCTTTTGGTCATAGCCCTGAGAAAGCTGACTAAAACACCAAGTAACCTCAACCTTTGACCATTTCTTCTTGTATAAAATCTTTAACTTGTCAAGATTTCACTGGTAACCATCACCTAGACAAATATTACCAAAGTGAGTGACACGTGCCCTAGAACAGTACCCTGCGGTTATATGTGTTAGCTTATTTAATGCACGGAAAAGTAGTTTCTACCTTCAAGCTGGACACTATTGACATCCTGGGGACTAGATAATTCTGCATCATGGGGGGTGGTGCTGTCCTGTGTATTGTAGGGTGTTCAGAAACATTCCTAGCCTCTGCCCAAAGTTGCCAGAAGCCTCCACGTTCCTTGGTCTTAACAATAGAAAATGTTTTCAGACATTGCCAAGTGTCCCTGGAGAGTAGGGGTTTCATTATCACATCTAGTCAAGTACCATGGCATTGGATCAATTTTACAGATAAGGAAAATGAGCTTTGGAAAATTAATAGCCCACATATTCTCTGCTTATAAGGGACAGAACCAAGATACCAATCTAGGTGTGCCTGTTTTCAAAATCTTAACTCATAAGCTTCTGTGCCTATTCACACACAATTCCCACCCCATCCACATCCATCATTTGGTGTGACAACCAAGGTCTTCCCATCTGGGGGGGAAATACTGATCTCCTATCTTTGTCTTAATTACTGCTCAGTATTTCTATGTTTTATTTTCTTTCATACATGATATCTAAAACTGAAAAGCAGAAATACTGCGAACAATCGTCTGGTCTCTTGCTTTGCATCTTTGCACTTACATTCTAACCCTCTCTAGTTATTACCTCATATTGTCACCATGCAAAATATTTCCTCTTGCCCAGAGTGCCCCCTTCCCAGTCATTTACCTCTTTGCCAATTCACATATTATGCGGAGCAGTTTTACCAAGCCTTCAGGAGTGAGGGTCATCCTTAAAGAAATGGGAAGTAGAAATACCCCCCACCACCACCACACACACACACCAAAGTCCATGATTTCTTACCAGGCTAGACATAGGAAACTCCAGAGCCATTACAATTTTATATTTAAAAGGAAGAAGATGTTCTACTCCCTATCCTCTTCCAAAGATAAAAATAAATAAGTTATACAAGTTATAGTCCTAAAGTACGGGAGCTCCAGGGAGCCTCAGAAAGTCTCTTCTTGATCCACTTTAGTTTACAGAAGTGGAGGCTGAGGTCCCATGGTGGCAAGCGAGAAACAGGACATGATACAGATCTTGCAGAGAGCCACATCTCTGGACTCCCAACTCAAGTGCTCTGCCCACTGCATCTTCTTTCTAAAAAGACCACTAAAGTCAGAAGTGTGAAACTAGGTTTCACGAATGGTTTAAGTCATTGTTGAATTTTGCATTAAAGCATATTTAATAGTTACATTTCTGAAAAAAATATTAAGGGGGCATAGGGGTGGGAAAGATGGTGGAATAAGATGAACAACATTACCCTAGGTACATGTATGACTGCCCTTATGGTGTGATTCTACAGCATGTACAACTAGAAATGAAAAGTTGTTCTCCATTTGTGTACAATGAATTGAAATGCATTCTGCTGTCATGTATAACTAATTAGAACAAATGAAAAAAATAAATTAAAAACTTTTATATATATATATATATATATATATATATATATATATATATAAAATTGTTTCTCCCATTTTTTGGGGGGGTTGAACTCAGGGGTACTCGATCCCTGAGCCACATCCCCAGCCCTATTTTGTATTTTATTTAGAGACAGGGTCTCACTGAGTTGCTTAGTGCCTTGCTAAGTTGCTGAGGCTGGCTTTGAACTCATTATCCTCCTGTCTCAGCCTCCAGAGCCACTGGGATTACAAGTGTGAGCCACTGTGCCCAGCCTCTGTCATTTCTTTCAATATTTTGTTTTGTGTTTATATTCCAAACTTGTGTTCTCGTTCTCTCTCTCTCCCTCCCTCCCCCCCCTCCCCTTTAATCTTGAAAGTAAAGTAGGTACAATGATTATTATATCAGTTAAGAAACAGGAACTATTTAACACTCAGACACAGGAATTTTAGGAAAGAGTAGGAGAGCTAAGAAGGGAAGAAGTGGTCATGGAGGTAACCCAGAGCAAGTGACCACAGGAAGCTGCTGTGACCTCTGGGCCTGAAGCCACACAGAGAGGGAGGAGATAGTGTCCCCACAGTCCATAAGGGGGCTCTCTGAGAAGACTAATATCCTCTCTGCGCTGAAAGTCCCAGTATTGTTGCCAGAGTCACCACAGGAAGTGGAGTGAGTGGGACGAGTACCCTTTCTCCTCAGCTTCCAGCCTCCAGCCGCACTAGCACATCCTGTTGGCTGCACCCCTCCAGGAGCCAGAGAGCAAGGGAGCCTGGGAGCCCTGTGATACAGAGCACTGCATAGCAGAGAGGGATGGAGAATGGGCTGGAAGGCAAACAGGCACTGACCTATACGTTATCTCTGTTATTACCAACTTCCTGGGCTTTCTGTGATGGCCCCTTAGCAGAACCCTCCTCAAAAGAAGCAACTGCAAGATGGATTCTGAAAGAGGAGAAGTAGCCTCAGTTTTGCCATTTCCTTCCCTTTATCCTAAAAGAAGAAATAAAAAAACAGGCCTGTAGGCTATTTTTGATCTGTTTCTTTTTCTAAACCACTTTGCATAGAAACATTTTAAAATAGTGTAATTTTGATGGTTTTCCTTAATATTACAATCCTTGAATGATCAGGACACCAAAGTCCTAAGTCAGTATAATTATGAGCATGCTATTTTAATGAAGAAACTACAAATCAAGTCCCAACAGACCCATGGTGCTCAGATAGGCCATGTCAGTTTGGGGATCCTGAGAGCTACTGTTCGATTGCTTTTGGACAGAACAATTTTAAGAAGTAAATTGATATTCTGCAGCTGGTATTGCCCTTGGGTCCTCGTAGGGTCTGAGAAGCAATTCTGAATCTGCCTGGGATTAACTATTTCACATTTTTCCCCAGAGACCCTCCAAGTCCTGTAATCCACAATCAAATGCTGCAAAACACTTTACCCAGGGGACTCCAGAAGGGAGGGTAAGGGACAGGTCTTGGATGAGAGGGTCATCCAGGGGAGAGAAACAGGCTTTGCTGGTGAGGATTCTCTCAAAAGAAAGCAAAGGGGCAAATTCAGTGAGGCCCGAAGCTCCATTGAAGAGAAACCCGTGTGCAGAAGTAGTAGGTTGCTTCCACCTCCAGAAACCAGACTGGATGGAGTTTCAAGGCAATTTGTTAGTATCTTTGGAGGTCTTGCTCCTCAAAGCATAGTTTCAGACTACGAGCAGCAAGAAACCTGGCAGGTCATTAGAAATACAGATGCCTCAGATCTAGTGAATCAGAATCTGCAGTGTGACCGGGTCCTCTCTTGATTTCTGTGCCCCGGAAATTTTGGTTTTTGAAAGCATTGTTCAGCTAGATGGGTGTGCAGGGGCATTGAAATATTCTGCCAGGGCTCGAGTGTACTCTCAAGGCCCTCATTCCCCGTGATGAAGAATGAAGCTGAAAGGAAAGGACATAGAGAACAGAAATGAACTTGAGTTTGTCTCAGACCCAACTCTCACCATCCACCTGAATCAGGTCAGCTTTCACCTACACCCTAGTAAACAGCAACCCCTGAGGTTGCAAATGGCATGGTGAGATTGTGGGACCGGGGTTCCCTGGGCTGCCACTACTGCTTCTATCAGAAACCATGCCCTGCTGGGCAAGTGGCATGGGGCCACAGTTTCCTATTCTTACTTTCTAACCCTTCTCCTCTGGCCCTTTCTGCCTATAAGAGTTGGGCACCAGTCAGTTGCTGCTGTCAGCATGGGTTTAAAACCCATGCCAAGCAAGTTACCACTGCTAGGTGGAAGATGGTTCCAAGTGTTAGGGAATTTGAAGTCACAGTGTGAAATTACCAAGTGAATCTCTAGCTTCTAAGCTTAATGGGATGACTAGTTGGAGAGATGGTAGCATTGAACTGTGGTGCCCCCAAATCCATATGTCAAAAGCCTTCATGTCTCTGTATTAGGAGGGAGGGCTTTAGAGGGTAATTGAAGATAAATGTGGTCATAAATGTGGAGTCCTTTATCTGATAGGATGGACAACCTTACAAGAAGAGAAGGAGAGAGAGCTCTATTTCCACATGGTTTCTGGAGGAAAGACTATGTGTGCACATGGCAAGAAGGTGGCATCTGTAAGCTAGGAAGAGCCTCTGTAGAATCTTACAATTCTTGCACCCTGTTCTCAGACTTCCAGCCTCCAAAACGGTGAGAAGACAAATTTTGTTGTTTAAGATACACAGTCTCTGGTATATTGTTGTGGCAGCCTTAATAGATGAGAAGATGGACCGTGGGATCCCAGATTCCTAATGAGAAAGGGAACATCTATCTCCATGTTCAAAGTGTGCCTGACAGCATGAGGGGTGTTGGTTTCTGTTGATGATGAGGGGTGAGTTACAGGTCCTGAGAAGTCTGTTGCAGTAGTGGGAGCTGTATTGCCCATACTCTTTGTTACCTATAGAAGACACACTGAGGGAGGGAGGGTGTATCAACCCACACACTGGGCCACCCGGGCGTCCAACTATCTGATTTGTCTGAGACTGAGGGGTTTCCTGGGACTCAGAAGTAGAAGAGTTCTAGGCAAATCAGGAAAAGTTGATCACCCTAACTGTACTAAAATTTCGCCTGCTGAAAGATCACTGTAGTACAGCAATGAAACACTTATTTAAAGTAAGTAGAGCCCTGGATCAGAGCCCTGGCCTAGCATTGCTGCTATACAGAGTTAGGAAAGGCACTGTGACATTCTCAGCCTAACTTTTTCTCCCCTAGAAATGAGGGACTAGATTACTTGGAAGGAATATCCCAGTTTACTATGCTGGTTTTGGATTATTGTGGGTTATTCTGTCCCTTGAGAATTGGCGGGGGGGATCCTGTAGTATCAATCCACAGCATAATCTACAAAGAGGCTCCAAGCTTGGTGCAAGAGTTCAGCTGTGCCTAAGGTATTGCCTTCATGGAGCTTGGTCCACTGGGAATAAGAGATGAAGAACAAGAAGAGATGGGGCATGTGCAGAGAAGCAAGCAAGAAAGTGTCGGGGGAGACACTGAGCATCTTCTCAGAAGGAGACTGCCTTAGCCAGGCTTGGAGGAGGCAAAGGTGAGAAAATGCAAAGGTGTAGGAAACAGCAAGCACACAAAAGCGTGAAATGGGAGGAAGGTTGTAAAACTAAAGGACGTGGAATGACTGTGATGAGTGGAGCAGAAGACAGTGGGAAGAAATGAGACTGCAGAAGTAGGCAGGGATCACATTATGTCAGGTGTATTGCCGTGGCAGGGAGTTCTGGCTTTACCTAGATGCCAAGAGAGGCCCTCAAAGGGTTTGGAATCAGATCAGTTACAAGAACTGATTAACCTTATTCACTCTAATTATTGTGTAATTATGGCTTATAAAATAATCACATGCAAAAACAATGTAACACAGTAGTAAGCACATAATGCTCTGTCTCTTGAGTTTGGTTTAAAAGTAACTAAGAGCCTCCAAAGGTTTGGCAAGATCAGGATGACTTGCGTCAGTAACTCCTCCTTGTCACTTTGAAGTGTAGTGTGCACTTCAGCATGACTTTGATGGCAAATGACAAAATGAATCTGTGGCTCAAACGATCCAAACCTACCCCTCTGGGAGCAGAGTGTTACTTGGAACATATCCTTATAATTAAGATCTAATTGTTATTGATGTTTAGACAAATGTTCTTGCTGGCTTCATCTCCAAGAGAGTAAACTACAGATCCCCCACAACAGCTTTTTCCTAGTGCCAAATGGCACTGGAATAAGTGTTCAAGGAGATATTACCTCTGGTTTTAGATCTTGATGGGAGTTTGAATTAATGCAGCAAGGATCACAGATTTGATCTGTGTTGGTTTAAGGTTTATCCCCTACTTATTACAAAAGCATTTGAGATGGCTTCCAAAATTAAAGACTGCAAAACCCAGAGCAGTAAAAGGAGGGAGAAAGGGAATACAAATCTCTTCATCCCTCAGAAGGGAATGACTGTCCAACAGATGAACTCAATAACTAAATTCTGCCTTGAATTTTCTGTAAACTGAGACTAGAAGGGAAATGGCAGATTACATGATGTTTACTGCCTGATTAAAAAAGCAAATGAACATCAGAATCACTGTGCAGAGACCAATTCTTTTAAACAGAAAAAGTATTCATTTTGTTGGTAGGAGGTACTTTGGGTATCTTGTGGACAATACATTCGAGTAAAATTTTGAAGGAAAAAAGACAGAAATTCGGTTAAGAATAAATGTTTCTTGGGCCAGAATCTGTAAAGGTTAAGAATGGGATAAATTCACAAAGGAGCTTTTGTAGGAAGGCAAGGTATTGTGGTGCAGGTGTTTTGCTTTATGATAGGGATTGCACTTAGAGAACCTGGAAGAAAAAAAAATATTTCTTAACATGTCCATTAGACCCTTTTTCGAAAATTACAGCTGTTTTAAGCAAGACTTTGGGAGGTATTGAGTTGCAGTCAATTTGGGAAAGTATACATCTCAGGGACTATAGACAGTCAGGACTATTAGAGCATGCCCTAAATGGCCAGGGCTGAAAGAGGCGGAGTTGACCTGCTGAGAGGGGAGCTTAAGACGCAGACTTGTCTTGTTCCGAGCACATTCCATTTCATCATGGGTCTGCCAGAGAAAGGTTGTGTCTTTTTCTGGAAAGAACTGAGAATATTCTTGAGAAGTTGTCTAAGTTTTGTTGTGAGACCAGATATCGATCCCACAGCTCATGAAGACATGCAGTTGTGGGCAGATATACTGGGGAGTATGTGATAGAAGGATGTCATTTCCTGGGGCTGGTTGTCTTATAACTTCCACTACATTTATTTAAGTCAAGCCTACACAATGCAACTATAGTTTTGCACTTTTATACTTTCTTATCTATTTTGTTCTAACTTGCTTGTTTTCGTGGCCTTGCTGAATTCAATGGTTGGGCTATATCTATTTCTTCTTTTTGTGAAATTATTTACTATTAAAAAGTCAAGGTTAACTTAATATCAATTCTTTTTCACTAATTGTGTGTATGTGTGTTTAAGGTTTTATTCAGCCATGCAATGCATTGTATCTAATCTTTCTAGCCAAGTTATGTTTAAGGTCAATAAACATGACATCAAGGCATTTATATGAGCATAAATTATAACATTGACCAGGAAATCAACTACACCAAGATGCATGGCCGTGCAAGAGGACCTATTCCTGGTCAACTCCATCTGCTTGGGCATAGGTATTCTCCAAGTGAAATGCTTTGAGGCTAATATTAGTCTCTACAAGTGCTTTAAGGAAAAACAAGCCATAATTCCTACCTGCTAGGATCCCAGCAGGTAATTATAGCATATTTACCAAATAAATAAACAACTGAGTGATGAGAAAGGTTCATAGACAGCCACAATATAGAGCTGAATATGAAATCCAGGAGATAAATAACAAGTTTAAAGAAGGGGAAACCACAAGGAGCTGGGTGAATCAGCAAAGGCCTATACAAGGAGTCATATTTAGATGAGGATGGTAGGATGGTAGAACTCTATTAAACTATGGAGATGGAAAGGAAAACGGATTCTGCTTGTCTTTATCTAGACAGCACCAGTCACCAATTCCATCACATGGGAACAGGCTCTGCTGCAACAAGCCAATGTGGTGGTCAAATGAGCCAGGTCAGGCCAATTTTCATTCCTGCCCTACTTTAGTCACTGGGATTAAACATCGGGAGGCCAACAGATACCTGTTCAAACAAAGCCAATCACACTGTCTCTCCTAAGAATTTGAAAGTTGGAGACACATGATGAAGAGGTGAATAGAGGGTTAACTAAGGTGAAGCCATCTTGAATGCAGTTTTTAACAAAAAGGTCCATGAGCCTCTTTTCCTAGATCCCTGAGCTGCCTTGGTATATAGAATTCATGACTCTTATCTGCCCAGTTCTTCCTTTGAGCCTGTGAGCCACTCTTCATTTAAAACCCTCCAACGGCTTTACCTTTCTTCAGACAGTTCAAGTCAGTTTCTGTTGCTTGCAAACAGGAAATTATTAACTATACAACTAACAGGGGAAAGCCTGGAGGCAAGAAAATAGGAAGCAAATTCAGAAGGATTGGCTGTGTTTGTAGGATCGAAGTATAAGGAAATATGGGCTATCACACTGGAAAGAGAGAAGTGAGTTTGTTGGAGGCTTTGAAATTCAAGATGAGGTACAGTTGCTATTATTTACAGATCCTGCATTCAAAATTCATCTACTCATTAAAATTTATTTCTAATCTCAAAGTCAATACTCCTACTGCTGTCATGGTCATTCAGAGACACGCATAGAATGGCAAAAAAAAAAAAAATAGTCACATGATATACACATTCCCAGTTGAGGTCAAAGGTGAAATAAATTCTTGATTTAACTTCTTTTAAAAAATTTAATCTGACTTATTTTAAAATTTTAAATTGACAAGTATTATGCATATTTAAGGGTCATTAACATGATTACTCGTGTAATGATTATAAATTAGCACACCCTCTTTAGCTTTTATTATGAAAACAAGTGTCCTTTTTGCAGACTATTTAGTGGCCATGTAATTCGAAATTTTGTGCTTTTTGTTGAAGATTTCACTGTTTAAAATGCTCCCCCGTGTTGTGTGCAAGTGCTGCCTACTATTTCTAAGTCCAAGAAGGCTATAATCTGCCTCAGATGGAAAATATAAACAAGCATCATTGGGTATGACTTCTGATGTTTTCTGCTGTGAATTCAATGTTAGTAGATCACCAAAGTACATTAAATAAGATGTCTTTAAACAGAAACAGATAAAAGGGCTTATGTATTGATTAGTTAATAAAAATGCTGTGACCAGAAGCTTTCAGGAACCCAACCCTGCATTTCCCTTGAGGAGCGATAGAACGTAATTACTATGACTGATGAGACTCAACTGCATTTAGGTCTAACCATATAAGCAAAGGTGAGTTGGTGACAGTTTTGAATCCAAAGCTAATGCATTAAAGATTTTGCCATGGGAAAATTACTTGTGTGATAAATGTGTAGTCTCCAAGAGTGGGGAGGGAATAGAGGTAGAAATCCCCAAAGAGGTTTCCCTTGGAAGTTGCCTACTGGCAGAATGAAGGTAAGAACTTAAAGGCCATGGAACCAAAAAGAAGCCACAAAGGTGACATGCAAAGACCAAAGAGATAGGAATTTGTAACTGTGGGACCAATTTGAGGAGCAAATTGAAATTTGGGATTTGAATAAATGGAAGAAAGAAATAAAATATGAGCCAGAAGCTTGTGAGGGGAGGAAGGAATGGGTACTAATAGGTGGTCTATACTCAATAAACAGTGGTTGTATCGTTAATAACAATTGTGAGGAGGAGGAAAGGGGTGACCTGGAGCAAGAGAAGGCGAGAAGAATGTCTAGTTGCTTGCCAGAAAACTGGCACTCAGCTGCTCCATTTGAGGTCAGTATCCCAAATGATTGAGCTTTGGGTAGCCCAAGTGCCAGTCTTTGCATCCCCAGGGGTGCAAATTAAAGGTGTGACCACAGAAAGTAGAGTGGAGTTTTAAGCTCTCACCAATTAACTTTTGCAATTCCAAGCTAACCATCCTGTTTCTTGAGCCTAGTCATGCACTGACTGACTCCAGAGAGGTTCTATCAGCAATCACAGCCTCTCTGGGAATACTTCTTACCAGAAATCCCCAGAATAGAAAAGAAAAACAAAACCCAGGACTCTATCCTGAGATCCATGCCTTGTCTCTTGGTTGGAGCTTAGAGACCTCTAGGGTTGGGGTTGGGGGTTGGGACTTAGAGGTGAGGCTGAGCCTGGAGTCCAGAGGTCCTGATGCTGCTGTTGCTCCCTCAAAGTGGAGCTTTGGTGGTGACTTCTGCTCTCAGCCTGTGTCCCTGTGGCCAACATCCCATTTCAGAATCCTGGCCTATACAAGAAGGAATCCCTCTTTCTTCTCCTAGTCCTAGTAATCATCTAATTGTCTGGCCCCAAGGTCCTACAATGGATCACTATTTCATACAGGTTAAAAGCCTTCCTCATGGATTTATCAGTTGGACAATTATGGACCAGCCTAGGATTGGCTGGTTTCTGAAGGTCTAGATAATTTAGTATAATCTAGTCACCTGGTTAAAGATCTTTCTTGTAACTATCGGACTGCAGGTTGTCTTGGAGGATCTGGTGGGTATGTACATGCTTTTATTCCTGGGACCCCTGTAGAAGAAGATATCAACCCCATTCCTTCCAACTTTGCCAGTGGCCATTCATCCTACAACTCTGTCCTGTGGCCCCAGAGATAATCTTGCACGAGGAGAAATGCCACGTCAATTGGCAGGCTAGGGGATCTATCTTGAAGTCCCTGCAGTGTCATCTCCCCACTCCCCGGCTGAGGGGAACAGGGTAGCTCCTCAGAGGTAGCAAATAGTTCATAAAGAATACCAAGTGAGATCCCCAAAGTTACATTTAAACTCAGCATCACAGTAGCCAAAAAAAAGAGGCAGTTACAGAAGAGACTCTCAGAATGACCATTTTCTTTTCATTACTTGCTTCTCTTGCTCTTAAATGCCCTCTGTGTCTTTCCAAAAGAAAATAAAGTTAGGAGAGAAAAATCATTCACTCTCCCCTTCTGATACATTGTAGCTGATTTTAAGGCTCTCCTAAGACTCACTGAGGTGAATTTCTCTAGGTAGCATGAAAAGAGCCTTTCACCAAAGGCACTTACAGATGTAACAATGAAACCAGACACTTTTGCAACTGATTTATCAAAACCCTTGAAGGACCATTTTGAGGCAGGTGGCAAAGGCAATGATGTTGAACAAAGGGAGTACATCCCAAGGCAGGACTGTATTGCATGTTCTAAAGGAAATAAAGTGAGAGTGAAATAGAAGCACACACAAGGAAACATTTTCCCCATTTTGTTCATGTCTCTCTGCAAGTTTCTGAGCACGAGCCAATATAATTTTTACAGAGCCTATTCAAAGCCAGGAGGAGATAAATAGAGGCACTCATTTCTTTCAACTTTTCATAAGCATACAGGTAGAATTCTCTTCTGAATTTGAAGGTTATTATAGAAAGTTGCCTTTTGGTTCGTTTAAGTTGGTACAGTTAAAAAAAAATTCCTCTAAAGTCAAGGCATTTGACAGTTACCCAAAGGGAGCTTCATCTATGGATAATAAAATGCGTGGAGGATGTATAAACGACACTCATTATCCTTTATATTAAAACCTCTGCTGGCAAAGAGAGAGGAAGGGGCTTGCAGGCTAGGAGAACCAGGTGTGTGGACACCTTCCTGCAGGATGTCAAGCTAGCAGGGGATGGGGCTTGGGCAGCCTGTCAGTCAATGGGTCCACGTGTGTGGGGGGAGGTCCACCAAGAGCAGTGCTCTGAAAGGCTTCTGCCTCTGTGGGCTGCAGAGGTTCCTGGGGTGATGAGGCCATGCGAAAACTAAAGCCCTTGCTCTCACATACTACCCTGCCCTATGGGAGAGAGCTCAAGTTAAAAATAAAGCCCTTGACTCCTAGGGCTTTCACAATGGGGGATACCCAGAGCTCATCTAGTCCAACTCCCCAGTTATATGGCCCAGGAATCTGAGGCTCTGAGAGAACACAAGATATGCTAAAATGACGGGTTTGTTATACTAAGTACTGTTCTCACTATCCTAGGCTTACTCGTGTGTAATGTAGTAATGCAATAATTTTTAATCTTCACAAATTTCTGAAATATTGATCTTATACTCTTACTGTACCCATTTTACAGATGAGAAATTAGAGACCCAAATAAGTTAAGAAACCAACCCAAGATCCTACAATCATTAGAGACAGAGCTTCTTGGTGGTGGTCTGGGATGATCACCTCAGATCTCTGAACTTTGGTCTCTTTTTCTGCTCTTTAGGCATGACAGTTCCTTCCTCATTGGGTCATTGTAAAATTTGAAAGACAACTCTAGTAGCTCATGGTGTCAGATGAATGTCTGTTTATTAAGTGAGTCTGAACGTGCTCATGCAGCAGGGAAGGAACGAGGACTTGCTTCATGCTCTGTTTAGTCAGGTTCTCTTTGTTCCTTACTTAACCTGGGCCAAAAGCCGGACATGAGAAACGTGGAGGAGATAAAAGCAGGGACGTGGAAGAAAGCCAGGTGCAGAACAGTGAGAGGGAACATGTGATCTCATATGTGTAGATACAGAGAGAGGAGCTCCTATTCCTGCTTCTCTAGAGACAGACAGACAGACAGAAAGGGAAGGGAAGGGAAGGGAGGAGGGAAGGAGGGGAGGGAGGGTATAGATAGATAAAGGAAGTGCAATTACAGAGCCTGTAAGCCCCTAAAGTTGGCAAGCTGGAGACCCAGCAGCGCTTATGGTACAGTTCAAGTTCAAGGCTGGTAGACTTCAGAACCAAGAAGAGCCAAGGCTCTTGTCCAGGTTCAATAGCAAGAAAAAAAAAAAATCTGTCTCAGTTGAGGACAGAGAGGCAGGAGGAATTTCCTCTTACTCCAGGGAGGGTCAGCTTTTGTTCTATTCAGACCTTCATCTGATTACATGGAACTCACCCATGTTAAGAAGGGTAATCTGCTTTCTCAATCTACTGATTCAAGTATTAATGCCATCCAGTAATACCCTCATAAACACACCTAGAATAATGTTTTAGCAAATATTGGAATACCACTGGCCCAGTTATGTTGACATATGCCAGCAACCATGACAAGCCCATCCACTGTGAACTTTGTACCCATATTCATCTCCTTCAATAATATTTAATTTCCACACAAGGACAATAATAATGGTCATGCTGCTTAACATGATATAACTATTGTGCTTACAACTGAAAACTCTCATCTCTAGAAGAGAGGGTAAAGTCTTCAAATGATGTTTATTATTCTTCTTTCTAGACTATAACTTAAATCCAATTGTGTGAAATTAACAATATTTAAATAAAGTGATATAAAGTTAATATCTCTTATGTTACATGATAAGGCAATGAAAAAAAGATACTTTCTTAATGTCTAATAATACACATGCGCGCGTGTGCGCGCACACACACACACACATTTATAACAAATAGAGAGAAAATACCCATAACCACAGAGCTTGTTAACTGGTCCTATGGGCACAACTGGTATCCACAGCTACCTTCTTGTACTGCCCATTTTGCAGGGTGGGCACCCCATCTAGTCATGTTCTTTACTTGGTGGGGTGGGCGAAGTTTTTATACCAGCGGGGGCTGGGCCATTAGTCGTCCTACCTGGATTGGATAGTTGTCATTTTTCATTGACCTTAATCACAGGGCAATGTTAATAGTGAGAGATGCCCCCAGAGTATCTCCCATACACTAGACGTTTTCTTCCTTGCCTCCACTGTGGAGAAGCAGCCCAATTTCCCCGTAAGAGTCAGGATTAGTCTCCCCGGCTAGCACAGTAACTCTCTTCTTTGCCTGATGATTCAGAAACACAAAGATCTTAAAAGAGCTAGGTGGCATTCTTAATTTCTGGTTCAAAAGAATCATCATTGTGGCTTCTACTAAGAGCAGATATTAGTCAGCTTTTTGTTGCTGTGACAAATTACCTGGAAAAAATCAACTTAGATGAGGCAGATTTATTTTGGTTCATGATTTTGGAGTTTTCAGTCAATAGTCACTTGGCTGCACTGTTCCTGGGCTGGTGGTGAGACAGAACATCATGGCAGGGATGGTACGGAGCAAAGCTTTCACTTTATGGGGCCAGGAGGGAGAGAGAGAGAGAGAGAGAGAGAGAGAGAGAGAGAGAGAGAGAGCGAGCGAGCGCACAAGCATGCAAGGGGCTAGGGATGAAATAAGCCCTGATCAGTATCTATCTCCTAACGTTTCTGCCACCTCCCAATACTGCCACAAGTGGGGTCCAATCCTTCAAATCATGAGCCTTGGATCTAAACCATAACAGATTTCTATGCCAGCAGAGTGTCATAATGTGAGAATAGGGACCAAATATTTTGCTAGTGGGCCTCTGGAAGAAATATTGAGTGGTGCCTCTCCCATTTCTACTCCTTGATTGCTGGACCCATGAACCTTGGCTACAAGAGAAATAGCACCGTATACTGCATGCTGATCCAGCACATATTTAATCTCCTGAAAAATTTGCTCCAGCACTGCAAGGCTTTGACTCTCCCAGCTGATGCTGTCTGTAACTGTCTTAAAATTTCATTCCTCTGGGGCTGGGGTTGTGACTCAG
This sequence comes from Marmota monax, assembly GCF_021218885.2. Lineage (NCBI taxonomy): Eukaryota > Metazoa > Chordata > Mammalia > Rodentia > Sciuridae > Marmota > Marmota monax. Next base: position 26,219,892 of record NW_026692881.1, read on the forward strand.
CGGCAGAGCACTTGCCTTGCACACCTGAGGCTCTGGGTTTACTCCTCAGCACCACATGAAAATAAATAAAGATATTGTGTCCATATCAAAAAAGATCTTTAAAAAAAATTCATTCCTCTGTTCTTTCAAACCTTCTGCTCTAGGATGGGCGGGGGGAGGGGGACATGGTACAATCAGTGGATTGTATGAGACAGGGCTCATTGCCATACTTCATTTGATGTTAAATGAGTTTCTTAAACAGAAGCAATGCTGTGTGGAATAACATGACAGTGGGTAAGGCATTCTGTAATCTCATGGATAGTCGTTTGGCAAAAGCGCTGTATGCAGAGAGAGCAAAACCATACACAGAACAAGTGTCTACTCCAGTATGATCAAAACACTGTTCCTATGGAAGAGGTCCAATGTAATCCACCTGTCACCATGGAGCTGGCTGCTTACTCTGGAATACTGCCGTATGGGACTCAGTGTTGGTCTCTGCTACTGGCAAACTGGGCACTCTGTGGCGTCTGCATCCAGGTTGCCTTGGTGAGTGAAAGTCTACGTTGCTAAAGCCATACATAACCTCCAACCTGTCACCATGTTCACTTTGTTCATGAGTCAACTGGGCAGTGACAGGGGTGGCTGGGGAGAAAAGCTGAGGATACAAATATCTTCAGCTTTTTTCTAATTTAGAAAAATCTATCCACATGCCTCTTCCCCCCAATTTTTGTCTCTAATTTTCTAATCATGTGCCTTCCAAGTTCATGATCATCCAACCTGTTGACCACAAACCATGAGTCACATATGCGGCCATTTCTCTTTCCAAGAAAGGTGAACAACCAGGTGCACTGCCAGAAGGTCTGCCTACTGGAAGGATTCCCCTTCACCACTATCTTTAGGGGGTATCCTGGAAGTGGGCTATAAAGCTTCAGCTATCTGCTTGCAGATACATACATATTGCAGGGAATCATTGTGAGCCAGGTGTGAGTCTTCTCTTCCTCTGTCAGCTGAGGCAGGAGCAGGGATCATGAGCATTTTGATCACTTCTTCATGAATTTACTTGTGCCTTCTGGGCCTCTCCTCTCCAGTTACACATGTAGCATTTCGATTTGATGGTATACTAGTGAGGTGTGCCCAGTTTCATGGCTTGGTGGTTCAGATAACACTCAGTTCTTGGTGAGAAACCAAGGATGCATGTAATTTGGTGGATCAGTTAAGTGTTCAGTTTCTAAAGTAGGTCAAGAGTTGTTTCTCAAAAGAAGAGTCGATATCTGCCGAGAATAAAGAACTTTTCTCCGAAATCCTAATGCTTATGCCGAATTTCACCTATAGGCACAGCCAAAGGCTCCAAGCAGCATCTTCTACAGCTACTGACACTTTCCAAACACCAGTTCAGCAGCTGGATCATATAGTCCAAGTGGCAGAGGAGCTCACATGGCAGCCTAGAACTGCTACCATTACAGAGCTTTTCCTTATTCTGGGCCCTCTCAAAATGTAGCTCTTTGGGGGCACTCTTTAAATGGCTTGAGCAACATACCCAAATGAGGAAAATGTTGCCTAAAAAAGCCAAAGAGGCCCATTACATGCCTCTTTCTCAGGTTTAGGCAGGGACATGTGCAATAACTATCTTTTGCTTCTAGAAGAGATATCTAGACTAGCCCTGCACCACTGGACCCCTAGAAATTTCACTGAAGTAGAAGACCCTGAACTTTGGTCAGATTGACAACCCATCATCCAGTATGAAATGTCTTATCAATAAGTCTAGAGTGATTGCTATTTCTTGCTCACGAGGACCAATCAGCATAATATTATCCGTGTAATGGAGCAGTGTGATGTCTTATGGAAGACAGGTGTCATCGAGATCCTGGTGAAATAAATTATGATTTAGGACTGGTGAATTGATTAATTTTGAGGTAGGACAATAGAAGATTATGCTGGCCTCAACACCTGAAAGAAAACTGGTTCTGGTGATTCTTACTGACAGGGAGAAAAAAGCATTCCTCAGATAAATAGTTGCATATCACATTCCAGAAGATTTGAATTTGCTCATGCAGTAAATACACATCTGGTAAAACAGCTGCAATTGGAGTTTCCTTTTAGTTAAACTTGTGATAATCCACTGTCATCTCCAAGACCTATCTATTTGCAGAAGCACAGGCCCAAATGGGGATTAAATGAGTTTAATGGGGATGTGGTAGAAATCACTACCCTTGCAACTTTCAAGTCCTTAATGAGGCAACAGTCTCTGAAATCCCTCCAGGAATGCATATTACTTTGGGTTTGCAATTCTTAGGTAGATGCAATTCTAGTAGTTTACACTTAGCCTTTTGCACCATAATAGCCTTCACTCCAAGGTTAGTGAACCATTGTGGGGATTCTGCTATTTGTTAAGTATATCTATTCCAATTATGTGTCTTAAAACTGGGAAAATAATCCCAGGATATATTCATGAGCCCACTGGGCCTGCTGTGAGGTGGAGCTGGATATATATGATGCATGTGTGTGTGTGTGTGTGTGTATTTCTCATAATTTGGGTGAAAAGTATGTCTTCTTCATTCTTCCTTCCAGGGTGGGTGAGTAGGTCTTAAATAATAAATTCCAATCTCTCTAAGTCTCTGAATTTCTTCTCTCTATTAAAACAAGATAGGTCTAGCAATTCTAACTCATTCATGTGAGTCACCCTGATGTTCCATACATCAGTCAACAAACCAAACAAGTATTTAGAGCCCTTTATAATTCCATGGGCTAAACTATTAAATGAAGTCTCTCTACTTCGTGGACTCTAGTTAGTTGAACTGGTCCAGATTTATTTTCCTTCTAGTACTATCCCACACTCTTAATACAAATTATAATATTTATTTTCTAGATTTTCATCTATATAAATTACAAAACTCAACCAATTCTTTGCAAGCATAGCATAACTTCTCATTGGTCACATTTTGCATCTCTCCTGTTGAGTCCTGCTACCACTTGAGTCAGTTCCAGATCTTTTTTTTTTTTTTAAGTTTTTATTGTTGGCTGTTCAAAACATTACATAGTTCTTGATATATCATATTTCACACTTTGATTCAAGTGGGTTATGAGCTCCCATTTTTACCCCATATACAGATTGCAGAATCACATCAGTTACACATCCATTGATTTACATATTGCCATACTAGTGTCTGTTGTGTTCTGCTGCCTTTCCTATCCTCTACTATCCCCCCTCCCCTCCCCTCCCCTCCCCTCTTCTCTCTCTGCCCCCTCTACTGACATTCATTTGTCCCCCTTGTATTGTTTTTCCCTTTCCCCTCACTTCCTCTTGTATGTACTTTTGTATAACTCTGAGGGTCTCCTTCCATTTCCATGCAATTTCCTTCTCTCTCCCTTTCCCTCCCACCTCTCATCCCTGTTTAATGTTAATCTTCTTCTCATGCTCTTCAACCCTACTCTGTTCTTAGTTACTCTCCTTATATCAAAGAAGACATTTGGCATTTGTTTTTTAGGGATTGGCTAGCTTCACTTAGCATAATCTGCTCTAATGCCATCCATTTCCCTGTAAATTCTATGATTTTGTCATTTTTTAATGCAGAGTAATACTCCATTGTGTATAAATGCCACATTTTTTTTATCCATTCATCTATTGAAGGGCATCTAGGTTGGTTCCACAGTCTTGCTATTGTGAATTGTGCTGCTATGAACATCGATGTAGCAGTGTCCCTGTAGCATGCTCTTTTTAGGTCTTTAGGGAATAGACCGAGAAGGGGAATAGCTGGATCAAATGGTGGCTCCATTCCCAGCTTTCCAAGAAATCTCCATACTGCTTTCCAAATTGGCTGCACCAATTTGCAGTCCCACCAGCAATGTACAGTGTACCCTTTTCCCCACATCCTCGCCAGCACTTGTTGTTGTTTGACTTCATAATGGCTGCCAATCTAACTGGAGTGAGATGGTATCTTAGGGTGGTTTTGATTTGTATTTCTCTGACTGCTAGAGATGGTGAGCATTTTTTCATGTACTTGTTGATTGATTGTATGTCCTCCTCTGAGAAGTGTCTGTTCAGGTCCTTGGCCCATTTGTTGATTGGGTTGTTTGTTCTCTTATTGTCTAATTTTTTGAGTTCTTTGTATACTCTGGATATTAGGGCTCTATCTGAAGTGTGAGGAGTAAAGATTTGTTCCCAGGATGTAGGCTCTCTATTTACCTCTCTTATTGTTTCTTTTGCTGAGAAAAAACTTTTTAGTTTGAGTAAGTCCCATTTGTTGATTCTAGTTATTAACTTTTGTGCTATGGGTGTCCTATTGAGGAATTTGGAGCCCGACCCCACAGTATGTAGATCGTAGCCAACTTTTTTTTCTATCAGACGGCGTGTCTCTGATTTGATATCAAGCTCCTTGATCCATTTTGAATTAACTTTTGTGCATGGCGAGAGAAAGGGATTCAGTTTCATTTTGTTGCATATGGATTTCCAGTTTTCCCAGCACCATTTGTTGAAGATGCTATCCTTCCTCCATTGCATGCTTTTAGCCCCTTTATCAAATATAAGGTAGTTGTAGTTTTGTGGATTGGTTTCTGTGTCCTCTATTCTGTACCATTGGTCCACCCGCCTGTTTTGGTACCAGTACCATGCTGTTTTTGTTACTATTGCTCTGTAGTATAGTTTGAAGTCTGGTATCGCTATACCGCCTGATTCACACTTCCTGCTTAGCATTGTTTTTGCTATTCTGGGTCCTTTATTTTTCCATATGAATTTCATGATTGCTTTCTCTATTTCTACAAGAAATGCTGTTGGGATTTTGATTGGCATTGCATTAAACCTATAGAGAACTTTTGGTAATATCTCCATTTTGATGATGTTAGTTCTGCCTATCGATGAACAGGGTATATTTTTCCATCTTCTAAGATCTTCTTCTATTTCGCTCTTTAGGGTTCTGTAGTATTCATTGTATAAGTCTTTCACCTCTTTTGTTAGGTTGATTCCCAAGTATTTTATTTTTTTTGAAGATATTGTGAATGGAGTGGTTGTCCTCATTTCCATTTCAGAGGATTTGTCGCTGATATACAGGAATGCCTTTGATTTATGCGTGTTGATTTTATATCCTGCCACTTTGCTGAATTCATTTATTAGCTCTAATAGTTTCTTTGTAGACCCTTTTGGGTCTGCTAGGTATAGAATCATGTCATCTGCAAATAGTGATAATTTAAGTTCTTCTTTTCCTATTTTGATGCCTTTAATTTCTTTCGTCTGTCTAATTGCTCTGGCCAGTGTTTCGAGAACTATGTTGAACAGAAGTGGTGAGAGAGGGCATCCCTGTCTTGTTCCAGATTTTAGAGGGAATGCCTTCAATTTTTCTCCATTCAGAATGATGCTAGCCTGCGGCTTAGCATAGATTGCTTTTACAATATTGAGGTATGTTCCTGTTATCCCTAGTTTTTCTAGAGTTTTGAACATAAAGGGATGCTGTACTTTGTCGAATGCTTTTTCCGCATCTATCGAGATGATCATATGGTTCTTATTTTTAAGTCTATTGATGTGGTGAATAACATTTATTGATTTCCGTATATTGAACCAGCCTTGCATCCCAGGGATGAATCCTACTTGATCATGGTGCACAATTTTTTGATATGTTTTTGTATCCGATTCGCCAGAATTTTATTGAGGATTTTTGCATCTAGGTTCATTAGAGATATTGGTCTGTAGTTTTCTTTCTTTGAAGTGTCTTTGTCTGGTTTAGGAATCAGGGTGATGTTGGCCTCCTAGAATGAATTTGGAAGTTCTCCCTCTTTTACTATTTCCTGAAGTATCTTGAAAAGTATTGGTATTAGTTCCTCTTTAAATGTTTTGTAAAACTTTGCTGTATACCCATCCGGTCCTGGGCTTTTCTTAGTTGGTAGTCTTTTGATGGTTTCTTCTATTTCCTCAATTGATATTGGTCTGTTTTGGTTGTCTATATCCTCCTGACTCAATCTGGGCAGATCATATGACTTAAGAAATTTATCGATGCCTTCACTATCTTCTAATTTATTGGAATATAAGGATTCAAAATAATTTTTGATTATCTTCTGTATATCTGAAGTGTCTGTTGTGATATTGCCTTTTTCATCCCGTATGCTAGTAATTTGAGTTCTCTCTCTTCTTCTCTTCGCTAGCATCGCTAAGGGTCTGTCGATTTTGTTTATTTTTTCAAAGAACCAACTTTTAGTTTTGTCAATTTTTTCAATTGTTTCTTTTGTTTCGATTTCATTAATTTCAGCTCTGATTTTAATTATTTCTTGCCTTCTACTTCTTTTGCTGTTGTTTTGCTCTTCTTTTTCTAGGATTTTGAGATGAAGTATGAGATCATTTATTTGTTGGTTTTTTCTTTTTTTAAGGAATGAACTCCAAGCAATGAATTTTCCTCTTAGAACTGCTTTCAATGTGTCCCATAGATTCTGATATGTTGTGTCTGTGTTTTCATTAATCTCTAAGAATTTTTTAATTTCCTCCTTGATGTCTTCTATAACCCATTGATCATTCAGTAACCTATTGTTCATTCTCCAAGTGATGTATTCTTTTTCCTTCCTTCTTTTATCGTTGATTTTCAGTTCCATTCCATTATGATCAGATAGGATGCATGGTATTATCTCTACTCCTTTATATTGTCTAAGAGTTTCCCTGTGACATAATATATGATCTATTTTTGAGAAGGATCCATGTGCTGCTGAGAAAAAAGTGTAACTGCTTGATGTTGGGTGGTATATTCTATATATGTCAATTAAGTCTAGGTTATTAATTGTGTTATTGAGTTCTATAGTTTCCTTATTCAACTTTTGTTTGGAAGATCTGTCCAGTGGTGAGAGAGGTGTGTTGAAGTCTCCCATGATTATTGTATGGTGGTCTATTAGACTCTTGACCTTGAGAAGAGTTTGTTTGATGAACATAGCTGCACCATTGTTTGGGGCATATATATTTATGATTGTTATGTCTTGTTGGTGTATGGTTCCCTTGAGCAGTATGTAGTGTCCCTCTTTATCCCTTTTGATTAACTTTGGCTTGAAATCTCTTTTATTTGATATGAGTATGGACACTCCTGCTTGTTTCCGAAGTCCATATGAGTGATATGATTTTTCCCAACCTTTCACCTTCAGCCTATGTATGTCTTTTCCTATCAAATGCGTCTCCTGTAGGCAGCACATTGTTGGGTCTTGTTTTGTGATCCATTCTACTAGCCTGTGTCTCTTGATTGGTGAGTTTAAGCCATTAACATTTAGGGTTATTATTGAGATATGGGTTGTTCTTCCAGCCATATTTGTTTATTTATGTTACTAAACATGGTTTGTTTTCCTCTTTGATTATTTTTCCCCCCTTTACTTTCCTACCTCCCACTGTTGGTTTTCATTGTTATTTTCCATTTCCTCTTCCTGTAATGTTTTGCCAAGGATGTTTTGAAGAGATGGTTTTCTAGCTGCAAATTCTTTTAACTTTTGTTTATCGTGGAAGGTTTTAATTTCATCTTCCATCCTGAAGCTTAATTTCGCTGGAAACACAATTCTTGGTTGGAACCCATTTTCTTTCAGTGTTTGAAATATGTTATTCCAGGATCTTCTAGCTTTCAGAGTCTGTGTTGAAAGATCAGCTGTTATCCTGATTGGCTTACCCCTAAATGTGATCTGCTTCCTTTCTCTTGTAGCTATTAAAATTCTCTCCTTATTCTGTATGTTGGGCATCTTCATTATAATGTGTCTAGGTGTGGGTCTCTTATGATTTTGCACATTCGGCGTCCTGTAGGCTTCTAGGATTTGGGATTCTGTCTCATTCTTCAAGTCTGGGAAGTTTTCTCGTATTATTTCATTGAATAGATTGCTCATTCCTTTGGTTTGAAACTCTGTCCCTTCCTGTATCCCAATGACTCTTAAATTTGGTCTCTTGATGTTATCCCATATTTCTTGGATGTTCTGCTCATGGTTTCTTAACAGTCTTGCTGAGCTGTCTATGTTCTTTTCAAGTTGAAATACTTTATCTTCATTGTCTGATGTTCTATCTTCTAAGTGTTCTACTCTGCTGGTAGTATTCTCCATTGAGTTTTTAAGTTGGTTTATTGCTTCCTGCATTTCTAGGATTTCTGTTTGTTTGTTTTTTATAACCTCTATCTCCCTGTATAGTTGATCTTTTGCTTCTTGGATTTGTTTATGTAATTCATTGTTGAAGTGATCTTTCATTATCTGATTTTGCTGTCTGATGTCTTCCTTGAGACTCCAGATCATCTGAAGCATGTATATCCTGAATTCTTTATCTGACATTCCATCTGCTGCTGCTATTACCTCTTCTAACGTTGAGTTGACCTGCATTACTTGTGGTCCTTTCTTTCCTTGTCTCTTCATACTGTTCGCGTTCCTTTCTACTTGGTGAAACTGTTGTGCTATTGAATTTTCCCCCTATATATTTATATTGGTCTTGTATAGTTGCAAAGTCTCCCTCGCAGGCGCGGGCGGCGGCTCTGCCCCTCCTCCAATTGGGGCAATGTGCCTACCACGCCAGCAGGCCGCTGGGCCTGCTCTGCCGGTCGGTAGCAGGTCCGCCTACCTTGCAGGCGCGGGCGGCGGCTCTGTCCCTCTGCGGGCCGCTAGGCTTGTTCTGTCGGTGGTCGCAGTTCTGCCTACTTTGCAGGCGCAGGCAGCGGCACTGCCCCTCTGCAGGCCTCTGGAGCTGTTCTGCCGGTGGGTCGCAGGTCCGCCTACCTTGCAGGCGCGGGGTTGGGGGGGCGGCTCTACCCTTCCTCAGGCCACTGGGCGTGTTCTGTCTGTCGGTTGCAGGTCTGGCCTGTTCTGATGGTGGTCACAGTTCCGTCTACCTTGCAGGCACGGTGGGAGGGGGCGGCTCTGCCTCTCAGCAGGCCGCTGCTCCTCTTCTGCCGGTGGGTCGCCGGCCCGCCTACCTTGCAGGAGTGATTGGAAGCTCTGCCCCTCCGCGGGCCACTGGGCCTTTTCTGTCGGTGGTCACAGTTCCGCCTACCTGGCAGGCGCGGGGGGTGGGGGGCGGCTCTGCCCCTCAGCAGGCCGCTGGTCCTGCTCTGTGGGTGGTCACAGTTCCCTCTACCTTGCCGGCGCAGGGGGAGGGGGCGGCTCTGCCTCTCAGCAGGCCGCTGCTCCTCTTCTGCCGGTGGGTCGCAGGCCCGCCTACCTTGCAGGAGTGATTGGAAGCTCTAGTGCCAGATCTTGAGCAGAAAGATGTGGCACAGGTGCATCATGAGAAGACCCAGAGTCATCTTGCATGATACCTGCCTAAGGGAAGGGAAAAATTACAGTTTCTTCAGGCAATATAGGATTAATTTCCTCAGGTGGGAGAAGAGAGGACACTTTCCCTGAAGGTGGGGAAGTTTCTTCAACTAGGGGTGGAGAAACCTCTTCCACTAGCAAAGAAGACATCAGCATTTTAGGGCTCCATGTTCCTAGTGTCATTAAATTTTTCCATACATCCCCATTCCAACTTGCAGAATTCTATTCATTCCCAATCAGTTTCTTTACAAAAAATTAAGGACATCCTTGAAGCTGAGATTTTAACTTGTATTTTATTTCAGCAAGTTGCAGTATGAGATTCTGAGTTTGATTTTCAGCAATCTCACCCCTGTATTTATAGTACATAAATAATCTCCTTCAGGGTATACATTGACACTTTCATGCCATTTATGTAGTACTTGAACTGGGAATTTTAATCTCATACTTTTCTTTTCCCACTTTGTTCAGTGATAGAACAATCAGCCAATCTCATTATATTCATTAGTTTGAGACACATATGTGAAATGATATGTATATCATTATACAATGTCACTCAGTTTCTTGTATTTTATTAGTGTTTGATTAGGAGTATTTAATAGTAATATTTTGTACATCTCTATTACTAGATCACATAATGGACTACCAGTGTTTTTTCTTTTTCATTACTACTGGAAACAGAGTCATTAGCATCTTTAAACCTAATCAGATTAGAGAGTCAATTCCTGGAATCTCAGAACCAATTCAGAGAGCATCCTTAAAATCCCATTCCTCTAAAATCTACTCTTGTTACCAAAATCTGTAGTAGTCAGAGTTCTCCAAAGAAACGGAATCTATCCAAGAGGGATATGCCAGTGAAAAAAAGAGTTCAAAGTGCTTGCACTACTGGGTTACCTCTCAAGGGGAGGAAAATATAAAATAATTAAATATGTGATTATTGAATATGTAAATTATATGGTAGAAGAACATAAGCACATCAGCAAAATATGGACCAGGAGAAGGAGACTGGGAATGCTGGTGAGGGAAGGACAAAAGCTTGTCATTTTGAATGGGCTCAGGTCTGACACCACAGTTGGTGCCCCTGAACACTGGCTCAACTACTGCTCCTGTAGAACAACATTGCTATAAATTGCAAAAGCTGACAGATCTCTCCAAGCCTTGGTAAAACAAAAATAAAAGATTGTCTGAAAAATTGAACTCATTAGGCATTTCCAATATTGAGCTTTCTGGTTTCAGACAAATTATAATAAAGCATGTGGATTTTTATAGCTTAAGCTTTGGCTCAAACATTACCGAAGACACTGGAATGATAGGTGGTAATGGGGAGGTGCTAAGGACTGAACTGTGTTCTCCAAGAATTTCTAGGTTCTATGTAAGCTCTTACTTGTAATATGTCTGTACTGGAGAAAGGTCCTTTAGAAGGCAATTTAGGTCAAATAAAGTCAAAAAGGTAAAGCCCTAATCCAACACAACTGGTCCCACTTACAAGAAGACACAGTAAGAAGATGACCATCTATAAGCCAGAAAAAAAGATCTCTATTCCTCTGCTGAACTCAACCATGCTAATACCCCAATCTCAGCCCTCCAGCCTCCCGAACTATGAGAACTAAATTACTGATGTGTAAGCAACCCAGTCGCTAGTATTTAATTAAGGCAGCTTGAGCTGACTCATACAGGAGGGAAGTATGGAAATGAGGCTAGGGAAGTTAAATCCTCCTCATAGGCACATATATATAGTTGGAAATCACATAGAAATATTCAGGAAGAAACTTGAGTTGTCAAAACTGTGTACATAATGTGCGTATAACTGTGATTCATTGCAAGTAGGGTTTCTGGCTAAACAGAATTCCTAAGCATTTGTGAAATTGAAGGATCTGAGTGCATCTGCCTAATTCCTTCTGAATGGATTTGCTGACTGCTCACAGCCTGCCAAACTGGGACTCAGAAGCAAACCCACTCTGGAGCAGAGACTCTTGGTAGAGCAGGCTGGGAAGACTAACTGGGTTGGGGGAGAGAACTCCATTGTCACAGTCTGCCTGGCTGGACAGTTCCAAGTAATCTGTAGATAGAAGTTTGAGGAACTTGGACTGGGTAGAAAATGGTGAGTTGTATGCAGAGTAGAGTGTACCCTCCTCTAGGAACACATAAGTTTGAAGAAGGAGATAAGATGGGAGAAAACCTCAAAGGGCAGGGTCTAGCCAGTTAGCTTCTGTGCTAGGAAGGGTAAACCTGTAGCCATGATTGAATTCAGAGGTGAATGAGAAGGGCACTGCACACACTTTTAGCCATACTAACCCAGATTTGAGAAAGACTAATAAATTCACAGCTTATGTGAGACTCCACACTTTCTTGTGATTCACAATTTGCAAACAACAAAATTCCATCTCCCTGTTTGCCTGACTGCACTCTAGGATTGGCATGGAATAAGCAGATGTTTGAGGCACATTTTAGGGAGAACAAGTTAATTTTCATTCATTCATTCATTCATTCACTCATAAGTATTTGTGGTGTACCCACACTGGGCCATGAAACGTTCTTTGGATTAAATGAGAAGCAAGCTAAACGTGGCTCCTCCTGGGGCTTACATTATTATTTACTTCCTCAACTAATTTACTGTGTGATTTTCTTTGTAGTAACATCCATTGCCTACAAAGCCACAGTCTAAAAATTTCCTCACAATTTAGCATAGACACATTTATCAGCAAAGACGACAGAGTCTTTTTCTTTGTCTATTCTATCATGTGCAAATTCTATGGGTACCAGACTAGAAATTTCATCTGGGCTTAGAATATCCCAAGAACGTGGTGTCTCTGTGACTATCTTCCATGGCCTTCTGAAGAAGGAAAAGTATAGGGTGGGCTTTTGATGCTTTCTTCAGCCTTGAGCTAAAAGATTCTAAAAATCAGTGATCCAGACTATTTTTTTATTTAATTAAAATTTATGTTGAAGTGATTGAGCTAACTTTTGGAAAGCTACTTTTGCCTGCCATGCAGTCAGCAGCAATGCCAGTTAGTGTTATTTTACTGAAAATAGAGCTGGTTATGTTTCCACTGTGTTAGCACTCCTACTTCTTCTGCTGATCCAGAGAAAGCCTCCCAGAATTGTACAGGAAAAGAAAATTATAGGCAACATTCAAATGTGAACTTTTGCCCACAGTATTGCTTGTAAGTGACCAGGTACTTTAAAAAAATCCTCTCATTAAAGCATTTCACATTTTCATTCTTGGTATTAAAAGCAGAGCTGGAAGCAGGTAGAAACATGATGCATATAATCAGATGCCTGGGATTTGCCCATGACTTAGAAAAGGTAAGAAGCCAAGGCCTTGACTAACTTTCAGCCAGTGAACAAATTACGTACTAATGCCTGATGGTTCATCTAATCAGCGGTTGGAAATCTTCTCCCTCCAGAAGCCAGTTGTTAAACCATAGTACTCTTTTCCAGTTCTAGGAAAATGGTCAATATTTAACGAGAAAAAATGTAGGTTATTTCCTCCCAACACTAGAACCACCTCCTGAGCCAGAGGGTGACATTTGAAAGTATTTCAGAAAAGCAAAGTGAGAGATGTTATGGAAACAGCACTAGACATGGAACGAGTGTTTCATCATAGCTCTGGTCCTGAGTAGCTATGTGACCTCACACCTGTACTTAAGCTTTCATTCCAACAGTTTTATCGCCGTGATGAGGACCTTGGCCTTACCTGCCTCAAAGGCTACAGCCATGGATTTTCATGAAAAATTTCAAATACATACAAAAGAACAGAAGAGTATAAGAAATGCCTATACATACATCCATATTCAATGACTGCCTAGATCTTTGTCACACTAGTTTTATAATTTTCCTTTTTTGGCTAATTATTGTCAAGCAATTCTTAGAACCCCAGCCATTTTACCCCTTTGTACTTCACATGACATGTCTATAAAATAGAGACATTTTCTTATGTAACCACAATGCCATCATCAATCCCATCTGAATTAATAATACTCCTTTGAGTTCCTTATCCATTATATCCACATTTTCTGATGTCATCAGAAACGCTATTTTATAGTTGACTTGTTCAAAACAGCATCCAAATAGGATCTACGCATTGCATTTGGATATCTCTCTTGGAATCCTTTAATACAGAATAGTGACTCCTCTATCATTTTATTTTTTCATTCTCCTGTTAACTGAAGGAAAGTTTTTTGTTGGCGATAGAACTCAGATTCTTACCCATGTTAGGCAAGTGCTCTACCACTGAGCTACATCCCCAGTCCACTCTATTGTATAACTGAGGGTGGTTTAGAAATTTTCACATTCTTAATTTTTCTGCTTGTTTATTCATGATGGAATTTAGCTTGCTTCTCTCTACTGCACATTCCTTGTAAACAAAACTTCAGCTCTACGGGTTTAATTATATCCAAGTTTGACCTTTCTTAGCAAGAATTTTTTATCTTGTATCAAGTGGTAAAAATTTCTCCCAGAAGAGTAACACTTATATTGATCAGTTGTTGAGAAGGAAGGACACTCATCCCTCCATTGAAATATTCTCCACATATATTTTTAAATGATGTTATTCATTAATAAGCTTTGCTTAATTATTTCATTAGACATTGCAAAAGGTGATTTTCCAATTCTGTCATTTCTTCAATCCTTCCCCATTTATTAACTGGAAATCTATAAAGAAATACTTTTCTTCATTAACTAGGGCTACTTGGTCACATTGAAATACTGCTTATCTGAGAAAGGAAGAATAAATGTTTAATTAGTTTCCCTTGACTACCAGTTTTCAGAGTGTGAGGTCATTGATTAATGAGTCTTCCTGGATTGAAGGAAAGGGCTATCTTTTTTCACTATTATTTCAAACCTATGGATTTTTATAAATTCACTGAGGATTTTTAGCAACTAAGTATATTTGTTTTGATATTTAAATTATCCTACCATGTTATTAAGAGCCCCTTCAAGCCAGTTTCTATGTCCTTCGGATGTGACTCAATTGTGTCTTTGCTGTCTGGTATGAAAAAAAAAAAATGGCTCAGGCTCATCTTAGACATTTACTGTTCATATCTGGAACCAGCTGTTCCTCCTCAGGCTCCTGATCCCTTTCAGTGGGGCTCAGTCCTTCTTTAAATAATGGGATCATGAACATGAAGGTATAAACTTGGTGGGCCTAGATCCTTGTTGATACTTGCTTCTGCTGGGCCACACTGTCTGTCCAGCAGAGCAAATGTTTCCATGGACTAGGTTTTTCTCCCCCATCTCAGACATTCCCTAGTCTCTGCTCTAATCATCAATACAGGTGGTGAATTTCTTTGTGATGATTTCTGTGACTAAATCACCATTGATTCCTTGGGACTTAGAACAGATCCTGAGACAGGCCAGGGTATTCAATTTTTTGTTGCATAAATGGACTTGTTCATTTTAAGGTGGCTTTCCTGTCTCCCTCCTTGCTAAATCAGAAATACTTTTAAAAATTCTCATTGAAATTTATGTGTCCATTGTAGTTTTGGCACCTGACACACTGGCACATAATAGTCATATGTGGCTGCTGCAACAGGTTAGATTCTTTATTAGTAACTGGTAAGCTCTGGGGTATAGGAACCATGTTATTTCTACCTTTTTAACCTTTTTAGCTTCTAGAATGATTTGGATCATTAGAAGAGATTTGGAAAATGTTGGCTGAGAGGTGAGCTATTGTCCCTAATCCAGGCATTTAGCTGACCTAACTCTGCAGAGAAAAGCATTTCCTGGCACAGCCTATCACTCCAATCCAGAGTCTGAGTTGGAGGCATTTTTCCTCCTCATGCCTTGCAATGCATCTGTATGTTCTCTCCCCACAACCCCATCACCTCTAAGCAACTCTCAGGACCAAAGAGCCAGAGAGGGGAGGGTGATATACATAGACTGCCACCCTTGGGTCTACTTGCATTTGCCTCTGTGTACATAAGTACCTGTGTTTGATCTACAAGACCTGCTCCAGAGCTGAGAAAAGGTTGGGTGCAAGTTGGGGAAGAACTCTGCTATATCCAGAATGACTTAGCTGGTAGGAAGTTATGGAACAGCATTCTGAGTCCCTCTCATGTGCGGCTTAGTTAACAGATCTGTCATCTCCAATTACAGCTATAGCCAGGAGGGGAAAGTCTAGTGCCACCTACTAGATAGAAGGCAAACTCCCTGGTTTACGTAAGAATGACCAAATGCATTCTCCATGAAGGGCACACATTTTGAAAATCTTGTCAACTTCAGTGTGAACTTTTATTACAAAAAGAACCACTCTATTTTATTTGGGACAGAGTGCTCATAAGCGGATCAGCAGACCTAGAGTAAAAATTCTTAAAAATTGGGACCTTGGATACTTCTGCACTTAATCCATTGCTTTGGAAAATTCCATATCCAGAGAGCAGGATTTACTGCAGGAAGGGATAGAATTGGGTGGGACCAAGTGGGGAAGCAGCACCTCATCTCTTTATTGTATTTATTAGCATCTGAATAACAACCCATTTGGAAAGAGGGTTTCAGGATAAGTTTGCACAGAGGCTAACACCTTAGATTTTGGAATCCAGCAGACCTAGAATCAAATTTTAACTTTGGCACTTATTAGATGGGTAACCATAGTCAAGGTGCAAACCTTCTCTGAGTCTCAGTTTCCTTAACTGTAGAATAGAAGAAATATTAAATAGAAGTACCTAGTTTGTAAGATTTTGTGAGGATAACAAAGTACTCAGCTCACTTAGCCCACTCAAAAAAGTAATTCTGAAAATAGTTGCCTCCACAAGAAAACATTTTAAAATGCTATTTTGAAATGATTTTACCCGATTGTTACATAAAGATATGAAAGACACAGCTCAGACTCTCAAAGGAGCTTGCAAACTGGGAAGACCTGGGAAGACCCATGTTTACGCACACAACTGAAGTACAACTTGATGACTATCCCAATAGAGAGGTGGGAAACAGGAAGAAGCAGTGAAATCTGTTTGGGTTGGAAGCAGAGAGGTGATAATTGGGCTGGGTTGCAGGATGCAGAGAACTACAACCAAGATGAACAAGAGAAAAAGAAAAGCAGGAGTAAGAGCCTGAAGGAGTCAGGCAAGTGACAGATGTGTTCTGGAAAAATGGAATTGTCTCATGCAGGGCAAGTCAGGAGAACTTCAGGTGGGATGAAGCTCAGTGCATTCAAGACCCATAGGAAGGCACAAACCTAACTGGCAAAGACAAGAATGGGGACAGACACTCTGCACGGAAGGGTATTCCCATATTCTATGAGTAATGGGCATCAAGTTTTTTCCTTGATCCAGCAACCATTTTTCTCTACTGAAAATGGCAGCCTGGTTTTCCTTTAGGTAATAATATACATACTGAAGTTTTTATCCATGTGATTTGGATGACACATATCAACTACCTCACGCCCATTTAATTTTCAAGAGAAGTCAAGTGATCCAGGCCTGGACAATGAGCATATTCCATCTGCTTGACTGCAGTCATTGGTTTGATGATTGATAATGTTTGCTAAGTTGGTCCAATTAAAGTGAAACCTTAGGCTGCTCAGAAAGCTGCATTTGATAGCTACAAAAAAAGGTGAACCTAAGCTGCCAGGAGTTTCCACATGTCCAGTTGTGAGACAACAGAGAACGAAGGAAAGCAAAGATATGGAAGGAGAAAGGTTAGGTGCTGATTGTAATCGAACTCCTAGATCTAGCCATCCCTGATGGACTTTTCAATTCTTGGACTTTCTAATAAATCTGTCTTATAATTTAGGCCACATTAATTGACATGCTACCACTTTTACTTAGCAGATTCTTAACCAATAAAATACTGCTGCTCTTAAAAAAAGTTTGCATTTTATAACTCATGTGGCTACCTCACTGTTGTAGTTGAGACATACTCCTAAGTGTTATTAATACATTTCTCAGCAAAATCAGTATTTCTCTAGTCCCCCAGACCAAGTCTTTCAGATATGAATGTATGTTAATCCTGAGGAAGGAAAAAGCAATAGACTCAACAGGTGGGGAACAATGTGATCGTAACTCATCTGCAGCCCTAAAACTAATATGTAAATGAACAGTGCAAATCATTTTAGCCAATTAAGATCTGAAAGCCGTCCATGTGTGTATTAAAACTGTTACAAAGCCTCTGCATTTCGTTGGTCATGTTGGTTCTGCTGAAAACTCCCAGAATGTATGGAAAGAGAGAGAAAAAGATGAAAGAACACTTTAGTACTGACTGCTTTGATTCCAGCTCTTGCAAAGCATTATATTTAGAAATCAGCAGGCTCTCCCACAGAGACTGGCAGCTAGCCAGCTGCCAAGAAGGAGGCATTGCTGCGGACATGGCCACAAGTACAAGGGCTGGCATAGCCTCTCTCTGTAACACAAGCTAGTACCACATCTGTGTGGGATGCAGAGTCCCCTGGCAAGCAAAAAAGTTCATAAAAGGAGGAAGTCAGGCATAATAGGTAACATTTTCCCGATTATTATTATTGTTGATGTTATTATGACATAATTATAATTGCAAAGCTTCAACATTACTAAGCCACTCCATACAGAAAAATAGACCATTTGTCCTTTATCTTCCTTCCTTTCCTTTCCCTTTTTTCCTTCCTTCTTTTTTGGGGGGTGGGGGATGGGGTGGGTGGGAGAGGGATCAACTCCAGGAGAGCACATCAAGAACCATGCAGCCTGAACATTGTGCCACTCAAAGGAATAAAAGCAACCCAGTCATCTGCAGTGTGCAATAACACACACACACACACACACACACACACACACACACACTCCATCTGTCTTTCCGGGTCTTTACTCTGACTCTGCAGTGCACGAGGTAGATTCCACAGCAGACAGCAAATGCTCTTTTGTAGGCTGATAAAACACCACATATGCTGCCTAGTATAGATATAAACCTCCTCAAAGACACTTTCTTTGTCCTACAGAATATTATTAAATAAGAGAAAAGTAGATGTGTTAGATGTTATTTCAAACGTGAGAAAAACATCACCATCTAAAACTTCTCCCTAAACATTGGAGGAGATTTCAGGACTCAGATCAACCGGATGCAGCTAACAGTATTCTTGATCAACTGCCAAATCTAGCATCGTGCCATGTCTAGGTCACTGAAACATGATTTGTAGGGGACAAAGAGACACTTTTCTCCCTACAAATCTGCAGAAACTGAAAAAGAAAAATGTACTAGTGTGTGGGTGTGCTTGTGTGTACATGACCCTCATGGTAGTTGCTGTTATTATCTTGTTTTTTTTTCTTCACAGCGCTTCCACAACTGTGATTAAAATATGTTATGCAATGATCTTGTTTCCTTGTTGCCTCTACCAATGGATAGGATACTCTGTGGGAACTGGGACCAAGCTTAACTTATTTGTTATTAGACCCTCCTGTCATTGCTAAGCTGGTTGCATAGAAAACTTACATGTTAAAATTTTTGCTCAATGAGGGACTGAGAGGGAAGGTGGAAAAATAGAAAGATACTTCAAAGCATATTGAGGATGTGATTAAAAAAATAATATATCACCATACACATTAAATAGTATGCATTTCACGAAACCATCTTCATCTATAAAAAGACAAGTGGAGACTGAGCCTATGGGGAAGAGGCCACAGATACAGATTCAGCAATCATGGATTGTGGCAAGAATTGAGCTGGGCTTGTAAGGAATTGAGACCTTATCCAGGAAAACAAGTTTGAATACACATGAAAGATGAAAGGGTTGGATAAAGAGAAGCTGAAAGATAGAGGTTTAATTTCATTTTGTTACATGTGGATTTCCAGTTTTCCCAGCACCATTTGTTGAAGAGGCTATCTTTTCTCCGATGTACAATTTTGGCACCTTTGTTTAATATAAGATAATTGTAGTTATGTGGGTTATACTCTGTGTCCTCTATTCATTTGGTCTACAGGTCTATTTTGGTGCCAATACCATGTTGTTTTTGTTACTATTGCTCTGTAGTATAGTTTAAGGTCTGGAATAGTAATGCCACCAATTGGCTAAGGATTGCTTTGGCTATTCTGGGTCTCTTATTTTTCCAGATGAATTTCATGATTGCTTTTTCTATTTCTGTAAGGAATGTCATCAGGATTTTGATTGGGATTGCACTGAATCTGTATAGTGTTTTTAGTAGTATGGTCATTTTGACAATATTAATTCTGCCTGTCCAAGAACAAGGTAGATCTTTCCATCTTCTAAGGTCTTCTTTAATTTCTTTCTTAACGTGTTGTAGTTTTCATTGTAGAAGTCTTCCACGTTTTTTGTTAAGTTTATTCCCAAGTATTTTTTTTTTGAGGACATTGTAAATGGGGTGGTTTTCCTAGTTTCTCTTTCAGTGGATTTGTCACTGATGTGCAGAAATGCTTTAATTTATGAGTGTTTATTTTATATCCAGCTACTTTGCTGAGTTCACTTATTAGTTCTAGGAGATTTCTGGTGGAATGTTTTGGGTCTTCTAGGTATAGAATCATATCGTCTGCAAATAGTGATAATTTGAGTTCTTCTTTTCCTATCCATATCCCTTTAATTTCTTTTATCTGTCTGATTGCTCTGGCTAGAATTTTAAGGGCTATGTTGAATAGAGGTGGTGAAAGAGGGCATCCCTGTCTTGCTCCAGTTTTTAAAGGGAATGCTTTCAATTTTTCTCCATTTAAAATGATGTTGGCTTGGGGCTTAGCATAGATAGCTTTTACAGTGTTGAGGTATGCTCCTGTTATCCCTAGTTTTTCTATTGTTTTGAACATAAAGGAGTGCTGTATTTTATCAAATGCTTTCTCAGCATCTATTGAGATGATCATATGATTTTTTATCTTTGAGTCTATTGAGGTGATTAATTACATTTATGGATTTCCGTATGTCAAACCAAACTTGCATCCCTGGGATAAACCCTACTTGATCATGGTGCACTATTTGATATGTTTTGATATGTTTGATATGTTTTTGGATTTGATTTGCCAGAATTTTATTGAGAATTTTTACATCTATATTCATTAGAGATATTGGTCTGAAGTTTTCTTTCTTTGATGTGTCTTTGTCTGGTTTTGGAATTAGGGTGATATTGGCCTCATAGAATGTGTTTGGAAGTGCTCCCTTTTTCTATTTCATGAAATAGTTTGAGAGGTATTGGTGTTAATTCTTCTTTAAAGGTCTTGTGTATCCATCTGGTCCTGGGCTTTTCTTGGTTGGTAGGCTTCTGATGGTGTCCTCTATTTCCTTGTTTGAAATTGATCTGTTTAAATTGTGTATATCATCCTGATTTAGTTTGGGCATATCATATGCCTCTAGAAATTTGTCAATGCCTTTGATATTTTCTATTTTATTGGCATACAAATTTTCAAAATAATTTCTAATTATCTTCTATATTTCTGTAGTGTCTGTCGTAATATTTTTTTCATCATATATGTTAGTAATTTGAGTTTTCTTTCTGCTTTTCTTTGTTAGCATGGCTAATGGTTTATCAATTTTATTTATTTTTTCAAAGAACCAACTTTTTTGTTAATTTTTTCAATTGTTTCTCTTGTCTCAATTTCATTGATTTCAACTCTGATTTTAATTATTTCCTGTCTCCTACTGCTTTGGGAGTTGATTTGCTCTTATTTTTTCTAGGGCTTTGAGATATAAATGTTAGGTCATTTATTTGTTGACTTTTTCTTCTTTGAAGGAATGAACTCCATGCAATGAACTTTCCTCTTAGAACTGTCTTCATAGTGTTCCAGAGATTTCGATATGTTGTATTAGTGTTCTCATTTACCTCTAAGAATTTTTTTAATCTCTTTAGCAACCATTGTTCGTTCAATAACATATTATGTAATCTCCAGGTGTTGAAGTAGCTTTTATTTTTTATTTTATCATTAATTTCTAATTTCATTCCATTGTGGACTGATAAAACATAGGATAGTATCTCTACATTTTTGTATTTACTAAGATTTGCTTTATGGCATAATATATGGCCTATTTTAGAGAAAGATCCATGTGTTGCTGAGAATAAAGTGTATTCGCTCATTGATGGACAATATTCTCTATATATGTCAGTTGAGTCTGCTATTGATTGTACTATTGAGTTCTTTAGTTTCTTTGTTTAGCTTTTGGAACTAGGAATTAAACCAGAGACCTTGAGCCTAATGGAAGAAAAAGTAGCCCAAATCTCCATCATGTTGCATTAGGCCCCAACTTTCTTAATAAGACTCCTATAGCACTAGAATTAAAACCAAGAATCAAAACCAAGAATCAATAAATGGATGGATTCAAACTAAAAAGCTTCTTCTCAGCAAAAGAAACAATCATTGAGGTGAATAGAGAGCCTACAGAATGGAAGCAAATCTTTACCACAAGCACATCAGATAGAGTACTGATCTCTAGGATATATAAAGCACTCAAAAACCTTAACACCAAAAAAACAAAAACAAAAAACAAATAACCCAATAAATAAATGGGCTAAGGAACTGAATAGACACTTTTCAGAAGAGGATATATACAGTCATCAACAAACATGAAAAATGTTCAACATCTCTAGCAATTAGAGAAATGCAAATAAAACTAACTAACATTTCTTCCCACTCCAGTCAGAATGGCAGCTACCAAGAATACTAACAACAATAACTATTGGTGAGGATGTGGGGAAAAGGCACACTCATACATTGTTTGTGGGACTGCAAATTGGTGCAGCCAGTATGGAAAGCAGTATGGAGATTCCTTGGAAAATTGGGACTGGAACCACCATTTGATACAGCTATGCCACTCCTCAGTTTATACCCAAAGGACTTATACTACAGGGACACAGCCACATCAATGTTTATAGCAGCACAATTCACAATAGCTAAATAGTGGATCCAACCCAGATGCCCTTCAGTAGATAAATGGATAGGGAAACTTTGGTATATATACACAATGGAATATTACTCAGCATTAAAAGAGAATAAAATCATGGCATTTTCAGGTAAATGGATGAAGTTGGAGAATATAATGCTAAGTGAAGCAAGCCAATCCCCAAAACTCAAAGGCCGAATGTTTTCATTGACATGAGGATGCTCATAATGGCCACGTGCCGTAGTCCGACTGCAGCAAAATAACCGGGGGTGGGGTGTGACAAGCAACTTGTGTAGATTGATACAGCAGGAGTGGGAGCCGTTTATTGTAGGACAGGAGGGGTATATATACATTACACACAGCTTATCTTAATTAACATAAACTAGATACAGCAGTCAACCAATAAGGAATCTCCACACTTAATGGCTCACTGGTGTTACTTCACAAACCACTCCCTCTGGCAAAATGCCAGGCGCCATCTTGACTTGTTTACAGACCCTAACAGCCACGGGGTTAAGGGAGCATGGGAGGAATGGAGGAACTTTAGATAGGGCAAAGTGGAGGGAGTGAAAGGGAGGGGAGAGGGGAGTAGAAAAGATGGTGGAAGAGTTAGACATCATTACCCTAGGTACATGGATGAAGACATGAATGGTCTGAAAATACTTTGTGTACAATCAGTGACTTGAAAAATTGTGCTCTATATGTGTAATATGAAATAAATTGCATTGTGCCATCATGTATAACAGGTTAGAATAAATAAATAATTTAATTTAAAACAAAACAAAACAAAAAAAGCAATTTTAAAAAATGTAGCCTACCTAATAGAACACATGGACATATTCACACACACAAAAAGAGAGAAGCTGATTTTTTTAGAGATCCCGGAGCTGTTGGGAGAGGGCACCCATAAAAACAGCAGGTCAACATTGGGCCCCTTGGACACTGTCTGAAACTAAACTTTGGATCTCCTACATAAGAACCAGTTTGGGGACTTATGAAAAAGCAAAACCCTACACTCCACCTAAAATCTATTGAATGACCATTTCTAGAGCTGGATACTAGAAGGTTTGTATTCTTTAGAATCTTCCTGGTTGATTCTTTCACGCCCTAAAATTTGAGAACCACTGTCAAGTCTACAAGGATAACTTGCCATCATCTCATTGCCTGAGGGAAATAGCCCTTAAAATACTACCTCTTAACAGAGTTTGATTAGAATATGATTTTACAATGTGCTATTATTAACTTTCATCAAAAATGTACAACATTTCCTCAACCCCTCTGGTGTGTTTAAATTGGCCACTTGCTTGTTTTGACATTTCCATTTTTTTTATAAAATGTTTCCCCTCTCTCAAATGTCTGAAGCTGGTAATGAGAACAGGGAAATGTTGGGAAGCACAAAAGTGAGGTAGTGGGGGGTAAACCACGTTGAAGAGAATCAGCCTTTATACTAACAACAGCAAGCCCTCACTGATGGTCTTTAAACAGGGGCAAGAAAGAGCCCACATTCCTTCCAGCATCAGGGAAAACTCTTTATGGGACAAGGAACAAGAATGATTGGGAGGAGTGAAAACAGGGAGATGATAGGTCTGGGACAGGGTAAGGTGAGCCAAGATGCTGGCTTTGCATTAGCGTCTTGGTCATCAGGAGGCAGACACTCATGAAGCTTGGTACTGCCTGGACATAGTAGAGGGAGAAGCAGGAACAATGACCTCCAGGTTTTCCACTTGGGCAACTAGGTGATGGTGACATTTACCTAGACAAGAAAGCCCTGATGAAGATCGGCAGGTTGGTGTGGTGAGGAAGAGGGGAGGGGAAGTCAAATTCGTTGAATTCTGGGTATCTGGAGTTCGAAGCAGGGACAAACATTCAAGTAGACAGAAGAAAAAAGCAGACGTAGAATTCAGGGAAGAGCTTTGACTAGGATAAAAAATGGAGCTGTCAGAGTCTCCAGAAAATGAAAGATGATCAAAAACAATGGAGGAGATGTGGTTAGATGGGCGCAGTGGGAAAACTGGGAAGGGAAGTGGGTCTGGGGTAGCCGCCTGAAGAACTGCAACATTAAAAAATAAGCAGAGGGAGAGAAATGTATAAAAGGAACTGAAAGAAACACCCAGAAAGGCGAAGGAAAATGTGCTAGTTTTCCATTGCTGTGAAATGAAACACCTGAGATAAACCACTAAGAAGTAAGAGGTTTATTTTGGACCCTATCGTTTTGGCCTGTGTGGACTTCAAGGCCAGGAGTTCAGGGGAGGACAGAGCTGCTTGCCTCAGGGTAGCCAGGAAGTAGAGAGGCAGAGGGAGTCAGGGGTGAGGGAGAGGGAGGGAGAGAGAGGGAGGGAATAGAAGAGAGGGAGGAAAGGGGAGAGAGAGAGGGAGAGAGAGACAGAGAGAGAGACACAGAGAGAGAGACAGACAGTCCAGGATACCAGTAAACCCTTAAAAGGCTCACAATCAGTGACCCAACTTCCTCCAGCCAGGTCCCATTTCCTAAAGGTGGCTTCCCCTTCCAGGAGTGCCATCAACTAAAGATCAAGTCTTCAACACATGAGGCTTTAGGGGACATTTAAGATTCAGGCCAATAGATAAACTATACCATTAAGGGAGGAGAGCTCCTTTAGAAGAAGGTGTGACATGAAGTGCGGTGTGAAATGAAGTCAGGGGTGGCTGCATGTTCATATCTACAAAATATTCCCGAGCAAAGGAGAAGAGAAAGACTTCATGTTGTCCTGGAATAAATTGCCTCGTAGAAGCAGTGCCCATCGTGATAAAACACAGGACAGGATTCAATTAAAAGTTACAGAGAAGCCTTGCCTTCCCCACATGGGTTGATTCATGATGAATGACGTATGTCCAGACAAGTGGGGGAAGCTCCATGCTGAATATGAAGTCAGAGCATTTGGGGGATGCAATCCCTTTATGACAATGACACATGCTAATATCAGTTTTGATCATTTAAGATCATTTAATCAATTTAACCAATTTTAATCACCACTGCACTCTGGATTCTGAATTTTTCATTTCAGTGAATATTTCTTCTATTTAAGCTGCATTGCCCAGGATTCTTTCACCTATTGTTATTATTATTCCTCCTCCTCCTCCTCCTCTTTTTCTTCTTCCTTCTTTTTCTTCTTTCTTTCTTCTCCTCCTTTTTTCCTTCTCCTTCCTCTTCATCCTTCCTCATCCTCTCCTTCTTCCTTTCTTCTTCCTTCTTCTTCTTCTTTTTAAAGACACCTGGTCTTGTTCAGCTAGATTGGCCTCTTAGATTTTGCATCTCTTTCAGTCTGATTAACCTGTCCCCTCCCAGTGCCCTCTCTCGTCTCAGTTTACATGGTTCCATGATAAAGCGTGCTGCCTTGACCTAAAACCCTTCTTGGATAATTTTTCATGGACAATCAGAGCTCTTCAACCTTCAAGTGGCAAAACATTACACAAATTAAAAACTGTCAAGTTAGAACATTCCTTAGATGTAATCTAGTTTCCTATTTCACAGTGAGCAAATATGAATCCTAAAGATGTGAGTTAACTAAACTGAAGTTTTACGGCAGTGAAAGTAGCTCAGGCAATACCAGTCCAGGACTAATTTTTTTTTTTCTGCAGTAAGTGCTCTTATTTCCTCACTACATGGTGCCAATGGTCTTTCACAAGGTGGAACTTGGTCATAATGACTGGTTCTGGTTATGGGCACACAGGACAATGAGACTCAATTCCAGGATTTCGTTTTAGCTGTTGGGAAAGCACACTCTTTCTCCCATGGTAAACCATCTTACCTCAGAAGGGCTGCATCTGTCTGAGAACAGAGCTGGCACAGCCAAAGGTAAAGGCAAAGGGCAGAAAGAAATCAGCTCTTGGTGTCATGGTAGAAGCCACTTGTCAAACCATGCCTTCAAGAGCTGTACCATTAAGGGTGTCGCCTAAATGAACTCCATTTTACATAAACCAGTATAGATTGTTTTTTGTCACTGAAAACAGAAAGGTTCTGATTAATCACCATTACTTCTTCCATAATCCCTTAGTTGTGACAGCCTGATGAACCTCAAGAAAGTGAAAGGCACTGGTTTTGAGAAGTCTGAAAACTGCAGGGAAATTGAAAGCCTCCTTTTATTTCAAGCCAATTTCTTGGACTCAGATCACTTCCTGAGAAAGCACTGGCTTGAACAGCCTTACCACTCACTCTGTTGATGGTAAGGTTGCTTCATTAGGAAAACTGGGTAAAGGGGCAAAAGTCCTTTTGATTCTTGAACAAGTAATCACCGGATTCTGGGACTCTTGCTGGGAATGAGTTGGTTCATCTCTCCCAGAATTCTACCATGGAGTCCTCAAAACCTTTCCACTGATTAACTCAAAAAGAATATTTTTAGACATAAGAGTTGATTGCTCAACAAGAAAAGGTTCCAAAGTTTTGGCATGGTTCTCTTCATTTTAAGTGTGGGTTTCAAACAAGAGATTCAACATTAAATATCTTCAAGAAGTAATTTGGGAGTTGGAAGTTCATAGGTCTAGAGGGTCAAACAATCTAGTTCTGACCTATCTTATTTAACTACTTTGCTGTCTTTGGGCTATATTTCATTTACCATGAAATATAGGATTTGATTTATTTGTTTCTTTGGTGATCTCATGTGTAACAACAGTGTGACAGAATCATTGAGAAAATGAATTTTGAGGTCTGTATTCTCACACTGTAATTTACTGCCTTACGTAAGGACCCTAATCCCTTGGATCATGTATTTCATAGTTCATAAATTGGGATAAACAAAAGCATTTACATTTTAGGCATGTTTTAAGGGAAAAAATAAGATTATGGACATGAGTTTCACTCACATCATGAGTTAAATGAATTTCAACAATGATTATCAGCAAGTTATAATTTTATAAAAGTTCCCAAAGATGTAATGAAAGATATACTCTTCTAAGGCCAGGAGCCTTATTGCTTGGTGTGCTCAGGCACTTTTTAAAACCTCAGAGTCTAGGACAGGTGCACACAGGAGATGGAGGTAGGGGTGAGCTTCATTATATTCTTTTTTCTTTTTCCCCACTTAAAGAAGTTAACATTTGGTACAGAAATATATGTGTACACGCACACACACACATAATACCACATGGGAATGAAAGAATAGCTTTTTCCTGAATAGGGTCATTAAATGTATGTGTTATTAGAAAGAAGGTGAATGTATTCCAATTGTCTCAACATCACTTAGCATCTGACCCTCTGGCCCATGACTTTCCCAGAGCATATATCCTTTACAATAGCTTAGTAGGAAGTCTGTGGGGAGGCCAGCCAATTTTCCAGGACTCAAAATCTCCCTGCTGATTTTGGGTAGCATCAAGGAAAATAAATATACTTTCACACTGCCCTTATAGGACCCTTCACAGCCCTACAGGATCTGACTAAATAAAAGAAAAGCTTAGTATCAGCAAAACATTATCTTAAAATGCAAATTTCTGTATTGGATGATGTAAAGGTATTAGATAATGAAATTTTCCCTTTAAAATGTATTTTTTTAGAAGATAGATAGAAGAGAGTCAAAATTAAACATCTGAAAAGGCTTCCGTCTTTTTTGTAACATCATTTTTCAACATGCTTCTTGGAGAAATGTGACAGAAACAATTGCTTTAGAGAACAGTGAAATTATACTTAATACTGTATACCAATGAGAATACAACCTTCCTCTGCAGCATTTCACTTCTAATCAGTCTTAAGTAATACTGAAGAGACATTCACTGGGAGAATAATTTACTCTTCACACAAAAGAGAAAAAATTCTAGAATAATTTACTACATTTACATCTCTAACCCAAACATGAAGCAGAGGGAAACCAATTTTTTTTATTATATGAGATGGTGAAAAATAATAATTAATTTATCAGTTTGTAGGACATGAAAACATCCAAGGACAAACCATTACAATTTTTAAAAAAAATACAGGAAGGAAAATAAGTAGAATGCAAATACCTTGATCTCAGAGCATTTCTTTGCTACGTGTCCTAAAAAAAATAAGACATTAACCTCATCCCAGTCAAATATAATGAACATAGATTTTTGCAAGGGTTGTACCCTCAATTGGAGCTGTAATCTTCCCTCCCACAGGAAATGTTCTCTATCAGACCCTCTTTCCACTGCACACTTTTTAAATTTAATTAATTCCTCCACACACAAAAGAAATAATGCTTGCAAAACATAGTTCAAAAAACGTTGAGCTTATGTAGAATCTTAGCATGGGGCTAACATTTTTGCTCAAAGTTTCTCCAGTTCATCTCAAAAGTTTATTTTTCTGAAAGTAAAAAAGTTAGCTCCCCAAGTCCCCAAGGCCCATATGAACTGGGAAGCTCATGTCCTAATTCATTAGTTCTGCAACATTCCAATATAAACCATAAACACTTTTTCTCACATTTTTCTTTATGGTTGGGGTTGTGGTAAGCATATCCCACTCTCAGGGAGTCTGCTAAGAGACAGGTTGTATTCTAGAAGTTCATGTATCAACCCTTTGTCTCACAGCTTATCTTTCCCTATAGGAACAATATTTAAACAACTTTGGCTCATTCTAAATATATTTCAGAGCTATTTAGAGGATACGTTTTTTTTTAAGTTTTAAAAAGAATCCACTTTCTGAGATCTTTTTAAGAATAAACCTATTGGGAATGTAAAATAGTGCAGCTGATTTGGAAAAATCAGTTTGAAAACTCCTCAAATGATTAAGCATGAAGATACCATACCACCCAGGATTTCCACCCCAGACATTCACTCAAGAAAAATTTTTAAAAAACTCTAAAATTTGTACATAATGTTTATAGCAGCATTATTCATTATATCCAGAGATAGAACCAATTCAAATGTCCATTGAAGGATGAATGGATAAACAAAATCTGTTATATCTGTACAAGGGATCATAAATTGGTAATAAAAAGGAATGAAACATATGCTACAACTTGGAAGAACTTCAAAACATTACCTCACTTGAAGCCAGTTACCAAAATCCACATATAATATTATTCCACTCATATGTAAGTCTGGACTGGAGAAATTTATGAAGACAGAACTATTAGTGATTTCTTACAGCAGGGGAGAAGGTGGGAGTAGGGGATGATAGCTGAAGAATACCCAGTTTTCTTTTAGGATAACATAAATGTTCTAAAATTATGATGAGGAATACACATACCTATGGGTGTAGTAAAAACCAAATATTTGTATATTCTAAATGGGTAAAGTGTGTGGTATGTAAATTATATCTCAATAAACACTCTTTTTTTAAAAAAATCTGCTTATTCTCTTAACCAAAGGACTAGCAGATTTCACTTATGACATCCCCGTTATCTCACTTAGATTTCAAAATCAAAATCTTTTAAAATTTGTTCTAATTAGTTATACATGCTATCAAAATAAAAATCTTAGTTATAGCTGCATTAACTTTGTACTATATTTAAATCTCTTGATAATTGGTGCAGGTCAGTTACAACTCAACAAAAAATGAGTTAACTTTGCAACAGTCTCCATGATCTCTTTATGTAAAGGTAGTGGTATTCTAGAGAAAACTGATTGGGTTATTATTTCTTTTCACTACAGACACTTTCTATATGGTCTGTAAAATTTCCTTTTATATACCTA
The DNA here is from genome assembly GCF_021218885.2 of Marmota monax. Taxonomy (NCBI): domain Eukaryota; kingdom Metazoa; phylum Chordata; class Mammalia; order Rodentia; family Sciuridae; genus Marmota; species Marmota monax. The sequence continues at coordinate 26,249,476 of NW_026692881.1, forward strand.
TATACTGTCAGCATCAGCACTGAGAGAAATCTATAAACCTTTTTTAAAAATATCAGGGAGTGAGTACAGTGATTTGTTCTTTGATATGCTTCCAAAACACCAAGGAAATGCTAAAAAAATAAGGGAACTAGACTTTTCTAAATGAAGTTGAACCAAGAGAGTGATAACAAGACATCATTATGGTTGATTTTCAAATTAATACAGGTAGATCTATCAGAGTGAGCATGCATGAACACAGACACAGACACAGTACATACATAATGCATCCCCAAACTCATACCCATTTTAGATCTGAACTTCTGACAAACTTGGAATTGTTAAGAGAAACAATTTAATTCTGATGCTAAACTCCAGACCTGCTTATTAATCTAATGTATCATACTGTCCAGTTGAGTAAGACTGAAGGATGTCAGAATTAGTTAAGAAACAAGAGAACTGTGCTCTAGAATTCTATTTTGATGAAGATTCTTAATAGCCACAATGTAAATAGGTAGGAAATTCACAGTCAAGAAATCTTAGTCCTATACTACAGGAAATAGGATCAAGTTAAGATGAGGACTGATACCTAAGGAGATAGGAGAAATCAAATTAAAAAAAAAGATCCATCTTGCTCTCCTTTCCACAGACTTGAAGGGCAAGAAGCAGAGAGGGAGGGAAGATATAGTTCTCTAATGCATAGATTTCCTGCCCCCTCACAAAATTGACCTGTTTTTAAATGTATGTGTGTAAAATTTTCATGACCTAAGCCATTTTACTTCTTGACTGATTCTAGACCATCAGAAGTGTCTTAAAGAAAGCAATATGGCCAATGGGGCGCAAAGGCTCCTAAAACTATTAGCTGCTGAATGGCCTTTAAGAATTATATCTAATGGGTTACATCAGTTGAGTCCAAAGCCCAGCCTGCAAGTCCTTATGCTAAATACTCTCCATCAGTTATTTTACCATAGTCCCATGACAACTAAGATGTAGGCATTACTGTTATCTCTACTTTTCAGATTAGAAAATTGAGTGACTTGCCCAGTTGATAAATGGCAGAGCTAGAGCTTAAAGTCAGATTTGCCAGCCATTTAAGCACATTCTCTTGAAGTATCATCACTTTATACTGCTTCTGCAAATTCCCTGAGTTACATAAGTCACCCTTTCCAAACTATCAATATAATCTGTATTAAATATTATAATTAATAACATTTAACAAGTTTCTAGATACACAATATTAATTTCTAAACACTAGAAACAAACAAAGAAACAAACAAAAAATAAAATTTTATTCATCATGCCATCACAAGAAAGAGGAATAAATTTAGTAAAATATGTGAAAGACTCCTATATTAAACATTTTTAAAATATTGAGTTAAAGATTATCTAACCAACAATAAGTGCTGATGAGGATGCGGGGAAAAAGGTACACTCATACATTGCTGGTGGGACTGCAAATTGGTGCAGCCAATTTGGAAAGCAGTGTGGAGATTCCTTGGAAAGCTGGGATTGGAACCACCATTTGACCCAGCTATTCCCCTTCTCGGACTATACCCAAAAGACCTAAGAAGAGCATACTACAGGGACACTGCTACATCGATGTTCATAGCAGCACAATTCACAATAGCAAGACTGTGGAAACAACCTAGATGCCCTTCAATAGACGAATGGATAAAAAAAATGTGGCATTTATACACAATGGAATATTACTCAGCACTAACAAGATCATGGCATTTGCAGGCAAATGGATGGCATTAGAGCAGATTATGCTAAGTGAAGTTAGCCAATCCCTAAAAAACAAATGCCAAATGTCTTCTCTGATATAAGGGGGGTGACTCAAAATGGGATAGGGAGGAAGAGCATGAGAAGAAAACTACCACTAAATAGGGAAGAGAGGTGGGAGGGAAAAAGAGGGAGAAGAGGAGTTGCACAGAAGATGGAAGGAGAACTTCATTGTTATACAGAATACATATATGATGTTGTAATGAGAAAAAGAAAAAAAAGTGTGTCACATTAGATTGGATAGAGAGAAAGTGTTAGAGTCTGTAAACAAGTCAGGATGGCGCCTGGCATTTTGCCAGGGGGAGTGGTTTGTGAGGTGGCACCAGCGAGCCATTAAGTGTGGAGATTTCTTATTGGTTGACTGCTGTATCTAGTTTATGTTAATTAAGATAAGCTGTGTGTAATGTATAAATACCTCTGTTGTCCTACAATAAAGGGCTCCCACTCCTGCTGTATCAATCTACGCAAGTTGCTCGTCACCCCCCGGTTATTTTGCTGCAGCCGGACTGTAACAAGAAAGGATGGGAGAGGAGGGGAGGAGTAGGGAGGATAGGAAGGGCAGCAGAATAGAATAGACAATATGATTGATGTATGTACATTACATGTATGTATTATATATCAAAATGCATTCTACTGTCATGTATGACTAAAAAAATAAATAAAAATTTAAAAAAGATTATCTAACCAATGGAGAGACATACCATGTTCATAGATTAGAAGATTTACTATGAAGTCAGTTTAAATTTATCTACTATTTATTCAATGCAATCTCAAGCAAGCCTCAGGTTGTTGCTCTTTATGCAAAGTGAATGCTGATTTTATAATTTATAGGGAGAGAAAAGGGTCAAGAAAATCACAATGAACCACAAAGATGCAAGAATTATGGTACCAGCAAATAAGTATGTAGTAAAGTGACAGTAATTAATATAGTATAGTAAAGTAATTAATATAGTAAAGCATTGGCACAAAGAGACACAGAGTTCAGAATATGAACCTAGGAACAGACCAACACATACATGCTCACTCGGTTTATGACAGAGATGAAACTTCAGTGTACTAAAAGGAAGAATGGTTTTTTCAAATGGGTAAATTGTACACACTTGAGGAAAAATAAATCTTACCCTTATCATACATGACACAGTACACAAAAGTCAATCCCCCCAAAATTGAAAATATAAACAAAATGTTTTAAAATATCATGAATGAATGTCAAAATCTTAGGCTAGGCAAAAATAAATTTTAACTGAACATAAATAGCATGAATGCTAAAGGAAAAATATTAATTAATAATATTAAAATTAAGAACTTCTGTTCCCTAGAAGACACCATTAAAAGTGCAAAAAGGGAGTGACTTTGGTCAGCAGCTACTAAAGCTGAACTTTGTGACCCATCAATTCTGCTTTAAGTTATCCACCTAACATGTCCACAGAAAGATGATGTGCAAGAACATGAATGAATTTCACAAGCATAATAATAAAAGAGATGTCAGATACAGAGAGCACATAATCTATAAGTCTGTTTATATAAACTTCCTGAACAGAAAACTTAATTATAATAATAGAAGTTAGGATAATAAGTGGATTTTAGTGACTGGTTGGTGCCTGAGAAGAAATCTGGGGTCTTAGTAATGTTTTCTTTGTTATCAGATGCTAGTTTCAAGTATTTCCACTTGACAAAAATTCATCAAAGTATACATTCTTATTATTCATGTCGTTTTAAATGCATTTGTTATATGTCAATAAACCGATAAAAATGTAATATATGAGTCTTACGAATAAATTCCCATTTGCCTTGGAAAGATTAAGACTTTTGAGGGACGAATGTGTCATTCAATGTTGCATTTCCATCTAGGATCTTGCACCCACTAAGTATAAGTTAGTGAGTGGATTCATCGGTTACTTGGAATGAAATGGAATAGAATGTGCTATACTCCTCTTAGTGAAGCATTAACTTTGTTAGTTTTGATTTGTTCTACTACATCTCTGAGGTCAGTGATTATTTGCCATAGTTGGGATCAAAATAGACAAGTCAGAAGACTTCTTCTCTATCTTAATGAGACACACTTGGACAATTCCCCCTTCTTTTTTTTTAATGTTTATTTTTAGTTGTAGTTGGACACATCTTTATGTGGTTCTGAGGATTGAACCCAGGGTCTTGCACGTGTGAGGCGAGCGCTCTACCACTGAGCCACAACCTCAGCTCCCGAATTCCCCCTTCTTATCAGCCCATCCTTTGAAGAATCTTAATCTCACCCTCACTGACTCTCTCAGGCTGCTGCATGATTCTTTCCCTCAATAAGAAATGGGAGGGCTGGGGTTATGACTCAGTGGTAGAGCATTTGCCTAGCATGCGTGAGGCACTGGGTTCAATAATGAATAAAATAAAGATCTATTAACAACTAAAGAATTTTTTTTTAAAAAAAAGAAGAAGAAATAGGAGAGAAGAAAGATAAATTGGTAGAAAACACTTACAAATCTGAGAGATGTCCTGGTCTTTCTTTCCTCTGGCCATCCATTTTCAAAATGGGTGGGGGGTGGGGGACTTGGGAACAAACAGGAAGATACAATATTCAGAGCCATAGACCAAACTAATGGCATAACTCAGATCAAAACCCAATCCTTGAGATTGCTTTTCTGTGTTCTTCCCACTGCACTGAGATTCTGGTTGGTCTTGTTAACAGTCATTATTTGAAGTCTGTGACCTGCTGTGCTCTCCTTATTAAAATCCCACTTCTTAGCCTGCAACCCTGCAATCATCTTTAGAGTGAAAATCATGCTTGGCCTGACCCACACTAGGCTTTTCCTGGTCACCTGCTAGATAATTCAATCAGCCATAATCAATTACTCCACATATTATCCAGTGTTACATGTTTTCAGACCATGTAAGGAAGAAATAATGGCAGCATGAAATAAAATAAGATGGTCCTTGGGAGGAAAATCTGTGCCTGCATAGGCAGTCTCAGGCTGATAGACTTTAAATTCCCCAGGGCTCATTAAATCCCTGGATGAATGTAGTCTACTTACCATGGATGAAGAACTCAAAGCTGAAGAACTTGACTAAGGGCACGTTTTTTGGCTCCTACTTCAGTGGTTCATTTACTTGGAGCTGAAAAATCAAAGGAGACAAGTGATATTTCCATATTATTCCAACTCACGTTTGTTTTCCATCAAATTTCCACTGTTCCCCTTAAATGGGTACATTTTATTTTTTGGCTCATTATTTATTATCATTTCATTTATTTAGAAATGGAAACTTCAAGCAGTTTGATTAAGAGATTAAATAACTGGACTTTTTCGAGCTAAAAATAAATCAGCAAATCTAGGTATGAGTTGCATTAGGTTTCAAAATACTTGGGGTTTTGATCAAATCTCTAAACACATTATTGCAGATGATAGCCCCTTCTATTCAAATTTTAAACATGTGTGTAGGGAACTCCAATGTGAAGTTTTCAGAATTACCACTAATGATACATGGACTTTCCAAAGAGTGTTTCTTTTAAAAGTAAAAGACACTCTTTCTAAAATAGAAATAAATAAGTGAAGAAATTTGGATCTTAAAACATACAATCATTTAATCTTTGTGCCCTAATTAACCCCCCAAGAGCTATAGTACCAATTCAATCAAATGCCCTTAATTTTCCCCAAGAAAAGTTTCTGAAAAAACTACTATTTGTTGACCACTTAACAATTGCTGTGGATTTGATGTCTGGTGACTATTTACTTTTAAGAACAGCTCTTTGATGAAAGAATTATTAGTTGCTGAGAGGTTGAGTCACTTGCTCAATATTTCAAAGGAAAAAAATGGCAGAGATGGGATTTCACACCAGGTCCACTTGATGCTAGAGACTGAACTTCCAAAAGAATTGTCATGAAGTGTCTTTGAGCTGGCTTAAGGCAAGTGCTACAAAATAGATAGCATGAAAATATAAACTTCCATTACTTTATCTTAGTCTGTGGAAGAAAAAAATAAGAGACAGTGCAGAAAAAAGAAAAGGAAATAAGAACACCAGTAAATGGAGCCCCCAAAGACAAAGTGAGCATCATCTTTCATCAGACCACAAAAGCATTTCTTCTAGCACCTAATGGGGGGAAGGATCTCTGAAAGAGAAAGAAATGCTCATGGGTTAAAATGACTTTCAAGAAATGATTGAAGTACACCAAAGACAATGCATCAGAAAAGGTTGAATCCTGATGAGTCATATAATTTTGCTTCAGTTCAGTTCAACTCAACACACATTTATTGACAACCAGTAGGCACTGGAAAAACCCATCCAAAAAAACATGATGGACAGACCATTGAATCAAGATAAACAGCAATGACTAGAATCATAAGTTTCTAAAGAGATGAAAGCATTTATGGAATTTCAAGGGTCACAAGCCAGGACAGAATCAGAAGTTACCATTGCCACCTCCATTTCTGAGATACAAAAATTGAGTTTCTGTGAAAGAAGAGGTCCACTCAGGGTCATGCGGCCCACTGGAAGCTAATGTTATCTTCTAGTCTTTGATTTCCCATTCTAAAACTTCTTTGTTAGACATATTTCACACAAGTGACACAAATGTGGCAAGCTATGTGAATATAAATGATTTATTGTGCTGATCAACATTCATCATCGGATTCTGGTTTCTTGGAGACCCCTAAGGATTTTAGGGCCACACATCCACCCCTTTATCTCCCAGTTTAAACAAGACCAATAGAAGACAGAATCTCAATTACCATTCTTCCTCCAGGGGAGCCACTATGGGGAAAGAAGATGCTGCAACATGAAAAGGGTTGAGTGGAATGCTTAGAAGAGGTTTCCAGAAGAATATAATGACAACTCAGGGTTCTCTTGCTTGCATGATTGAATGCCAAGTTCTTTAATTGGTCAAGGAATTTCCAGGAAGCAAGAGAGCAAATACAGCTCCAGGCAAAGTAGCAGAACAGATTTCCATTTTTATGCCTGCTCTTTGGGGGCACTGAAAAGAAAGCCGTCAATTCCTGGAATTCTAATCCCATAGATGAGAGGTTTATTGGATAACCAAAAAAAAAAAAAAATCTATATCTATATCTATATGTATCTATATATCTATATCTATCTATAATCATTAAGAGAGTGGATCTTACCTAAGATCACTTGAGAAATTTTTACTATATCTTCAGCCAATCACATCTGATAAATAAAATGTAGTTATAACAACAACTGACATTTATTAAGATGCTATTCTGCAGCAGGTGTTAAAATGACAATGACAATAGTGACAAGACTTTACAGGTGGCTGTGAAAGTAGTTGTATAATGTTAGATGTTAATCAGAGAACATGAATTTTTTAGCTCTTCGTATCATTAGCCTGCAATACGTGATTTCATTTTGTTTTTGATTAACATGCAATCATTCAATTTATGGTATATAATATTTCAATACGTGTGTAGCATGTACTGATCAAATCATGGTAATTAGCATTTTCATCTTATCATTTCTTCATGTTTAGAGCCTTCAAGCTCCTTTCTTCTAGTCCTTCAAAAAACATGTTAATAAGTTATTGTGACACTGTGAAACATTGTTTCCTACTCCTTCTATCTAACTATGTATTGGTACATGTTACCCAATCTCCCTCTACATCCTCCCAATCCTTCTCAACCTCTCAACTACTATTATATATCCTCATAAACTTGTTTCAACTTCCATTTATGAGATAACATGGGGAATTGGCTTTCTGTGATTGACTTATTTCATTTAACACACTATCCTCTAGGTCATCATTTTTGCTACAAATGACAGGATTTCATTCTTTGTTATGGCTGAATAATATTCCATTGTGCATATGTACTACATGTTCTTTATCCATTCACCCCTTGACAGGCACCTGTGTTGAGTCCATATTCTGGCTTTTGTGACTAGTGCAACAATAAATACGAGAGTTCAGACATCTCTATGTTATGCTAATTTCATTTCTTTAGAGATATACCAGGAAGTAGGCTCACATGTTAGATCTATTTTGAGACAAACCTCAACTATAAAGACTCTTTTTAATTTACATTTCTTCCAACAGTGTATAACAATTCCCTTTTCTCCACATCCTCCCCAGAATTTGTTATTGTCTTTTCAATAATAGCCATTCTAACCCGAATGAGATGGCATCTCATTGTGGCTTGATTTGCATTTCCCTGATGACTAATGATATTGAGCATTTTTCAAATATTTTTTAGCCATTTGTATTTCTTCTGAGAAATGTATGTTCACATCATTTGCCCATTTTAATTGGGTTATTTTGGGGGTATCTTGCTGTTACTATTGAATTTTTTGAGTTTGTTATTTTGGATATTAATCCTTTGTCAAATGAATAGTTTGCAATTTCTTATTTCCATTCTCTTCACTCTGTTGATTGTTTCCTTTACTGTGCAGAAGTTTTTTAGTTTAATGTACCTTTGTCTATTTTTACTTTTGTTACCTATCTTTTAGGATCTTATCCAAAAAAAATCTTTGTGTATACTAATATTCTGAAGTGTTTTCTGTATATTTTCCATTTGTAGTTTCATAGTTTTCAAGTCTTATATTTAGGTCTTTGATCCATTTTGAGTTGATTTTTGTATAGGGTGAGACACAGAGGTCAAGTTTCAGTCTTCTACATATAGATATCCTGTTTTCCTAGCCACATCCATTAAAGAGGCTATTGTTTTTCCCAATGTATGTTTTTGGTGCCTTTGACAAGATACGGATGGTTGTAAATGCATTGGTTTATTTCTGGTATTTCTGTTTTATTCTATTAGTCTACATGTCTTTTTTATGCCAGTACCATGCACTTTTATCTGCTACATTTCTGTAGCATGTCTTGAAATTAGGTAATGTGATGTCTCTAACTTTGTTCTGTTTGTTCAAGATTGCTTTGGCTGCTTGGGGTCTTTTAATTCACATAAATTATAGGATTACCTTTTCTAGTTCTGTGAAGAATGTCATTGGTATTTGATGGGGATTGCCTTGAAACTGTACATCACTTTGGGGACTATGAACATTTTAACAATATTATTTCTTCCAATGCATGAACATAGAAAGTCTTTCCATCTTTGGGTATGGTTTTTAAGTTGTTTTCATCACGGTTTTGTAATTCCATTGTAGAGGTCTTTCACTTTCTTGGTCAAATTTATTTCTAGGTATTTTATTTTCTTGTAGCTGTTATGAATTGGATTGCTTTTATAATTTCTTTCTCAATAAGTTCATGACTGGTGTATTTTAAGTACTACTGATTTTTGTATGTTTATTTTGTATCCTGCAACTTGAATGGATTTGAGTATCATTTCTCATAGTTATTTTTGGCAGAATCTTTAAGTCTTTGCATATATAAGACTTTTATCATCAGTACACAGTGATAATTTGATTTTCCCCCCTCCACTTTGTATACATTTTATTTCTTTCTCAGACGTGTGTTTATAAGAAGAAATTCATAATGCTATATACCCGTGACTCTAGGTAAAGTCTGGTTTTAAAGGGTGAGCTTGTTTCCCTTTTGCATCTTGAACCATAAAATTCAGCAGTTGGGCGTAGGGTATGCCAAAGACATGAAAAGAATTGGAAAGTGGAGACCAGTCATTAATTAAAGCAGTTTCCTCTGCAAGGAACCAAAAGGAACCAGAAAATAGGTGCAAAACTGTTGCTTTTAAATGACTATAACATTTATTTGGCCACAAAGATACTTCTGGACCAATTAATCAATTCCCCCACCCTTTTCTATTCTGAACAGTCTTACTTCACCTAAAGTAATTGCCTCCCAAGGATGCGAAACATCAGGATGGCAAAAATCGCTTCTTGAAAGCAGAGACTAAGGCTTTCTTTCAGATGTTCCTGAAGATGGATGAGAAAGAAGAAGCTGGAACATAATTTTACTCCTGATCAGCCACAAAATTCTCAGCCAAATAAATTACCAAGGAAAATCAGACCAGAGCCAGAACGTCAAGTGCACCATTATTTCTCTTCTCTTCCATTACCTTCAATTTTTTCCCTCTTGCTGGATAGCAGTGAACTTGCCCCAACAAGAATGGTCTTAGCAGCAGAACTTCACTGGGTCAGAATGACTGAGCCGGTCATAAAGGCATGCAGAAGGAACAAATCAGAACATCAGACCACATAAAATGGCCCGCCTCTTACCTGACATTTCCTATCTTCTGTTAGGCTCTCTGTTAGTGCTCAATAGAAAGTTGCCATCTCAGCCAAGGCCGTGACCAGGAAAGGAACTTCCTTTTTGAAACTTTTTTTTTTTCCTGAAGAAGTAGCTAAAATAAATTAACAATATTCCAGTGAGGTTTGGAGACTTGAGGTGGATTTAGTGGGTGAGACTCCTCTGTTCTGTAGAAGTAAATCTGAGAAGCCATCTTGGGCACAATTTTGGATCACGGTTTCTATGAGATTAGGGTAGTTCCTACATATTCCATTTGTTACCATGTGGGAAATGTATGTTTCTAAGAAAGAGGCCTATGTATCTTAATGCAATTTGCTTTATAGTCCAGTTTTTTTAAAAAAAATCAACCATTGTACAGCAAATATGAGGAGGCTCTAGGCTTATGAAAAGGGATTTAGGCCCTGGTCTCCCCAGGTACACTTTGACCTTGAAGAAGGCAGCTCTAGAATGCTGCGTTCAAATCTCAGCTCAGTCTCATGAATGTGACAGTTCTTGAACCTTAGTAAACCAGTGTCCACATCTGTGATATGAGAATATCTGAGTGGAGCATTTTATGCTAGGGATGAGCTCCTGAATGTTTCTCGCAACTCAAAATTTGCATAATTCAGGACTCATGTTCCCATAGGAGTGCATGTAAAATGAAATGCACATTATTTCAAACTTTATGCATGGAGTAAGTCTTTATACCTTTCTACTTTGAATTTGCATAAAGTAAAACCTCATTGGAATGATAATAATACGATTGCTTTATGGCACTTTTCTGAGCAGTCAGCGAGATAATCCATACATAAATGCACTTAGCACCTGGCACAATGCTTACTGAGTTATCAATGTGAGTGTAAATATACTATTACTATTACTAGTAGTACTGCTATGACCATTACTGTTACCTCAGCCTTTATCATCTCAAGAAACATTGTCAAATTCTCCTTTATTCTAGCACAATCATTTTTTTTCCAAAAATCTAATTCTTTGAAAAATTGGTCCCTCCAGAATTGCTTTGACTGAATTATGCTTAGAAATGAGCATAATCACACCAACGGTTATTATGCAAAGGAGTCCTTTGAAACACGGCACTGTTGTCTTTGCTTTTTGCTCTTGAGGATGCTGGTCACTATGTCTCATGAGAGAAAGTACTGGCTGGCCTAGTTTCCAGGAGTGGTATAGAGCCAGGGTATCATTTAAAAATTGTGATCTCTGTGAACTGGGAAACTGACAAATCTTACCTCTTAGCCTTCCAAAGAGAGGGCCTCCAGCTAAATTTGTAGGCTATCTAAGACATTCAGGTATCATTACATACTCTCTTTTTTCTTCATTTGCCCTATTTTAAATTTATACCAATTTACAAGTGGCATCTGCACTTCAATACTATCTGCACTATTTTCTGAAGAAGTAATAAAGTATAACAGGATTACTAAATGAGGGAATGAATGAGTGAGTTTCTTTAAAAGAAAAAAGAGATGAAGGGGAGCAAAAGACAAGTTTTGGGGCACATTCTTGCTGACTATGAATCTTAAGGCTGTGGAATTGCTGAAGTAGATCTTCATCATTTTCTGCAGTGGGCCTCCATCTTTTCGGCTGGCCTGACTTCAACCCATCCTTTCTGCCTTGGGAAGCACACACAACTGTACACTGTGGAAGTTGTAGAGGAGCTTATATTGCTTCTGGCTGTTGTGCGTTTGTCCCAGCAAGAGAGAACTTGGCTCCTCTGTACCCTCAGTGATGGGCCCACAAATGGGTTTGCAGCCTCAGCTAGGGGACATGAGCCACTCTGGAACTTCAGGAACTTCTGCTAGGGCTGCTAAGGGGCACATCTAAGGGACACATCTCCAGAACACCTGAGAACACAGTGAAGAGGAGAAATGAGAATCCCGGAGTTTGGATCAACTTCTCTGTGCTTCTGAATTCGCCTGACAGTAAAAATCTGCCTGTTTGTGGACTTTTCTGTTATATAACAGCAAAATTTACTTTCATTTTTGTTTAAGTCAATTTGAGTTATTTGCAATTGATGGAGTTCTGACTATTATTCCATCTCAAGTACTAATAGTCCAGCTGGTTTTTCTCATACCGAATATCAAGTGAAGTATTGTGATAAGAAAATTTGCAAAGTCAGGGTTGTCAACCAATTCTGTCAATCTCCTTATCACCTCCTCTACATGCCCCATCACTGTTCCAGCTCTTTCCTTGTGGTGTGCAAATCTTGATTGAGAAATTTTAGTTGGGATTTCTGGCCCCAAATTTCTGCAAATTAAAGGGAAACGAAAAAGTAGAAAACAATCTATCTTCAAATCTGCAGGCTACAGACAGCTGGAAAGAGCTGCACCATTGCTTCAAGAGTTTGAAATGACACTAAGAATATTCTGAGCATATGTGATACTTTCACCATGAAGCAATCACACCATACAGTTTTTACAGCTTCCCAGCAACATCCATTGTATGATAATTATAGTATTGTTAAAAGACTAGTGACTGCAGCAACTTTGACTTCGTCTTTGTGAGAAGATGTTCTGGAAAACATTACGGAGATTTCTGTCATCACCAACTTCATACCTGGATTCTGGGATTGCTACTAAAATACCAGTATCCCAGCGCACCTTCAATTCACCTTCTATACTTGGGCCGTTGTGAGCTTCTTAATGTCTACAAAATACACACCTGATGGAGTCTTTCTCTCTGGGTAAAGGTTGCTTTCCTTAACATGGTCGGCAAGGCCATGAAGCATCTGGCTGCCAGCGACCTCTCAAGTTTCGTGTAGTATAGTTCTACTCTCATGGCTTGGGCTCTAGGTCTCCAATGTATCACATATACTGGCTCCTTTGTTTACCATGTTCTCTGCATTTCAAATCTAGGTCATGTTCTTCTTTTTTTTATATGTTTTCTTAGAATTCTGCTCCTTTCCATGAAAACTGTTGTTTCCTATCATAATTGAACATTGATTGCACATTTATAGGCTCAAGCTTCTCCTACCATTCAGCTCCAGGAGAGTACCTCGTGGCCCTCTGTGGTCACTGTTGCTCATCTTGGTACCTACCACAGAAGCTGGAATTCCCAGTGACGAATTCCCTGCTTCTATTGCGTTCATCTTTCAGCAGCATTTGGCGACTCCTTTCAGCATGGTGACGACTCCTTCCTTGAAACATTCATGACTCAGTTTCTGGGGTTCTACCCTTGTGGACCCCTTTCCTCACTTGTTCTCAGTTTTCTTTCCTTATGCACCTTCTCTGTCTCCTTATGTATCTTCTAAAGGGTCTTCCATTCTGCTTTTATAATCTAACTGAGAGACAGATCTCTTCAGAGGGTGGAAAAAGTTACATAGAAAAAAATGTCCATTGCTATAATAGTTAAAATAAGAAGAAATATGAATGCAACTTAAATGTCCAGCTCAAGTTGGAATGGTGTAGAATACGGTGGTGACATCCTGATTGTGGAATATTATGCTGTTAATAAGAGGCAGAAATAGACAATGTCTGGGAACATGAAAAATTTGTATGAAACATTCTTAGACAAAGTGTTCCATGAAAAGTAGGGTACAGTAAGGATGTTTAAATTATGATTACAGTTTTATAAAACTATCTTGCAATATATCTGGTAAACATGGAAAAAATAAATGCTATGTTAGATGGTGGGATTACGTATTTTTTCTTCTTATTTTCCAAATATTTATATTTTATAAAAAGATTGTGGGTGGAGAGAAAAAAAAAACTATACCATAATTTTAAAGCATAACAAAGTGAATACATTTGCAGAAATGTCATAAAAAAATGAAGCCACTGAAAGCCATCCAAAAAATTTTCATGCAAGACGTTCCCCTAAATTGCAATATTGTGAGAGATAGCACAGCTCCGTGATACAAATACCAGGCACTCGAGAGGCAGTTGAGTCGGCAAATGACAGATGGTCCCGCAACAGGCCTTCTTTTCACAATCTCGTGGCTTCTGCTCTCCCCGCCTGGGGAAGCAGGTGGCCATGTTGGCCTTCACAGACCATCAAGAACTGCAGCCTGCTTCCTTGTGTTTTCATGGTATTTTCTCCAAGAACACTACTTGCACCCAGTGAGTTCCAGGAAACAGTGGAACAAATATGAACCTCTTTATTCTGCCTGAAGGAACCATTTTAGGCACAAGGGCTACTCAAATTCCACAGTAAAAACTAAATTTAACTGATTTCCAGTATCTCGAGAATGAGTCACACTATCAAGTTTCTTTAAAATAGAACCCCAAGTATCCCTCTTCCATAGATGTCTTGCAGAATCAAAAAAAAAAAATGATAGGCCTTTAATAACAGTCCTTCATTGGAGAAAACCCAACTGGATTACTACAGAGCAAATCCTGCAGCTACAAGTAATGGAACTTCAGAACAACAAATCCCAACTGTTGAGCTCTAGCACCCTAGCATAATTAAAAGACTACCGCGATCCACGTGAATAAACTGACGTAATCATGCACACTACAGCATAATCTTGAGGATGATATAAGGCCAATTTAGGTAGGTTAGCCTAAATAGCAATCAAATGAACAATATCTCTCACACTGTCTTGTTCATTCTCCTTTGCTATAACAAAATTCCTGAGACTGGGTAATTTAGAAAGAATAGAAGTTTATTTGTTTTATGGTTCAAGACTGGAAATTCTAAGAGCATGATGCCAGCATCTGCTTGGCATCTTTTAAAGGTCTTCGTTCTGCATCATACAATGGTAGAGGGCATCATGCAGTGAGATGGACCAAGCGTGCCAGCTTGGATCTCTCTTCCTCTTCTTAGGAAGCCTTTCACTAATGCTGTCACCAGAGTCCTAGCCTCATGACTTCATCTAGCTCTAATTACCTCCTCAAGGACCCACCACTAAATACCATTAATATATGAATTTGGACATTAAGTTTCCAACACATGAGTTTTTTTTTTTTTGAGGGGGCACATTTAAACCCCAGCACATGAATTGAGGAGCATCATGGGTCTAGCACTGAATTAAGATTTATTTGTTGTCCCAAACATGGGAGTCCCATCATTATCTGTTTTATAGCTAGACAAGCTAAGCCTTAGGTGAGGCTAAGTAACAGGTCTCTCTCTCTCTCTCTCTCTCTCTCTCTCTCTCTCTCTCTCTCTCTGTAACTCTCTTTATCCTCTGACACCATTTCTCTTTTATTCCCTACCTGTCACTGGACTGAATTAAGAGAATTTAACATGCTGACAATAATATGCTACCTAAATCCTTCAAGTTTTGAAGACTACTTTTACATTAGAATGACTTGGGACATACATGTCAATTTAATCCATCCTCATTTCTTGTAACTATCTTGTGATAGGGATAATTGTCCCTGGAGGCAGTTAAAAAGGTCCTCAGGTTTGGCTTAGTCTTTTCAGAACCATTGAGAAAATGGGGGAATGATTTGCCAGAGGCTAATCCTTAGGAAATGAGTCAATCTAATTTCTCAGCAACTTTACTTGTATATACAATCTGATGTTGAAAGGCAAGTACGTGTAAGAGAATCAGGTGCCTCCCTGACAATCTGTGATATAGTCATTATACCAAATTTCACAGATAACAACACAATGTTTCATAGTCATGCACCCAAGTCACATTCTCCCCACTTAATCTGTGAAACACCTGGGAAGCAAATAGCCACTTCCCTATTTCAGGCCGTGGTAGATAGCATCATGCATGATATTTGTCTTAGGTTGGCTTCCCCCAGAAACAGATCCTGAGGTAAAGACTAGAGTATAAGAAATAGATTTGTCCTACCAGGAAACCAAGGTAGGGAAATGAGAAGCAAGACAAGGAACTAAGGAATGGAAGGAGCTGGTACCCATGGCATATCAAGAAGCCCATTTGTCACCTCTGACAAAACCACAGACCCTGCCTCAGGTTCTCCTCCACAAGGGCACAAGACTGAAGGTGTTTTTCACTCAGTTCCTGGTATTCCCAGTAGCATTAAGGGCTGCCTATCTTACCTGTGCTAACTACCTATTCGGGTAGACACAGGTCCCCCTAACAGGTAGAAGTCCTAGAGTCTAGGAGCACAGAACCCTTGAGTGCAAGGTAGGTATGGATGGGGGTGCTGGCAAGAGTGGGCCACACATGGTTTCTTGCTACATCCAGAAGCCCTTCTCCACCTGCCCTCCAGGAAGTCCCCACCAGTGAACTAGAATTGATCTGCAAACTGGCACTTCTTGGGCATTTCAGTTCTGACTTTACTAATCTGACACATGGATGATTTGTGCTTTGATTACATTATAAATGATCATCACAGGCGACATTGTCTTATGTTTTCTAAAAGAGAAAGGGCAGGGCAGTACAGTGGTTAAGAGCACAGGCACTGGCAATGGATGACCTAGGTTCTTCCCCCAACTCCCAGCTTTGCAACCTAATTGCCATATGACCTCAGGCAAATGACTTAACTACTCCATGCCTCAGCCTTTTCACTGAGAACTTTGGAACAAAGTAGTACTATTTTCTTTTCTTTTCTTTTTAATTTTGAGGGAGACATTTATCTAGATTTATTATTGATGTATAATTCAGATACCATACAATGCACCGATTTAAGAATGTATGCTCAGCATGTGAAAAGCGTTGAGTTCAGTCCCCTGCACCAAAGGGAAAACAAGTATATTTAGCCAATGACTTTACTATGTTCACAGAGTTGTGTAACCATCATCACAGACAAGTTTTGAACCTGTTTATCACTCGAAAACAAATAGCATGTTCATAGCAGTCTCTCCCCCATTCCCATCTCTACCTGTTTAGCCTTAGGACACCTGCTAATCTATCTCTGTGGATTTGCCTTTTCTGAACATTTCATATAAATGGAATCATATGATATGTGGCCTTTTGTGACTGGTTTATTTTACTTAGCATAATGTTTTCAAGGTTCATCCATATTATAACAAGTATATTAGTGCTTCATTCCTGATTATTGCCAAATAATATTCCATTGCCTAGATATACCATATTTTGCTTATCCATTCATCAGGTGATGGGCTGTTTTACTTTGTGGCCATTTTGAATAATGCTGCTATGGATAGTCCTGTGCAAGGATTTGTGAGGACATATATTTTGGTATATACCTAGGAGCAGAATTGCTGGGATATAGGGTAACTGTTTATCTTTTGAAGGGACTGCAAAATTATTTTCCAAAAAAGCTGCATACATAGATTTTTTGTGAGAAGTCAAAGAGTATCTATCTATCTGTCTCTTAGTAAACAATATAAATGCAATCCATTATTATTATCAATATACTGCATACAGCTTAGAGAAAAGTAGCAGAACAGATTTTAAAAGGCAAATGCAGTGAGTCTTCAGTAATTTCATTTATCATTCTACATGGCCACTCTTACGTTGTTGAGAGCCACAGCCGAAGGGGCCCCAGCAAACTTCCAGCTGCCAGCAAACTTCCAGCTTCCGGCTGATGATTGGCTCACAGCGGCCCCAGCAACATCTAGCTGATTGGCTCCTCTGCGGTGATGCTCATTGGGCTGTTTCCCTGCCCTTTCAGACCACGGAGCTGCTCATTGGGGGACTTTTTTGGCTCTGCCCACGTGACCTAGCCAATCAGCCTCAAGAGCAGGAGGATTGTGGGAGGTGGAGAGAGGCTTGGGTTGGAGAGAGAGGCTTGTGGAAAGCCGGTGGTGGCAGTTGGGGCTCTGAGGGTTTTTCCTGAGAGGCTGTTTTGTTTGGCGTGTGTGGTTCTTTCTTTTGACAAGTGGCTCCTGATTGTGCCCAGCCAGACTGCGGCATTACGTCATTGGGAAATCCAGAGGCTGAGCTCATATAGCTGTACTTGCTAACTAAGGCAGGGAAAAAAAGCTTAAGAAATAATTTTTAATCTAAATAAAAGTGGATCAAATTTTTAGAAACCAAGTAAAGAAAGAGCACCACTCCCCCTTGGGTTTTTTGTTTTGTTTTGTTTTGTTTTGTGTTTTACAATTTACCTAAAAAGAAACCCTCCTGGAAACAGAACTAGGACTCATACACCCTAGTGCCTTTAAGCCTGAGCACTGAAAGTGCCTTCGTTTTCATTGCTTTCATCTGGTAAATTGTCCCTGGGCTTCTTTAATGAGGCAAAATTGAAACCTCGGTCTTCAAAGCCTGTTGTCTAGCAATTCTAAAATCTAAAATCGCAGACGATACAGGTAGACGTGTAAGAGAAGAAAATCCACACCATTTAAATGAACCCTTTCTGCTTTGGGATAGAAACCAAGCCAATGAGACATCTGACTTATAAGGGATATGTGCTTCCTTCAACCTCCTGGCTCAGGTCAGTCAGGGTTAGGCAAAGAGGACAGTTGGGCAGCTTTGCAGAACAGTACATAGATCCCTTCCTTCCAAATCATGAGCCCTGGCAACTATGCTTGATATGTCACCAAGCATCACTGGACATCCAAATCCTTGCCCTCGTGTGGGGAAATCCCAAGGAATCACTGAATGCATTGAAGAAGAAATGTTCATAATCTGATGTTAAAATCACCAGGGATATATTTTTCTACTCACTTGCTTTCTTTCCTTTTTCTTATGATCACAGATATGCCTTGAATGACATAGCTTGATATCCAGAGCAAGGCAGATAATAGGATCTTTTAACCAACATAATAGTCATTGTACTGACCTGTTTCAAAAGTAGATTCTGTGCCACACACATGTATTCTAAATTTTAAATTACTTTCCCTCTGCAAGCAAACTGTATGTGACAAAGGACAAGCTATAAAATTTTAGGTTAGCTACATCTGTCAATAAAAGATAATAAAGATGGGAAGTTCCTGAAATCCTATGGGCTGCAATTGTAGACCTCCAATGAGAGAGAGAAGTGGTGGGGAGGGAAAGAGAAAATGAGTTGTTTGTTGTTTGGAATGACTTGGAAGCTGAATGCAAGGAAAATAACAATTGAAAAACATAGTATGTTTTCACAAGGCAAGCAATATGAAGCCACATCATGAATTTTTCACTTTTTATTTACAAGTAAGTGCTTGGAAGTTTGTAGAAATTCTTAAGAAACTAAATAGCAATGCTAAAACTAATGCAATACCTGTTAGTCTACCCCAAATGCCAACTGCAGCTCCAGTGGACACTTCCTCCCAAGACTTCAAGGACAAGTGACATTCTGCTTTAAGACTTTTTCTGTCTATAGACAACATTGATGAAAGGAGCCATTTATAGCCAACAAGGGATAGAATGTAGAGGAGGATGGATACCTGAGGCTTCTTGTCCCTCAGTGAGACAACCCTGCAACTGAAATGCCAGTGGGGAGTAAACATTCTGAAAGAATGGGATGCATCCTTCATAATGCAGCACACTTACTAAATCAGAGCCTTTGTATGGCACTATCTACAATAGGATGCACGGAGTCCCAGAACTTAGGGATGAAAACTGGAGTGTCCCCATGTATTACCCCAATGTGCTTCCTGTTCCCACTACCCTGGGCTCTTCAGTATTGGTGATGCTGGTCCCAGGGGGACACACTCTGCAAAGGGGACACAACAAAGGTGTTATTGAGTTTTGGCTGCCACCAGGGGGCACTTTCAGCTATTGTTTTCCAGGGACCAGATGGTGAAAAGAGGGACCATCATACCCAGGGGTAACTACCTCTGATGAGCAGGAGGAAGGAGGGCTACTTTCACACAATGGAGGTGGGGAGGATACATGCAGAACCCATGTGGCCTATGGAGGCGCCTCCTGTCATTGCCTGTTAACTGAGAACAGATATGTGTTCCTAGACTAGAGAGGATACTGATATCAAGCTTTCAGATAGCTCAGGTATAAAGGTCTAGATGACATCACCAGACAAACCACCAGGACCCACAGAGGTAGCAGGTCAGGATGAGAGAAATTTGGAGTGGACAATGGACAAGGGAGAGAGTATCAGCTGTGGCCCCAAGTTCAACCGCAGGTGTGGAGTCTGTCCATCATCCCACTAACCTTTATCTGAGTTTCCCTTAAGAAGAAAGCCCCAAGGAACTATGGAGAGTTTATTCCCTAAACCTGTATGGAGAAGTACAAGACAGAATTAAGTGGGTGAGGATTTTGTATGGAGAAACATTTATGTGAAAGGAAGTGAGGAGCTGGAAGATGTTGAAAAGCCATTGGTCTGTCCTACAGATCTGACCCGAAGTGAAGGAGAGAAGGGAGGAAAAGTTGATAGAAGAGAATTAAAGCTGCTCTGTATTCTGATCTTTCAGGGAGTCAAAGTTGGCCAACATATCTTCAGTTTGCTTAAAACATGAAGGGAAAATAAACCGTGGACTAGAGAACAGATGAACCCCTTGGTAAATAAATGGAGGGAGGTGGTTTGCATGCATGACCTTGCAAGGGAAGTAGGGAAGTGGGTGAAGAAAACAGAAGACAGTCCACTAGAGCAGTGATTCTCAGCCAGGAAGCCAAACACAGGCTTAGGGCACCAGAAAAGCAAGAGTCTCAGAAACAGGAAAAGTTAATGAAGGCTGGAAAGGTATTTTGATATTGGCTAATATTTACATTTCAGAGAATTTTAGAAAATTATATTTTATAAACTACCATTGATTATTATTTTTAATTCTATGACATATAGCCATCTTTGTAGTACTTAGACTTATTAAGGGTCTTCATGCGGCCTGGATTGGGGTGAGGTGTGTGTGTACATCTGGAAAGGGAGGAGGAAGATCTCAGGAGGCAGAGGACCTTATGGAACGAAAAAGTACATTTACTCTACCTAGTAGTTACGTTAGGACCACCAAAACATGGCCTTTCACACGTATCACCTCCATCTAGTTTTGTTTTAAAGGAAATGTCCCTTTCTCTGAACAGATGACTTCTCACTGTTTCTTCTACCTTCCTTCCCTTCCTCCTATTTTGCTTCTGGATCCCATTTTTATGCTTGCACAGTCTCATGTATAAATTTGTCATTCTCTTTGAATTAAAGAAAAAGACATTTAAAGATGCTAACATTTTTTTTTTCCCAAAGAAATCAAAATGTTTAACAATCCATTAGGCCCTGGAGAGCCCTGAGGGCAAAATGAAGACAGGAGGTGGGGAAGAAGGCAGAAAATTCAACGTGGTAGATTTTCATTCCGGAGCACAAGAGGTTTGTCAGTTTGAAGTCCTCATTTGACCTATCTGCCCAAACTTCCTCCGCCATCTTTGGTTTATAAATCTTTTGTTCAAATCTTCCTTTCATCTAAAATTTGTTGTTCAATAGTTGCAACCAATTCCTGTACACATTAGCCGACTGGCTCCTTACTAGGCAGTGATATCCATGACAGCAGAGACCATGGCAGAGAACAGTTCAGCCCCAAAGGAGTGCTCAGCAAATATTGGTGAATAGTCCCATTTCATTTGAACGAATGTTTTATTCTTTAAGGCAAGGTATCAAGGTATCGCATTTGTTGCACAATCCCCTACGTTTAAGGACTTTGCAATCTAGTGGGGTGCAAAACCATAAAGGAAAGTTGAACACGCTGAAAACAACTTGCTATTCACTTTCTTTTGTTTTCATGCTACAGGCAACGTTGAACCTCATTTCCTGTTTGGATTGCTCACAGCCAATTCCCCAAGTCCCTCCATGACAATGCTGGAGTTTGTTTTGGCTCTCTCTAGATGGCTCCATATTTGGAGAAACCAAAGTAGGTGATGGGAACAAAGACAGATGGACCTCCCTCTTGGGGAAAAATCAGGTTTCTCTTGTCTTTTTCAAGCATGAGAAGACATGTCAACTGGACTTATTCAGCTCAGCACCACGGCAAGCATTTCAGGGGGTCAATCATATTTCTCCTCCCCAACTATGTGCCATACTGGATGGCAGGCACCTGGGAAGCAGTGATGGACAGTTGATGGGCCTTCTATTTCTGAACACATTAACAATGAATCAGTTAACTACCATGCAGCAAAAATGGACAAGGTTCTATCTCAAACCTTTAAGAATTTCTAATCCAAATAAAGAGGTATTTGAAGAGCCAGGTAAAAAAACATGCAGGACAAAAGCAATAAAATCTATAAAAATTACATACCAGAAGGGGCAGGGAAGCCATAATCTTCCTCAGTGCCCTCTGCAAATGGTTATGGTAATCACTTTTAAATGAAATTACATTCCAGATGTAACAGCAATAGCACATAACAACCTTCACTGAAAATAATAGAAAAATTTCTCAGTCACAGAAACTCATCAAATGTTTTTTCTTTCAGTCACCCCAAATAAAAGCTTATATTTACTGTTTTCTGCTCTGCCTTCCTAATCTTGAAGAGCGCATTGGCCCTAAATCAGATCATATACCCAAACCCCCAGTGTAGTCAAACATAGACCCAGGTCTACCAATGGTTAGCAAGATGACCCTTGGCAAATCCCTAACCTTCTCTCAGCATCTAAAAAGCATCTTTATAGATGTTCCCCAACTATAAAGTAGGGATGATGCTATGTATTTCATGGGCTCAGTGTAAGTAATAAAGGAAGTGAGATAATGTATATTAAATGCCCAAATCAGTAGTGATCAATGATTGGTATCTATTATGATCATAGTGATCATTACTGCTAGAATTATTATTGATGCCTAGATTTTATCCCAGTTTTTATATATCCATCCTGTCTCTCAGAATCTTAGCTCCTTGGGACACAGGGACCACACTTTATAAGTTTTGAGCAAAGTCCATACAAATGCTGGAGATAACCTTCTACATAAACATTAATATTAATAGGTCTACTTAGGTTTTATTTTATTTGACTTAGTAATTAATTTCTTTTCAAAAATTATTCACTTCATTTTAATTTTCAAATGTGTTGGTATGATATTTTTCAATATTAGTATTCTGAAATTTCTTCTCCAGTAGAATTGCTCCTCCCCTTTCACTGTATATTTTGCTCATTTGCCACACTGGGTTTTTCCTTGCTAAGCCATACACCGCGACACTAGTGGATACACCACTGCAGTCTGCACCAGCTGTAGTGCAGCAGGACTGGAATGGCAAGCAAGTGGTTCCAGTGTTGAATCTTAGTCTCACCCAAGCAATAAGCTTTTCTTAGACTAAGAAAGTCGTAGCCCAGGCTTGTACTAGGTTCTCTTCAATAGTGTTTGTTGTCACTGATTTTAAATTTAAGGGGCTATAGGCAGCAGCAAACATACAGGAACCCCACAAGGCAGGCCTGCCTGAAGCCATGCTCATTCTCTCCCCAGTTAGTCCTTCCCCAAGCATTACCATTTATTTCAAAAATTCAAAAGCTGGAAAGTTTAATGTGCAAATCAAAGGTCAAAGAAATACCTACAGTTCTGCTCAGTATCCCGATGAATGTGTTAAGAAGAAATGTGATTAGAGAAGTGATATAGTTAGCCAGGGCCTTATGTGGCCTACTCATGTTTTATGGATTCCAATGGAGAAAGAGGAGGGGAGAGGGGCAGTACCAGTGCTCTTCTGAATGGTAATAGTCCAAAAATCATGTGCTGCTCACGACTTAATATTTTAATGCAATATGGAGGCTTAAAGCCTCAATGCCTGATCTGCATAATACTTCCCAAATCTTTTACTTTTTACTGGAAAAATTTCAAGGATAAATTGGTCCTTTTGAACCTTTTTATTATTAGAAGACTTTTGTTTATATATGTGGGATGGGAGCGCTAGAACCAGTCAGGAGATCATCATTACAATTTGCAAAGTAAATTACAAAAATTTTAGTCCCAAGAAAAATGTTAAATTTCAAGCCAGGATATAGGCAGGACTGTATATGGAAGAACATATGATTTAGTTGCCAGTGTATCTTGTTAGTCTTCCTACTTTGGTCTGCCATAAAGATTACAGATTCTACTGTCTGGAGATTCTGTGTATTTCGTCTGCCTCCATTATAGTAATACCTCTCATATTTGTAGCTCTAGAGAGCTCACAATGCATTTTCTTGAGTATTGTTTCAATCGCTTTCTGTGTTGTCCCAGGAAAATAAAAGGGACAGGTATTATTTTCCCATTTGTAAAGATAGGAAAGAACGAGGCCCAGAGATTCAGAAACTATAGGTGAAAAACGCAAGGTGGGTTTAGATTGAAATCCTAGCTCTGCCAGTGATGCAATATATTCTTTTCTAAGGCAACTTGGACAGTGTGAGTCACAGTTTCTCCCTCAACAAACTGTGGATGATCACACACACCTGACTTGGCTGTGATAAGGACCAGAAGTAGCATAACTAAGGACTCGATTCCGTGTCCCACAGGGGAGGGGCTCAGAAAACACTAGCTTTCATTATTAGCTAAGTTTACCAGGGTCTCCCAACATGCCTTGTGTGGGCCACTGACATCACCATCCAGGAGTTGTCTAACAGAAAATAATATCATGAACGCATTAAGAACGACGCCAGAAAGACAGTGTAAATTAATTAAATGTATACAGTCATGAAATATTCAAAACAACTAGATCCAAAAGGAATTTTAAAAGAGATCTGGATGTGATGCTCACTGAAATCCAGAGAAAAATTCCCCATGTGTTTTTCCTGAAATGTACTTGTGTTCAGAACACAATTATTTGGGTGATAGGAAACAGCAGAGGCCATTTCCAGAAGATTAGCAATTTTCCTGGGCCTAATCATCATGGTAGTGTGTGCAAAAGCAAAGGTGAGGACAAGGTCACATCATCCCAAGATCTGCAGTCCAATCTATTGGTATATATTACCAGGTCTCTTTCTGCTGCCTTATGAGCATTCTGATTTTAGGCAGGAAGGGATAAGAAGCAGTAGTTCATGAAACCAAATCTAATCTCCATGCCCTGGGCCAAAGGAAAGATTGGAAATAATATAAAGTCCCATACAAGGACAGAACAGTTTTAAATCAGACTGCTATCCAGTGTCTCCCTAAAATGTGAGCAATAAATCTACAGATAATCAGAAAATAAAAATCTGAATTGTTAATTATGTTCTTCCTGAGGATGTGCCTGTTATATGTGCTAGCACACCTATATTCCACTTTACTGACAAAGGAAGAGCTAATAAAATTTCACATGCCCATAGAAGGCTGAGTTATAATAGAAGTCCTTTTATCAGCTGGATAGAAAGCAGCACTGTAAGAGAGAAAATGCTTGTACCCTGGTTAGAGGCATGGAAATATTTCTCCCTGTACTTTCTCATTCTCTGGGAGAGCTTATGTACTAGAGGAGCACCTCATTAATTCAGCTGGCACTAATTGGGAAGGGGCAGAAATGAGGTTGAAGAAGGATACATACAACATAATATGTGAGGTGTTTAAAGATGATTAAGCTCTGCATTTACTAACAGCTAAACTATGTGATCTGCTGACTTGTAGGTGTCTGCCCCGGTGGCCATCAGTCACAAGTCTTAGCTCTGCTTCTGGGAACACAATGCCATGGAGTATTTCAATCAAAGCAAAGTAA
This sequence comes from Marmota monax, assembly GCF_021218885.2. Classification (NCBI taxonomy): domain Eukaryota; kingdom Metazoa; phylum Chordata; class Mammalia; order Rodentia; family Sciuridae; genus Marmota; species Marmota monax. The sequence goes on from NW_026692881.1 coordinate 26,274,703, forward strand.
CCAGACCCTGCCTGCTGATTCATGACTTAAACACTCATCCAAGTGGGATGAGTAAGGCAGGGGATCTGGAGATAGGCTTAATTAGAAACAAAGGGATTCTTGCCGATATTTTTTCCTGGACAACCAGAGTTTGTTTGGACCATTGCATTCAATAATTGAGACTCAAGGCTTTTTATTTGAAGCATTGATTTTACCTGCTGAACCAGGAGAGCTGGTTTTCATCTTAGAGACCCGTGATGAGATTATAAACTCTACCTTCTGGGCAAGGAACTCAGCGAAGGGAACTGTATTAATTGTTCTGATTCCACAAAAGAAAAAGAATCTGCAGATAAGGTGTGCAGTAGAGGATGACAGCATATTCCAATTGTGAGCAGGACTCTCCTCTCAGGATCGGGGAGCAGCCCCAGCTAGTTTCTTTGGCTGGTTGTTTGGCTCTGCATTCCCACAACACATTGCAAACCAGCGGGGCGAGCTCAGGCAAATTCAATAGGCTCTGAAAGGACTCTTTTATACTCTGTAATGACCTCTTAGGGTTGTGGTAAGCAGGAGATAAAATTATGCATGCCTGGTATCTTAATAAGTCCTCGATAATTATGGCTGCCTTATAAATCTTCATGTTTATTGCTAGAACTCATGAAAATGAAAAGGAAATCTATAGTCTCTGTTTTGTGTAAACTACTAGAAATACCAGAGAAATGTCCATGAAAGAGACAGTAAATACAGAAACATACAAACTGAGTAGGGACACGTGGCAGAGACTGGAAGTCCGGTGGGGGATATTTCTGGAAGGCTGCAAAGACTGATGCTACCACCAACCATAGACATGTGTTGAGGGCCTACTGTGTGACATGCAGCATGTGCCCTCCCTTGCTTATTTCACATGTATGTGGCTTTTTGGACAAGCTGGCTCAGTAGGGTATGGAAAGGAAGAAAGCTAATTTTTTCTTCTCATCATTGCCATTAAAACCTGCTTTTTAAAAACAATTAAAGTTCAGTAAAACATCAAATGGATTCCCCATCGTTTGTTGTCACTTTCACATATGACAATTTCTTATTTGGGGGAGGTAGTTTGCAAGTCCAGTGTTTTCTATTATCAAATTTTTGTTCTCTCAATAGATTTACAATGACCCACCTTGAGGTTGGGTTGGAAACCTACAGTGGGAAGGTGAGGACCCCAGCATCCTCACTAAACCCTTTGCCTCACTCTTTCACGTCTCCATCCAAGTGAGTAATTTGGCTCCCTTTCCTCCAGGGTTTTTGCAGGAAGGGGACAGGGACGAGCAGGAAAGATCCCATTCAACGGGGCCTACCTTAATTGGGCTTTGTGGCCCACTAACTGTGGCAACTGACCAATGCCAGTGCAGAGAACCCTTCTTGATGGCTCTGTCGTGTTCTCTTTCCTACCTTTGGGATGTTCCTTCTGCTGATCACTGGTCACTCCTTCTCAGGTCCTTCTCTGATTGGGGTTGTCCTTTTGGACTCACTTATTTAATTATCTGAGCCAATTTCAACCCTCTGCGCACACTTGGCCCATATTTTTTTTCCTGACTATCTCACTGTAGACTGCTCAGTTCCTGTCCTCGGGGCCTTTCAAAACAGTGTGCCCCCTTCAGAGAGTCAGGTGCACTGCATCTCCCAAATCGAAAGGACATAGGCATTACTTTGTGATTTAACTCATTTTAAGAATGTATTGAAGCCCTACCACTCCCCAGGTACCATTCAAAGCACTTGGAATATAGTGACAGACAAAACATGGACCCTGTTCAGATAAAATTTACCTTCTTGGGAGGAATATAGAATTAACTAAATAACTAACAAATTACATAATAAATTAGAAAGTAATATATGCTGTGGAGGGAAAAAATGAAACAGTAGAGAGAGATGGGATTTTCTAAAAGGCAATTGTAGGTAATTGGTCAGGGAAGACTTCACTGAGTAGAGGACTTGAAGGAGATACAGACATTGGGTGAAGACTCTCCCCACATTCAACATTAGTCCCTGAGTGATCATGGGATCCCAGCTGCCCAACTCCCAGGTGGGACAGGGGTTAAACTTCCCTTTTGAAAACATTCTCTTCTACAAGAAATGGACTTGAGGTGAGGGAAGCACACTCTTCCATTCTTCTCTTTTCCAAAGAGACTCTGCTTCTCTTCTCCATCTTCTCATAAACTTAAAGTAGTTGATAAACTGTGAAACTACCCCTTAGCAAATGGTTTGGGCTTCATTTTTAAATATGCATGAGTGTTTTATATCCTTTGTTCCTCAGCTTTTGAACCTCAGTCAAAATTCCAAGACAACAGGAAATCTCACCTGACTTCCTAGTAGACTGGATGAGAATGAAGATATTGAGGTCCATCACTTGATGAAGTTTCCATAGATGAGAGGCTACCGGGATTTAGAGCCAGTGTGTGTGTCTGTATTTTCTTCTATTACATCCTGTTGGAATCTTAAAAAGGTGTGACTCAAGCAAGCAAACCACACAAAGTGAGACTATTTAATGAGTTACCTATCAAACTGTGGCTTATTCTATATCAGTTTCCCAAGAAGAATCTTTAACATCCCCTCTGTTCCATTTTGCATAAACTCTACTCCCAATTTCTCTGCTTTGATGAGATCATAAAAAAATAAAATCATTGAAATGTTCTTGTAATGGATGTGTTCTGGTGATGTCCCTCGCTGAACAAGTAGTTCAACAACTAGAATCACTTGAATCACTTCCTTGACCAAAAAAATAGCTATGACCAAGTACCTCTTGGGAGAGAAATCTTTCATCAAGAAAAAGAAAAGTACATTATCCTTTTAATAGCATCAATTTCTTGTCTTCCCTTTTGTAAGGGCATATCCTGGTTACTAAGCCATGTTTTAGCTATTTCTCTCTTCTTATCATTTTGCGCCAAATAATGTTATAAGCTTTTAAAAGAATCATACGGCTGGGTTGAAAATTAATTCCAACTTGAATTTGGAAAGTAAATTACCACTTTAACCCCCCGTGTTCAAGACCATCGAGAGAGCTGCTGTTGAAAGATATGGCTCATAAATGGAATAATTTTCTCTCTGCATTATTTCGCAGACATTTTGTGCACCATGATATATTTCCTTGCACATATTGGCACATTATTTAGAGTGGCCCAACAGTAGGCAAAAATATTCCTGGAAGCTCCATCAGATCATTACAGAATTTAGGGTCATTTAACCCTTATTAAAATTATACCAAGGCAAAGTTTTCAAATATCTACAAAATGTATTAATAAGTTAACTTTCCATGCCTTATTTTCCTCAGCCATTGAGTGGCAGAAACTAAGACTGCCATGTGATGCAGCCTCATCCTGCCACTTACAGCTACCTGGGTCAAGGATGGGCAACTGATCTAGGAAATCTATTGCCCCATAACAAAATTTAGTGTGAAGGATTTCATCCAATAGGATCTGAGCTGAAGCTTACTCAGTTTTACTCTATGCAAGCAAGAATTGGGAAACGAAGACACTCAGCTCTGAGCAACTGGGCCCATGGGTCTACTAGACTTGAGCTTGAGGCACCTGTTATGAGACAGATTGAGTAATGATAAATAGAGAAAGGTGCTTTGTAAAGACTGGAGAGAAGCAAGTAGAGAAATCGAGGTGGAGAACAGCCTCAGAAATCCTCCTTTGCTTATTTCCAAGTTTTGGTTCCAGTAAGGCCTGTCTAGCCTTTGTTTTCAACTACATTCCCTTGAGGCACCTCTTTGGCCTGATAAGAAATCTGATAATAAATCCTTTTTATTTGAACTGGTTCATGTAGACTAATGTTACTTGTAAAAGTAAAGTCTGAATTAAAACTATTCATTTTAAGATAGCTCACCTTGTGCCACTCCTTCATCTATTCACCTTGACAAGTTCGATCTTTTTTTTTTTTGGCATAGTGTGCAGTCCATGATGAATGCTTAATAAATATCTGTTGGACTCATTAGTGGCTAGTGAGTGATGGTCAAGAGCTTACATCTATATCTTCTCATGCTGTCTTCATTATACCATATTGCTTGGTCAACCAACAACTGATTTAGTTGCTAAATTATAAAATATATAGTCATAGACATCTGTCAATGCACATGTGGTTAGTGAGCCAAAGAGGAGGCAAAAGAACCACAGATATTCTGCAGGTACCACCAAAGCATGCCCCTTAGCTGGCCAGAAAACATTTCTTGAATGAACAAAGAAAGATAGTACTAAATGTGTTTAGCAAAAAGTGGGTAAATAAGTGCCCTCTCTTCAAAAGTCTTTGAGAATGTTAAACCATGAAATGTACAGATTAGCTGCTTTTGGATAGAAAATACTACACAGATTAATAAAATAGTTTTTCCTTGAATCAAAGGCCTAGGAGAACATTTTGGAAATGTTCCCCTGCACATTAATAATGGTCTAATAACTTAAAATCGTACCATATGCTTTCAAAGCTGGACTTTGTTTTCTCCCCTTTTAAGTACAAGAAAAAGCTGACCATTGACCAAGGGAAAAAAGTCCCCAGGGAGAATAAGGATTAACTTTCCCTCATTAACTCAGAAACAGAAATGGTCCAAGTACCACAATCCTTATTTGAATGCCTGTGGCTATGCAGGTGCAAACTGGATTAAAATGCCTTTCAAGTGACTTGTTCTCCCAAGGCACAAGACGTGTACCCTCCTGGTGTCTTGCCCTACATCCCACCATGCAATTCATCCCACTAGTTCAGTTGTCATCTCAGCACCTGTTGAATAATTTTTGAATGAATTCTCCACCAACTTTAAGCTCCCAAGACCAAGGTCTGAGAAATCTTTTGCAGTTTTTAGCATCTAGCCTTGCTTGGCCCATAGTTGCTAATACCTATACACATGAGATGCTAAATTATATCTTGGTTAAGAGTTCAGGTTCAAAGTTGTTCCACTGTATTATGCCTCAGTTTTCTTATTTGTAGAAGGGAGTATTAATACTAATCCACTTCATGAGGTCATGCACAAAATGAATGACATGACACAAGATTAACATTCTATATAGTCCAGCTATTGTTGTTATTGTTGTTCTTATTATTTAATTATCATTGAATTCGTAAAGGACTGTCCTTAGAAATTCCCCAAGTCCTTGTTTCTTTCTATCATAGCATTCAGTGCTGTTGGAACCCAGTGGAGGAGATCTCCAGCACCACAAATGGGAAGTTAGGGGGCCATGGATGAGCTTGTGGTAGTAGGACTGCAAACCACGGAGATCAATGAAAGGAAAAAAAATCTTGTCTATTACCTATCCTCTCTTCCCCACCCTGTGGGGTATAAGCATTATTCTGAGCCCTGGGCCACAAAGGGAGATTGGGACAAGTAGGTGCAGAAGAACACCAATGAGACCAGGTAATTATTGAGCACCCCTGGGTACTAGTAGGTCTGGATACATGAGACCTTAGAGGCAGTCTTCACCCTCACAGAGCTCACATATGTCCATCAGGGAAGACAAACATTCAACAAGGAACACAGCATCATGGGATGATGGAGCAGGCGCCTGGTGCTACGGCGGAATTGAGTAGCGGTGCCTGACCCAATCCAGTGCATCAGTGAGGTTTCTGGAAAGATGCATTTTAATTGATACCTAAAGGACAGACGCTTTAGTTCAATGAATGGGGGTGAGAATGTTTCAGGCAGAAGGGAGAGCAGGTCCAAAGGCCCAACTGGGAAAAGACAATGTTTTATGGGAACTAAAACAGTATGGCTGAAGGACAGAGAAAAGAGAAAGGGGGGGGGGGGGGTGACAAGAGATGGGGACATGATGACAGCTTTTCCATTGATCCTGCCCCATCACTTCCCCTTTGACTCAGACTCTCTCTTGCATTCAGTGTCCACCATGGAAACCTCTGACTATTACCACCCAGAATCCCCCTTTCCTTTTCACTTTGATTCTGTCATTTTTGTTTTTGAATACTTTGTTTTGACACACCTCATCAAACACGTAGTGCTTATTAAGACATGGATTAATTACCTCATTTTAATTAAAGTCATCTTTAATTGCTAGTCACAGTATCAGATCACAATGATGTAAACATTCCTATCACCAAAGCTGATGGAATCCCAGTGAAAAGCATACATATGTGACTGCTGGTTTCCTCATTAGCAGTAATGGCTCATGTTGGCTTAACTCTTATAATATGCCAGGCATAATAGTAACACTTCCTGAGCATTTCATGTTAGTCTTCCTACAACTTTGGGAAACATCCATTTTCCGAAGGAGACAATTGAGATTCGGACAGGTTAAGTAAGTTATTAAAAATCCCAGTGCTAGCAAGGGGCAGACCTGGGATTGCAACTTACACAGTGCGACCCTGGCCCCTGCACTCTGAACAACTACTCTTATAGATTCTGGTCACACAGACTTGTTATTAGTAAATCCATTTGATTTTTAAAGTTATTGAAACTATCCCTACTTTTGCTCCCCTCTCCCTCCCCTTTCCCAAATTTGATGCCTTTGAAGACACTCCTTCCCTGGGTTTTCCATTCCCTTAGGCAGTTCCTTGCCTGTGAGCCTGGGATACTCCTTTGAATACCGGATTCACAAAGCAGGGGTCAGGTTCTAGTCTCTCCACTTTCCCTGAACATGGGTGGCATGTTCCTTCAAGGCTTTTGGTTTGAATTTTTACTTGAACTCTAGAGAAGGATTTATTTATGCGAGTAAATCCATTAGAAAAGCTTTTTTGTATGTTGGGGATGTGATTTTGTTGAGAAAAAGTTCCCACATTTTCTTTGTACATACAGTACTTAAAAGCGGACACCATGGAACAGTGATTTAATTACCATGATATTCGTGAGAAGGAAAATAAAATGCAGATGTTCTATGTGCAGCGTTAACATTATGATAATGAATCAAGCTAGAATTTCCAAGTATCTTTAAAAGTAATGATAGATGGACTATGTGTTATCAACATTATGATATTTAAAGTTTGTAGGATAATTCTATCCCTTCAATTTGACAAGCGCTCCATTCTAAAATGGAAAACAATACATCAAAGAAATTATTTGCATTATGCCCAGACAATTGTATTAATTTATCTATTTGTTCCTATGGCAACAGAAGATGAAACAAGATGAACCTATGCGGTTAGTTATAAAATAAAATTGCTAAAAGCAATTATTTCAAATTAAAATTGAGTTAACCTAATGGTTTATCTCCAAAACAATGGTGAGGAATAACAATCGTGTGCTTATGGCTTACATATTCCACAGAGTTTTGCTGTTTCCACAAGTAAGAAGGATGTCAGTAAACTTCTAGACTCATGGCTCTGTGCGTTGTTAGCTGAATGTTACTATCTAAGGAAAATTTTGCTCTTAGAATCTCCAAACAATTAATCTGATTGGAATTCCACTAAACTGAGTGAAGGAATTACTCCTTGAGATAGAATCAGCAAAGAGATAACAGCTTAAGGAAAACCTCAGCTACTCTATGACAAGGCTTGTCAGCACCAAAAGATAGGAAGGAAGGAAGGAAGGAAGGAAGGAAGGAAGGAAGGAAGGAGGGAGGGAGGGAGGGAGGGAGGGAGGGAAATGGGAAGGGAGGAAGAAGGAAGAAAGAGGCAAAGTGAATGGCAGAAATCAATGCATACTTTGCTTACCATGCAAGCACCAGATACTTGGCAGGCTGAAGAGTCAGAAAGATAAATCATGCCTTGTTCTGACTTTAAGGAGCTTTAGATGTTTATGTTATTTAAAAAAATCCCTCTTCCTTGCTCACTTGTTTTTACTATTATTTTTAATAGATTTTTATCTTTTTGAGAGCAGTTTTAGAGACATGGCAATGTTGAGTGGAAGGTACGGAAAGTTAGTTCCCATATTATTTCTTTCCCTGAACATACATAAGCTCCCCCAGTGCCAACATCCTCCATCGTAGGGGTACATTTGTTAATGTAAGAGCCCACTCTGACACATCATTATTACCCAAAGTCCATAGTTAACATTAGGATTCACTTTGGAAGACAGTTTGGCAGTTTCTTAAAAAACTAAACATTCTTACCCTATGACTACATAATCATGCTCCTTTGTACTTACCCAACTTAAGTGAGCCTTATGTCTACACAAAAACCTGAACATGGATATTTAAAGCAGCTCTATTCATATTTGCTAAAACCTGGGAACAAACAAAATGCCCTGCAGGTGAATGGGTGAACTGTGGTCGTCCCAGACATCATCTAGCACTAAAAATAAATGATCAATCAAGTCATGAAAAGACATGGAAGAAATTTAAATGCACATTATTACTAAGTGAAAAAAAGTCAAAATGAAAAATTTAAATAATATATCACTCCAACATACAGTATGATATTCTATAAGAGACCAACTAAGTTGAAAATAAAAAAGTTAGTGGTTGTCAAGGGCTAGGGGTTTCCGGAAGTTTCAGGAAGAATGAAAAGTTGAGGACAGATAGAATTTAGGGAAGTAAAATGATTTTGCACAATACTGTTAGGTATGTGTCATTATGCATTTGTCTAACTCATAGAGGTACAACACCAAGAGTGAACCCTATGGACTTTGGGTAGTAATGATATAACAAGTAGGCTCAAAATTTGTAAGAATGGTCTACTTGGGTGCTGGGAGCTGATGGTGGTAGAGGCTGGGAATATATGGGAATTCTATACTCTCTGTTCATCATTGCTGTAAGCCTAAAACTACTCTAAAAATTAAAACAAAACAATATACTAGTCATCTTTTTGTCTTTATGACCAAAATACTAGACAAGAGGAAGAAAACGACTTATTTAGCTCATGGTTTTAGAGGATTCAGTGTGTGGTCAGGTGCATTGCTCTGGATCTGAAGTGGGGCAGAACATCATGGCAGAAGGGCAGGGCAGAGGACAGATGTTCAACTTTGGGCAGCCAGGAACCATGGGAGTATGGGGAAGCCAAAGAAAAGATAAACCCTTCAAGGACATGCCTGCAAAATAAGCTACTTCCTCCAACTAGGTTCCTCCTCACAGTAGTCTATTCAGCCATCCGTGGATCAATCCACTGATGAAGTCGGAGCCCTACTGATCCAATCCCTTCCCCAAAGCCCTCGGAACATATAAGACTCTGGAGAATATTTCAGATCCAAACCATAACAAATATATATACACTGAGAATGCAAGATGCTTCTGTATCTTTGTCACTTAAAGTCTAAACAAAAAACTTACAGTTTAAAACATTTATTCTGGCGCTCAGTGTTCAGAGCATGTATTTGCTGGAAAAAAAAGAAATAAAATAAAAAAATCATAATGGAAATAGGTCATAAAAAATAGGAACCCCTTTTTGGAATTGTAGAAGGGAAGTTTTATCTCAAAATCCTAACAAAAGCTTCTTTTGACTAAGCATGCCTCACTTAAAAGTAGATTTGCATATTCAGTGCAATGTAACTGCAGGGCAGGCTGGGCCCACAGCAGCAGGAATTAGAACATTTGGAGAAGAAGAAGGAAAAGGAAGAAAAGAAGAATCATGATTGTTCTATCCATGAGCTGAAGAAATAACTAAGCTTAGATTCTCCATTGTCTTCATCCATCTGATTAGAGGGCACAATGCAGGGGACAGAGAATAAGAAAGTCAATTGTTATCCCCATTTACCATTGAGAGACATGATCATTGTTTTCTTTTAGAACATCAAGGGGATCTTCTGGCTTGATAATTCATCTCTGCCCCACTTTCCTAAAGCTTCACCCTTTTCTGAACATGCTGCTCTCCTCCATTTAGGAAACATTGGCTAGATTCCTTCCACCTCTGGGTCTAGACTTGGGGTGTTTTTCTCTCCCTTATGCTATTCTAGACTCATCTTTTGAATACCCGCTCACATTTCTTCTACTCTTAAAGGCCTTGCTTGACTTCTTCAATTCACATTATTTGCTTGGCCTTTCATTCACTGGACTCATGCTTTACTGAGGAAAAGTGTCTCAGATTCCCAGTTAACCATCCATGTATGCATTTGTTTTCTCCAAATCCAAGTTGTGAGCAATGGAATGAACTTTGTCTTATGCATATTTCCTACAGACTGTCAGAATGCAGGGCATATATAATGCACTTAAACATTTTTTCATTGATTTATATAAAATTTTCTTGGGATAATCAAAGTTTACTATCAGATGGGCATGTTGCTTTCCCAAATGAAACCCATGTAACTATTTATCTCATCAACTCATAAGGGATTTTAATAACAACCTTTGAAATTTCTTTCTTCCTAATGAGGTTCCAAACAATGACAGATGAGTAAATCTCATGACATTGAAACTAACACTGAGAGCCAGAGTTCAAGGACTGGTTTTGTTGTCATTGTTTTTAGATTTCACATGGATTATCATGAATAGGAACTTGTTAAAAATTCTGGTTGGTTTAACAAAATTAAACATCTCTATATTAAGAATAAATAGTTTTGCCGCCAAGACTGACTAATAAGAAAAAATTTATACAAAACTTTATTAAAATGTTTAATGTATTTCATGCCTAGAAAATAGTTTGCATTCTTAATAGTGAAACAGCAGATAGATTGGAATAGAACTAATAAGAGATGGAGAAAATTTTAAAAACCCCAAAGAAGACATAATGTTATTTTATTAATTCATGGGATTTTTTTCCTTTTCCCTTTAGAAAGACTCATTTGTGATCTATGGTTTTCCATACTTCAGCTTCTCCACAGCTCATAACTGGATACTCACAAAGCCCTCTCCTCATCTTGAAGCCTAAACAGCAACAAATATTCATTAAAACTATGGAAGGATGCAAATAATTATTTTCAAGCAACTCCAGGGTGGAAAAATATGCCTTAGGAAATCTTTTAACTAGCAGAACCAACTTAAAAATGTGGCATAAAGTCAAATGTCTGGACCTAAGTGTATATATTACCTTCTACCCAAAATCCATGTAAATAATAGAAAACATATTTTTTTAAAGAATAAGAACATTTTTTTTCCTGGAATTTCCAAGCTGGCACAGACTTGACACTTCCTGCTCCTCACCATTAACCACAAATTCGAGAAATAATAAAACAGGCAACCACTGGAAAATTATAAATGTCTGAAAGGTAGTCAGACTGACTGAGGGTAAGGCAGAACTGGGGAAACAACATTGACCCAGGGGACCACAAATACCATCCAGTGGCATAAGATGATACAAGACTGGAATCTCCAAACCCCCAACTAAGTAGCAGAAGATATCTCAGACACATTTCTCCCCTGGATCAAAGAGAAATCCTGTTGAAAACAAATAGGTCCAGGGAAATGGATTCCATCTCTGAAGGCCAGAGACTTACTTCCTTCATCTAAAATCATCAGGAAGCTAGAGGAAATGTTGTCCACCCCTGAAGAGGGAATCATGGATTAATAGGAAATCCCATGGCACCAGACATAGCAAATCAAAATAGTAATGCAAAAAGACTAAACAGTCATTGGAACCATAGCCCACAAAAGTAGTCCAGAATCTGCCTGCTCAATCCAAACAGGGTGATGGTATGTAAGAAAAAAAAATAAATAGGGAGAATAAAACTTCTAAATAATGTCCAGATTATCATAGAACATAACTTGTCTTATCAAGAGTCAAAGGAAATCACGAGAAAAGACAACAGATGTTATTATCAAGATGAAGCAGATGTTGGAGTTATCTGAGAGAGAATTTAAAGCAACCAGCACAAATATTATTCAACAAGCAAATATAAATTCCTTTGAAACAAATAAACAAATATATACATATAATTTTAGCAAAGAAATAATATATAAAAAAGAATCAAATGGAAATTACATAATTGAAAAACACAAGAATGAAATTTTTAAAAACTCATTGGAGGTTCAGTAGCAGAATATTTCAGAGGAAATAATCAGTGAACTTGAGGGCAGATGTTATGAGTTAAATTGTGTTCCCTCAAAATTTGCATGTTGAAATCTTAATGCCCAGTACCTTAGAACATAATATTATTTGGAGAAAGGGTCTTTAAAGAGGTAATCAGGTTAAAGTAGGTTTATTAGGGTAGCTCTTATTCAATGTGATGAGTATTTTTATAGAAAGAAAAATTTGGACACAGAAATACACAGACAAGGAGGATGCCATATGAACACAAAGTGGCCATTCCTCAAGTTAAGGAGGGAGTTCTGAAACTATCGGACATCACGAGGCACTAATCCAACCAACATTTTGATTTCAGACTTCTTGGCTACAGAACTGTGAGGGAATAAATTACTGTTTTATAAGTCACCCCTGGTATGATTTTTTGTATGGCAGTCATCAAAAATCTGTACCACAGAATAATAGGAACTATTCAATCTGAAAAGCAAGGAGAGGGCAGATGTTTTACAAATATTTTACAAAATATTGCTTCAGGGATCTATGAAATAATAATGTAATTCCAAGAATCATGAAAATAGAGTCCCAGAAAGAAAACAGAACAGCATTGGGGCTTAGTATTTTTTAAAGAATTAATGCTAACAATTTTCTAAATTTGATGAGAGACATAAATCTACAGATTCAAGAAGTTGAGTGATTACTCAGGAGGATAAATACAAAGAAATATAATCTAATACATTATAAATTTTTTTATCCTGAAAACTAGACAAAAAACATCCAAACATCTTGAAAGCAGTCACAAGATGACACATTACCTTATAGAGAAAAACCAGCTTATATGACAGCAAACTTCTTATATGAAACCAGGCCAGAAAAAAAGTAGCTCAGTGTTTTTTAAGCACTAAAAAAGAATTCTCAAACTTGAATTCTATAACTGGTGTAACTATTCTTTGAGAATAAAAGGGAAATAGAGGTATTCTGAAACAATGGTCAAAGAGTAGAATTTGTCATCAACAGACCTACCCTGAAAGAATGGCTAGAGGAAGCTCTCCAATGATAAACATAATAAAAAAGAAGACTCAGAACTACAGAAAGCAAAGAATAATAATGGGATGGGTAAGAAATAAGAGTAAATACACTATTCTTCTCCCATGAGATTTCTGAATTATAACTGAATATTGAATAAAAACATGTGATACAGCCTGATGTGGTGAACTGTGAACGAAAAGAACATTCTAAAGTAAATTTTGAAAAATCAGTAGCGTATGTATAAATGATATTTCTATCCTTTATTTGAAGCGTTATAACAGTGATAGCAGGAGAGAATGATAAGCTACGAATGAATATTGCAATACCTACCAAAAACCAAAAATAGTATACAAGGCAATATATTCTAGAATACTTTAAATATATTTGAATGGTTTCAAAATATGCTTAAATCACCAAAGGAAGCTAAGAAATAATGAAAAGAGGAATTAGAAATAATGAAAACAAACAACATGCCAGACCTAAAGCCCTAACATTAATAAATAACAAATACAAATAGCCTAAAACACCAATTAAAAAATATAGGTCAGTAGAGTGGACAAAAACAGACTTTAAAAAGACCCATAATCATCTATATGATATCTGTAAGAAACTTACTTCAAAAACAATAATATTTGACAATAAGTGTTCAAAAAGAAGACCCACAGGACTGGGAACAAGAGGTAAGTAAATCAAACTACCATTCCATTTTGATAGGTTTTAGTCAGCTTTTTGTCACCAATACGACCAAAAGACTTGAAAAGAACAATTTTAGAGGAGGAAAATTTTTGTCTGGCACTGATGATTTCAGAAGTCTCAGACCATAGACAGCCAACTCTCCAACTGGAGATATATAAGAAGTACCCCTAGATGTTTAGCTAAATCCTGATCAGAGCAGGTGAGGAACCACCCATGTCTAAGAAAAGAACCACCTGAAAGGATCAGTGGAAAGAATTACTGATGCTTGCATAAGTCTGCAAATAGTGCTTGTCCTTAAGAACCAAATTAGAAAACCTCTAATTCAGAGAACATTGGATAGAATGCTCAGAAAGATCTTGCCTCAGTGTTGAGGATAATTTATCCCTAGAAATAATGTTGTTTTGTTGTGCTGCTTAAGAAATCTTTTTTTTAAGAGAGAGAGAAAGAGAATTTTTTAATATTTATTTTTCAGTTTTCGGTGGACACAACATCTTTATTTTTATGTGGTGCTGAGGATCAAACCCAGTGCCCCACACATGCCTGGGGAGCGTGTTACCACTTGAGCCACATCCCCAGCCCTGCTTAAGAAATCTTAAAAGCAAGATCCAAAAGGATCAAATAAGTGTATTGCATCCTAGAACAAAGTATAAAAATATTTATAGGAATACAAAAATATCTGGCATCTGATAATATAAAATCCACACTATCTAACACACCACACATGGAAGGAAGCAAGAAAATATGACCTATATAAGAAGAAAGGTCAGTTAGTTACAAACAAGCACAGAACCAATACATACATAAAAATTATCAGGTACAATGACTATAGTTCTTATCACTGAATTTTATATTTATAAAACTAAAGAAAAGATTAAATATAATAAGGTGAAACATGGGAGATATATCTAGAAATACCTGAAAATGAATTTCTAACAATTAAAATCATAATTTCTGAAATGAATATATATATACACACACACACACACACACACACACATACACACTGGATGAGATTAATGGCAGAATAAATATTGGGGGAAAAAAGCTTAGTGGACTTGAAGATAAAGAAAGAGACGTTATCCAAAATGACACACACAGAAAAAAAAAGAATAAAAAAAAATAAGAGATGCAGAGAGCAGTGGGAAGTTTTCAAGCATCCTAATAAGCAAGCAATTGTATGTCCAAAGGGGAAAAAGGGAAGAACAAAAAAAGTATTTCCTGAAAACTTTCTAACTTTGATGAAAATTATAAACCCACAGATCCAAAAAGTACATTAAACCACAAAGACAAGAAATATAAAGAAAAGTACACCAAGGCAATCCTAATCAAATTGTTCAAAATCAGTAATAATTGGAAGATCTTAAAAGACATTAAAGAATAATACGTATCATAAAGGAATAAACATAATGATTCTAGGATATTTCTCATTAGAGTGAAAGTGACAAGTCAGTAGAATACCATCTGGAAAATACATCTATCAACCTAGAATTCTTTATCCATTAAATGCCTTTCAAAAACAAAGGCAGCTTCTTGTTTTCTACTGTTTTACTCAGTTTTTTTTTTTTTTTTTTTTTTTTTTTTTTGCTGCTATAAATAAAACACCCAACCAGAACAATTGTAGAAGAGGAAAACTTTACTTGAAGGGTCACGGTTTCAGAGGTCTCAATCCATAAACAGCAGGCTCCATTCCTGGAGGCTCAAGGTTAAGCAGAACATCATGGCAGAAGAGTGTGGCAGAGGGAAACTACTCACATGATGATCAGAGAGCAAAGAGAGAAAGAGGTCTCCACATGTCAGACACAAATATATACCCCAAAGCCATGCCTCTCATGAACCACTTCCTTCAGCCACCCCCCATCTGCCTCCAGTTACTACTCAGTTAATTCCACCAGGATTAATTCACTGATTAGGTTAAGTCTATAACCCAATTACTTCTCCTCCAAACCTTCTTGCAATGTCTCACACATGAGCTTTTGGAGGATACATCACATTCAAACCGTAACATTCACATATAAGAGCATAGAAATCATTAGTCCATCCTATAATTCAAAAGCTGAAAAGACTGAAAATTAAAGAAAACTCTTCTTCAATCTGTAAGAGGAGTGAAGACACAGGGCAATCTGTTGCCCCAGACTGGAGAATCAAATGCCAGGTGAAAGGACTCCCAGGTACTAGAGTAGACCCATAGCAGAAACCACTACAGTAATTAGTAATGAAATAGAGAGATGGGAATAGGAAAGACAATAGAATGAATCAGACACAACTTTCCTATGCTCGTGCATGAATACCTGTCCAGTGTAACGCCACAACATGTTCAACCATAAGAATGGGATCAGAATTGTAATGGGTTGTACCCCATGTATGTATTATCTGTCAAAACACACCCTACTGTCATGTATATCTAAACACAACAAATAAAAAAATATATATAAAAAGAAAGCCTGAACTATAGTTCGTGAACTAGTCTCCATGTGAAGAACTTGAGTTAGAAAACTTCTAACTCAGTAAGACAGTCACGGGGAGGGGGGTGGGGGTTCCTCGTATTTCTGTAAGTTTTGCCTCCAGGAGCTTAGCCAGGTTCTCATAATAAATATCAGAGAAAATTCCTCTGTTGATTCTGGCAGGGGGAGGAAAAAAGAAGCCATTTTGAAACATGCCAGAGTAAGGACTTAAGAGAAAAAGAAAAAAAAAAGAACAATAATAAAGGACCCAAAAATTATAAAAAAATATGCAATGAAAATGCAAGAAAGAGAAGAAAGAAACAAAATAATTTTTGGAAAAAATAATGACTGAGAATTTCCCAAATCAATGGCAAATCCAGGAAGTTCAGAAAATGTCATGAGGATAAATGTAAAAAAAAAAAAAAAAAGCAAAAAAACCAAATCAAATCAAACAAACAAAAAAACCCACAGAAACCAAGATCCCTATACCTAGACATATCATTTTCAAACTGTCATGCAAGTAAGAAGACAGAGGAATGAAATATTTAAAAATACTTCAAGTGTTGAGAGGAAATATCCCATGAACCTATAATTCTATACCCACAAAATTTCCTTCCAAGGGCAAGGAGGAATAAAAACTTTCTCAAACAAACATTGAGGGGATGTTTTGCCAATCGTCCTCCATTGTAAGAAATGTTAACATTCGTTCTTTGGAGAGAAGACAATAATGTAGATCAGAAACGCAGATCTTCATAAAGGAAGGAGGAGCATCACAGAAGGAGTAAGTGAAGATGAAAGTAAACTGCAGAGGGATGGTAAAAAATGAGAGAGAAAAGTGAAAGCTTATGTTCAAACCAAAACTCAAGGCTGGATATTTAAAGATGCTTTATTTCAAGTGGCCAAAGCTTGGAAGTACCCGGGATATCCTTCAGCAAGTGAATAGATCAATAAAACAGTGGTACTTCCAGAGGATGGATCGTTGTCTAGTGCTAAAGAAATGAGACACAAAAAGACATGGAGGAAGCTTAAGTGCATATTACTAAATGAAAGAAGCTCATCTTGAAAGGTTCCATGCTTTATGACTCCAGCTATGTGACATTCTGGAAAAGGCAAAGAAAGAGAACAGCAAAAAAGATTAGGTTGATAGGGTTGGGGATCAGGGGAAGGAACAAACAGGCAGAGCACAGAAGATTTTTAAAACAATGAAAATACTCTGTATGCCCAATTACAGTGTAGACATCATTCTACATTTACCCAGATGCATGCAGTATACACCAAGAGTGAACCCACCTGTAAACTACAGACTTTGGGTGATAACAATGCATCAGTGTAGATTTATCAATTTTAAGCAACACACCACTCTGATGGGGTGTTGATAATGCTGGAGGCTAAGCACATGTAGGGCAAGAGTTATACGGGAACTCTTAGTTCCTTCTTCACAATTTTGTTCTGAATCAAAAATCGATATTGAAAAAATAACAAAGACAAAAAGAAATATTTTTTGTAGACATAAAAAAATGGAAATGTTCACTGCCAAAAGATATACACGTAAGAGATGTTAAGAAAGTACTTTAAGGGCTGAGGCTGTGGCTCAAGCGGTAGCCCGCTCGCCTGGCATGGGCGGGGCGCTAGATTCGATCCTCAGCACCACATGAAAATAAAGATGTTGTGTCCACCGAAAAACTAAAAAATAAATATTAAAAAATTCTCTCTCTCTCTCTCTCTCTCTCTCTCTCTCTCTCTCTCTCTCTCTGTCTTTACAAAAAGAAAGTCTTTAAGCAGAAGGAAAATGATAACAGCTGAAAAACTGAATTCCAACCGTGAGTTTAAGAGCACCAGAAATGATAAATACATGGGTAACTATATCATTTTTTCTTACTATTTAGCTTTAAGAATACTAATCTTTTTAAAAATTAATGATGATATAGCTTGAGTTTTACAGCATGTTAGAAGTAAGATGTGTGGCAACATTATATTAAAACCAAGGAAGGGTGAAATGGAAGTAAGCTATTGCAAGATACTTAGGTTTGGAATGTCATAACATCACTTGGAGGCAATGCTAAAGATGTACACTGCAAACGCAAAAGTATCCATTGCCATAAGAAAACAAGGGCTTACAGATAAATAAGTCAATAAAAGAGGTAAAACAGCATCATAAAAATACTCAACTGCTCTAAAACAATGCATAAAATGGAGAGAAATAGGGACAGAAGATGGATGCGACAAATAGAAAATGAATAACAAGATGATAGATTTAAAACTAAGCCTATCACTAATCACATTAAACATAATGTTGGTGTAGGGAAGGAGGAAAGGCGATAAATCAAGACTAAATTCTTGGTTTTGGCATGAGTGACGATGTATCATCTAGAAAGGTGGGAAGGTTTGCAGGGCAGAGTGTCATTTGCACATCTTTACTAAAGAAACCACATAAATTCATGCATTTGAGGGTAGAGCTCACAGGGAGAGGTCTGTATTGGAGACAGGATTTTGGCTGTCAAAAGAGCCTATGGCACTTCAAGCAATAGAACCAGTTAAGCTCATCTAGGAAGTGATGTACTTGGAGATGTTCTTGGCACCACCATTTGGAAGTCTGGTAGTTGGTAAAGACTCTTTGCAGCCAGACTGAGGTGTGGCTATAAAAAATAAGACAACAGGTGAATGTGGTTCTCCAAATCTAGGAAAGAACCTGGTCTTAAGAAGGTGGGCAGGGTCAGTCATGTGAAATGCTGCTGAAAGG
Organism: Marmota monax; assembly: GCF_021218885.2. Taxonomy (NCBI): domain Eukaryota; kingdom Metazoa; phylum Chordata; class Mammalia; order Rodentia; family Sciuridae; genus Marmota; species Marmota monax. Next base: position 26,293,381 of record NW_026692881.1, read on the forward strand.
TGGAGTCAGGTGAGGTCAGAGACTTGACCATGGATTTATCAACATGTAGAAAGGGGTCGACATTGACATTGATCTTGACATGTTTAAGTATGGGGCATGATTACAGAGCACTTGGAGCAGGCAAGAAGACCATGGGAAGAGTGGAATTGTTGACCAAGGGAATGAATGACTTTATTCTCCTAGGGTTCCAAATTTAACATGACACATTTGAAAGTGGCCAGTCAACTTAAATACAGATGAAAATGTGGCACTGGGGATGTGGCCTATTAATGGAGCGTGCAGCATGCTTGAAGCCCTGAGTTGATCCCCAACACTGCAAAATAGTAATAATGTGAATGATGAGAAAGAGAGAGAGAGAGAGAGAGAGAGAGAGAGAGAGAGAGAAAGAGAGAGAGAGAGCGCTTTCACATGAAATCTCCAAACTCAGAAAGTACTTTCAGTATCTAGTTCACTATGTTCCTGAATATATTAAACATTAACAAAAAAATGCAGTTATATCTAGGACATTTTTCTGAATCATGGGCACAAAGCCATATAAACATAGATCGTACACAGAAACTGTTTTCTTTTGATTTAAAATCATCGTTCTCCCCAACCACACAGTAAGTATAATCAATTGTTATTAGAAGTTGACTTCCCCAACATTATCTGTTTAGACTACCATTCATTAGAACTCTGTAAAACAAAGTATGTCATTGTCTAAAACAGCAATAAGCCCAAAATGCTAAAGAATGTTCCAAGGCAATTTGGTTTTATGACTCATGTCTAGTTCGAAGTCACAGAATGACATAACACCTCAAGTGGCCTGGAAGGCGTAGTCAAAGCAGAATGATAAAAAACTAGGACCAGTGAAAATCTGGCTAGTATCTAAAACAAGGAGCTAAAACAACAGTCAGGAATAAGCAACACATATCAATATCAAGAAAGCTACAGCTCCCCAGAAGAGATACTTTGCTCTCTGATAAATTTGTCCTAGCAAAAGGGAGATAAGTGTTAGGGAAAAGCATTGCAAAACATTCAAGCTCTAAATGTAGAAATTTCAACTGCAAAAATCTCTTGGTTCCTACAGTGCCTCGAAGAAAAGAATTGGTGGCAGTTAATCAGGTTAACTTCCTTGCCAAACTTCAAAGAATCTGGATCTTAGGAATTTTGCTAATAGTTATTAAATGTTGCTATATGATGGCACTACATTTCTCCTTGATATATGTCATCTCATTTACTCTTCACAGAAGCCTCATGAAGCAAGTACTATGGTCATTCCATTTTTCAGTTCAAGAAATCCAAGGTCAGCATGTTTATGGGACTTGATCAAATTTATACAGCTAGAACTTAGCAAAGTTGTATTTGTTTCTAGGCAGCCAATATCTCCTCTCTCAACCCCTAAATTCCCACTGATTAAAAATCCACAGCTATTATATTTTCTACATATGGCTACCCTGCCATAGTCATTTAGAAATTGCGACAAATTTTAGCTGATGCTTGCCATTAAGTATCCACTGACTTTGAAACAGTCATTTAATCTGAGACTCCACTCATTAGTAAATGGAAACAATACTGTCAGAACATATTTTATGGCAATCCAGTGAAATAACAATATGAGGAATTATTAGTGCTATTATTTTTGCCAGTTTTCTTCTCTCTCTAAAACGCTTCACTAGATTCTACCTACAAAATGTAGAAATCAAATACTTCATGTCTACATTATCCTAGAATCCTGACTGATTAAGTAAGTGGTTATGGTTTGGATGTGAGGGGTCCCCCAAAAGCTCATGTATGAGGCAATGGAAGAACATTCAGAGGTGGAATGATCAGGTTATGAGAGTCTTAATTCAATCAGTGAATTCATCCCTTGACAGGGATTTTCTGAGAGGACACTGGAGGCAAGCAGGGTCTGGCTGGAGGAGGTGCGCATTAGGAGTGTGCTTTTGGGTACACAGTTGGTGAGCTGAGTTAGGTTCTCTCTCTGCTTTTGATCATCCTGTGAGCCACTTCCCTCCACCACACTCTTCTGGCATGATATTCTGCCTCACCTCCAACCCTGAGCAACAGAGCTGGCTCTCTACGGACTGAGACCTCTGAAACCGTGAGCCCCTAAATAAATTTTTCCTCTAAATTGTTCCTGTTGGGTCTTTTAGTCACAGCAGTGAAAAAAAAAAAGACTGAAATATGAGTGCTTTCCATTCTAGCAGGACATATAAGGAAACAGTGTTTCTATTCTTTTTTTAGGGGAATCTGGACACACCTATCAAATTACAACAGATCTCATTTTTGACCCAGAATTCCCTTCTTTTTCTAACAATAAAACTCAAGGAAATCATTCAAAGGAGACAAAAAAAAAAAAAAAAAAACCAATATATACAGCAAGTTTTTTCTTATGGTTTAAAATAAAGAATATCAAAGTAACAAAAAAATCTTCCATGCATTGCAAAGGGATGAAGGATACCAGGGCTAGTAGGATACCAGGATGATGGAATACTACGCAACTCAATAAAAATTTACATTTTAAATGTCGAAGAAATATCATGAAATGAGATTAAATAAGAAAAGTGAAATAGAAAATTATACATACACAATAATTATGACCATACATGGAAAAAATTGGAAAAGAATTCACAAAATTACAATTCATTGTAGTTTTGAGGATTTTTTTGCCTCATTTCCACCAATCTTCTTTAAAATATTTATTTTCTATAATAATATTCTAAAATTTAAAATACAGATAACAGTTTTCTGTACCCTCCTCACAACAGAAAAATAAAAAAGCCTACTTCCAACTCTTCCTTTATTCCTATCTACTAATCTGGCAAAGTGCTGCCGTCTGTTTCTGGTAGACCTGCCTTTGGTATACAAAGTCAATTAGGTCAACTAGTGTTATCTGGCCTTACCTCGGCACTGAAGTGCAATTCCGACCCACCTGATATCACGTGGCTGCTGTTAGGCTATTATCAGCAATTCTTCCAGAATCAGAATCATGCCCATCTTTCACTCATTTAATAAGTAATTATTCAATCTTTACTTTGCTGCAGGTACTGAAGATTCAATAATGAACAAAACCCCATTCCCTGTGCTCATAGAAGTCACTGATATTGTCTGTAGCATTTTAAATTTTTAAATGAGGATATATTTAACATCATTTTTCAAAAGGAGAGAATAAAACCCAGCCATATTCCATATCCTAACACAATGTTCTTTCTGGTATATTGTCCTCCTGTCTTTGTCTTCATGCATACATATTTTATAAGTTTATAATTACAGTGGAAGCAGTAAAGTATGATTCTATGTTCAGAATTTTACATCAGAATCATAAAGATTTTTTCCAGTTTTCTACAAAGGCTTCATAATGATCTTTTTTTTTTCTTAATTTCCTAGAGTCAACCAAATATCCCATAGTTTCTTTGTCCTCCAATTTCTGGGTATTTATCCTATTTTCAGTTTACTTTATAATGTAGATAATACCAGGAGAGAAGAAAAAAGAATGCATCTGGCTCATTGCAGCCTGATCTGTATGAACCTCTCAAGAGTCTCTCATTTTCCGGGATTGATTCTATGCTCAGGTCAGGCTAATTCTTGGAGGATCCCAAACCTCTAAGCTACAGCCCTCTGCAGATGCTCTTGACCCTGCCCATTAGTGCTTTCCCCCATACTTGATTTCTCAATCTCCCAAGTCTTTGTCAGGCAACTCCCTCCTCATCTGCTGTGTTTTAATGCTTATGTTCTCTCCAAAACTTATGGTGAAACTTAGTCCCCAAATGCAACAGAATTAAAAGGTGGAGGCTCCTAAAAGAAAGTGGTCAGTCCCCAGTGGCTTATTCCTCAAGGATGAGATCAACACCTTATAAAATGGCTGGAAGAAACTAGCCAGGTACTTTCTTTACTGTCTCCTCTGCCACCCTTTGAGCTCTCTGCCCTTCTTCCTTCTTTCATCTGAGGAAGTGCACCAAGCAGACAATAAGTCCTCACCAGACACCAAGTGTGGGCACCTTGATCTTGGACTTCCAGTCTCCAGAACTGGAGGAAATACAATTCTATTGTTCACATCAATGTTTACAGAAGCACAATTCACAATAGCTAAACTGTGGAATCAACCTAGCTGCCCTTCAGTAGATGAATGGATTAAAAAAATGTGGCATATATACACAATGGAATTTTACCCAGCAATAAAAGAGAATAAAATCATGGCATTAGCAGGTAAATGGATGGCATTGGAGAAGATAATGCTAAGTGAAGTTAGCAATCCCCAAAAAACAAATGCTGAATGTTTTCTCTGATATAAGGAGGCTGACTCAAGTGGGTTAGGGAGACGGATCATGGGAGGAATAGACGAACTCTAGATAGGGCAGAGAGGTGGGAGGGGAAGGGAAGGGGCAGGGGGTTAGCAATGATGGTGGAATGTGATGGACATCATTATCCAAAGTTCATGTATGAAGACACGAATTGGTGTGAACATACTTTATATACAAACAGAGATATGAAAAATTGTGTTCTATATGTGTAATAAAAATTGTGATGCATTCCGCTGTTGTGTATTTATAAAATAAAAGCAATTTTAAAAAATAAATAAATAAATCCCCCACTCTCTGGTAGTAGTAACATAATACACTCAAATATCATCTTATAAGCCTCAACTTATGTATCAATTTCTATATGGGAAACTTTTTGGAACCTTAATTAAAGATTATGTGCCAGTATCATAACCTGTCACCTACTTGCTAACCCAACAATCCTGAAACTTAGTATGTAATATTCCATGTGCCTCAATTAGTTTCCTATATCTACTGCTAGACTGTAAATTCCGTGAGGGATATGTCCTTCTTTTTTACCATCTATTATTTTCCCCTTCTGTTCTCTTTTTTCTTCATAAGACACTTGCTTTTATTTTTTATTATTAAGTATTCTATACATTCAAAATAGTATATGCAACAGATGTCAATAATAAAACTTAGTAAGATGAATATACATATACCAGTCACCTAGTACAGTCTTGTGATTGTATTGATTAGTGTCTATAGCAATATTTTTAATAGAATCAGTCAAAGAAGTATTCTGTTCTTGTTCATGATTTTCACAGGAATACTTTTAAGTCTCAACAAATAACATTTATTAGGTGAGGAAATTTACCTAACCCTAACTTCCTTGAGATAATGAATTCATCAAATGTTTCTGCTGTTTCTACTTAGATATGGGTTTTCTTCTTTAATCTGTTAATCAGGTGATTTACATTTTAATATTTTTTTTCTAAAATTAAAATAACCTTGCATTTCTAGGATTTAGCCTAGATTAAGAGGTGTATTTTTTAATGCATTGCTGAATTCAGGATGCTAATATTTTGTTTAAAATATTTCATGCATATCGATGAGTGAGACGAACCTATAATTGTCCTTTCTTGTACTATCCTTGTTTGGTTTTAGTATTGAGATCATATTAACCTCACAAGGAAAAAAAATACCTTACTAACTCAGTCTCCTTATTGGAAGATTTATGTAGTATTGGGTATAAGCATCCTTCAAATGTCTTGTAGAATTCATCTATAAAAATGTTGAGGTCTGAAATTGTCTCTGAAACAAACATCACTAATTCAGTGACATTGTCCTGCGTAGTTTACTCATTTTATCCATTTAAAAAAATTCATTGGCATAGTTGTTTACATGCTTTCACCATCTTTTAAAATCATTACTTCATATTTAGCTATGGCTTTTTTAAATTCCTAATTTGTGTCTCTTCATATTTTTTAGATCTTTGTCAGTTCTTATTGGATGTGTTGATTTTATCAATCTTTAATTAAAAATAAAATATTTTGGTTTTGATAACTCTATTTGTTTTCTCTTTCATAAATTTCTTCTTCTTTTTTTTTTCAAGAACAGTGGCCAATTTATTATTAACGTGGCTTATGTTCCTAACCTTTAGTTTCAGAGATGATAAAATAGTTTGCACCAGGTGGCTGAGTCCCATGGAGGACTCTGCCTTCCTCTACCTTTTTAAAACTCCTTTATTGAGATAGAAATTATATGTCATATAATTTACTAATTTAAAGTACACAATTCAATGTTTTTTAATATGTTCACAGATAATGTGCAATCATCACCCACAGTCAATTTTGGAACATTTTTATTGTGTAAAAAAAAAAATCCCATACTCTTTAGTTATCATCCCTTATACACATGTCCTACCTCTTGTCCCTTAGATTTCTACCCAGCCCTAAGCAGTCACTCATCTAATCTCTGTCTCTATGCATTTGTTTATTATGAACATTTCATTTAAATGGAATCATATAATATATGGCCTTTGCATATGTTTTTTTTTTTTTCATTCATTTAACATCAGATTACCCAGAACTGAAAAGAAACATTGAGCTTCAAGGAGATTTGAACCATTAATTATATGAATTTAGAACAGACAAAGAGACATGAGCAAAAATTAATAAAGAAAGTGGAATAGATTCAACATGCATCTTTTGAGATCTCTAGAAGATTAGGAGAAAAATATGCATTATTTGAAGAGAGAATGGCCAAGAATTTTCTGGAATTGTTTAAAGGTGTACATTTTCAGATTGAGGAAGTAAAGAAGTTTCTTTTTGATGTGGTATGCATCTGGAATCCATTGCTTTTATTGAATGAATAATGTTCTATTGTATGACAGGACACATTTAGTTTAAGCATTTATCAGTTGATAGACATTTAAGTTGCTTTACTTTTTAATTCTCATGAATAATGTTGCCATAAACATTTGTGTATGTGTTTCTGTAGATATATTTTCATTTCCCTTGGTTATATACCTAGGAGTAGATACCATTTGTCATTCTACTGAGGTTAGAGAACTTATTTTGTACTATTTGTATTGTTTTAAATTATTGAGGTCTGTTTTGTGGCCCAGCATCTGCCATATCTTAGAGAATGTGCAGTTGAAGAGAAGGTACAGCCCCTTATTGGATGGTGTGTTCTATAGATGTTCACTAGGTCTAGTTGGTTTATAGTATTGTTTTCTATTTCCTTTTTGATCTTCTGTGTAGTTGTTCTATTCATTATTGAAAGTAGGGCATTAAAATCACCTACTATAATTTTTGAATTGACAATTTCTCTCTGTTTTCATTAGTTTGTGCTTCATGTATTTTGCAACTTTATTACGAGATGCATTAGATGTTCGTAATTTTTATATATTCCTGGAAGAGCAAAACTTTTGTTGGTATAAAATGTTCCTCTTAATCTCTAGCATCATTCTTGTTTTAAATCCTATTTTTATCTGATATTAATGTAGCTATACCAGCTTTTCTGTGGTTTACATGATATGTCTTTTTCTACCTTTTTAATATTTTAATTTATTTTTTTAGATTTAATTTTTAAATCTATTTGTATCTTTGGATCAAAGTGCATCTTTTGTAGATGACATGTGGTTAGATCTTATATTTTTTTACTCAATCTGATAATATCTCTTTTTTTTTAAATACCAAGGAATCTCTTAATTTTAATTAGATTGTTTAACCCATTCACATTTAATACTATATATTGATATGGTTAGATTTGTGTCACCATTTCACTTTTTGGGGTTCTAATTAGTTATACATGACAGTGGAATGCTTTACTCTTCTTTTTTACTTTTGTGATTTACTTTCGTTTTTCTTTCTCTGATTTCTTAATTAGATGCTATCATATTAATCTTTGGCCTTTTTCTATTCTAATAGATTCACTTCTTCCAGAATTTTTTCCTGAATTCCATAATAATTACTATTTGACCCATTGGTCTTTCTAGACTTGTTTAAAAATTTATTTTTATTTCTTGGCAGTGTTGCTAATTTATACATGAATTATATAATATATAATTATATTTTACTATATAACACACACAATGCCTATATGATATACATTGGGGGATTGGTTGACAGTTTTTAATCAATATTTCCTGTATTTTAAAATGACATGTGTTTTCTAATTATTGGGGTATATTCTATATGCTCATCATATCAAGCTTAATAACTGCAATGCTTAAATCCTTCCTAGTCTTTCAAAATTTTATCTACTTGATATATCAGTTACTGATAGAGAATATTAGAATTCATCACTTCTTCAGAGTTCTGGCAATTTTTGCATCATATATCATGTAGCTATGATATGAGTTTGTATTACCTCCTTGATTGACATTTTTCTCATTATAAAGTGACTGTCTAAATCTTTAACCATACTTTTTCCCTTGAAATTTATTTTGTCTGTTGTTAACAGATACAAATACAACCGTTAATTGTATTTACGTGTTACTCTTTTTACACTAACTTTCAACCCTCCCTGTGTTTACTGTGGGTTTCTTGTAAACATGCAATTGCTTTCTGAATTTTTTTGGTCATCTTTGCTATTGTTTTCACTTATTTTTTAGCTTTGTTTTTGGCATCATGTCTTGTGTTATTGCCCTACGCTTACACAGTTTTACTTTTTCTTCTCTTGCTTTCCTTTGCTGTACTTATTGATTTGGATGTTTGTTCTTTGTCCTGTAGACTTTTAGACTTTAAAAGTAAATATCTTCACTTTACTATTAAACATAAAAGAATCCTTAATCTTAATCATCTGTCACAAAAACCAACTATTATGCTAATTTTGCTCATGATAAAATCCACCTCTTGTTTTAATTAGCTCTCAATATTTAACATCAGTATTATTGAGTTTAATCAATATTTTCTTCACATGTTCAAATGTTTACTCTCTACTTTGGACAACATTCCTCATATCTTATACCTTTCTCTTGGATCATTTCCTACTGTGCATAATAAAAGTGGTACTAGTGGTACTAGTAAACTCTTTAATTTTTCTAAACCTGCCTTGATCTTCATCTTGTTTCTGAAAGTAGAGAATTATAGATTGTTGCTCATTTTTTTCCCTCATTACTTTGAAGCTAGTCCGACCCAATAGTCATTTCTTTAACCTTCTGTTTTCTCTGGCTGCTTTTATAATATTTCCTTTACAATAAAATTACAAAAAGCCTCAAAGGCAAAGTGCTTATATGTGAACATAGTTTTAACCATTCTCCATTGGACTTTCTCAATCTGAAAATGTACAACTTTAAACAATTCCAGAAAATTCTTGGCCATTCTTTCTTCAAATATTGCCTATTTTTTCTCCATAATCTCCTTCTAGAGGTCTCAGAGGATGCATGTTGAACCTATTCCACTTTCTTTATTAATTTTTGCTCATGTCTCTTTGTCTGTTTGTCCTATTCCATATAATTAAAGGTTCACATCTCCTTGAAGCTCACTGTTTCTTTTCAGTTCTGGGTAATCTGATGTTTAACCAATCCATTTTAGTTGACATATAATTATTTCTAGAAATTCAATTCTTTTTCCCAGTGTTTCTGGTCATTTAAAGATAATTTCCAGTTCCTGATTATGACTTCATTTGCTCTTCTATTTTCTTATATAAATTAAGCATACCTATTTTGCATTCTATATTAAATAATTAAATCTAATGGGTCTGACTCTGTTTTTTTTCTATTTTCATTTATTGGATTGCCTTTCACTCATGGACACCCTGTTTCCCTTTGTGTAGGACTTATTACTATTATGATGATGATTATCACAAATTCACATTCTTGAGTCTCTATTTACAGGAGTTCTTTTGTCTTGTTTTAGTTTTGCAAGGCTGGGGATTGAACCCAGGACCACAAGCATGCTAGGATTCTAAGTTTCTCTGAGAATATTTACATTTTTTTCCCTACCAGCTACCTGAGAACAGTACCATCTTTGCCATTTTAAAGTAGAAGTACCTATTGGGGCTTGTCAGTCCTTAAATATGAGAGTCAGTCTCTAGCTCCTCCTGAGGTCTCACCTTGGGTCATAGATTCTCAAGGGAAACTTTCCTCCACCTTCAGTCAAGGCCAGTGCTGGAGCAGATAGGATCTCTCCTTTCTATCTCTGTGCAGCATGTTCTTCAAGCTGGTTTTCCCATGCATCCTTCATGGTTTCCTGCCTGCAGAGCAGCTGTTTTGCTCACCTTCAGCCAGTTATGGCCCCATTGTTTCCCTGAGCTTTCTGTCAAACTTGATGGTCCTTTTAAAATTTCATTTTTAGGTGACAGTTGCTTTGTAGGAGGAGAGTTTCTGATTCTCATCACTGTCATACTTCCAGAATGAGAGCCATTAGCACCAGCTTTCCTGTTTACTGTTAAATCCTAGTACCTAGCACAGTGCCTGGCATAGAGCAGACACAATATGAAAATTTATAAATAAATAACATAATTAGTTAAAATCGATGATTTTGTGTGTGCAACTTTTTTGCTTCTGGATTATTTCTCTGGGATCAGTTTTGACAATGTGGGTTTCTATGTTTAAGGTATGAGTAATTGAATGTCTCTGACTATACACACTGCTATGTTACTTGCCAGAAAAGGTGCACAATATTCAGAGGTAGGTTCGTATGCAGAGTAGGTATGCTTTACATTTTTGCCACTTGATCAATAATTTGTTTCATCCCATCCCTGTGGATATGCCCATCATTCAACCCCGTCTGAGCACTCTGTGCTTCCCCATGACCTCTAGAGCACTGAACAGAATGCTCTGCAGACCAGTTTGCTTTGCTGCCAATTCTCACATTATAGGACACAAACATTCACTTGGCTCTTATTCTGTGATGCAAGAATTTGAAAGGCAGGTTAATTGGTATGAAAGAAGCATTATTTTTTCCTCGTGAGACATGACTTCATTGCTTAGCTAAGGTTGCATCCTATTCTTAGTTTCTTTTCTGCTCAAATATACACTTACGGAATTTAGATAGAGAAAAACACAATCCCTCTAATGTTCCTTATAACCATTTTGACCATGAAAGGTTAAGTACTTCCATGGGCAACTTGAATTTATGTGACTAGAATTTACACACACAATAAACCGAGATCACTCTTCTCATCTGCACTAATGGGATGATATTTTCCTAAAGAAGAAAGGCTCCCCTGTGTATTAATTAGCTTTGGTACTCATTGATATAGACAAGAATGTCTCCGGGGCCTGATGTGTCCTTATTATACAACTAGAGTCTAGAAAATCAATTTCAGAGTAACTATATATGGGAATAGCTTCCCTGGAGTTTTAGAAAGATGCAACTGGGTTCTGAGAAAGTCATTCTGGGATATGTGTGCAGACAGCATGATATAGACATGCTCAGGGTGTTTCTGCTGAATGATTTAGTTTAAGTGTGACTTATCTCCCACCAAACTCATGCTGAGGTTTAATTCCTCAGTGTAACAGTTTTGAGGTGGTGGTGGCTTTAAGGAAGGTGACTGGGTCACATGGGCATCATCCTCCAAAGGAATTGATGCCCATCTCCCAAGAGCATGAATTGTCTTACAGGATTGTTTATTATGAGGAAGGGTGTTATAAAGCAAGCATCTTCTTTGGTTCACTCTCTTGCTTCCTCCCTTGGCATCTGACCTCTGACTTTCTAATGGGATGGTATCACACATGCTTTCTCTGTGTGATACCATCTGCCATGTTGTAATGTAGCATAAGGCCCTCACCAGAATGCAGCTACCGATCTTGAACTTTCTGCCTCCAAAACTGAGCTAAACAAACCTCTTCCCTTTATTAATTACTCAGCCTCAAGTATTTTGTTACAGCAACAGAAAATGGATTAAGACACTGAATTGAATGTAAACAAATTAATATATAGGCAAAGGGTATTCTTTATGTTTAGCCTAGAGGGATCTGATGGTTCAGAGACCATGTTATCTTTCTTAGGATTCCAGGGTTCCTGGGAGTAAGAACTACTTCATCATAGGTCACTTTCCTTCTTTGACTGCTAAAATAATCTACCAGACCAGGACAGCTTAGAATTCCGTTGTTTTATTAGCATACCCTCATGTCCAATTCTCATTCAAGAGTCCAGACCCAAGCTCAATATTCAGCCTCATATCTCTTTTTCAGGTTTGGATCACTAATCAAGGACAGAGCTGGAATCTGAATCCTCAGAGTGGTTGTCAATAAGTTGTTTGTCAAGGCTAGTATATTAGGACAGTTGTTACCAGTCACTGAAACAACTTCCAAATCTCAGTAGCTCAAATATAACAAAGAAAATAACCTCACTCAGGTCAGGCAATTCTTCTTGGTGGCTCTCCTCCAAAAAAATAAATAGGAAATCAAGGTCCTACCCTCTTGTAACTCTGTCATCCCTTTAGATCTTCCTCAAAATCCTTGGTTGGGTTTTCTATATTCACACAGTGAATAAGAAAAAAAATGGGTGAGGAAGGTCTCATGGGTGGTTTTACACCAGGCCTGGAAATGGCCTATATCACTTACATCCATCTACATTCTCTTGGTCAGAATGGGCAACGTTGCCTTCAACAAGTAGTAAGAAGGGCTAAGTTCTGTGCGCAGGAGGAGGAGACGGCATTAGTAAGCTGTGGGTCACTGTCTGCCACAGCAGATTTGTGCCAGGTATACTTACAATAGATATGGGTCCAAATGGAAAACCCAAGATCCTAAAAAAGGTAAACTAGAGAGTTTTACTTATTTATATTATTAAAAATTTGACAGTGTATTTTAAAATTCAGAACAATGGAATTAGCTGAAATAATCAGGAACCCATCAAACGAGGAAAGCAAAATTCAATGGAATGTGATAAAACAAAAGATAGCATTCAAAACCTATAAGATTGATGGTAACAAACCAAATTTAGAAACTTAGTGAAAAAAATTTATTGAATTTTGTAGGAGGATGGAAAAACCTGGAATAAAATGGGAGGTGTGTGCTGCTACTTAATATGAGAACTCAGCATGTCAAACATGCCCTTTAATCCTCAATTAATCTTTGAAATCACTAAAGTACAAAATATGATGAGCATTTTTTAAACTTCATATGAATAGAGGAATAAATCAACTAAAACAATCATCTAAAAGAATAATGAGGACTTTGACCTACCAAATTCCAAGTCTTGCTGTAATGCCATAATAATTAAAAGGATATGAAGCTAAAGCAAAAATACACCATAGATGAACAGAATAAAACAGAGAACTATGGAATGATCTTATATATACATGGGAACTAGTATAAATGCTATCACAAATCAATGAAGATGATGAGGAATGGATAGACTACTCAATCACTTTGTACTAGGGGAAAAAATAGGATTCTTACATTTTATCATATACATCAAAAAATGTACAGGTATATTTTTAAAATAACATGAAAACAAATTCTTTAAAATCCTTACTGTGGACAATATAGACTATGGACAGAATTTCTAGTTGTTACAAATATTTAATGCATACTAAGCATTTGCCACAGATTAAAATTGACTATGTCAAAATTAGAATTCTTAATATAAAAAAGTACATCTCTAACCAGGTCAAGTGCCGGGCAATGAAGCAGCAGGAACATCTGCAAAACATGTTAGCAAAATATCCAGAATAGCTAAGGAAATCAAAGAAATTAACAAGAATAAAACCACATAATTAAAAATAAATGTGGGCAAGAAGTACGACTAGGCAGTTCACAAGAATGGAAATAGGAGTAACCGATAGGCATATGAAAAGGTGCTCAACTTCACTAATAACCAGGGAAGAGAAAATTGGAGGAATAATGTTATATTATTTTTCACACAATAGAATGTCTAACAACATCGAATGACAGCAAAGATATGAATAGTGGTCCTTTGATAGCTTATTAATAGAAGGTCAGATTGGTAGGATTGCATTGTAGGTTGACCTGGTAAGATCTATGAAATTGAACTGTGATACTCTGTGGCTCCTTCCCCAGGTACTTCCAGGGATCCATCATAAATATGATTACATATGAAATACAGGTTCACGTGAGTGGACATTCACCACAATTTTTGTAGACGTGAAGACACTGAAGCATTTAAATGTATAAAAATAATTTAAAAAATTGAATATAGTAATGTTTCATGAATCAGAAAACTATACAGCTGTCACATTTCTCTAAACCCACAAATATGTCAATGAAGAGACCTTGAAAACACAATAACACTGAATAAACCAGAATGGGATAGACATATGACACTATTTAGATAAACAGAATTACAAACAATATAATTTATACAGTTAGTGGGTGGACACACATGCAAATCAGATTATTTTAAATGTGATAAATGAGCATATATTAAGCTCGCAATAGTTACTGTCTCTGGAGTAAAGGGCAGAGAAATAGTCGAAGATGGTACATCCAAGGGCTTTGAACTATTTTAATTTAAATACATAGTATTTTCATAAATAAAGTGTGGTTAGAGTAATATATGTTTTAGTAATATGCTTATTGAGTAAAAATATGATATATGTATGTGTTCATATACATATATATGATATATATATATATATTTCATATATATGTAACAACTACATATATCATATATATGTAAAAAATGCCAAGTTCTCCTTTAAAAAGGAAAAAGAAAATGAAGCCAGAAAAGCTCCAGTAGATATTAAAAAATATTTCAAGCCTATAATAATTAAAACATGATGTATTAGCATAAAAAGATACTGATAAAAATCAATAAAATGAAATACAGAGCCAGGACAAGGTTTTATAAAATATCAGAATTTAGTAGATTATGAAGCTAGCATTGGAAGAAACAAAATATTATTCAATAAGTGTTAGGGAATGAATTAACAGTTTTTTCAAAAGATAGATCTTTATACCAAGCAAGAAAAAACGGATTAGTGAAAATATATTACAGATTGAAGAAAATATGAAGTGATCAAATTTGATTTTGAGACAGATTTTCCAAGTATAAAACAAGTAAAATAAAAATCACGAAAGAGAAGAATAGATTATTGGACTAAAATATAGAAGTTCCTGTGTTTCAAATAATGCCAGAATTACAATAAAAAAGAAATATTTGCCTTATATATGATAAATTAATAAAAACTTTAATATAGAAGAACTTAAAATTAATAAGAAAAATAGAAATGCCTAAATATAAAAATGCACCTAGCACATAATTTATAAAAGAGTATATTAATGCATAATACACTTATAAAAATTATTCTAGCTAACTTATTAGGAATTAAACATGCAAATAATTTAAAATATTCATTATTGGAGAAGTGCAGATAAACATGTCCAGTCCACATGTACACCGTGAAAAGGAACAGGTGATAACTTTCTGGGGATTATTTGTCAAGAAAGAACCAAACCTTAAGTTATCCCATACATGTTCATCTAGCAATCCGAATCCTAGATTTTACCCCAAGAAAACAATTATGGATGTGTACCAAAATACCACAGGAATTAGCAGAAGAAATAAAAGGAAAGGAGAGGAGTAGAAGAAGGAACAAAGAAAGAAACAATTTAATGGTAACAAAAAAGAAATTATTAAGTGATACTTTGAATATTCCAGTTAATGTTCATTGAAATG
Source organism: Marmota monax (assembly GCF_021218885.2). NCBI lineage: Eukaryota > Metazoa > Chordata > Mammalia > Rodentia > Sciuridae > Marmota > Marmota monax. The sequence goes on from NW_026692881.1 coordinate 26,308,718, forward strand.
AAAAAGTGCGGACATCAGGTTTCCTAAACTGCCCTGGTTCTGCTTCCAGCCAGGATGATGTCACAGGCCCATCCAAAGAACTGCAGCGTGCACATTCAGAACGTTCACCATAACAAGTTCATGCACTGGGCAATAAAATAAGCCTGGATAAATTTTGAAAGATAGGCAGTAGTATATTCTCTGACCACCACAGAATTAATTGAAAAACCAATAACAACGAGTCATCCAGAAAATTCCAAAATATCTGGAATTTGAATAACCTACATCTAAATAACACACACCACACACACACACAAAAGAAAGAAATAAGAGAAGTTAGATGCACATCAGACTGAATGATAATGAAATATCATGGAGTGCTCAGTGCTGCCCAGTACACAGAAGGAAGTTTATACCTTTAAGTGTCTGGATTAGAAAAGAAGAAAAACTTGAAATCAACTATATAAGTCTCTACCTTAAGGAGCTGCGGAAAGTAGAGCAAACCCAAAATAAGTAGAAGGAATGAGATAATTAAGAGCAGAAATCAATAAAACAGAAAATAAACAGTAGAGACAATTAACAAAGTCAAACTTTCATTTGGGAAATTACATAAAAAGTTAAGAAATCTCAGCAAAAATAGTTTTAAAAGAAAGAAGAACACAAAATATCGATATTGGAAATGAAAAGGTGCATTACAGTACAATCCTGCAGATAAGAAAAATATAAGAATGGGAAATTATGAACAATAATATACCAGTAAATTGAACAACCTAAATGAAATGGAAAAATTCTTGAAAGATAGAACTTAGAAAACAACAACTAAAAAAAAAAAAATCTAATTCCTTTATCTCTTAAAGAAACAAATCTGTAATAAAAACCAACAAACAAAAACTTGCCATTAATTAAGGATCCTCCAAACTCTTGGAAGACCTAACAACATAAAATAATGACTATCGTAGCAAAGCTGGAAATCAAGAGGAAGGGATTCTTTAGGTGCCTGAAATGAAGAGGAAATTCAGAGTATCCACAGGCATGAAGCTGTGGGTTCTGGGACCCAGGTCTGGGCTTAACACTGTGGAGTGTTAAGGGTTCAGAAGACAATTATGAGGCACAGACCTGGTGTTCTCATGAGGCTGTAGATGAGTCCTTGCCTGAGACCTGAAGTCATGAAGGGCTATTCCCACTCCTGAAATGAGAATTAGAAATAGCTCGCCACTAACCCAGGAAGGATGGATGGAGTTTGTAGAAAACCTGGGGCCATAATCCTAATATTTTTTCTTATGTCCCTCCTCCTTTTATTCTTGCCACAGTTATTTATATATTGGTATTTTGAAGGAAGACTTGTGTTAGGGAGAATCATTCCCAAGGTCTACCCATCCCCAGCTTTCTGAAAAGAAGAACTTCTAAGAAGTGTTTTGGAGACTTGAAGGAAGCCACTGCTTTCCTCAGGAAACAATAAAACCTCTTTTGCATTTGTATAGCGATTGCTCACCCCAGGCAAGAGGAGAGGTAAGAATTATATTTCAAGCAAGTGAAGTATCCAGCAAATGGATATTTCTGTTGGTTTCAAGGCCACTGAAGGAGAAAGGTGGGCGTGAGGTGCCTTGAGTTAGGCAGGGAAGAGGATAGAGGAAGGAGAGACAGGGTGCAATGCTTCTGCAGAGATCCAGAGCCAGCCCGTGGATCCCCAGATGGGGTGTAAATGTGGGATGCCTTTGAATGCTGAGTTTTGAAAAGCAAGGAGGCATCTTTCTGTGTGAGGACGTCACTATAGGTGTTGAGGCAAAACTGGGTCACCTGACTGTACTGCACCCATGGCCTCTGTAAGCTAAGGCCCAGGCCCTTCCCCCCTTTCCAGGCACCATCTAAGCCCCTCAGAATTGTCATGGTTCCAAAGAATTGACATTGAACTTGCTAAAACACAACAGAGACAGAAACACTTGAATACTTTCATGGATGGGAGTTCAGACTGTTTCACTTATTAAGAAAAATGAAATAAAACGTGACTGCTCTTAAATGCTGAGGTGGGGATTCATATTCACTTTTCAGATGAAGATGCATCCATTCCCATCAGGAAAGGCAGAAGTCACTAACACCCTCTTAACTGTGTTTTTTCCCCTGGAAGTTTTGTAGGGGACAGACAAAGCAGGGCACCAATGATAGCAGGAAACAGTTTTATTTGATTGCAGCCGGGCTCAGAGGGCACTGCTTTTGCTGCAATCAATCCCCTGAACCCCGAGTTCAGGGAGTTTCAGCACTTCATACCCAGTGGGTAAGGGGAGGGGCTCAGAAGTTCAGTCTGCAGCGCACATCAAAGCAGCTTTTTCTTTCACTGTTCTGGGCAAGTTAACCCTTCAAGGACAACGCCTGAGAAGAGGAGAGTTTCTTTTCCCCTTTCTTTCCTCCCCCTGCCAGCTGTTACCATGGAGCCCAAGTGGTAACTTCTCTTAGAAATGTAGACATCTCTGGGAAGCTCCAGCTCAAGGCCAGAGTTAAAGGAACTGACTTTTTTTTTTAAATCACATTTTGCATTTGCAAACACGCTCTACAAACTACTATACTGGATACATGTTTGTGAAAAACTAGTAAAGGGGTGTTCGACACCTGGAGTGCTTGTTGATTTCTTCCAGGCCAGTGGCCATGTTAGATAGAGCAACAGGAAAACAGGAAGTTTACCTACATTGAACTTTTTTGTAGAGACTCTTTTGCTGATTGTCCTCAAATCAATTATGGTGAAGATTTCTGGAGACGCTTAGTTAAGATTTTCTGTGGAGGAGGAGGTGCCATTACAGGAGTTAAAGGAACTGTCTTGGAAACATTTTAAGGAACAATCTTGAGCATTCAAGTCCCTGAAGAGTGTCATCCTTTAAAAGGGCCATACTCTGGTAATCAAGGCAACTTCCTTGGCTTGAGTCAGTTGACTTTGCTTAGCTTTTCTTCCTCCTAAAGGAATATATTCTAAAACTTCTCCAAAGGAGCTGAAAAAAGGAGGAGGAGGAGGAGAAGGAGGAGGGGGAGGAGGAGAAGGAGGAGGGGGAAGAGGAGGAGGAGGGAGAAGAGGAGGAGGAGGAGGAGGAGGAGGAGGAGGAGGAGGAGGACGACAACGACGAGGACGACCAGCAGCAGCTAAACAGAGCTCCTACTCCAAGTTGTCCTCCTGAGACTGAAGTCTAGACAAGGAAAAAGAGTCAGAAGTGGGGTCAGGTCAGAGGAGGAGCTTCTAACACCCGCAGGGAGGCAGGCTTTTTCCTAAGAACTTTGACACAGGACAGTCCTGATTACAGAAACCAGGAAAGGTGGAACAATGAGGCACTATCTACACGACTCAAGCAGATAATGCCACATCAAACCAAATTTTAGTGTAAAAACTACAGGCCCAGTAGTGACAACCAGGATTTGCCCAGGCTAAGGAGACCCCTCTGTTATGCCAGATTCGTGGGACCCCAATAGACCTCCAGGAGTTGAATCCAATGCAATCACACAAGAGTCTTTATTGCAAGCTCAAGCCTGGACTCAAAACCATTCCTGACGCAGTGGTCCTAAGGAGTGAGTCCCGGGCCTTTGTTCAGTGAGATTTTATAGGTTTTGGGGCGATACTCTATGCGTCACAACATCACACAGCAAATCATTCCATACCACGGGAAAAATCAAACAACAACTCTTAACATTGATTAGCACATTCACTGGCGGGAACAAGTTGGGGAGGGGTGATTGGTTAGTACAAGAGGGGGATCCCTTTGAACTGATTGATTTAAGCCACGAGGGGTGTGCGTGCTAAACTACATGTTTTCCCAACATGTTATCAACCACCATAAACTACTTGAGGGTCATCTGGCATCCCAGGTATTTTCCTTGTCTCATACTGATTGGAGGTTGCCATGGGTCCCCACCTAGCCTAACTGAGTCAGGGACACCTGGCCTGCAGACCTCTCCTGTTATTTACAGACAAACAACTCAGCAGGGTGTGTGCTTAGGAGTGCTCTGTGGGTTTTTACAAGGACAAGGGTCACGCCCCCTTCCTTGGACAGGCTTTGCTCTGAGGTAGAGGCTGGTTGCTCAAAAATGGAGTCACATTAGTTTCTCACCCTCAAGTCAAGATTTTTGGGAAAACTGCCCCAATTCTTCCTTCTGTGTGCAGATGCACCACTGAGAGGCCTCTGCTATGCAGACCTTCCTACACACAGGTTCCCTAAAGATGATAAATCATTTATTTTGGCTGCCTCCACATAATCAAACATCCAGAAAGTACAGAAAATTATGACTTTATTCCCCCTAAAAGAAGTTTCTGAGGACCGTGGGTGTAAGCAGATTGATCTTCTAAAAGCATAATTTTGATAGCCTTATTCCTTTGCTCAGAAAGTTCCCACATCTCCATTATCTAATAAATCCATCTCTGCTCCTCATCATCCATCGAAGTCTGCTTTTAGCACCAGTTTTCTAACCACTGTCCAGAATGTCCTCCGGGTCCCAACTAAGCCAGGTCACTTCCAACCAACCACACTTAACTCTATCCATTCCTTTGCTGGTTGGGCTCCTGAAATTCCCTTTCCTTCTCCTATCTATTGTGTTGCTCATGTCTGTTGATTTTTTTTTTTAAATTTTCTAATCTGTTTTGCTTTTATGCTGTTGATATTTTTCAATTTTTGTTTGCATTAGTAGATAATAACTACTCAAGGCATCTTCTATGATTTGGACATGGTTTGTTCCCTAAAGGCTCATGTCCTGGAAGACTGGTCCTCTTTGTGGCAAAATTGAGAGGTGGTGGAAACTTCAAGAGGTAGAGTCCAGTGGAAGGTGATTAGGTCACTGGGGCTACTGCCCTCAGAAGACATTAAAGCAGTCCTCCTGGGACCCTGGTTAGTTCCCAGTAGAGCTAGCTATTATATAAAGAGCAAGCTTGGACTATTGATCCCTCTTGCTTTCTGTCTAACCATGTAATCTCTCTCTCCCATGCCCATTCACCACGATGCCATCTGCCATGTTGTGATGGAGCCAGAAGGTCCTCACCATAGTCGAGCAGATGCTGATATCAATCTCCTGGACCTTCAAAAGTGAGAGCTAAATAAACCTTTCTTCTGCATAAATGATGCTGCATTAGGTATTTTGTTATAGCAACATAAGAAGGACTAAGACAACATGCATTTTAGTTCTTTAAAGTTTGATCCCCGGGGTGCTTTTATAATCCTACTATCATCTAAATTCTATCTTTTCCTTGTGGTGTAACACAAGCCTACTCATAAAATTTTCCTCTTTAATGGGCCAGATCCCCAATAGCCATGCATGTCTTCTAGTTGACACTGGTTATTCTGAGAGTTGGCAAATGAACTGCATATTTGATTCTATGTGCTTGAGAATTTTAACTAAGACACAAAAGAATTGGAGACTGAGGGGATCATGTCATATAAATGGTGGTTCTCTAAAGAGAAGGACTATGAACAATTGTCCTAAAGTTGCCAAAGCTATCCTGGTTTTTGTTCTTTCTGATAGGCCATTACCCATCTTTTCTTTGAATACTGCAAAACACCAACATATCCTTCCAAAAATTCTCCCTTCTTACTTAAGCTGGCTCAAACTGGTTTCTTTATACTTTCAACAATAAGAAAAACCAGTACATTTATCTATTAGGTATTTAAAACTAATAAAGAACTAGAGGGCTGAGTAGACTAGAGGGGGTAGTAATATTGTAAGAAAAAGGAAATGTGTCAAAATGTTGGAATTGGAGGACACGGAGGTATTTTGTCTTCAAATATGTAATCGGGGACTCCCGCCAATCTAAAGTTGAACCATAACATATTTCAATTTGTGAATATTAATATTTGGCCCTTTAAAATTTGGTCCTTCATGTACTTCTGCAGCATCACAGGTCATTTCAGAAGACATTAAAGACTTGAGGACCTACAGTGTGGAAAGGAATGTGCTAGGACCCCCAAGGTCTCAAGGGAGGGAGGAGACGAACCTTGCTTTTAAGGAAACTTACAATCTATTCTAAGAAACTTAAAGATACACAAAATCTATGATAAAATCATTTCCTCTGACTTAGATCTAGATGCAGAGCCTGAGGCAGGGATTTGGACGTACGATTTATTGATGAAGTACTCCTGTAGAAAAATGTATGGATAGAAAGGAAAAGAACAAGGAAACAGAATAGGGAGGCAGAGCTGTGGTCTTGGGACACAGCTGGTCCTAATGGTTTGGATACAATGGTGTGCTGGGCCCCGGAGCAGGAGCTTCGTGTTCTCTTGTGAGACAAAGGGTCTGGCCTTCTTTTATTCCCTCATCAGTCAGTCATTGGCCGTTCCAGATGAGGCTGTAGGTCTCCCTCCCAGGGCAGAAGTCTGCCTTCAATGAAGGGCTATTCCCTAGAGTAAGTAAGTCCTCAGAAGACAATACACAGAGTAGCTGGGGATGGGTGTAGTGACCCAGACGAAAGAAGCAAAGGGTCCTTGGCTGGCGAGCAACTATGTTCGTCACCTGTCCCTTAACTTTCACTTGGTCTTCTGGAATACGGATCAAGGTCTCACGTGGAGCATATTCAGTACAAAAGCACGCCTGCAGAGTCAACTGCCTGAGTGACACCACCTTGGGTGATAAAGCCATCTTTTCTTACAGACTGCATCCGTGTATGCGACTCATGACGTCATGGGATCCAGGAGTATTGGGCATGAACCTTGAATGAGACCAACCTTGCTGCAGACACACGGACAGAAAGGCTTCTGCGGCTGATGCTGAATTCACAGTGGTGACACTGGCAAGGACAAGTTCTTTTGGACTTTGTCAGCTACATCGTCAAATCCCATGTGGCCTAACAATTTAAGGTTTCCACTTTGGATGTGAATGTTACATGTCTTACCTTAATTAGGTTTTTAATTTGCGAGCTATCTTGTCTGTTTCGAAGGAAGTCTGACAGAATCTAAGATCAAATACAAACAAACAACAGAACTGAAATCTGTCTCCTCTGCCCCCTTGACCCCATGTTTCCTTTCTTCTGTTCTATTACTTTCTCCCTCTTCAATCTAGTCTTCGGGATCACCCTTAAGGAGACCTGGTATACACAAGTGTCTCCTTCTTTTTTTTTTTTTTTAATTCAAAATCCACTCAGCTTTCTCAGGTGCTGCAGGTGCCCAAGGTTGGTTTTTCCCTCCCTTTCTCCCTTGCAGTGGTCTCTGCCTCGCAGCCTGTTTGACGTAAAAATGAGGCTCATTTTGCCAGGTTCCATCCGGCAGCCCTCATACGTTTCCCCTGTGGTTTATTAAGCACTTCTGTGGCCTCAAGGAACTCTCCTTTATTTGCAATAAGCCCATCACTGAAAGACACTGGAGGGAGAATAATTTATCCACACCACCAATCAGAACCCTGTGTGCTTTATGAATTATGCGGTCTATCACTCCATGCCTTTAGCTTGAACTTAGCTCGCCCCAGACCCAGCACAGAAGAGCTAGATGGTAACATGAAGGCAGCTTTGGAAAATTCCACTGCATGAAAATGAGCTTCTGCCTTGAAATCAGCAAATATTTTCAGACACAGAGCTGGAGTACTAGTGAGGGAAAATGATTGGCTCTTTAGCCATGTTATAAAAACAGAAAGGTAGCATCTGCATTTAACTTCCCCCAGCTAGTTGCTGACGATCTGCTTCTTAAGAATTATTTTTCTTAGGACTCTGTCCCTGAATTGTAAAACTCTGGCACATACCACTATATTCTACAGTGATATTTCTCTAGAGAGGCTGCTGCTTTTGATCTTGGTAGCTGTAAAGTTAAGCATTCTCATACATAATGGTAGGATTATAAATTAACATAATTTGAAAAGCCAGTCTTAAAAGTCTTCATGTTCTACTTCCTAGGTGTATACTCTAAAAAGAAAATCAGAAACATAGGTAAAGATTTATTTCCAAAGTTATTCGTGGCAGATTTATTTCCACATTAAATAAATAAATAAATAAATAAATAAATAAATGAATAAATGAAATGTTCCACAGTAGGAGACTAGTTAAGAAACATGTATTCCCTAAACAGAATAATCTGTTCTAGGTTAGCTTCAGAATATATTAGTTTTAAAAGATATTATTCTAATCTAGAATAGATTATTATGTTTTGGAGTCATACATCTCCTTAACCTGACAATATTAAAATAAGCTCATATTATCATGGAGTTTTTAACGGGACAGGAAAGTGCTTATGATATAATGCTAAAAAATTAAAAGGACACAACACTTTGAAGCTAAAATATTTTCAATCACCTATGTCTAAAAGGGGGACACAATATTTTGAAATAATAAGTAAAATTTCTGGGAGACTATTGATTTAGAATGAGCTCCTACACTAGACCCCAAGAGAGCAAATGGAAATGGTGAACTCAGGTGAAAGTTCCAGGTTCCCAAACAGAAAGCAAATTGTTAATCTGATGTTCTTAGAAATCAGGAGCAAAGGACAATAGCCAAATCCCCAACAGCACCAGTTTTGGCCTGTGTGAAGAAGCCCTCTCTGCTGTAACACAGGCAAAGTAACCTGAAGCAGCCAGAAGTTAGCTAATTTGTGTTTTGTATTATGCTATTTCCCTTTTCCTGCACCAACCTACCTTATAAGAATTAAGTGATGTGCCTTGCCCAGAACAGCACCTCTCCATGCAGATGAGATGCTCTCTAATTCACAAACCCCAAATAAAAGCAATCACTTATCTAAATTTGTTGAAATTTTTTCTTTTGACAACTCTGAGTTGCTACTGATCTATGACATTATAGATGCTTTTTTTCTTTTCCTGTTTCTTTATTCTTTTCACTATTTTTGATAATTTTGACAATAAGCATGAATAATTTTGTCAATTCTGTTTTTTTTTAATCACTATAAGGAGAGAAAGAATTTACAAAGGCACAGACCAAAGTTGTGTCTCTTCAGAGCTCATAGGAAATACTTGAAGTACAAAGAAAGTTTCTGTGGGGAACAACAGGAGGGAGCAAGATCTCAGGTGAGAGATGGACAAGGAAGAAAGTAACAATGGAAATAAAGCCAAAACCCTTCCCTGAACCAGCTCAGGGAAAGGTGCCCATCTGGTTATTAAAACACCCTTGAGAATTGCTTTCTAAATCACTTGTCTTCAACTGGGAAGAACAAAATTTCCTTAAAGTATGGTGTGTTATGAAGGCCCCAGCTTGACTTTTAGGAGTAAGCTATTGGAAATATTTCCTAGAAAGTTTCCTCCTAAAAATGTGTTCCATCCATCCCAGAGGCATTTATTTAAAATAATGATAAGGGCTTGGCAATGACATAGAGAAGAAGTTCAGTGTAATGGCATTTTGTTAAATTACTATTGATTCCTTTTAGGATAGCAATACCAGAGTCACATTCGAGATGATATAATCCAACTTCCTCATCTCATAGGTGTGCAACTGAGGCCTAAGCTACGAGGCTACTTCAGAGTTGACTTGGTAATTGAAATGCCAATCTGTCTAAAAGTTTGAAGTTTCCTTCCACAATGCTGCAACTAGATTCTCCCATTCTCCCATCTAGTAAGAAGCTATAGATCTACTATATGAACCACATAGGAAAGGTAAACTCACCCATTACTTCATATTGAAAAGTACCCAGTTCCTTCCCCTTGCCCCAGACATTATGCTTCACCTGGATCTTTGCCACTGACATAGCCATGCTCCTCAGGTGCTAAGAGGTTTTTGACATGGTAACCCAAATTCTGTTCTTTACTTCAAAACAAATGCATTATTAGAAAGTGAGATTCCTATTTACCAGACTTTAAATACCCAGCATAGCAATCCAAAGAAGAAGCTTGCATCTATGCATTTAACCAGTTTGGCTATATAAACAGAACATGATTTTCAAGTACAGTATGTTCTAATGGCCACAGGAATGGAAACAGCTCGTACACAGTGGAAACCTAATACTTACTTACTCTCTTCTAAATACTTTTTATGGATCATTTCATTTAATTGTGTTGGTAGCCCTATTAGAGAGATGGTATGACAGAAAAAAATGGAGAAAAGGCAGAAAGTGAACTAATTCACTGAAGGGAGGTAGCTAAGCCTGAGATCTTAATCCAGGTATACTTCATCCCAATATTTAAGTATCTGATAGTTCTGCTACTTTGCCTTTGTTACAAGGATGGTTCGTTTGTCTTTTTGCCCAGTCAAACCTTTTTTTTAAAGTCCTATAGAAAGAATATTTTAATGCAGGAGCTGAAGGAACTTTTGGAAAGCACTCCTCCTAGCACTGTTTCTAGCCTTGATGAAAAAAATCATGAGGAAGCAGGATCCGAGGTCTAGAGAGACAACCTAAATGAAGAAGAGAAAGGAAGAGGAGGAGGGGAGAGAGAGGAAGGGAGGGAGAAAGAAAGGAAGAAAGAAAAGTGAGGGGCAGGGACAAAGGAGGGTAAAGGGGTAACAGACGTTTTGGTAGTAGGAATATATAGAGGGTGGCCAACAAGATCCCATCTACCAATCAAAAATGTTATTGCTATAGACCAGAGTGTGTGGATCCTGGCAGTATTGATATTTGGGGTTGATTAATTCTCAATTATGAATCCCTGTGCACTGTAGGATACTCACACCCATTCCTGACCTTAACCCACTAGATTCTAATAGCACCCCTATCCCAAGTATGATAATCAAAAAACATCTTTAGTATTGCCAGATTTATCCTAGGAGTCAAAATCACCCAGGTTGAGAACTATCTCCATGGGCACCCCATCTAGGCTTACCTTATTTTTCCTCTGTGGAATGTCACCTGAGTCAGCCCAGTCAAAAGTTGGCTTGTGTGTTCTAAAGGGACAAAATGTTCCCTAGAAAGCAAAATTTTATAGAAAGATGATCATATAGTGGAAATGGAATTGGAGTTGGAATCATAACTTTCCTGTGTTCATACATGAATACATGACCTGTGTAACTCCACATCATGTACAATCACAAGAATGGGAAGTTATACTCCATGTATGTATAATATGTCAAAATACACTGTACTGCCATCTATATCTAAAAAGAACAAATAAAAATGAAAAAAAAAAAAAGAGAAATTTGTTTTTAAAGCCAAGCTCCACTACTAAGTGGCTATATGACTTTGAACAAATCACTGCTTTTAGTGTCAGTTTCCATTCTCAAAATAGGTGTTTCTTAACCTCTCTAGAAAGAACTATTGTAAACAAAATGGCAGAAGTTTTAAGAGTGAGTTTTTGAGCCTGCTAGACCTGGGTTTGAATCTAGTACTGGGTGCTTTCTGTCACATGATTTGAGACAACTCTCTAGATGGCCACACCTCCTACCCATGTCTGTGTACTGGAGAGGCTGACAAAATCTGCCATGGG